>NC_044244.1:14501996-15826664 GCF_003957555.1 Calypte anna | reverse complement strand
AGATTATGGTTAATTAATTTTCAGAGTTTTTTTCATCCCCCCCAGTAAAAAGTCAGTGTCTGTTCACAGCAAGGAACTACATAGGGGTTTATTTTAAATTCTCAGAGTTTAGCTACAACTTTTCTATTACTCAGAATATCTATGTTGTGACTAAAATTAAACTGTACCTGAACTGTGCAAGAAAATGCACTACAGATAGCACCTGCCAAGAGCCCTAGTTTATTCTGTCTCATACCTGCTCACCTGAAGCACAAACTGAAAGAGTAAAGTGGGAAGCACTGAACTGCTGCAGTGGTGATGTCCCCACCTCAGGATTTGCCACCATTCTCCTTTACACAAGCCCCAGTGCACAGCAGGACTGGGAGAGTCTGCAGAGCACCTGCAGTAAGGATGTGTATTACATCTGTTGCCATTAGTCCTGCTATGGGCTGGCTTTTTGGGGTAAAAATCTCTGTCCCAGGCTCTTCTCTTCATCCTGGAGGGATGCTTGGCCAGGCAATGTGTTCTCTCTGGTGGCACACATATCCCTGGGCAGCTCCCTGGTGTGGTTACCAGGGGGACCAGGAGGGGACACAGGGCTGTGAAAGCCGTCCTGGCATCAGTCAGGTCACAAGAAAAGGACAATGGTAGCTCCTTCACCATCTTCCAAATCAGGCGTTAACCCAGAGTCAAAACCAGATTTTACCTGGAACAGACATGGCTGTTTGGTCCTCAAAAATCTGGAATTCCATGCCTCTGGAATCCAAAGAGGAAAAGTGAGCTAAGCCCCATCACATGTTGGGAAGGAGGTTTTCAGGGACCTGTATCCCAAACCAGACTTTCTGCACCTGACAAACACAAGTGTTTCAAGCCCCATGGGCAGCTCTTCTTCCAAGCAGTTCTGCCCTCTTGCCTATCAAACCAGCTCACAAGCTCTGGTGTGTGCAGGACAGACAAGGCTTAGTAAGACTACTTATGCTTCTTTCTAAACAGGTCAGAAAAGTAAAAAACCAGCAGCTACAAAAAAGTCCCATGACAGTGAATGAGCTAAACAATTCAACACATTATGTTTTTATATTTACACAGCTCTGCTGCAGCACCACAAAGAGTAAAGATAAAAAGCAGATCATATAATTTACATGTTAATAGACCACATATTCCAGAAAGAAAATATAAAGGGGTATAACATTGCCAGAGCACAGACATGAAAGGTCAAGGCAGATCAAGTTCCTGGCAATACCCAAGCACAAAAGAAGTGCTGTGGAAATTAGTATTTAAAGAGGAATAAAACAAAAATTAAGAATTTGAATGAAAACCAGGTGAGCATTTAATTCCCCTGCATGAAAAGTGCTTTTCGAATGTTTTTGTTCTCAGGTAAAAATAATAGGAAGAGAAAAGAAGTGGAGTCCCAGCAAAAGCACAACATGGCTCAGTGCTGGCTCCTGGGCGGAACTCGGAAGTTCAGCATGACAGGGGCTGAATCCTGCCTCCATTCCCAGCTCTACCTGCAATTTCTGCCCACATTCCATTTTGTTTAAGTTACAGAGATCATCAGTGGAATAAAACAGAAGTATAGCTTGGTTCTAAGTCATCAGGACAGCCTCTGCCCATTTTGTCTTTTGCAACCTGATTTTGCAGGGCTATGTCCAAACCAGAGTCATTGTTATTCATCTCATGGTTGTGCTTCAGAACTTTCACCTGCAAATGAGATTACAAATGCAATCATTAGTCCAGATTCCCCAAGAAGCTTTCACAGTATTACAATTAGATTTCCCTTTCTAGCAGCATCTAAATCAATATGATATGATTAGTTACTCTCGTGGATTACATGCTGCTGTACAAAACCTTCACACACAGAAATCTGGGTAATTTAATCAGGCAGTAATGGATTCTGGGAATGCTCCCACTGTCTAGAAACTTAAAATCATTCTGTCTCTATAATAATTTGCCATTATGCACCTGAAGCTAAATTGCCTGACATACCTGACAGTGGATAGCAGTGATTAAAACAGGTCACATCTCATCAGCAAAAGTGGCAGCTCTCGCTGAATTCACTTTGAAAACTACATTTGAGGGAGGAAAAAAAAATTACTTCTAGTTGTTTTTCTCGGGCTATAACTTAAGTTTTAAGCTGTCTCTTTAAATATGTTGACGTGTGTATTTGTGTGTGTGTGTGAGAGAGAGAGAGAGAGAAAGAATATGAGTGCTATCCATTTCTCATCATTTTAGTCAAGGCAAGAGGAATATTTGAACTAATGCTCCTGGAGAAATGCAGCCAACCAAGGCAGAAATGAACACATAATTTTATTTCTCTGAAGGTGCTCAGCACTGCTGAGCAAGATATTGGGAAGGAGGGACTTTTCTGGAACGGTCTTGAAAGCAAGGAGTCTTCAGCTGCCTCTGTCAGCAGCTCACAGGAGAGAGCAATGCTGCAGGATGAAATGTGGACCACTGATGGCTGCTTTTCTCTAAAAATTTGCATCTCATCTTTCCCTGGCTTGGGTAAACAGCTCAGCTCCACAGCTCTCTGCTGCTGCAGCTTTCTCTTTCCACCATCCCAGGATTGCAGGCAACTCTGAAAAACAAACTGCAGTGCTCATGGCTGCAAGGGGGGCTCACGGCAGAGTGGGGAAAACACACAAACCAGCACACAAAAGAATGGCTACAGCTTCATTTGAAAAATTAGGCCTGCATATTTTCAGGCACACAACACTCAGAAATGTGCTGCTGTTCATCATTTACCCTACCTGCTTGCAACAGCCTAAAAATACAAGAATTCATTTTATTGTTCAGGACAATAATTTTATTATTTCTTTTTCTTACAGCATTGTCCCATTGAAATCTTCCTTACCAATGATGCTGGGAGACTCCTTCTTTTGAGGAAGAATTTTCATGCAGTGAACTGATATTTCAAATAGCCAGATGGCAAGAAAGCAAAGAAAAATAGTCATCCATAGCAACTTTCTTAGGCAATAATTGCCAGTGAACTCTGCTCTCATTATAAAACTCTGCATAGCTTGCCATAAAATAAGCCCCATGATGCACATTTTCTTTTCACCTCTATGTTCTCTGTAATGGTCTTGGTTATATTACTCCGTTCAGATTGCTAACCAGCAGCAGTGTTAATCTTCACTGGTTTTAGGGTACCAGGTATGTGCAGAGCAGGGCTCCCCAGCTCCTGGAGGCATCCACCTCTCTGTACCCTGTGGCGTCCCCAGCACCCTGCCAACAAAACAGGGCACGTTATCCTCCCAACAAGAGTCTGTTAGACAAATCTCTTCTTAATTCCCTGTTGGAGGCACTGAAGGAAGTCCATAGAGGTCATTAATCAAAGGAATTGGTGCTGGTGATGTTGGGCAGGGGGAAGTGGGTGCTACCAGGCCACCCACCCACCGCTCCCGCGTGGCTGGGGCCCAGGGAAAGGGCTGACATTTAATGCAGGCTGGAGATTGGACCCCTGCATTACTATTAATAAACAATAAAGCCATTATGGCATATTAAAACTTGGCAATGAACTTGTCAAAATGGATGATCTATAAATCAATATAAACTGCAGTGACAGGCAGTAATTGAATTCCAGTGGTCCCTCAGCACATGCTAAATATGAAGGGACATGACACGCTGAAAATAAAGTAGGAAAGCTGAAAAATGGATGGCATTAACATTCTCCTGGAGAAACGTGGCATCACTTTGGCCCTTAATGGGGGTCAAACTGTGAATACCTATTGACTTCTTCTTTTAAAATAAGAAAATAGCTACATAAATCTGAGACTTCCCAAATTAGAAACGGCTGTTCAAAAAGTTCACAGCCACTCTGGATGTGGTCACTGCAGAGTGGCAGACACAGCCCTCCTCAGATGGGTTCATTAGCAAAGCTTGTTGCTTTACTTGGGTAGCAAGAAGGATGGGGTTTCTGCAATCCAGAAAGCCTCTGAAGTGGATTCATCAGTTTTCATCTTCCATAAAGGACCAGCAAAAGCCCGTTGGGCAGGAGAAGTTAATGCTAGCACGCTGCCAGGCTCTGGGTGGCTACATATCTTTCAAATTCAGATATAACAAGCCAGGCATCAAATATCAGCAGAGGACGAGACAATCAGAACGGAAAGAAATTGGTGAAGTCGCAGCAAGCCTTTTAATGGAGATTCAAACGACAGCAAATAAATCATGACAGCTTCTGTGGATGAAATGAGGGCCTCATTTTTTTATTTTCTCTTTATGTGCTTTGCTCAGTGGAGGATAATTCAGCCTTTCTTAGTTGATTTTTACAACACAGCCCTCTGGCAGTGGAGTTCAGAAACTGATGAAATGGAGGGTGTGGACAGGTCTTTGGGACTGTTCATTTCATGCCACCTCAGTCATGGGCAAAGTGCACTTGTGATAAAAAAATCACAAGGGATATTTGAATTACAGAGGTTTCTCTGTACACAGAGAAGGAAAGCTAGAAAAAGATACGTAAGTGATGGTCTGTGTGTTGAGTGATGACCCTCTAGTAAGGTCCCAAAAGGTTGAGAGTGACAGAGCTGGGACAGGGGCTCTGCAGAATCAGTCCAAAAGCCACAGAGCAGCCAGAGTGCCTGGTTTGGCCACCTCCACTAGGCTAAAACTGCTGCTTAACATTGATATAATTCCTATAATGTTCCTATTTAACAAGAGATAAAACTGCATTAGAGCCAGCTACTCTACACTGTTGTGCCCTCAACAACAGGATGAGAGCTACATTTTCTAGGAGTTGCTGTGTTTTGACACAAAATTTTAAATTAAAAGGAAAAAACAACTGCGAGAAACAGATCAAGGAAGGTACTGTTTTCCTTTAAAATATAATTTATGCTCAGAGATCAGCCCAGACTCATCTGACCTACATGGTGTGCAATACTGCCTTCAGATTCGCTGAGCATGTACTGATGTAACATGAAAGGTAAAGGGAGCCCATGACAGAAAATCTGAAAACTTTAGAGACGATCTATAGAAATGAAAGATGTCTGTCAGTCGTGCCTTGCATGGAGACACTGGTCTGATGAAGCTGGTCTCAAACAAAGTAGTTTTGCATGCAGAGATGCAGAGGGATGGGGGTGCCAGTATCCAGTAGCTTTGCAAGCTCCCACATACCATTTTCCCCACCTCATCCTAAACTCCTTCATTAGGAGCTGCGTGTTACCTACCTGTGCCTTTAAACTGGCAGGAGCTGGGATGCACGTACAATAATAGTACTGGCTTTAATCAGTAGGACAGCACTGGCACATAGACCATTGAAATAGATGAACCTGCCTTGACTTTTCCCTGCATTTGCATAATTCTTAATTTTTCTTGTGTGGAGTTCTTTACTGTCATTTAAAAGGTGAGAATTTAGTCAACTGAATGCAGTGCTGATTAGCTTGGTATTATAATTATGCTTCATGGACACCTACTGCTTGTATGTCACAGCTCTCCAAATTCCCATTATGCTATTAATCTAGGTTTTATGGTGCTTCAGAACTGAAGTATTAAAAAACTATGATGTAAGTGGAAGAAATCAGAGTGGCAATTTACCAAAGAGCTCACATGGGGTATTATGAAAACAACAAAAAACAAAACAAGGGAGCCTGTTTGTGAAATCCAGAGTGAGAGTGCTAGCCTGTGAAAGCAAGATAAAAACAGTTATAACATGGCAATAAATGCCTTTCCAACACTGTCTACAGTGTGTCACCATGCTGGGTTCAGGGCTATGCGTGTGTTCATAAGTGCAGATGGAAGAAAGTGGTGGCCCAAAGATAAATGAACAGAAGGTACATGAGACCACTCAGCAATGATTTAATAAAATCCAAACCTCAACACTCAGATTTCCTTTCTGCAGCATCTGTGAGTGAAGAGAAGCAGCCTGCTGTGATTGTGTTGATACAGTCTACATTTCTGTTTGCTGCTTTCTCAGTCACCACGCTCAGGGAAGGGTTTTGTACTATAAGGCAAACCTTTATTCTCCAAAGACTTATTTCCTAAGGGATGCTACAACATAAGCATCTCAGTCACTGCTGTATCTGGAGTACCATTCTTATGAGAATTCAGCCCAGAATAATCATATTAGATCTATTTTGCTGAAGGAAAATAGCACACAAACCTGCCCTGCAGTCAGGGGCAGAGAGATTCTCCACCAGCCTTGCACTGCTGTGAAGAAGCTCTCTATCCAGGTGCCTTCTGCAGCTCTTCATGCTTCAGACTAAGTGACCAACATTGAGACAAAGTCTTACAAGGAAGTATGATAAATCTGCCTCTGCTTCATCTCTATGTGGATTGAAACCAAGAAATAAGCTATTTTGGGGGGTAATGCACCATCTCAGAAAAGATCATCTCACAGTGGACTAGAATGGGGTTTCCCTGTGGGATGTCAGGAGCAAAGAAGCCACTAGGAAACATTCCAAAAGCTGTAGTTTGCTGGGCAAAGCAAGAGCTTTTTCCCTTTCTGTCATCCCTAATCTAAACCATAACCCATTTCTAACCCTTACTTTACATCTACTCCTAATCCTTCTCTGGCTTTATCCCTAGAGGAAAAGAAATACTTTGTTTTATTTTGTTTTGTTCCATTGCAGATCTGGGAGGACTTCTCAGCCCAGGTTTACAATCAGGGTAGGCATTCTCTTGAACGCCAGTACTCCCATGGCAGTGAGGCTGGAATGGAGCTGCAAAAGGAAAGTAGAGGCTGCAGAGAGGGTAGCTGGGAGAAATATTTTGTCTTGGAAATGGCCAGAGGAAATCTGCCAATGGCTCAGCCCCAGATAGGTCTAGGGTTAAGGTTAAGAGAAGAATAAAGTTTAGAGTTGGTTTGCAGTTGGTCTGGAAAGGAACAGAAAAAGAAATTAAATCATTTAGAGGCAAAATATTTCAAATGCATCGCACTAATCCTCAGCAACAACTTGTGAGGTGATGAGGAAGGAGCAACACACTGCTCAGCTGCACCTCTGCACCTCCTGCCAGAGCAAAATGCCTCCCAGGTGCCAGCACCAGACAACACGTTAAGCTCTGAGATTCAGAAACAAAGGTAGTTTTCTTTCAATATTGTTTAAGGACTGATTATTCACCAACTGCCTTCTGTGAAATTCCTGGCCAATAGCCAGCACCAGCTCTGGCTCCTGGGCCAAACACACTGTTGGCTTGAAAACACAAGACTTCAAAAAGATGCTTTGTTTCAAGTTCCTAAAATGGAGCCTGACAAAAGAAGAGACACTGCCCAGACACAACCTGCACTATAGTACTTTTCTGGCTGTTCCTACGCTCACTATTTTCACTTATTTATTAAGAGCAGAAAGGTTTGGTGTCATCAGTCTCTGGATGCTGTGGAACCAGTGCCAGCTAATTGCTCACCTACGAGGTGGCCCAGGTGCAGAGAAGTGGTATAAGGCTGTTTTCACCATCTGCATGGCTGCTTCTGCATATCAAAAACCTACTGACAGAAGCAGGATCCTGTCAGCAGAAAGCAGTTGCAATCTTATTCTTCCCTGGACATGGGGAGAAATAGCTATTTACTGTGAACTTTAGGCTCATTGTAAAAAATTAAATCCTTTTTGTGGCTATGAATGTAAATACATGTTTAGTCTCAAGATAAGACTCAGATTCCAGAAGTCGTTTCCTGCTTTACATTTTGGGTGAGTAGCCAACTCCAAGCTTGAAAAACATACAGATTGAAGAGTATGCTTCCCTTCCTTTCCATGATTGCTAGGCAAGGGAGGGGGAAAGCAGGCTGAGTCTAACTGTGGCAAAACCCTTGGGAGGCTGTGCAAAACCATCTTTTTGATTACATAATGTCTCTGCAAGCTCTTTGCCATTAAAATATGATTAAAAGCGCTGGCCAGGAGGAGTTCACCTTTAGAAAATGACACTTACAAGAAATCACTTCCCAAACAGATAGTTGCCTGAGTCCCTGAGATGAAGAAGAGGTTTGATGGATGAGAAGGCAGTATTAAAATGTCTCCTCACATAAGAAAACAGAACGAGAGCAATCATCAGAATTTATCAGCCAGAGAGGAGCAGAGTGTTTTCTTAGCACTAAAGGGACCTGCTACACTAAATCAAAACCAGAACACAGGCTCACAAAAGAAAGAGACAGATGTCTCTGTATAAATATAATAGAAATGAACTTTCCGGAATGGGGATCTTATTTAAGCAGACACCATACTGACATCTAAGAAAGACATAACGAATCAAAGCAAAGCACACGGTTGATATCAACATAGAAGCTTCAGCAATTCATGAAGAGTAATGGCCCAGCTGCCAGCCATGCTTGGCTGATAGTGCTTTCTTCTTCTTTGCAGAACTCCAACTCCTTGTACACCTGAATCAACACTCATGTGTTTTCTCTTCACCCATTTTGAATGCATTCAGCACAAAACATAGTCCAGGCTTATTAAAAGTTTGTCATATGCAAGCAACAGAAGCCTTCTGCTGAAAAGAGGAGTGATGTCTGTTTCACAGTGAGCTGTGTCACAGGAAGATATGGTTGTATCAACAGCATGTGCACAGCAATAGTGAAAAGCCATTGCAACCCCAGAAAATAAGCTCAGAAAATAAATAGTGCTTTGAGACTGCCAAGTCCCTGCTTGGACCATCCTGGCCACTTCCCCTCCACCCCTGCAGTTGGCCACCATGGGGCATCCATCTGATCACTCAGTACTCTCTTGAATTAAAATACATTGCCACACCAGCTCCTCAGGAAGGTAATGAGAATATATATATATATATATAGTTCTTTGTTTATTCACCTCAGTGCTGCATATAAGCCTACACAGATGAACTTCAAAGGTTGGACACTTCAGCTTGCTGGAGGTAAATATCCTCACTTTGTTTTAAGGTTCTCCATTTTCTAAGCTTAGTGCCTTTGGACATGGCTCTTCCTGAAAGGTTTTAACACCTCTCTTTTAATTACATGCCAAGTAGAAAAACACAACTGTAACTTTTGCTGTATGAAGAGAAATTGAGTCTTAAATCAGACTTTAGCCCTAACATGGCTGCTGGATATTCTCTTACATAAAGTATAAAACATAACATCAGTTTCCTAATTGAGAGTTATAAACTATGAGGGGCTCACTTGGATATAGAGGGGCAGAGTCATACAAGTGTTAAGGCCACCACCAGCCACCTGGGTGAAATACATAGGGAAAGAATGTCTTAGTAGCACTTTATGTTAGAATAAGTTTTGAGAACATGCAGGAATCGCTGGGAGAGGTCAGATACAAACCAATATGTGAAATATAGGTGAGCTGGCACCCACCATAGTGATCTACATTAACATTAACCCCAGCTCCAATTAGCCCTTGCCATGCTCTCTGGAAGAGCAGTCTCTGCAAATAGCATCCTAATCCCGCCTGCTCAGCTGCAAATTCAGTCATTGTCACTGGTGCCTTTCCACGCTGGGCTTTTCCAGCAAAATGTCAAACTTCTCTTTCTCACTCTTCAGAAGCATCAAAGAAGCCCAAGGTCCCAAAAAATGTTTTTATGAACTGGGCAGGAGAGGGAGGGATGGGCTGTGGTGTGGGAAGGAACCCAGCACGCTGCAGCTCCTTGGTGCCAGGGTGCTGGCAGCAGCATCAAAGTGGTGCTGGAGGAAAGAAGTGATGTTTGCAAGGCATGAGTTACACATCTGGGTGAATGCAGCTGACTTTTGACAGACATAGAGTGGCTTTGTAAAGATACATGAAAATATGAAAGAAATGCTTGACAGTACATTTATTTAGTGACAAGTATTATACAAATGCCATGTGTGCTGAACTCATTTTAGTGCTTTGAAGACCAACAAAAGCTGGGGCAAACAGGTAAGGTCATGAGCTAACTCAAGCAAAAAATCTTATTGCTGCATCTCAAAAGCTTTATGGTTTGTTTTTTTCATTAATGAGCTCTGCCTTCTGAGCAAGAATATTCAGGGACAGCTAAAGAACACAGAAAGTTTTATGGCAGCTCTTCCAAGGATGTGTCACCTCTTTGTCCCACTTGTTTGGAATTAGGCCGCAATTAATATGGTCATTTGGGGACTTAGGACAAGATAATAGATTAATTAGTTTTAGACATTTGTATTTCATTTCTGTGACTTGACCATCTATCATTTCTTAACGGGATTTTTAAATCCCTCTATAGTCATACAAATTGAACATCAAATCTAAACGGAGCAGTAAGATTGCCATCCCAGCCAGAAGTCAGCAAAAAAAATCCAGGTGCTTATATCCACGATGTTGAAATAGCCACATCATAAATAACATAATAATAATATAATATAATATCATACCATATCATATCATATAAATAATATAAAGACTTTAATAATATTATATTTTCCTATTAATAACACAAGATAAAACAACTGGTCCTAAGTGAAATGTGGGAACAAAATATTCCATCAATGTCCAGTTCTTTGGCCCTTTATTGTCATGATTACACTAATACAAATGCAGAACCTTAAAAGGCTACATTTTTATACTACACCTCACACCATCGTATATACAATGCTTCATCTTTGCCAGAGGCATGAGGTCCAGTTTAAATTATTCCCCACAGCTAAAATGGTACCAGTAAAATCAAAGAAGTCTGTAAACATGTGGAGTTGGGGTGTTCTTTCAATACATTGATCCTAGTATCAACAAATACAGATTCTAGCATATATCCTAACTCTTTTCACTTTTGTACCATAACATGTTTATTAAATCAGCACATGAAAATTCTTGTAAGGCAGATGGCAGTGTCTAAGCTGATGAAGCAGCTGAAAAGCAAGGATGATTCCTCTTTGAAAATTATAGGGGATTTCTCTAAAGATTTTGGGACTTCTTTATGTTGCAGCAAAACTCTGTCATGCCTGGTTTTTATACAAATCCATTCAAGAAGATTAAGAGATGATGAACATATTGTTTACTCAGACAGAAGACAGAATGTGGCATTTGTTACTGCAGGGGAGTCTTGGGAAAGATTTTGCTGAGGCCACTTCTGCAAAAACAGCAAATTCATGGTGGCCACAGATTTGACAAACTACATCTGAGTAACTAAAGTACATATTTACACACTGTTTGCACACAAATCCTTGATTGCATACTTGAAAATCAGCGGAGCACTTCAACTACTATAGCTATGTTTAAAAGGGCTGAATAATTTTATATCCAGCAATGACTGCATTTTTACTTTTGTAAATAAAGGAAACCAGTGTCAAGCAGAAAGATGATTGCCACAGGCATAGAAAAGAAGCAAGCACACACATATATATATGTGTAGCATTCTGTACTCAACAGAGTTATAGTGCTTAGATGAATATAGCATGAAATTTTCTGCTAATATTCAAATTCACTTTAATTGCCTTCAGGTGAGATCCTCTCTACTGGATCCCAAAAGCTGGTGAAGGTGCTGCTACATTGAGCATTTAGACCACAGAACTGAATGGGGACCATTTAAGACACAGATTATTATATTCTAAACACTTTTCTGTCTCCCCTTATCTTCTGTAAAGGACAAAGCAATTCCAGAAGGAGATGGAGGACACCCAACACCCCCTCTTTCACCAAGGATTCAGGGAACCAATGTGAGGTCTGAGGAAATTCCACCCACCCCTTCAGTCATCTCAACAACTCACACTTTACTATGAGGGGGATGAGACACTGAAACAGGTTGTCTGGGGAAGCTTAGGAGGCCCCAGCCCTGGAATTGTTCAAGGCCATGTTGGATGGGCTTGGAGTAACCTTGTCAAGTGGAACTAGATGATCTTTAAGATCCCTTGCAACCCAAACCATTCTCTGATTCTATGATGACCAAAACCACAGGTAATGGTAATATTTGGTGTATTAGCCTTGTTCTCTGGGAAGTGGAACATTCTGGCTTTTTGGCTTTACATATTGACTGAACCATCCATCGCTCAGTAATATGTCCTAAATAACAAATACTTGTTACAGGGAATTATACTGTCCAGGTATGTTAGAAAATCATATAATACCTAATATGTGTTAGTATTAGGACACACTAAAAAGCCTTAAAAATATCAGCCAGGAATGTCTCAGGTGGGCCTGATTCTGCCTTGGCAGGGGAAAAGGACTGGGTAATGCCTCAGCTGTCAACCAGGGCTCTGTCCCTATTCCTAGGCGTGACACTGAGTTCACAGGTCATGTCAGGTCAGTAACTGAGTCCTGAATCCATACTCTGGACCTCAGTGGAGCCATCCAGACCTCAGTGGAGCAGTCTAAGCCTGTAGGTTGCTTTCCGAACTCCTCTTGGTTACCTGCTGCTGATCTTCTCTCAAGATGTGCTTGAAGGAGCAAACAAGTTTGTAGCAGTGGGCTGCTACAAACTGACCTGGAAGACATTGCATTTGGCACATTTTGCAGAAGTGCTAATTTTTCAATGATACTCAAGAAATGGGACCCACATGGGCCACTGCGAGGCTGGAGGATCCCCCCTCTCCTCCCCTCCCCTAAGCAGGAATACTCAGGAGTACAGCACAGGACAGAAACACACCTGAGACACTTCTCTCTGACAGTATCAATGCTGATAATGATGTCTCCATTCCAGAGAGAATATATTTCTCTTTCTCAGACTGAAATAAAAAGTTAGCATTTTGAGTGCTTCGCATACATTACAGGAATTAGATATACTATGCCACAAACACTGTCATGCTGCCCAGGGCTTCTATAGTGCTTTGGATGTATGTGCCTATAAATCAGGCCCTCCAGAAAGCAGAAGAGTGTGATCTCTCCATTCATACTGGCATGGGAGGCACAGCTCCCAGCTCACTGCTTTGCCTGATGCCTGATGGCTGGCTGCATGGCTGAGACCTCCTTGTGGAACCAAGAGCTTGCACAGCACCTACTGCCACAAAGCCTCAGGCACTCAGCAGCATCTTCTTAAGCATCTTTTTTTGCAGCATGTCCCTCCTCAAATAGGCCTTCTTTCTACATCATTCCAGCTTCAGCTGGCATGCCCCAGTGAAGCAAATGGGAAAATATTTAGTTGTTCCCTCTGCTGTCCTTCTCATGGAGCTCTACCAGGACAGGGGAGCAGATCCACATGCTCACTTTGAATGTCCAGGGAATACCAGTCCAGGGAAAAGTCATTGAACCTTATGAGGGGTTATACACAAGCTGAGCTTTAAAGTGAAATTTCTTTCCTGGCCTGCTGCAACACTCATGAAAGGGGACAGCAGAATAGCTGTGACTCCCTTGGCATGGGGTTAGGTCTCTACAGGGCAGATCATCTACTCCTTTTCCTAAGAGGACAGCATGAGGCCACTGGTTTAAGTGACTTGACTTAGTTTCTCGCATGCAGAAAGAATTAATTTGCAGTGGCTGTCAAGCAGCAGGACAGCCAGGTGCAATCATGAATCTCAGCAGCTCTTCATATTTATATTAGGCCCTTTGCAGCTGCTCTAGAGGTGCCTCACTAACTCTGGACTTCCCCTGCATACCAAGTGACTATGGCTACATGCAGTGCACTGTCCCTCCTCTCAAGAACACACACGTAGCAGAAAAACATAAAGTAATCAAAGGAAGCAGTTGGGAAGTTTTGCCTTTTAGAGAAAAAGAAGGATAAGTGATTCTTCTCCCACTAGGTCAGTGAGATAGGATAGAACAGCCTAGATCAGGTCTCTTCTGCAGCCAGGTCAGAGCTGTCTCATATTGCTGATCATAACAGCCCAGTGCTTAAACCCCAGGAGCTGGGAAGCTTGTTTCTAACCCAATGTTAAAAGTGGATAGTGAGATATTGATGTCTGTGTACACTTACAATATATGCAGATGAGACATAGCAACAGAAAAACTTGTACATGGATCTGGACATGCTACTCCACTGAGCAAGAGTGTGGTGATGGGGTACCAGCTGCATGAACTTCTCAGTTTGGATCCAGCCTCTCCCCATAACTTTGTTACTTGCTGGACTGGTAACACAAGTAAGGCTGCCTGGCTTAGATGATTCCTGACCCACTCTACAAATGGGTCAACAAATCTCGTGCTAAGACTTATATGATCATGCTAAGACTTTATATATATATACCTTCACCTGTGCTTGTGTCCCAGTACCTTCTAGGTATATAAGGGCTACAGGTGGTTTTAATGCACTCCTACATCTTTTGATCCCTGTTTTCCTTCATCCTTGTGCCATGCAGTAGGACACGTTGGTGTGATGGAGTCAGCCAGGCACTTAGGGACTTTGTCCATATGTAGCTGAGGGCCAAGGGGAAAAGGTGACCCTTTATTCACTTGAAACGCAAATCCAGATTATGAGTGGCTAAAAATATTGCACCATAATATTATGGCAGGATGTATCATTTTCCTTAAAACTTTCACAAGGAGATTTGGCAGAAAGGGAGAATTTAGTCAAACTGGATAGGTGTGGGGCTCTGACATGATATGAGACATCCAGGCTTAAGCTTGGCAGCATCTGCAGTGAAAAGCAATGTGCTGAGCAGGATGCTCAGCACGGATCTCTTCCAGGAGGGAGGACCCCAGTGCCCAGCACACACCAGCACATTCTACTTTCCCTAAAACACCCCACAATTTGGTATGCAACAGTACCAAAAAAAGCCTTCAAAATGGTAAAAAGAGACTAATGGCCTCTCGTTAAATGGCCCCTGACAGGGAACTCTCTGCACTTTCTCATGTTGCAGGATGGGCTCAGGAGGCCTGCTGGGGACCCTGATCCTTCCAGATCAGAGGAGGTCTGCAGTCATCTGCCCCATTCCTGAACATTCAGGAGGCCCAGGAAGAATGTCTGAAGCAGTGTGGAGAAGAAGCCACAGGCTGTAAGCTGTTAGTAGGGAGGGATGAATGGATGGATAGATGGATAGATGGACAGATGGGTGGATGGACAGACACTGGACTAAGCAGCATGAACCATCTTGAAGCAGATCCACATGTATAAGTTTATCTAAGAGTCAAAAAAGCTAAAGAAAAGTTTGGTGTCACAGAGTCAGGAAGAGTAGGAGCCAATATGATTCAAAAGCAAGCAAGCAATAAATAGAGTAACTACATTTTCTTGCCCTGGAGACACAATGCCAGCCTGGCTGGCCTTGGCCAGGACCCTGTAGAGATGCCTGGTGCAAGCTGTATCACATCCTTTGGCTTTCTGTATTCTCACTTTCAGTACTTAATTAGATGCTCTCTATCAGCATGATGGTGCATTTCCTCACCCACCTATACTCCTGGTTGTCCTTTATATCAAAAAGCCTGCACTCCTGTGCAGGTGTGTAAGAAAGTCATGCTACGTGTCCACCTCTTCAACACCTGGTATGTGTATCCCCCCCTCCTTCTGTAATGATATTCAAATATGACATGGAGCTGGAGGACCACTTTTAATTTGAGTGAAAGACAGTTCACTAACCCATAGCCTCAAGAGACATGTTCTGCAAGACTGTCCTTCCTACGTGAGCAGTGTATTCCAGCCCTGCTCTCCTCCCCCTTCTAAACATCCATGTATTTTATCCAGACATTTAGGTAGTCTCAGAAACTTTCTGAATAAATTTACTTAAAATGGGTAAAATAAACCTCAAGAGCCTGCTGAGATCTGGAATTTCACAAAGTAGATGCAAAGAGGAAAGAAAGGGAAGTATAAGTGTTTGGATACTTGGCTTCAAATTATTGCTGCAGCTCAGATCTCCTGCTTAAGTAACTTGTGTCATCTGTACTTTCCAGCTCCACCTGTGCAATCATTTGCAGAAACATTATTAGCTGTTTGATTTTTTTTTCCCCAGTTTGCTTCCATAGCAACATCCATCAAGGAGAGAACAGCGGGAGCATATGGGGAAGTTACAAAGCAGATTTTCTACAAGAAAAGGAGGCCAAAGCATTTAACAGACAGCATTTAGGTTTCCCTTAGTAACTGAAAATCTAAAATACCTCTCTTGTTTCAGTATGTCTTAGTATTAATTAGGCTGCTTAACGATGTACCAGTGCAGGCTGGAGGTAACACTTGGGCTGTCTTTAATTAATCAGGCTACTGGAACATTTCTTTGAGATTTAAGCTTATTGCCAAAATACAATCTTGTTACATTTTTGTGTGCACATGTTTTACAAGCAAGGCTCAGAGCTGTTAGGCAGCTTTTGACATGCTAAATATTGTGGAGGAATTTTTGCATAAAGTTCCACAGAGAAATGCAAGAGCTGAAAATTATCTGTTTGAATAGTTTGAAATTCATCACCAAGGAATAGCTCGAAACTGTCAGGTCAGTTTTTGAATAAGTATATAAAAAATAAAGCATATCTCCTGCTTAGTCATTTTTTTTTCCTTGCCAGTAGCAACCTATATACCATGCACACTGATATTTTATTAATGAAATCTGTGCTGGTGTTCCTCTTTAGTTTAAAATACAGCCCTTAAAGCTCAATATGAAAATGTGGTTTTGAGGAAAAGGACCCAATACCTCTCCACTCTGTCTATGAGGGAAGGATGGAAAACAATTTGCAGCATATCAGTACTGGAGAAAGATAACAGGTGAAATAAAATAGGCCAAACAGCCAGCTCTCTACCTCTCTATGAAACACTAAGAATTGTTAGGCTTTTTTTAGTAAATCAAACACTTTATTTGTCTCTTGGCTAGGTCCATGTTTCTGCCACAGCGTGCTTGAAATGGCAATGTGATGTTGTATACTGCATAAGCATAAACCTGACAGGGAGACTGATGAGCCTGCAGTTGAGCCTGATGGTGGTGGAGATCAAATTACTGGTGCCTGGACAAATACCCTGGAAGATGTTGCACCAAGCAGATCTGCATCCTGCTGGCAGGCTGTCATTTGTTCCCACTGTATCTGCTGGCTCAGAAGCACTGATAATGCTGGATGTAGAATGAGCCACACTCATCCTTAGTGGCTCCTGCTGGAGCCACTGAGAAACATTGTGAACTGTAGCTACAGTTTGATCTTTCTTTTTTCCATCTTTCCCTATTAATTCCTTCTCTTCTTTCTTCCCATATCTAAATTGTTCGCTACTTCACACATGCCTCCCCCACTTTTGTTTCCCCATCTCCTGTTGTCTTTCCTCTGTGGCTCCTTCTCCAGCTGGTTCATTTGTCTACTGCTGTTCATCCCAGCCCATCCTGCAGAATCAGCTTTGCCCTATCCAAGCCTCCTGCTAACATCACTGCCTTTCTGCAGTCAGTTTTAAAAAATCTCTCTACCCCCACCAGCTGAAACATTTCTGCTCCTTTGGAGTTCGTTACATTCTTACCTACACCTCCTCTTCCCTGGCATTTTATCCCCATCCGAGTCCTGACTTGTCTCCACCACCCCAGTGACACCTTCTCACCACCTGCAGCCCTTTTGCCAGCCAGACAACTCTCCCTCCATCCCCCTACCTAGTAAGGGCAGAGCAGAGCAGGATGAAGAGCAGGAGATGTCTCCCATTGCACCAATGGAGAGTAAAATCTGCTCTTGAAGGGCAGAAAAGCAGGAAAGCTGGAGAGGGATTTTTTACAAGGGCTTGTAGTGAGAAGATAATGGGTAATGGTTCTAAACTGGAGGAGGGGAGATTAAGGTTAGAGATTAGGAGGAAATTAGTGTGAGGGTGGTGAGACAGTGAAACAGGTTGTTCAGGGAAGTTGTGGAAACTCCATCCCTGGAAGCATTCAAGGACAGGTTGGACAGGCTCTGAGCAACCTGATCTAGAGAGAGGTGTCTGATGTTGGAATTGGATGATCTTTAAGGTCCCTTCCAACTCTAACCATTCTATGATTCTAAGATTCTATGATTTCTGACATCTAGAAGCTTCCTGCCAACCATGGCATGCTCAAAGCCACTTCACCAAACCTGAGCCAGAGTCTGGTGCCTTGCCCAATCACCTCCATCAGCTATGCAAGCAGAGAAGGCTTCTGCACCAGGACCATTAAAATCTCAGTAAAAATCAAAATTTTTCAAGAATCTCAGACTTTGGCCTTGGACAGCTATAGGGGAATATCAGTTACGTGAGATTTCTGTCTGACCTGAATCGACAGGATCAGAGCTCCTTGGGTACATGTAGCTCCAAAACATGAGCCAATGATGGAGGTTGCTCTTTATTTGAGCTAAGTTTTGCTCTTTGAAACAGGCAAACTTGAATTTGTCCTATGTATACTCTAATGTCCCAGGTTGCAAGGATTTGCTGTAAGTCATCGAACTCTGTGTAAAAATAACCCATTTCCCAAAACACAAGTAAAAGAGTAAGGGATCTGAATAGATAATTGTTTTGGCTGTAATTCAGCCAGATACAAGTTATTGGCATTTTTGGAGGTCACCAATGTTTCTTTAAAAAATAGATCAAGCCACTGCCCACCTCTGATTTTGAAGGAAGAACTAATTTCCTGCTCTTTGATAAATTCCTTTGGTTTAAAGTGAAAACTTATGAGTGACCATGTGTGCAAAGATCAGTCCTGCTTGATGAGCAAAGGGTTAAGGCTTGCTTGAAGACACCTGATCCTCTGCTATTACAGCAGATCTCTCAAATCCAGTTTCTATTAAGGTTGGCATAGGCAGAATCTATCCACCAAGAAGTTATCAAACACAAAATAAACAGGAAAGCAATATTTCTTTTTCCTTATTTATAAAGCACCTGCTGCATCAACTAAGTTATAATGCAGATAGAGCATGAAAAATAAGACCTGGCAGAGACTAAATTGGAGAAACAATATTTCAGTTGGTCCTCCTAACAAAGTGACTCTTGTCAGACTAACCAAGAACAGACAGAGCCCTCCTCAGCTTTCAGAGGGAGCTCTTCTGGCAAATCCTGGCTAAGGAGGGCTTTTGGCCAAGACTCAGCAAAAACGAAGCCAGCAAAGCACTGAGCAGCCAAAAGCAGGGAGGCTGAGGCAGCCAAGGTTGGGTAAGGCAGCATCAGGCAGGATTCCTCTGTGTGTCTGAAGGCATTTTGTGGAAGAGAGGAAACAAAATGGTTTTACTCTAAATAAGACCCTGAACTTTCCCTGCTATAGAGGGGTTGTAGCCATTATCTGCTAGTTCCTGCCTCTACTAGTGGCTACCTTTTATTACTTAATGTGAACAATATGTAATATGTAATTTTAATACTTAGATAATGTAGATTACATTTAAATATATATAAAGTAATTACAAATAAGCTCTGGAGGGCAAATGACCCCATCTTATGTTTAGTACAGCCATAGCAATAGAATAACCAACAGGACTTCATTATTAGAAAATTAGAATAAGAGTGATGATGTTATTACACTTGTATTATTACACTGCCATCATTATTAAGACTTTTAACTACTGAAGTGTGCTATGTGTTCTACAGAAAACCACAAGGCTACATTTCAGACTGTCAGCTCTGAGGATAGGAATCAGTTCCAGACTAATTCAAGGTGCCACCATTTAAGCTGCATGTTTAAGCTCATATTACACTCAGGGGGAGCCCAGTCAATAGAGTCAGTGAAGCACAAAGAGTGATTCAGCTCACTCCAGCAAAGTCACCTCTAGAGTGATTCAGTTGCCCAAATACAGACATCAAGTACAATTTGAGATGCTGTAGGCACCTTACTGACATCCCAGCAATGATGTCACAAGCTTACTGCACATCCACCATCCTAAGCAAGTGTCTCAAGTATCTCAGGAAATCTAGAATAATGCAAATGTCTGTGTTTGGGGCTCCTCAATAGCTGAGAAGAAAATTTGCTCTCAGGGCTCAATTGACTTTACTCAGTTGCCTAAACAGATGCTTCTAATGATATCTGAGATGCTCATGAGTCTACTTCATCAAACACAGTGGCCACCTTTAATGGGCATGGTCACCCTCTGCTGTATCCAACAGCCTGGTGAAGGTGTCTCAGATGCATGCAGAGCATCTCAGTTTGCCCTCTCTTAATACAGGCACATAAATCCCACTTCCCCTGCCCATCCTGGACATGGGATTCCCTAACCCCTAGCCAAGGATATGTGTCTCAGAGAGCTCCTTAAACTTAGAATACTGGAGTCAGATGCTCCAGTATAATCATCCTCCAGGGTCTGCAAAAGACATTGTCCTCCTGAATTAGCTTGTGCAGGTAATCTGACTCCAACCTGGTGTTGAAGAGAAATGCTTGAGCTGCTGAAGTATCACAGTAAAGCTCAAGTGCTTCAGTGTCCAACCCTTCTGTTTGGGCCTGCCACCTAGAGCTAGTTGCTCAAGTTGCACATTAACATGAGATTTCTGTAGGATTTTAATGAATAGGCCTGAGATTGTCAGCATGACCATGAGTAATTGAAACTGGGCTAATGGAATCTTTCAGGGTTCATTAGCAAGCTGAGGGAGATCAGTCCTAGAAGGCAAAGGAAGGACTGGGAGGCACAAGGGTGCAGTTAGGGGATAAGACTCAGCTCCTTCATTGAGTCTAGAGAATGAGATATAAGAAAGTGGGGTCAAGAAGAAGCAGGGGAGAAAAGTGTCAGCTTTAAGAAGGTGGAAAAATCAGATCATTGCTTACACTTTAGGAGGAGAGAGGCAGTGAGGGCAGGAGATTAAGGCTGAGGGAAAATCTGCAAGCGGTGTGAGTCCTCAGCAGCAGCTGAGCCATGGGTCAGGTAAGCAGGGCTCAAAGATCCTGCAGGAGGGCTGGGCTTCTGCTTCTGCTAGGGGCTGGACTGAGTTCAGGGTTCACCCTCTGGTTTTAAAGGACTCTAGTGCTGGTAAGAGTAATATGTGATGTGTATTTTTTTAAAAAAAGAGAAAGCATTGTGAAAAAGAAGTACTTATTTTATTCCCGCAAATAAGTCCAAAAACTTCAAATGTTCACTTTGTAATTCAACTCATCCTCTGTAACCGTCCTAAATCCCCTCTGAGATCCACTATTTTTAAATTTCAAATAACTCTGCAAGGATTAAACAAGGATTTAGTGCTTTTATCCTCCTATGGCTAACAACGTAAGGCTCTTCTACCTGTGAGTTGCTGCATTCACTTCCTTCCCTCTGTGTCTATGTCAGTGATGCTTTCTATTCCCCTGCTCTGCAAATTAGCCTCCTCAAATACTGACATGCTTAACAGCTGTTGTTCCTCACTTGGCACAAAAATGGAGAATTATTCCATAATGCTGAATAATTTGCCAACTTGTACACCTCCACAGTCCTGAAATCTTTTTCTCTGAATCAGAAGGTATTTGCATACCTAAGGTCATATCTTGCCTCCTTATGAAAGCTAAATGCAAACTATGCCTGCTTGTTTCTTAATGTATCAGCAGCCTGAGATTTCTGTTACCTGAGTTTGTTGCAAACAACCCTCTCCACCACAGACTCTGTCGAAGTGCCTTGCATGCTGGCTCTGTATCCAAGGATGCTGTCTCTGCGTTAGAGGTGTGGACCCTATTCCTGGACACACTGAAACTGCCTGTGCCTTATGGTATACCACAATCATGTGTTTAAACTTCACAGGGAGTAAAATGCTCATAGAAGTCCCTATGACTCATAGGAGTCAGGTTTTTTCTGACCACATCTTGACAATGGGTTTGGGAAGGTGTTGGTTAAATGGGCTTCCAGGGGGGCACAAATGTGCAGAAACAATGTCAGACCATATTCACCACCAGGAGACACAGGCAGAGGGTGGGAGGGAAATGGAATGGTAGCTGGGGTCACTGCTTGGATGCCACCATGTAATTCTGGGGCTCTGCCCACAGCCCAAGATCCCCAACACAGACCTAGTGCTTTTTGCAGCCTTACCATCACAGATTTTCAGATAGGATCTTGTGATGTCAGAATTGCCTGCCCTGTTGTCATGGGGAAGGTCTTCCACACCACTCTGTTGGTTTAGATTGCTTCATCTCTCAGGAAGATGCCTGCACCACCTCAGGAAGATGCCTGCATCACCTCAGGCACAATTTGTTTCATCCCTGGGGCCCCATAGTTGTGTCTGGCTCCAGCCCTGTCCCAGCCTCATGGGCAGGACCTGCAGATGCCACCCCCAGGCTCTGCTCAGCTGCTCAGAGGCTGTGGGATGGTGCCCAGCAGAGAGGGAATGGCTCACACCAGGTTACTCCCATTGCAGAGCAGCCCTCTCACTACCCAGAGGTTGAAGCTGGTGGTAGCACCAAAAAGCCCATCATCCTCAGAACCCAATGTACCTGAATGCTTCATACACAGCAACTCCAGACTGCACTTCTTCTTTCTACAAAAGCTGTTGACAATACTGTCTTTTCCCCTTAGTTTGTCACAATGTGTTGGGCTGTGGCCACCTCAGCCAACTCCACTACTAATAACCAGATATTTGGTCCAGTGTCTTGCCCATTTGTGGGGCATTGCAGCACATGCAGAGGTGATGCCCTCCCTTCAGGCATGAGGGATGTGGGGCTGCAGAGGATCAGTCATCTCATGTGATAATAGTGTCCTACCATGCCACTTCTGGGCTGAGGTCCCTCCCAGTCCCATGCATAGGAGATGGTGCAGCTGTGACAATGGGTAAAATAATCTCACACAGTTCAGCCCAGTTCATTTTTCAGTCGTCATGAAGTGTCAGAATTTAATTCCTAGATACACCACTCTGCTGTGGGTCTGACTGAGAGATTTAATGTTCCAAGAATAATTTTTCTTTCTTGTTCAGATGCAGATGAAAACTCACAAGAACAACTATTCTCATGGGATTTTTGCCCAGAAGAGGTAGAAATCTCAAGTAAACAATCCATTTTGTAATATCTCTGACTTTCCTGTTCAAAAATCTCATGAGGATACTTTCCAAGACAGCTGAATTTAAAGCTGAGTGCTACCTAGGTTAGGTCTGAAATACAAGTCAGTCCATGCAAATTTGTATTTTTTCCCACTTCCTTTTTAACAGTGACTTGGGCTGCTGGAAAAGAGCAGTGCTCCCTGCTTCAGCATCACTGCTTGGTGCTGTGCTATCAGGAGATTTAGTCACAAAGGAAATCAAACCAGCCACAGGGTAAGCACGTCATGGGGCTGACTCCCCAGTGCCAAACTGTCTTGCTTCATTCAGTTCTGATTGCTCACAGCCCCACAGCCTCTCAGTGGTTAGACACGACTGGAAATAAAGCAGCACACTGGCCCACTGCAGCTCTGCAGCATACAGGCATGCACAGAGAGCCTGAAATCTGTGACCTCTTTTACCAGGCTCTGCCTTGGACTCACAACTATGGCCATGGCTTTCTGTCTGCCTAGGTCTCTCTGCAGCTTAAATATGGCATGCCCAACAAAAGCATAACCACCAGGTATTTTTAAGTTATCCCACCAGTAGTGCCCCTCAGTGCAAGAAAGACATTGAGTTGCTGGAAGGAATTCAGAGAAAACCAACCAAGCTGGTGAAGGGTCTGGAGAACAAGTCCTGTGAGGAGAGGCTGAGGGAATTGGGAATGCTTAATTTGGAGCAGAGAAGGTTGAGAGGAGACCTTATTGGTCTACACAACTACATGAAAGGAGGTTGTAAGGAGGTGGGTGCTGGCCTCTTCTATCAAGTAGATAAGGATAGGACCAGAGGAAATCGCACCAGGGGAGATTTAGAGTAGGTATGAGGAATAACTTTTTTACTGAGCAGTCAGTTGTTGGAATGGACTGCCCAGGCAGGTGGTGGAATCACTATCACTGAAAGTATTTAAAAATCATGTAGATCAGGAACTTCAGGACATGTTCTAGTGGTCACAGTGGTACATATATAGATAAATAAATTTTATTTATTCTAGGGGGGGGTGGGGAGTGGGGTGTGGATATTGATGGTTGGACACAGTGATTTTGGTGGTCTTTTCCAGACATGACAATTCTGTGATTCTGTAATTACAGATTCACCACCACCATGTGGCTGGACTAAGATTTTGGGACTTGCTGACATTCCCACAGAGTTTGCCAAGTGGGAGTTGACTGCAGAATTGGACCAGCACAGACAGTGTTGGGACACAATCACACAAACAGATAGAGGCAGGATCTGTAGCTGATGACGCATACCAGCTCTAATGGTGAAACTTATTTTTGGGGGGAGAAATAAGAAGAAAAAAGTCATAGAAATTAAAAAGGAAAAGCAGTCCAGTAACAAATGGCTTGGAGATACTGATGGGTAAAATGTCTTAGGAAAAAAGAATTGGAAGGGGGAAAGCAGGTTGTAGGAAAGGGAGGGAAAGGGACAGGCAGCAGAGGAAAAGGGGAGTGAGCAGATCTAAAGACAAGTTGCCTGTGGCTGAGAAACCCAGGCTATCCGGGCTCAGTGCCTGTGAAAGTCCTTGCAAAATGCAATAATATGTTTACAAGCAAGAGGCAGGGGTGAGACGGAAAGAAGGAAAAGGTGGATTTTATAAATTTGGTCTTCCAAACCTACTCTAAGGAGAGCTTGATGAGACAGTGAGCAGACTCTTGGGAAGTACCACTGGGTCTACCACTGCTAAAGCAGCATCTGAAAGCCCCTCCCAGGGAGCTGCATTGCAGAACATCCAGGCACAAATGCAGCTTGTACCAGCCACAGCTACAAGGAAGAATTTGTGGTTTAGCACTCCAAAATCTGACTCTTTTGGACAGACTTTCTGCTCAGCATGGTGCAAAATTCCCCACGAGCACCTCTTCAGCCTCTCCCTGAGTATGGCAGGTCAGAACCTACTTCTTGAAGAGGCATGTACAGCATGTACAATAATACCAAGGGCTCTCGATATTAGGAGCCTCTGTGGAACAGTGTGGTTACACAAAGGAAAAATAATGGTATTTAACTTACAAACACCCCCAATCCTATTTCTCTTAACAAAACCAATGACTCTCAGTTGGACAAAAGAACAGTATCAAAAGGCTTTTTCTCACTGAGGCAGACTGGTAGGGCATCCCTCCCTTTGGTGCTTCCCAGTGCCCAAAGGTTATGAAGAAGTTTCCAAGAGCTGCCTGCCACCTCCACCTGCAATCAGCACTTTTATCTCAAAGATAGAATTTTTCTCCATGCCACTTCCTAGAGCTGTCAGATAATCAAAACTCTTTGTGCTCTCCCACCAGATTTCATGGACATAAGGCTTCAAAATGAAACAGCCAGGCAATGAAGTGTTTCTCTGGAGAAGACATGTGTTGACGAAACAGTGCAATATTTTTACTTACAGTAAAAGTAAAATGGATTTTGTGTACCTGCCCAATCCAAATTTCCCTACAGTTCAACAGAAATACAAAACCCTGTGCAAAAAGGAGAGGAGACAGAAATCTCACATGGGACATGAGAGGTAAAAGGTCAGACCCACCAAAAATGTAGAGCACCAAAACTGCTATGAAATCACATAGAAGACAGATTTCCCCAGTGCAACTTGGAGAAAAGTTTTCCCTGGTCCTTCTGTCAGAGCAGGCAGAAAATGCAGAACTTCATTTAGGGTGTAGACCCCTTCAGTGCCTAATAGGGCAGATCTGTCCCTGTCATCAGCTGTGCCTGAAAGGTGGACATACTGCTCAGTAGCTGTATGAAAGCCAGGAGTATGAGATGAGGTCTACTGGCAGTGATGGTTCCTGAAATACTCTCCTAAATCTTGGAGCGTGTCTAGATCCTTCCTAACTGCCCGAGCAGACTGAGACCTGACCCAGTAAGCTTCACATTGGGAAATAATGAGGTCTTCCCTGCCTGTCCAAGACAGAATGTATTGTCTGGAGCTATCAACCTGATGAGCAGCCAACAGCATTTGATTTACTTCTCTCCAAGGGGTTACACCTTGGACAAAATGGAGGCTGGTTTTCAGCCTTGAGGTCTTTAAAGAAAGCAATTTCCTGCATGAAGGCAAATGGCAACAATGACAACCCAGCAAAAGGAAGGACAGAAATCTCAGTCCTTGGACTGGAGATGCCTGCAGGGCAGAGGACTGCAGCTGAGCTAGCCACACCAACTCTGACTTTATAGCAACCAGGAGAGGGACACAGGTTCAGGGAAGAGTGGCATTTGGATCATTCCATATCTGCCTTCCATTTCTGGCCATCCAAGTGTCTGGGTGGTCAGACAGTTCATGTCTGACATGTCTACAGTTTCAGCAGTTGTCTTATTTCCCGCTTTCTCCTATGGTTTAAAGTCAGGATCTTCTCCAGTGGTCTCCTGGGAGTCCCTTCAGACGGTCAGGGAGGTTAATCAGATCCTGTAGCCAGGATTTTGAGAAATTCAGAACAAGGTGTAAGGAAATACAAAACCAGAGCTGTGCTCGTATTTGTCTAGGCAAGGTTTGTCTTGACAAGGAAAAACAGATTTAAAAGACAGGAGAAACAGACCAACTGAAAAGCATTTAAGGAAAAACCCTGATGCATTACGTGCACTTGATCTATTTTAAATGTCTGAGAGTAATGAACTGGCACCTCAGTCAAATAGAAACAATGGAGGAAAAGGTGTCACAGAGGGCTGGGGGAAATAATCCTGATGCATATGTTGTTCTCTGAATGTAAACCTACTTCACACTCTTGTAGGCTAACACACCTTCCACGCAAGCATGAAGGGGTTTTATTTATGTTCATGTGAAAGCAAAACTTCTGTTTCAGAAAAGATGAGAGAAAATTAAACCAGATCTGACAGACCCTACTGGAAATAACAGGAATAGAAAACATAAGAGTGTCTCAGTGATAATTTTGTCTTCATAACATGAAGTTAACCTGGGATGCACTTGGTGTATAAGTGCTGCATTTTCTGGAAAAGGATGAGTGTGGCTATGGCTTTAAGGGTAGGAATCTAGAATTTGGGGAGAAGCAACAGACAACCAGTAAAGAAACAAACTACTTGTTCATCAAAACCTTCATCTCAAAGCTTAGTGGTTTTGTCAGGAAAAAGAATACACACAGCTTGTCCCTGCAGTGCCTCTCTAACTCAAGAGCAGCAGTGGGGATTAGGGGGATAAAGTCCAACCTGTTAGATAAATGGTTATGGCCTTTTCTCTCTTAACCCCTGTGCCCCAGGCAGTGGGGAGCAAGGTGTATGGCCCAGTCTTGGCTGTCATCTCTCTCTCCATCACCCAGCAGCTGGGTGAGTTTCAGGGCTATCTGCTTTCACGGGTTCCAGCCCATCTGATAAAACTGCTCCCCACTGCACAGTGGCCAAGTGCTGCGACAGCTCCTTGGAGCTCTCCATGTCACTTCTGCAGAGTGTTTCTACCATTATCCTCCCACAGTCCCCAGGGACATGATTAATTCATGGAGCAACACTGAAGGCATCTTTCTGTGGCATATGGCGCTAAAGTGTCCTCTTCACAGAGCTGCCTGGGGACAACTGTGGAATTTGTACAGACAATCCCACTAGGTAGTCAATCTTGTAAAAGCACTGATATTACAAAGTAAATACAAGTGATCTATTTGTTTAAGGTTATTACTGTGACCGACAGGGTATTAAAACAATCTTTCTACTGACAAAAGATATCAAGCCTGCACTTCCATTTGATGTTCCTAGGCATGCTTTTTCTTCTTTCTTTCTCAGCCACTGAGCTTTGGGGTGTTCATCAAAATTGACTGATATGGAGATTGGAATACACTGCACAACCAGTCCATTGAAATTCAATTCAGATATGGGCTTATTTTAAAAAGAAACCTTAGCTAGTAATAACACTTTGATGTGCAGATGCATAAAAGTTTTAACTTCTACTTTCTTCTGAAACAAGTCAGCTTTTAGTCATGCTATTTGATTCATATTTTATCCTTTAATATTTCCAAAGCACGAATATTAAACATTGCCCTCTGTGGTCAGGAAAATTACAGTGGGTGCCATATGAAGGCTTCCATTTCATCCTTTTATCTGGGTTGTATGTGGATGCTTCCCCATGACACGAATACACTGTCCAATGTTCAAGGGAAAATATATATGGCCCCTTTTCAAAGCTTGCCATTTCTTTTGAAACAGGAAGTTTTATCAAGAAAAGGACACCACTCCCCCAGTTGCATTTTATATTCTGTCATCAGATGGATCTACAGAAGAAGTCAGTCCTGGACACAGAGAGCACCTGGACAGGCTTCCCTCTGCTCTGCACCTTGCAGTCCTTGCCACGCTCTCCTGGTTGATTTCTAGTCCAAAGCATAAACACTTGTGCAGATCTCTGCTTTGCTTATTTGTTTTTGATAGAAGAGGTGCTACCATTCATTTGCCCTTATCCATAGCAACCTCATTTTCTTTGGGATCTCACAGGGTCCAAGAGCAGGCTCAAAACTCTATACCCTCACAGTGTCCAACCTTAGCACTAATCCTAATGAAGGATCCCTTCATCCTGGCACTGTCCTTGTTCTAGGAATCATGATTCTTGAAGGATCCAGGAAGAAATGAAGCTTATCACTAAGCACAAGAAATTTGCCTGGGTTTCATCTCTCACTTTAGTATTTCATGCTTCCCCCCTAATTATAACTCAATATATGGCTTTAATCCTAAAGGTCCCAAGGTTTGATCAGGATTAACATGTCCGTGAAACACAGGGACTAAGAAACCAGATTTATGTTTCACACCTTCCAGGGCTAGGGTGAAGACCTGTGCCCACAGGAGTGCTGGGTTCCTGCCTAGCAATATCATTTGTGCCAGAAATACACAAGCCCATGGGAGCCTCACAGGGATGACAGTGCATAACCCTTCTCAGGACCTTAATTCCTGGCTTTTAAGATGACCTCAGCTTTAAGCCAGGCTCACAACCTGTGAGAAGATGCATCCAGGGGAACCAGCACTCTCTGTGACCCACCAGGACTCTTGGTATCATCCCCAATTCTTTGCTGTGCCCCAAACCATGTGAAGACAATGTCTGAGGCAGCCAACTCCATCCGATGCCCAGATTGTGACTGTGCTAACAAACATGGTCAATTGCATAGCCCAACTCTGCTTACTAGTATCAATATAGCAAGAGACAGGATAATAAACATGGCCCTGCAGATCTCAACACCAGAAAGCAAGTTCTTCAGGCCATTCCGTCTCTGTCTTAACTATAATGTTATAAACAAGAACTTTGCTAGATAAAACACAAGTCATTCAACCCTCAAGCACCAATCTATTTCTAGTATGGAGCTTTTGGCAGAGTACAATGCAGATAAATAATAAATGATTCGTTTCCCAGGTCTCTGTTGTAAATATTATCTCTGAATATTAGTTTCTAGAACTGAAAAGGTAAAACCAGATAATTGCAGAATAGTTTAAATGTGAAAGAATGGCCAACGAAAGGCATCTGGTCCTACCTCCTACTTCAAACAAAGCCAGCTTCAAAGCAAAGCACATTGCCCTGAGCATTGCCCAAGATGACTACAACCAATTTATCCACCCTGTTCCAATACATAACCATCCTATTTCAAAAATATTGTTCTTATTTCAAGTTGGTATTTCCCTTGCTGCAGCCTGTGAGAATCACATCATATCCTCTTATTCCGCATCACTGAGATGCAGTTGGATTTGTCATCTCTATGACCACTCCACCCACAGCGACAATAATTACATCCCCATAGTCTTTCTCTTGTCAAGGGCAGCCCTGCCCTCCAATCTTGAACCACACCTCCCAGCCTGGTTTCACCTAAATCTGTATCCACCTTGGCAGTGAGCCCTGAGAAATGCCAATTTTATTTAATTGTCAATTATTGACTCTACTTTGAGCCAGGCAAATCAGGCAGGTTTTCACCTCCTCCCCCCCACATTGTAGCCAATCCCTTCAATGGTCAAACAGCCAGATAAGACACAATCTGCTGGCACCAGTCCTTCTTGGAGAGTCTGGTGGCAAAAAGAACCCCTAATTTTTTAATACTTGGTTTCCCATGCCTCACTAAACCATGCAGCTAGGTGAATTGTGTGCTATATAATATGTACCTCTGGATATGTCCTTCAGTTACATGATCTAACTTTGAAGTTGAAGCTAACTTCCAAGTTGCCCCTGCTTTGGCATTATAGTCAGGTAGATAAAGGGCTGCATAGATTCATTTCTTGGCAGATATTACAAAATTCAGGTGAGAGGCTTGTGCCGGCTGAGTTCATGTGCAGACTGACAGAGTTAGGGCTGGTTGGGTTGTCTGGGGACATCAACTTCAACCCTACAAATCAAAGCAGGGGCAACTTGGAAGTGCCAGCAGATTGTGTAGTAGAGTCAATAATTGACAATTAAATAAAATTGGCATTTCTCAGGGCTCACTGCCAAGGTGGATACAGATTTAGGTGAAACCAGGCTGGGAGGTGTGGTGTATGTGGTATGGTGTCCCCCATACACTTTTCTATTACTGACAGAGGGAGAGGTGCTGATCACTCTCTTCTGCCCAGCCATGCCTGTGATAGCTCCCTGTCCACCCACTGCACGTGCCATGTTCCTCTGAGCCCCACTGCTGCTCTCTGACACTTGTTCCTTACCCAAGAAGTACAGAAACATATACTACTGGCTTTACCCTTGTGCCTATTCTTTTTGAGAAGACCAAGGTTTTATTTTTTCCCCAAAGTCCTCATGTTATTTTCTTGAGAATGGGAGTTAGGTGAACCTTCATGGCTTTCAAAAACAAATATCAACATAGCATTCATATGACATTTGAAAAAGCAAGGGAAAAAGTTGGAGGTCATCTCTAATTTAATGATCAAGTGAGACTGGAATGTCTCTGATTTAATTTCATCTCTTGGTGCTGCACCTTCTAATTGAGGAAAAAATTCCTGAGGAGCAAAACCAGCTCCTGCCTCTGCCACAATTCAGCCTGCTATTATAGAACTGTACCCTTCTCAGCTCCAGAGGAACAAGGACTTGCACAGAGGCCTTGTTGAGGATCCAGGCATACTAAATGTGGGAAAGCTCAGGATGAGTTTGGGGCTCCAGCAGCCTTGATGTGTCCCTGGGCACAGCCCACTTAAAGGCAGGACATTGAATTGGGAGATCCCAAATGCATCTTGGTCACAGCAATTCAGGTCTTTTGGCCTCTGCAGCGTAACACCTCATTTACATGTGAATATATAAAATCAAATTTGTCCAGGCATCTCGTCAGTGGCAGGTACCTATCCCACCAGCCACTTGTTCCAAGATGCATCTATGGCTCAGGTTAATTTTCCTGCCAAGTCTTAACTGTAATTTAAATTTCCTACACTATTTAAGCTGAGCTATCTGTACTTCAGATCTCTTGAGGATTAATAAAACTGTTATGAGAAGTTTCATGATAAAAGGTTAAGCCCATAAAAATATGCAACTCATTTATAAAGATAACTCCATCAGGTTTTTCCCAGGCTATAAAGACAAAAGTGTTAATTTCTGCATTTGTACTAATGTTGGCACTGCCAGTGGTAGAAGTCAGAGCAGCAGCCTCTCTTTTTGTCTGTCCCAAACTTTTCAAAATCTGTAGCTCATAGGCTTCACAGCACAGTGTCAGTGCGGTATTTTTGGCTTCACAGTCAAGGAAGCAGCCTGGGAGACCAAGAGACATCCTTGGCTACCTCAGGGTGTGTTTTTGGAGCTCACATCTCCTGTGAGGCTCTGCACATGACCCTCTCCCTCACATGACCCTCAACATGATCATAGGGCCTGAATCTTCCAGCAAGATTGTCCCTCCTAGCAGGAGGGGACATTTCAAAGCCATGTTCTCCACCATATGGAGATGCACTTTGCAGGATCGCAATCTCCTGATTTCACCTGAGCATGGCAGTGCAACCTGTGGGAGATGTTTCAAGGCATGTCAGACACCCTCATGCAGGGATGACTCAGTTTGTCTTTTGTGACTTGGGAACCACTACTACAGATCCAGTCACTCAGCATTTCAGACAGCCTGAGTAGGGTGGGAGCAACTTGTTCTTTTCTCCCTCACCTCCCACTGGGGAGAACCAAGGCTGCCAGTGGTATCTGTTGAGCCCAATTGAACACAGTTAAAATAGTAACTTTTCTTAAGAGTAACTATGTTATTAGCAACTCCCATTTGGGCTGAGATTGTGAAAAATCCAAAGTGTGTTAGCTGCCTCCCAGATATAAAAAACCAATGGTGTCTGGGGACAATTTTTAAGCTTTATTAAAAAACAAGCCTTTTGCTATTGCTGTCAAATATTATGAAAAATGTTTATGCAGTTCCTCAGGAGCTCAGAAAATATTTTAAAATAAATCAGCTTAAAATAAACCAAATAATTCCTTGTTATACATGATACCATATTCATCCTCATATAAGCAGCTTTCCTCACTAGGCATTAGCTTGTATTTGCCTATTGTAGCGGGAGGAGCCATTCTTGCTCCTGAAGCTCGACGAGCTGCTGGTCTCTTCCAGGACTCCAGCCACCACACAGCACTTCCAGGGTAGAAGTGTAGCAGGAAGAGCCTTTCTTGCTCCAGAGGCTCGATGAGCTGCTGGCCTCTCCATGCCTCACACCAGAGTGAGCTGAGGTTTTCTCTGTGGGTGTGTGTTCCACCTTTATTGGCCCCCTGGCCTTGCTCATGCCCAATAGGGGCCTGTCCTAATCAGGCACAGGTGGACTCACACCCACTCACTGGCAATTCGAGGCACCTGGTTTATCTCGTTTCTCTACATTCCCCCCCCCCCTTTTTTTTTTTTCTTAAAGCTTTCCCAGTTTGCCCTAGCTTACAGACATTTTAACACTGATTACAGAATACAGACATACAGGATTTTTACACACAGGATTTTTTACACACAGAATACAGACATACAGGATTTTTCTTCGGGCCCCGCGGGACACTCAGCTAAGAGCATCGAGGGGGCGCCGAGTACAGGATTTTTACACAAACATTTACTGACACAGAACACACAACAGGATTTTTAGAAATACACTTATAACTTACAGGTTTTAACCCTAGCTTCTCAGGCAACCGTTCAATGTCAGCCCAGGCACTTTTTCACAAAGTCTCTACCTTTCCGACTTGAGTTGTTCTTCTCCCTCCTGTATCTGCTCTTCTCTTGGCTTCCCTCTGCTCAGGGGCTTCCAAAGAGAGAATCCTTATCTTGGCTTCCCTTTGCTCAGGGGTTTCCAAAGAGGTTTCTGGTTCCTCATGGGTTTCTGGTTCCTCCATGGGATTCCATACTTTTATTTTACTTTTTTTTTTTTTTTTCCTCTGTGGGATTCCATACCATGGGATTCCATCCTCCTGGCTTCCCTCTGCTCAGGGGTTTCCAAAGAGAGAATCCTTATCTCAGCTTCCCTCTGTTCAGGGGTTTCCAATCCAAAGAGCTTGATACCTTTCAAGGAGAGTGTTAGCCCAGGCATTTTTTCAAATCAGGGAGAATGTTCCTGTTGCCAGCTCTTCACAAGTTGCCCGCATTCTCCACCAAATGTAGCAGGAGGAGCCATTCTTGCTCCTGAAGCTCGACGAGCTGCTGGTCTCTTCCAGGACTCCAGCCACCACACAGCGCTTCCAGGGTAGAAGTGTAGCGGGAAGAGCCTTTCTTGCTCCAGAGGCTCGATGAGCTGCTGGCCTCTCCATGCCTCACACCAGAGTGAGCTGAGGTTTTCTCTGTGGGTGTGTGTTCCACCTTTATTGGCCCCCTGGCCTTGCTCATGCCCAATAGGGGCCTGTCCTAATCAGGCACAGGTGGACTCACACCCACTCACTGGCAATTCGAGGCACCTGGTTTATCTCGTTTCTCTACAGCCTATCAATTTTAGAAAGCTTGGTTTCTCTTCATCTCACAGCCTTTAAAGCCTTCTCCTCTGCAGCATTTGCTGGACAGTCGGGTAAATGCAAGGCAAGCATCCTCCTGGCTCATTACCACTGACTACCCAGTTCTGGCTTTTCCTTCTCCCTGTTTGTTCTGCAGACCCGGACTTTTCTGGGAACTACCATCCTTCCTCACAGCAGCACAGCACAGGGAATCTGTTTAAAAACAATTGCCCTTCAGGGGGCAAAAGGATGCTGTGTGTGAGTTGCTTGGGGCATACTATGCTATTTCAGAAGCAGCACACAGTAGCCCTGGGACTGGCCTCAAACACGCAGTCCAAGCTCTTTACTAAAAGTACTCAAATTTACATCAAAACTATGCAAAACTATGTTGCTATGAGCAGTGACAGCCTCTGCAATGAAACTCAGCATCCAGGGTGCCTTGTCTGTTTGATGTCTCAGTCACACGCTGCAAGCCCACTAAGCTCCAAGCTTTTCATTTAGCTTTGCTCCAATATAATTAACATCAATGACTAGACCAATGTCATATTCGGTCTTACCCATACTTTAATAAAATTCCCCATTCAAACCAATACCTTAGTGAAAGGGGAAAGTGCTGTCTCCTGCCCAGCCTCCCAGGGAGAAGGGGGCAGGTGCCCATTGCCAGCAGCCGCTCCCTGGGGATGAGAGCGAGGTGGCTGATACCAAGTGGAAGCTTGAGCAGGTGCCAGGAAAACATTGCCTCATTCAAACAACCATATTTTCATATAAGATAGCTCACCATAGGCTGGCCATCCAGCATTTTTTTTCTTCCTATTTGTGTTTAAAATGAGAGCAGACACAGGAGAGTGCTTCAAGCATATACTGTATGAATAGAAGTAGCAATAATAGTCCTTAGCCTTTATCTAGTGGCTTTTCATCTGTAGATTTCAAAGCACTCCTACAAAAGGACATTACTGTCATTTTTCATGTCCTTCTGAAAAGAGCAGGGACATAACCAAGCTCACCAGAATGTCCCACCAGCCTCCCATGGCTGCCAGCTCTCACAGTGGCCTCCCCTCCACTTGTCCTGGTGTGCCTCACCTGTGTTGGGTTTCTTCTCACCACTGCCTTTCCACAGGTGCCTCCTGGGATGGGGATCAGCACTAAGCAGGTGGGAGCAGCCTCCAGGTGGAATATCCTGCCAGGGATCTGGTGCAGTGCAAGGAAAGCTGCTCAAGTTGGGCAGCCTGATGAGGTGTTTCTCTACTTCCTGCTAATAAAAAAAAAAAAAAGAAGGAAACAGTGAATTGATGCCACATTAGTAAAACAGACCTCCAAGTTTCTTGGCTTTTTTTGAGAAATGCACAGTACTCATATTAAAAAAAAAACAAAAAAACAAACCACAAACAAAACAAACAAACAAAAAACAGTTGAAAAAAAAAAGACCTGTACATAGGAGAAAAAGAGTAACTCATTACTTTATTATGTGAGGATCAAGATACGCTCCCAGGGCCCTCCTTCCTTCATCCCTTCAGCAACCTTCAGCAACTTGCAGGGTATGCAAACACTGCCAGGAGAGAGGAGGTCATGTTGTGATGAGTTTTGTACCTGCCTGCAGATCTTCCACGTGGACCTGGAATCTGGTGCAAGGTCAGATTCCTTAAAGGTCTTTCAAGACAGCAAAAGGCTGGAGAGCCTAATCGTCGCTGATGTTTCAAAACATTTTAAGCAGAGCTGCAGTACTGAATGAGCAAACAGCAGCAGGGAGCCCTTGGCAGCTGCAGGAGGATCTGGCTTGTTCTTTAAAGAGGAAAAAATGCATCTTCTGCCTTTCCTCCTCGTGCACCAAGACCAAGGTATAATACCAGGATTTCCATGAAGATGGAGGCATTGCCTTTTGTTGTGAAGGCTGTGAATTTAAAACAGAAACATGATTGATCTCAAAATGCTGCCCTGTTATGCTAAAAAGAGTGTTTTCCAGCACTGTGCCACAGCCATGCAGGGCTGTCTCTTAACTTCTTCAGTATCAGTCCCACTAGGCACCCTGCTAATGAAGAGCCTTCTATAGCTCAAAAAACTCTTCAGAGAAAGCAATTTACCTGCCTGCCTGATCCCTCAGCTCCAGCTTTTCCATAGTAGTGTGGCCATAAGTGCTCCTCCTCCAAGGTACTGGGAAGCTTCAGCCCCCTCAGGAGAGACAGGAGGATCACCATCCTGAAGGATACGTCCATCAGAATTTGGATTTGTGGAAGAATTTAAAATGAGTGTTTAAGAAAAATGAGAATTTTTTTTCATATGTCATCCTTCAATTATCTGCCAGAAAATGCAAGGAAAATATATTATTCAAGCCATATAAGTACCTGGTGCCAATATATTCTCCTTTTATATTGCCCATCTACAACTTAACACTTAAACTGAACCTGAAACCAGGAGAAAGTGAAAAGACATACAGGAAGGCAACTTGTCAGGTGGTTTCAGCTATTTCTGGCTGAAGAAGCTCTCTCCTCAGATGAAGGTCTTTTAAGCTTTCTTTGCATTGAGCAACCTCTGAAATATTAAAACCAATGCACAATGTGCATCTTCAGAAAAAGCCTCTGTGTATCTGCACTGAGGTGCAGCCAGCCTGGCACAGCCCTCACAGGAATGCACAAGGAGCAGGGAAAGCACGTGGGAGTCATGCTTGAGAGAAAGAAATGGAGGCAGAGAAGGTGGTCTCCTCTACAGAAATGACAGAAAAGTCCCTGCAAGAAGCCACTGAGGATTTCTGATTCAGCAGGGAGCTCATATGGCTGCAAATTTGTCCCAAGAAATTCAGCACAGTGGGAATCAGGAAGCAGCCCTGCTCCCAGCCCAGGGAGTGCAGGCTCTCTGCATCCCTGGGGAAAGAACCTTCTGCTGCCAGCATCCTGCAGCCCTACAGCCCTGCCTGCCACCCAGGACAGGGCCCCCATTGCTCAACCAAGGCACCAGCACTGCTATGAACAGGCTACTGCCAGCACCAGGAGAGGCTACAAAGTCTGTTTGCAAAGAGCCGAGGACCTTGTCAACGTCATTACAAAATTGGTTTTTTTAAATTTATTTAGGGCTGGAAGTGGAGGGAGTGGAAGGGGGGAATAGCAACATATTTGTGTGCTGCATTTCTGTATGTTATGAGTAAAGAAACTCTAGCCCAGGAATCCTTGGGGCTCAGTGTCCTTTGGTTCCTTCAGAGCAGGATATCTGAAGCTCTGCCAGCTTTTTCTGACCCTCAGATCACAGCAGCTTTCCCAAGCCACTGCCTCCTGATCCCCAGGCTCCCCCAGCTGCACGGGTCTGTCCACGTTTTGCCTGTCCAGATGCAGATGGAAGATGTCACATCAATAATTTCATGGTAACAGGACAAATGCTTGTTTCTCACTGCTCTTTAGGCTCCATGGAAAATTAAGCATTTTACATATTTTTGATTAGACAAATGGCCCACCAAAGGCAATCTTCATTAAAATTCTATATACATAAATATCATTAAAAGGCAAGGCTGGCTTGTCCACAAGTACAAATTTCTCAGTGCTAAATCATAGAATTATAACAATTAATGATGTTAAAAACAAAAAGTTAGTCTGGCAATGAGCCATCAGACAAGTACTGCAGGCCTGAAATTCACTGTAAAACTATTGCTTCGTTGTTGGGATTTATTTTTAAATCTACCCACAATGTCTGGGAACAACAGACTCAAGATTTTTTATCATCCTTGTGAATAAACACAATGTGTGGGATGGAGAGAACAGCAAAGCACCAGGGCTGCCTTTTGGCACTTAGGCTGGTACTATATTTTGGAGGGATGGGGGGGCAGGGATCAATCCAGACAAGCTGGTTAGGCCAGCAAGAAACACCAGGCTGCAGGGGCCCCATGGAGTTCAGCTGTTGTTGTCTCAGCAGCCAGGCAATATTACCTTCAAAAACTGATCTAGTGCACTTTAAAGTCATTTAGATAATTACATTTCCTCAGATAGAACACTTTTCCCAGATCTTATTCTTCTAGTGCGTTGGGATCCTTCTGGTAATCCAGCCTATGTTTATTCAAGATCTGTTTATATCCTATGCCCCAGTTGTCCTTCAGATCAAATCTTCCTGAGAACCATTCCCTGAATACTGTATTTGCAGTAAGTGTATCCCCCCTCAGTCCATGTTTTACCAGGCTAATCACAGTCCCTTTGCTGTCTTCCTGAATGGCAGCTTCTCCTTTCTACAGACAGCTGTTAACACTGAATGGGGGACACTGGTGATCAGACCTTATACATTTGCATTCTGTGGGATGGGTATGGATTTGAAGTTGGTCTAGAAGGTCAATGCTATCAGTGTAAAAGTAGCCTTCCTGAAGCTTGAGGGACTTCAATACTTGAGATAGACAGTGATTTACCATCCCATTCTTTAGCAAAAACAGTTAAATTCCCTGGTGACACTTTCAAGTGAAAATGCATGGAACAGGGTGGGTTGAAAGCAAAAGTCACTTTATACAGTGCTCTACCACCATCTATGGCTGAAGGCTCTTCCATTTCACACCTTCCAGGCAGCTGATTAAGTCAGCCTTCATGTGAGCAAAGTTTAGGTGCATCCTTGTATTCTATCTTAGTGAGGATTTCTATGTGACAAAAGGATTCAACATAAAACAGGTTTCAGAGCAAGTGACAGGGGGATTAAAATCCAAGCAGAGCATAAATATACAAGGTTAGCATCATCAAAATGAAATTACTTTCTCCTCATTGTTCTTCATAGACTTCATATTGACCATGAAAGTGAACTGTTTTCTGCAGCATGTTCAATTGACTTTGGGATGCTTCCTTAAATCAAATTGGAAATGTTTTGAGATTTCTCAGGAGAATAAATGAGAAATAAATAGCAAAGCAGCATTTTGCTGAAGTATCTAGTCACCAGTCATCATTAGATCTGACAGACAGAACAAGATGCTTAGAAAATCTACTGAATATGGTCTGTTATCTATCTATGTACCAAGGCTTTTATCTGATATATCTCTGGTTTCTTTACACAAAAAGAACTCTCTTGTATTTGCAACAAAAATGTCTGTTTATCCTAAGGACCTTGCTGTCTCCAGTATGTTGTTTCTGAGCACTATACAATTTATTTTATGGTAATATAGTCCTCCCTGCTTAAATGTGGCTGTGAAAAATTAGAAACATTGCAGTTTGTCTGGTGAAGGGCAGACAAAAATCTGCTCTTATTTATGCTTGAATAAATCTAAAGCAACTGTTGACTTAAGTTATTCATCTAGATACCCAGTGCTATACCAGAGGACAAACTCATCCAGAGAATACTCATTTTTTTTCATTATGGCTGTCCCTGCATGGCTGAGCCTAGGGTCCTGTTAGTTAATGTACAAACACTCTGAAAAAGTCATCATTCTCCAGCCTAGATCTTCAGCCTTGCCCTGACACTAGTTCCAGCCTTCCTCTTCTCTCTCACAGAAACTCAGAAACTTCAGAAACCTTTTCCCTTGGTAGGGACTTACAGGCCATGACCAAGGCACTTATCATCTGGATAAATTATATTGAGCTCTTGGCACTCTAAGCCTTTCCAGACTTCACATCATTCTCACAGTACTTTTCTGAATCCTTTCCAATTTATCAGCATACTCTTTAAACCAGGGATCCAAGAAGTGGTCAGTTTGTTCCAGTAATGCTCTTGCTAATGCCTCACAGAGTGGTAATTTCTCTTCTCACCTCTCATCAGTATTTTCTTCCCACCCAGCCAAGGACTGCTTTAGCACTTCAGCCACTTGGTTAGGCTGGGAGCCCATCAGCAGTCACCTATCCACCGTGAAACCATTTCTTGGTTGTTGCTTGCTGAAGTACAGTCCCGAGTCCTATCACTGATACCCTCATAAAAATATTCCAGCACACAGAGTTCCGTCTCCAGCAATTCAGCCCAACGTGGAAAGGTGCATTATTCTAAGACTACTGTGCCACCAGAGAGCTCTGAAGGGCTGCCCCTCCTCACCTGCCCCCTGCCTTTGGCAGCCAGGTCCCCTCAGGTATATTTCTACCCCTGCTACTGAGGATGTTGATGAGAACAAGACCATGAGCAGGTACAATGTGAAATCTTGGTAAAATTTCCCTACTGGGGACTGGATTCTCAGAGAGGTGTCTTCAACCTATTTCTGAGCCTTTTGATAAAGGTTTGTATTGCTTTGTGCACAGAAATGTTTATTTTTTTAGCAGAATGTCATGTGTTGTCAAATGAAATGCCTGACAGTGTTGAGTTTGGCAATCCTGTTATTTTTATCAATCAAACTGTCTCTCAAAGAAAAAGCAATATCAGGTTCCACAGAAATACTGCTCTGGTCTTATTTGCCTCTGCATACAAAAAGCAATCAATCTGCAAAACCTCAGCAAATAAGAACATATATTCAGTTATTTAAATTTTTTTAAAAAATTAAAAAATCTTTAGTTCATCTTCTTTGCAATATTCCTAAAAACAGAAAGGTTTTTATTCCTTCCTGATATTAAGCAACTCCCATAACATCTGAGACATCTAATTTCACTCTCAAGCCATTTAAAGCAGATGGATTGTAGTCATGCACAAAACTCTCTAATGAATAAGTAAAACTACAGTTACTTATTATATTATATAATAGCCATTTGTAAAGAACTGATCACTGAAGCAGTTTAAGTTTTCAGTTTCTCTCTGCCTTGCTTTATTTGATTGCCTTTGTCTGCCTTGCTTTTTTTGGGCATTTACTGCCATCCAGTGCTTCTGCGAGTTATGGCTCCACCATCCACTGCTAAGAGCAAACCCAGAGCAAGAATATTTGATTCTGAACAAATTCACTGACCTCATTTGCAGCAGAAGTGCTGCAGGTATTTCACAGCAATAAGCCAGCACCTTGTTCTGCTGTGGCAATGACTTGAAATGATGCAGTACCTGACAGGGGTGACAGCTTCCCAAGGATGCTTCCCTTTATTTCAAAAGCCCTGCACTGAATTTGCATTTGCATTTTGTAGCCTGGAAGTATCCAGTGTGTTCTACTACTTCTTTTCTGAAAGTAAGATCTCTGTACCTGAGAAGTACCCATCTAACTGAGATGTTTTGGGGGATTGTTTTTAATGTTGTTTTTTTTTCCTCTTTGGAAAAACTAGGCACTTTAAAAGATTTGCGCAGGCTTATACAATGTCTAAGAAGTTAAAGTAGTAAATATTTCAATTTTAAAAGATCCAAATTTTTCATATTTTCATGAAATATTGAGTGGGATTCACAAGGAACAGTTCATGTAGCAAAAAACCCCAAACTCACACCTTTTACTAAGTCTGATGTCTTAATACTGCAAGGATATGATGTCCATACTGAAAGGATAAAATACCTTGTGGTAAAAATTTACTAAAGCAGAAATTTATATTGGTGTATTTAAGGTAGCCAGAATTTGCAGTAAACGGGACTGAAATCACTTTTTTTTAGTGTTTGGGATGTCAAACATTGGAACAAGCTGCCCAGAGGTCTCCATCCTTGGAGATGCTCAAAACTTGACTGGACATGGATCTCAGCAACCTGCTGTGACTGACCCTGCTTCAGAGCAGTTTCCAGGGGTGCTTCCAGCCTCAGCAATTTGGGCTTGCATGGTACAATTTACAGATTTGTCCCAACTAAAATAAGATATTATAGAGGTGTAGGAAGATATTCTACACCAATCCTAGTAAAAATAATGCCAAACCGTTTAATTATGTTCATGAGCTAACTCGTTTTCAGTTTCTAGTAAGATAATGAACCTCTAACAACACAGCAACTCCTAATAGCATTCATAAATACTTCATAACTTAGCTTCCAATATACGGAAATGTTTAAGCACAAGCCTAGGAGCAGGAAAACATATCTCATCAATAGGTGGCTAAGGGACTGGTGCCACCGGAAGAACTTTGGGTTTTTTGACTATGGGATGAATTTCAGCATATCAGCTGGACTGCAACTATCTAACAGGGGAAAAAGGACTCTAGCCCACAAGCTGGCGGGTCTAATAAGGAGGGCTTTAAACTAGGTTCGAAGGGGGAAGGGGTTGAAACAAGGTCCTCCGGAAAGGAGCCCAAGGGTGGACAGCGCAAGTTAAGGGACAAATCAGCAGCCCAGCTGAAATGCATGTACACCAATGCACGCAGCATGGGCAACAAACAGGAAGAGCTGGAAGCCACCGTGCAGCAGGAAAGATATGATGTAGTCGCTATCACAGAAACGTGGTGGGATGACTCCCATGACTGGAGTGCTGCAATGGGTGGCTACAGGCTCTTCAGAAAGGACAGACAGGGTAGAAGAGGTGGAGGGGTAGCCCTGTATGTTAGAGAGTCTCTTGACTCCACAGAAATTGAAGTAGGTGATAATAAGGTGGAGTGCCTGTGGGTAAGAATCAGGGGGAAGGCCAACAAGACTGATACTGTGGTGGGAGTCTGTTACAGACCACCCAACCAGGAGGATGAGGGTGATGAACTCTTCTACAAGCAGCTGGCACATGTTTCAAAATCGTCGTCCCTTATTCTCGTGGGTGACTTTAACCTGCCGGACATCTGCTGGGAATTCCACACAGCAGAGAGGAGGCAGTCTAGGAGATTCCTAGAGTGTATTGAGGATAATTTCCTGATGCAGCTGGTAAATGAGCCTACCAGGGATGGAGCCCCACTTGATCTACTCTTTACAAACAGAGAGGGGCTGGTGAGGGATGTGGTGGTCGGAGGGCGTCTGGGACTTAGTGATCACGAAATAATAGAGTTCTCAATAATCAGGGACACAAGGAGGGTTGTCAATAAAACCTCTACATTAGACTTCTGGAGGGCAGATTTTGGCCTTTTCAGAAGACTAGTCCGGAGCATATCCTGGGAAACAGCCCTTGAAAACAAAGGGGTCAAGGAGGGATGGACATTCTTCAAAGAGCAAGTTTTGAAAGCTCAGGAGCAGGCTATCCCGGTGTGCCGAAAGGCGAGCCGGCGGGGAAGACGACCACTCTGGCTCAACAGAGAGACTTTGAAGGAAATTAGGATAAAGAAGAGGGCCTACCGGTTATGGAAAAAAGGGTTATCTACTCAAGAGGAATTCAGGAATACAGTTAAGTTATGTAGGAAAAAAATTAGAGACACAAAGGCACAACTTGAACTAAATCTCGCCACCTCTGTGAAGGATAACAAGAAGTCCTTCTACAGATACATCAGTGGCAAAAGGAGGGGCAAGGAAAACATTCATTCTTTAATGGACATGGACGGGAATGTAATTGTCAAAGATGAAGAAAAGGCTGAGGTATTTAACACTTTCTTTGCCTGAGTTTTTAACAGTAAAACGGGCTATCCTGATGACAGCTGGCTTCTGGAGCCTATAGGAGACAAGAATCTAAACACTCTCCCTGCAATCCAGAAGGAAACTGTCAGTGATCTACTGGGCTGCTTGGATCCCCACAAGTCTATGGGACCAGATGAACTCCATCCAAAGGTGATGAGAGAGTTGGCAGAAGAGCTCGCCAAGCCTCTCTCTATCATCTACCAGAAGTCCTGGCTCACTGGGGACATCCCAGATGACTGGAAGTTGGCGAATGTCACGCCAATCCACAAGAAGGGCCGGAAGGAAGACCCGGGAAACTACAGGCCTGTCAGCCTGACCTCAGTGCCTGGCAGGGTTATGGAGCAGATCATCCTGGGGGCAATCACACAGCACCTGCAGGATGGACAGGGGATCAGACCCAGCCAGCATGGGTTTAGGAAGGGCAGGTCCTGTCTGACCAACCTGATCTCCTTTTATGATCAGGTGACCCGCCTGGTGGATGAGGGGAAGGCTGTGGATGTGGTCTATCTGGACTTCAGCAAGGCCTTTGACACCATCTCCCACAGCATCCTCCTGAGAAAGCTGGCTGCCCACAGCTTGGACAAGCGTACTCTGCACTGGGTTAGGAACTGGCTGGAGGGCCGGGCCCAGAGAGTGGTGCTGAATGGGGCTGCTTCCAGTTGGCGGCCGGTCACCAGCGGTGTCCCCCAGGGATCAGTACTGGGCCCAGTCCTGTTCAATATCTTCATTGATGACTTGGATGAGGGGATTGAGTCCATCATCAGCAAGTTTGCCGATGACACCAAGCTGGGGAGAAGTGTTGATCAGCTGGAAGGCAGGAGGGCTCTGCAGAGGGACCTGGACAGACTGGAGAGATGGGCTGACTCCAATGGGATGAGCTTCAACAAGGCCAAGTGCCGGGTCCTCCACTTTGGCCACAACAACCCTATGCAGCGCTACAAGCTGGGGACAGAGTGGTTGGAGAGCAGCCAGGCAGAAAGGGACCTGGGAGTCTGGATTGACAGGAAGCTGAACATGAGCCAGCAGTGTGCCCAGGTGGCCAAGAAGGCCAATGGCATCCTGGCATGTATCAGAAACAGCGTCACCAGCAGGTCCAAGGAGGTGATTCTGCCCCTATACTCAGCCCTGGTAAGGCCACACCTTGAGTACTGTGTTCAGTTTTGGGCCCCTCAGTTCAAGAAGGATATTGAGGTCCTTGAACAGGTCCAAAGGAGGGCAACCAGGCTGGTGAAGGGACTCGAACACAGATCCTATGAGGAGAGGCTGAGGGAGCTGGGGCTGTTCAGCCTGAGGAAGAGGAGGCTCAGGGGAGACCTCATTGCTCTCTACAACTACCTGAAAGGAGGATGGAGCCAGGCAGGGGTTGGTCTCTTTTCCCAGGCAACTCTCAAAAAGACAAGAGGGCATGGTCTTAAATTGTGCCGGGGGAAGTTCAGATTGGCTATTAGAAAGAATTTTTTCACGGAAAGGGTGATCAGACATTGGAACGGGCTGCCTGGGGAGGTGGTGGACTCTTCGTCCCTGGAGACATTTAAAAAGCGACTCGATATGGCACTCAGTGCCATGGTCTAGTGACTGTGGCGGTAGCTGATCAAGGGTTGGACTCGATGATCTCTGAGGTCCCTTCCAACCCAGCCTATTCTATGATTCTATGATTCTAAGTGTCAGAATAATTCTACTGTGATCAATACTCAGATTTAGGCTAAGCATATTAGAGTTTTACCTCTTTTGTACATCCACTGCTTTGGAATATGTATTCCAGACCACAGAGATGGCTAACAAAGAGCAAAACAAAAGATTTTATGGATCCTAGAAAGTGGTGTGTGTCCAGATGAGATAGGCAGGAACTGGAAGACTGAGAGTATAAAAAAGGGAAAATCTGGCTCAGAAAACTCTTCCTTGTACAACTGAACAAAACAACTTGTTACTGGATAATTTTTAGTTACCTCTCCCTGCAGCTTAAAAAATATAACAGGCACATAAAATAAATGGCTTCAGGTTTGGGATTCCTCAGGGTTGGTCTGGCTTTTTTTAAACAAAAGGTAGAAGCTGATCCTATGGTTGGATCTGCCACCAGCTCTTCCACCCACATGGGCCCAAGAACATCTAAAAAGTGCTCTTAATTCTAGTCTGGTCCCAGATTGTTCTGAATGGAAGCACTGTGATTCAAATGAGCTTTGATACTGCTCTGCCCCCAGAGAAAATGGGATAACTGATCATCTAATCCTATTTTAAAAGGCTAAAAAGAATATGTAACATTCTGAATGCTGAAATCACAGTCGAACCACAGAAAATTAGTTTGCTTTTGAAGCAGCAGGAGAAGAATGGGTTTGGCTTTTTCACAAATGTCCATGAAATTGGGCAAAGACCCATTTACTTTTTCTGAACACTGATATCTTTACAAGACTGATACATAAATTCTTCCAAAGTTTCATCTAACTTGTTCCTGGAGACTTGCTCTATTGGTGTCCCAGCTCCCTGTTTCACCATGGCCTGGTCTATTATTCATGCTGTTAGTTTTCTCTCAGTATCTAAGCTGCCTGTTCTCAGGATTTGTTTCTTCTACAGTTTCTGAAGAACTCCTGACCTTATACATCTGCTGCCATGAAAGTATTCATGAGCTATGATGCTATCCCAGTGATGTCTCTTCCTGTACTCTATCCCACCAAGATTCTTCAGGAGTTCCTCCTCATGTCACTCAGACTTTAAATTCTCCTTGGTCTGTGCTTTCCTTATGCTTTTAAAAACTCTGTAAATCATATTCATCTCACATTTATTATTTGTTTCTGGATGTAAAATGAGGGTTGGTGAGTGGTGCATGCTCCATAGCATTGGCAGTCCTGGACATTGAAACAAGCAAAGGAAAGGAAATCTTGCTTTGACATGAAGAACGTTAACCCTTGACACTTGCTTCATGTGTAATTACACCCAGAAATCTCTGCAGTGATTTTATGGTGCCTGAATAGACATAAATCCCCCCAAAACCGATTCTAATTGGGCCCTGTCTAATGTGAGAGGAATCTGGAAGTGAACACAGCTTCTGAAGGTAACTGAGAAAATGTACCACAGGTCAACTGATCACATAGAAAAGTGGTGGCTGACACAAGTCTCCTTCTCCAAGATGGGAATTTGATGCTATTACCAAACAAGTCTATAAAGCTCAACACAAGCTTTCTATCAAAAGGATTTTTTGATTTAGCATGAGTGGGTAAATGATGGGAGATGCAGTTCCATCAGAGAGGATCCCTGGCCCTCACTCCTTCATATGTTCTCAGGAGGCTGACAAAGACTCACAGAGGTAAACAAGAGAAAATAAAGTAGGTTGCTGACTAATTGGCATTCCCTCCCCAGGAAGGATTTTTGGCTATGAGATAGCAAAGCCTGAAGACTAATGCCAGAGGGGAAAACAGGAACAAAGAGGACATAAAATCATCCCCTCCACAGTCTGCAGCTTCACAGACAGGTATGTGGTATAGATTGCAGCTTGAAGCAAAAATGTCTAGACATTTCCAAATTACGTGGTGTATTTTTAACAATTTGTTCAAATTTTTATGTGCACTCACGTGAATATTCCAGCCTGCATCAGGACAAAACAACAAATGTTGAAGAACTAATTTTTCCCCTGGGATGAAAAACCTAATTTCGACTTGGCTGTAGAAAATAAACAATCCACAGTAGCTTAGAGGCTTAATTAAAAGCAAAATATACCTGTGGTAAGAACTGGCAAACGTCGACTTTTTAATGGCTTCTGTGAGCAATCAAAAAAAAAACCCAAACAACAAAACTACCTGACTCTGCAGTGTAAGGAGAAATGTAATTCTGAAGAGCAGCTGGGCTTTGGGACCCTGACCTTTAGTGATGGTACCCTTGGAAATAAACAAGACTAAGGCAAGCACTTAACTGATACACAGGACAGAAAATATTACCTTAACGAGATGTATTTTATAGAGCTGTGTGTTTTTACTACCAGGCTATGCCTAAGACCTAATGAAAAACAGAAACAGAGGTGCTTTGAGATGGCAGAAACAAAATTTATTACTGCCACTGGTGGAAAGGCCAAGGGATCTGAAATGGTTTCCCAGGACTTGCTGTGCAGCCAGGGAGTTGCTGTGAAGTGATGCAGTTGGCCACCTTGTGGAAAAAGCAGTTGTACTCAGCAGATATTACAAGGGTGAGATTTTAAAGAAATTACACTAAAACCTGCAAAGTTCAATTTTATTTTAATGGATTGATTACTGTAAACCTTCTGAGAAAGACCTTCACTTGCTCTAAGGGATGGCTCACAGGGAAATAGAAAATCATCACTGCAGAGCTGTATAGTATTCAGTTGTCCTTAATAACATTCCAATAAGAAGTAATTAATAGCCTTGAACAGGATAGCAAATGAACAGAACATGGTTCCTATCAAATTCACATCTTTGACAGTGCTCTAAAACACACTCTAAAACCCATCCTATTTGTGTGAAAGCTTTTGAAACTGCCTATTCATTTAAAGTCCCTTTTTGTTGTGCTGAATCTCCCTCCTAGTAAGAAAGCCACATTTCACACTAATAGTGTCACAGCCCCCTGCGAGCCCAGCGCTCATCACTGCTGCATTCACTGCCTTGCAATGAAGTTATTCCACATAGATTCATTACGAGGGAGAATATGAAAGAGCAAACCTTTTGGTCTTCCTGGCTTGTTCTTCTGTTAGTCAAATAAACAGGATGGGGGGGAAGCTGGTTAATTTGGTAATAGGAAGGCTTTCCATCACCAGCAATAAAAAAGATTCAGTGGATTTTCATTAATTCCCTTGATTCCTCCATGTCTGTAACAAAGAGATTTCATATAGTGTGATGTTTAAATGTAGAAAAAATATGTAAGTCATTTGTACTCTAGTCACACGGAGGAAAGCGAAGATATTTGCAGAAAAAAATTATAATAGAAAATAAAACACACATGATTTACTACTCACTTTAATCCGTTTTCTTCTTTCTTTTAGACAAGCTCATTACAGAAGGAGAACTGAATTCCTGCAGTAGCTGCCTTCATTCACAGGCCTCTGATGAGCAAAGAGCCCTGTGCACTGAAGCATGAACTTTATATGTGTACAGAAATTCACAGTTCAACAGATTCCCCAGATCAACCTGGAGATGGAATAACAGCAGAATTAGATGTGTTATTACAGATAGTGACCCAACACCTTCATTCTTTGTCTTCCATTTGCCTTCCCCTTCACCTGCATCCAAAATGACAAGCTGAGCCTATCTTTGCTCAGTCACTTCTGTGATTAAATTGCTGCAGGCCAAAAATACGAATGCTTTCTGTTTAATTTTGGTTTTGTCTTTCTCACATTGCTATTCACATAGAAGCCACATATGGATGGAACAGACAAAGGAAAATCTCATGTTGCAAAGGCTTGGAATTAAAGTAAACTTCTTGTACCTCAGTTTTTTCATGTAGGAAAACATGGGAAAGATCCTGCATGTCTTCAGCTTTCCCAAGAGGAATCACTGGGTGATGTTTTTTATCTTTGCCAGTAAAAGCAGCAATAGCGGGATAATAAAATTATCCCACTGCAAGAGGTGGGATAATTTTAGCATCTGGTGTTTGACTGCAAAGCAAACCTTACCAAAATGCCTCCCTGCAAGCCTGCCACGGTGTCCATGGTTATGGTGCTCCCGAAATGGCATCTCCAGCTCCTCTGTGCTGCAGGAGTCACAGTGTAGGGCATCCCTGTGGCAGTGACAATGGGCAGCCAAAGCACCCGGGTCTCTGCACCTCAGCCCCAGCCCCTGCAGCCAGAACAGAAGGCAACATAGCAGCTCCTGTCAGGGTGCCCAGCAGGCTGATGGGGCAGTATGCTATTAAATTACAAGGACTTATTAGGTCTGCCAGTTTTAGTGTATCTTGCTTTCCCATCTTCAGAATAGTCTGCAAAGCTTGCAAAATCATTAATTCTTCACCCCCAGTGGTTTCCCCAGAGATCAATACTTCGTCCGGTCTTGTTCAACATCCTCATCAAGGCCCTGGAGGAGGGGACAGTGTATCCTCAGTAAGTTCCCTGATAATAAAAAGCTGGGTGGGGTGACTGACACTCCAGAGGGCTGTGCTGGTATCTAGCATGTTGGGGACAGGCTGGAGACCTGGCAGAGAAGAACCTGATGAGGTTCAATAAGAGTAAGTGTAGGGTTGTGCACCTGGGAAGGAAGAACCCCAGGCAACAATACAGGTTAGGAGAAGACCTGCTGGAAAACACTGATGAGGAGAAGGATCTGGGGGTCCTGATAGTAAATTATCTATGAGCCCTTGCTCAATTATTACTAAAAATTATCCAAGTGTGCCCTTGCTGCCAGGAAGGCCAATGGAATCCTAGGTTGCATAAAGAAGTGTGTGACCAATAGGCTAAGAGAGGTCATTCTCTTCTCCCCCTCTGTTCTGCCCTCGTGATGCCACAGCTAGAACACTGTGCTTGCCCCCCAACTCCAGAGAGACTGGGACCTACTGGAGAGTGTCCACTGGAGTGTGACAAAGATGATGGGTGGATTGGAGCATCTCTATTGATGAAAGGCTGAGAGAGCTGTGACTCTGCTGCCTGGAGAAGAGAAGGCTGAGAAGAGACCTTACCTATGTCTATGAGTATCTAAAGGGTGGGTGCAAGGAAGATGTAGCCAGACCTCTCTCAGTACTTCTCAGTGACAGGACGTGGGGCAAGAGGCTGCCCAGGGAGGCTGCCCAGTCCTTTCCTCTGGAGATATTCAAAACCCTCCTGGACACAGACCTGTGTAATGTGCTCTAGGTGATCTTGCTTTAGTAGGAGAGTTGGACTTGGATGATCTCTACAGGTCCCTTTCACCTCTGATAATTCTGTGATTTACTAAAAGCAATTCAAACATCTCTAGTAAAGACAATGGATGAAAGAGCAAGTCTTACATCAGCAAGGCATTGCTGGGCTACAAGCAACACCAGGGAGTTTTCAGGACTGTGCTGCCTGACTCCCAGCTCAGCAGAGCCTGTTTTCTAGAGCAGGACATCCCACTACACATCCCACGCTGCCAGCCAGGCTGTCAGCACTACGTGCTCATGAAATAACACATTTACCCACAGGCAAAGGGAGGAAAGTCAGGGGAAAAAAAAGCCATAAAATCAATATATAGCTTTTTTTTTTTTTTTCATTTTTTTTTTCTTTTTTTCTTTTTGTCTTTTTCACACCACAGCTGGAATCAGTGGCAAACAGACCCTAAAGCCAGATGCTGAGACAAGAGTATTTCCAGGTATGTCTCCTGTGGTGCAAAGGTTGTTGCAGCAGCTGTAAGCAGCAGCCTCCTGCCTCTGAAATAAGAGTTTACTCATTTGCTGTGTGACTCAGGATAGAACAAGGTGCCCATTTTCAGGAGTTAAAAAAAGAATTTTTGCCTTAAATAGCAGGTGATATTTTATATTTCAGTTCAAAATTTTTTTAACAGGAAAATAATTGTGGCTTATAGATTTCAGGTGCCTCCTAAAAATACTCATAATAACTTTACTTTAATAACCATTGTCTGTCATACCTGATTCTTCAGACTCCTCATGTAAGTCTTAAACCAAAGTAACACCAGCGACACCAGCAGGACAAAGTCTGCCACTTCATCGTCTTTATTTTATTCTGTTACATAAACTCTTCCCTTTCTCCCTTCCTTCCCCAGGAAGGTCAATATTTTAAGGTTTTTTGTTCACTAAAATCTCTTTCGTGTAATACATATTCCATTACACAAGAGATTTTGGAGCCATGTCCTTAATATATGAGCTTAGTAAGGATGAATTTCTAACAGGCACAGTTTGTAGGGAAATGGCACTGCAGGATACACCCACCCCTGGGTCAGACCTGTTTTCATGTCCCACTCGCTGCTGGATGGGGGATGATGGCTGTCACCTGCCTGTGCCAATCACATCTCACTGGTACAGAATCCAGAGCTATCTGTCCTCATACAGATGTTGTCAGAAAGAGCAGAGCATGCTTCCAAAGGCAGGAAGGCATCAATAACCAAAATCACCCTGTGCAATGATTCTCGTGGATAAGAAACACATTTACTTTATTCACCAAAGGGATAAATATGTTGTCATATTTTGAAACAGACCTCAAAAGACTAAAAGATACTGCTGATGTGGCAGCACTGGTTTCCTTCATTGCTGCTGCTCAAAGGCTTCTTTCCTGTTTCTTCCCCAGCCACTTGCCCGGTGGATCATCCTCTGTGCCTTCCTCCACTGCCACTGGCCCTGAGGAGGTCACCAGGCACTTTGCACACCAGCACTAATTAGTGTTGCCTTCCATTCATTTCAAGTCCCCTGACAAAGAGGTCTGTCCTGACAGGCAGAGAGGTGTCCTGTGGTGAGTGCTGGGGTTTTCCCCAGCTGCTCCCCTTTCAAGCCCTGCAGTTGATGTCTCCTTCAGTCCCCCTTCAGGTCCCTAGATCAGCTTCCTCAGTCAAAGCTACTGGCCCACAAGCCAGCATCACCTCTGCAGCTTTTCAGCTGAAGTGCCAAGGGTGGTGGCACATGGAGCCACTCAGTTTTATGGCTGTAAGGACTTAGGGGTCAAAAAAGTCTGGGACCCAGGCTAACATCTTCAGAGGTTTCCCTTCTCTGGTACCACTGCAGTGTGCAGGTTCCTCACAGAGGACATGCTTGATATCACACCAGTGATGGAAGATACCCCTGAAGGTATTTTAATTAGTATCTGGCTTATTGTGCTGTAGGGGATCACAAAGGTCCTGTAACTCTATCATTACAGAGCTCTGAGCTGATGCATCTGATAGCAACCTGCATCAGATCTGTTGGCCATTAAATCATTAGCAGTACATAAAAAAATGAAAACAAAGCAGGTTACTATTCACCAGGCTGGCCATTTCCTAATCTCATGAAACACACAAAAATAGCTATGCTAATGAAATTGTTATGAATCCAGTTTTCTTGCTTGTCATTACCATTTTAAAGTAGCTTAAATGGACCAGTAATCACCATAGCAACAAAGCAGCAGTCAGGAGGATTACTATCAAGAGAATTTGGTGTCTTAAAAGGGAATGTGGTTTTTTAGCTATTTTCAGTGAAATGCAGATTTCATCTGATTTTGAACCTGATACAGACCAGAAAGAAACAGGAAGAAAATATGAACATCCTCATGAAAGCACTGAATATCTCCAAATCTACACTTCTTATTTATTGATGCAAAGTTTAAGGAGCATGAGTAGAGAAGTGAGTAGGAATTAGTACATCAGGACTCATCAAGGAGCCAAGTATGCATTGTATTAAGTAACACATTCCAGTAGCAAAAAGGCAATCTCGCAACAAGGAAAGCAGGTAATTGAGGTTTAGAAGACCAATATCTTTCTGTGCCTTAGGCTTCAGGAATTTTTTCATAGTAACTTTTCCTGCTTTTGCATCCTCCTTCCATTGGTGACCACTCAAAGATCCCCAGAATGACCAGTTATGGCATACATCACAGTCTAACATAACTATTTCAGTTGTTCCTTAGACACTGGCAACCACAGTGAATTATATTAGAAATAAAAGTTTAGTTCTGTCTACAAAAAGTAGACATCAAAATAGATAAAAACCTCATCCTCTCTCTCTCTCTCTCTTTTATTTATTTATTTATTTATTTACTTATTTGAATAATATCTGCATATATGCCTGACAAACAATTTGGGAAAAAACTCCTGTGAAAACTGACCCATCTGCAGCTGAGGTCAGAGTGCTGGGATATTCCTCTGCCACCAGCCCCTCAGCAGCTCATGGAAGCAGGGTCAGAGGCTCTGGGTGAGAGGCTGCTGGGCTGAGAAGCAGGAGGGAAGCCAGAGGCAGGCTTCTTGTTGGCTAGATTCTACTCTTCACTTACATTGTGTTTCCAAGCCACCAACCACAGTAGGGCTCTGGGCTTCCCTAAAAGAAAAACAGCTTTTTCTCCCCAAAATGCCTGACAGCAGTTGTCCTACTTAAGCACTAAACAGGCAAAACAGACCACAGGCAAGATGCCTGCCTGTATGCTGGCATTGTTTAGCAGCCTTCAAGAATAGGGTTTTGCAGTGCAAGGTCCCTTCCAGCCCTATAAAAAGACTGTGGTGAATATCTTCTGCTCTGGAGGAGTTGTCCCTTGGCATTGAATAGTGCCAGGCAGCACAGGGCCTGTGTCCTGCCTGCCAAGGCACAGGACTGGCATCCCTTATGGGGTTTGGAGCCCAGGAGCAAGGTGCTGGAGGAAGGATGGGCTGGGGGAGCAGCAGACAGCTCCCCTCAGCCATGCTGGCCTGCCCTGGGCTGCTCAAGTTAACAATTAAACATGACAGACATGGCACCCTTGGAGGAAAATGCCTTTTCCCAGCTATTTTCAGCCTGTTCACTTTGCTGAAGCCTGAGGCAGCTGCACACGCCCTGCTGGAGATGAGGCCTCTCCTCTCTCCACACAACCTCCAGCTGCCAGAACTCTTCATCAAAAGGTGCAAAAAATTATATTACTTCCATCTTTAGCCTCCACCTTGATACAAAACTATTTAAATGTTACAGGGCACCCGGCTTAACTGCATAGCTTCTATTTTTGAAATGTGCAAACATAGCTTTTGTCTCATAAGGGTCTTGGATGCATGTCAAAACCTTGCATCCCAATGCCACTGTAGCCATTGGGTATGAAGACCTTTCCCAAGCCCTGTGTGCTGATCTGTAGCCAGATGCTGCTTTCACCTCACTGCTGACAAGGGTAGGGAAATTGCCAATGAGCAGAGCTCAAGCAGTACACTTCCTACAAGCTCCTTTTCTTCATTATCACAGCTTCGTGTTGTCCCTAGGGAGGATGGGAGCTGCCTTTAATCGTGATCTGAATGCAGCAGGACCTGGCAGGCAAGTGTGAGGGGCCTCCAGGTGGAAAAGCTTCAACCAGCTCTGTCCTGTTGGACAACTGTAGGGCTGGATGCCCACTAAAGGAGGTTTCAAACACATATATTGTGTTTGTGATTTGAAGAGACAGTCTTCCCAGAAATCGAAAGTCAGAGCAAGTTTGTCACCACTGTGCACTCTCACCCAACCAGTGTCCCCTTTGCAGAGCATGTGGCTTCAGACCTGCTCAGGTCTCCTTTCATCCTCTTGTTCTCAGTAATCTAATGCAATTGCCAAAATGACACTGCTGAAAGCAAAGGAAAAGTCTCTCTCATCAGGAATGTATTGACATTATTGAATAAAATCAAACTCCTAAAAACAACGAAGACTTAGAAGTAACTGAGATTGGGCACTTCTCTTTTAATTTTATATTCTCCAGCAGAAATGGTCCCAGGAAGGAGGGTTATAACAAAGTCAGAAAGTATCTCATCCATAGAATAAACATAAATAAGGAACTCATGTGATGCATTTTCACATGGAGCAGGGAGGTCAGGCTGCCAGAGCTGTCACAGGAACTCCTCGGGCTGCAGGCAGAGCTGAGGGGGGGAGCCATGGCCAAACAGCCCTTGCTCCAGCATGGTCCTGGTGAGCCCATAACTTGAATGGTTTATGCTTTAGGAAAGCAAGAGAGCAAAACCAAAAATACATAGATAAATACAAGCAAATGGTGAAACTGCTGGCAGCAGTGCAAGGACACAGACCTGGGTGTGTTTAACAGCAAGACCGTGTTTGTTTGCAGACGCAGGGAATGAGGGTGTCACAGTTTAGGCCCAGCTGGTACCAACTGGGACTCCACCCCCTCACCCCCCACTGTGGGTCAGGGGGGAGAAAATCCACCCAAGGGCTCTTTAATGGAGACAAGGACAGGGAGGTTTTTCCCCAATTACTGTAATGGGAGAAAACCAGAGAGACTCAACTTGGGAAGAAGAAAAAAACTAATTTACACTTCAAGGAGAAAGAGAAAACATGGCCATATCTCAATACCTTGCCCCCTCCCTTCTTCCCAGGCCCCCATTACTCCACTCCTGCCTCCCCTCTGCAGCACTGGGGGACAGGGGTGGGGGTTTGGGGTCAGTTCACCACACATCACTTCTGCCACTCTTTCCTCCTCAGGGGAACCCTTGATGTTCTCATGTGTGATCCCCTGAAGCTGGGTCAAGCATAGGTCTGCCTGAGCTGCACTTTAAAGGGATGATGAGCATCGGGCATAGGGGAAAATGGGGAAAGTGTTGCACTTCCTTGGGGGTGGTGGTGGAAGAAATGAGATGAAACCATTCCTGCCAGTTTTTCTGACAGAATAGAAGGCACCACAGCATTCGTTTTGAAAAAAAACCCCCTCATCCCAGACCCAGTCCTCTAGAGGCCAGATTTCCCAGCAGATTTAAATGGAAAGCAATTAAGCAGGTAAAGCCAGAAGGAGCACCCCCAGTCTTGCAGTATCAGAGATTCTAGGTGATGCCAGAGAAGTCTCGCAGTGACAGGAGCATCTGAGCAGTGTCACCACTTCCTGGCTCATGTGATGGCCCTTGGCTCCTCAGTACCATGGGGCGGCTGAAGGCAGCTTTGGGAAATGAAATGGGAAGAGCTGCAGGAGCACGATGGCAGGGCCTGGAAACAAGCAGCCCACTTTCATGCAAACACATCTGTGCACTGAAAGTCAGTGCACACAGCTGCATGCCCAGAAACAGATGTAGAAAGAAGGTAAAACTGGAGTCATATGCTTTGTTTGGGGTTTTTTTGGGGTTTTTTTTTGGGGGGGGGGTTGTGTTTTGTTTTTTTTTTTAAAAGGCAAATCCTTTTTTATTTAACAGTATAGATCTGTAATTTTAGAAGGCACTGTCCCACAGATGACAAGTCCTCTGCTCCTCCTGCATGGACGCTCTGAGACAGCCACCCCAGAGGGATCAGCCTGGCACAGGAAGCCCTTCACTGCACGCTGTGCTGCTGGCAGAGCTGCAGCCCCTCAGACACCGTGGTCAAATGGAGAGCCCAGAACTTCTCCTGGCCATGATTTCTGGCTCCACTAACTCAGCCCTGCTCAAATGGCACTGAGCCAAAAACTGAGGTGAGCAAATACCACCCTCTCCTCACCTCCTTTCTGTCAGCTCTGATCAATGTCCTGAGAGAAAGAGGAGGGAAAAAGTCAGTGATTGAAGGAGCTGGATATAGCAGACTGAACATAGCTGTAACAACAGCACCAGGGATGTTAATTTCTGCTCAGTTTCTTTGTGCTATTCCTCAATATTATACACTCAGGACCAGCCTTTAATGCTTACCCAATTTAGAATCGAAAGTTACCTCCAAAATCTGATAGACATTGCAAAACTAAGAAGGGTAACATAGAAGCAATTGTATGCATCAGCTCCATTATGGTCACCAAAAACATACCCAGGGGTGCAGATTCAAAGGTGGCTAAGCCAGCCCCTGACAGTTTGCTATGCTGGAAGGGGAGATTTACATTGCTCTTTCCTTGCTCTCAGGTCCTCTGCTGATTTCCTGCCATTTCAGGAAGGTTTGGTGAACCTCAGGGCTGGCATTAGGTAGGTGGCAGAAGGCAAGAGGCATTTAGCTTGATGTGAAGTTGCAGTGAGCTTAAGATGTTTGCTGAAGCACTGGACAAACTGGAGTTTGGGCTTTTTAAGAAGGTATTTACCCAGCTGGATCTGGAGCCTGGCACACCTGCAGAAGCAGGCATTAAAGGGCTCCTATTATTTACAAGTTGGGAAAAAAGCTTGTGTGGTGCCCAGCAAGGCTTTGCTATGTGTCCACGTTGACAGGAATATAACCAACAAAACTATGCAAATATTAGGAATAAATCTTAGGCATAAGTCAGTCAAGCAGTATGTCCAGGTTGTCTGCTTAGGCCATATCTGATTTCTGTGTTTATTCTCCCCCAGAGTAACCAAATACAAGTGATACTAACCCCAGTGACCTCCCATGAAGATCATGGTGGTCATATTTGAAAAGAGCTGTTAGGGCAATACAATAAACCCACATTCTTCACATAAACACTTTATATACTTCTTGGTTTATTTAAAACTAGTTTGAATATATTTACACATTTCTGAAGACAACATTCCCCTTTTTCTACAAGGCCTTCTGAACCCTGCTCAGTCACAGAGGGTGGGGGGAGCACCTACAGTCATCACAAGCCCAATTTTGGACTCAAATCTGCATGTCCCCAGCATCCCACCTGTCCTCCCTTCCAGCACACACCATTTCAGTCCTGCATCACCTATATGAAGTCCAGGGCTTAATTTCCCTCCTTTGTGCTTTACTCTCCTTGGAACATATCCACTCATCATCTTACAGGAGTTAGAGCACGGACACAGATGCCCCCACTCCATGAGCTCTGCTGTAAGGCTGCCTATTTTGGGAAGTTGTAGGGGTCAACACACCATGAGAAACAATGTGAAATTTCATCTACAAGCAGGAAGATGGCTTCCTGAGGCATCAGCTCTGCCAGGCTAGCACTGTGAGCAGTCATGCCCTGTGGAGCTTTGGACACTTTCCTAGAGCATGTCCAGTTACCAACACCATTCATATGTATTCACAAGCATCCTTAAAACAGAGAATTTCAAGAAAAAACCTGAACACAGGAAAGCCTTGCATTAAAATAATAAACCCGACCTCTGAGTGTAAAGGAAGGTAAATGCTATCATTATATACATATGTCCAATAGAGGCTGCTGTTAGCCCACAATCTAGGACTCACCCCCAGCTTTTCCTAAATAGCATCTAGAGGATTTAATCTTTTTACTCAATCTTTCTTGAAAGAGCTTCTTTGGTCCCAAATGCTTCTCATACAGGTCCCATTTCTGCAAATTTACAGATTTGCATGATACTGTAAGGGTTGTTGAGTTTAGAACCAGTTCTTGTGAATCTTATTGCTGTGTGTGACTGGTTAATATTTTTGAGCAGCTAATAACAATTCTGGTCCAAGGAAATACTTTTCAAGAAGAAAAACCAACACTGAATACAGCTGTTTGGTTTACAGACCTTATGCTAGAAGCAGTCCTTCCCAAGTACTTATCTGACCTAAAAAATCTGTGGAGAGCATTTTCAGAAGTTGTCACTGACTTATCTGTTCACATCTTGTGCTGAAGAGACGAGCATGGAGATGCATGATCAATTCCTAGCTTAGGTTCAAACAGTCTTTCCTTAATACTGTTTTGCAGCAGGCAGCTACTTCTACGTTTACTCCTCTGCTGGCACATATTTTGCTGGACACAGTACCAGTGGCCCTGTCAAGAAGGGACTGCTCACTTTGAAGGGCTCAGCCCAGAGTTTCAGCAAACATCATCTCCCTTCAGTTGTGCAGATCATGAGGAGCAGACACACAACACATCAGTGTGAGGGAATGGAAACCACTGAGCAATCTAAACCTGCAGAGACAGTAATTTAGCTCCACTTTTCACAAAATGGAAGATGTAAGAGGTGTAGACAGCTTTAGTGGACTTGCGATGTGTTCATCAGGTCAGTTTAGGAATGAAAAAAAAGAGCAATTTCTCTTTGGACAAAATTAATCTTGTATTTTCAGTCAGATTATAAAAGCCAGCCACAAATTACTAAATTGGGGATGAAGAGAAACTTCTCATCTAGGCATACAAGTGCTAGTAGGATTTTATCCATTTACATGAAGATCATTCAGAGATGAAGTAAGGAGCAGGGAAGAAAGAAAAGGGATGCAGTAGGCTAAACGGGCCAAGTAGTTTTGGAGGAAAGCCTGTGTATCCCTCTGAGGAGAAGGAAGAAAGCATAAAGGAAAACATACAGAGCATTAGGGGAGAGTGAAGCATAAGGCAGAGGCTGCAGAATAACCTAAGTTAATAGGTGAAAGAAAAAACATAGTAAAAAAAAATGTGTTCAGAACTATGCCCCTGAGGCACTGCATGAAGCTCACTTAAATTCTAGAATATTCACAGCCCAATGATTACACTGTTGCTTCAAAGGACTCTGCCCTTTTCAACACCCCAACTTCTCTAACACAGAAAACACCTCTCATCTTTAGTTCCTTCTTCTCATGATGCAGGAAAAATATTTGAAGGTCTGAGAGGAGCCAGGTCTTTGTGAGTGAAATATATAGCTTATCCTAAGACTCTTTAGACAGAGAAATTTAGTGAATCCATGGATTCAGTAGAGGAATTCAGACTTTAAGATTACTTAAAGTAACAGCAAAGAAACCCCCTCAGCTTTGCAGGATGAATGCTGTAACTGTTCTTCAACATTAATCCAGATACTACACAAGGCCACACTTTTATCTGCTCATCTGCATTAAACCAGCTGTGCTGGTGACACCTTGCAGATCACTGCCCACATGCCTCTGGTCCTTGCATGGGTGTTAAGTGTTTCACTGAGAGCAGGTAAATGGGTCATTCAATTCAACTGTATTATTTTCACAGGCTGATTAAGTGAGCTTGAAAGACCAAGTGCTGTTTCAGGACAACCATCACCTCCTCCCAAGAGGCCAAAATGAGACTTTCAGGCTCCACACCCTCCTTCCACCAGACTTCAGGCATGCATGTCTGAACACAACCTCTGTGAGTACTGCTACAGATGCAATTCATCTTGTACAAATATTTAATGAAAAATGCATTACAGGAGTACAAGTGTGAAGTTAAGTATTCTCAGAAGACATATCAACAAGTGCCAGATGCATCGCTGCCAACATGAGAAAACTAAATATTGAAATAAACAGAGCATCCAGTACTCATGGCAGGAGTATGTGTCACAGACTGATCTATTTCAGCTGAACAGAACAGGAGTATTGTAGAGACAAACAAATAGGTTTGGATTAGGTGACCGGGCAGCTTGCTCCTGGGATTACATTCCTAACTGTAGACAAAGCCCTGGGTAGCTGGTGAATGGCAGTGCTGGGCAGCAACCCTTCCTGGCACAGCCCCTGGGTAAAGCATCCCTGCCACTGATAGATAAACAGGCTACAGGTTACACACAAGTCACAAGCTCAGCCATTAGGGACCAAGAAGCTGAAGTGCCAGCAGATGCTGCAGAAGAACAGCCATATCTGGATGTGAAATCCTTCTGCTGAGCACCCCTCCTGCATACCTCTGGGCTGGAAAAGGGCTTATTCTCACCTTCAGTGCCCACCTGTAACACATCCTGCAGCTGTTAGCTTTGTGGAGGAGTCTGGCAGATGTGAATTTGCTCTTCTATGAACAGCTTCATGTCATCCATGTCCTCCTGAGAGAGCAGCATTTTAGAAACCACTGTTTGCTTTTCATCCCTTAAATTAACCCTGATTACAAAGTGAGAGATGTACTTACAAGGATCTAGCCAAAATATGTAATCTCCAATAACGTAACTGTATTACTCAAAAAAAAAAGTGTGTTTCTTGGGCTTCAAAAGCAGTGAGAAACAAAACTCAGCCACCTTCCCCCAAGTGATTTACTTGATATGGATATGAATCTGCAAAAAAGCACTAATTACTTTCATTTCAAGACTGAGATGACTATCTCAGTCACAGTTTTGATAGGTAAGGTACGAAAGTTTGTAAAAAGTGTTAGCACAAAGCATTTTTATGTTTATTTAAATAAAAATTATAATTTATACAAGACTTTTTAAACAAACAAGATTTTCTTAAAAAATGTACAGGGCAAATAATCTCTATTTCAGTTCTTCATACAGTATAAGTCTTTTGTCAAACAAAAGTTACACTGATAATGAATTATTTACAACTTCAAAATATAGACTCAAACTTCAGACATAAAAATTTTGACATCCATTTCAATGATTAGTAGAAATTAAACATCTGCTAAAATGTACAGAATTCAATAGAAACTAGCAGTGTTTTTAATACAAGTTTAGTAGCCAAAAAAAGAAGCACATCCTTACATCTCTTCACAATCAGGTAAAATCTCTTTTCTCTTTGTCTGCAGGAACAAGGGTGGGGTTTTGCTGCTGGCATCCTCTGTGATGTTGCTACTAATAAATAGCTTGTTTCATTCAATCTTGCCTCACAAAAGCTACAGTGCATAAAAAGGCATGATTTCATAAATAAGCTTTTTTTGGCTTTTGTATTTAAATGGTCACCAATAAAGAATAAAGCGGTCAGTTTTCATCTCCCTTTTTTTTTCCTCTTTAAAAGGGACTCAAACTAACCAATGCACTTCTAAAGAAGTCCAATTACGCATGAGTGATAGAGCAATGAATCACAGACATCAACAGAATTGCAAACATAAACAGCAAGCAGGCAGAACATCACTTTCTGCTATTAGAAAGTAGCACTGTTTAATCAAGTGGTACGACCCAGCCTGTTACTGAAGTACAGCAGGCTATAAAGCAAAACCACATAGAAGACTGGAGTTTAAGGTGAGAGCTTGTGTGTAACTATACAAGTCAAGTATATATTTACTCACTGTCCACTCCCTCCTGCCCTCCAAGCCTGAGGGGGTGTAGCAGGAGAAAAAAACAAGAGTAAACACATGGAGGTTATGTCCTAGTGCTCTGAAGTCACATACACCACAGGAGCAGTTGTGCAGCAGAAACCTGAACAACCAAATGTAAAGTGAACTTTGCAAAGTATGTACATAGATGTTTGTCAGTTATATTACAACTCTATTTTTTAAAAAAGATCCAGTCTGTTTTATGTATATTAGAATGAAACAACATTGCATTGCAGTTTGCACTTTATTTACTGCTTTAAGAATTGCTAACTTTTAATTTCACACCGTTAAAGTGCAGATTAATTTCTCATATCAACACATCAGTTTTTATAAGAAGTTTCTAATTTTATCAAGAAAAAAAATTTTAGGAGAATATTGTACACGAGGCATTTCAGTCTGAGAAAAGGACAATAAATTCTTTTCTCCCTCTCCTAAGCCTAGGTATGGTTTGTTGCCCTGGTACCATCAGCATAGGACCTCCAGCTCCTCTGGGAACCAGAATATAGGACAACCCTGAAGAGCAGAGTCAACCAGTGAAGGGTGGGAAGGGGAGGTGGTAATAAGTGCAAACCAACTGATTTCCTACTGAAACTGCTGTTATGATCAGAGTGAAGGTATAAATTACACTTGAAAAATGATACAAAAATAAGAAAAAGAGCATGCTCTCTGTAAAAAATATAGTTTTCTGTTTCTTCAAAAAAAAGGATAACCTTGAACACACCCAAGCAATTTTTTTCGTAAGACAAAATGAATGGATGATTAACATTTATATAACATTAAGCCATCTTAATGCTTATTCTTTAGTTGCACTTACTATTCAAGGAAGCTTGTAGAAAGGAAAGCCCAGTGATAATACACAGCAATTACAAAAAGAGATTAATTTATTTTAAAGTAGGTTTGATGAGAAAAATTAAAGATCAAGGGGATTTACTCAAAACATAAAGCCTGAATGTGTAAAATGAAGAAACCATAAACCATAAGCTACTTCTGTATTACATGGTGGCAAAATTAATTTCCTACCAGCTTCATTCATATTTTAAGTTTTCAGGCCCTGAGCTACACCATACCCACAGTGGTGTTAGAAATGTGTGTCTTTTTTGGTTCACATAATGACATGTTGAAGTGCTCAGTGTAAAGGGAGAACTCAAAAACAGCATTTTAGCCATTACACTGAATTCTACCTTCACATTCTCTTCACATTTCTTCCCAGGGCACAGAATTTTACCCCATCAGTGTTTCACCCACTAATAACCCATCCCAATCACCGTATTCAGCAGCATTTCTTCGTATCAATTTCATACTCAGTTATTCATGTCGTACCTCTTCATCACCAGACTGAAATAAGGTTTGTACAGTTTGATTGTCACCTTCCTCATTAACTGCTGCATTTGTTGACAGACTTGAGTTTAAACTGTGCTAAGCGTTAGACACCCTTCAGTGTTTGTCTCCCTTCTCCCTCTTTCATTTTACCCCTTTCCTTCTCCCTCTTTCATTTTACCCCTTTCTGTATAACAAAAAGTTTGTTTAAAAAAAAATATTTTAAAGATTTTTAAAAAGGTTAAAAGTCCATGAAATTAACTCCTATTTTTACACAAACCTTCAACTCAATTGCATTTTTTGGGGACATTCATAAAGTGTCTGGAGACATCTTTACTCTTCAGTTCAAAAGACACAGCAAAGCAAAAGACATATGGGAAGGCTTGGCGTAACTCCTACTGTGCTTTCATGAAAATCCAAATAAAATTCTAAACCTCTCAGATGGGTGCTATTATATAGAATATAAAAGCTTTCTAATATTAAAGACAAAGGTCAATATGTGCTTTGCTGCTAGAAAAGCCTGAGAGAGTTTAGAGAAGGAGCACAGCCTTCCTGTTTTACCTGGCAGATTAACTTAATTGTTACTTAAATTTAATTTTGGAAGTGAAAAGACTTACCAAAGCCCCTCATATTATACTTTAAAAAGGAACCAGTGCTTTCAGCTGCTATATTATAATGTTGCTTTATTAAAAGCCAACTAAAGAGGAAAGCCAAATTAAAAAAAAAGTCATGTCTCATTTTAGTTTAATTATTCCCACTGCCCCCAACACAAAAACCTGCAAGTCTTTAATGTGTTAAGATACAAACACCTTGTACATACAACATGTACAATAGTTGAGCCCTTCTTTGACAAGTATCTACAGAAATACAAATATACGATGCCTAACATTTTAGGAATAACATTTTGGTGCCCTCTTTTATAAAAAGTATCTGCCTGCCTTCCTTCCTCTTACTTTGGTTATTTAGGAAAGGAAGATATAGTTAGAAACTGCCTCCCCTCCAATTCACTGTACAAGCAATTTAATCATCTACACAGGAAAAACAGAACCTAAACAAACAGGTAAAATTCAAGAATTAGCAAGGAGGAGTTATTTTAAGTGCAGTTATAAATACAGAAATACTAAGATGATAATACTTCCTTGGTGTTGCAATTAGTTTTAATATAGAACCCAATAAAAAACTCTGAGCTGAAGAAAGAGACTTCAAGCTGCTGCAATCATCATTCTCACATCATGAAAAAAAAAAAGAAACAGGGAAAAATGTATCTCTACCCTAGTGGTATCAGTGGAGTTAAAAGGAACAATCTGTTTCAATTCATTATTTAGTCAGTTCTCCCAGTATCTTCCCAGCTTTTAATGTCATTAAATAAACATTAAAAGTGCTTAATGTGCAAGGCTAATAGTGATGATAGCACTTTAACTCTTTTGTTTAATTTTGTCATTTTTTGTTTTTTTTTACAAAAACCTTAAAAACAAACATGAAGGCATATATAAAATACACTTGATTTATGTAACAGATAGAATATAAACCACCAGACAAGAAAAATTATTGCGAAATAGATGAGGATGTTCATTTTTTTCACTACCAAGTCGCAAAATAAGAAAGTTTCCTTTAGATCTTCTAAGGTAAGATACTAGCTCTCACTGCTTGATGATGCAGAGGTTATTTTCACATATTGGCTGAAAATTGTCTCAAATGCTTCATCTCTGTGTACCATGGCACCAAACACCAAAGGCTATGTGACAGAAAAAAAGATCATGTCAGTCCAGGAAAGAAAAATCTTCCTCTAGGTGTAGTTTTAGTCAAATCAACAGGACAGGAGAGGTACTCAAAGTGCATTAATAAAGACATAAAACCCATTTTTCTCTACTAAATCCTTAGATGTATGGCAAAGTTTGTAAGATAATTTCACTTTATCTTCTTAAAACAACCGTGTAATTAACTACATCTACATAGAGTATCAGCAATGAATACAACACTCCAACTCTCTTTCCTCTCCATCCACTCTGTGTACTGTTTTCCTGATTGACTTGTGTCTCCATTAAAGATTTCTAAAAATCTTTATCAGTGCCTCTTCATTTCTGCTTATAGAATATTTATTTAGCTAGATGAATGTTTTTAATCTCATAATTGAGAAGTGTTTTGCAATATCAAACAACAAGCAGAAAGCTTGGTACATTAGTCATATGACTTGGAGAAAAGTTATTTATAGGTAATTAATTTAAAATAAAGTTGAAATATGTTAAGAGAAGCTTTGCTTGCCCACCAAGTATTTGAGGCTCAGAGAAGCTTAAATCTTTAGCACCATAAGAGTGAAACAGAAAAACTGCATCTGAGGGTCAGCTCCTTCCACCCCAAAGCCTCCTCACTCACAGATTCTCTCAAGCCATTGGCATTTCATTCCAGACTGCAAAGCAGAGCAGCCCCCACACTCCTGATGAAGGAGGAAATGGCCAATGAAGCAAAAAGGATGGAGCAAAGCTTACAGTAAAATAGTCCAGACAAATTAGAACAAGATGGTTTATTAAATCATTAAAATTTTGAAGCTAAGTATACTGAATAATAGACAAGTGAATTTGAAAAAAAACAAAAACAAAAACAAAAAACCAAAAACCAAACACCAGCATAAAGAGACAAAAAGTCTATATGCTGGTGCTAGCCAGAGAAGGAAAACAAAAAGGGCATGAAGTCAAACACAGCAATAGAGATACAGTCAGCTACTTACTTTTTGTGTAGATGGTGTTGATACAGCAATGCCCATCCCTGATCCCGGGAGAACAGAGAGCACTTTATACTAAAACAAAGAAACAAACACAAGCACAGATCAAAGATACCTTACATACTGAACAATTGCAAAAGGTGCCAAAAAGGCTACACAGCTCACCATGGGTGTATCCTCCCAGCCACAACCTACCAGACCTCTATTACAAACAAGAAGAGGCCAGGTTCTCTGACCCTGGAGTCCATGGGTGCAACATCCCCCCCTACACCACCAGCCTGCCTCTCCTCTTCCTCCCACACAACAAAACCAGCCCCAGACCCAAACCAAGCACCTCAAGCACCACAATGGTGTGTAGGAGCTGGCCCAGTCATGGTGCCAGAGCCCACAGCAGCAGCTGGATGGTGTGGGCAGGCAGCACACCCTGGCCTGATGTGGATTTACATACATGGCTGTGTTCTCTTGAATAACAGCTAGAGGTTCCCCTATAGTTAACTTTCATCCACTTTTTAAAGGAGCAACAAGCAGACAAGAAAATGCTTCTTTTTCAAAATTAAATAGACAGATGGGGTATGTATAGGTTGCTTTGTTCTGTTGTTGGTTTTTGGTTTTGCCTGTTTGTTGTTTTTTTTTAAATACAAGAAAGCCTTTTGCTAAGGATTAATACAGCTGGATGAACAGGGGAATATCCCCAAGGAGAAAGAGACCCTGAGTCTCAGTGGGACCTGTGTTTCCCACTCCCAAATAAAATAAAACCAGGCACATTTTTATGCTTGGCTGCATGATGCCTGTCTCATCTTCCTAAAAAAAATCCTACATAGATGCAAAAGAAGCTTTATGGCAGTAAAGACCTACCAATGAGCCAGCATTACATCAAGTATGATGTTTAAAATCTGTGAACCTGAATTATTAACCTGGACAGGAATGTTCTTGTTGAGCATAAGTTGCCTGCTTTACACTCATGTTAGAGAAAGAGAAAAAACTCATTTGAAAATCTGGAGGTGCTTAAGCAGTAGACACTGGGCTAAGGTACATCTTTGCACAGCATGATTTAAATTGTGGCACTTAGGGCCACATGATGCAGTAGAAAGCAGGTGTCTGTGCTTCAGGGTAGGATAAGTTCAGTGACATTAAATGGCTTATAGTGGGATGCAAGGCATGACTAAAGCCATTGGTGACTGCAGGCTGAGGCAACTCAACCAAAGAAAGGCTTCAGAAGTACTTGTCATGCTTACAAACATCTTACCTGTCAGGGATAGGATCTCAACTAGGTGAAACTCCAGCCTGATCCAGTCTGGCTATGCTAAATATTTACCTTTCACCACTGACCATAATTCCTCTTCCCACTTATTGATATAATCACCCACACTGAAATTAGTATAACACAATTCCTGCTAAAAATAAATGTTCTTAAAGGTTGCACAGCTCTAGTCAACACAGGAGTTAAGAAACAACACATCTTTAATTTTAAAATAATTTACAAGTGTAAGGGTTTAGTAAACTGCCTTGTTTTTATGCTCACAGTGAGCTTGCCTGTGGCAAGTCCAAATGGCTAAACAAGCAGTTCTGGGAAATAATCTTGATCAAAGGATAACATTTTACTTATAAAAATTATCAGTGACATGCTTTGTCAAAATAACACAAGCAAAAAAGCAAAATGTGACTAGCTTAACAAAAAAGCAGCTTTCCCCTTTTGCAATACAGGCCAGACATACCTTCTGAATATCTGTTATATCCGTTAGCTTTATGACTTTGTTTCTTTTAGATGAGCCAGATTTGGAGCTTTCAAAGCACAAGTAACTGAAGACAAGAAAAGAAAATGCTCGTTTTGATACAGTTTTCTAAAATAAAGCACTTGATATCTCCCCTGACACATACTTCTGAATTTTGAAAGTTCACATGTTAAGATCAGGTTAAAAAAAAACCAAACAATACAGAGTTCAATTATGGCTTCTAATTTAGGGGAAACACTCAAATTCTAGTAACTGGTTAGTGTGTCTGCAAGCCCACAAACAGCTTCCACATGCACAAAAAAATCTTGTATTTACAATATTGCACTGAAAATGGGTAAACCAAGACACAGGAAGCTAGTATATCCTTACACAGCTGAAATTCCAAAATTCAAAAGGCTTACAAATCTTTTACCATACTAAAAGATTAATGAAAAACAGTATTTTAGTTTCATGTTATTGTGATGCTGACAAAAGCTCAGGGTTCTAAATGCTGGAGAGTGATCTCCATCACTAGGTGACATTGCATACAGATGAGCTTTGCTTCCATTCATTCCACTCCAAAGGAATTTCAGTGCAAGTTGCAAACAGTAGTAACCATAGTTCATCAGCAGCCCTGGGAGGCTAGTAGGTAAGGAAGCATTAAAAAAAAACAACAAATACTAGTTTTGAAACTAAGTCTTGAAGTTCTAATTTCTTTTGTTGCACATTGCTTCAAGGAAGCTATACATTCAATTTGTTTTAGAAAAAGAAACTAAGAGTATTTGCCAAATAACCATTGACCATAATTTTCCAAACACACTTAGCTTTTAAGTTTCTTTTTTTTAGTGTAAATATATACACATATATATATATCCTAAGTATGTTATCTGTATCAAGAAGTGCAGCTATAGACCTACTCTCCATTTGTGTACAAGACTTTCCAAGGCCAAAATTACAATTTTTATTCATTAACCGCAACCCAGATTCAGCTCTCACTCTTTTAGATTCTAAAGTGCCATGAAAAAACACTTATGTTTCAAAACTTTTTTATAGGATTACTCTTAGATTCAATTTTTTACTGTTTTGTTTCCCTCCTAAGAAAGGTGCAGGATGTGCTGACTCACTTTTCTGTAACATAAAGAACTCCATTCCTGATGTAGTCTGTAGGCATCTTCCTATCTCTGTTAATCAAGCAACAGCGCCAGCCATTTTCACACACTGAAAAAAGTCATAGCATGAAATTTTACTTTAAGAAAGAGAGACAGGCATTACATTTACAGCAGTTTCCTTATAAAATAGTCAAGCACACTGAAACCTAAACTTAAGATACCTAAAACTAGAAGTGCTTCCAAAGAAAAGCCTAGATAAGGTGTCTTCAGACATCACAGCAGCTATTTTTACACTGGCTTTAAAAAAAAAACAGGAAACAAAGCACCCACACAGTTACTCCCTTTAACTTGACTATTTCATTTGCATTGCCACAAAAGGCACACCAGGCTATGTATTCTTTCAAAGAACTGTAAAGATGTGGAATGAAAGAGCCTCTCCATTCATCCTACTTTAAAGCAACTCGTTTTAACCAAAAGCTTATACCAGTAGATTGTAAAGAAAAGGAATTAAACTTCAAACTATCCTTGGCTTTTTAGAAAATACTCCACTAATCTAGCCCTCCTGTTGCATAATACCTGCTAAAGGACGCTCACTTTCTGACAGGTTAAAAACCTCATGGAAATTCCCTCTCTTGGTGGTATGGAAACGACTTGTGTCTTCATCTTTGCTTATTCCAGTTGGGGCACTTGAGCCCACGTAACTTCTGGATGCTGCTGTTTGAAGCTGCAGAAAAACAAACATGATTCCAAAATTTGAAAGGCAACATTTAAATGGCATCTTAAAAACAACTTGGCTAACTATACTCCCTAAAAAAATCTGTAATACAACAATTTTCATTACTTACTGCAGTGAAGTTAACTTTAGACTATTGCACCACACTATTGCTATAGCACAAAGCTCTAAATGTGCTATCTGAAGACCACCTTTCAAAGCACTGTCCTTTGACAGATATTTTTGTGGGGGTGAAAGCACATGGTGCTAGATGTACCCATCTCAAAATACCATTCTTCTACAATGAAGGGTGTATCTGATTAGATACAGCTAAGTCACTGCATACAACTCCAATTTTTACACTAGTGGGACTGGTAACAGTTAATATAATACCTATCAATACTTGGTTTGTCTGCAAGAAATAGACCAAGCACAAAACATTATTGCATAAAATAAGTTTAGAAAGAAAAAAGAGCAAACAAAGAAAAAGCCACACAAAACTGCATCAGCTCATTAGGAACACAAATGCTGAAATTGAAAGGAAGTTTTCCACACTATGATCCATACCTTTTCATGCCCTGACAGCTAGCAGGAAAAGAAACAAACAACACAAATGTGACAGAGACAAAAGAAAAAAGTGAAGTCTATTTAACAGTATAATACATAGAATAAAACATGAACTGAGTGAAGCTGTAAGATCTTGCTCACAAACCAAAAAATTACATGCAATGAATGCAATTTGAGAAAAGAGTTATCAGTGGTTAGAGCACAGTTCAATTTATTCAGGTTGCATTACAGTCATTGATCTTTCCTTTGATTTAAAGATGCATTAAATTTTGAAAGTCTTGATATGTGAAATAAAATCAGAACAGCTGTCAGCATCCTTAGGAGGGGGAAAAGGTAGCTTAGAGCTCCCAAAACCAAAGTACTTGAGTAAAATGTATTTTTAAACAGATTCCTGAACCACTGGAGACTGCCCTAGCAAACAAGATTTGCTTCTGGAAGGATGGCAGGCAGCTTTTTTTGGAAAGCTTGCCTGCATTTGTTTTTTCATCTTGGTGGGGCACCACAATGATTGCAAAGGCTGGCTTTTGTCATCAAAGCAGTAACAGCTCCCTTCTTAGTCCTACTGTACACATGCAGTTAAACAACTGGCAAACTGACAACATGCAAGCTCAGGACTGAGCCCTTCTTCTGTAAAGTCCCAATGCTGTTTGAGGCCAATCAGTCTCTGCTGGGTTTTTTTTTTGCATGAAAGTTGGCACTCAACATTTCACAGGATTTAGCACTAACAAAAGAAATCCAAAGCAAATGAAAAAAAAAATGTGCACTGCAATTGCTGACTAGAAACCAGACTAACAAAACAGGCATGACAGAGGGTATTTACCATCCAGCTTTTAGGGTAACTGTAACATTATGATGCCTCAGGGGAAAAGAATAAAGAAAGCTGACATGGAAAACAAATGGTTGATGATAATTGTACTTTTGTTTCTATTACTGCCCCTCTGCTGTGCCCTTAGTAATGATGGAGCCCCTGGAATCAAGGAAAATAACAGCTTCCCCAACAATTTGTGTGCACGATCCAAGTAATTTTTGGAAAGCTTTCCTGGGCAAGTTATTTGGATCCATACACATGTAACCAGGTGAATCTCCATGGCATAAATATCTGAAAGGTCAGCATCTGAAACGTAAGAGGTCTAATGGTTTTTGTGCAGAAACAAGGATTATTCCTGCTCTCTGCTACACTGCTTACTTCCCACCAGTAATATAAAGAGATGTTTTAAAAGGTGTTTAAACTTAAGATGTGAGAAAATTCTGCCCTTACTTCCTATCCTTCCTAAAATAGGCAAATATTTCCTCTATCCTTAAAAGAAGCAGTTAATTTATCCATAAGCACCCAGGCTCAAAACAACCCATGATCAACTACTAAAAGAAAAGCTTTGCATCCAGTTTTGATAAACCTTGAATCTATCTGGAAGTGTTTGGATTTATAATGCTGGAAGAGTCCAGATTGCCTAAAAACACCTCCAACAACCTGGAGGTAGGAATACCTGGAGGTAGGAATAACTGGAGGTATTCCTTCTCACCTTGTCATTAGCTTTTGATATACAACATTTATCCATCAAATACTATTGTCAGGATTGTTTTCTAAGGACACAGGGTCAGAGTGGTAGCACAGGCAATGAATATTGCATTGTGTCCAGGTTTACAGTATCATTCATGCTGTTTAATGACAAGAGGCCAAAGTGAAGGCATATTTGCTGGCACTGCATGCTTTTGGGCTCTACATTTTGTACAAAAAGATAAAAATCCTATTTGCTTTTTACAAAAATTATTTTTATGCTGTAAGGTTACAAGAAATATATTCAGATGTAAGAAAATTTGCCTAAAATTAGTAAGAGCAAGTAAATGCTTTCAAAGACATTTGGAAGGAGATAATGCAGTCCTGCACATCCTTCCAGGCACATGAACCAAGCTGATCAAGTCAGACACAGCAGTAGTAAACCCTGGTCTATGTGGCAAAATTCCAGCCATAAGGAAAAGCCAGAAGGGATGATTACTCTCCAAGTTCATGGATTTATGCTCAGCAATTCAGAGCCTTTCCACCTTTAAGGTAGATTAGAGAGACCCAGCAAGAAACTGCCATAACCACCACAGTATGGGAATGACAACCTGTAAGCTCAAGAGGCCCAGAAACTTTTAAGCTCATCTTCTGTAAACCAGAGAAATACAGGCAACTGACAGCTTGACAGCTCCATCCAAATACTATCTTCACCTCTCTCTCATCCCTTGGAAAGTAACAGCAAAAGACTCATTTTCTGTCACACACCATCTTACTCTTCTACATCCTTCTGAAATACTCAGGTATTATCCCAGAGATATTTTACCATCAACTGCTTCCTCACCCCCAGAACATCATTTTTCTTCTTCAGAGGCTAACACCTAAGGGTTCATGTATTTTTATTTCTTTTGCCCTTCTTCTACAACAAATAACCATAAGACATAATGTCTCAATCTGTAAACTACTTTATTACCTCTGATAATGCTTCTGTCTTTAGTAAGCTCCATATTATACTAATCTTTTTTTTTTTTTAAACTAGCTGTTCTTCATCTATACAAACAGATTTATTTCCACTAAAAATAATGTCTGAGAGCAAGGAAAGGGAATGCAAAAGACTAAATTTTTACAATTGAGAGAAATTGCAGAAATTTATATGAATATGCATGGTGTTATTTTTATGCATTTAGCTTCATACAATTTCCAAGATATATGTATATGTTTATATATCCATTTTAATAATAGATTCATTTCATATTAAAAAAAACAACGGAGAATCTATATAAAAACTCTGTGGATATTGAAAATAATTTTAAAAAGAGCAACTAACATTGACTATTAGGATTTAATTAACCTTTCCTTTAATGTGCTCTAGTCACTAGGGAAAAGGCAAAGAGAGAAAGGGACCTGATTTGCAGATGGTGGGAACAGAGACCAAAGATTCATTAGGCTTACCCTTCTTGACACTGTAGCATTAGACCTTTCTTTGAGCTGAGGATCTGTTGGGAGACTTGTCCAGATGATATAAGGAGTATCATACTTAGCTCTTAGTCTGGGGCATCGTTTGAAGATAAAATCAATAAGGAAAAACTTGATTCCAGCATAGAGTCCTGAAAAAAAAAATCACTTTAGTATCTGTGTTGTAAGGGCATTAGGAACAATCACTGTCTTGATCATATTTTAACAAGTTCATAAATGAAACCAAACTCTGTATCTTCACTAACAGTGTTACTGGTTTTAATATTTTAATTCTTCATCCAAAGGCAGGAAATTCTTTTTCTTTTCCTCCTCATTCCCAGCTCTTTTAAACCACTATGTAGCTTCTTATTATAGCAAAGAACATTAAAATTATTTAAAAATACACTCCTTATTACCAGAAGCATTCTGAAAACATGATATGCTTCCAAAACAAAAAATATGCCAGAACATTCAACACTGCATCTCCCTGCAAGAATTTCAAAGGCAACAGAGGGCTCTCATGTACTACATTAAACTCTACCCTCCTGTACACTATATGCTTCTATAACAGTTTTTCCTTGTATTCTGCCATATTAAAAAGAGCCCAAAGTTCTGTCTTGAAATTTTAACGAATGCATTTCAGATCACCTTCCAAGACTTAGCTTAAAAAAAAAAAACACAACAAAAATTCCTTTCATATCTAATTCAATTGTCATGTCAAACTTTAATTAAAAAACAAAACAAAACAAAAAACCTAGGTTCCCAGGACATGACATCGTATCTTAGATAAGAGTCTCATACTGTAGCAAAACCCTTTTTCTCAATTCTCAGTTGAGAGCTTAAGTATCTGCAACTTCACCCACAGTAATCTGTTCATTTTGTCCAGCCTGTTCTCCAGGTTTAACAAGTAGTGCCATTAGACCTTTCACAGTTTTCTCCAACACCGTACCCTTTGTGTCTTCTACCTAGTCCCACACATTTAATGTACAAGGATGTATGAATGGAAAAAACCTCAAATAACTGAACTTCTTGGAAACCTTATAGCTGACATTTTGCTAACAGTTCATCATAGATTTTCCCTCTTCAAGGAGCAAGTGCATTATCCAGTCTCCAATTATATTATGTATACAGAGATGGTTTTCAAAATTCACATGACAAGCAATGCCAAGCTCAATGAAAATACTTCAAAAAACTGCATTATTTATTAATGCAGAGTTTTCTTTCTTAAACTACAATATTTTCCCTCTGAAGATCACGTTAAGTTTTAACACATTAAGTCTAGACTGTAAGAGGTCAATTATTTATTATGTTTACCCATTCCAAGCCCAATAATCCTGTAGGGCAAAAAGCAGGATGCAATAAAAGCTGCCCATAGAGCAATGTAGAGCTTCTGTGTTATTTCTGGCTGGACCCACATGAACAAGCTGGAAAAAAACAAACAAAAAAATCCCAACATTTTATTTCCAGCATTCCAGACATTGGTCAAGTCTTGTTTTAAGAGTGAAAGAGATTCATGTCAGATAACTTACTTTTTAATTTTTTCCAGTATGTCTGCCATCTTGCCAAAAAGGTTCTGCATAAGAAGCAAGAGAGTTAAAACCTTGCCCCACATTATTTTGTGGGGGATTTTGTCCACATAACAGAAACCAACAGTTACCTTATTGTGTTCCTAATTAGTAATTTCCAGAAATGCTTTTTGTTAACTCATTGTAGCCATTTATGTACTTCACAACTGAGAGAGAACAGAATAGCAATACTCGATAACTTCAGTCCCATTTAACACCTTATTCTGCAACTCATGATTGATTCTTAGAAGGGAATGAGCTATTTGACCCCACTGTCACAACTGGAAAGTGTTTACATTACTGCAAATATTTTAACTTGTCAATCTAAGAGTTAACAACTTCTGTCTGTAGGTAACCAAAGGGGAAGTTTGTTCACACATTCTGGGCACTGACATCTCAGGAAGTGGTTACTGAGTTCATCAAATGTGGATTCTTGGCTTCTTTGGAAATACACCACCACTGGGTGTTTATGACACACCTTTGGAGTTACTGTATTCCACATCATCCCAACAACTGTCAATACAAACAGACCCTTGCTCGGGACTATGCGAGTTATTCAGACATCTCTAACTGCTTCTTGCTATCACAGCACTTGTAAACTTCATCTTCCCAATACGTTTCCAAAGGTGTTCATATAAATACATGCACCACCAGCAACAGAAGGAAGGAGAGTTCACAGCTGGCGAGAGAGAGGAAAGCTGCTTCAGCAGTGGCTCATCATTAGACATGGCAGAAGGCTGCAGTTCAACTGGATGGTCAGCCAGCTGCCAGGGTAGCTCAACAAATTGATGGAGCTGGGAGAAAACCTTCCCCCATCCTCTCCCAAGCAAGCAGAAGATTTCAGGGCTGTGGCAGGTAGTGGTCTTTAAAACAGACTGTTCCAAAGATGATGTGCAAACTGCTGAATCAGCACAGCTGAACAGACAATTAAAGGATTAGGGTCACTTAAACCCTTTTTGCAACTAGCAGATTTGGAATATGGATCCATAATCCAGTACCCTGGTAAGATCTGCCACCTGATCTACATTATCTAAAGCTCATTTGCATATATTGAGGGAAAAACTGTCAGAAGCTGCAAATGTTCCACTTCAGACCTTACTCAGAGCCATGACTGAAGAACCTCGACCAGTTCTCTGAAACACCTGCCACTCCAAAAACTCCCAGTGCATCTTACTGAGATCTCTATCACTTGTAAGAAAAGATCCCTGTGCAAACAAAGTATTGCTTGTTTAAATGCTTGTTTTGACATACTGTATAACAAAGTCTAAAAGAACTTGGACTATGAACTTCCTTGTTCTAAGGAAGTAGCTGAAGAGGTTGAAGAGCAGCACAGTACCTGAGCCTTCTGAGCCACATCCAGAACAAGCTGAAACTTTTCAGACACTGTCAAGTCCTCTTTCGGGGGTTCCTTGGGCAAGAAAGAAAATCCATTCATTTTCAATTCAGATAAAACAGGTATTTTACAAAGTTCCTCATGACAAAATGACCCCTCAACCTTCTTGGCAATGGTCCTTTCACTTTAAATAGTCTCTAAATTTACCAAGTTCCTTCCTGGTTTCAGATCTCTTAGTTATGCCTTTCATTGCTTGTTTTAGTTATCAATGCTTTTTCTCCATGGTCTACGTAAATACAGTAATATAAAGCTGTGAAAGACACAGTAAATCTCTGGAACAGCATGGTTACAATGGCTTTCAGTCTGACCCCACACTTAAATTGACTTTCTTCTGGTCTAACACAGAAATGGTTTTTGTTTTTTAAAATACATTATTGGTCCTGGAACCAAAGCCTTACTGTCTTAGCAAAAGGTTTGAAATTCAAATAACTCCATCCTACAGCATTATGTACAATACTTCCTATTTAAAACAGGGTATGCAAATATTTCAAAAAATATTAGAAAAAACAGAATGCAAGGCTTCTTGAATATCCCACAGGATCTACTTTGTTCCATGCTGGCATATTAACATTTATTCCAGAAATGTCATTCAAGTTTGGAATATTTTACTGTGAAACTTGAAAACCTAGTGCTGGTAATGAAGATTTCTAAATTTAAAGAGAAAGAAAACAGCTGTAGCATCTTTATTTGCACCTCACTCTTCCTTCCTTTTACAGCTACCAACACAAACACGGGAAGATTTTGAAGGTGCAACTTTTAATGTAGCCATACAGGTCAAACCTAATAAAGACCTACCATGGGTTCAGAAACTTCAGGCACAATGCTCCACTGTATTCTCCAACCCCTAGAAGTTATGGAAATAGTTAAAGAGAGCAAGTATTTCTTATCCACTTGCCAACATTAATTATTTTTAAGAGGTTAACAAGTTCTCTGCAACAAGCAGTTACAACTCAGAAAAAAAAAAAACCCAAAATGATTTATCAAAGAACCCACAAAATAATACAAGCATAAAGGGCCTACCACAAACAGCTTTAAAGGTTTATATGTTAGAAAAAATTATATTAGTTAGGTAGATACTACAAAGAAACATTGCTTCCAGGTTTTACAACAAAAGTGAACTGTATGCACAGAGTAAATAATTAGCAAATTTTTTCTTTATTTTTTTATGTTAACGAATTTATACGAACTTATTCTGATGCCTATTTGCTACTGGTAATATTAAAAAAGCATGTTAGACAGTAAGCATTAATTTAAAAAAAATAGAAAATTATTTTTAAATGTGCACATTAAGATCCTCCCTCCCATTTGAACAGTGAAAACACTATCAGCCTAAAATAGCATCTTTTTAAAGATCCTCTGAGTACAGAAAATGGACTTTAAAAAAATTTAAAATAAGCCTTGCCATTTTTATATTAAATATACAACTGAAAGTTACTTCAAATAACGAATGCCAAGGGCCACTTTACAAGGCAAGCCTGCAATTTCAGGCCTAGGAGAAAATTCTCTCCAGTGAAAACCAGCAGAGTCTGATATTTAATGTGATCTACAAAGAAGTTCTACAACTACTCTGAATACTGTAGAATATTTTTATTTTAGAATTTTACAATGTTGAGGCATTTGTCTGCAAACACGCAACAATGTGTACAGTAACCCAAGCTACAGGAAATTAAGATAATACCTTATAACAGAAAAAAAGTATAGAAACCAAACAATTAAATTAAGGATATTAGTTTGAATTTCACTTTGTTAAACTTAACTCACAACAATAGAAAAGGTAACAGGTGATGACAGTGCAAGAATAATAAAACATCTTTATACCAACACATTACAAGAGAATAATCTAATATTTAAGTACATACCTGGCTATGAGGTAATTTAGGGACAACCTCAAAATTGCTAAAAATAAGAACATAGGAATGGCCCAGCCATGCCATACAGCATTCATGTAAATCTGCAGATTAGAAAAAAAATAAAGAAAAAAAGAGATGTATATTACAAACTGGTGTACAGATACAGGGAGTTGTATGAAATACCATTCCCCACTGTACTGTTGGGTTCAGTATCACACAGTTCAGATCACAGGAGTTAATGGATTTTAGCCACTCCATGACAGACAATAGCACTGCATTCCTGAATGGGAAGTTAAAACTATGCAATTGAACTGAAGCTCCAACACTTAAATACTGCTCAGCTGCTTGAAAGAATAGATTATTTCCAACACTATAATTACATGAAGCTATAGAATAAAATAGCAAGCACTAAAGGTCTGTGGATCTGCTACATGACCGTGACTGGTGTCCCTGCCCATGGCAGAGGGAGTTAGAAGTAGATGACCTTTAAGGTCCCTTCCAACAGAAACTATTCTATGATTCTATATGGTCTGACCTCACTGACATCAACAGAAGCAATGCTACAGCAGAAGAGTTGTGACAATTAGCCCCTCACAGGGCAATGGGATAAACCCTTGGTGTATGATTTCAGGTTAACTAAATCTTCGATTTTTATTAAGCTTAAAAAGATTGCAGGAGACAGGTCTAGCAAGGTCTAACAAATGCAGACACAAAATACTTCAAAAGGTATTGTGTCCCCTTCCCAACTTCAGAAAACACAGGGACCATCAGCCTCCCTGCCAAGAGATGTTAGGCTTTTACTGATAACCCCAAAATAAAGGATTGCTCTAGCTCTGAGGTCCCAAGGCTTCTGAACAACATCTGAAGTTCCTTCATTCAGCTTTTATTTGAAGAATGGGCTTTGCAGGAGAGGTGAGAGAAAATTCAGCACGTTAGGAGAAGAGACAGACACTGGGCACCAGGAGGGGTAAGTCTGCTCCACAATATTATTTCAGCTGTGCTGTGCAAGGTAGCATTAAAATAAGGCTCTAAAGCTTACAGGGAGGAATCATTTAATGAAAAGGTGTGTGACATTTTCATCAAACAGGTTCATTAAGCTACAAGTACTAGTAATAATTTCTTTCAATATCAAAGTATTTCATATAAAATGTTGCCATAAGAATTCAGATAATTTAATTAACAATTAGAAGGAAAACCAGTCAAACCTCCACTAACTACTTATGTCACTGTGGCATGCAGACTTCCTTACAAAGCACAAGAATGCTTGAATTTAGATCACAGTCCTGATGTTTGCACATCAAATGATACTCAAATCAAAGCATTTTGTCTCTCATCAGTTATCATGATACAAATGAATGGCAAAGAACACTGATAGCAAATGATAGCTTCTTATCAAACATAACTGCTAGCAGTATTTGAGCCTTAGACAACAAGAGATTTTGCAGATGCTGAAGTGACTGTCAAATTGCAGGTCTAGGAGACAGGACAACAATGCCCAGACTGTTATAAGTTATTTTAACAGTTAGAAAACTATGCTACAATAAATCCAGAATACACAATTCTAGTGGATTTCAAATATAACTGAAATGACAACTACTGGTATTTTTTGAGTTAAATGAAATTACACTATATGATTTGGCTTTAACTGTAGCAAAATCCCTACTCAGATACAAGAGTTTCAATTAATTTCAGTAAATAACACATCTTAAAAGTTCTTATTACTCCTGGGGGAAGCAGATAACTTACAATAAAGGCAATAGCAGAAGTGTAGATAGAATACCAGTCTGATAAGGCAGAAAGATTCTTCACAAAATTAGTAACAGGTTTGGCACCTCTCTCTAAACAGAAGTGGAGAAAAAAAACACAACTGTTGGAATTAGCTGGCAGTGGTTAAATAACTTGTAAATAAACAACAAGATTAGAAAATTAACAGGAATATTCACGACAAGTAATGATAAAATGCCTAATAAAATTAAGAAAAATGAAACCTATCAATGTAACTGAACAACTAGTTAAGGAATACATTTTCAAAAACTAGCATCATTGAAATCAAAGGTTATGTATAAACTCCTGAGAACAGACCCACAAAAACCTAAAACCAACCAAACAAAAAAACCAGCATAATTTGCAAGGGTACCCTGGTTGTTGATAGCAGCCTGTCCTGTTCATACTACCCTGAAGACCTCTGCATCCCACTTAGAACAAGGTAAATCAGCCTGACTGGGCTCCAAATCACCAAGAAACCACTTGCTGCTGCTTGACCAAGCCAGCTTAAAACCAGGCTAGCTTTCTCTTGACTATGTTTCTGAAGGAGTCTGTTCATTGGTAGCACTTGCTGCTTGTTCTACCTAAGCAAAGAGACACAGGACGTTCTACATGAAGAAGTCTGTTTCCCACCTCTGCAGGGCTTTGCTGTTGCTGTCACTGCTCAAGAGACAAACCTGTGCCAGAAAAGGCATTGCTCCCACATGTAGATGTCCAGAGCCATCCAGAGAGAGCAAGAGGAGCTCTTACTTAGCTGCCTAAAAAATTTTGTCCTTTACCCTTCCTATTTTTGTAAGTTCTTTTACCAACCACTTGGGTGAGTAATAAAAGAAAACAGAAAAATGCAGCAAAAAAAAGACCTTTGCTTTCTCTGCTGGAACCACACCAGTTTTGCCTTCCCTGCTGAGAAGAACGCAGACTCTGCTTATGCAGGGAGTCTCAGGAGTACCCAGTCTCACAACTCTCAGTACAGTTCACAACTGTGGAATCTTTCCTCAAAACCACCTGTAACTTGCTGTCCTAGTTTGTTTGGTTTGAAATTCAGCTATCCTTGATACATTCCCTGTGGGAAGTAATTAAACAACTAGGACTAGATTTCCTTGAGCATCAGTGGTACAACCAAAGCAGCAGATGAAGTGAGTGGAAGGGCATGCTTAAAGCACTGGAGGAGGTCAAGGACTCAAGTGCAGCTCCAGTATCGTACACTGAACCTGCAGAGAAGGTCAACACTTGGAAACCACTGGTGACAACATGGATCTTGAGAGCAACCAAGGGTCTTGGGAGCTCCAGGTGGCCACCAGGCATCCTTGGACAGCAAGAACCTAGATTTTGGGGCTCATCATTTTGGAGCTAGTGGAAACTAAGAACCACACAGAATTTAAGCTTAATATACTTTTTATAATGCTATTCTGAAGGAAATGCACATCCACCAAGGAGAACAGATCACAAGTATTCTCCCAAATGAAAGCAAAATGAATACCAGTATTAGAATAAGGAGAACAAAACTGACCTTACATGGAGCTTACAGACCTTTATTTCAACTTCACCTTCCCCGTTACAAAACTTTAACAATTTGGAGCAAAAATCAGCCATTTTTTTTCCTCAGGCTAGCAATTCTTTGCTGCACAGAACTTCTGGAGTTAACTACTTGTGGTCTTAACTACTTTGTTTAATCTGCCATTTGGCATTCTCCAAAATAATTTATCAGCTAAGAGAAAGAAATGCAAGGCACACACAGGGTATGCATTGTCCAACCCCTCTTTCTTTGCAAGCATAAGCTAATTCACTAGCAAGCACACTACAAACAGTTCAGGCAGAAGTGTATGGCCACCGTTACTTTTGCCATTGCACAAATATTCTGCTCTCATTCATTACATGTTTACACATTTTAATTGACATTAAGTCATTTTTAGTTCAGAGATATCTTATGTGATTCAAGATTAAAGGCAAAGCTTCTACCACTGCTCCTCTAAGTTACTTTGCACTCCAAACACTAATTAAGGATTTCAAAATCTTTTCTGCTTATGAACTGGCAGTATTTCAAAACCCTGTTTTAAAAAATGCAGCAATCCTCCCAATAGGGTTACTAAAAACTATTTTTACTTCCAGAAAATAAAACACTGCTAAGTACTTACTTAATCTTCTCATATTTTCAGTCAACCTGAAAAACAATGGATAAAAACAACTTGTTAAATAGGCATGCAGTGCACAGTTGTGTAGATTTGGTCCCTAAAATACTGCTAAGAGCTACAAGTTAGATGTTTGTATGTAAAGTTTCATTCTTGCCTATTAGGAAATGTCTTTCTAGTAACTGATACAGCCTACCTTGCATCAGACCAAAAATTGAAATGTAAAAGCTCTCCAGCCTAGGACTTTGTCCACAGTTTTCAAGAGGCTTATGATGGAACATGGTAAATATATTTATTTATTTATTATTCTTATTCTGTCTCAGGCAGCAAATAAACTTCAAATTTCCTCGTTGGGCCAAAGCATTCACAAACCTGCTGAGATGGTTCTATACTTTCAGTTTTACTACTTGTTATGCAAACACAAACAATGTAAGAGGTTGTAAAAAAAAGAGAAAGAGAAAAGCAACAACCTGTGAAGAAGCCAACAACTCACAATCACATTACAGATTTACCTTCTAGCACTAAGTGGTTCTTCTGTTTCGACTGTATTCTCTTCTGGCTGAAATCTGAAGTCTTCAACATACTCCCCAAATTTGTCACAAAACCACTTCTGGAGTCTGGAACAGATTGTGTGGCTTCGCTTATCTATAAAAAAAGAAGCACTATCAAGATAATAACAGAAGACATCCTCACAGAAAGTTTGCCCCTACTTCCACACTCCATGCTGCACTGGGAAGCAGACTTTGTAAAGCTTTCCTGTCCTTCACCCACACCCTTCATGGAAACACACTATGCAATTTGCTTCTGCCACTGTACAGAAACCCTGACTGCACTAAGCTTATAAAATAACACTAAAAGTGAGTCCTGCTTTGCTCTGCATACACTGCATGAAAACATCTTCTCACCAGTTAAACATACTAACAAAATAGAATTTTTAGCAAATAGTGTAAAAACATTTTCTGATGTTCCTGTAAACAAAAGACTGACAAATCTCAGTGCTCCTGTTGTGCTGATGGGTCATCACATCAAAAGCAAGTGTAAAGCAAAACCAAAGGGCAGGACAATCACCTTGCAGACACACAAATTTGACAGGAGAGGGAGATGGAAACTTAAGCAAGATTCTGCAAAGGGCATTTTTACTTTCCAGCTATTTATATACTGTAAAGATTGTATATGTATACGTATAATATACACTTTCTTTTTTCTAAAGCTAGGGAACAAAAGCTATGCTGTAAATGCCACTTTCTATATAAGACAAGTAGAGTCTTAGTATTGCCTGGAAGGTCTTGCATAGCAAAGTAATGAAGCCATGCGCAGTTGCTGTATGCCAGTTTCAGTAGAAAAATAAAACAAATATATGGGCATATGGAAACAATAAAAGGATAAAAACCTCAAGGCTTCTCAGGTGAGAAAAAAAAATAAATCGTCTTTTGCTTTACGTGTAACAAAAATCACTGTCTAGAATGAACAGACTGACAGTTCTTTGGAAACATAGGTCAATACAGCAATGTCATAAAGAGGACACTGCTTACAACTATTCCAGGATCAAACTTAGCACAGAACTCCATAAGATTAAGATATGATTAAACAGAGGCATGAACGATCAGTCAGCCAACAACAGTCAAAACGGTGCTTTTAAGCATGTGAGCAAATGTTGAATAAAGTTTCCTGGTTAAGTCAAGGATCAGCAAGACATGAAAGCAATGCAGTGCTCAGATGTGAAATGTCAACTACAAAAAGTAAATGCAGAATTATGTGACAGAGGTAGCAAGCTGCTCAAATGGTCTTTCACATTCATCTTCTTGAGAAGCTTGCTTAAGGACCCAGCATGCTTTTCAGCAAGGTTTGATCTTCTAAAGACCAAATGAAAGCGGTAAAAAAATCCTAATTAATTAAACTGCTAGTAGAGATCTCACCAAGATTACCTGTTCCATTGGCTTGTGTCTGTGGTTTTGCAGTTTGCTGAGCTGGAGGTACTTCTTCTGTCCTACAAAGAAAATGGAAACAATGAGAAATGGTACAGTGAAGAATTTTTCACTTTTAGGTATAGTTATTGGAACCTCCATGGTTTCCCTAGCTGAGATAATACAACCAGGCTAACAGAAAATCAAACTTACACCCTTTCACAAGATTCAAAATATTGTACTTTGGAACCAGAGAAATTCCATCCACTGGAAAGAGAAGTGTGGTTTAATCATTTCCTACCACCCACAGCTCAATTTTATCTTACAACTACTAAATAATCTAGTATATAATTTGTTGCACTACTAATGCTTTTGTGTTGTGTGTTGCCTGCCAGGAAAACTTCAGAGCCCTGACTTTTCCCACTGTAATAAATAAAAAGGGAATCCATATCACAAAGTGATAACCACAGTACTAGAATAAAACCAAAGTTTAATGCATGAACCTTGAATTTTGCCATAGTTATTAGAGTTAAGCACCACTCATGTTCCCAATGAGAGGAACAGGTTTCAAGAATTATTTAAAATGTTACGTTGTGAGCTCTTGAAATGCACAGATAATCAATGGATTTTAAAAATATCTTTTCCAAAACTTTTCAAATTTAAATAACGGTCTGAAAAAATGAGAAAAGTTCTAAATATGTATGATAAGTAACAGGCATCATTGGCCTCATCTTTCAAAATGAGTCAAAAGTAATATTCTCACCCACTAAAAATAAGTTAACAGATTTTGAGTGATTGAAAGATTACTGCTTGAAACAAAAGCATGTTGGTCATGCAATTCCATTATCAGTCATTTATCAGACAGTTCAGATGTTCTGAAGTGTTCCCTTCATCTTTCACTCCTCAGAAAGGGAACAGAGTTGGACATTGGTCATCAAACAGAGTGGGAAGAAGGATCCAACTGTTCTGGGTAGACTGCAGCAATATAGATTGATGCATAGTTCCCTCTCTTGCTGTTCCTCTAGAAAGTACATTGGGGAAAGATCTTGCTGTACTGTCTGCACACAGAGAAGGCCACTATGAGCAGTCTGAGTAACTATGATGAAGAAACCACAGAACTCATTACCTTCTTTCCTTCCTAAGAACTGTCCCTACTTAATGAGCTTTTCCCATTCTTGTTCATTTCTAAAAGGAACATCTAGAAATAATTTACTGCACCTGCCAGTGTGCAGCAACTGAATTCAGTGGTTTCTGCTTTTAAAAGCACCTTTTTCATGCCTCTTCACGACTTTTCCATGAGGCTTCTGTATTTGCAGCAACTATTCTTTTCAAAAGTCACCTGAAATTACATCATTTTTTTCCTAGTTTAACTTTAGTTTCTGTGCTATTTTTCCTCAGTTTCTATATAAACAATGGGTTTCCCACCTAAAACATTTTCCTCTCCTTACTTTTTCCTCCACACCCTTCCATCTCCTCCATTTCCAGCTCTGTCTCTCTAAGATAGGCAGCAATTAACGTGTTCAGATTTGCAGACTGTTAGATGGCAATGTCTTGTTTTCCTCTACCAGCACATCCAATGGACACACCATACAGGTGGGAATTTTTATCCTCAATCTGTCACTGCCACCATGTTTCATTGAAGCTGAAGACACATTTTGGAAGACAGGAGGAAGTAATTTACAAACAGGTTGACACAAGCAGGAGCCAGTTACTCACTGGCTCCACACTCCAGTTGTGGAAAGGCACTGGGGCGGTGTCACACCTGAAGGGCACCAGTGACAGAGCTGAGATGGGATACTGATGTAAACACTTTGAAAATATGAAATATGTCTCTTGAATCAGTATTTTTTCTAATCTTTTAAAAATATATCAAACATATTCTCAACTAACAGATATTTACCCCAAACTTAACTAGCTTCTGTTTTGTATCTTGCCTGACAGGCACCTAAAGATAAGAATGATAATCAGAAGGCCTCCTGGTACGCTGTCAAGACAAAGATAATAAATTTAGCAAGGTAACAAGGACTGAAGGATTACAATAATTTAAAGAGAAGTTCTTGGGATGGAAAATCTTGGCCAATGTGTGGCAGTGATTTATGAAACGACAGAACCCTTTTTGCTGTATAAAAACTCAAAGAGAAAAGGAGAGGATGCTGGCTGTCTCTTCCCCTTCCCCCTCCCCCCCCCCCTTCTTCTCTCGCCACTTTAGCTTCAGCTATGGGACAGCACCAAGAGAGGGGAAAAAAAACCCAAAAAACCCAGCGTAGAACAGCAGCCAAGCAGGAACAGCGACGGGTCCTACGCCACTGCCCCCCCCCAGCCAGAGACCAGGCCCAGCAGAGTGTGATAAAACTTAATTGCTCTCTTGTATTTTCTTTTCTTAACAACTCTCTCCCCAAAGTGACTAATTTATGTAAAATGTCTCCTCTTGCAAACTTGGTTTTTTTCTTTTAAAGGCGGTGTTATTGTCTCCTTTCCCTGAAATAAATCTTTGTAATTTGCTTAAATCATAAAGCTTGTTATTTTTGTAAATTCATGTGATGTCTATGAGTAGTGGCTGATTTTTCCTTGCAATCAAAATATAAAATAATAGCTTGATCGTAACAGATACCATCACCACCAGACAGAGTCTTAAGGATAGGTCTTCCTTTGACGTGCTGGTATGTATTTTCTGAAGCAGCTCAGTATCATTCCCCACGTTTCTTGGGAAAAAATAAAAAAAATATTGCAGCTCTGGATAGCTGCCTCACTGGGCTCTATGGTGCCTCACTGGCACATGATGGTTTTGTCTTGGCTCATCCTGGTGCTTTTTCAGTTTCATTTTTTTGGCAATGTCTAACTTGCCATCTGTCTATTACTCCTTCCCCGTCAAGAACCTGACCTTTACGAATCATCAGGTTAATGACAGCTCATTACTGCACCAGTGAATCAAGTTATAATTAGCCATTTCAGAAAAATTTGGGCCAGAAAGCTCAGAATTCATTGTTTAGGCTTGCCCACGCACTGGGAAGTTCAATCCCAAAACCAGGTCATGTTGAACCAGCCAGTACGTCAAGACCACTGACAGAGGGAAGGAATTATCTTTCCTACTGTTTCTGAATCACTCTTAATGTCAGGGATAAGTTAAAAGGTTAGAAAACATAAATAGTGCCCGGAACAATGCAAAAGGCTCTGTTTCTATGTGGGCTTCCTAACTGCAGCCCACACCAAAGAAAACAAGCTGCATGACTCCTCTGGGACCATACTTTCCACCCAGAAAGAAGGTTGTGACTTGTAACACCAACAGATCCCCAACCTGAGGCTCGGTCATTTTTTATGCAACTAAAGATTGCACCCGTTTAAAAGTAAAGGCTGATTACAACAGGTAAGAGCAACTACAGCCAACAGAGTAGGCAAACACAAACATACCCATTTGTACTTTTTTTTAATATGTACTTAGGTCAGGGAAGCACAACTATTAAGAGATGTTCATGACAAGCAGCACTCAAAACTGACCGGCACACTCTGATGGAGCATCCACTCGGTGCTTCCACACAGAACAGCACCAAAAGATTATTTTTGTGGTTGCAAGTATGACACAAAAATCAAGGGGGCCTTGACACTGAGAGTCATTTACATTAAATAAACAACTTGGTTTTGTACATCTTTGGCCTTGAACACAGTTCTGAGTTGAGGCTTGCGTAAATCAATATGGACTCTCCCCAACAACTCTGTGAAGACAGCACTGGCTGCATACAACAGGTCCAGTCACTGTCAGGATGTTCTTAGGCATATTAAAAGCAATTTCCTACAGGCTGACTCTTGAGTAATGAGTTCACAAACAACCCTTCATCATTCTTCTGACAGCTGTTGTAGAAGGCTGTTACATCTTTCTCACTGCTCAAAGCAACGTGAAAGTGTATGAACTTCCACCAAAAGCATCTTACAACATCAAATGCAAAAAAAGCATAAAGGAGGTATCTTCACAGCCTAGTTTAAAGGCTAATCATTCAGGGATACATGACTCCTTAGCCTGAGTAGCTGTCACAAAACTGAGTTAAAACACTTTCATGTTTTCATTCAAAAACACTAAATATTTCAGAAGCCTTTTTACTCCTCACCAGACTCTCCCCCATTTTACATGGCTAGTGTCCTAAACGGGTAGTTTTGGAGACAAGAAAAAAAGGTTTCAGAAGACATATCATCAGCTCAAAGTTGTACAAGATGTTAATGTTCGTGGGCAGAAGAAATACACAACAAAAAGCCCTCCTGGCAGGAGCTACTTTACAAGCAGCAGCCTGTCACCAAATCAACTCAGTTAAAAATAAAGGCAGACATGAAGTTCAGCCAACTGGGTATGTCAGCAATGCCAGCATGATACAGCAGCTGGGTGAGAAACTTTTGATCCAGGTCTCACGTTCTTGCTACCTGCGTGGAGTGACAGCCTGCCAAGGATTCTTCCAGGAGGGGAGGCTTCCAGCCTCCAGAGCAATCCCTATATGAGACATCTTCTCAATGGACAAATTCAGCCATGCTCAAAACATTGCATGTGTGGCAACCATTGTCATTTAACAAGAGGCCATGAAGAGCTAAGCAAAAGAAATGGTATAGAAGAAATAAGGGCTTATGTAATGTTGTCTGCTTCCTCCTCCTAAAAGTAGCTCATAATGATGCTATTAAAAAGGTTTGCGTAAGTCACAGCTTGTTGGTAGGTGTTGTTACAAAACAGCAGGGGTGGGGGTGGGGGGGTTGGAGGGAGGGTTGAGGGTGTGGGTTGTTTTTTAGTTGGTTGGTTAATTTTGTTAATTTTTTTTCCTCTCTCTTGACTGAGTTGCTAGATCACAATAAGCCAACAGCCCACAATTTACACTAAACAAGCATTCCTCAAACAGATTATTCCAAATTATTTCTGTATTGTTCCCCTAGGAAAACATCTTAAGCTTCAGCTGTTGCTTAAGCTTAAGCTGTTGAACCACATAGTGGTCTACCCCAGTGAATAGATGGAAAACTTCAGCTGAGGCTATGATGTTTCTGACTACTCAGACATACAGACAATAAACACCATTACAAACAAAACTACTCAATATTCTTTTTTCCCCCACTTCTTCCTCCTCCCTGTGAACTAGTCAATGAAAGAAGCCCATGTTCTTCACTAAAATAAAACAAACAGACAAACCCCCCAGATTGTCAGCTCATTGTTTTCTCCTTGCTGAACACTTTGCAGCATGTATTTTTATAGAGGCATTGATCTACTACACAGTTCTGAATGCTGTAACTATTAAAATAATTTCTTCCTTCTAACACCACAGAATGATTTGATTTTCATTAGTAGTTCACTTCTGTAAGCAAAAAGGAGAGTACATGCAAACATGCTAATATGTATATCTAAAGATCATATGAAAAATTTGCTAACTGAGGAGCAGGTCAAATTTGAATTTGTTGACATAAAGAAAGATAATTTTATTATGCAAAGTTACCACAGAAAGTTTTCGCTGAGTGTAAATTTGGCCTATTATATATTTGATTGTGCCAGCTAACACTGACTGTAGGCCTACCAGAAGTATTTTCCAAATGTCTACAGCAAAGTACAAAAAGATAAAAAGCAATGAAAAATAATTTTACACAATGGAACACAACTTAAAGAAAAAAATGTAGGCAACCTGACTCTTTCTTGGTAGAAACTGGGAGGTCTTCATAGTCTTTTTTTGTCGTCATCCTACACTGTCCCCAAAAAACTTGCAATACTAGGAAGAGTCGTCAGAAAAGGACTCATATAAAGGAGATAACTGAGTGAATGTTATCCCCAAGTGCAATACCCAAGCTAAAACGATTAGTGTAATCCTTAGGATATCTAACTGGGAATAGACCATTGAAGCCTATCTTAATTTAGCAATGGCACGTCTGCTAAAGATTCACTCCTGTCCAGGATACAAGACACAGATGGTGACACTAATATTGATAAATAAAGACTTTTGAAGTATTTTCTCTGTAAAACACATGTACTTACAAGTTACCATGGGTTTTATAATACCCTAGGCCATCCTCATAACTCTAATACTTCTCCAGGACTCCCAGTAATGATCAGATCACTCTCCCCTTTGTCTGGCACACGACCTAAAGCTCAGGCATACCTGCTTCTGGGAGAAAGCCTAAGGGCCTACAGCAGAATTAATGGTATAACCTGTACTGTGCTCCACGACAAACAGGTGGAATTTTCATCTCAAATGACTTCTTCAAGGCAGCAAGTCAGAGATAGAAGGTAACCTGATACATCAACTTACCTACCAATAGCCAAAACCAAGCCTCATTGCTTTGTACTCCTGTTACGGAGTCAACAGATATTCTTACCATGGGGATGGGTCTAAGTCTGTCTTCTTCCACTATTATCAGGACCCCTCAAAAAGTTAGGGGTTGGAAGAGACCTCGAAAGATCAAGTCCAACTAGGAGTTGCCCTCAACTAGCCAACATCAGTTTAGACACAAAAGGGAAGTTACATGTGCATAGAGCTAAGCCAACCAGCACAGGCAATAAAAACGTACTCCCATTTCCAGCTGTAAGAGCAACTCTAAAGTGTTAACAAAAACACCCCCAGATCAGAGCTGTCTAGATCACCTGCCCAATGCATGGTCACAGGACTGGCTTGGTGAGTTCAAGATTGCACATGGATAATCCTTGCACAGAACCAGTGATTTTGAAAAACCATTAATGCAAAACATCAGCTAAAACCTCCTCAGTGTACTGGATACCAAGGATAAAAGGAAAGGACTAATTCATCTTCTACATAAGGCCTTGGTGAACACAAACTTTGAATACTGGATGAGATCTGCCTCTTCATCTTAAGACACAACAGTTAAAGAATGGTAACTGAAGCGATGAAAGGGATGGAGTACTCTTAAGGAGACACTTGAAGAGCTGGAACTCTTCAGTCTGGATAGAAAAAAAGTAAGAGAGGAAAAGACTACTGAGAGTGTTAAAATAAGTTATAGAATAAAAGGGAATGGCCCCAAGTTGTGCCGGGGAGGTTTATATTGTGTATTAGAAAAAATTTCTTAACCAAAAGGGTTGAGAAGCACTGGGACAGGCTGTCTAGGGAACTGCTTGAGGTATTTAAAAGACATGTAGATGTTGTACTTAGTGATTCAGCGGTAGACTTCACCGTTTTGGGTTTATCCATTGCTACAGAATAGCAGTGGATGCAGATTGCTGACCTGAGCAGACTCAGGATAAGTACAAAAAAAACCAGCAGACTGGAGAGAGCTTGTATGCCACTGGGAAACCTCGTATCAAAGCAAAACATTTTGCCTGTTTGTTCTTGCTTGTCACCTCTAAATAACTGGCAGGGCTTATCACACACGATTACCAACTCAGCCTGCACCATCTCATGATGACAGTAGCTGATGTTGGACCATCAGTAGGAACAGATCCTACTGCTCAGCCAAGTAATCCTAGCTACTGCTGAAGAAGATAACACAGGCAGCTATGCATGCAAGTTGTCTAGACCAACAAGGCCACAAAGCAGCTGCTATGGTATTAAGATCTGAAGCACCTAGGCAGACTAAGGGCAGACTCTCAATACCAAATGTGATGCTTTGCATCATCAAGGTGCATTTCCTACAGGGTGAAAGGACTTATGGGTAAAGGGAGACAAGTTTCCATTTGTGATTGAAGTAGCAAGGAAGGCTCAAATCTCCACGCATTTACAGTTATGTTGAGATGGTGGTACTGGGATGTCCTTGTTGTAACAGGAATAACAAAAAACATCTGGAGGTTACACAGGTTTTGAAGAGGCAAAGCATATGCAATGGCATGACAAAGGCTTTGGCACTGAGTAACACACAGTGCACTCTGAGAACTCCAAGTAAGAAAGATCCCAGAGGAAGTACATCAGAAAAGGAGACATGAAAATTATTCCAAACAGAAAAGTGTCAGGACACCTCTGTACCTAGGGCAGTATGTACAGTCAAGTAACTAAGATGTACATGGTAATCATCATGGCTTGGCTTCACAAACAAAGATTTAAGAAAGGCTCTAACCATGCTTGCTGCAAGCAAAGATCTACATGGGTGTACAAGATGGGCTTTTACAGGGCTTTTACAGCTTCTCCCTCTTAGGGCTACTAATTTATATCAAGAGCCTAGGCTTGAAAAGGATGCTTTCACCACAATTCCTCAGACAGTCGGAGATCACAAGTGGCTTTCAGTTTTACACTTAAGACACTTCTTACCTTGCTTTAGATATTTATCTTACCTTGCTTTAAGTACTTCATTGACTTTTTGTTCTAGTTCTAATCTCCTCTGCCGTTCCTTTTCTAGCTCCTGCCTTAACGTTTCAGCATTTGTTTCTTCTCTCAGCTTCCTGAGCTCCTCCTCTGTTAATTAAGGGACAAGAAAATGATTTAGTTACACTGAAGTATTTCTGCAGGAAAGTTAAAACGTAATTATGACAGGTTAGGTGTGGACTATTTTTTTTTTTTAAATCTGTGCTATAACAAATGTATTCAACAGACAAAACAACTTATCAAGGGCTAGAAAGACTTCATAACAAGCACATGACTATCACCTACAAAATGTTTAGCTATAGTTGTTAACACGTGAAGAAAAACAATTCAAGTTCTCAAGGTGCAATATGTCACAAGTAAGCCCTTGGTGCTCTTTATCTAAATAAAACATGACATACCTTTCACTCCTCAAATAAATAATCAGCAGGAAAGGCTGTCTATTGCTAAATCCAGTGTTCATAACAAAAACAAAAGAATCTCTTTTCTTCCCCCATGTCTATGAGTAAAAAAATCCAAAACACCATATACTCACATAAAGTAATGCGATGTCATATCACTCTCTTTCCATAAATTTCTGACACCCCTGTATTTTTATCTAAGTCAGATGGCCACAGTACAGACTTGAGTATCTTATAGTTTTAAGAGGGGGTTATAAGACAAGGAATTAAGTTCAGATTTTTAACCTTTTCTGAGGTTACAATGTGCCTGTTACATCTACAATAATTTATATATGAATTAATATGCATACATACACATGTTTATTTATGCAAACACATATACACACTCTCACAACTGTCTTCATGAGAATTTAGTATCAACTATTCGGACAACTTTCTTTATGGCAAATTAACCTTGCTTTTTAATAAATGGCAGCATCCATGTTCATTTACCTTCTTTTACTCTAGAACTATAAAAGAGTCACTATCACTGATCACTTTTCCCAGATAGGTACTAAACAGACATGACAAAAAGACAACTAGAAATATTTTTTTGTCTTATTGAACAAAAAAATTACATTTTGGTTTCTGGGTTAGTTTTTAGGCTCAGTCTCAAGAATAATTAGTAGAACACCAGGTGTATTAAAAGCTTAAAGCAAACCAGAACAGGAAATACTTGCTAATCCCACTATCAACACAGACACAGGGATTCAGACCTTACATCACTTTACAAGAATCATAGATTATTTTCTATCCTCCAGCAACATCATCTGTTTGTTTTCACATACTGCCCTGTAAATCTTTGGTAATTGGATAATTTTGGCCTCCAAGCTTCTCTAACACCAACACCAATCCTTATGTGTTTGGAGAAGGTCCCAAGCTCTAATGAAACACTGGGAAGAACTGGTCAGCTCTCCCCTCTCTCAAGGAGAGCCTCAGGAAGTTCCTCCAGTCACTGTGCAAAGTATGTGGTTGTAGATTTTCTGTATTCCTGCAGGACTAAGAGGTTTAAAGCACAGAATTAGGAGACATGGGAAAGAGATGCACCAACTAAAAGGACAGTACAACACGACAGCTTCCAGCATGAGGCTACAACTTCAGCTCCACTAAACTGAAAGGAGTGCTGCCACCTTGCCACTGATGCAAGATTGATCCCAAGAAGAAAATTTGGATCACAGAAACAAAGTTATCCTCCAGCAAGTAAGACTGAAATTTATTCCTGAGGGCAGGGTAGGGAACTTCCACTGTTGCAGCAGGTATTGTCTCTCCTGTAACTAAATGGAAAGGACGTCAGGGCATTCCTATAATCAAGCTGCTCCTAATCATGTGTCCACAAGGAATTTTAAACCCAACAAGAAAACTGTTTATAATTAGCTTACCCTACTTTCAAGGGCTCGCCTTGTTCCAGAACAAGAGCACGCACAGGGCCGAGGGGAAACATCTGTTGCGCTTCAAATGCACTGGAGCTTGCGCAATATCATGAAGATATCACAAAAAGTTCCAAAGATTGATAGGGACATTATCTTTTCAAGACCATTAAAGGGAAAAAGTTGTTCATTAAGCACTTTTTTTTTTTTTAAAAAGGAAGTGATTATGCATTTTGTGTACATAAGCAAGCCACAACTAGTGTAAATTAACCTCAATGCCCTTGAAAATCTACTTGGATGTTCCAGCTTTCTTAATTTCAGCTGTTCTGACTGGGATACATCATGTTCTAGTAAGACAAAAACAACCCTCCCTGAAACTTGACCAGGAGGACAGGCAGTGCCAGAGATGTAGAATTCCTGTATGCAAAGAGGCAGAGTTAAAAGGTATACAACAAACAACGTAGAACTATAAAAAAAATATATCTCATCATTAAGGATTGTCACAGCTTCATATTTCATAGTATTTCCTAACTTTCAGTTCAAGTACATGAATGCAATTTAAATCCATCCCTACTTTGACTGCTCGGACCCCTCCAACTCTTTAAAGCAGTGTTTGTTGCTACTTTGGCAGCAGTGTGGTATTGTAAAACCTCTGTGTTTGCTTAGTTAAATGCTGCTTTACATTCGCTAAGCAACAGAAACCACAGAGTGAAAATAACATAAAAAATTTAAATCTACAATTGGGACAAGTTGAACTGAACTTAGAGGACATTACTCTATTCCTGAGGGCTCCTCCTGCAGAATTGTTAAGTTGGTTGCAAAGAGCAGAGGTCATGGATCCTTGGGACATGTCAAGACACCTGTCACCATGTTTTATTTACCATGGTATCTACTACAGAGCTTTACAGGTTATTATCCTTCAGAATGAGAATGGAGTGCTGGTTGGATTTCATCTGCAGACAATCACAATTTAAACATCCTTCCCCCTCTACACACAAACGCACAAAAAGGTAAAACAGAACAGGTCAAGCTACAGGTCAAAGATTAATCAGCTTCCATAATTTTCCTCCCAAGCACATCAAATTAAATTAATTTAATTTCCTCCCAAGCACATCAGTCTCAGCTCCCTATCTCCTACTGGGCAAGAAACATTAAAATATTACAACTGGCTCAGTGAGTGTCTTAACCATACATGCAGGTGATGTGAGCAGCCATAAAGGCAATCTGGTTAGAAGCGAAAAATTCCTTAACAGAAAAAAAACATCTGCTGAACTCTGACAGAGAAAATGTGAAAGTCTGGGAACTAGGCTTGGGAACTAGAATCACCCCCAAGAACTACATCTGGCCTCTTTGAAATACACAGCTGGGTACCTAGAAAGCAGAGACATAGTGAGATACCTTTGATAACTGCAAAAACTAAGAGACTGTAGCAGCAACTTATCATCTGAAAAGGTGAGAAACAGTCTGGAGAAAGAGAAAAACATTTTGAGAAACGAAGAATTAGCAACTGGCATTGGCTGTTCTATCTGCACAAACAGGAAAACAGTCTGGAAAAATGGAAACCGATCTGTGAAAAAATATCAACATCTATTGGTTATTCCAGCTGAAAAATCAAAATCAACACCACCTATTTACTACTTGAAGTGATGTTTATACATCCTTATTTCTCTATGATATACAATTACTAAATTTTTACCCCAAGCGGAGCTTCTCTCTAAGAATTACTGTGCTGCACATACCCTTCCTTTCCTAAATAGGTTGAATTCTACAAACAAACTTTCTAAGAGATCATGGAGTCTTGCTGCAGAGGATTTGGTTTTTCCTCCCCTCTGGAATGGTTTGACACGTTCTCAGATCTCTTCAGTAAGCTTGATACTAGTATTATTACAAAAATATGGAAATTTGCATATAAGTAATTGTCACAATTACTTCTCCTGCTATATTATTGGTAAGTATGCTTTGCTAGTGATAAATTTATAGAAATCTATAATAGTAACTTCCTTGTTGCTGCCATTCTGTTGATTGCTGCCAATAATTTGAAGCAGCCATATACATAATTTTTCCCAACCATACACAAATTTGCCTTATCAATCATAGGTATGGTTGCTAGTTGTAATTTTTGTGGTATTGGTAGCAATGTGCAATAAAGCAGAGAAATTCAAGAATATAAAAGCCTCTGTGTCCTTGTATATTACCAAATACTACAAACTAACAGTCACAATCTATATACCTCCAGACTGGAAAACTCCTTAGATTGTGTCAGCAGGCGTGGCCCTGAAAAAATGCTTTAAAATCTCTCCAAAGTCAACTTGTGTAGAAAAGCAGGACAATATCTGGACAACACTGCACTTTTAAAAATGAGAAAAACATGAGAAAATGCAACAACAGTGTTTCAACTACATCAACTTGCATATTACAGAACTGCAAACCCTAGGAGAGTTGATGCCAAAAGAGAGGCCATGATTCAGCGATGCATCTCTCAATCTACCAAAAAAATTTAACCATTTCAGGTTTCCTACATAATTTTATCTTCATATTACCAGTAACACAACTATCATACCCACACTTACAGGGATTTGTTAATTTATACTTTAAGACTTAACAATTAAAAATGTTTAGCTGAAACCATGTAGTTGTTAAAAGACAAGCTATCCAGCATTTCACTGCATCATCACATGGCACCAGGTACTAGAACAACTGAAAAATTTCAGTTTGTTCCCCAAAATACAGAAGCTTGTAAGAACTGTTTTTATAAAAAGCTCTTAAATACCAAAGCATTTATTTCAGCTGAAAATTAACAGAATCTAAGTAGTTTTTAAAAAGAAGGATGATACATCAGACTGAGAAAGCAGGGCAGCAGGCTGGATTTCTAGTTCAATGCTGCATGTGCAGTAAAGCGGATGTTTCCCTTAATACAGGGATTGGAGGTAGATTAGGGACTCTCCTAGCTGCTGTTTTACGTAACAGCATTCCTTTGAGGGCCTGCAGGTATGCTGCAAAATCCTGCCCTGGAACAAAGTGACCAAAGAACCCCAAAAACAACCTTCAAGAAGATAGCTAGAGACTGCAAACCACTGTTTTCTAGCTAGTTTCAGTTTAGTGTTAAATCTGAGGAGACGGAGCTAAAAACTGGAAGTGCTAAAAAGCATACGTGCACTGTCATATTTGCATGGGGAAACACCAGTACTTAACAAGACAGAAATAACTCTTCTACGTCTGTGTTAATTATGGCGTATCTCCCTACAATCCTTTGAACATTACTAAATGCACTAAATCCCAACCACACACCATCTCCCCAGAAGCACTGCAAAGCCAGACATTAGAAGTTATCTCCAGCGCAGACAGCTCTTACCCTTGCTCTGACAGAAAGCTCTTATTTTAAGTCTGTCCTAAGTAAACTAACTATATGACATTACTAACAAAATATCAGGAGACTGAAAACATGCCTGTTGCTATCATCATAGACACTAAAGACCTTTTCATCTTAGGCATCAGCAGCAAATGTCAGTGCATGCACATGGAACAGCTACAAAACCTCTGATAAAGCAAAGACAGAACATTTTCTGGCCAACAAGCAGTGATGGACAAAGAAACCACAATAGAAATCCCTAGCCTGTTTTTTGAGTGTTTACAGTTATTTTGTAATTCATGTTCCCCCTCTAGAGTCAAGTTCACAATTCATACCTATAATTTGATACAGCTTAATTGTGTAGTAAGTACTTGTTACCTGTTGTTCTGACCCCTCACTCTTCTTCCCCAGGGTTTATGTCCTTTGCACTAGTGAGAACCACAGAGACTGTCCAAGACTTACCATAAATCTATCAAAAAGACTTGACATAAAATATTAGCCTTTGATTGCAGATATTGCAAGACATTCTACCACTTTGCATACCAGACACTGGGGAAAGAAAAGGGCTTGTCTAAGCCAGCACTCTAGAGGTTCCACTTTATTGTCTGTCCTTTCTTTTTCAAGACAGCTCTTAAGTTCTTGCCTGGACTTTTGCACTTGACTTGGGAAACACAAAGAGGAATACCCTTAGCATTTTAAGGACAACCATAAGAACATGATTCTCAAGCCCCAAACTCCAGGCTGTCTAACCCTTTGTCTTGTGTGGTTAGGTGGTCACTTCCAATTATTTATCAGCCTTCGTGTTCTTTTTAACTCTTCAAAAGCTGTCATTCCAGCAAAGAGACAGCAGTAACAGTGGAAAGAGGGTGGGAGATGCAGTCTCACTGTCACATTAGCTGGTTGACTTTAGAAATTCCTTGCTAGTGAACAACAATTGATACTACGACCAAGATTCAGTACAACACTATAAACTGACTATAATTTAAGCAAGAGTTCTTCACACTGTTTTTTAGCAGCTGATGTCCTCACATTCTTTGCTGGTAAGGGAGGAATCCACATTCTTTTGTCTTGAAGTCCAGAAATCTTTTTAGATAAGATTGTAATAAAACAGAATAGTTTGGGTTAGAAGAGACCTTAAAGATAATTTAGTTCCAACCTCCCACTGGACCAGGTTGCTCCAAGCCCCATCTAACCTGGCCTTTAGCACTTCCAGGGATGGGGCATCCACAACTTCCCTGGTTAACCTGTTGCAGCTTCTCATCACCCTCACAGGAAAGAATTTTTTCTAATATCCAATTGAAATCTACCCTCGTTCAGCTTGAAACTATTACCCTTTATCCTGTCACTACATGACCTTGTAAAACGTCCCTCCACAGCTTTCCTGTAGCCCCCTCAGGTACTAGAAGTCTCTGGTCTCCCCGGAGTCCCTTCTCCAGGCTGAACTACAGCAATCCGTCGTGCTGGTTTGCCTGAAAAAATCCCGTAACACAGGTTTGGTAGGCACAATCCTTCTTTTTACTTTTTTGTTTCCATTATTCTGTTGTGTTTCTCTTTGTTTTTTTAAAGGCAGAACAACTGCTCCAGCACTTAAAGCAAGCATAGCTTCTGAGGACCAATTTTTGAGACTCTCTGCATGTGCCTACAGGGCAGGGGAGAGTGTGGGCTCTCTCTATGCAGATGGGATATCAGTCAACCCTGATATACAGGCAGTGGAGGGAAAGCTGAATCTGAACCATTATCCTGCTTCTCAGAGCAATTAACATTCCTCTGGTACTATTTTGCTGACCTCAACAGCAGAATCTCATGTGACATATTCTATTTTTTGTGATGAGGGAGATAGATTTAGGAAGCACACTGTATCTGACAAGGCAAGCTGGTCTAGTCTCCTCTCTCACCTCTCCTGTTATAGGCCACCTCAAGTGGGTGAAGTTAGAAAGAAATGCTATGTTACATAGAAAACATTTATACTAACAACCAATTAGTAACTTTATATTTACATACAGTGTTTTCAGTGGAGCTTTATTGTGTTACAACAGACCATTATTTCCACTTCATTATGGAATGACTTTAAATTAAGCTACCCGAAAATCTCCAGACTATCTTAGAAGTCAGTGCCCTACTGAGACAGATTCCCTTCTCAAATCATCAAGCAGAAAGTTTTCTATTGCTAGATACACTTTTGCCACTTTAAATGTCAGGAAAAGTACTGCTGCTCTTTGCATTTTCAGAAACTTTGGAGTTCAAAAATTCCAGACGAGCTAAAGAACACATTTCAAATGAAGGGAGATGCAAAATTTTTGTCATTATTGCAGGAACTATTTTCATAGATGTGAAACAGACTATACACACTGAAATAACATCTGGCTGGGAAACAGCAGCAGACTCTTCCAAGTCTTTTGTGAAGGGCAGGCTCCAAATGGGTGCCCCAAAATCTCTGGCCCAGTTACACAAAAGGGACAGGCACAGCAGTGGTGACCATTGCCTTGTCTGAGCTTTCACACTGACTGCAATTCATGAAGCTAAGTTGAACATGCAGAAAAGGCAGAGAAGGAGCACACCCCACCTACATAACACAGTGTGTAGGTGACACCAGAGCTAAAACAATGTATGTCTGCCAGTGCAGAACTGCATTTTCAACAATCAGCCTCAAGAAAAAGCATCATGACAGCACGTGATCCCCTGGGTTGGGCCTTCCAGTTATGGAATCTTCATGCCATCACAACTGATGCCCTGCATTCAGCAATAAAGGCAGATTGCAAAAGCTGGGCCAGGAATAAGGAGCAACCCAGGACTCCATCCTGCTGCCACACTGGGCTGGAGTCACACCCTTACCCTTTCCCTTTCCTACAGCCTTGGGAAGCTCATGCTCTTGAATCATAGAATCATAGAATCATAGAATTGGCTGGGTTGGAAGGGACCTCAGAGATCATCAAGTCCAACCCTTGAACCACCGCTGCGGTTGCTAGACCATGGCACTGAGTGCCACATCCAGTCTCTTTTTAAATATCTCCAGGGACGGAGAATCCACCACTTCACTGGGCAGCCCATTCCAATGACGGATCACTCTTTCCGTAAAGAAATTCTTTCTAATATCCAACCTAAACTTCCCCTGGCACAACTTAAGTCCATGCCCTCTTGTCTTGTTGAAAGTCATTTGGCAAAAGAGACCAACCCCCACCTGGCTACACCCTCCTTTCAGGTAGTTGTAGAGAGCGATGAGGTCTCCTCTGAGCCGCCTCTTCTTTAGGCTCAACAACCCCAGCTCTCTCAGCCTCTCCTCATAGGGTCTGTGCTCGAGTCCCTTCACCAGCCTGGTTGCCCTCCTTTGGACCTGCTCCAGGACCTCGATATCCTTCCTGAACTGGGGGGCCCAGAACTGGACAAAGGACTCAAGGTGTGGCCTCACCAGGGCTGAGCTTGAAGGCCAAGCTGAGAGTAAACAAGAGCACAACCCACCCCATCAGTCTCTTCTCTGCCCTTGCAGATGTGAAATGGGGGTGTGAATTCTGCTTCATATGTACCAAGGCCTCCTAACCCCCAGGCAGGGTGCTTTAAGCTGCTCATGATTTCTTCCATGATGGTACATCATGTAACCATCTCTGGGTACACGCAAAAATTTTCCTATGCCTTTTAATAAGTTTTGCCTAGTTTTATGAGAAGCATCTCAGTCATGTCAGACCAAGATAAACTTCTGAAGAAATGCCTGTCCCTTTTGTTAGCACGAAGCAAGTGAGAGCAGCTCTGGTGAACAGACAGCTCTGCAGTAAAGCCTGGACTCACGTATTTTTCCTGTGGTTTCTCCAGGTGCCCAGGGAAACATTAAAAGAAGATTCCCCACCAGTCACCATATGCAAACCACCATCCTCATCAGAGGAACTCCACAGGGGTGAAGAATGCATGCAGACCTCCCAGGAACACCATGTTAGTAAATGGGAGTCCAGGATCTTAAGCTGAAAGATGGGAGGTTTAGGGGAAGGAGTACAGGGTGGGAGGAGCCCAGGATAAGTTCCACTGCCACAGCAGCCGTGGTGCTCAGCAGCATCAGCATGCTTTAGGAGCCCATGTTGCGGTGCTGGGCTCCCTTGGCTGTTCAAGGAGGTATTAGCATTTGTGTACAGAATAGGACTTTGTAGTACAGGTCTTCTGCTGGTCACAACCATCACCATGCACTTCATCTCTAAGGTTTACCACTTTGTGACATTCTAGATCTGCCCCAGGACCACATATGGTTTTCTAGAGATCTATGTTGATGAGGTCTATGTTCTGCTAGGCACTCTTCTTAGAACCATTAGGTCATTTATACCAAAAATCAAAAGCCAGAGGCAATACTGTGGAGTTAAGTCATACAAAAGGTTTAAAAAGGCACATGAGAATGAGTAGTGTAGGGAAGCAGAAATTTCAATGGGAAAGAATAACACCACCAACTTCTGTTGTAAGGATGGTATGAAAACTGCAATGGCAACCAGCATTTCTTTAAGTCCCTAGAGACTTTCTGCCACAGCCTGCCATACAGAATGGAATTCAAAACCCTTGTGGGACTGGACTTTATTTCCTCCTCAAGCTTTTCATCCTCATGTGGCATTTCTTCAATTTGCTGATTCATGATTAAGCCTCTTCTTTTAACAGTCACCTGTTTTGTTTACTCTTAGCTGCTGCTACCACCACCTCCTCTTCCCTGAGCTGCTAAAATTACCATTGCAGAAGGCTAAACATCTTTGAGTAAGAATTAGCTAATACTTCATGTGTGTCACAGGATGCACGTGTGCTTACAAAGCACCTTGTAGCACAGGAACCAGAGTGCTGGGATCAGCAATACTGCCCTGCATAAGCAGGTACAGAAAGGCACATGAAGAAAAGCAGAATGCTTATCTCAGTGAAGTGCAAACTCAGAAAGACACTGCCTGTTGTTTTGTCTTCCAAATGCAAGAGCAGCAAGCATGTTTTTATTTCTTGTTCGATAAACCAAGGTTTTGAAATGGAACCACTAATACCACTACTGACCTTTGCACATTGATCTAATTGCCTCAGTTCAGTAGTCCTCCCAATCTGAACCCTCATTTGGTACCAAGATAGTGTTGCTGTGTATTGAAAATAAGGTTATTGTAATATACAAAGTCCATTAGAAATTGATTATCCTGATGGTGACTTTTTTTCCATTGAGATGTATTTAGAGGTTCAGCAAACTTAGCTCTCTGCACTTTTCATTCAGCAGGCCTTGGAGCCTTGCTCTGCAGGAACCCACCCTGATACCAGACTGACCAGACCCAACACACACATTTTCAGCATTCCCATACTACAGCTCAGGAGAAGCCATTAGATTACTGAGGTTAAGACCATTCCCACACAGGAAAAGCAAATTTAGCCATTTTGGCTGAAAGAATCACATGATCTTTCCCTTGCTCTATGCATCATTATCCAAGATCCCTTCCTCCGCATGCCTCATCCTCCTCTCAGTTTGCAGCTTAAACCCCTCACATTTCATCATATTTTATTGCATTTACAGCTATGCAACACACTAAGCAATTCCTGTCCATCAACATTTCCCCAGATATTTAGATTAACTCTTTCCTAAAGAAGAGACTCATGTGGCATCTTAGATGCTTTCCCTTTACAGACAACTGCTTGTTTCCAATAACTATTTGCCCCAGCTTTCCTCTGCAGCCTGTAGAGGCTATAGTTATGTTTAGGATGTTTCACTGAGTCCTGGTTTGTGCCAGGATAGAGTGAATTTTCTGCCTTGTAATTTTGCTTACTTCAGGTCAGTCTCTCATAAGTAGCTGTACTTGCTGAAACTATCAGCAAGTTTCAGTCAGTGTCTGCTTCTAGGATGCATAATGCTCAATGTTTATAGTTATAGGTAGAGAATGGTATGCAGAACCAAGGCCACTGCTCAGTTCTGAGGAACATCTTATGCTCGACAAGGAGAGTAAAGCGGTCACACCTGCAACCCTCCTTTAGGGAGGAGCAGACAAGACAGGTGCCCAAAATTGACCAGAGTATTTCATCCCATATTTGTCATACTCAATACAAATTTGAGGAATCATGAGGGTCAAGACCCTTCTCTCTGGCCCTTCTTCGCCTGTTGCTGTTTGCTTTGGCATCCTGGGAGGATTCCATCTGTTTGTCTGCCTGTGGTCTGAATCTGTGCCAACCTGAATCTGTGTGTCTCTTCCTCCAGCTCCTGACTGCTGCTGACTCCAGGAGTTCAGCCTGGACTTTCCCAGGGCTGCCCTGCAGCCTCAGTGGAGACGTGAGTGTTTCCAGAGAGAAAAGGGGAAGGAACATGTTATCATTTTTCTGTATGTTTGTATATATTTAATACTTTTTTCCTTTTTTATTACTGTTTCATTACAGCTGTGTAGCTTAGTTTCCAACCCCTAGGTCTCTATCCCTTATTCTGTCTCCTTTCTTTATCAGGGAGATGAATTAATAGAGAAGATCTGTCATTTGGTTAATTGCCAGCTCAGCACTAAACCATGACACATGGAAAACCCCACTGAGCCAAACTGCACCATTTACTTGTGCCTACTAATGGCTGAAAGAAATTCAGAGAACTTGCAGTTTGTTCTTCCTCTTGTCAGAAACTTGCAACTGCAAACCCACACTAACCTGTATCTGTGTTGAGCATGTGTACATTATACACAATATATAGCTAGGAGGAAAATTCTTCTCTTTAAACCTCCTGGCTAATAACACACCTATACAAATACTAGGTATAAAAGAAGAAAAATTCAAGTTGTATCATCAGGCTGATAACATATACAAACCCAACACTTTAAAAAGCAAATCCATGGAACTTAAAATTTTTCCCCTCATACTAGCAGCTTCTTTGATTTTTGTACACCTAGCTGGAGGAAATGGTATTAAGAGGAAGCAGCAAACAGTTTATGTAAAAATACAGCTATAGCAAGGTGTCCTCAAGGAATTCCATAATTAGAAATAGTATGCAAACACAGCTGAGTGACTAGCCTTCTTAAAAACACTGCAGCAATAGGATTTTTTTAAAAAGTAATGATCAAGCTTTCTTCCAAGGACAAATTTAAGACTAACTGCACATTTTGAGAATCTTTTTCTGCTCACTGTCAGTTCATTTTTGGGAAGAAAAAATAACAAAGTATTTCTACTATTAAAAAACCAAACCAAAACACAAACCCAACATTAACTCAAAGAAAAGGAGGAATGGCAGAATACAGGAAACATATTTGAAAAGTGATCTCCTATTTCATTCCAACTGACAAATATAGTTACATATAGCAGCCCAAAATTCTGAATGGGATGTAGAGAAATACGGGATAAGCTTTACTGTGCTTATTTCTCTACCTGTTTATCATTGTCTCTCTTGTTTACACATACCAAGTTTGAATCAATTTGCCAGGACAACTCTGTAATTGCATCTACAGAAAAACTCAGGTTCTGGCCACTAGCTCCTGACTCAGCACTGAGGGCTGGAGACACCCAGAACCAACCCACCCCACTCCACTCAACTACCCCATTGGCTTGAACCTCCAAACCATGTGCTCAAAGTTTACACACAAGGGTGAGCTTCATTATCCTTTACCTTGGAGTCTGCTATGAAGGACTGTGCAGAGGAAATGATTTAGCTGAAAATGGTAACATAGTTGATTAGAGGGTTTCCAAACTGCAGCAAAAAACCTGAAGACTAAAAATATCCACAAAAATGTGTTCCCTCCATAATTACTGCAAGCACATACTAAGGACTGAGAATGGATTCTTTAGCCATGGAAGCATTTGGGAACCACAGCATGTTTTCACAGCAAAAACCATGTCCCAGCTCAAATCAGAAATAATTTCTGGGAAGCTCTGCAGTTTCTGTTACATATCAGATTACATCAGGAAATCACAGGTCTCTCATCTAGTTTAAAAAAAAAATTGAAAGCAGGAGCTTAAGCAATATGTCTTTAGGAATGGAAGGAGTATGTGGTAACTCTGTACTGTACAATTATCAAATCAATCACTGAAACCAACATGACAAGTCAAACAGAACTTTGTTTCTGCTTGATACTCCAATGATGACACCTCTTCAAGGTATCAGTGGAAGCTGATAGCAGCTCACTATAAATTCTTGCCCTGTCTCCTTTATCAGACCTCCCTCTCTTACACATGAGGAAAACTATAAAAAAAAATATTGCCAAATTGTAAACAAGTCACAAAAACTTAATTCCAGATCCTTGAAAATAGGCTGAAGATAAAACACAAGTCTTGTTGTTAGATTATAGTCTACAAATTTAACAGACTCTATACCCTTGTTATTTCTACCTCTTAGAAAATATCTGACAAACTTTGAACACAAAAAACCCCTCATGTGCTTAAGTTAAAAAATAATCTATTAAAATTACCATTCTGGAAAATAACTGAGCAAGAATTCTTCTTTATTTATTACAGAGATCTCTACTTCTACCGAGTTAAAGGAACACTTGTCTTCCTTTTTTCTGGTCTTAACTATCAGGTCTTACAAGTCAACAGTTCAGATCTACTAAGATAAAATCCCAAACATCTTAGGGGTGCCTGTAACCATGAATGGCAATTTTGTCTCATCAATACACACACACTCATACAAATAAACCTGAACAAGTAATATTTGGAATGTTGTTATCTAACTACAGATATTCTTATTATTTCTTAAATGACTTACCAGTAATTCATAAATTTTTAAGTCATATGTTTTAAGATGCATTTCTGGAAACAGCTACCAAGGAAATGCATTGATTGCTCCTTCACAAATTTCTTCTTACAATCACTACTTGAGAAAAACACCTATTGCAACCACATTAAGGCTGAGTTAATTCTAAGATAACTTGCAGGTGTCAACATCAAGACCAACTAAACAGCTTTTGTCATGTAGTGAGATAAGTTATGAGGAATTAAATGAGGAAAAAATTAATCCAAGTGACCCAGAAGCCCTGGGAATGTTTTTAAGTTACTCCTTGGGAACCACCAGCCCACACACTATGTGCACATCAGCACACCCAAAATTCTGATGCCAATCTTTTACAGTTTAGAGAAGCCTTATTTCAGCAAGCATAATTCATTGTCTTCCACACAGCACTGGCTTTATACTTACGTAAAAAATGTTTTTCCAGTAAGGCTATTTCCAGGTGACCTTTGATCTCATTCAGTCTGTCAGACTCCGTTCTGTTAAAATCCTGAACTCCTGAAGCCATAACGATGGTCCCTGGACCAGCCTATAAGAAAGCCAGAACACACTGACAAGTCAGAAGCACATTTTTTTGTCATTTAAATACACTGACTTACTTCTGGGTCAGTAAAGGAACAGCCACATAAGAAACATGCAGGTATCAACAATTCTATGTATCTTTAATTCAACATTAAATTACCAAAATAAATGAGTGAAAGATAACAAACGCACACCAGATTTCCCATGTGAGATTTAAGAGAATGCACTTCTGCAGATATCAGGTAGTTACAGAAAACAAAAATATTTTTCCCCCTCTGACCAGCTCTGCTGCATCATTGTTTAGCCTTTCTTCTGCTGATTTAAAAGGTATATTTAAACCACCCCTCTCCTTTTCCCATTAAATGAACAGTCAATGCAACACACTTTACCTATAAAATTGTGAAGCTAGCAAAAGTAATATTTTTCTAGATATTTACTGAGCTATTAGAAAACACATATTGTATGTTTTAATATCCATTTATGGAAAATGTAATTCTGAAGGCCATGGTCTCTCTGCAAAGAAGGGGCCTCCTGCTCCCCCACCTCCAGCACAGCCCAGTTACTTCTGAAGGACATTGCTGGTGCCCAGAAGCTCACTCTGGCAGGCCAGGAGATGGGGGCAGCCAGGAGATGGTGTGTCTCAAGAGACCTACCAGCACTCCTTCAATAAAATCAGCACTAGAAATACTGCAGACTACAGGAATTAAAGAGCACTTTGAATAGTTAGGAAGAGCAGTGACAAACACCACCTCCACAAAGTGAGCAAAGAAAAACCCCAAGCCCACACAGCAGAAGGCAGGTGATGCTTGCTTTCTCCCACAGAACGAGTATTTTCAGAGAGCAGAGGATAAGGGGGTGTGCAGACATCTCCAAGGTAATGGCTATTCAGGTACTGTTTGCAGTCTCCACCAGGTACAAAAAATCTGCCAATGAAAATTACAGAAGATTCTCCAACATCTTATATTCAAAATCACAGGGCAAGATTATAGAAGCCTGTATCTAAGAAATGATCAAGACAAAAAGGGATTTATTTACCTATCCTAACCATACCCCCAGCCCTTGTTTGAGGCCTGAAAACTACAGGAATACTGTAATACTTTCAGAAGTCAGCCTGCATATATTTAACCATAACTGCTTAAATTACATATGTATATGAACTCAACTAATTTACAAGAAAGTTAATTAAAAGACATTTTCTATGTTCTAGGTAAGATGTGCCGATAGCTCTCAAGACAGTAAAATACTTTCACTGTAGGGAATGATTCGCACTTTTAAGATAAAACAGCAGGAAGATACCTATTAAACATCTGCCTTCTTGCTTGAGATGAACAGATGCTGAGATTAAGTCTCAGAATTTGCCTATACAGGCAAATTAGAACTCTGTAGGCATGGTGTTTACCTGGCAGCACCTCCCCACCTGTGCTTGCTCAATGCAATGCCCAGCAGAGAGGCTATTTCCAGTTCCAAAAGCAACACACACCCACACACCTCCCTGCCAATGCTGCTGGATCCAGTGAGGAGCAGTTGCCTTTAGCTTAGCAGCAGCCCTGTGCTCCTTCCCACAAACTAGGACGCAGTGGAGACGAACAGGCCCCAGGGCAGTCCTTGCTCAAGGAGCTGCCACACAGCTCCCCACACTCCTCCCCCTGCTCCACATTTCCCCTTCAAATCTGCCTTTAGCCAGAAGTGCAAGAGGACACACCATTTGCAACTGCTCCAGCCACTGCTCAGGAGTCACAGCTGTCTGTTTTCAGATGAGCATGGGATGGCAATTAACCTCTGTGTTGAGTTCTTATCTAGAGCTGGGTGGTATTTATTTACACTGCAAGATTCAGTGTTGTCACTTGCCAGACACTTGAAGAGCCCCAAAGAGGATGGTGTAGCTAAAGTGGAACAGCAGCATCCTTACAACAGTCTCTGCAGGCAGGCACAAGAAATGCACTATTTAAATACAGATTGCTGTGCAGGAATTAAAGCATGGCTTTCTGTATTTTATATCCTCATCTGGTACAAAGGGGCAATCTCTGCACCTGGCACACAGAAATTCACGGAGAGCTGTCTAAAGCAAAAGTGCCACTGCTTAAAAATAAAGAAATAGATAAACAAATAAAATCATGTACAAGACAAAGAGCAAGATGCTGTACTCATCAGGAATGTGTCCTGCAGATCAGCCCAATGCTTGGACAGTGCCTGGCCCCTGCCCAAGCAGTCCCAGTCTCCAACCCCACAAGCTCCAGGGGGGACGGGAGCACAGAGACTACAGGGAGGCAAGAGAGGAAGAAGAAAAGGGCATAACAGATATCTAAGCATATTCAATTTTTCAGCATCATTGAACATACTTAAGATTTCACACAGGGAGGAGTGGCATTTTAAAAATCCATCTAGAGAATCAGCTCCACTTTTGCTTCTTCAGAAATTAAGAAGACACACCCTGACTGTGCCTTCTGAGATGGAAAAATTGTGAGTTAGCATAACTGACTCAACTCAACTTACAAAAAAATTATCTTGTAGTAATTCCAGAGCTAAGTGGCTCAAAGTTTCTCCTTTCTGCTGCCTCTGGAGGGAAGTGCTGGGACTCCGGCTGGATTAAATACACTGCATGGCACAGATGCCCTTTCTTGCTTCTGACTCACAGTAAAAGCCTTGCAGGCTTCCACACATCTCTGCTTTTCTTTCTGCATCTCTAGCTTTGATGATATTTGACACCAGAGTCCTCTTAAAATGTTGGCAATTGCTATTAGTCAAGAGTGAGCAAGAGGCTTGGCTAAGAAGCCAGCAAAATGCCAGAGTTGAGCCAGAGACAGATGGGTTAAAGGAGATTCCTGATGACGACAGATTGCCTCTAACACATTATCAGAGTTCAGAGTTGCTGCTCCAAGCCACACGCAGCTCTCGATCTGAAAAACCACATCTCCCCATTCTCCAGTGTTTTTCAAGGCATCTGCAGTTCAGGAGTTTCATAACACCACCTCCCAACATGAGTGTTCTCTGCCTTCCCTCCCTAAGCCCTCCTCAAGCCCTGGGATTTTGTTCTGTGTGCCAAATGCCAACACCGTCACTGTACAGCCACAGAAAAGGTCTCAGTCACTTCTTAACCAAGCAGATGCAGACCTCTCCTCTCTACCTGCAGCACAGCACATCTTCAGCATCACACAGAAAGGTACCTGGCCAACTGCATCTATTTTACTTGCACATTGTTTCATGTGGAAGATTTTATTCTGAGAATATTGAGCCAAACGTTGGTCTCACTTCCAAGTTCATAATTAAATTAGAGAGCAGCAGTTCTCAAACAGAGCATGATGTGTGGAAGCATTGAGGAGCAGTGAGGGAGCAATGAGGACAGGGCATGCCAAGCCCAGGGGCAAACCATCCACCAAATCACTCCTCAGGGCCTGGCAGTGGCCAGGACACATCAGGGGGAGAAAATAGTTTAATATAGACAATTTTAACTTCCATTCACTTGAGCAAGAAAGGAGGGGAGGTCAGGGGGGAAGGTTTCCAGAAATGCAACAAACAACAGAGCTGGTCTAAAAAGGTTGTAGCATCTCAGTTTTGTCAGCTGACACTTCAAATATATTTCTTACTTCAAATTACAAAAGGGTTCCCCAGGACTGCAGCACTTTCCTGCTGTAAGGAAAGGGTAAAAAACAACAACACTGCCCAAGAAACAAAAGCATGTTTATGAACAGTTAATCCTTAGCAGCTATTCTTGGAAGCATACCCATATTGGCAAGCTCCTAATACACAGCTGTATTTTATATGAATTTTTCAAAATCCAGGGCTGGCCAGGTTTAGAGACATTTAGAGATCTTGATGGTTATGTTTGCATCATGCTTTATACCTTCCAAGCATCATACTTTGTACCTTTCAATCACTGTAAACGAGGTGATCAATACAGAAATGTTTAAGTGACATGTTTCAAAGAAAGTCAGACTGTACAAAAACAGCAACTAAATTCATGTTTTCAGTACCACAGTAACTCAGACTTAATCCTAGCACGCTAGCAGGGAACTTGCATAAGTAGCTTAGACTGCTTTCAGTAAAATGTGCCAGGTACAAGAACACTTTGACTTGTAATTCTCACTGCCAGGTTACTATAGGATCTCCCCAAGTTTAAATGCAACTTTTCTTTTCCCCCCCTCTGTCAAAGGTGACAGGATCCTCCTCTGCACCGAATTCACTTCATCAGTACTTGTACAAGATACTGACCATTTTCTCCCTTTTCTAGAAACAGGGCATTTATCACCAACCCATCATTCTGACATCTTTACCCATCTGACACTTCCATGCACAGGAGAATCCACCCTAAGGACTAACTCACAAAGACACTGAACAATCACAGATGAGAAAAATTCAAATAAAGTATCTCCAAAGACACCTCAGGTTGGGCTTTTGGAAAACACTACGCAATTATTTAAGAAAACTTTGTGAATAGTCTCCAAAACACCCCAGAAACACTTCAAAAACATCTTTAAAAACAGCATTTAGAACATCCAAAGTTAACAAGCCTCTTACAAACTAAACCTGTTAACAAACTAAAAAACCTGTCAACCCACAGCATCTAAAATGAATATAAGGGACAAAGAATTATTTAGTTCTGTTATATATATAACATAACAAACTATATAACATAACAAACTATATAACATAACAATACTTAAATAAAGTACTTACAGGGTCTCTCAGCTCTTCATTGTCTCGAGTGGATGTTCGAGGTATTTTCACCGGGATTTCATCTCCACATTCAGTGTCTGAAGCATTTGGAGACTCTGCTAAATCAAGGAACTCATCTCTCTTGTGACCTCTGAACCTTATTTTGTCCAGCTTCTTTAGCATGTTCAGCACTGCACTTCTCTGCTTTACCTTAACATGACGGTTGGAGTCTCTGCAAGAAACAAGAAATCAAAACATCATACTTCAAAAAGCTTGCAATAAACTTAAATACATTCTAATCATTAACAATATCTAACCATCTTCCAAGGGCCTTCCTACCACTGGAGGGAAAACATATTGCAGCTTAGTTCTTTAACAGACATTTTTTTCACAGTATAGCAGATTCACTGCTTTACAGAAGTTTATGATTTACCATCTTCCTACACTGTTAGGGCCTCTTACACACAGCTGTTTTTCCTAACAGGTTACTTGAAACAGAAAAAGGCTTAGATGGGTAAGTCCACATTCTTTGACTTGCTGATGCATCTAATCAAGGACATGAAAAATCCACTACGTATCACAACCAATCTTTAAATTCCCAAGAAAAAAATGGAGAAAAAGTGTAGGGAGACCAGAGATAGCTGAAATTGACCATAAATCACATTAAAATTCACTGTCAAAATCCTTAATATTGTCAGTAGTGTTAATCTCATATATCCTCTCCTATATTTCTATTACCTATTTTGAGAAGCAAAGGAGAATCATTTTATTAGTGATGCTTTTGCAATTTTTTTTTTAAACTAGCATGACCAAAACTGTACTTTAACAGAAAAGTCAGTACTTTTGCAGAACATGCAGGTGCCACCACATCCAGAAGAACAAGAAATGCTCAGGACATTTCACTTCCACAGACAGCATTTGACATGAACAATACTTAAATTACAAATTCATAAGTTGTACTGGGAGATAAATTTTGCTTTTTAAGAAACAATAGAGAAAGATTAATTAATGTATGTAAACTCATTGTAATGGTAGCATTTCAAGAAACTGTACTGTATAATTTCTGATTTAAACCAGACCTGCCAAACAACCGGACCTAGTTAATACTCTGTATATGTATTACAAGGTCCCAAGCTTCACTATTTTTTATATATAAAAAGAAAAAAAAAGTAAAAAATAGTTCCTTTACCCTGCTACTCCAGCACTAGAGCAAGCTGTAGTGCAGCTACAGCCTGGCAGTTTATAACAAACCAGACACAATTTTTTCTCCTATTAGTTCTCTTCCCCAACTCCAACCACTCCGTTTGGAGGGTGCCACAACACTGCTTCCCAAATGGAATTTTGAATGGACTTTTACAGTAGTAAAAATAATTCTGAGGCACTTGTTCCTCTTACTGTGCTTTTTCCTCCTATGGCCAACACTGTTCTCCGTTAAAAAACATGTTTATCTTCATGACACATCATCCCAAGCAGTGATGAGAGATGAAAAAGCAAATGCAGATCTGAACATGCATCACTTGGAAAGTATAAATAAATAAATAGAAAGAAAGAGACTTTTGCTACTGGCTCCCACAGCCTTTGCACATGAAGCAATTCTCATCTCCTAACACAACTCTCTTTTGAACAGAACTCTTTGTCTTTCCCTATGGATTCTCCACTTACTCTCACACTTTGGCAGTTACTATTCACATCAAGTTCAAACCAGATCATTCCCTCCAAGATCTGCCTTAGTTTGCACATCTAAGTTTTATCACCACCCTTCACTTAAACACGTAAGTTTTAAACTGATACAAACCCCTGTAGTGCAGCTGGCAAAAAAAAAAACCCAAAAAAACCCAAACCTCACAAAACTCTTCCTTTATCAGAGATGGTTAAAGTTGCAGCCCTGTGATTAATACCTCACTTAATGAGAATCACTTGCTGTAATTCACACCAAGGTTATTTTCTATGGACAGCTTTTCTTTGAAGTTCTATTACTTGTCAAATCTAAGTTCAAAATAGAAACACTTCTTGCTCATTCATTGACTATTTGATGAAGAAACTTGTCAGCTATCACATCCAGAAATATCTCTAGGGCCAACTATTAATAGCAACTAAAGAACAAATGCTATCAGGGAAGTTTAAACCTCTGATAAGCACCAGCACAACTATATCACAATCCTCCCCATGTCAGAAATCTATGTGTAACCAGCTTTTCATACCACATTAGTCAGACGTACAGCAAAGCAGCTGTAAACCCAAGTTAATCAAATGACCTACGAAGCTACACGAAGAAATGATGATGATGGCAGAGTGCTATCCCTTCCCTGGTCGCCACACCAGTAGAGGACATGCACACATCTCAAGCCTTCTCCAACCCTCTTATGGATAGAGCCCTTAAGTTAAGGCTGCTGATGAGCACTGTTGTCCTGGTCAGAGTCAGGAATGCTCAGTGTTCTCCTCTGAAAGCTTCATTTGTCCACAGCTCCCCAAAGACCAGGGCTAGATCTGGACTTCTTTTTATACAACACTTCAACAGATATTTCAAAATGTGAACTCAGTTTTCCCCTTAGAGTGGACTCACATTCACTTACCTCACAAAAGAGGTGAGAAGCAACAAATATATCCGAAGACACTGCAAACTCTAAACAAACCCTTCAAGCTTTGCCTTTAGCAAGGAAGAATGAAAGCCCTACGAGGCTGCTGAAAAGGCCCAGCAGTGTCCCTGCCTGGCCTGGGACACCATCTGAGAACACCAAGTATTTAACTCCAGGCTCCTCCCAGAATGGTTAATGCATTTCAGCCCTAGTCACAGAATAACCTGGCCAAGAGATGCACTCATGAGCAATACATTTAGCTTATTTTCACCATTTAAGCTGATGTAGTTACTCTTAAGTGTGTTACCATGTGGTCTTTTAAAAATGTAAACTTTTCTTTCAAACACCAGCAAATCACTCCACTGAACAGAGTTAGCATAAATTCTCTAACACAGAGGCTACTAAAAAGGGATGTCATCAGTACCAATACTTTTTAAAGTATTATTCAGTCAATTGACCATTAAAAGAGGAAATAGTAAAGAAGGATGTTCCTAGGCACTTGCAAGTCAAATACAAAAAGCTGTTATATAAAAATATCTTCTCAGTTATGATTTAAAAAGAGTAACATCATTTTGTCTAAAAATTGTTTTGAGTGCACCAGGCTCCCAGATTACTTACATTAGATTAACCCAGGCAAAAACCTGAGCTTGCCAACAAGCTCCTATGGAAACTCATTATCTGGCCTCCAGCCAAATGAGCGTTCTAAGATGGGATTTTTACACCAGCAGCCTGTTCTTATAACTAGCAAGATTTTTCAGGTTTGTAGTTGGTTTTTTTCCTGTGGAGATCAATAAATATAGTGACATTTCAACAGTTTCAGACTCACTAGGAAAAAAGCTTCTCAGAGATTTTGCATTCCGAGTGGCTTGTATGAAACTTAGATAAACCCAAAGAAATTTCTGGGGTTCTTTAGATGCAAGAGCAGCATCTTGCCTAGAATTAGCTTTATTGTAAAATATAGTAGCTAAATATCAAAACCTCTTTATCATCATCACTATTCATCCTCTGATGCACTCCCAACTACTTATCCACATTCTGGCCTCAGCTAGTTCAGCTCTAAGTTTTGGGGTGTTTCTAATAACAACAGCAAAACAAACATGCAGCTTTGCACATGCAAAGCTCAGGGATGAGACATAGACTACCATCTCTTTCTGATTTAAACCTAACCATAAACAAATACTATTATACTATAATAAAAATATAACCATTTTAACTCCATGTGTTGTAAACACTCATTTCCCAACTCCTGACATACATGTGAGGATAACTGTTCTCACTACTATACAACAAACTATAAATAAGAATTAAGACTGGCATCATGCTTGCAAATTAACTTAAGCAAAATAAAATCAAATTCATCCTGCCCTATCACGTTTATTTCCATGTACAGACCCTGTTCCATTAATGTAAGCATCAAGAGATCTTTCCCAAATTCAGCACTGAAACAGAAAAGTGCTGCAGAGCACAGAAAGGCAGATGCTGACTCTGCAAGACTGATTTGGGTCCAATTTCTTTGCACCTCAGCCAATCTAATAATACTCACAGACCTTCTGTCATAGGGAGCAGGGGTATCTTACAGTAACATGCTTACAAAACAAGGCTATTCGGGCACTCCAGGTTTTTAAGATGGTGGCTTTTATTTCTCTCCTTGCAGCAGCAGAGGTTCAAATCAGCAAATGAAACAGCAGCCTGTAAAAATTATCCTTAAGTACCAAACCATCAAGTAAAAAAAAAAAATAAGCAACAGCTTATGTATACAGAGATTGATTTGTGAAAAATGTCTATAATTTCCACACTTAAAAAAACCAAATCAAACCAACAAAATCCAAAAGAAAACCCTTCACCAAAGTAAAATAATCTTTAAAGGTGGGGGTTTTTCATTGTCATTAATATCTAGATGCCAAAACAAATACTTCAAGGCTCAGGAGGTTTTATTATTTTCACAGAGGGCCAGAGAAGAGACTGCTTTCTTTGGATCTAATATGAAAACCCTCAATTAACCCCCAAATAACTGTTAGACATTCAGTTTAAATGAATATATAAAGATCCAAAACCAACATATGCACACATACCACACTTGCGCTAAATAGAGGAAAACCAAGTCTGGCATGCAGAAGAGAGGAGGAAACTCAGGAAAAGAAGCACTCAATGCACTGCTGCTGTCTGAAATCTGCCTTAAGTTGCCCCAGAGTCTCCTACAAGTCACTTCTAGCTTTTGGTTTTCTGCTCTTGCAGCTATTTGTTACCCAAGAGTATGCTGAATTAGAGTGCGGACAGAGACTGAACAAATAAATCTTCATGTGTGCTTCACCAGAGAAAGGACTTAGCTTCACAACACAGCAATTCAGTTTTGCTTATCTATTAACAAAATGCAAACTAAATACACACAAAGTCAAAGAGCATCACCTCAGCAAGTGTTCATCTGGACCTTGGAGGAAAAAAAGCAACAAACTTCACTAAAACATCATGGATTAATTTCATCTTGGGTCAAAAAGGCCATACTAGACTATAACATAGGAAAATAATCTCTAAAGTACCTGTGTTTCTTTTGCTAGAACAGTGTTTCATAAAGCTGAAGATGACATTGCAGTTGAAGGAAATATAGTATGCCCCTAGTTCTCATCATAACACCCCATCTCCTTCACATTTTCCTTTCAATTTCAAAGTATCTTTCTGCAGAAGTCCAAGGTAAGAGCTCTGGAACCCAAAAAAAGCCAGGCTATGTAAGGGTCAACGCATACAGACATGGTGTCAACACCAGAATGTTTCAATCTTACTGTGAGGGAAGGATATGCAAATTTAGGGAGTGGAAAGTATCAGGATTGGTATCAGGATACCTCTTTAGTGAAGTGCTCCTGTGCCTTATCCTAAAAGACTTGACAGGAAAGCACAAACACAGCAAGACGCGCTCAGGCCATCCGCATACCAAATGATACTGAAAACAAAGTTTGGTGTGGTTTTCTACGTACATGTCTAACTAGACCTGGAAACCTCAGTGAGTACATCTAAGCGTACCACAGACTCATGGTCAGCTCCCTATATTGCTCTGTGCAAAAACTTTGCTCTTGCTACATAATTTTTCCCCACAATTTATCACTTTAGTGGACAGAATCTCATCAAGTCACTGTCTGAACATTTTGTACTTATTAATATTTAAGAAACCAACCAGGGAAAGATCAACTGACTGCACTTGAGAACTTCTTGTCTGCTTGGCTTTTCTTTCCCCTGAGCACACACTTCTACCAAATTGTTCTCCAGAAGGCTCAGATCTGTGAAGAACACCAAACCTTACCCACAGCGTCTACTTGAGCAACAGGGAATAGTTTTGTAGAGATGAAGTTGACACCTTTCAAGAAAACTTTACATTAAATTCAACTCAGTAAGACACTTCAGCACACAGAAGGGACACAAATCTCACTCAACACAGCCCTTTCATGAACAGCACCCATGTAAGACTTGTATCACCCAAGACTACGCAACAGTCTCTCTACAGAATGATGTCATCATTTCTGACTGAAAAACAAAAACCTGCAATACTATGGGCCCAACATCCGGCTGGAGTGGCCAAGAGCAGCTTAAATACTCTAAAAGTTACAAGCATTGCACAACTGCCCTCGATTCCTACACCAACAAACACGTGGGGTTTGACCTTCAGAGCTAAGCTCTCCTCACACTCAATCCGTCACAGGTTCATCCTGAAATTAGTCATCACCTTAGCATCACAGTCTGGTAAAGTCTTCCTGTGATTACATCACCCTTGGCCCCAGGGTCATAATATGATGTAATGCATCTACAGAGCAAACTGTTTTCTGTTTTTTTAAATACTTACAAAAAGCTCCATTTCAGGGTCAGGAGTCCCTAAAATTCTAGAGATAGAATAGAGTATATCATGTCATGGAATAATAATCATAGAATGGCTTGGGTTGGGAGGGACCTTAAAGACCATCTCATTCAAAACCCCTTGCATGGAACAGGGAGACCTCCCACTAGTCCAGGTTGCTCAAAGTCTCATCCAACCTGGCCTCAAACACTTCCAAGAATGGGGCACCCACCACTTCCTTGGGTAACCTGTTCAAGTGTCTCACCAAGACTGAATAGGGATAGATTTGTGGGATAGATTTTGTTGGGTGGTTTGTCATGAGAGATGAAGCTACCAGCTGGCTACCTACAGTGTGGGAAAATATTATGCTTAGAAATTCAGGTTCATTTTTCTCTTGAGTTTCAAGGGAGATGAAGAAAGAAAATCTCACCAGAATCATCTCCTCTGTATTAAGGACTGCTGGCAGAAGTAACACTTGATTGACAGGAGTCAGAAATGAGCAAGAAGTTGTGCTTCAGTGTTGCAGGCTTAAATAGATGCTGCTATTAATTAAGCATCAACTCTGAAACAGTTTAAATTGTCCACAGACTGAGGGGAAGAGTGGAAGAAAGAATGTGGAAAGCTGTGTAACATGCACTATGATACAAGGCAGGAACTGGAAACAGAAGTTCACGTACTGAGCTTGACTGCCAGTGGCGAGGTTGTCACAGCAACTGTAACGCAGCTTCATGAATATGCAGTATGCTAAAATCTACTTTTTTCCTCAAAAGAGACTAATGTGTTGTTCTGCTTATAACATGAAGCTGCCTGGGAGAAGAATTGGGGTTGTACAATGGAAGTGACTTGTATTCAAAACCTTCAGCTTGGATGCTGCAGACAGGAGGGGTTGGTGGAAGAGGGGAGAGACAGAACTCAGCAGCATGGGGCTCTAGGGCTCTCTCGTGCACCTGCCTCAGCCAGAGGTTATTTCAGACACAGCTGGTAAACCTTTTAAGGCAGAGATCCCCCAAATGATCTGGTCAGTCTCTGCAAAGATTCAGACTTGTGCAAGGCATCAGCCTTAATCCCTCAACTGCTTGGGGACAGACCCTTCAGCAAGCCACAGGAGAGGGCACCTTCAGTGACACTCCAGAAAGACAGAGACGGAGGAGCTGCTGCTCCCACTGTTAGGGACAGTGCCCAAACCAGCTGAAACTGAGAGGCCTTGGTTTGATCATGCCTGAAAAACTGTGGGTGGCAGGGCTAATAAAACTCCAAACCACACAGGTTTCATAGCAGTATGTCAAGAAAGAAACCAAGGGCAGTGACTTGCAGCTGAGTAGCTGTGGGAGCTGTACTTTGTACTTAAATCTTCCACTTGACATCACACAGGAAACATCACACCTCAAAAAACCACACCCCTTCTTCAAACACATTGACACCCTACACACCTCTGTGTCTCTGTCATTATGAAACCTAAAATTAGCAAGCTTTGTTAAATTAATTCCCCTGTAAATTGGCAAACTGGGGATTTTAACTCCCAGAACAGGAAAAGAAAGCTCATTTTCACTTCAAGACACCCACATGGAGGGAAAAAAAAAAAAAAAAAAAAAAAAAAGCTTAAACATTTACTATGCCATCTAAAGAACATCACCAAAACCTGCAAGAAGAGGATTTTGCCTGCAGAGAGGAGCTGGAGCAGCATGCAGGGGCTGGAGGACCCAGCAGTTCAAGGCACAGGGCAGCATACAGATGCTCAGCACTGGTGTTTGCCAGCTACTCTCTGCCTGGCAGATATCCTGTGACAGGGGCAGCATGTCGGGATATTAATAAAAAGCCTGTCAACCTTCAGGTGAACCCCTACCTTCCCAGTTACTCACTGGGAAGTTACTTACTCCCCCCTCACGTCATCCCCATCATCCATGCTGCCATCCTGATCCTGGACAAGCTTGAAGTGCACTTATCACAGGCTGACACCAAAGGGAGAAACCCCATTTCAGTCATGCCAGGAACTTCATGTCACTTGACCACTCCTGAAGTTATCAGCTCGTTGCTGATACAACTAATTTTTGTTTGTTTTCTGGCAGTCAGTCTAATAGAAGCAGCCAGCTATGCAATTACAGCTGTCATGCCTCCCTCACAGAAAGTGTTTCTGGTCATGGGCAGAGGGAGAAAATACCCTTTTACAGCAGCCACCTGCACTTTAATCAGGTTCAACAACTGCAAAGCCTCACCCTGACAGCGTTTATGAAACTATCATGAGGCATATTTCAGAAATCAGTTCCACACCAAAGCTCCAGTCCCTCCTCTGAAGAACGGGGGATGAGCTTCTCACAGCTTAGCATGGTCAAAAGACTTTTTTTTTTGCTTCCTCACTCTGAATTTTGTCTGCTAGTCAGGGGAGCTGAGGGTGAAGACAGGAAGATGAACATCACCAGCTCAGCACAAGCCTCCGCATCGGTTAGAAGGCTCAGGCAGCTCCAGCCTGGCTGGGCTTCAACCAAGTAAGAAGCTGGGGCACAGGGGCAGAAGCAGTGCCAGAAGCAAGCTCCACAACTCCCACCTATGAAAACAAAGTGACAGGGGGGTGATGGATGGGGAGGGAAGCACAGGAGACAACCAACACAGGTTAAGATTAGGCTATCAATGCATGTATCTCCCCTTCCACTCTCCCAAGTGTAAGATGCCTATCTTGCCACAACATTCAGAATAAAGTAGGCCTTTTACAATCTGCATTAGAAAAACATCTAAATTCATAAGTATACATACTAGCATGGAAGATCTTACTCAGACTAGTATGTGTTACTATAGAAAGTGATCACTAAACTGTTTAGAAGGTGTGAGCCCTGCCAGCCCTGAAGAATTTCAACTACATCCCTTCAAGTAAAAACACCATGTTATTGAGCCCAATACAGTTATACCTGTTCAACACTAACCAAGTTTTTCATAATCTCAACTGCACGCTAATCATCTTTGTATAATACAGATAAACTAAGGAATGGGGGTACTGCTGAAAACAAACAACCAAACAACAACCAAAAAATGCTTCCACAAAATCCAACAAAAAAAAAAAAAAACAAACCCAAACCAAACAAACAAACCAAAAAACCCAAAAGAAACCCAAACCACTCTGGAAATGAACCATAATCCAGGCATAGAGAAGGACACTGAGACTAGCCTTCCAAGGTCTATGCAGAATGTCTTGGACCTAGCAGGTATTTCTTTTAAAGGACTATCAGCAGTGGGCAAGTATTTAATTTGCTTGTAGCCCACACAGACACCTTCAGAAACAGAACAAGTGCATATAACATGGTCTGGATTTGAAGAATTACTGTGTTTCTTTTTTTTTTTTTTTTTTTAATGAAAAGCTCACCTTGCTACTCACTAAAAAAAAAAAAAAAAAAAAAGAAAAACAAGAGAAAAAGATAACTAAGACACAGACTTCTGAAGCAGGATACAGCTAACACCTGTATCAACAATCCAGATCTCTGACCTCCACACATCTGCACTGAACACAGCTGAGAGTATGCAACCTATGGCTGAAGGAGAAACCTGCCCCAGCCCTTACCAACAAACACCCACAGTGCCACGTGTGGGCACCTTGCACGTTTGAGCAACACTTCACGTGCACCACAGTGCCAAGCTACTTGTGTAGCCACTTGTTAAGGTTTCACATAGGGCAAGACCATATATAAAAGTCATTGTGAAAGTCTTGTAAACTATTTCTCGAAATCTTATCACAGGGTAAAAAAACTCAAGGTCAAGCTCTCACCAGACCAACAGAAATGTGAACAGCAGCTCTCCTGGAAAGCAGCACACTGGAAAAGAGCCTCCCCCATCCCACCCATAGAGCTAGTCATAAGATGAGAGGGATATTTTTCTCCACGAAGCAGTCTGGAAATAGCAAAGGAAGTTGCGTGACACGGGAAAGCACCAAACTTGTCCTCTAGGTATCACAGACCAGTCCTACATTTCTTCAGAGAGCAACCCTTTACTGAGTCCATCTGCACTGTTGGCACATTTGCTATAAACAGAGCTGAATCACAGTACCCAAAAGACAGTTTTGATTTCTGGACTGCAATTACTTCCTGAAATAATTTGGCTAGTTAACTCACTCCTCTTAATAGAGTCAAATCGCAGGCTTAAGACTGAAAGGTCCTGATGTTGAAGGGGATCTCCAGCACAGGAACAAACCCCTATTCCCTCATATTTAGAACTGCATCATTCCCTCAGTAGGCAGAATATCTGCACTTTCTCCCCATAGTTACAATACTAATCTTCAATTTAAAAAATAAAATAAATAAAATTAAACAAAACCCAAACCATTAACATATATTAAAAAAAAAAAAAAAAAAAAAAAAAAAAAAAGCAAACCAAGATTGTACAGCCACACCAGGCAGCAGAGTATTCAGGCCTAGGAGAAACTGAGGGAATGTTACCACAATCCTGAAAATTAACTCTTTGGTTTAGTGAACCACCTGGGAATTCTGCCATAACTGCAGAGATTTGTTTCATGTGTTGATTTTAACATACTTTGAACTGTAAAAATAAACTGAAATCTTTGCTATTAAACCTGATGCTTCCAAGGAGCACATGTGGTCTAGGCATCTCCTCCACACACTTTCCCAATAACCTCTGGTATGGCACAACAGCAACGACTGCTAAAAAAACCAAATCTGGTGATTCTTCTCACTGCTCTAAGTAGAAGACAGAAGATGGACAGCAGTCCATCCCAGGAAAAGGCTTCCACATGCTTGGCATTTGTTACTGGTTATGCAGACAACTGGGGCTGAGCAGAGGTTGTCCCTTCATCCCACCACCAGTTAGTTATAGCTGGGGGACAACAGCATGGATCTGTCATGGGAAGGGAAATTAATTCAGAAAGAATGATAGAGCCTACAGGTCAGATAATCAAAGGGAAACACAAGGAGGAAAAGAAGAAAAAAGATATTACTCCATTTACGTTTCCCATGCATTCTTGTTTTTTTCTCACGTATCTGATTAGTTCATGAAACCAATTTCAGTTTGCAGACAAAATCAAAATCTCACCACTGCTGCAAAAGAACTCCAGCCAGCAATGGTAACCTACTTGTGTCCATACTCACAGAGTTGGGTGTACATGGCTACATGTGTGACCCAAGAAGGAAAGGGGAGTAATGGAGATACACAGCCAAAACTGCTATCAACAGTTTTGAGACTGCCTCAAAGCATGTGAGAGTTGAGGAAACCCAAACAAAAATTTGCAACATTTCAAGAAATCATAGAAAGGATGTATTACATAAGTCTTTAAGAAAAAGTACAAAGTCTCTTCCTAACAAGTAAACCAGCACCTAAGGCTATTACTATAAATAAGCCCAGTTCTTACTGATTTGGCCACATTTGTAGGAAATCAGCATTTTAATAGTGCTTGTTATATCTTATTACCTCAGCTGCAGATAGAAAAAAAAAATATACAAAGGAATCAACAACTACATTTTTGAAGTTGCTTGAAGCAACTGGAACAAGGTACCTTAGAGTAAGTCTTTAAATAAACCCACCCAGCTCCCCTCCTTTACTGAGGGGAACCTGCTGCTGGCAACATCACCCACGTGTAGCTACCTGCTAAGTGGCATTTCTCCCAAGAGAGGCCAACTCCTCTCTCCATAGAGCTGTATTAGCAAGCTTTCCACTGTGTTTCAACATGGGATGTGCTGGAAACAAGAAAGAGGCAGGGGGGAAAAAAAAAGGTCTCTGCAAGTTTGTTTCTTTGATCCCAAATGTGTGTTAACCTATGAATCCAATGGTGTTTGCACTTAAGGTATCAGCTCTTCAGCTTATTAACCAAGCCTATATCAGCATTCTCATCTACCATGCTTTTTGCATGCTCTGCTTCAAAACAAAGTATTTTCTCATCTTAAAATATCACAAATACACTGTGCAGTCTGTCAGGCTGCTAAATGATACAAATCTAATGGCAGCAACCTGGCCCATCACTGAGTCTTCAGAGTTGAAGTACACTTAAAGTAGCAGGATGGAGAGCTTAGTAACAAAGTGAAGAAACCAAGGGAGGAAAAATGAGATTATTTCAGTCATCATTTCAATCAGACAAAGCAACTTAAAAGCCAGCAACAGGATGGCATTTACATCTGCCTCTAAGACTGGGATGAGGGCCAGAACTACACAACTTGAGCTGAGAGGTTTATGCCATGGTGATACTTCAGTTAGCATGACAAACGTCTAAAGGTCAAAGCACTTTCAGAAAATCAGGCATGTGCACTCAGAATATTTCTGAGCAGATATGGTTGAGGAAGGGAAGGAAGGGACAGGGAGTTCTCACACATCCCCACCTGCCCCACAAGCCACTGTAAAAGCAGCTCAGTTGTGGCTATTTCAAAGCTTTGTAAACTCACCAGAGTGATTCCTGTAAAGGTATCACCTGTCTTCCACCAACCACTCCTGCTAAATGGTTTGTTTTTCAAGTCCAAGACAGAAAGAAGCCAGTTGTGCCCCAGAGCAAAAATGAGAGGCAATGTCACCATCTGAAACCCAGAAAACGCCTACAGATTTCCAACAGACCTCCTGAAAACTGCCTAAAAATATCTGGGGGAAGGAATAAAATGACAGCAGAGAGAAACATTTTTGACACTCTATGGTCCTCTTTAACAGGACTTCTTACTGCTCTAATTTATACCAAATTAATTCATTACTTTTCACATATTTAAATTCTGAAATTTTAATAACTAAACCATGGATTTCACATTTCAATACGGATCCTAAAAAGCTCAGTTACCAGTCTAGCTCAAATTCTGGCTTGTTTACACTACAGACACATTTTAGAAGATACAGTCTTTCAAAGTCATGGAAACCTGGAATTCTGAGATTTTTTGCATTAATAAGAGGCATCCTGAAGGTCACAGGACACAACTGAACCACCAGATAGCACTGGACTCCTTAAGCCACTTATTTGCTTATATATTTGCCATCAATGCAATGAAAAAACCAAAAAAAATATAAGATAAACTAAATCATTATACCACATTATTCTTGAATATTTTAAGGATTCTTAGAGGCTCCCACATGTATCCAAAAATAAACTACAGAGCATCAAATTTTGCTGAAAGGAAAAACAGAAAAAGAAAGAAAGAATGATGACATATTTGGATTTCTTTGCTGTAGGCATCTAGTTCCTTCATCCAGATGCAGGACAGAGGCAGGCTGACTAAACTTGAGCAGGGACTTGGATGGCTGTAAATGGGAGTCTGTTATAAGCAGGACCTAAGTCATAGAAGATGACATGACAAGAAACAGAAACAGACTGTCTTTGGGGTGAAAATAAAAATACACAATAAAGCAACAGTTCATATCCTACCAACATTCCTGCCAAACCCATACAAAGTCTTCAGACACTAAACAGCAGTGTTAATCAAGGACTTTTCTGAGGTTTTATTGCTGCACTCAACTTTGATGCAACACAGCATCCCAAAGAAGTCAGGGCAGGACTGCAACACACAGCCTGAAAAACATGTCATGCTGAGCCTTCTCCTTCAGAGAAGTAGCCACTCAACCCTGAGGACATGAAAGCAAGCTTTCTGAAATCAGAGATTCTTTTCCATCATGTGGAAAGCTTCCTGGGTACCCAGGAATCACAACAAACATTAGGATGGGAAAGTGAGTTGAATTTATGTTTAACCAGCCCTAAGACCTTTGACAAAGAGGTCACAAACATACAAAAAAAAAAAAAAAAAGGTCTTCTGATTTGACATATGTTAATTAGGCTACAAAAGAGGTCAGACCATTTCATATTGGAGTTCCTACACAGAGGGTGTGTAACAAGAGCACACAGGGGATGGCACAAGCTGTCTCCCTTCAAGAATGGCAGGAGTACTGAACATCACACAATCAAAAACCTTTCAATAAAGGTATTTTCTTAAGCAGACTGGTTACCAGGCAAAATGTCCTTTCCACCTTGCCAGGCTTTGCTCTCCCCAACACCTCAGTGACAATACCATATTCCTAGCTTCATGACTGCATTTCATACATCTCAACTTCTACTTTAAGCGTTGAATCTACTCTTTAATTTTTATTCAAGAAGAAAAATAGTATCTTTCAAATTATTATCAACTTGTAAGAAATAAAATCTGCACATCTCTAGCTAATCTATTTCAAGAGCTTGTGTCTGGCACTTCCTCCATGCACCAGCAATGAATTTGGTCCCTAAACACAGTTTATTATCTTCAGATTATTATATTCAGATAATGAGCAATCTGTGATCAGTCATTTTCAGAGTCCAACCCCTTTTTAGTATTTCCAATATGTATATCTGTCTTTACCTACTTTTCTTACTTTTACAAGAATACAGTATTAACTTCGTAGCAATTAAATAGCTGAATCTAAAAAAAGCTCTAGAAAATACCAGTCTATGTAACTACCAACACTTGGTTCAGCTCCAACACTTGGAGCTTTCGTAAAAGAGATAAGAAAGTCAAGAAATCAAACCATCACCTTTATGCAAACAGACACTCCTCTTTTTTTGTGCAAGTCCACAGTATTTCCAAAACCTACCTAACACAATCATCCCATAACTAAATATATATATATGAAATTTTTTGTGCAATGAGTAAGTCTGTTATACTTCTGTATGATGAACTTTTAGCCAGTTGAGGAGAAAGCCAGCCTCAGGGTAAGATAAACAGATACAGATTGCTTCAGACAATAGGAAATACAAGTTGCATGGATTTTCCATGATTTAACAAAGACCAGTTGTCACCAACAGCAGACTAATGAGTCACAGACAACAGCTTAATACTTAAAGCTTATCTCTAAAGAAAAAAAAAATTCAACTTCAAACAAAACAGAAAATGAGTTTTGATTCGACTCGGTAGCCTTCAACCAGGATACCTATACAAATCCAAGTGAAAACCTAAAGAGACACTGCTCATATCCAGCCTTATGTTCCATTGGGAAAATCCAACTGAGAATGGCTGTCAGTGTTTCTCATTCAAAAAAGCATATGCTGACCCTGCTCTGTTTTAACAGACTGCTGAGGGCTAAAGAGCTTCACCAAGCGAATTCAAACTGCTAAGCAAAGTAAGCTCCATATTCCTTCTGTAAAACATTCCAAGAAATTATATTTATGCTTCACTTGTTTTTGATGTGTATTGTAGAGGGCTAAGTGACCCAGTGTTAGAGGAAATTGTTGTTGGCAAACCCTCAATCTGGGGAAAGGTTGCTACTGGAAGAAATAGGGAAAAAAGCAGAAGTAGCTCTAGGAAAAGTGTATTTGCTGTAAAAATGTTTCCTAATACAGTTTTCTGGGGAACTCAGAACTATTTCACTTTGGCTGGTTACTCCCCTAACTGAAGTCATAGTAAGAGCTGTTGAATGTGTATTTATCCATTCCATAAGCAACTCTGCTGAGGAGAGAAAGCAGTATTTTCCAAAGTAGGTCCAGTCCCTTTTATAAGCATCAACAGCTTTATATTCAAAACGTCTCTCTGAAATAAAGCAGAAATAGTTCCAGATAATCTGGAAGAGACCACAGTCCTCATTTTTGCAGCGTTTTGCAAACTGCTGAGGTTAGTTTTAATCACTGCAAGTTTCCAGGAAGCTCTTGCAGTTGAAGATAATCTTGGGAGCTCAGCACCCTGTAGCAGCTGGCAGTTCTCTGCCAGTATGTCCAGAGAGATGTTCCATGGCTTGCTGGGAAGGACATCCCTCATTGCATAATCCCACAGAGCACTAAATTTTTGTACACAAGGTGATCTCAGACACTCAGCAATATCTTTTGGGCTGCTTTATAGATTAGCCTTTAACAGAAGCATGGAGATCTTGGATAAAAGCACGGCAGTAGTGCAAGGAATTATAAAGTTACTCAAACTGGAAAAATATCTAGAAATTGCTTAATGTTTTAAAAAGTGAGACTACAAAAAGAACATAGTTACAGTGTGGAGGCCCACCTCGATAATTTGAGAGACCTGAGAGCTAGAGAAAAAGCAGGGTCCCATGATACAAGCAAGGCCGACCAGAGATAGAGGCAAGGCAAGGCAAGGCCTGCTGCCAGAAAAACAAAGATGAGGCAAGGCTCATCACCAGAAAAGATGGTAAGGAATATGGAGGACACCTGTTCTGAACAAAGAGATTATGTATTCTATCAGCCCTATTAGCCCCCAGGATGTTCTATCGTGGGAAAGTGCCGTAAGCAACATCTGTAGCTAGCAAGACCATGGTCTTTGTTTATTATATCTTGCTTTTAAAACAATCCACCTTATCATGATGCCATGTTTACTCTGCATTATAAAAGAGCACTGCTGATGAATAAAATCAGATATTTTACCACTGAGTATATGTCTCGCCTGGCCTCAAACTTTTTTCTGCTTTCTTAACTTTTTCCTCACTGTGTTCGCTAGAACAGTCTTCTTATTCTCCTTCTCCTCTTAGACTTCTCATTACATGATCCTTGCAAGCTGACACAACACTGACTTGTCTAAGGAGTTTTCACTATTACCTGATGACCACAGTCCAAAGTCACCCTCATATTACTCACACAACAATGCTTTGGATGTCTTGCTGCTCTCAGGTCCCAGGCTTCACAGCCACCTCTGCCCCATGCAAGCAGGATGGCAGCTGCTGGAAACCAAACCTCTTGGCTATACACAGTTAAGAGGGAGCAGCCAGAATCTTTAAGGGTGGCATGTGCAGGCAACTCTCTCAGCATCTCACAAGGAAAAAGCTGAGCAAGAGGGAAGATGAAGGAAGCCTCAAACCCAAAAGCTAGTTCAGAGATAGGATCCCAGACTACAGAACATCTTGCAGCTTGATTTTGAATCAGGGAGCTAAAGAGGTATTCATTGAGAGCCACGTTAAGTGGAAAGAACACGTCACTGAAGGTAAGAAGCATTTCACCTTTGGGTGCTGAACATGCTATTTTTTTTCATTGCCATGCAAGTACCAGGGTGCAACAGCTGGGCATCTTACAAAATGTTCAAAATCTGGCTTTTGGTTCCTTTACCCCCAGAGCAGGGTTATGAGTATCTTCAGTTTGGTCTCATCTGCTGCTCAGACCTCTAAGTCTTGAATTAGGTGTGCCACCCTCTGCAGCCAGTCCAGAAGTCACAAACTCAGTTTATGACTCAGTGTCCAGTTTCTGGCAGTACACTGCCTATAGAACAAACCCTGATGCTGGTAATTACCACACTACCATAAACATCTGGGAAAGCATCTTGTGCCCAGAGCTGTATGGCTCACTAGACTCCGATCTAAATTACAAGGTTTAGACATCCACATCAATCCTAACATAACCAGGAGGGACCCTGAAGCTGTACAGGTACAGACATCAGGTGCCTCTACAAAAAGCAAGATGAAAAAAATATATCCAGATCACAGGCTATGTATGGCCTTCAAACTATATTGCAAGATATTCTTCTCTAGCAGCTTCACATTTTCCCACCCCTATGGCTGTGACACTCCTTAAATTTAAATTCACACACTTCTCTGTAGCTCTGCTACATTTCCCTGGGAACTACAACATGCTGATAACCTTGAAAAGTGCAGCAGGTTATTTTAAAATGCACTTACTGTGCACACCTGGGAATGCAAAGATGAGATCCAGAGAAAGGGGAAAAAAACCATACAAACCATTTCCTGTATGTAGAAGAAACATGGAGCCTCAGGTAGTAAAATCCACAGTGAGAGGCTGGAGGACTTTTTTCTGAGGATGGCTCTACAGTTGTAATTCTTTTAATAAGTTTTTTTTACATACACATTTTTAAATTAAGGAAGCTCTTTTCAAAATTTAAGCTAATGATAAAATTCAAGTCATGAAATAAATCCTGCTTTGAACATGTGAAGATGCTTGTGTAGCCTTTATTGAAAAACCTGGTACTAATTTTCAGTCTCCAAGAACTGGTTGGTTTCCAAACTAGTGAATTCAAAGCATTCTGTATGTAAGTAACCCAATATCTGAAATAAATGTTGAAGGAACAAATGTCTTTTACATGGTAAAAAATGCCAAGCATTAGGTAATGCCAGATCCTTAAACAAACTCCTGACAGTTCTATCAAGAGCTCTGATAAGACAGTTTTAGCAGTTGGAAACTAATTGCACTCAGTCACTAACTGCATATATCAGGCCAGCATGGAGTGCACAGCTTTATTCTCTTTAATTTTAATTCTCTTAAACTAACTGCATGTATCAGGCCAGCATGGAGTGCATGGCTTTATTCTCTTTAATTAAGGTAAGTATAGACCTCTCATGTTTTGCAGTTACTTTCAAGGGAGCACTCTGGAAATTTAAAATTGTGAAATTAACCACTGTATTCAGACAAAGGTGGCAAGCAACCACTAACTTCTTTTTCCACATAATTTTGCCATTTTATTTAAGATCCTTAAAAAATGTCTTAGTCAACTACACACACCTGGATATACAGGAGAGGACACTCAGTGGTCAAGAAATCAGAGTCTCTTCCCTAGTTGAGGCTTCATCCCTGGAGATACTCAAGGTGAGGCTTGATGAGGCTCTGAGCAACCTGATCTAGATGAGGGTGTCTCTGCTTACTGCAGAGGATTGAACTAGATGACCTTTAGTGGTTCCAAATTATTCTCTGATTCTATGATAATACCAAGAATAAAGTAGTATTTCATGCCTTATTCCTTTTTTTCTTGTTTTCTTATTTCTCTCCTATCCATGCACAGTGTCACCAGCATTACACCAGCAGTTTTCTTCTGCACCTGAAATGTTGACCTAAAAATGAAAACTGTTTACAAATTCTATATTTAACACTGACTACAGAGGTACTCTTGTAAGTATACAGAAGAGCTGTGGCAGAATAAGGAAGCATCAGAACTTCAGTCAGCTTGGTTTATAGATACACAGTCACCTTCAGGGATGTCACAAGGGAAATGCAGCAACATAGAAAGTGCCCGTGGAGCCAGCAGGTCAGCTCTGACAGAGCACAGTGCAGCACAGACTGGCAGCTGGGGAGGCACTGCAGCCCACAGCTGGATGTGCCCTCACAGACACAAGCAAGCATTCACTCTAGGCTGAAATGAGCTGTTTCAGCCAGCAGTCCCTATGAACAAAAAGCTAAGAAACACACATACCCCTGTGACTCAGCATCTAATGGTGACGATTATTAGGCACGTGTAGCCAGCAAAGTTAGCCACAAACCCCTTAATCACAGGTCAAAAAAAACCTGTCAAAGCCTGCATAGATGGGATAAGGAAAAGGCTGAAGTGTTTTGAGGTTTTTTAACAAGAAATCAGCTCCCGTGGAAGACCAAAGGTGCTCTGAGAAGCTGCATCAGTGCCTTAAAGAACCAAAGTGACCTCACAGACCTACATCCTTTTTTAGAAAAAGAAAAAACTCAAAATTTACTTTAGAAGTTTCTTGGCTTAACAGCATACTGGGAAGTAGAGGCCACAGCTGGAGTACTGTGTCCAGTTCTAGGGAGCCTGGTACAGGACAGACAAGAACATTCTGGGGAGAGTCCAATGAAGGGCCACAAGGGAGTATCTCCCCTGTGAGAATAGGCTGAGAGAGCTGGGACTGTTCAGCCTGGAGAAGGCTCAGGGGCACCTCAACAGTGCCTACAAACACCTGAAAGGAGGGGACAAAGAGGACAGACCCAGGCTCTTTGCAGTGGTGCCCAGTGATGGAACCAGAGTCAATGAGAACAAACTGAAGCACAGAAGGTTCCCTCTGAACAACAGGAAACACCTTTTCACTGGGAGGGTGACTGACCCCTGCTACAGGTTACCCAGGGAGGTTGTGGAGTCTCCATACTTGAAGAGGTTCAAAAGCTGTCTGGCTACCAGCTCTACATGACCCTGCTCAAGAAAAGGGCTGGACCAGCTGACCTCCAGAGGGTCCTTTCCAATCTCAACTACTCTGTGATTTTGTGAAATAAAAAATAATAGCTCTCTTCAGACATGGATGAGACACCCAGAACAAGTTTTATGGTAAAACTTGACACATTCTTGTTAACGTGTTCTGGAACAGGTCACATGCTCTTCACAGACCATTACAAAGAACTTGCTATATTAGCTGGTATTATGCGTAATTACTGCATTATGGGATTTTAAGAGGCTGCAAATACATAGAATTTCAATTGCCATTAAGATGCAGCTTTTAAACTAAAAGAGACAATTTTAACTATTCTCAAAGCATGTTTAAAAAATACTGCTGGAGGGTTTTTTCCTCATTAACACCAGCAACACATATGGTTAAACACATATGGTGAACCAAGATGCAAATGGAATGGATTTTCCAAACACAACTGAACAGGCTGGGAATCTTTGCCTTCAGAAGAAAAAAATGCATCTTCAATCATTTAAGTACTTCTGATGATCTGGTCTTGTAAGTCACAGAATTAAATTCACTGCTACCAGAGCATGCACCAGAAGAAATGACAGCATGTTAAAGAGAGGAAGGGAAAACCAGCAAGAGCTCTTCTAACCACAAATGCAGTATTTTTTGTTTGCATCAGATAGCAGTTCTTTCAGTTGAGTCAACACACAAAGATTTACAGTCCAAAAGAAACTGCACTATTAAGGTGAACAAAAAAACATCCAGAACTTAATTATGAAGACTGTTAATACCTATGAAGCCTGAAATGGCTTCAAAGACTCCTTATTTCACTTTCTTATGTCATAACAAAAAGCAGTGTTAACTTTTAAATTTTAAAGTGGGTTTACCACTAAACTATTACTGTTTCAATAAATTCTGACCTCACAGAAAAAGGCCCAATCTCATTGTTTTGTGTGTGTGTCCCTTACCAGTGACAATGACCACAAGATGAAAAGAGATGGCATTTGTTCAGAAATTTGAAATATTAGAACACACAAACCCTGGAAGCATCCAACATTATGATCCAAAAGCTAAATGTGAAGGCTGTATTTCTGTTCACATAGATCATAGGTTATCCTGCCACTGTGCAAGGCCAGGGCAGTGGGAAAAAAAAGAATCACTTTTGGAAGATCCTGATTAAGCATTTACTGTCAAAAGCTTTCCCTCTGATCAAACTGTGTCATAAAAATACATTAGAGGAAACATCTCTGCTTCTAGTATCGGTGCTGCCATGCAGATATTATTTACTTGAGAAAAATCTATGTGAGAAAGAAAATGAAACAGCATTACAGCATAAAGCTATAAAACTCTGTACTTTATTTGGCTGTGAAATGGTCAGGTTTGAACAAGAAAGACTTCAATTTGGCATGGGAGATTTTTCTGGAGAATTCTGGTAACAGTCAGGGCTTTAGGGACTTCAAAGTTAGAGAGTTTCACTCTAAGTCTTACTGGGGACAAGGAGAGGGAAGAAAAGACTGGAACAGGCTATTGAATGGCTACACATCTTTAAACAAACAAAAAAATTCAGCAAGGTGCATGCTGCCTTTGACTCAACATTCCTGAATAACATTTATTTTCCAGACCTGTAAAAAACAAAACATCAGGAAATGGGATCTATTACTCCTTAAATAAAAAGATATTCACCGTAAAACTGTTAATGGGACCACTGACAAAAGACAGTCTCATATCTTCAAGAATCCCTATGGATTTGGTGGCGACTGAGTCAAAAAACAAACATTTTCAGCAGACAAAATGAGGTCAAACAGGGTCTTTGTTAAATTTCCAACAGATCTGTCATCACTATGGAGATTAAGCAGTCAATACTCCTCCTTATCTTTGAAGTCTTTGTATTAAGGAGTGAATACTTCAGCATCAGAAGGATGCTGAAGGCATAACACACATTTATGTAGCCATCACACGTATGTACATCATATGTATCCACAATGTTCCATTCCCCAGAAGTATATTTGTCCTTTAACAGCCGCACTAATCATTTCTCAAACACTGCAGAAGTTCTCTTACCAAAATTAAATATGAAAGTTTTGTGGGTTTTTTTCCAAGGTTTCAAACAATATTGCATCTCTTTGGCATCCAGTATCCTCCCTCCAGTTCCAAAAAGCTTCTACTATCATACACCAGCAGGACAAGAAAGGGGTAGTGCCAGGGAACTGCTTCTGCACGGTCTACCTGACATAAATCACCAGGAATTAGTTTCCAGCCAGGAAGACAGCAGGCTGCGTGTCAGTCCCTCCTCGATTTCGCCTCCTCAGTCGGGATTCTCCCCTGTCAGTCCCTCTGAGGCCGAGTCCCAGCAAAGACCAAAGCCGGGACAAGCTTTTCCCACCTGCTGCCCTTGATTCCTCCCTCCCCCACAAGCACTGACGTCAGGTCACCGGGACACTGCGATGCCAGCAAGGCGGGCAGGGGGCCAGGAGAGCGGTCAAAGCCGCGGCGATGCCCTCACCCAGAGCAGAAGCTGTACCGTGCCAAGGAGCATCTCCTATGCATCCAAGCAGCAGCAGCCTCCCCAGAACCACTCGACAGCCAACCCCTAACCCAGAACGTGCTGAGCAGAGCACCACTAGTGCCACAGTTAAAAAAGAAAATACACATGCCCATTAGTCCCATTAGACACTTTCGTTCAGGTTAGTCCCACTGCCACCAGCCAAAACCATCTCTGAGAGCCTACCTGCAGAGCTGGAAACACGACATGGCTCACCTTCAATTCAGTCTGGCATCTCAGCCCAAAACCAGCTTTATTATAACAGAGGGATGAGCCAAACATACTTGTGGCCACCATTATGAGAAACAGTGAAACATAACTCAGGCTTTCAGGGATTTTTGGCACAATTTGGTATCATAACACCATCAATATTCTATGTCATCAGTTTCATAGCTAGTAGTTTAGAAGTCAGCCTCAGAAGAACATAGACTAGGACTGAAAAAAATCCTCCCTTATTTTATTAAATATTTCCTCTTCCCACCCACACATCAACCACCACTGGAAATGTGATACCCGAGAACATGTCCATCATTCATTCCACATTCACACAAGCTTAACAATTCCATATCTAGTCAATCCTATAGCTCTGCAGCTGCAATAACAAAGCACAACATAAAAACATGACCAAAAAAAGCTGTTACTTTCCTCTCTTTAGCCCACACACACATTTAAGCCCAGTGATGACCCACAGAAGGCCAGAAAATATGTGCACATCTATCAGACTTTTTCTGCAGGAGGCCAGGTTGACTGCTTGGACTGTGAAACAGCTGTTTACCCAGCACCACAGCTCTGCCATCCTCCCGAGTCTTTTTGAAAGTAAGCTCTCCAGCAGCATTTCTCTGCTCCTGCTCCTCCAACACTGCTGTGCCTCATTGCTTCCCATCAAGATGCATCCAAACGCTGCACACTTTAACGGATCAGTACATTGATGGCTGCTACTGAATATGTGTGGCCAGCCCCCAGTTCGGCCAGGCTCAGCTAAAGCTGTGGAAGCAAACCTCACAACAGAAACAACGTTCCCTGGGCTTCATTCCAAATCGTATGCCGCCCAGATGCCACCCCGGCTGGGCGTCAGGAGAAGGAAAAGGAGGGGAGGGATGCAGCTCGCTCTGCTCCTGCCTCGCCAAGGGAGCTCCCTACAAGCAGCTGGAGGAAATACTACCAGGATCAGAGCCAGCTGCACGGCAGCGTGAGGACGTAGAGCAGAGACAGCGTACCAGCAGCCACAACACGGTCCCCGAGACAACTGGAGAGAGACCACCTAGGATGAGCAGCGTTCACACTCTGGGACGTGTTCTTCACAGCTCACCCTGACCGGGCCGTGTTTCCCACCGCCGGTGTCTCCCGGCCCCGCCTCCCTCTCCCCTGGACGGACGGCGGCGGCGGTGCTCACCTGTTCCCAAGGCCCAGCACGGCTCCTCCGTGCCGCAGGGGCGCGGGTAGGAGAGCGGAGCTGATCCCCGCCCCGGGAGGAGGGAAGGAGGCCGCCGGACACCCCGGGGGCCCACGAGGAGGCTCTCGCGTTTCATTCGAATAGATGAAGGCCCTGAACGGCTGAGGCATCCGCCGAGTTCCCCGCGGGCTCGCCTCACAGCCCCCCCCCCGGACCGCCCCCTTGCCCCCCAGCCCCGGGAGAGCCGAACAAAAGGCAATAGAGGGAACGGGAGCAGTAAACCCTTCCCAAGGGTTCCCGACCTGGGGGCCAGCGGGCTCAGCTTTGCCGGGCCCGGCGGGAGACACAGCGCCCCGCACGCAGCCCGACCCCGAGGTGAGGAGGCGGGTTTGTCCCCTAGACCGCGGGGACCCCGCAGAGGTCAGCTTCGCGCCGACAGCGAAAAGGCTCGGGGGGGAAAAAAAAAAATTAAAACAAAAAAAATTAAAACATATTGTTATTCCCCAACCCCACCTCAGAGGAGGACGGCGGGGCACTCACCCTGCTCGTAAATCGGAGCAAACTCTCATTCACGCTCCCCGCGCTGCCCAGGCCGCCGGAGCCAGGAGACGCCCCGAAAGCCGCCGGCCGCTGGGCTGGGCTTGGCTTGGCTTGGCTGGGCTGGGCCGGGCGCCGCCGGGGCCGGGCGCACTCGCTCAGCCCCGGACAAAGCGCGGCGCCCCTGCCCCGCCGCGGGCGAGGGCGGCACCAGGTGTCCGTTCGCCGCCGCTGAGGCCGTGCTAAGCGCCCTGCGCAGCCGCCGCCGCAGCACCCGAGCTGCTCCCGGGGCCGCGCAGCGCGCCCGCCCCGCCCCCGGCTGCCGGCGTCCCCGCGGCGGGAGCCCGCAGAGGCGGGGACGGGCGGAGCCGGTGGGGCGGCCTATGGGCGGTGCGGCCCGGCCTGGCCCGCGGGAGCACAGCGGCGCAGAGCGAGGCGGCTTAGCGGCCGCAGCCCGGCCTTAGTGCTCGCAGCCGCCGGTGAAGGCGGCTCGGCAGCGTTCCGCCCGACAAGGCGTCCGCAGGCTCTGCGGGGAGCTGCAACCCGTAGTCCCGCTACCGCGTCTGGCCTGCACCTGCCCTGCGCCGTGGCGGCGCCTGGAGCTGGCCTGAGAAGGAGTCCAGACGCCTAGCAGGCAAGATCCTCCGTTCTGTGCCGGCTGCTGACGGTGCAGCCTGCGCTGCCCTCCGCTATATGCGTTGCACCCCGGAGCAGCCCGCAGCGGGGATTGCGCTGAGTGTGCTCTTCATTGTACGGGCACTGCTGGAATATGCACCGCAGTGTACGGGTAGCGGGAGCGTGCACTGTGGCCGGGGCTGAGCCCAGCCGATATTTGGGCTTTGCTGTGCTCCGGGCTTGATAAGTGCACCTGTGCTTTGCTGCAGTCGCTAGGAATCGTATCGCCCGAGCTCATCGCTCTCCGGTTAACCGGGAGCTGCCCGAGTCCTGGCAAGGAGGTGGCGGGGCTGGGGGCTGCGGGCCGGGGCTTCTGGACTGTGGCACCGGCTGCGGCGAGCTGGGCTGGGCTGGGCGGCTACAGCCCCGACACACACAGGGTGAGGAAGGGAGGCCCGCAGGAAAGGGTTATTCTTGTGCGTAAACACGATGTATGTGTGTTAATTATTTAGTAAACTTTCAGGAATGCGCATCACAGCTCATGCACCGTTTGTTTCTTCTTTCACTGCTGGTTTGCTAACCCTCACCTTTTTCATAGCTTAAGAAGTCCAGGGAGTATATGCCATAAGAAACCCGTTTATTTCTCGTACCTTTCATGTCCCACCTTCTGGGTTTGGCGATGCAGGGACTGCCTGATGGAGCGGCTGCAGTGTAAGCAGTATTGTACGGTTTTGTAATAGATTTGTCCATTCAACGTGTGCCTCTAGCGCAATGGGGACAAGCCATGGTTTGCTGCGTGGCATCCTTCAGCCAGACCCCGGAGAGGGTGGCCCTGGCTCTGCTGCCTTTCTCCAGCAGATTTGTCTATTTGTGTGCTGGTGACTGACAGCAAGTTCAGCACTTGCCAGCATCCTTGTATTTCCCATCATCTTGTGCCCTTTGCATACTGGCTTTGTAACTCTTTATTTTTTGCAATTAAGAATTTATGAATCAAAAGGTGGGGGAGTGGAGCCATGTGGAGGCTGAGTCAGATTGTGAAAAAAGAAAGCCAAGTGAGAGTGTGCAATTGCATATCACATTTACAAACAGTTTCATTCATCTCCATATGTTGCTCCTGTTACTACTAGTAATGGTCTGGTTTCTCAGACTAGTGCTGCCCTGGGAGTACTGTGTGATCATCCTGGGGATTTTACTCTGTAGCCCATAGTATTTTTTCTCAGAGTGTATTATTTTCCTGGTTATGTTTTTATTGCATTGAAAACATACTAATAACAGAAAGGATCTGATAATATTCATATATTTCCTACACCTTGTTCTTTGTTCCTATTATTCAATCTGCAAGGGAGTGACAGTTCAGATACCATATTTAGTAAGTAACACAGAAGATAAGAATTCCTAATTATAAAAACAACAAAAAAAGCTTTTTCCCTAAGCCTGCACCCCTGCTTTCTTCCTTTTTCATTCTTCTTCCTGCTAATGATACCCAGCTCCATCACAGTAATTTTGGAGCTGCAGGAAATCTGGCTTTGTCTGCTGAAATGTTTTTACAGAAGCCTCTACATGCAAAGGGAGCCAGAAAGCAATGTCTGCTTTAGGCATAATGGTGTCTGGGGTTTTCTTCCCTGGAAGGGAGGTATAACTGTGGAGTGTACAGTAATTAATTTAATACAACACTAGAAGAGAAGAAAGAGGAAGAAGTATTAGATTGGAAAAAATAAGGTTCTTTTTTTAAAAGTTTAGATAAAAGATCTAAGTGGCAATTTTCAGTGACCTTCATGGTTTCTTTTTTAGGCAAAAGGCAGCAACCTAGTACAATTGTATTTCCTGGCTTCAGCTCTTGTTCTCCTTAGGTTTAGCCTGTCACTTCCAAGGGCTTGACTGTCCCTTGCTGGGGCAGCAGAACCTCTCACCAGTGACTCTTAGAAGTGCTGTTGTGGCAGGTGATTTTTTTTTTTTAATGCTTATTTCACATAATTTCTGCTGTGCAATATCTTTCCTTCTTCTTATGATCTCCTCTGTGTCTTATTTATGCTTCAGATTTCTGTCTTTCCAGACATTGAGCTGATTGATTCACTTCCCTCACTTCTCTCTGCTTTTTGTCCACTCACACCTTTTCTCTCGTTTTTATCCCCTTTCACATATCCTCTCCTTTCATCTTTTTGTTACTCTACTTCTGTCATGGTTTTTATAACCTCTCTTTCTGTCTCATTTCTGCCATCTCACTTCAGTTCACTGCTTTAGCTTCCTTTTGACGTATTTTTCTCCATGCTGTTCTTTTGGTAATTGTCCTCCACCATCCTTTCTCCTGACTTAAATTTACATATGTATTATATGTGTACACATGTATCTCCACTCCAGATCTTCCATTCTCCAGCTGAAACAAAGACATTACTTATGCTGATAGACTGACCCTGTTGGATCCCTTTCTCAGCACCTGGAATACACTGCTCCTGCCCATCCTCAAACACATGCATTGGGTAGCCTGAAGAATTAAGTATGTGGGAAACATTCCTAAATTAAGAAGTGGACTTGAGAAAGCGAAAGCTTGCTCAGGCTGTGCTTGAACAGAGCAGTTACTGTGCTCCCACTGGCAATACCAGAGGCAGAGTATAAGACCCCTGAACAAGAGGAACTAATGACACTTTCTTTACATTTCTAAATTTCTGATTTGTAGTAATGAAAATTCTATAATTTTAGATAAGGGACATTGTGATCTATTTGAATTATCCCATATAACCTGACTTATCCAAAGTAAGACCCCACAAAATCCTTTTCTTTTTCGCCAGTTGTTTTGGTTTATACATTTGTTTAGCCACTTTTGTGCAGCTATTGTGTTGCTTTTTTCCTTGTCAGAGCTGAGCTCTGCCTCTGAAAAGGGCTCTATGTGGAGTGAGGCTAGGATCCTAGCTCATCAGCTTCCTGGTTTTTTTTCTGGAGCCACAGGGAGAGGAGAGAGCTGTGACTGTGGGATCATATGCATTAGGTGGAAGATGGAAGAACAGATTCATAACTAGCAAAAATGCTCATTAACCTGAGGAGGTAGGGGTAAAGTTGGTTAATAATATTTTCCCTTGACTATATCACAGACTGCAAACAGCATCATCAGAGATCAAGAGCAAATGTTAGATTTTGCTATTTAAATAAGACTTTTTTTTTTTTTTTTTTTTTTTAAATAACCTGATTTCATAATTAAACTATTTTTTTGTCTTTCCAAAAGCATACTACAAACTGGCTGGGATGAAAACAGATCCATCCCACAGATTCCACCTCCGCTTTCTGGCAGTTTACCTGACTCATAAAGGCAGTGGGGGATTTTATATGCCACCTACATCAAGTCAACATTTTCCTTTGTGGTGAGAGTTAATCACCACCCTTGTCATATTATTTCATCGACCTTCCTGAAGATATGATCTGTCAGGGGGAGATAGTTTATCTTTCAAACCAGCCTTTAAAATTATTTTTTTTTTTTCTGAATTTGGTGAAAATACAGAGACTGTCCATTGCAATAAGTTTTTCTGTGTTATTTTTTAAAAACTGATGTTTACCTTAGGAACAGGGTAGGGAGAGTTTCCATTTGCAAAGGACTCATCTCTGACATGAGATGTGCCACCTGGAGAGTTGAGATGCATCAGCTACAGGTAGAGGACCATTGCCCAGGTGATGATTGCAGGACATGTTTGCTGAGGAAGAAACTGTGGAGTTGTAGCCACAATGATCAAAAATTTAAGAGGGTAAACTTCTGTCAGCAATGTTTATATTAGACCAACAGAGAGAATCAGGAAAAATGGACATTCTTTTGGGTGCATAACCTCTGTGTCTCTCTTGTGAGGAGAGAGTAGGCTGATATTTTTCAAGCAGAAAATACTTCACAAAAGAAGACAGGAAGATAGGAATGAGAACAGAATACTAAGGTGGCAATGCAGGAAAGGTGGTATGTGCAGGAGGCAATGGAAGAAGTGGTAAGAGGAACTGCAAGTGCACCTCCAGTAAATGTACTGGGGCTCACAGAGGACATGAGTTACCCTGAGAAGTAAGAGGAAGCTTGAGCAGAAAAGCAGATGACATTTTTGCACAAAAAATTATTGAAATGAGTTACAGGGACAGCAAAGAGGAAGGAACAGGTAAGACAACTTTGGAGCTCAGCACTTAAAGAGAATTCTTGGTGTGAGGGAGGGCCAAGGAAAGCATTTGATAAAAATCTCCTCATTTCTCTGTCAGAAGGGCAGGCAGAATCAAGGAATGGGAAGGAAGGGGGAAAACGGTTGACAAATGTGGATGAAGGAAGGGTAGGGAAGCTGCCATGTTGACAGAAAGGAAGAAGTCCTCTTTGGGTCATACGTGGGACCTGGAAAACTACTGAGTAACAAACAAGGTGCTAAAAGACAGGAGACAAGGAACATCTCATCAGGAATGAGCTGTCTGACCATACCTGTTACAAATACGTTTTTTTCCAGTCTTGATGTGTATATGCCTTAAAACGTCTGCCCTGAAGACACAGGCTGCCACTGTCTCACACTTTCCGTCATGCCTTCCTCTTTCTCCCATGCCTGAATTAATCCCTTATTCTCTCCTCTCCTGCATCGTGAGTCCTCAGCCCAGCTCTGATCATCCTTATGGATTGTGCCTGCCTGAAAACTGGGGCACAACTCAAGATAAGGACTCAGGAGTCAGCTGCAAAAATGTGGTTGAAGCAGAGGCACTAATGAGATCTGTGGAGGGTTCGTGCTGAGAAAGGCACCAGCAGGGAAGGAGAACAGGGAAGGGAGAGCACTTCAAGTGGGGAAGAAACAGTTGGGAGATCTTAGCAGTGGGGAAACTAAAGGTGTGGAAGCCTCAGGAGGACAGTGAGTTTAGGAAGGTGTAGCCATGGATCATTAAAAATAACAGTATGATACAGATAATGTGGCAGTACCATAGCATTTTAAACCTGCTGCCTTTGAAAATGCTCCTGGGTTTTGAGAAGCAAGCCTTATATTTAATTGTTCAAATTGCTACAGACCAGCCAGGAGGGCTAGCAGTCTGGGCTGTAGTTTTGTCCAGCAGCCCCCATTTTCTTCACTGCTAGTCTAGTGGTTGCAACTGAGTCTTCAGCAGAAAGCTCTTTGCATCTCTGCCTAACGTAAATATTGATGTGTCCCTAATTATGCTTTGATACCTCTTAAGAGTTATGGTCTTGTTTGGCTTGCATCAGTATAGTGACTAACACATTAGGTCAATATGATAATGATGCTATCACAAATTATAGCTAAAATTAAAACAGTATTCACAGGCAATTTGTGAAATGTGAATTTGAGCATGTGCTAAGCTGGACTGAAAGCCTTTTTTTTCATTGTTTCTGGAGAACTGAGAGATTTTCAGCCCTGTGACTGTTTAAAATAATGTGTTAGTCTCTGTACATGTATCACATGTTGGACAGGACCAAGCAAACCTGCTGGGGCTTTGAACCTCCTAGCACTTGTAATTGGTGTGAGAAAGGAAGGAAGGAACAATAAAAGAATAAAGGAAAGAGAACTGCAAATTCTGTGCATGTTAATAAAAATTCTTCTGTAGCACAGCAACACAGAACAAAAAAAACATTATCTGGTTAGTGTCAAGCATTTACTTGCTGTCGCTGAAGCCATAGCCTAGAAATTTATTTTTTTTTTTAAATAAATAAAACTCAGCTTTTGTCTTTGAACTGTGGAAGGTATGGGTTTCTTCATCTTTCTCCCCCTTTCTGTTTCCCTTATCCTCCCACTTCTACTTAAGGATCTAAGTGAGTTTTTTTCTTTTCATCTCCAGCAGAAATTTATCCATGAACATTTTAAAACAGTTGATCGTAAGTTCTTGTACCAGAGTTTACTTTTACCCTCATTAACTCCTGTGTCCTTAGTGCTCAACCCTGTCCATTCCTGGAGAGGAGCCAGCTGCCCTCTTCAAGGAAGCTTTGCTGCACTGTCACAGCCATGTTTTTCTCTTCTCCTTCCATCTATCAGGCTCTCTATTTTCCTGCTTGGTGCAGAAGATGACCTCTAATGCTCAGAGGACTCTCTGTCTGTGGTAATGTGATCTGGTGGATGCAGCAGAGAAAGATGTCAGCAGTCCTGGATCATATTCTTGATCCATTTATTGGATGATGTGAAATCTGGGGAAGGACATTTATCCTTGTTTCTCTCCAGGCTCCAGTAATACTCACACACCTCCATTTGACACTTTGCTATTGCTGTGCCGGATTAATTATTAATGCACAGATTACAATATTTTCATTATCCTGTAGCAGTGAAATCTGACTCTGTGCCACTTACTGCCCTTTAGCCTGTGGCACAGCATGCAGTCCTTTTGGATGTACCTGTGCAGTACCCACGGCTCCTGCATTTTCATTCCATGTTCCCAGGCACTCATGCTTTACAGCTGTAAGAAAGCAGCTTTCACATATTCCTGACTTTTTCATTAATTGCATGCTTTCCACTATTTTTCAAAATAATTTTCTGGACTTGCTAAAATATGAATAATGTAACTGTAATGATTGAATTTGGAGGCTCTCAGACTACAGCTCTACAGATGCCCTTGCCTGGCTCTTTCTCCCCATATAGGGGGAGAGTTGGAGATACCACCCAGGTCTGATGAGCACATGTGCTTTGAACCCATATACATTGCATGAAAGTTTTCTAAAACTTTTTCTGGGCTTATTTCACCCATGCTATTGAGCCTATGTGGTAATACTTATGTTGTGTTGTACTCATCACCTCACTCTTAAAAGCTTTAATGACTTCATTCTGATCTTCAGTCTACTTTGGAAACATAGCTTTACACCTCCACCTGCTTTATATCCATACATATTATTTGCAGTCAAGTTCCTTTTTGCTACACAAATTATCTGTAGCACTGGAAAAGGTCACAGAAACCTACTGAAACCTGGGGATGGGGCATGTGGGAAGGCAAGGTACCACACATGTCTGCGTTGGTTCCCACATAATTCCGCCTTAACTCGGTAGCAGGTCTCATCTCCCAGGGCTGCTGCTTCTCCCTCTTCCACCCACTCATCCCTTATGGCCTGCAGGTGTTGGGCTGTAGCTTCTCTTCTATTTTTGGCCGTGGCTGAATTAGCACGTTTTTGTTAGATGCCTTTTCAGCACTGATGAAAATAGTCTAGAGTTTTGATAATTCTCATTTGCTTCATAAAATCCATAAAAATAGTTTGCTTAAATGCCATAGCAGTTCTCTAGGCTTATTATTATTATTATTACCAGTTTAGAGACCAGTGGCTCCATTGTAGAAGGAGTCATTTAGATATAGGAGACTGTGAGTTTATGGTCTTCTGCTTTTCCAGAGAAATTGAAATTATGAGGTCAAAGATTAAGTGATTTTCATTTTTTAAATGACACAGAGCAATTTATTTTTAATCTGCAATTATTTCTGTTCAACAGTATTCAGACATCATGGAATAAGTGAAGCACCTTTCTGACATATAATGGGTTGTTAGTATGACAGACTCCAGCCACCCTGAGATTTTTGCTCCCACACCCATCTCCATAGTCTGTACTTTGCAAATCACCAAGATCTGTAGAGCTTGTGATGCTGCCCAGTAGCTGAGCTGCCGTGACTGCCTCTCCTGCCCAGCAGGGTGGCTCTGGCTCAGGTAGAGCTCATCTGCTTGTGCACAGGTAGCAGGCTCAGACCTCTCCTGCCTTCAGAGCAACTTTGCTGAGTTAGACAGTCTGAGGACAGGAGCTAACTTGTCATTCCTTGAGGACAGGATTCATGGCAGAAGGAGCAAGTCCTGATGACTCAAAACTTGGAGAGGAAGCTTGTGCTGGAGTTTATGTTGCGTTAAGTTTTTCGCTTCCTGATAAAACCCCAGGAAGGGAGTGAGTCTGGTGGTGGTCTCTGTTGGACTGTGTCAGCACTGAGGGCTTTCCAAAGTTCTCTAAAAACCTGGCACCCGTGGGAAAGCTGACTGGAGCATAATTATAGCAGATGCTGGTACTGGGTGTACTCTTGTAAACATTTAATGGGTACTGATATATAGAAAATATCATTTCTTCTTTTCACATTTATTATATCCTGTTGGTCAAGCATATAGATCAGAGGTATTCCAAAGCAGGTAAATAATGAGTGCACTTATAAAGAGCAGTTAAAAATCATACTACAGCTTTTTAAGTACTCCCTTATTTGTTCACAGTAACAAAACTTTGATAAAACGTAGAGCCTTATTTTTATAAAGTACCAAACCTGCTGGATTCCAGTGGAAATCAATGTTGGCTGTTTGTGCTAAGCATCTCTAAACATTGTACTTGTGGTTTCAGACCCAGGTTAAACCCTGATATACTTCAGGCGCTCTTTTAATTAGAGTAAAGACAGCAGTATTTAGCCTCCTGACAGTCATTCTTCTTGCAGCACTGTCTCTCTGTTACTCTCACTGACTCACAATTTTCTTTTCTTTAAAAATTCAGTGTCTCCCCTCTGCAGAGAGCTGTTGTCTAGGGTCCTGCTCCTAGCTTTGTAAATAAGCATCTCTTATTGATGCCCCCACAATGCTGAGACATACTTGCAGCTTGGGCAGAAGAAGCACAAGAGATTGCAGTTGTTGCTGGTGATTAAAAATGTGTTTTCTAAAATCATAAATGGAAATGCCAGAAAAGAAAATAAAAGAAAAAATTACTGTAGAGTGTCTACTGGACCGAACTCCCAGCAATGTGTTAATACAAGCAATGATAAGGATGAGTCAAAGAGCTGGGATGCTCAGTGCTCTATTCTGCATGTATTTTTCTAAAGAAACCTGGAGCTGACTCTAAACATAGCCTGTCTGTGTCAGGGAGTGAGCTTGCAGCATTGCTTCCCATTTTAAGAAGGAGGAGCAGCTTCAGTTTTAATATACTTTCATGGTCTATATACTCAAGCATGAATCTCATCACTAGAAGAATTGCATGTGTGCACCCAAGGTTAGAAGTTAGCTATTTAAATGATAACTTTACAGGAGCAATCATGTAAAATGCAGCAAAGCATGTGCAATTGGGAATGGGGCCTTATTACTGATACTGTATTACCTGAGAGAAGGCCTGGGATCCCAAAACTGATTTCTATGCCCCTCCACCATTGGAATTAAACAGACATTTCAGACTAGCTTACCTGAATCTAGGAAATTCACCTCCTTCTTACTTAAATATTATCACGTCATCACATGCTAGACAACATGCCAAAAGAAAAATTCTTTCCAGTGCAAAGCATGACTATCAGTTTCTGCACATGAGGCAACATCACTGATGTCTCACAGTGACACATCACATTTCTGATCTGCTTTACTACCTAAGGCAGAGCTTGCTATCCAATAATAAAATGTTTGTTTTCTTATCTTTTACTACTTAATGGAGCCTGTTGGATGAGCAAATTCTTATTTAATAAATTCCAGGTAGATGGCTGTACATTCCAAAAGAGAGAGGATTTACAGTTTGCAGAAACACTCTTCCAACAACAGGCAGTTTCTGACATCTGGTAATTTGTAAATTGCATTTACCAGATCTGCTGTCTGTGATTTTACAAACATTTCAGAGCAGATGAAGTCATTAGAGAGCTTTTTCCTTTTGGTGGAAATATTCCCTAATTTGTTGTCCTTCAGAGAGAGTAAAAAAAAAGCAGCAGCAAATTACACTTTGTGTTTCTTGACATACAGGATTAAAGGTTAGATACGAGGAAGAAATTCTTTACAGAGAGGGTGATAAGACATTGGAATGGGCTGCCCAGGGAGGTGGTGGATTCTCTGTCCCTGGAGGTTTTTAAGAAGAGACTGATGTGGCACTCAGTACCATGGTCTCGTAACCACAGCAGTAGCGGATTAAAGGTTGGACTTGGTGATCTCAGAGGTCCTTTCCAACCCACCTGATTCTGTGATTCTGAAGCCAAGCTTTCTTTATTTTATACAGCAAGAGAAACTGAGGAAAGGGACAGTAACTGGGCAGAACTAACAGGACATTCCTATGTAAGGGGCAGAATCAATAGCAAATGCACATTGGCTCTGATTTACTTTAGCAAGGATCAAAACAGATCATCAAAAATTAAAAATATCAGACTAACAGATGTCCAAGAGCTTTATTTTTTTCCTAGAAGTTTTTCAGCAAAACCTCCTAAGAACAAAATGCCAGTTCTAGAAATGTAACACTTGTGTTGATTAGCAAATTACAGCAAGGGAGCAGCCCGGTGAGCACTGGGATTTACGGTGGATGCCACAGAGCTCATCACATCCTTTTAATAGGAAAAAATCCAAGTTCTGTTTCCACCTCTGGAAGCAGAGGTCCAAAAGGCTGCTCATGGTCACCCATGCACACTGCTGGCACCATCTGGGCTCCTACAGATCAGCTGCAAGGCCAAAAATGAACAAAAATGCTGCAGGAGCTTCCCTGCTTGTCTCTCTCTCCATCAATATATCAGGCCTGGGAAAAACAGGGACAGCATCAGGCTGATTTCTCAGCAGGGCTCCTCTCCCATCTCAGAACTGGGAGACTGCAGTGATTTGTATCTTTGAACATGTTTTCAGTTCATTTTCCTTTTAATGATGCTGAAGAAAGGGTTGTCAACACAAAGGAAGATGTATTTGTCACTCTGCACTGCTCTGGTTTCTAGTGGCAGGCAGGCTGCTGCTCAGAGCTGGCTAGAAAAAACACTGTGATTGGGTTTGTTGGTGGTTTTCTGAGAAAGGATGAAAATGCCAGCACTGATAACTGGTTGACTCAAAGCCTTAAAGAAAAAAAAAAAATGCGCCTACAGATTTCCTCAAAAATCTGAAGCTTTCCAAATGTCACCATGATGCTTCAGAGTGCCTCATCTTGCGTGGCTGTGCCCTGTGTCCCAGGGACTGCCGTGACTCAGACCTGGAGATGAGCACTGTCTTTCTTCCTTAGAGGTCCCTGTAGGAGTTTCTGTCTGCAGTAACCTTTGGGAAATGTCCATCAGGGGAAGACAGCTCATAAAACCAATTCTAGGTGATAGGTACACAGCTTCAGTCTCCAAGAGTCCCAGAATAGCTGAACCTGGAGAACATCTCCAGTCCAGCCCATGCTTAGAGCAGGATCTGCTGCTGTGGGTTGCTCAGAGCCGCTTCCATTTTGATTTTGAATATCTCCAAGAATGGAGACTGCAGCCTCTCTGAGCAACCTGAGCCAGTGCTGGGACACCCTCACAATAGAGAAGTGAGTCACGATGCAGCACTTCCAAACACAGAAATCAGTAATTATTAAGCTCCTTGGGCTCTTTTTTTTAAAGGGAAAATAAAGAAATAATTGAGCCATAAAAAACAATTTTGGTAAAGGTTACCCAGTTTTCCCTCAACAAACTTTCCACATAGACACTTTAAGAATAAACCCACTACTTCTGTCTTCATACCAGAGCAGCACCTGCCCATGGATTGGGTTGCACTGTTGACAGAAGGGTTGGTGATTATTAACATTATTTATTTAGCTCCTAGTAAATGCAGTCGGGCTCTTTGTGCTAGGCATTGCCCAAACAAGCTAGAAGGAGGACAACTTGTTCCCAAAGAAAGTTTTATTTACCTGTTAAACAGTAGACTACAAAGAAATGGGTGGGGGGAAGCAAGGACAGTGAAGCCTTTGTGCTGGTCTCTGAACTTTAGCAGCATTGCTTACCTCATCGAGGCCATGTGTCATCCATCCTAGATTCATTTCCTGAGGGTATTAGCTGGTCAAAAGGATGCAGATGTCCTGTAGGTGTGACCTTTTCTGGAGCCATATGAAATCACTCCAGTGCCTGTTGGGTGCTGTATCATTATTCATTAATTCAAAAGCTGCAGTACGAGTGCACTTAACAATTAATACATATTTTAGAAGTACACTTTTTTAAAAGCCTAAGAAATAGTCTTATATATTTTTCAGTTGTGGTGCTGATCAGTCAGGAAATTAGCTTGAGAAAAAGAAGCAAGTGCAGTTATTTCTTCTCTTGGAAAAATACCTTGCCATGGAAAAGACACTTTTCAAATCTGCAAACAAGAGCAGTAGGGGGTTTCTTTTCCTGGTGTTTCTTCCCAAGTGGAGGAATCACAGAATCATACAATTGGCTGGGTTGGAAGGGACCTCAGAGATCATCAAGTCCAGCTCTTGATCCACTACCGCTGCAGTTACCAGACCATGGCACTGAGTGCCACATCCAGTCTCTTTTTAAATATCTCCAAGGATGGAGAATCCACTACTTCCCGGGGAAGCCCATTCCAATGCCTGATCACCCTCTCGGTAAAGAAATTCTTTCTAATATCCAACCTAAACCTCCCCTGGCACAACTTGAGACCGTGCCCTCGTGTCTTGCTGAGAGTTGCCTGGGAAAAGAGACCAACCCCCACCTGGCTACACCCTCCTTTCAGGGAGTTGTAGAGAGTGATGAGGTCTCCTCGGATCCTCCTCCAGGCTGAACAGCCCCAGCTCCCTCAGCCTCTCCTCATAGGATCTGTGCTCGAGTCCGTTCACCAGCCTGGTTGCCCTCCTTTGGACCTGTTCCAGGACCTCAATATCCTTCCTGAACTGGGGGGCCCAGAACTGGACACAGTACTCGAGGTGTGGCCTCACCAGGGCTGAGTACAGGGGCAGAATCTCTTCCTTAGACCTGCTGGCCACACTGTTCCTGATACAGGCCAGGATGCCATTGGCCTTCTTGGCCACCTGGGCACACTGCTGGCTCATGTTCAGCTTCCTGTCAATCCAGACTCCCAGGTCCCTTTCTGCCTGGCTGCTCTCCAACCACTCTGTGCCCAGCCTGGAGCTCCCCATGGGGTTGTTGTGGCCAAAGTGCAGGACCCGGCACTTGGCCGTGTTGAACCTCATCCCGTTGGAATCAGCCCAATTCTCCAGTCTGTCCAGGTCCCTCTGCAGAGCCCTCCTGCCTTCCAGCTGATCCACACTTCAAGAAAATGTGGTGTTTAAGGGGACAGGTGTCAGTTTTGAAGGGTGTTCAGGTCTTTCGGGGCAGTCCAGCACTTGCCCTTCCAAACACCTCCACTGAGAAGAATGCCTGGGAAAATTAAGAAAGTGGATGAGGTGGTCAAGCACATAACACATGAAAACCTGGTCTTTGAAGATTTTAAAGAAGAAAACCACATCCTCAAAGCAAAGCGTGGAGCTGTAGAAGCTCCCTGCACCTGCACATTTCTGCCATTTCTGTGACACTATATTCATGTACATTTTGCCCTGCCAAATTTCAGAGTACATTTTGGTCAGAACCATCCCATGTGCCTCTAAACATGGTCTTTGTCCATGGATTTCTGCCTACTCAGCTTGCTTGACGATGAAGCTATGCCAGGGAATGAGTTCACCTGAAGAAGAGCTACTGTCTCAATATGCTCATCTCCATCCTCTTTCTATGAAACTGCTTTTCCTTTAATTTCAAAAAGTCAGCAAAATGTCTTAGTTTATGATTGCCAGGTGTTATACTGGTGTATGTTACAGATTTCCTGAAATGAGGAAATTATACCAATGTTCATAAATGAAAACCCACTAGAAGAAAGCATCAGCAGCTTTCAATACATTTGTTTGTTTTTTTCATGTCTTCTTCTTCCTGTCCTCTATAGCTGATGTTAGGTTGCTTGTTATTCTGGAGATTTGAGAAGGGTTTATCTGTGTTTACCCAGTTTTGGTAATTTTTTTTTAATATCTGTATGCTTGGTTGTGAGCAGTTTGAGGTTCCGGTGCCGGGAGGTGATGTGCTTGCAGCCTGTTACATGAAGTTTTCCTGTTCACTGGCCTTTTCCAGCCAGTTAAACAATATCCCATTTTGGAGAGGCAAAACATTTATTTTGGCAAGGTGAAGCAAAGGAAACTTAACAGGTCTCTCAGACCTCACTCTCTTCAATGGCAAGGAAGCTGGTTTGCTTGTTCAAAAACTCAACACAATGACACTGGAACCAAATTGCTTCTCTCCAGGTGGGTGTTTTGGAGAGCTGTGATGGAGACATGGTCTTACTGCTCTCTAGCATCCCAAGCAGTGACAGCCTGACCTTGCAGCTGGGCAAACTTGAAATGCTCACCATTGCCCTTTGCTTAACACCTGCCAGAGACCAATGTTGCTGCATTGTAGGGTAAATCAGCCAGCAGCAGCCCTGGCACTTGCTGCAGGGCAAGGGCAGCATTGTGCATGCTGGGAATCTGGATGTGCAGAGGTTTCTTTTGTGGTTTAGAAGTAGAAAAGGGTATCCACTGAGACACAGGCATGTAAAGTCTTGTCACTGAAGATGTCTGCTCCCATAAAGAGCAGCCAGGAACTTCTGATAAATGTGGTTGCAACATGGCTGTTGTGTTCAGCTTTGATTGCAGATGCAGGCAACAGTGGAGCAACCAGGACAAGATGAAGGGCAACATCTCATTCCTTCTCAAGGAGGAGATGCAGGGCTGAGCACGAAGCAGTTGCTTTGGCTCAGGCACCATTTAGGTCCCTCTCTGATGCTCTGTGTGTGCAGACCATATGTTAGATCGCAGCATTCTCTCTCCTGTTTACTCCTATCTATTTCCCCATGTGTCGTCAGCCCTGAGGCTCTTTTTTCTCTTCTAGTCTCTCTTGGGCAGCAGACTGTAATTCCTAGGTCATCTTCAAAGGAGGCACAGAGCAGTAAAAGCTCAAGCCCTGGGGTGATGCTGGAAGCTTATCCTCCAGCAAAGCTGGGAGAAGCCTTTCCTGTCAAGGGAACACTAAAAGTGTCCTCTGAAACACAAAACCATTTACCAGGTCACAGCACAGTTATTCCCGTGACCCACATAGTAAAGCACATGTAAATCCGTAGTGCAGGGGAAACACCCAGTTTTATGACAGATTTGCATCCTGTCCTTTTGTTCCTTCACTTCTGGAGCCAGCAGTCAGCTGAAGGTCAGGGCTCTGCGGGTTGCACCCTAATGAACACAAATTCAGAGAGAGGATCAGACATCTTTGATGTAAACTGGCCAGCTGAGGCTTACTGTCATGAGAGCAGAAGGTACCAAATAGCAGGAAACATTTTCAGTACATGTAGCTTCTCCATCAACACAGACAAAAAGCACTTTGATTTTTTTCCTCCTATCCACATCCCTATTTCTCTGCCAGGTGTTCCCTGCCACCTCCCCTGAGCTCTTCAACTCTCTGGTATTTTTGCTGGCCAATGTGAATGCTGGGAGATTCCCAAATTTCAGCTAGCTAACTTAAAGCTATATGAATTTTATGTTCTACTGTAATGCCTGCTGTAAAGCAACAGTTACTGAAATGAAACTACTCTCAAATTAAACTTCTACCTACATGCAAAATACAAAAAAGGGTACACTGAAGATTATAATAACCATGTGAGATATTTTTGACCCATCTGATACAGAAGTGGCTTCAGTGATATCTTGCAATAATCTTCATGCCATTATAGAAATATTTAATGTAGTTCATGCTGCAGTGAATGTTTTCTTTGAACTGTAAAGTTCTTTTAAGAAATTTGTTAACCCCCAGACCCTTTTTACTAAGTAGATGCCAACTAGACCTGTGTTCAGGCATACTTACAAGGCTGGTGTTATGGAGATTTAAACAGAAAACAACAGAAATCATACACAAACCACGGCAGTTCTTGCTGGCCATTCAGAAATGTTTCCATGGGGTTGTGGGGTGTTTATCTTAGATTCAGATATGTCATTTGTCTCCTACTCAGACTCTCTCATCTTTCAGTAAAACTATAACATAGAAGAACAAAAAAGAATTTGATTTTTTTTTTTTTTTGTTCTTTCCAAGCAGCTCTAAGATCCAGTGAAAGAGCACCCAGGATGCCGGAACCTGCGAAGTCCACCTCTGCCCCCAAAAAGGGCTCCAAGAAAGCTGTGACAAAGACCCAGAAGAAAGGCGACAAGAAGCGACACAAGAGCAGGAAGGAAAGCTACTCCATCTATGTCTACAAAGTGCTGAAGCAGGTCCACCCTGACACCGGCATTTCTTCCAAGGCCATGGGCATCATGAACTCCTTCGTCAACGACATCTTTGAGCGTATTGCTGGAGAAGCCTCCCGCCTGGCCCATTACAACAAGCGCTCCACCATCACCTCCCGGGAGATCCAGACAGCTGTACGCCTGCTGCTCCCCGGGGAGCTGGCCAAGCACGCTGTCTCAGAGGGCACCAAGGCTGTCACCAAGTACACAAGCTCCAAGTAGCCAGATGCCGCCTATCCAACAGGACCATCAAGCACCAAACCCTCTGCGCAAACACAGGTAGGCAGCCACGGTCCGGATAAATGTCACAGCTATTATCCACAGCAATTTACAGCCTTGGGATGGGCATGAGAAGCTGTCTGATGGAAGGGGAGATGATGATCTGGAAGCCGTCTGATTTCCATAGTCTGCTCGGGACATGTGACAGGTTCTGCGGGGCTGGTGGAGGAGGCCTCTGCTTTCACATCTCATCTGAAGGACTGACCAGCTGCAATATATCCAAACTCTCCTCTGTGCTTGGCAAACGTGCATGTTTGGCGCTGGCAGGGGAGACTGACAGTGGCAACACAGGGACAGCGTCTCTGAAGTCTTCCTGTTTGGCTGCATTCTCACAGTCATTCAAAATGGGCACTGAGGAGTCAGTGCTGGTATCCTCTCCCTTGTAGCCCAAATCTGTCCTGGTGTATGGCGGCATAGCCCACCCCACCCCATGCTGGCAGAAGTGGCAGTGACAACTACCAGGCACTGGCCATAGAATAAAATCCATCTTGACTCAACAGCTATCTGTGCTTGACAGCCCATTTTAAAGAGCAGGTCTGACAGGCAGACAGGTGCCCAGGATGGTCTAAGGGCTGTTCCTCTGTTCCTCCTCATTGATTCTGATGGATGAGCCATTGAGCAGGGTGAGGGTGTCGGTTCTGGAGCTGCTCTCTACCTCCCCTTGTGTCAAGGTGGACGGACAGACAAGGGGAGATGTTAGGGCTGCATCACTACCTTCCCCAGCTGCTGCTTTGCCTGCTTTAGGAGTTGCATTGGTGTGAAAGATGTTGCTAACTCTGCCAACCTTGGTGCTGCCTGGGCATTCCCTTCCACTGTAAGTGAGGGCAAGGTGGGGTGCTGCCCATGGGGGGTCCTCTCTCCTGTAAGCACTGGAGTGGTGCAGAACAGACAGCACAGACATGTCAGGAGGGGGCTGAGGATTTGGGAAGGCATCTGGAATAGGAGCAGAAGTGGTTAATACAGTCTGGGGGAGAGGCAGGCTCCCCACAGAGATCACTGCAGGCAGCTCACCTGGCCCTGCCTTCACTGCTTTATTCACCCAGTTAGAAAGAAAAGCAAAAACTGGGACTGGGTGGATATATAGGGACACTTGCCTGCATCTCACTGATATTTTAAATGTTAAATAATTTTAAACTACTTCGTATACTCCCCCTGCCTTCTCAAAGTCCACGGTAATATGAACAATAATTAAATCCTGCTAAAAGCCGTAGAGATTAGTGGAGGAATGTCTTGGCTACAGGTTTATCTTGCCCAAACTGCTCGATAGCAGAAGAGCATGTGTAGAACTGATGTGAAGCTGGAGCTTCCTACTCAAAACACAAAATTAGCTGACATTTAAAAAAAAATTATCAAAATCCCTAGTAGACAGTAGCACTTAGATGAAAAATATTCCAACCTAAAATAATAACAACTTTCTGCTGCTAACTCTGTAAATAAAGCGGGCAGCAAAGACACAGGGTCCAGAACTAAGTGAAGGCTCTCCCCAAACTCCAAGACCTTGGTTTTAATTTAAAGGTAAATTCATAGCCCAAAACAGCAACCTCGCAGTACATCTCTCTTTCCCCTCCATTTGTCTCTGTCCTGTTTCTTTACACTTCGAGAGTGATGAGGACCCTTGTTGCTTTTGGAGCTGTAGGATTCTGCAGCTTCAGAAGATTCTGTTATTTCTTGGTTTTATAACAGTGTTGCTGTCATTTTCTAGTTGGTCCAAGGAAAGGACCACATGGACCTGCTGAACCAAGAGCACCTGAGAAACCCCAGGGAAGCACCAGGGTCTTCTGCGGTCTCTGTGCAAGAACGAAGGTCAAATTGCTTATGCTCTGCTCCTATCCCTCTGCTTTGTGTTTGAACACCCCACACCCAAAAAGGGACTTTTGTCCCGTACTTTGCTAGGTGATAGGACACGGTCCAGTTTCATACCCTAGTGCCAGGAGGAATCCCTAGCCATATCTTTGAGAAAGAGGAAAAGCTGTCAGCATCCACATCAAGCAGCTCCCAGCAGCAGTACCTGTGCTCAGTAGCATTGGTAACCTGGGCCACTTGGCCAGGATGCTTTGGAGGTGACAGCTTAGCACTTCCTTTTGCTTTCTAATCAAAGAGTGAAATCAGATACCAAAGATGAAAATGTACCTGCAACTGGCTTAGAGCCACTGTCCTTATCCCCTCTCCCTCCAGAAATCAGCAGACGATGCAGAAGGGGAATACAGGGTGCAAAGAGCTGTCTGGGATCACTGGAGCTTTCTCCTCCCATCCCTATGAGCTGCAGTGGTCAGTTACCATTTGAAGGTAGGAATTGAGAGTGGAATAAATCCACTCCAGTCCAAGCAGTGTGCGTGAGTCAGGACACATAACTCCCAGGATAACCCAACACAGCCTCTAAATACTCACTCTTTCAGGCAGGTCAGAATCTTGCTCCAGTCTCTGCAGCTTGCAAGAACTCAGGAATATGAAATGAAGGTTTGTCCCTCCAGGGTCTCATGGGCAGCTCAGAGAGCCAGGGACAAGTCTGGTCGCTTAGATGACTGGCCCCATATGCATATTGACACTGCTGGTGTCATTTTCTTCTGCCACTGCTGCCACTCCATTTTTGGAGATTGTTTCAGAGGGAGGAGAAGTGGCAGTTTAAGTCTATAAAAATACTTGAAGGCTTAAAGAGGATATTTGAATTGTCTAAAGCTGAGTGACTGGGACTGGTCATGTTCATCCATTTATGGTTTAGGCTGTCATTTCACACATCACTTGCTCTTCACTCTGCTTTTGTATCATTTATTTACTTGTCCCTGGCAATGTGAAGCACAGTATTGAGGAACCAATCCAGGTTAAAATGAACCTTTTTATTTCTTTACTTCCAAGCTTTGTTTTAACCCAAAAGCAGGTGGCTGCTCTGATCTGTCACTGTTGTACAGATACTTGCACCAGCTGAGGGAAAACCTGATCCAGGAAAGGCAAGGCTGGGATAAGCTAGCTAGGGCTGCCACAGAAAGCAGTTGGGAAATTAATGTCACTGGGGTCAAGGGAAAATGAAGAAAGGAAATGTGTCTCCTGCAGTGGTCTGGTTAGCAGCAAAAACATGGCTCTTAAGTGCACTGCTTTGGGTGTTAACCTTGTACTACCCTTGTGATGTCCCACAAGCAGTTTCTTTAACAGTCCTGACACTGGAAATAAAACACACCCCATTTCTGCAGATCCCAAAGGACTCAGGTGTTAAGCAGGGGGAAGGGAGTGGATTGGGAAGGGCACTCATGCAGCCACCCAGCTGTAGTGGTTGGAGGCTCCTTGTTCAGCAGGCAAACAGTATGTGAGGCAGCCTGCCCTTCCTGCAGCTGCCTGCTGCTCTACAGGCACATTCTCGAAGCAATTTAAGAGGAATTATTTTGACTGTGATGAGCTTGGACTGAGCCTTAATAGTAGAGGCAATAGAAAGTGGCCTATAAGTTCAAGCATCAATTGTCCACTCAGTAATCTGAAGTGTGACAGATTCCAGTTCTTTGGTTAGGGGATTTGTTGCAGAAGATAATTTCTGCACTTTAGGATCTCTGCTTTTATAAAAAAAAGTGTCTTTTCAGCTCTGGAACTGATTAAGCAATTTAAAAACTGAGATAACATACTGAGTCCCACTCTTCCTCCCTGATTCCTACTGCAGTCCCATAAGCATGCCTGGGCCATTTCTGTGTTTTGACAATTAAAAAATAAATAAATAATATCAACTGCAGATTGAAAGTTGGAAAAGGAAGCTGAAAAAGTAATACAGCCTTGATATTAACCTCATATTAACCCTGTGGACAACACTGCTCTGAGTTATTTGTTTTCATGTCCAATTTAAATAATAAAATTAACTGCTGCGGATCTACTCCTTTTTTTCCACCCTGCTTCCCTAGAAGATCTTAAAGTCCATCTGCTCTTCACAGCAGAGCTGAACCCACAGAATAGCCAAGTACCCACATGCATGGAGGTTTGCTCCTGCTCAAGACAAACAGGTCTTTAGTCAAGCATGGGGAAAACATTAATAAAAACAAGTGTGAAGGACAAGTGCCTGTCTTGGACACTGCTACATGTCTTCAGAAAGCGTGTCTGAGCTGAACAGTCCTGCCTGCAGGAGCACTTCTGTGTGCACTTCTGCGTGCACTTCTGGTGACAGGCAGCTATTGAGGTAGCCCCAAATCCTGGCCACTCCTGGACTTAAGCTTGGCATGGCCTCTGCACAGCCCTAAGCATTTGTCCCATCAAAGCATTTCCTGACTGTTTACATCCAGACCAAATTGTTTACAGGGAAAGGAAGAATGTGAATTCGATCATAAAAATCACTTGCTGCCAGAATTTTGAGAGTTGCTCCAGACCAGCACCTGGAGAGCAATCTCCCATGCTTACTCTCCATGCATGATATGGCCTTACGTACACAGAGGTTTTTTGACAGTAAATGTTGCATCAAGTATGATCTACATCTACTGCTGTTTTATTACCTGTGTTACTGTTAATTACTTGATTTATGTTAAATGTATAAATAAAATGTTAATGCCAACCTGTTGAAGGTCAGATGAGACCCAGCTGTCAGGATTTCTTTGGTTCCACCATATCACCGGGTCCCCTTACTACTTATGTTTCTCTTTTTCCCTCGTATTTCCTCCAGACACAGGGTGAGAGGAGCCACCCTTCCAGCAGAGATGGAGCCTGGCTGGTCCTGGCAGAGGGGCAGTCAAAAACCAGAGCAGCCCCTCATTGACAGGATGTCACTGGCTGCCACCAGTGTCACCCACCCCAAACATCCACACACCATGAACTTCTCTGAATTTTCAGGCCATTCTGGTGAGCTTTCCCTGGGCACAGCCAGGCCTTCAGCCTGTCCTTGCCACACTACTGCTTGGAGTGTGCTCTGCTTGAATCCTTTAACCCACAAAGTGTAACACTTGTGATTTGCACAGACCGAGCATGGTGACATTCTGTGCTTGGAAACGTGTTTTATGCACAATCAGAATTACCATTTATCTGAATGTGGTTGTGACTGAATAAGTAGATGCAGGGAGACCAGTGGGTGTAGTCTACCTTGACCTTAGCAAGGCTTTTGACACGGTCTCCCATAACATCTTTGTGAGCTCAGGAAATGTGTGATAGAAGAAACTGCAGTGAGATAGATTAAGAACTAGCTACACAACAAAAGCCCAAAGAGTGGTGATCAATGGTGCAGAGCCCAGCTGGAGACCTGTGAGTAGTGGAGTCCCCCAGGGGTCAGTGCTGGGTCCAGGCCTGTTCAACATCTTTATCAATGGTCTTGATGATGGGACAGTGTCTTCTCATCACATTTGCTGATGACTCAGAGTGGGAGAACTGTCTGGCACCCCAGAAGGCTGTGCTGCCATTCAGAGGGACCTAGATGGGCTGGAGAGTTGGGCAGGAAAAAATGTAATGAGTCACAACAAGGGCACCCCAAGAACCAGTACAGGCTGGGGACTGAGCTGTTGGAGACTAGTGAAGGGGAAAGGGACCTTGGGGTGCTGGTGGACAGAAGGATGACCATGAGCCAACAATGTGACCTTGTGGCCAAGAAGGCCAATGGCATCCTGGGGTGCATCAGAAGGGGGGTGGTTAGTAGGTCGAGAGAGATTCTCTTCCCCTTCTACTCTGCCCTGATGAGGTCACATCTGGAATATTGTGTCCAAATCTGGGCCCCTTAGTTCAAGATCAACAGGGAACTGCTTGAAATAGTCCAATGCAGAGCCATAAAGATGATTAAGGGAGTGGAACATCTCCCTTATGAGAAAGGGCTGAGGGAGCTGGGTTTCTTCAGACTGGAGAAGAGGAGAATGAGGAGTAACCCCTTTAATGTTTATAAATACATAAAGGGAGAGGGCCAGGAGGATGGTACCAGGCTCTTCTTACTTATGCCCAATGACAGGAGAAGAGGCAACAGATAAAAGCTTGAGCATAGGAGGTTCCATATAAACATGAGGAGACATTTTTTTTTACTATGAGGGTGACAGAGCACTGGAACAGGCTGCCCAGGGAGGTTGTAGAGCCTCCTTCTCTGGAGACATTCAAAACCTGCCTGGATGCATTCCTACATTAGCTCCTGTAGCTGACCCTGCTCTGGCAGGGGAGTTGGACTCAATGATCTTTTGAGGTCCCTTCCAACCCTTAACATTCTGTGATTCTGTGAATTAATGATTACTGCCACTAGAAAATCTTTCTTTGGACTATAAGAAATTTATAGACAACAAACATGGAATAAGATGTAGCATCTGAAAATCCCAGGAAGGAAAAGATTGGTAAATGCATTCAAATGAAACACTTTTTTGTTGAACATCAGCATCGGAAGGCACTCATTGGAACAGGAAATGTGCATGACATACTAGACCCTATGTGTTGGGGAAATAGGCTTATACTTCATTTGGCATATAACAAGTCAGACCTAAAAAGATTTAGACTCTTTAAGGACAGACTCATAAGCTTAATGTAATGGAGGAAAAGCAGTATTTGGAGGGGGGAAAGTATAACTAACTGTTCCAAAGTATTTCTTTGCAAATAAATAGTTTATGCTACTTCTAACACTGGTTTCCATTTTGATACCCCTTTGCAGAGCAGCACCCACAATGCACTTCCATAACAGAGCTGACACCTGGTCTTGAGGAGACTGAAACCAGGTCAAAAAATGTGGAGCATAACCTATGGTCACATTCATTTAGGATGCTGGGAGATAACTAGGGTTGTTTGTTTGCTTGTTTGCTTGTTTTCAGTTATTCAGTTATTATTTAGTTCTTATTGACTGGTTATTGAAAGACCATTAGCTGGACTCAGGTGCCCTGGGGCTAAGGTTGTGGATGGAACCAGATACAAGAACTCATGAGCATCAAAAGAAAGTATAAGAGAACTAGGTTTAAAGTATGTAAAAAGAAGCATCTCTTCATGCCACAAGCAACCTATTGAGCCTTTTGCCAGTGGATATTGGAGATGTTACAGTTTAGTTCAAAAACAAATTAATGGAAAAGAAATTTACTGAGCTGGTTGGCAGATGTAAACTGTGTTGAAAATTATTAGAGGCTGTGAGAGTGGGAGGTAGACATTACTATATGTGTCTCCCCTATTCCTACAGTCTTCCATGCCTGTTCTCTCATGGCCACTGCTGGAAACAATTTTTTTTTTGGATGCACCAAAGAGCTGATCCAGGTTGTCTGCAAACTATCTTGTAATGTCTGCCTTGTCCTACCTATGAACTGTTGAGGGTTTCATGCAGTTTTCTTAGGCCTTTGAAACTTGTAAGATAGCATAAAATCTTTTTTTCTTCCTTTCCTACACAGCTCCTGCACTTGACTTGGTGGTTATGTAGATTGTGTTAGCCTGGCTTGCATGAAAGATGTGAAAGATGTTTTGTTTCTAAAATTGTTAGAGTTAATAAACACAGATGGTGTGAGAAAGAGAGAGGAATGGAGCTTCTGCTTTCTCATAGAAAGGAAAGCTGTTATTAAAAACATTTCTCATTTTCTCCCTTGAAGCAGTTGATTTTAAAAAAATAATTATACTCAATTTCCTGCCTTTAAATGTCCCTAATGCTAATTCCCCCCCACAAAAAAATTTCTTACACAATTCATTCAGAAAAGAATTCTTCCAGATTTAATTGTCCTCTAAAGACAGAAGAGGATTGTAATAGTAATAGAAATGAAAAGATTTATAAGGATAGGAAAGGACTGGCTGGGTGTGAGGCACAGGAAGGGACCAAAGACAGGAGACTGTAAGTGATCAGTCTGAGAGTGGCAAGTGGTGATGAGACCTCAGTGAGGAGCCCACCCAAATGCCAGCACATGCTGCATGCAGCTGCTCAGGGGACAGTCAGGAAAAAAGGGCAGGGAGCAAATCCTAGTAACTCCCAGAGGTGGAGAAGGGTGGATGGTGTGGTGGTTGCCAACAACTAAAAGGGTACAAAAGGCACATCCAGAGAATGCATATGGTCACCAACCTGAAGGGAACCCAGGAAATCTGATGAGGAAGTGAGGTTACCATTCCTCACCCCCAAAAGTTGTTGCAAAGATGGGACACGTGCATCCTGGTGTCTGCATGCTGGTCAGACAGCTTGGATACACCCATCTGGTGAGTACCTGGGTATGAGAACATGAATGTGAGTGACTCAAATCAGTCTGGCTTTAAAATAAATTCACCCTCCTATGGGTACTCACCTGGAGTTTGCTGCTTTGTGGATACTCATGGATTAGCGGTGTAGATCCAGCTTCTGGGCACCTCTCAACCTATTGCCCATTGAACCTCCTGGGCAGGTGTGGGAGAGCTCTCACATACACCCATATTGACCAACACAGAAGAAAGTGTCCAGCATGACTTTTCAAGTAAACCAGGAGATGCTTCTGACCTTCTGACATGTCCTGATGAATACTAAGCTGCCTCTGAAAACAGCCACAGACAGAAGAGCCATGAGTGCTGTCAATATGAGAACTCAGTCTCCTCCCTTCACCTGAGACTGGGAAGATGAACAAAAGGAGGGAACCTGAGTGTGTCACATTCCATTTCATTATAATGAAAGAAATTTGAGACTCCTATTGCCATTTACCATCTTCTTTTTGTGTACTTTTTTTGGAGTGCAGTTCCTTGAGTACTCAAGGGTTCCCAGGATGATGTTTTGGTGGGAACTGATGGAAACAGGCTGTTGAACTGCTCTGTCTCAATAAAATCTGCCCTTGCAAGAAGCTTTCTGAGGCATGGCTGTGTTCTAGCAAAGTGGGAAGCCTGTGGTGCCAGGGGCTGCTGCTAGAAGGTTCCTGTCATTGAGAGGTTGCTTTGTTGGGATGAGTGTTTATCCCATAGCTGCTTCCTCCTGTCATCAAGGTAATAAAAAGTTACATCTGAGTGCTGAATTTGGAGTTGCAGCATCTTCCCCTCTCCTCACCAACTCCCTGTAATACCATGTCTATACAGTCCTATCCATGTGAATTCAGTGTTAAGCCCATTCTGCTCCCATAGTGACCTGCACTCTGGCCCAAACTGCCTCTTTAAAGGTGATGTGAGAAAACTCAATTTTATCCCCCTACCCCATTTGCAGCTGGCGTTGTGGCTGAAGGACCTAGGGCACCTCTCACTGCAGCTGACTCTGTGAGGTCCACCAGCAGCCCCTGGCCACTTAGCAAGAGAGAGCCAGAGCTCTTTTTAGCTCAAATGATTCAGCACAAAGAAGCTCAGCATCAGGCATCTTGCATCTCTTCTCATCACGCCTCTTCTCAAGTTTTAAGTACAAGGAGACAAAAGTCCTTGCAAACCCCTGATTCTGTCATTTCCCTGAACATATGCCTGTCATGCTGTTTCTGGCATCCAGATATCTTTAAAAGGAAAAGACAGAGCTCTTAGGAATCACGGGGCACCACATGCACCATCTCTTTTTCAGAGCCAGCATCTTCCCTGGCATAAGGTAATCACCATTTGTGATATTCTGTGTTTGTGCGACAGGATACTGAACAACACTGAACACCAGCAGAAGAAAGTTTGATGCAAGCAGCTTCACGGCATGAGGGATGAATAAGACATCCTCCATACCACAGCAACCAAGAGCCCAGCCATATATTTTAGAGGGATTAGAAGTGCAGATGGCAAGAAGAATTTCAATAACAAAAGACTGAATAGATGCAAGTCTTGCAATAGATGCAAGACTGAACAGATGCAGGCAACTGGAGCTCTCTGCTTCATAGCAAAGTTACACCAGTTACAAAGGAACAGCAGGAAGAAGCTTTATCCCCCCCTGTCAGCTGCACTGGGGCTTGCAGCATCCTCAGTAGCAGCCCAGACCTGCTGACCCTGGCAAGTCTGTCTGCTAGAAATTTGTGCCAGAAGTGCTCTCTTCGTGTGAACATTTCAGACTGTTCAGAAGGAATACTCAATTTTTGGAAGTTTTCCCTCTTTTGATTGTAATTTACCATTTGATGACATTTTTCATGTTTTCTTCAGAATCTCAGGGCTTAGCCAGGCTGTGGATAACTTTAGCACTCAGCTACACACCTGCCAAGGCTTGAGCAGCCAAGAGCTCTGGAAATGACCTGGAAAAATGTGAAGGCAACCTAAATACGTGCAGTTTTGTGTTTTGGGCACAAGTATATCAAAGCATCCAACCCAACACAAGGCCAAAAAATTTTGTACTTATACTTAGGCCTCATATTCTTCAAATTTCTCTCTAGCAATCTGTCTTAGGAAATGTGAGAGCACCAAGCCACTGCTCACTTAATTCTATAGCTCAGAAAACAAAAATCCTTCATCTCTTTCCTTTCTTTGTTTGGATGAGTAGGAAAGGTGACTTGAAACAAAGCCACCTGCTATTAGGAGGAGCACAGAAATTACTGTCTGTAGATACCTGCTTCCCAGCTCAGATCCCCTTTCCCTGCAATTGCTCTTATTCTTACCCTGGTGCATGCCTTCCTATCTCTTCTAATGAGGTTGTGCAGCTATATGGAAAAAAAAATAACTGGGAAAATACATGAAGGCAGAAATAAATGTTTCTGAAGTAAGGAGTAACAGATCAGTACGTAAAAACTGTTTGCTGTTATCCCTTAAATGCTTAATGTAAAAGGTGAGAGTGCCTTGCAGTGAGATTCCATTCCCCATCAGGTTCCATCTGCTCCAGGCTTGGCATGAGGAGCATTTTCTAATTTTTTTTGACAAGAGCTCAATTTAGGAGGGTGGCAAGGGTGAGGACTCCTTGAAAAATAGGCACAGCAATATTACTAAAATCTCCCACATAAGTTTTAATACAGATAAGTAGCAGCACACAGTCAAAAATCCTGCCTCCAAATCTCATTCTGGATTCCAAACAGAGGTCTGCTGCTTCTTAGCTGGGTCTGAAGCTCTGAGTACTAGTAATACTAGCATCGGTTGTTACCAACATTCATAAAAGATCTTTTGCCTGGCTCTGAAGCTTGTGGTTGCTGTGCCCTGTAAGCTCCACTATTAAATTCTACTCAGATTCTCTGGTTATAATTGAGATTTCACTAAGAACTTATTTCAAGGTGGGAAAATGCCCTTTTTAATTTTCTGAGACTCTGTTCTCTCCTTCGAGTCATCCAGCAATGACACCTCCACCACAACACTGAGTCACACAGCCTGAAATGGTAACACTTTGTCCATACAGAAATGGGTGTCTTATCAGCTGGGTTCTGAACCCTGAGCTGAAGCAGTGCCCATGCCATCCTGACAAGCTGAGTCACTGAAGGAGGCACCAGGAGGGAGGCTGTCAACATGGCAAATATACTCACCTGCATCCAGTCCAAAGCCCTGACCCTGAAGGACAACACACACAGAGCTCCTTTCAGCAGCTCCTCTATGAGCTGGCTTTAGCCTGCTGCTGAGACTTATTTTCATTATTGTAGATAAAGAGAAGCTGTGTCTGTGGCAGAGCAGTATTTGGTATAAATGTGTTCAGTGAAACTCAACCAGCTTTTGTCAGGGCTGAAAGAAAACTGAAAAGAGTAAGTCATCTATCCAAATTGGTTTATTTTTATTTCAGCAGTGCTAATTTAATTCAACTGAGAGCAGGCTTTGACAGCAAAGAAAGCAGCTTCTCTGCTGCCCTCACAGCAGAGGGACAGGCTGACAGGACAGCCAGGACACAGTGAGGAGGAGCACCAGGGGACCAGGACAGCAGAAGACAAGTGCTTATGCTTGGCTTTACTCACCTGTCCTGCCCCTCACAGCACTTTGGAATCTGCTCAGTCTGCAGCAGGTTCCAGCAGTTCCCTTGGGGTTGATGGGGTAACAGGCTACACATGCACTGGGTGGGAGGCTGTGGCACCACCATTTGCAGCCATTTGTGGGAAAGTGGAGATTTATGGCTTTGGTCTGCTAGGCACAGAAAATGGCATTTTTCTAGGCAAAACTAGCCCTATGAGGTGTTGTCCCTGCCCTGTACACCCATATATCATAGAATGCAGTAGCAGCAGGCTGTAGGCAGGACAGAGCAGGCAGGGGCAGGGGGGTGTTTCAGCTCACCACAAAAGCCAGAGGGAGCATGGGGATAAACCCAGACACCTCTAGCTTAGACTTTACAGAAGCTCCTCTCTGACTCAGCACTGATGATCCCAGCATGTTGAGGAAGATTTCAGAGAGGACCCCACTGACTTAATTTAATTTTCTCCTAGTCTCTAATGTCTTCTATACACATGCATACAATGCCTTGTTGCATCCTGCTCAGTCAATATAAAACCACACTGCCAATATCTGCTTATATCCTGCCTTGTCCCCCACAGCTTTCCAGCTTCTTCAGCCATGTGCTGGCCTTGTTGGGTCTTCTTCAGGCTCAAAATCCTTTCTGCAAAACTTCCTCAAGCCTCTCCATCTTTCTTCTGTTCCTCTTTGCTGGTGGCTTTGGTGAACACTTCCCTAACAGGCTAGGAAGTACTGTTTCCCTTTCTCTCAGAGCCCTTGTGTCCAGAAGGAGATTGAACTTCAGAAATTAGATCTCTATCTGTCTCAAAGTCCCTTGCCACAAAGCACAAGTGAAAAAGCCTCAAAGGATTGCTCATCTTGCTGCTGCAAGGGAGGAAGCTGAGCACTGAAGATGCAGTTGAAAGGGGATTTGTGTTCACCACACACACTGACAGCTGTAAAAACACAGCACTGATAAAGCCATTTCACTTCACTTTACTTCACTCTGCTTGGCCTGAACGACTGCTGCAGGTGCTGGGATGCTCCTCACTGGGTAAAAGAGAAACTTCCATGCTGTGAGCCAGTTGACCTGTGCTAGGATGAAGTGACCTACACCATAGGCATGCATATTTCTCTCATTTTACAATGGAAGAAGTCTGAAAACCTTCCTGGGAAACTGTTATATGAAATCAGGCAAGTTTGTAGCAGGCAGGACCTGGCAGAACACAGACCTGCAATGAGACCATCCAGCCCTTTGCACCCCTCAGGATGTGACTTCTCTGTCCCTCTCATCAGGAGCTGTATGCAGGCTATTAGCTGTTTGCCATGGGAGGCTGTTGTGCTGAGATAATGAACCACACCTAGTTCAGCACAGACACGTCCTCTCCACAGATCTGATCTTTGCCAGAGCTGAGGACACAAGAGCCCTTCCAGAGCTACAACCCTTCCTTTATTATCTCTAGATTTTAAGCCAAGAACTCTGCTTAAAACACCTCAGCAGAGTTAATCTAGAAGCAGCAAGCCAGGGACTCAGCCCATGTCCTCTTGCACAGTGGAGAGCCCCTTCAGAAGATTATGCCTGTGTCTATGCTCCTTGACCATTCACCTCTTAGGGCTGCTTTGCCTTCTCTGCAGGAAACCTTTTAGCCAAAGGGACAAACTCAGCACTTGGTTTTGAATCCATCAGAGAGCAAGACAAATAAATCTGTGGAGAAAAAAAAAAGAAAGAAATATATTGTACAAAATTTTCAAGCAGCTTTTGCAGACACCTGACGTCAGTCACACACCTCTGTCCTGTGTGCAATCACTGCCCTTCCCAACCCATCCTGCAGGAGGTCATCTCTCTGCTGCTTGGAGATGGTGACCACAGGCAGGAGACTGCAAAGAGCCTTGGACTTCAAGAGCTTCATCTTCACCTGCTTGTGCTACGGGGTTGACACTGAAAGGAAATCCTTAAGCCACATAGCTGTGTTTTTCTTGGAGGAGTGGCACGAAGCTGGGCAATTAAGTCAACAGCTTCTTGGGTGCCATTCTCATGCCTAATGCCAGTGGTCACGGAGTTGCCCCCACACCCCCTGACATCTTCTAGTTAGAAATAAAACAGGAAAATCATCTTTCCTCTCACCCTATCTCCTGTAAGAAAAGGGATAAGGAAAGTACAGATCCCTGATACCCATGCAGGGCAGTTAAATCTCACCACAGGCTGATCAAACATTGTATTTAGCCATCCCCACTCTCCATTTGGTGTTTTTTCTTCCTACCAGCACTGGTCAGACCCACAGTAATAATGTGGGCATACTCTGCAGCAGAATTTTTATTTATAGTGTAGTGGATGTTTGCTTCACCCAGCATCATCATTTTGAAGGCAGGAGCACAGGTTGTCTCCTCTACTGATGTTTTGGAGGTGCCCTGAAATCGATAAATCTGTGCAGTTGCACAGAGGCATCAGGAGGATAAGGGACAGTTATCTGGAGCCTGCATTGCTCCTCCTGATCAGCTGAAGGGCCTGCTCCCATTGCATCAATGTGGCAGGAGAAGAAGATGGCTCCATTTCAATTTGGCTTCCCTGAGCTAGCAGAGCACAGTACTTTCCTCAGGCAATAGAGCAGGCTGTGCTACTTCTTCTGTTACTTCTCTGAACTCCAGAGATGTGTGTTCCTTTGATTATTCTTGCAATTTGTATCCTCTACATTACAACTTATTTCATAAGGTAGTTATGGGAACAAAATGAGATGTGCTGCATTTCTCCATAAAGCTACCACAGTGGGACCTAGCACTTAATTACACCACTCTTTGAGTAGTATGAACCTTCCTTGTAGACAGGTTGGAAGAGTCGTGAGCTAATGACAAATATTCATTCATTTTACTTGTCTGTAGCAAGGGAGGACATCCCAGCTTTCCTCCTCCATCACTGACAGCTTCAACACCCCCTGCTCTTGCAGCAAAGCAGACACAGAAATAAAATACACATGGATTTTTTGACCAGGTTTCACAAGTATGTGAGTGCATACACTTTGTTAATAAGTATCAGGAAGGAACTTGGGCACACCTATGACATCACTGAACATCCTAGTCATAGAATCAGTGAATTATTTAGGTTGGAAAAGACCTTTAAGATCACCAAATCCAACATTAAACCTAAGATTTGCAAGCCCACCACTTAACCCTAAGCACCCCATGTATTTTAATACCTCCAGGGATGGTGACTCACGGTGACTTCCCTGGGCAGCCTGTTCCAGTGCTTGACAACCCTTTCAGTGAAGAAATGTTTCCCAATTTATAACCTTAACCTCCCCTAGTGCAACTTGAGGCTATTTCATCTTGTTCTATCAATTGTTAGCTGGGAGAACAGACCAACACCCACCTCTCCACAGCCTCCTTTCAGGTAATTGTAGGGAGTGATAAGGTCTCACCTCAGCCTCCTTTCCTCCAGGCTGAACAACCACAGTTCCCTCAGCTGCTCTCTGTAAGAATTATTCTCTAGACCCATCACCAGCTTCATTGCCCTTCTCTGGACTCTCTCTAGCACATTAATGTCCTTCTTTTAGTGAGAGGCCCAAAACTGACAAAAATACTTGAGATGCAGTCTCACCTGCCCTAGTCCTGGTGGCCACACTATTCCTGATACAAGCCAGGATGCTGTTGATTGCCTTGGCCACCTGGGCACACTGCTGGCTCATGTTCAGCTGGCTGTTGATCAACACCCTCAGGTCCTTTTCCATGAGCCAACTTTCCAGCCACTCTTCCCCAAGCCTATAGCATTGCGTGGGGTTATTGTGACCCAAGTTCAGGACCCAGCACTTGCCCTTGTTGAACCTCATAAAACTGGCCTTGGCCCATTGATCCAGCCTGTCCAGATTTCTCTTCAGAGATTTCCTACCCTCAGACAAATCAACACTCTTGCCCAACTTGGTGTCATCTGCAAACTTACTGAGGGTTCACTCAATCTTCTCATCTAGATCATTGATAAATATATTAAAAGAGAACTGTCCCCAACACTGAGGCCTTGGAAACTCTAGTTGTGACCAGATGCCACCTGGATTTAGCTCCATTTGCCACGCATCTTTGGGCCCAGCCATCCAGTCAGATTTTGCCTGGCAAAGTAAACTTTCTTGCTTTTTTACCTTCACTTACCTTTAAGAAGGCCTACTCCTAGCAAATGATTCAGTTGAAGTAGGGAAGTGATGTGTTATTTCTGGTCACTGAAGGATTTCTAGATGTTGTGGAGCTCAGAGGCATCACTGAAGTTCTTCCTAAGCCACACAGAAAGGAAAGGAGAAGAGCTGTAGCTGCTGTCAGTTGTGAAACAGTCCATGAACAGAAGGAAAAGCCATATCCATCTATTTGGCTCATTTGGGCATTCATGGGAAGAACTGTGATCTACCTACACATGGAAAAATCTTGGGCAGATGGACTTCAGCCCCTTTTTTTGAAGTAGGATGGTTCGCTGTGCCCCCTGGGCACAGAAATCTCATTTGAGCAGAGCAAGGGCACTTCCCCAACATTGCAGTGTTCAAGGTCAGGTAGGGCAGGGCTTTGAGTAACCTGATCTAGTGAGAGATGATCCTGTCTGTGGCAAGTGGGTTGGACCAGATAATCTTTGAAAGTTCCTTCCAACTCAAAGCATTCTGTGATTCTGAGGGAGTGAAGTTGTCATCTCCATCTCCACACTGCTGACTCAGCAGCCACTGTACAGCACCCTCATTCATACCTTGCCATCACATTCAAAGGCTTAAAAATAGGCTTTTTACACGAAGCTGCATAGCTGGAACTTGCCCAGCCTGGTTCCAGACCCCTTTTGGGCCTGCCCACATGCCGGGTACCACAGCTGAAGATTTGTGTCACTGCTTTCATTTTGGGCTGTGCCCACTTCCAGAAAGCCAAGTCCTCAATCTCTTCAGATCTTTTCCTGAAGCTCAGTTAATCTTGTCAATGTAGAAAAACTGAAAAGCAATTCTTCTGGTCTTTCCTCCAGGCTTCCTTTCCTGTACATCTCTCTTACTCTTCAACTGCCCTTCCTCTACTCTTGCCTGCCCCCCCCAAGCATCACTGCTGAAACTCTCTGGGGCTCCAGGACCCTCCTCCCAGGCTACCACTGCTTCACCCTGCTCCTCACATGTCAAGAACCTCTGGAGCACTCTCCCCTGCCTCCCAGGCTCTCCTAGAAATGGCTCCTACTCCCTAGCATCTCTTCTCCTCCTTGTCCTCCTCCTCACCATCATGTGTTCACCCCTCTCTTTCATCTGGGAAGAGAGATTAAGCCTCTCTCTGCTTAGATCAAAGCCTAGAAGTGCTAAAACTCACTGTTATGAACACATCTTAGTGAGGAGACTGGAAGGGCTGACCCAGCAGAATGCTCTCACCCTGCAAGGCACGGTCAGGTTTCCAGGGCTATTACCAGAAAATGTGAAAAAATGCAAATAAAGGCCCAGTCCTGGTGTTTTGGACCGAAGCATCACACTGCACTGAGGAGAAGTGATGAGACCTCAGCAAGTGCCAGACCCCAGGGTTTCAGGAGTCTCTGGCAGTAGGAGGATGGATGACGAAGAAGCCCAGAGGCTGCTCTTGGGTAGGAATGCCAACCTGCTGAGTGCCCCCAGCATGCTGCCCAGCCATGCATCTCCCACTGCACCTCCCATGCTTGGGTGGCACAGATGGTGTTGTGAGGCCACGCTGAGGTGCTCTGCAGTGACACCTCAATGGTGTAGACACATCTTCATGACTCATGTCCCCATACCCAAGGTGTCCCACTGAACCCTCCAGATGTGGGACTGGGCTCAGCATTTATGCCCTCTGCTCTGTGAGCCTGAGAGATTACATTCCTAGGCAAAAGCTTGCTAAGTGATGACTTTTCCCTCTGGACTGGTTCTGGGGAAAGGAAAGAAGTGACTCAAAGAGTGAGGCTTTGAATTTTGGGTTGCTATTTTTGGCACTAAAGCCGGAATCCCTCCTGATGTTGTTGGATGTCTTGAGTTTTTCAGATGGTAAAACCAAAAAATATTTCAGTTGAGATTAAATCTTTACAATAAAAGTCTGTCACCAGGTGAAAACCAAACACCTCCTGTATCACCAGCAGCCAGCTGAGTGGTGTCCTCCCCTCCTGAGCCCCAGTGGGTCTGTAGGAGAGACAGGGAAATTCACCTTTGCAGTGCCAGGGGACACTGAGAGATGCTTACCACTGTTCCACTTGTCAGCACCCTCTGCCCAGCACCCTTGAGACTACCCAAAATGAGTAATCTTATATTAATCATAACAGAATTCCAGTAATTTGTATTCAGTTGCATTCATATCAAATTCATAGGCGTAGAATCATAGGATCATAGAATACTTTGCTTTGGAAAAGACCTGTAAATATCATCCAGTCCAACCCTTCTGCAGTGAGCAGAAAAATCAACTAGATCAGAGTCCTGTCCAACCTGGCCTTGAATGTTTTTAGGGATGTGATATCTGCCATCCCTCTGGGCAACCTGTTCCAGTGTTTCACTGCACTCATTGTCAAAAATCCTCTTTATTTATCGTTTGGTCTCAATCTGCCCTCTTCTAGTTTAAAACAACTGCCCCTTGTCCTATCACTACAGGCTGTAGTCAGAGGCATTATTTTGCATGTATCAAATTCTCCTCTGACAGATTTTAGGAAAGCAACAAGCATATCACTTCCCTCTTCTTCAGGCAATACTCTTAAGCTCAGAATCCTATGACATCTGAAAAAAAATCAAAATATCTATCAGTGTCACTAAACTAAAGTATTGACACAATTTTAATAAACTTTTAAGGGTTTTTTGTGCCTTTGTGGTTTGGTGGTTTTTGACTGGTGAGTGAGAAGTTTTCTATGCTGGAACTATGGAGGAGATCTGAGTATCAACAATGCTGCTCCTCCAAGACAGACGTGGATTATGAGCAGTCTTGTTTAAGCTTACAAATGCATAGTCTACAGTCCCCATGGTAATGGGGTCCTGATCCACATCAGGGGCTCCATTGAGCTGCTGCAATGTGAATAATAATAGGCACAGCTGATGTACAAGGTCAAGAAAAGATTTGTCTTTGAAAGATCAGGATTGATGTTGCTCCTGTACAGAGAATAAATGATGCATGAAAATGTTGTTCTCAGTGGCTCAATAACTTACATTTGTTCATGTTTCTCCTCCTTACAAGTAACCCCTGAAAACTCATGAAAACACCATGAATAGATACCATTTGTATATTCAGTATTTAATACCTTTGAGTTTTGGTGCTAAGATTTGCTTCTTTTTCTAATTATATTTTTAATAAGGCCAGATTTAGAAAAACCCTTAATAGGCAAATTGTTTTCTTATGGAAAAGACACTTACAGAGCTTCACTGGATGTTCTCTGAGAAAAATAACACTCTTCGGTTTTTAGCATTATCTTAAAAGGTAGAGCAACTCAACCATGATCAATTTCTCATGTGTTGGCTAAAAAGGGATAAACAGAACATGCTTCATACCAATTGTCTACAACTGCTTTCTAATTAACTAATAGACTGCAGAACTGATGAGATACAAAAGTAATTTTTATATATGAATTTGGACAGACTGTTTTTCAGAACCACGAAGACGGACTGGCAAGAAGCTTTCATTTGATGTCAGGCAGACAGTATTTTGGAAATACTGTTACATTATTTCTCGGGTAGCTTCTTTTGCAATGGGGTTTGCCTCTACCTGGTGGCTGGAAGATGAACTGCATAATTCCCATGGGGATTGGGATGCAGGCAGTCATTTGGGATGTGAATTTAGATAGAAACATAACAAACCCTCTAAGCTGTCACTATCTAGGGACTAATTTTTTTCTCCATTCCACAGTTGGGTAAAGAAACTATTGAAAGGGATTGGTGGTGTGGATATGTAAATAACTGTGATATACTGATCACAGCATCAGCAGTCCTGACTCAAGTATCTGTAAGAGTTCTTTAAAGGCATCAACAAGCAAGTGTTAACAGATACAGTTAATGCAATTTTCAAAAGCAATTGAGGAAATCCTTCAACAAGAAGCTGCTGTGGAGTGAGAGGGAGTATGGCTTCATGTGAGCAAGCCATTGGCAAAAACCAGGAATACACAGGCAATGATCACAGGAATGGGAAGTCCAAACTGGTGTCCTACACTGACATGGGCTGCAGCTGCTCTGAGCAGCTGATCTCTAAAAAAAATGCAGAAGGAGGTGAATAATAGACCTTCAGGGATAAAGAGTAAAATCAGCCAGCTGTACACATCTACATGTCCAAAGTAATAAGGATGAAAATTACTTCAGTAGTTGGTAAAAGGGTTTCAGAATACCCAAAACCTGGACAGTAGAAGAGCAGATGAAAGTTTCACTCAAAGGTAGGTAAGTTTAGAAACCCATTAGCAAACCTAGATCAAACTTCCAGTACACAGAGGTACACCCTGAGCCAGCTTTTGCAAATCAAAACATGATGTGCAGTTCTGGGTACCCACGTCAAGGCAAATATAATAGAAAAAAACATATACAGAAAAAAATCACAGCCATTAGCCTTGAAAATAAGTAATTGAGGGAGGACTATGATGGCTGCCCTTAATGTCCTGAGTAATATGAAGAAAGGGAGCAGAGGATACTGTCTGAGGGCATCTGAGACCCCAGGGAGGTGACAGATACTACAGGGAGGGAAGGAGAGGGCTCTTCACACAACACATGCTGAAGCTGCACAACAGCTTGGGAAGGATGTCAAAGTTTACACAGTTCAGAAAGCAGTCAACAAAATTTGTGGAAGAAAAATCCACCCAGCACTACTAAAAACGAAGGCACCATCTCTGGTCAAGAAATCTTTGGATCACAAATGGTTGCAATCTGAAAGCACTTTCAGGAAGCACCACTAGCTGACTGTTCTCTCCCTTTGCTCTGCCTGTAGCACTTGTTACTGATCACTGACAGAGACAGGGAAACAAGCCAGGCAGCCCCTTGGTCTGCTTATTCTTGATTTCTGTGTATTGCTCACAGTCAGTACCTTCCACATTTGAGAAAGCTCCCAAAGGCTACTGAGCTTTTGCAGGAGCATGTCTCATTCCCCAATAGGATCACATTTAAAACCTCAGCAGGAGCTGTTTATCTACAGGATCCATGATATGAAAGGAGAAAGACTGCCAAAAAGAGCCTCAACAAAACGTGAAAGAGAGCTAAAATATTTTTCATTATTAAGTCCATACAAGTGCTACACTGAAAAACTGCAACAGACTGCCATAATACATGTACTTAAGGAGGCTGCATGGATGTGTAAACCATAATTGTGGTGTATTTTAACTCTTGAGAGCTTGATTTTGCTAAAGCAGTAATATTAATTGAATTTGGTCTATGTGTGTATTTTTGAGTGCATAAATACCATGAATATTTTATAAAATCAGCACTGCTTTACAGATGTACTTATTTTGGATGACTTTTCTTCATCATACCACTGTGGCTCAAGCTGCCTGCTCCGTTCCTATAAGTGCAGGCCAAGGCCAGAGCAAAGGTGGCCACAGATCCATTGGAGGGTCCTGTCTGCCTACATCCTTCAGTCAGATTGCCAGTGCTGAAACCCTGACCATGGCCCATGGTGAGCACTGATGGTTGGTGGACTTGAGAAATGCTGAGCACCCACTGCCCTGGCCATCCCACCTGTAGGCATGGTCCTCACTGCACAGCCAGCTTCTGACAGCACCAGGAGTGAAAAGACGTCTGTGAGGCTTTCAGATATTCTGATGGGTGCCAGATAAACTGTTGCAATGACAGTGCTAATAACACTAATAGAGTGGCAATCCAGCCCAAACAAGGAAACTGGGTTCAGAACTGCCAGCAGACAACACGTCAGCTATGATTATCACATCCCGCCGTATCTCACTTAGCAAAACTGTCAGCAGATAATTCAGAAACCTAAATGAACACTGCCAGGGAGGTCCATGCAGTGTGCTTGATGTGCCAGCTGCTTCTGATCCAGTGCTGAAGCTCTGCAAGCTCATGCCCCAAAGCAGTTCTAGTTGCCAGGATTTAGACTCCCAGGGAGAAGGAGAGCACAGAAAAATGCTTGATTCGGAGCCATGCCTCATGGGTCACACCACTATGATCTCTGCACATCCATAGGAGACCTCTGTGTCCATACCCAGGATATGGAGAGCAGCAATGAGGCAAATACAGGGCAGCTGATCTGGCACTGCTAAGTTTCACTGGCTTAGTGCCACAGGAGGACAGGCTGACTTGGAACAAGCTGGCTACAAACCACTGACAACTGTCCCAGGAGGTTCAGTACCAGGTAGGAATCCTGCCAAGCTGTGAGATTATCACCACTTTCCAGTTTTCATCCACTTTCTACTGAAGCATTATATCTCTCTAATTCCTAAGGGAAACTGGCCTCAGATGGGGCCAGAAGAGAGGGAATACAAATTGCTGATGCCTCCGAGCACTCTTGTCCTTCTCTTCCACTCCACCTCAATAATTCACCAAGCTCCATCTTTCTTGCTCTGTTTCATCCTGCCCCTTGTCCACTGTTGGCTGTCCTGTTTTGATCAGGATCCTCCTCACTATGTCCATGACTCTCTTGTAGTGGGGAGCCCAGCACTTGAGCTGTGGCCTTCCCCATGTAAAGGAGAGGTGAAGGATCACCTCCCCCAGCCTGCTGTCCATACTTTGCCTACTGCAGCCCAGAATACTGTTAGGTTGCTTGTCAGTGAGGTTCCATCTCTGGCTCAAGAGTCCTGGCCCTGACCCAGGCCCTGTGCACAGGAGGACAAATTTTGCTTTCAGATGATTACATGATTTCAGATGTTTTCCCATGATTTACAAGAATTTTCTGGATCAGGCTGAGCTTGGCTCCATTACCTAGGTCAGTATAACACATCAAGTTATACTGAGAAGCAGATTTTTCTCTCAGCTCCTTCACGGCAGAAAAACACAGTAGCATGTTTTAGCTGAAAAGGCTTGCACAACCTCATCAAAACCAAAATGTTGCTCACCAAAAGTAGCAAGGAAAATGAGGCAAAGAAACATCCTGCAAAGGAATAAGCAGAAAACCTGACAAACAGCCCATCCCTGCACTGCATGGGACTAGAAAAATGATGCAGAGCTCACTGGGAAGAGAGTTATGTTGGATGCACCCTTATAGCCACCAAGTTCCTACCTACTGGCTTAGCAAGGCTGGCCCCTTCTTCATCTTAGAAAAAGGCTGCCTGAGGTAAACCATCTGATCAAATGTTACAGCCTATGAGAAAAATAAGTTTTCAAGAGAGCCATATAGCAGTGCCATATGGATGAAGATCATGGATTAGGACAGGGAGTCATCACGGATTTATCAGAATAAGACACAAGTACAGGGCAGCCTGAGTGGGGCTTCACTAGACCTGCTAATGCCAAATGCTCTGGCATCTGCAGGATATATGCAACATGAAGATGGGTGAGAAATCAAAGGGAGAATAGGGAAGTTCCCACTTCCAAAAAAAAAGACCAAAGGCTTCTCTTCTAATCCCTTTCCCAAAAAGCAACCTGCTGGTGCCCAGTAATTTCTACCCTTGAGAAATTTTGGTGAAAGTAGAAAGTTTGCTGGTTAAAATTTTCAGAATAAGCCAATTTTGACAACTATTTTCATCAGTGACAGTGGCAGCTGCAGGAATATTTTCAGTTCCGAGTGTCTCAACCACCTCAGAGTTTGGAAAATACTTCATTTTTTGCCCTGTCTGTAGGTAGAAATGGAGACCAGTGCTTCTTAATGTTACATCAATGCTCACCACATTAGCAGCAGAGGGGGTGGTGGAAGTCCCAGCACTTCACCCATGGCCTGCAAAACCCAAGGGCACCTTTGTATTTTCCTGATGCAGCATGGCAGAAGGTGCAACTATTTGCAGAGACAGTGTCTAGGGTTGATGCTGCACACCCCAGTAGGAATGTCTAGAGATATCCCCTGAGGATGAGGATTTTTTGCACCTTAAAATATATTTTGTATCTCTGAGTACAAGTAAAACATCAAGACAACATTTACTGCTGTAGGTCAGGTCTGGAGAATCAGGCAGGGTGCATACAGTGTCACGTCAGCTGTGCAGAGCCCTGTGCCTCCTGTATCTCCAGGAACTGCTGGTGGGGCAGGAATGATGAGGGGATTTGAAATCAATGCCACCTCATGGGGCACTCTTGTTATCCTGACGACTGTGGGACCCATGTTTGTCAGTATAGGGAAAAATATCCTGGCAGCAGCCACAGGGATGGATTACAAGCTTGAGAGCCTAATGGCCTTCCCACTCCCCAGCCTGTGTGCTTATTTTTGTCCTTTTTTCTGACTGCAGGCTAGAATGTCTGAAGCTAAGGGTGTTTCAGGGACTGACAGGCAGAATAAGAAATGACCTCTGGCAGTACCTCTGGCAGTACCTAAGCAAGAAAGCAGGTTCCCTTTTTTTTCCACTGTGTGCATCTTCCCACAGCTGCTGTGGAGGTGCCAGTAAGGCTGCTGCATGCAGAGGAGCTCCAGTCGCTGCAAATAGGCTTGACCAATTTTACTTAAAAGCAGAATTTGGAATGTTTCCCAGATTGTAATTACGTATATATAAATACAATGATAATTATGCTACCTAGCTGAAACCTCAGAGCACAAAGCTGACAAGTGATGACAACTAAATTCACTAAGAGTGCAAATGTTCTTCCTCTCTTTTATGAAAAAATATTGAGTGATCCCTGAAGAAATCCAGCAGCCAGAGATGTGATCTGCTAATAGGTGTTGAGCCCAGTGAGGGCTGATGGAGAGGCAGGATGACTGATCTTTCCCCCAGGAAGAGTCTCGGTAGTACATAGCTAGTAGAGGAAAAGTACAAAGTTAAAATACTGGACTTTGAAGATACAATATATTTCATCCATGTGAAGTGAAGCTTAACTTTTCATTTAATTTACACCAGGAAATAAGTCACAAAGCCACAAAAGCCACAAAAAAGCGTTATCTGAGCAACCTTCTATGCTGACTTCATATTCCCACATTAAGCATTTCAGTTGACATTTTTATTTTTCTAACAGGTCAACTAATTCCCTGCCTGCAAGCGTGTCACTACAGCTGTGTGCTTCCTAAGGGTGAAATACTTTATCTCTAAATGTAATTGAGCTTCTGGAAAAGGAACCATTTAGACCAAAGTCACAGTATCCTTACTTTCACTCTCTCTTCATGCCCATACACCAGAGGCTCTTTGGATACTCTTTTACAAGCAGTTGAAAGAATTTCTCTTTAGAACTTCCCTGTGCAAAGGCTGGTGTGTCTGAGGAACCCACAGCAAGTTCATGGAAAACATGAGCTACAAAGCCCCATTACAAGGAAAGAGTTGAACAGAAAGGTGATTTAGCCAGCATCACTGAATCTGATGCCATCAAATCTAATTTGCTTCTAGAGGGGTGAAGAATCCCATAGTACTGAGTGAGTAGGGAGTATAATGTCAGATGATGCTCAATGCTGATAAGCACAAAGTAACGGAGATTGAAGGAAAAGATGCAATACTATCTCTGTAAACCATAAAAAGTTCAGAAAATATTAGCCCACTCTCGATCTGGAAAAAAAAAAATACAAAAAAATATTTTTGAGCCATTAAAATCCCTGGAAAATGGTGTTTCAGTATTAAATGGGTTTCAAAAGAGTGGGGAGATCTTAAGAAATTCCCAGGGAAGAGAAACTGGAGCAGGCTAGAGTCTAACATGTTACAAATATCCGGGCGCAGTCACCAAGGAGCAGTTACTGACAGTGGTACAAGAACATTGCTCTCATGTACTCCTCAGAGTACATTATACCATGTACTCCTAGGACTGCAGACTGTGCAGTCCTGCTGCTGCTCCACAGCCAGAAATCACTCTATCAGTACTTGAACCCTACTACTCAATGTATTCATCCTCCATGCCATCATCTTGCTCTGCATGTTCCTGTACCACCATCAGTAACTGCTCCTCAGTGACTGTATCTGAATGTTTGTAATGTGTTGCTGGATTCCAGCCCCCTCCAGTTCCTAACCTGTCTCTTAGCTAAACTAGACGTGTCTGTCTTTTGCACTCTTTCTTATTAATTAATCCCCTAATCCCCTGATTAAACAACAGAAGCTGGCAGTGCAAGGAAACCTGTCCTGACGCACCTTTATTTTAGCAGCAAATTTTCAGCAAACTCACCTGAACCTCATGGGCAAAGCCTCAAGTGCTGACTTTTTAAACTGTTTGTATAGCATAGGGTGAGACCTTGGGAGAGAGAAAGAATGAGACCTGCAAAAAAAAAAACGGTGAAAGGTAATTCCCAAGGGTTTCCTTTTCACTCAGTACCTCTGTTAATGTACAGGAGAGATATGAAAAGTAAAGAAAATTACATAAATCTATAGACCTGTGCTTTCTACCCTACTTACTTGAACTACAACTTGGAACATCAGTCTTGGGTTTTATATGCTGGTTTATTTCAGAATTCTTTACAGAGTTTGTTAGTTTATATGACTACATTTCTGATGCATTAGCCTCTGCATCACTATTCCCATAAAGAGAAGTTGATTCAGCTTTTCTTTGCTCCCAGCCACCGTGCAATTTTTAGGCACGAAATTTGTTCTTCTGTTGGTTTATTTGTCTATTTGCATGTTGTAACTAGTTGAGCCTTCAGCTAATGTAAGTGAAGAGGGAAAAAAAATACCCAAACCAATTTAGAGTGAGGAAATTCACAGGCAGTGTTTGAAAAGGGTGGAGCTGAGCTCCTTAGGGTAAATTATAAATGGATGGTATTAAGTCTAAGGAAATAAACAAGTTCCAACAACGAATCACTGCTGTCTCCACAATGATTTTAAAAGAAGCAACTGTATGATTGGCTACAATAAACTCACTGTCTAAAGACCTCTGAATTGTTTCTCCTCTTACTATAAAAGGGAAGATATATGAAGACAAGAAGCCATGGACATCACTTCTAAAATAAGCATCTCAGCGTTTTGGAATCCATTCCTAGATTTAAGAATAATGAATGCTAGCAGTATAAGTCTTCCTGAAACATTTCCAAACCTGTGTGGTTCCTGCAATAGCTGAAGGTTCAAGTTTCACCTTACAGAGCTCAAACGAGTTTTTCTGTTCTTAAAATATCTCAGATACAACATAAAAAAAAGTCATGACTTTTGATCATTTGGATTTTCTTGGCTTGGACATGAAACAGATTTATATGAGGATTAGCAGTCCAAATGCCTGTTCATAGTGCAAATTGTCACCATGCTTCTTTATAGGGGTTAGAGCAATTGTCTAAAATATTCTGGGCTTACCCAACCTAAACTCACTAGAGTGACACTGGAACTTGGGTCCACTCCTTGGCCCAGTATGGCACACTGTACTGGGTCTGGGTCGCCTGAGGGTGCTTTGGGCAGATGGGAACCCTGGCTGGGGTGCCCAGCCCCTGAGAACCAGGGGCAAGTCAGATGGCAGAAACCTAGGGCTCCCACTTGCCTCCTGCCACAGGCCACAGGAACAACACCAGGACAAGGCTCACCTTCAAACTGAGTTCCTCCTGAGCTTGCCCTCTCTTTTTTAATTAGAATTTATCTGGGATCACAGGAGACAGCACTGCTGATGTGTGGTCCCAGACAATGAAGAGACCCAGCCACAAGGTTAGGGTGTACCAGCAACCAGGTAGACTGAAAACTAGTGAGTTATATGTTACTTGCGGTGTATTTTTTCATGTCCAGTGTATTGTTACTTTATTGGAAATCATGGATAACAAAAAACAAGAAACCAAAAATCCACAAACCAACAACAAAACCCTCCAGAACCTCTTTCTTAAACTTTTAATGTATGGCACAAAACTTCTATTTTTCTTCCAGATGCTAGAAAATTGGAAGGCTGAAAAATAACTTGTGGCCAAAGGATGCTTTACTACTGCCTATTGTGGTTTCTCAGGTTATTTTCTCAAAAGCATTTCTTTAGCAGCCATAGATCACTGGTGCATTTGTGAAGTAATTAAATGCAGTTATGAATACACGTTACCTGTCTCAATTTATGTTTAACATTAGGTATCTAGAGATCCATTACAAGACATACTTTGTGTTACGTGGATGCCTGAATTTAAGGGTAATTTTTCATCTCATGCATAACTTCCCCCCTAAGAAGACCACTGGATGGTGGGGGGCACACAGTTATCACCTTTTCGCTACATATTTCACAAATCCCATAACAAAAAGCTTTTCACAGCTCTTATTTAAAAAAAAAAAATAAATAAAAATTTTGAACTATTTGTAACCTGGCATTACTGAACATGAATTTTTAAGCCTTTCTTAAAAGTACAGATAGGCTGAGATGAAAAAAAGCTCCATCGCCTTCCCAGAGAACCAACTCCTCTGCAGGGATGGATGTTACTGAAATCACTTCATTCCCAACCTAAAAAGTGCTGATCAGGATTAAGATGCAGGCAACTGTAGGCAACTGTGACAACTCCAGCTCTGATTCCTCTTCCTCTGGGCTACAGATCCTCACAGCAGTTTCAGTTAAGCAATGGTTTTTGGGTCTCTTCCCTGGTTACGTAAACTTATGTTTTAAGAAAATCCCCTGAAGATAATTTTTTTTTTTAATAGCTGAGCATTAAAGGCTAAAGTGAGCTGCTTAACAATGCTATTCTTTTGGGCTTGGTTTTTTTTTGGTTTTTTTAGCTCCTCCATTTTGTTTTAAATTCACTTTGGAAAGAAATTTGAGATGCTTCACTCCCAAACAAGTTGAAACAGAGCATTTTTTGAACTGTGAAATGAATGTCACCAATTGGTACAGAGATTCAGGTAAAATCTCACCTACTTCCATGTTCTTATGGATGTCACTCAGCACAGTGATCTCAGTGACTTTTTCTACTGAAAGGGGCAGCTTATGCCAGAAAATCTGCAGAATCAGACCTAATGGGAGCATTTGATTTACTTAGAAGGATCAACATTCACTGAAAACTGGCCAGCTAAAACACAAGACAGATATAACTCTGATTTTCCTGCCCACCTTGAGTTGCCTTTACTTTTGCTGTCACCTTCTCAGACTCCTCTGGCCCCACAGAAGCATGAGCAGAAGCAGATCCTGCCCAGCCCCAACCTCAGACCAGGCAGCAAACCCCAGTTCTGTACAGGGCCATGTTGGAACAGATGTGAGGCATTTTGTTTCAAAAAAAATTAAAGAAATAAAGTTGGTTTTTTTCACAAGAAAAATTAGTTTCACAAGAAACTTTCCTTTCTTGTGATCTATTTAATAAAAACTCTGGAAACATGTACCTGGATCTCACTTTTAAAAAGTCATAGAGAAGAATTAACTTAAACTAGAACTTTCTTATGCAGATCCCAAGTTAATATTGATGATTTAAACCAGCTACAATGACTGGCTTGATTTTGAAGTATAAAACAGATCACTACATCCACTCAAACTTGATAAAGTGTACATCTAATTTTTTTAACCTATTTCTTCCCTTTTCCTTTTCATCAACCCTTGTATTGTCTTAAAAGCCAATTAAGCTTCTAAATTACTTTTTTAAAAATGTGATTGAGTAAAGCTGAATCAGCTAAACATCTCTCAAAACTGCAATTTATTAAGCTTTTTTTCTTGAGAGACATATTGGCAATAATCCACGTGGTGGGTTTTCCCTCCCATCTCCCCCTCACAATAGAGCAGTTCCGGGGATGAAAGCATTTGAAAGAATATGGTTTTTTCACAGTCTTCTTGTAAGTGCTGAAGAGTCTGAACTGGAGTCTGTAACTGACAGTTACAGATTGCTTTAAAAGTTGCCTTCCAGCTCCTACAGGGCACAGCGATTTGCAAAATCCCACCCGGCAAATTTTTGGCGGCTTATTGGTCGCCACCCCCAGCCTCCTTCTCCGTACGTAGAAGCTCTTGTACGCAAGATGTCTGTAGATTAACATTGGTATTTGCCACCAGTGGCAAGATGAGCAGCCAGGTAGCTGTAACAGCTCTGCTCCCCAGGCAGGCTGCTCCCGGGGCGCTCTGCCTGCGTCCTTCTCCCCGTTTCCCACCAGAGGACACTGCAGCCGCAGGGATGAAGGCACAGCCTGAGCGCACGGCTTTAACGCGTACACTACAAAGCAAAGGAAACCGACAAAAAAGTGTTCAGCATAAATCCATTGACTGACATTATAATCAGAAGTGCAACATTTACACGCGGGGCTTGGTTTTGCTTCTTCCCACAAACTACGAAAGCTTGCATATTGCCTTCTATAATTATTTGCAATTGCCTCAAAGAAACACTTAATTCAAGACTCCAAACCCTACCTGTTGTTTTGCATAGTTCAGAGCAAAGCGTGCGCATGTCAGCAAAACTTACCGCCGGTGCACACGGCAGTCTTTGAGTCTAAAATGATGCTGATTTTGCCCTGAAAAGTCATTTACCTTCGCCCTCGCTCCCCACTTTTCTAGGAACAATGAAAAAAAATAAAAATTCAGTTTAACTTTGTTCTGGACAACAGATCCGAGACGACAGGTGGCTACGACGCAGGGAAGCAGCTGGGATCCGCAGTGCCTTCCCGCCGCACCTCCGCCCCTGGACCGCGGTTTCTGGCGGGGGAATTGGGAAGGCAGCAGCGGTACCCTCGCACCCTCCCCCAGCGCAGCCCCAGCCGGGGCGGACACCCTTCCCGTCCTCCGGGGCTCGGGGCCACGGCCGCCGCCGAGAGGCGCCGGGCGGCGAAGCGGGTGGGAGCCCCGCGGGGCAGGACCCGGCCCGGCCCCCGCCGCCTCCGCCGCCGCCCGGGAGGGGCCGGGCGGGACCGTCAGGAAACCCCGCCCCGGGCAGCGCCCGCCGCTTTCAGCGCAGCCTGCGCGGATCAGCGGTGCTGTGGAACGGAGCGGAGCGGAGCTAAGTTGGGCAGCAGGAACGGGACAGGACGAGACGGCTCAGCCGTGTCGCGCAGCCACGCGGGACCGCGCCGCCCGTGGGCTGGCCCCGCTGCGGGGGTACCTTGGTATTTAATTTTTTTTTTCGGTTTTTTCCTTTTTTTCTTTTTAACCGAAGGAGAGGAGAAGCAGGTTTATGCTAATCAGCTTCTCAGGAGCGGCAGTGGGAGGAGGAGGAAAGGAGCCATTTTGAACTCACTTCAAAGTTTAAGGTGGAAAAGTTGGAGCTCTCCAGCCCGGCGGACGGGGACGGGGCGCGGGGCTCTGGGCCGGCGGCGCCCGGGTGGCGAGTGCGGCAGGAGGGGCCGAGCCGGCAGCTGATGGATGAGGGCGGGCGGGCAGCCCGGCGGGTGGATGGATTGTGCGGCAGCACTCTGCCCGGCATCGCTGCCCGCTGAGCCCCGGAGATGCCGCGGCTGTCCGCCGCCGCCTGCGTGTCCTGGGCCGCGCTGCTCTGCGCCCTGGCGCCGGCGGTCGGCGGGGAGCTGCGGCCGCCCCGCGCCGCTCCGCTCCTCCACCTGCCCCCGGGGGCCGCGGGGCGCTACGCCGCCGCTGAGCTGCCATCGCTGCCGCCCGCTGCCGGGCACCTGAGGGCGGCGGGCACCGCGCTGTCCCGCGCTCTGCCCAGCGAGCCCCGCGCACCCCGGGGCAGCGGTCCCTGCCCGCGGCGATCCCGGCAGCGAGCGGCCGCCGAGCCCCGCGGAGCAGCCGCCGGCTGCGCCCCGCCACCGGTGGAGGAGGGAGCCGGGCGGCCGGGAGCGCGGCGGGCTCGGAGCCTCAACAGCCCCCCAGTTCCAGCTGCCCAGCTACCAGGTCTCCATACCCGAGAACGAGCCGGCCGGCACGGCCGTCATCGTGCTGCGGGCCCAGGATCCCGACGAAGGGGAAGCCGGCCGGCTAGCGTACTCCATGGAGGCCCTCTTCGACGAGCGCTCCAATGACTACTTCTCCATCGACGCCGAGACAGGCAGCGTGGTCACCGCCCGCAGCCTCGACCGGGAGACGAAGGACACCCATGTGCTGAAGGTGACCGCCTACGACCACGGCTCCCCGCGCCGCCGCTCAGCCACCACCTATCTGACGGTGACCGTGAGCGACACCAACGACCATGAGCCAGTGTTTGAGCAGCCAGAGTACCGGGAGAGCATCCGGGAGAATTTAGAGGTGGGCTATGAGGTGCTGACCATCCGTGCCACTGATGGTGATGCCCCAGCCAACGCCAACATGCTTTACCGACTGCTGGAGCCAGGAGCTGGTGACGGCGTCTTTGAGATTGACCCACGCTCTGGGGTTGTGAGGACCCGAGCCCCAGTTGATCGTGAGGAGGTCTCTGAGTACCACTTGGTGGTGGAAGCCAATGACCAGGGCAAGGATCCAGGACCACGTAGTGCCACAGCTATGGTGCACATCACTGTAGAGGATGAGAATGATAACTACCCTCAGTTCAGTGAGAAGCGTTACCTGGTTCAGGTGCCAGAGGATGCCCCAGTGAACAGCCAGATAATGCAGGTGCAGGCCACAGATCGGGACCGGGGCAGCAATGCCCAGGTGCACTACAGCATTGTAAGCGGCAACCTGAAAGGCCAGTTCTACATCCACTCTTTCTCTGGTGCCATTGACTTGATCAACCCTCTGGATTATGAGACTATTCGGGAGTACACTCTCCGGATCAAAGCCCAGGATGGGGGCAGGCCTCCTTTGATCAACTCCAGTGGCATGGTATCAGTGCAGGTTGTGGATGTGAATGACAATGCCCCCATCTTTGTAAGCACTCCCTTTCAGGCCACAGTGCTGGAGAACGTACCTCTGGGCTACTCAGTGCTGCATATCCAGGCTGTAGATGCTGACTCTGGGGAAAATGCCCGCCTGGAGTACAAACTCATAGAGATGGCACCATCCACTGGAGGTGCCCCAGTAGCAAGTGAGTCTGGGTTCCCTTTTCAGATCAACAACAGCACAGGGTGGATCACAGTGGCTGCAGAGCTCGATCGAGAGACTGTGGAGAACTATCACTTTGGGGTAGAGGCCAGGGACCATGGCGTGCCAGTCATGACGTCCTCAGCCAGCGTTTCCATCACTGTTCTGGACGTGAATGACAACAACCCCACCTTCACAGAAAAGGTGTATCACCTCAGACTGAATGAGGATGCTGCTGTGGGTAGCAGTGTCCTGACTCTGACAGCAGTGGACAGGGACGTTAACAGCGTTGTGACTTACCAGATTACCAGTGGCAACACTAGGAACCGTTTTGCCATCACCAGTCAGAGTGGAGGGGGGCTGATAACGCTGGCCTTGCCCCTGGATTACAAGCAGGAAAGGCAGTATGTGCTCACAGTCACTGCCTCTGATGGCACTCGGTTTGACACCGTCCAGGTCTTCATCAATGTGACAGATGCCAACACGCATCGTCCAGTCTTCCAGAGCTCCCATTACACAGTGAGCGTCAGTGAGGACAAGCCCATTGGCACCTCTATTGTCACCATTAGTGCCACTGATGAAGACACAGGAGAAAATGCAAGAATCACTTACATTTTAGATGATAACATCCCTCAGTTCCGCATTGACCCTGACACAGGTACCATCACCACCCTGATGGAGCTGGACTATGAGGACCAGGCATCCTACACGTTGGCCATTACAGCCCATGACAATGGCATCCCCCAGAAATCAGACACCACCTATGTCGAGATCCTCATCCTCGATGCCAATGACAACGCACCCCGCTTCCTGCGTGACCGCTACCAGGGCTCAGTTTTCGAGGATGTGCCCCTCTCCACCAGTGTCCTGCAGCTGTCTGCCAGTGACCGTGACTCAGGCCTCAATGGCCGTCTCCTCTACACGTTCCAAGGTGGTGATGATGGAGATGGAGACTTCTACATTGAACCCACTTCCGGAGTGATACGCACACTGCGCAAGCTGGACCGTGAGAATGTGGCTGTCTACAGCCTGCGTGCCTTTGCTGTGGACAGGGGCAGCCCACCTCTGAAAGCCTCTGTGGATATCCAGGTGACTGTGCTGGACATCAATGACAACCCCCCTGTCTTTGAGAAGGATGAATTTGACATATTTGTGGAGGAGAACAGCCCCGTGGGCTCTATTGTGGCCCGGATCAGTGCAGCTGACCCTGATGAGGGGACCAATGCACAGATCATGTACCAAATTGTAGAGGGGAACATCCCTGAGGTCTTCCAACTAGACTTGCTCAATGGAGATCTCACAGCCCTAATGGATCTGGATTATGAGAGCCGAACAGAGTATGTGATTGTGGTGCAGGCCACTTCGGCACCTCTTGTGAGCCGGGCAACAGTGCACATCCGACTCTTGGACCAGAATGATAACCCACCCGTGCTGCAGGACTTCCAGATCCTTTTCAATAACTACGTGACCAACAAGTCCAACAGTTTCCCCTCTGGTGTGATTGGCAAGATCCCAGCCCATGATCCTGACGTGTCTGACAGCCTGGCCTACACCTTTGTGCAAGGAAATGAGTTAAACTTACTCCTTTTGGACTCCGCCACTGGAGAACTCAAACTCAGTCGTGATTTGGACAACAATAGACCCCTGGAAGCCCGTATGAAAGTGTCAGTCTCAGGTAAGCAAGCATTTGAGGTTCACAAAGTGCGTAATTCTGCTTGTCAGACAAGTATGGGGCATGGGCAGAAAAAAACTGCTTGCAGTTTAATGCACACCTTTCGATTACCCAAGGCAGCGATTTATCTGTGAAAATTTTTGTGAGAAACCACAAAAATGTATCAAGCCCATGTGCTGTGGATTGAAGTGGTGTGTTGAAGTTGTTTAGTAAACGTGAATCACAGGGGTAAATAAATCTGAGTGTGCATAGAAGGGTATATACTCCCTCAGTTGAGTTGGTACCTTGGCTGAAGCTTTTCTGATGTGGTTGCCATAAAGATACTAAATGATGTAACTTGCAAAGATGTAGGGAATTCACATGCAGCTGTAATGCTGTCTCCTCTCCCTCTTTCTTTTTCTCCTTAAAAAAAAAAAAAAGTTGAGATTTGGTATCTCTTTTTAACAACAAAACACATTTATTCCTTTCTGCATACCAGGAGATTTGGCTGGTAGATTGTTAGACTTCTGACCAGTTTGTGGATGGGTGAATGTGACACTGGTGGAGCTGCACAGGTCTGCATTGCTGTTGTGTGTTCCTGTGGGAAATGGCAGCTCTAAATGCAATGAGTTATGGCTGTGTAATAAGCTGTGCAACACTGCAAATTGCACTGGAGTTGCCAAGTGCAGGCCCCAGATCAGTTCTGTTGAGGGAGATGGGGAGGAGAAGGAGTAGTAGTTTACAATTAGCTTCCTTGTAGAATTTGTGCCTCTGTGTGTGTGAAGACTGATATTATCCAATATATACTTCCATGTGAACACATACATGCTCTTTTGGTTATCATTCTTTTTCTGCTCTGTTGCTTGTTTATCATGGAATTACTTTTTATGCTTCCAATTGTGGCATCAATCATGTAATGAGTGATTTCCTCTGCGGGTGCCACTCTATAAAGTTTACTGTGGACCTGATCCCGTACTTTTGTTGACTTTCAAAGGTTTAACCAGATACATTCCTCACCACCTCTCTCTGCAACGGTAAACTATATTTGTATTCTTTTTACAAAAAAATACCTGAAAGTACTAGGTACATAAAATGTCACTTTGGGAGATGTTTTCTTCGGATGGTTGTATTAAAAATATAATAATCAAACTGTGGCATAATCCTGGCGGTGCGTGTTTTACTGTCAGTAGCAGTGGTGTGCAGCAGGGCTCAGGGGAGCAAGCTGTGCTCTCCTTGTGTTTGCAAGCTTTGAGGTCCTTTGCTTCAGGAAAATAAAGTGTATTAACTGAGCTGACTGCATTTACTGTAGTGTGTCACCTGACAGGCCATTCCTGGTACTTCCAAATGCTGGAGGGTAGCTAATGTCATAAGGTAGCTCTATGTCCTGTGAGGACTTGCAGAAAAACAGTTGGCTTGTGACCTTAAAGACAAATTTGGATTAAGGTGCCCGTGATTGCATGGTCACTGTCTGTCTGAACCAGTAGCTCTTTATCTGGTAGCCGAAGATAAGAACTCATCTTGGAGCACCAAGTTTGGAAAAGTTATTTGGTTAGACTAGATGAAGAGTGTGTTCAGAACAGAAAAATATGCAACATTAACTATTTCTTTCTCAATCTAATGATTTACAACCTTTAAGTTCATGAAATCTCAGGTAGGAATGAAGAACCCTGATTTCTTAAGCAACAGGAGTGTAATCATTCCAGCATCGTTTTCACGTTTGGTGAAGATGTGAACTTCAAAACTCTTGAGATGTTGCTCAAAACTGCCTGTTTGAATAATTTCTTGAGATATTGGAGTTATTCAGGCTTTTTATGGGTAGGATTTTAAAATAATTTTGAGCAGCACTGAACTCCATTTGATGTTTATTTGGAGAAGGTCAGTGGTTGGAAATGGGAAGGGTGGGCAGAGTTTGGCAGTGTATGAGTAGCCCAGGAGATTCTCACCTTCTTTCTCTGGTTTATTTGATACAGTCTTTTCAAAAAAGACAGAGAGAAGCTCAGAGAAGTACTCCACAGGGTTATCTCTAAGTGTTGCAAAATACCTGCAAATCATCTGCTAAAATGACTGCCAGTTAACTGTAAAACGTGTCTCATGGTGTAGCCATTTAGTCTCTCAGCCCAGATAAACACAAGTCCTGGCCTACTCACAGTTGTGCTTCAGGTCAGGAATGATTTGAGTCTTTATGAACTTGGGGAATTTGATCTGGGTGCGAGTCGGAAGTAACACTGCTGCTATAAAATCTAATTTTCACCGAGTGATGTGTCATGCTGCCAAAGCCTGTGAGTGCATGTGATGCTGCTAGTGAGGAGCCACGCTTCTCAATTGAATTATTTTGAAACTTGGATACTGGGCTAAACCCAGCTTCTTTCATTTGACAGGATGTTATTCCATTTTGCACAGCACATTTTGGCCTTCTGCACACACAGAACCTTACGAATCATGAAAGCAAGCCTATGGATGTAATGGAGTTCTGTAATCCTGGAACGGCACACTTGGCGTTCAAAACTTACTCTTTTAACAGTGTAAACATGATCAGAAGGCAGGTGGGTCGGTGGGCAGCCCTGGGCGGGCTCGGCGCTGCGCGGCTCTGCCGGGCCGTGCAGCGCGGGAGCTGCCGCGCTGTGCCCCGCAGCCGGCAGGAACCCACCCAGGCGGGGAGGGAGGAATGTGGTGGTGTGGATATTAGCATTTGCTTTGGTCGGGAGGGAGCTTTTGAAGTCTGTCTCCTTTGAAGTGAATCTTTCTGGGCCTGCCCAAGTCTGTCACATGGGCAACACGTTCTGGTGACAAACCGGACCCCTTTTGGATGAAATAATGCAGGGGTGCTCCAGAGTTCCCTTAAAGATCCATTCTCCTTTTTTTTTTTTCCTCGTTGTATCTTCAAGGCTTTCCCATAGAAAGGCAGAGTTTGACCTTACATTCACATACCTGCATATTGTGCTGCTACAGGTTTATTTTGTTTTAACAACTGGGGTGAAATCTGGACCCTGCTGAAATCCTGCGTGTGTTTTCCAGGGGGACACAATTTTACTGTGAGCTTCTGAAACAGGTGATCACGAGGCGATTAGTCTGTGATTCTTAGTGTTACTAATAAATATATGGCTTAAATTGACAGGATCATTAAAACCATTTTTTTGTCCTCAGTAATGTTGACATTAATGTCAAATTAGGATTTATTTGATTAAAAAATGGATTAAATGTTGCTCAAATCACATTGCATTTGCTCACGTGAAACATACTGGGGGTGCTGCGGTGTTCAGGGGAAAGGCTGGTGCCTCATCTTTGGCGCAAATGTTGTACAGCTTGGGGTATCACGTGCATTCACTTCTGGCACCTGCTTAGCTGTGCTGCCACATGGAGTCCCACTTAACATCAGCGACACCTCCCTGGGATACAACAGATGTGTGCATAAACTCCTCTGAGCTTTTAAGTAGTCCAGATAAATGTAAAATATCATGGTATAACACAGATTTTTGGGAGGGTAATGCTCCTTAGGAGAGCTGGTTTCCGCAGTGAGGGATAAACACCCAAGCATTTTTGAGAGTTGGCAAGCTTAAGTATCTCCTTTTACATTTCTTTGGCGTTTAATCTCCAGTGGCATTCAGTGAGGGTATTGACTATCAGCAAATACAAATTAAGATAGAGCTCGTTTGTGCTGCAATAAACTTGGGGTTTTTAATCAAAGCTTGTTAAAAGATCTTCATTATTATTATAATTTAAAAGTCATTATGCTAACGATCCTGAATCTCCATCTCAAATGTAGCAGAAGATGTAGTGCTTTGGTTTAGCCCTTCTGGTAAAGCTAAGGGCACAATTGTGCCTGGGAAACAAGGCATTTGGGGGTTGTGTGTGTGAGGAAGATCTGAGAATAAAAAACAAAGCAGCTCATGAGGAAAGGCCTCCCTGTAATCATGGAGGCTCCTTTGGGTGTGCAGGACAGATGCAGGGCGACTGCTCGGTGTAAAGGGTGCCCGAGCCTCTTGTCCCTGTCTTTGGGGAATGGGGAGGATGGGGCTGCTGGGGCTTGTGAGTTTTGGGGCATCATGTCTGCAGGGCGACTGGTTCTTTTAGTGTTGATGCCTCTGGCTTTCTGTGAGGAGTTGCTTTCAGAGTCAGTGAGGGGCAGTTAGCACCTGAACAGCCTCATGTGCCACCTCCCAGGGAAACACGTTCCTGCAAGTGGCTGTGGTGGGAGTCCTGTGGATTATAAAATAGGAGGTATGGATATGGACAGGCAGAGGCATCTCTCTCCCCGCCTCCCTCCAGGTGGGAGGAGGTGTGTTGGTGTGTCTTATGGCTGCGGGGCATTTGCAGGGTGGTGTCCCCAGGAGCCTTGAGCACTTGGACTTGGCCTGTGAGCCCTGCACTGAGGTGGGCGAAGGGAAAGCAGTGGCTCAAAGGCTGCAAAGCCCAGGGAGGCAGCAATGAAGGAACTCGTTTAGAAAGACGGTGTGATACTGGGAGCTCATTTCTTGATGTATTAAGTGGGGCTAAGGTGAAGGATGCACAATAATAGTAGCATTGGTTTTGAACACTTATGTTTATTTTCCAAAGAACAGCAAACCAAGAGTTGTGCTCCTCATTTTATTTTAGGGTAGCTTCTGGATGTGATGCAGCTACCTAAATCCTTTATTCTGGCTATATAGGTTCTATATGCTATTTTATTCTGTAGGTGAAAACATTGTAAATGTATGTCCCTCCAGCCTGCAGGAATTCAACTTTCTCTTTCACAGTGTGATCTGCTCCGCCCGATTAAAAAGCTGTGACTGCCTTGCTGCCTTCCTGTGTGCTTCCTTCCACTTCATCCCTGGATTTTGTAGGTGTGGTGTATTTTTGTTTCAAAAGACAGGAAAATGTCTATGTCTACAGAAGGAAAATATTTAGTGAAAGGGGGACTGACAAAATAACTTTTTACTGAGATAAAAGATCTCTTCTGCCTGTGAATAAAACAGGGAGTTATCTGCAGCTCAAGCTACTGTAAATAAGCAATTTCTTTGATGAAATTATGATCCCTCCAAATAAAAAAGAGAAATGTTTACTATGACACAGTTTAAAAAATGAGATATTTTATTTCAGATAAAAGTGATTTTGTCAGTTGATATCTTTCAGAAAAATGCTCCTTTGCAGTGTAGCCATCACTAAATCACTACACTTTGTGCAGTGCAGGCTGTATATTCCCATTTTTTGTTACAGTTTTAAAAAAGGTATTTTTACTTTTAATATGTCTTGGTGGTTGAAGCATACAAAGGTTTGACCCCTCTTTATTGAGAAGGTATGAGAAATGGCTTTTTGAGGTTGCAGGGCATTTTGGCTGGTTGTGTACACACTTCACTCAATGTACTGAAAACCTTGTATTTTTATTGCCTGTTGGTGCTTTTCTCAGTGATTTGTGGGAACGAGGGAGACTTCAGGATAGCAAGGATAAAGTGATAGAAGAGTAAGACTGAAGATGTGAGAAAGATCTCTCACTTTACTAAGCTTTACTTGATAATCAAGTCCCAAGGGATAGAAATTAAATTTAGAGCAATATTATGGTGGGATCACCTGGAAAACTTTTCCCCCCTATTTAAAATTATTTGCTAATGGGGACATATTTATAATAACCATTTTTTAATTGGATTAGTAATTGTTTTACATTTTTTATTACTTTTTAAGCTCCAGGGTGTATTAATGAATAGGTTTCCTTGGTGTATTCCCTTGTTGCAATTTCCCTCCCTCTTAGAAGTCACTGAAGTCTCTTCTTTCTGACTTGGACTTACAGGTTGGGAAGAATCATGTTCTGTTCTGGTCACACATTTCCTGTGGTTCAGAATTGGTCTAGGCTGGGGTTGCAAAGCCTGCTGCAGGCTCCCAGATAAGAATAAACATTGAGTTGTTGGAAAACGTAATGAGAAAAGAACCCTTTGTTTAGAATATAGGAACAGTTTTCTAGGTTTGGGTGTTAGGATGGTAGTAAATCTGCAGTAGAGGTAGTGGTAGGGAAAGAAGGTGATGTATGATTTTATATTTCATTGTCTCCAGCATCCCAAGTGTTACCTGAGGAAGTGGCTGGCTGCTGATAAAAGTGTATAATTTTACATTTGGTTATTGAATGGTCCTTTTCCTCCAGTGTATGTATTTAGTATCTTGAAACTCCCTTTTCATTGTTGATTCCTATTTTTGAGCTGGATGGATTTTCTCAGACATTCCATGATGGAGGAAAGTAATGCTGGGTTGTAAAGTACGACATTAGATGAAGACAGGTAGTGTGCTCACCACTCTTCTGTTAGGGCTCTTACTGGTGGGACCTTTACCAGAAGTTTGGATGGGAACCCAAGCTTCCTCACATTTCCACCGGTCCAGTCATGGCCCTGTTGTCTTTCAACATCTTCAGGGAGTGGTTGGGAAGACTCACGCATGGTGTCCTGCCTTCTCCTCAAGGTGTGTTGCAGGTCTGCCAGACACCCCTGTAGCTAATACATTCTCTCAAGCATTCTGGCTGGCTGGGTGCTTGGGGTTCAGGGGTATCAAAGGCATGTGACAGCACACAACACTAATGACATAGTTTAAAATTTAGCCAAATGTGTTAGCTGCTGTGCACTGTAGCTGAGCTTGCTTTCATCTGGTTATTTTGGGTACAGACAGCAATGACTGCACCCTAGCGCAGCTTTGGCTTCTGATTTCACTGGGTCACTTGAGACCCTCATGGATCCGGTGAGACCGGTACAAAAACTGTAGGAACGTGGCTGCTCTAAAAGTTTGGAACAGAATTACTGTGGGGGCTGGAAGCAAGCAAACATGAAGCAGGAAGCTCTTCTAAACCTACATGCTACAAATACCTTTTCAATATTTAGCAGCTTGGGCAACTCTAGCTGTAATGCTCATGCATGGAAGATGAGTAAGGGGAGGATCAAATGTCAGACACAAGATCTGCACTCTCCGTCCCTTCTCCTTTTTGTAAGCCCTCAGAATTTTGAGAATGAGTTGGTGTGACAGACTCGCTATGTTTGAGTCCTTGAGATAACAATACACTTACCTGTTTCTCAGTGTTGCCCAATTTATGGGATTTGGACTACAGTTTCTCTTTGCTTCTTTTGGCATACTGACTTGTGTTTTCAAAAATACCTATGGAGAGTCTCTAGGAAATGTAGGAAGGCAGAAAGGTTTAAGGTATTCTGGTCAGATCTGATGGCTCTTTTTTTTTTTTTTTAAGCCAGTACTCCAAGTACTCTGACATCTAGTTTGCCACTTAAGAGACAAGTATGGCAGTGCTGTCTCTTATGAATGATAGGGTATTTTGTTATCTGTTCCTTTTTTAAAGACTATTTGGCCCAAAGATTGAATAAATCAAAGCACAGAACAGGTTGATGAGGGACTTGGCTCTTCAAAGCCTTGTTCACAGTGGTTGTCCAACTTGAAATAAAGAATATCCGGGACCTGATTAAATTCAATTTTTCCACTTTGTGTTTCTGTGACAAGTGATGGTTTTGTTATTCCACCCCCCCACATGCAGATCTTTTACCAGTGTTGAAAAACACTGAGCTATTTTTAGATGTAACACAACTTTCCAAAAGGGGCAGGATGTAATCTTCATAGAAAATTTTGAAATCTGCCATTGAGCGATCTCTTGTTTGTTTATGAGGATTTACTTAATGCCTTTTTTTTTGCAAGACCTGTGTGCATGTATTTTGGTTGAGATTTCATTGCAGTGTTGATTTTGTTGTATTGTGTAATCAAAGGGATAAGTTGGCTATTTTGGTCAAATGTGTATCACCTGCCACGGTCTGCCCAAGAAATCAGTTTACTCATGTATATTGCAGCCACGAGTTGTTGATAGGCAGGAGAGCTGCTGGCTGGAAATGCCCATCTCAACAAACTGAATAAAGAGGAAGAATAAATGACTGACTTGGGCTAATTGCCTTGTTACTAGGTGGCTAAAGTTTGGTGGGATGAACCAACCCTGAATGTGTACACCAGGATGGAAAGGTTTGTTTTCTTTTGCAGTGATGATTCTACTTATTTCTGCTGCAGCAAACTACCTGTAGTAACAGGCTTAGCAGACTAGATGGAAAGGAATGGAAAGGCTATAATTTGCAAACAGGAAGATGTTTTGCCATGAATAATGTTAGCAGACACTTTAAGTACTGTCAAGCGTTTGAGTGAATGAAGGGGAAAAGTATGCTTTTATGGGGATTTGGCATTCAACAAAGAAATAAAATTTTAAAATGCTTCAGAAAGATGATCTTTGCACTTGAAAAAAAGCACAGTTGGACAGAAAAGTAGGATTTGCTGGAGAGAAAGGAAAAGGTTTGGACTTTGTTTCGACAAGTTGTTAATGCTTCTAAGCTGTAACCGCCTTCATATTTATTCCAGTATTTACACTTGACAAGCACACACACACACACAAAAAAGCAAATAAATGAAAAGGTAAAGCTGTAATAAATCCTCAGGGGACCACATAATATACGTAGACATGTTATGTTTCTCAAATGCAAAGGCAAGTAATCTGTTTTCAACACCATTGCTGAACGGGTGATAGATGCTACATTCTGTCAGGTCTCCAGCACTTTTGGAAATTATGCATCTGGTCAAAATACTTCAGTGCCTTTTGAAGAAGGGAGAAGGAGAAGCTAATGTTAACTGTTGTCAACATGGCATCTCCTGCCTGCTGTGGAGGTTGGGCTAGACCTAGTTTCAAGGAGAAGCTAAAGCATCTGGGACATATCAGGAGCTGTATTACCAGATTTGAGTTTCACAGTCTTTACTGTGAAATACCAATAGACTGTTAGGTTTGCAAGCAAATTTACTCAAGCTGAGTGGCTACCATGCCACACCAGAGCATGCATCATGGGTACAAAGAGTTGCTGTATTTGTTTGGTTTGCTCTTTTCTTTCACCAGCTCCAGACTTGAACTCCTTGACCCTATTCTAAACTAGTGTTGAGTAGTTGAGTTTATTGGAATAAATTTTTGTTGTAGCACTTCTAGACTTTGCAGGAAGCAGCCTACCCTCTCATTTACTTGTGTGCTTGAGCAATGTTTATTCTGGGTCTGATTCTAAAGAATACCCTTTAACATCCAAGCTCTGATTTTAATTTCTTTAAATTTTCTTATTTACTTAGCTGCCTGAATTTAATTTAAGTCATGTAAAAGATGTGCCATGCTAGTGCAGTGTATGGTTGATGGCACTGCAGGCACATCTCAGCATGGCAAGAAAGATGTGTTTGGCTCTTTTCACAGCTTAGGAGACTCAAGTCTAACCATCAAATGCCACAGCTCCTCACTTCTAGGTGCCTATTCTCTGCAGCAGTATCCTGTTTTAGGCAGTTAAGTGTCCTATAAAGTGGGAGTACTTGAAATACCATCCTGATACAGCTTGGGCACTTCACTCAGCATAGCAATCAGGACACTTAGTGAGGGCAAAGATGGGCTGGGCTCCAGCCCTTGATCTCAGAGCTCTTACTGAGCTATACATTAAAGAGAAGCTGAATAAGGTACAGAAGCCACTGTGAGACTCATGTTTCCCATCTCTTAGGTAAGTGCCATCAGCTACAGGGTCATGCTCACACTTGCAGGGCACCAAAGAGGAGGCTTTCTGGCTCAGGTTTATGTATGTGGGCACCTCTGGTTCAGTTTAACAGGTGTGTGGGCTGTCTGCTTTTACCCTCAGCTGCTGCATTTGTTTAGGCCATAATAAAAGCTGGATCATGAACTGGGTTGGTTCTAGCTGTAGCCAGAGACTCAGCTCTTCCCACCTGGGAACTTTCCAGGGAGTACTTTCCTATTGATCAGAACAGATTTGTTTGTTTTCTAGCCTTAGCTGATTGTAAAGGTGTTTAGCTTTTATGTGGGAAGGTCCCCAGATGGGCTAAAGGATCAGTTATGGAAGGATATACAGGCTCAGACTTAAATTACACTGCTCAATATCCAGAGTTCAGCCCACCTTTGCCTGCTGTTTAATCCTCTTTCTCACAGTTGGGGGTGGGGGGGGGGGGGGGGGGGGGGGGGTGTGCAGGTTTGCCATGATGATAGACTTGCTAGTAATTATCAACATGTTGCTGCTCGTCACTTGGATCCTGTGGCTTTTCCAGCAATGTGCTTGTTGATGCTATAACTAGCCAACATTGTCCTCACATACAGTAAAGGTCTTTTGGCAGCAGTGATTGGGTTGAACTGTCCCATTGGTTGACTCAGTTTCCCTTCTCACAGGGTGTATTATTATTGACACAGTGTAATTCAGCAATGTGTGCTCTGCATGTTGGGCTCTCCATCTGGCAGATAATTGCCTGCTAGTAAAATCCCATCTTAACTTCAGTTTCTCAAGATCATGAAACCTACTAGTGCCTTCTGGTCGGTTTTGCAGGCTTGTTTGCAAAAGGATTCGTTATGAGCTTATGCTGGTTTTGGCTAGGATAGAGTTAGTTTTCTTCCTAGTAGCTATTATATTTTGGATTTGTTCTGGAACCGGTGTTGATGATGTTGTTATTGCTGAGCAGTGCTTACACAGTATCTGCTTCTCACACACCACACCAGTGAGTGTGCTGGGGCTCCACAAGAAGTTGAGAGGGAACACAGCTGGGGCAGCTGACCAGAAGGGCATTCCATACCATATGGCATCATGCTCAGTGTATAAAGCTGGGGGAGGAAGAAAGAATGGGAGAACATTCAGAGTCATGACATTTGTCTTCCCAAGTAACCATTACACATGATGGAGCCTTGTTTTTCTGGAGGTACCTAAACATGTGCCTGTCTCTGAGAAGTGAATGAATTCTTCATCTTGCTTTGTTTGCATGCATGGCTTTTGCTTTACCTGTTAAACTGTTTTTATCTCAACCCACAAGTTTTCTTCTGATTCTCTCCCCCATCTCACCAGGGAGGAGTAAGTTGAGCAGCTGGCTGGGGTTTAGTTGCTGGCTGGGGTTAAACCACAACAGAGCTAAAGCAATGTGGGCAAATTTCTGTCATTTTTTTTTTAATGTAAGGCAACACAGGTAAACTTTTAGGTCCTGTATACCAAGCTACCCAATGTTATTTTGTATTGAGTTTGGCAGTCTAACACTCGAGTTTATTGGCCAGGCTCCTGATAGAAGGCACTGTTTGTTTGCAGTGGTTGTGCAGAGTAGGGACCCTGGGTACACTTTAGGATGTGGTGGATGCTGAGCAAAACATGTTGGTGTTCTCTTTCCTTCACGCTTGTCTTCTCTCTTCTCATTCATTTGGTCTGTTTGCATCTGTGGAGCTCGCCTGCTGCAAGTTTGTACAGGGCTGTGCACAGCAGAGACCTTGCGGGGGATGCTTTTGTAATACCTGCTCTGAAAGATTAGGATAACCTCCAGACATCAGCGGACAGACAGCCCTGTGAGGTGGCCAGGCACAGACGGTGGTGCTGGAGACTGCCCAGGGCCCAGCCAGTGGTTTGTCTGGCAGGCACTGGGAGCCAGCTGGCAGTTGCTGATGGTGTGGCAGCATCCATTTTCACTGCCTCCCTTCTTGCCTTTGGGGAGACAGGGCAGGTTTCTCATCCACTCCTTGCCCTCTTCTGACCACTGTGCTGTTACTTGCTATTAGATGGATGTGTTGGCTAAAGATGAGGGGCAGAGTCTGTCCCTTCCAGGGATGCCCCGTGAGATGCTCCCACTGAACTGGTGCAGCCCTTGTATTTCCAGTGTCCATTTTGTGTTTGGAACCTCAGTGGTGCTGGCTGTCAGATGCAGCATCCAGAAGTTTTGCAGTCACAGTCCTTTGACTCTGTCCTTGCACAGGGTTTCAGAGCCCATGGCATGAGGTGGTGGTGGGTCCCACAGAGGTTTTCTGCCCAGATGGCTGTGGGGAGTGGTGGTGCTTTTTTTTTTTTTTGGTCTTTGCAGTCCATGGGAGCAACACCGGTATCCATGAACTGGGATTTTGGCCCAGTTTGGGTAAAATGGTGGGTTGGGGAGTTTTCTTGTCTTTTGTGACAAGTTGCAGTTGCCTTTACTGTCTGGTACACTCAGCAGCGTCTGGGACTTTATTTACTGCTAAGAGTCTTTAAACTACAACATTCCTATTTACTACCAACAGAATTGATAGAGATGACTGATTAATGGCAACAAACTCAGGTAAGAATTGAGAGAATAGGTTTGTTTTGGGTTTTTTTGTATCCTATGCAGTAAAATTGTTTGTTTTGCATGAATGAGTTTTATGAACTTTTGTTCAATCTGCTTTTGAAATACATTCCTTGCTAAATGATTGGATATTTCTTAAGCTGAGATGACTGATTCACTCCTTGGCTCAGCCAGCATGCATCAGGCAGTGCTGAGGGAGGGGTGCTGCTGAGATGATCAGATAAAATTACCCAGATCCTTCATACCATTGGTGGCAGTTGAGCATCTGTCTTTTTTTTTTTTTTTCTGGGGAAAAGTCCTCCAGGAAAGGCCTTTTTACCTGCTTTTAAGTGGTGACAGTGACTCCCTGAGTCACTCAGTGACTCTGAGATGCAGAGCTCTGCATCTGCTTGATCAGACTTTGTCAAAAGATCCATTTTCTCTTTTCATGGCCTGAAGGGAAAGAAAAGTAACAACTTTGGCCAATTTGAAAGTTTTCTCAGACTGGAAGGCATCCCATGGGGTAAACAACTGTAGTCACACTGTACATGTGCCATAGTGATCACACAGGATGGCATTTTACTGGATTAGTGCTGCGTAAATTTGGGATATTTTTCAGGCATTTTCAGGTATTTAAGTGAACTCATATAAATTATTAATGATAAGAAGAGAGTAATTAAATTTTATTCCTGTGCTAGAATTGAATTTTAAAGAAATCAGGCTGAGATTTCAGCAGCTGTGAAATTTGCAGTGTTATTCTTTGCACTGTAGAGCCTTTGTGCTCACTACAGTAGTCAAATTACATGACATTGCCTAATACCCTGCAAGGCGTATTCTTGGCTCATTCAGCAGGTAAGGCTCCCTCAGGGTCACTGAATCCCTCCATGTACTCAGCAGAGAGCTCAGCTTGATGATTTTACAGCCGTGTGTCTGCATTCACATTTCCAGTTCTTTTTCCTCTTTGCAGTATTATTCCCTTTTACGGTACAGCGATTATTAAAAGCAGGGCTCTGACTGGTTTTCTGAGCAGTGTCATCCCTCCCTGTGTCCCACTCCTTTCAATGAGCAAGTAACTTGCTAGCGGTCTGTCCTGGGGATGGGGTTTTTTGCTGCTGAACACCCCCTCTGTCCTTATGGTATAGTGGGAGAGGCCAGTGGATGTAGGCACATTGCAGAGATGCTCAAGTCCTGGAGTGGGGACCCATGCATGCAGCTGAGAACTGGACCTCTAGCAATGAAATGCTGATATATTAGAGTTTCAGTGTAATTTAATCACTTTTTGGAGAGCACAGGATTTAATACTCCCAAACTAATAAACTACCACTGCTTCTGTTCCTTATTAGACATCTTAATTAATTTCTCTTCCATTTCTCTTCTTAGGCATTTTGTAGCATTTACTTTTCTCTACGATAATTTATGAGTCATGAAATCACTTGGAACAGGTTAGCCTCCATGTGACAACATTTCATCACCTCTTGCTTTTTCTTCAGTTGGATCTTATGTTGCCACTTGTTCAGCAGCAGTGCTGCTGCTTCCTCGAGGAAAGCAGTATTTTGTTACTTGGGTGTGATGTGCCAGGACCATGCTGACCTTTCTTTGGAGACAGAGCCTCCACCTGCTTAGGTAGTAATAAAGTGCTTATCAGATGCTAGAATGGAAAATTATTCCATTTTCTGAAATTACAAGAGTCGGGTGACTTACCTTTCTTGTCCAACTGTCTGTATGTTTGAGTTGTTTCAGAACGATGAAAGCAGCAGCCCAGCTGAACCGTGAGTTGGTTCATGGGGCTTCCACCTCAGTGGCTTGTGAAGTGGGACAACTTTATTAAAGAAAGTGAGGCATTACATGCTGTTGTAGAAGGCACTGCTGATACCTCGTTTGTATTATTCTGATAATTTTTAGCCAAGAAAAAATAATTTCTATTGTAAAGAGGAGACATTGGAGAACAGAGAATTTGTTTCACTTGAGTTGTCATATGTGGTAAAGGATTGTATCTTTCACATTGCAAGATGAAAACCAAAGAGGATTATGCTTGCTACCTACTTCTCTGAAGTACTCATGGAAAACGAAGTTAAGAGTAGAGTAGTTTAAAGGAAAAAATCTGTAAGTGAACCAACTCTGAAAAAATCTAGGTGGGGTGTTAGAAGGCAGTTTGAAACCTTTAGGGAAGCAGATTTCTGGAACAAAAATTTCTGGGTCCAAAGAAGTGTTAACTGGGGTTAAGCTGAAGCTTGATATATTAATGAACACTTGGCAGTTCATGAGTATTATTATGTATGTACAACACACTTCCTTGAGAAGCTTCCTTAAATAAAAAAAAATGAACTTGTTGATGAGAAAACTCTTTCCCATTCTCTTTTTGCAGAAATTAAACACACATACTAACAAATTGAAAATACATTAGCCCTTTGAACTGTCTGAGCTTGTGTAAGTTGTGTGTTGATAACAGCATTGCTATCTTATCCTAAACTTGGTATCAAAAGAAGATAAAACATCCACAAGGCAGCGTGGTTCAACAGATAAATGAATGGGGCTGGAAGTTATTCACAAATGTGACAGGCGGCAAGTTGCAGCAAATCTGAGCCAACCTTGCTTCTGGCTATCATAGTCCTACCTTTCCCAGCACCTGTATGACCTTGTGCTGGGCTCTTTCCATGTACCAAGTTGCTGAAAAACCAACTTGCCATTGAAAAAAAAAAAAAAAAGTAAATGTAACTACCACCAGGGATTTCTGACTTACTGTGACGAAGCAGCTTGGTTAATCAATTGAGTATCAGCAACAGTCCAAGGAAGGATGAAAGCTGATGAAATGCCAAACAACCAATAAAAATAACCAAATGTAACTGAACTTGGTGTGAGAAAATGGTTCAATGCAGTATGAGATGAGTATGAGATGAGTGCCGGGGCAAAGAAAAGGGACTGTAGTAGCCAGCTCTTGTATTGGCTTAGGGCTGTCATGCATTCACAAGCAAAATCTGGGAAAAAAAAATACAAATTTTCATTGGCTTTTTTTGAATAGGATTTTTATTGCTTTGTGCTAGATCTGCTCAGCACACAGTTGGACAAGTACCAGGGATGGTGTAAAGGAGCAGGCAGTTATTTGGTAGACTTACACTCTACCCATGGCTTGCTGGGTTCTCTGCTGTTCCTTCTTGGAGCAAATTATATATTTATCTGGCCATGCTTGCTTTTTTTTCCTTTGGGAAAAGTAGAGTCTCTAGAAAAGTCCTTTTAACGTATGAGAATGTTATCTCTCACTTAGGCCTGTGTGACCACATTGACTCAAAACTAAGGGGAGAATATTGTGCTCTTTGCACAATAAATCAACACCTACTCCATGTAGGCAAGTATGTCAGCACTCTCCTTGTACTTCTGTGGGTACAAAACTCCCAGCTTTCATTTGTAGGAAGTTCTGACACTCCTACAGCTTGAACCTGCTACAGATTCTGTGACGAAAAGTGCAGTTGTATTGCTAACATCAAAACTATAGGAGATTAATAAATATTTAAAAACACCTGCCTTGGAGACACACAAACTGTGTTCATTTATTACAAGATAAATGAATAATGATCAATAAATGAATAATAATTACAAAATAGATGTTCATTTATATTTATATATTTGTCATTTATATTTATTGTCTCCAAGGCAGGTGTTTTTAAATATTTATTAATCTCCTATAGTGAAATATGAAAATAAACAACTGAGTAATCTTAGTTCTTCATTCCCTGTAGATTGCTGCCTTTCTGGAGTTTTTAATTTTAAAAATTAACAATTTTTTGTTTAAAAAGGTTAAAAAATTCTCTGGTGATAAGGAATTTGAATTTAGAAAGTGTATATATTTATGAGCTCTCATTCAGTCCCATGGACTATCTTGGCACTACTGTAACTGATAAGTGAATGCTGATAACCCTGTTAATATTTCAAGAACTCTTTGCAGCTATAGGGGATTAGTTGGTAGCTATCGCATTCCTTTACACTGCAGGACAGGTTTTTTATTTGGTATCTTAATGATGTCATATACATAGAGTTTTTTCAAGGTCTGTTCACCTTGTCTCACAACAGCTCCTTGGCAAGCAGCTTCATGAACTCTTTGAGATGCTTCTTACAGTGGCTGGGCTTATTGTCTGCTCTGGTGTGGCTAGGATTTGGATTGCAAATTCCTGATCCAAACAAAGAGGAGGAACAGAAGAGGCTGGTCTCTGGCCTCTCTCACACTTTTGGAAACCTCGCTGGCTTCAGAGGCCTGTACTCATAACGCTTCACTACCAAAAGAAAAGGTTTCTGTCTTTGCAGAGGCAGTGGGCACGTTGCTAGAGGAGGGAAGAGAGAGGTGGCTCCAGTGAGGCTGCTGGGATTTCAGGCATCATCTTATCTAGAGCTCTTTCGAGCCTTGTCCATACTTGTTCCCTTTTTATCTTTGCCCTCACTTTGTCTTCTCAGCCATGGGGCTGGAAATCGGTCTTTTTAGAAAAGACAGAAGATGTGGAAAAAAATGGATGGAGGCAAACTACGTGTGCAGGATTCATCCAGAGGCCTTACAACCTGAGAAGCAGCTCCCTGTAACTGCTTTCAAGAGACAGTCTCAACTGGGTAGGATTTGGCCTGTACTGGCTTGTGCTTGGTGAGAAGCAGAGGAGAGGAATCAAATTAAACAGGGTGATTCATCAGAACTGGGCTCATGAAATGGTTTGTGTTTGTATAAAAATGCTCAGAGTTGGGAAGTGTGCCATCATGGTCCTGAAATAACTGTCACCCATTGGTTTGCCACTCTCCAGAGATGGAGAAGACACGTAATGCCCATGTCAGCCACAGTCAGAGCAAAAGGTGACCGTGCTTAGCTGGTATCTAATCATCCAGGGGCTTCAGGCAGGGACACTCATGTTACTGTGAGGCAGCTGATGAGACTAAACTTGTGTCCTTGCATGTGGTGTTACCTTTTTGCCATCGTCACCAAAGGTCACCAAAATTCAAGCCACTCGCTTCTGTGGGAATGTGTATGGAGGACTTTGCACAATAGGTAGCTCTGGGCTAAGAGGCCTGTAATTATTTTTTGGCTTGGTTTAGAGAGTGTGGCAGTCACTTTCCTGAAGCAAGACTTGGGTAGTGCAACGAAGAAAGCTGCTTTCATGTCTCATGAGCTGTGATTTGATTTGAAATCATGCTCCCTCTGACTCTCCTCTTGGGCATCCTTGTGTTAAAGATGTTTAACTGCACATTGGTATCTCCACTTCTCTTGTGGCATTAAGTCATAGGCATAAAGTTCATCTTAAGGGACATGGAGCAGACAGAGGGAGCATGGCCAGATGGATGCCAGGATTACCCTGCTCCCTCATCCTGGGATCTTTCAGAAGAAATCCAGTCACGGACACTTTTCTCCTGCATGAAAAAACCCTCCTTAAGAGGTGAACTGGAAGGCAGCCCCAGCTGTGAAACCCTGGGAGGAGAACCTGGTTGGATCTGTGGGTGGGAGCTCTGGGGGGTGCAGAGCCGCTGCCATGGGGCCTGGGGCCTGCGTGGCGGGAAGGAGCCCAGGGCTGCCTCACGCTGCTCTTGGCAGACGGGAACAGACCCCTCATGAAAATGTTGTCTTGAATATAACATGCACAAAACCAGCCTCTGGGAAAAGCTGGTGCTTGCTGGAGAAGTTTTTTGGGTGTATCCTGCTCTGGGAGTGGGTTAAAATTTCTGTGAGGTACAACACACCCTTTTTGGATGTATTTGTTAGTCAAAAAGTACACTGACTTCCTTCTGTTTCAGGAGCAGTGATTCTGCAGGAGATGCAGGTAAACAGAGAAAGAGGATCTCCTGGCACAGCCCCTTTTAGGACTAGGAGGGCCACAGAGGGACCAGGATTAAGCTGGGCTGCCTGATTCAGCGCAGTGTATAGGTAATTAAGGTATCCTCCCTAATTAGTCTAAGTGGCCTTTTATTGATCAGTGAGATCAATGAGCCCAGCTGCCATACAGATAGCAGAAAATAGTCTGGATGATTTTAATCACTGTTTTGCATGTTTAAGTAATTTAAAGTCAGAAAAGACCTGCCCTGCTAATATTTACAGAAGCTCATTAAGACGGGCAGGGATGCTTGCCTGCCCCGAAGGCTAAATGGCAGAGCCTGGTTGGGCCAGCACAGCTCCCTCTGCTCCTTCCTATCCTGGCACAGCCAGGATCTGTCCCTGCAAGCCAGGCAGCTTGGAAGGGTGCTACTGCACCAGCCCAAAACTCCACCAGGTCCAGTGTCACACTGCTACAGGTGATTATATGCTGTACCTTGTTTAATTTAGTGCCATAAGCATCATCTCTCAAACCTGCTAAATTGTATGAGGCCAAAAGGATGTCTAAGTTAATATCCTCATTCGAGCTCTGCCTAGTAACAAATATTAAGGAAAGAGTATGAAAAACCAGACAAGTACAGACTGGTTCTTCTTTCTTTCACTGTTCTATCTCCTGGCAGGCAGATGTTTAAGGGCTTTTGTGGCTACAGGCTTCTCTCAGATCAATGCCACAATCCGTGGCCCCCTCATATTTCCATTTGTTTAATCCCTAAGGTTTCTGCTTTCCCCAGTGCCTGATTTCAGTCCCCACCATTCACATGCACACACTTACAGAAATTTTCTGTTTAAACATGTTGCCTGACCATTTCACTAGGTAATCTTTAGTTTTTATATTGTGATAAACAGAGATTATTGGTTGGTTGTTCCCCTTCTTTTTGAGATTTTGTATTTCTTTGTCATGCCTCCACCTAGCTGTCTGTCATTTCATCCTACAAGGAGTGCTCCTGGTTTTGTAAGGTACGGTGAAGATGGTTTCTCCAGATGTGCTTGAGTTACCCAGAAGCATGTAAATGAAAGCGTAAATAGGTGTATTTGTGCCCAAACCATTTACATGGAATAGGTAAATTAGAGAGATGATAACTCCTCAGACTTCTCTGATGCTTTGAGCTTTAGGTTTTTCCTGCAAAAATTTTTGACTGCTGATAGTGGCCGTAGGCTACTGTCTGAAAAGCAGTAGGGTGCCCCATCTAGTTTTTTGTTATTTTCTCTGCTCACTCTTCTAACTGGGGTGTTTTGGATACAATTAATAGCCATTTGAGTACTCAAATAGTAGCTATATTGCCTCCCCACTCATGTTAGAGCAAAGCTTAGTCATGTATTTTAGAGAAGAATAAAGAACCAGGAGCAGTAAACATATTTTTACATTTTTATTTGTATTTGTTGGCAGCCCTTTAGCCTGCAGATTGCCAACACAAACGTGGGCAGAAGAGCTTTGCTGAGCAGGATTTGCTTTCCTTAACCACACTGCAGGTGATAAAGGGTAGCCAGGGCCTCAGCTGGGTTTCTTGTCAAGAGTAAGATGTTTTTCCCAATCTGACTTTTGATTTCATTTGAGCCCATCTCCATGTAATTGCTGTTTGTGGAAACAACCAGGAGAAGGGGGTGGCAGAAGATAACCCATAACAGAGTCTCTGCTCACCTTAAGCCCATTGGGTGCATACTACCTTCTGAACAGACCCCTGTGCTGGCTCTCACCCTGGAGTGGGCACACCATGATTCTCTTATTGCCTAGGGGAAGAGTTTGACTCAAGCTAAACATTTCACACTGCTGTTTTTTTATTTGTCTGTTGATACTTCTGCTTTAAAACCACATTAATTGTGAGTACATCTGAACCTGACACTTTAATTGCTATATGAATTGCCTTTGATCGCTAAGAAAATCCCCTGTATTTTCCTTTAACAATTAATGCTGGCCTTTCTGGTTGGGGATTTTGCTTTGAGTGGGACAGGTTGGCTGTCTGGTTTCTTAAACCCCTTGCTGAGTCCTTGTGTGATATCAAAACCATGGTGCATGTACATCACCAGATTTTTTTACAAGAACTCTTTCCACTAATATCAGAACACACTGAATTTTTTCACTAACCAAAATCTTTCAGGAAGATTTCTGTAGGCTTAAAAAACAAAAAAAACAAAAAACCCATAAAAACCAAAACACAAAGACCAAAGCAGTAAGAGCACTATAGCATACAGACTTCAGGGCTTTGGGAGCCTTGTGGTTCTGGAAGACTCTGTCTCCACACATTGGAGAACAGCTTTACCCTAAGTGGAGCTGAGAGTTTGCCTTGAAGTTAAAACATGGGATGAGTATTGGTTTTAGGTATTAAGTTTAAATTTCTCTTTATTTACTGGCTTGACAAAAGACAAAAAATGAAAACCAAAAAATCTTCAACAATATTGTTCAAAGGACATAAAAAGTGTTTTCTATTTTTCTTGTGTTTGTAGTGCATGTGGTCTTGGTATTGGTTCCATTTTGGATTATAAATCACTGTAACAGTGAAAAAGGCAGCATCTCTGCTTTGCCTTGCATGCAAGTATGATAGACCATGTGCTTTTATTTATTTATTTTTAAGTTCTCTGTTTTTGACTGCACTTTTAGTGGGTTAGATTTTAATGGAATCTTACTTGTGGTGTCTCAGTCACAGATGATTGAGCAGGAATTATTAAACCCAGCATAAGAACTAACATGAGGATTAGTGGAAAGTTCCTGCCTGTGGTCAGCTTTAAGTGAACTGTGTTACTGAAAAGCCATGTGGAAAGTTTCACATTGCTTGAGATTGTGCCAAAGGACTGTCAGTGGTCTTTTGTTAGATTCTGACCACCTCAGGCAGGGCTCACAAAGACAGCCTATTTTGTTTAAACTGAGCAGTACTAGCTCTATGCTCCAGAGTTACAGCCTAGCTACCTTCCCTACATTGGTGTCTGGAATATTAAAACCAATTATCAGTGTCTCTCCAAAACCCTCCAGCAGTGTGACTCAAGTGTTCCCAGATTTAATAGGAACTCACTGCAAAGGTCTTGTAGTCTTGTGGACTACCTCCATCTTTTCTGAATCATAAAACTTGGTTTTAACCAAATACTGGCTGACCCTTCTGTATGACTGGCAGCTGTGTCTTCAGTGCTGAACTGGACATCTCTGATGATGTTGAGCCCTGACAGTTTGATACTTCACTGAGATAGAGCAGTGGTTTGGACTCTGTGAGTCAGGTGAGGTTCTGCATCTTTTCTCCAGTAACACAAAGCTGTGGTGGAGATGTCTGCAAGGCTCCTTGTGTGGCTAAAGTCTTGGGAAACAGATTTCCGTGGCTACCAGTTCCCTCCTCACTGTTGCTCATTTACCTCTGAACATCCCAGGTTGTTCTGGGGGATCTCAGACATTGTACTGCCATAAGTTCTTGTGTGGCAGGAGGATGCTGAGATGTCATCAGTTGCAACGGAGGGTCTTCAAAGTGCACTGTGACCAAGCCATGCTTTATCTAATTGAACTGGAGCTGAGAGGCTGGACAGCCTCCTTTCTCACACTGTCATTTAAAGCATCCTCCACTGTAGAAATTGTTGGTCCTTGATTCCAATATCTGCAATGTCTGGATTTTAGATCATTTTGAGAGGAACCTGTCTAGGTTGCCAAACCCCTGGAGACAGAGGAAGTGGTAGTATCAGCAGAACCAGGTACTGTTTCATCACTGCTAGCTCCTGGGGAGGTCAAAGTCACCCTCCAGGGAAGTGGAAAATGTTGAAAACCTGTTTGTACTATTGTTCTGCCTTGTGATGGGAGACATCAAAAGTGATGCCTGCAAGAAGCTGGTTACAAGGCAGAGCAGTGGGGACTGGAAGGGTTTCTGTAAAGTTCCCCTAAATGCTCCCATCTACCAAAGCTATACACTGCCCGTGGCAGGGCCAGCTGGAGGGCTGCACACCCTTGTGTCTGGTGGAGCTTGGTGCTCAGTGAGTAGAATATCCTGACACAAGTCGCCAAACATGAGCATGTTATGTTGAAATAATGTGGTCAGTGACGCTATGCCAGAAAAATTAATGACTTTCAGCTTCTTTTGCCTTTCCCCTTTTTTCCAGATTGATTGACCTGTGTCTGGCAGCTTTAGCTTGGGAGGTGTTGCCTTCTGAGTTGACTTTTTTCCAGCAAATTGGTGAGGCTGTGCCTCACTTTGTGCACCTGTGCCTCCCATCGATGTGGAGGGATTCACAAGTTTGTCACTGTTCAGGCTTACTCCCAGCTTGGCCAGCATCTATCCTGGGGAACTAGACAAGGACCAGCCTTTGTTGTAGCAGAGACACAATGTCATCTATGTACAGAAGCTATAGATAGCCCAGGGTTAAATGTATGCTCACACAGCTCTGCTGCCCTGGAACAAGAGGCTGCATTTTGGGAAAGGAATTTGTCACTCTTATAATTCAGTAGAGAGCAGCATCGACAGTCCTGCCCCATCAGCATTTTGCTCCCCCCTCCCAGAGGTCCCTCACTAAAGGGCCTTTTTGCTCAGTGTGGGGGCTGTGGACACACATGGGTGTCATGTCTTGGAGTGGGATCGGCTGCCAGTTCCTTTACGGATGCAGTTTTACTGATCTAATTTTTCTGACAAAGCTTATTTTTGTTAGCCAACTGCATAGTTATTCATAAATATTTTGTAGAAGAAAATCCTTAGATCCCTTGACTGAACATCTTGCAGATTAGTTTCTTTTTCTCTAATGATAGCATGGGAAAGACCACAGGTATTATCAGTTAATTGGTTACTTTGAGACGTCTCAAAGTACAAGGATATAACTATCCTTATATTTTTACTTTTTTGTGTTTACTGTGTGGCTGTATGTGACCCTATCCAAATACATCACTGCAACTGTTTTGAGGTCAAACTATTGAGAGATTCGGTATTCTTCCAATATTTTAACCTTTAATTAGTGCAGTAACATGAAATGAGATCTTGTATTAGTTTGACTCTTCCAATGGGGAATTACTCATTATTCAGCAACGCATCCTGGTGAGAGTCCGTGGGCACAGATATGCAGGTTTTATGTGGATTCTTCTGGAAACAAAGATGTTTCCCCAGCTCCTTTATTTGTTACAGGTTTTATTGTAACATCTCTTTTATATATAATATATGTGCTGCTTCCACATAAAGCTCAGTACAGTAGTTGTACTCCAACAAGGCAAAGACAACCCTGCAAGAGAATATTCTTCTCAGGCAGGTCCTACATAAATTTACCTCTTTTCTTTAACTGTTGTATAACACTGTATTGTTATTGTGTAATATTGAAACCCGTTTTTTTTTTTTTTCCTGTGTGCCTACCTACATGTGTGAAGAGCCCTGCTGCAGTAAAAGTGAACAAATCTTGCAACACATTGTTATGGCCATCAGCTCAAACATCAGTTGTTTGAGTGTGTGTGTAGCCTGTCCATCCCTCCGGATCAATAGCACCAGCTGCTCGGGCTTTTGGGATGGATACAATTGCAAAACCATTCTCTGCCTATTTCTTCCCGTGCTGAGTCCACCCCTGCTGCAGGCTGCGTGTCAGCTCTGGGTAGTGAGACCATTTGTATAGGGTGAGGCTCCAAAATCCTCATTTTAGACTCCAGCATCTGCCCCAGATTTAGACTGCGAGCTGTTTTAGGTCTACCACATAACCTTTGTTAATTTATTTCCCTGTGAAAGTAGTAACGGGTCAGAAATCAGAGAAGAAAATGAGCTTGCTGGGACCTGGTTGGGTGCAAATCCTCACTGAAAGGAGAAACTGGGCAGCCACATGGCTGCAAAGCCTCCCGCGGGAATGCAGAGCCCGTATGGGGCTGCACTAATGTGCCTCTAAATTGACACGGGGTTGGAACTGCACTGTGAATATTGAAGAGTCTCCTTTATTGTATTCCCCATGAGGTAATTCTTATGGAATAAGATATAATCACTGATGAAAGGGATACCCTTTATTTGGTTATTCTAGAGAGAGATGGCAATATAGTACCAGAAATGTTCTGTAAATATAAGTCACAAGAAATGTTTGTGTTTTATTCTGTTAATGGAGACATAGCAGAGATTTAGCAGATAGAGACTGACAGATGTTAAACGATCTTTATTGTGGATTGGAATAAAATGCAGATTTGGATGGGGTACCTTGTGTTTTCCTTATTTCTCTGTATACAATGCATCTTTATAGGTTTGCAGACTCCTGAGGTACCAAAATGTTAGACTCCAGAATGCCCATTTTACAGAAGTGATGCTTTTTAGCAGATTGTGTTGCCTGGTTTTCTTTTTCTCTTATTCTTTCTATTGTTTTTCCCCCTTTACAGCAGCAATCTTTTGGCCATCAATAATGCAAAATTCCTATTTCTTTTCAAAAGCTGATGTTTGCCAAAACGGTAACCTCATAGATTATCGTCTTGTCAGTAAGGCTTTTAACCACAGTTTTGGCAGAGCCTTGAAACATGCCCTTTCTCAGCAAAGAGTTGTCTGGGCTAGAAAAGCATTGGCATTAAAAAGAGGTTGTCATAGTGATTGAAACCTCCTCATAGACATTCCTCAGGAAAAAGTAGGCTGCAAGATGCACCTTTGTAGTCCCTTTTTTAAGTAAGGGACCCTTTAAATTGAAGAGCCTATTTCATTGTCTAAATGCAGATTTCTGTCACTTGTAAAACAATAAGACTCTGAAGTGCTGTTTGTGTATCAATGCTTATTTTAATTACTTTCTACAAGAAATGACTCAATGGGAATTAAGTTCCCAATTTCTTGCTATTGCAGGGCTCCAGGTTTTTTAGGTCTAAACCAGAACCACAGCTTGATTCTTTAGATTAATAGGAAAAGATTCGAGGGAAGACACTCAAACTGGTCCCTGAATGACAGGCTCTGAGCAGGCTTGAAAAGCACAGCCTGGGAAATCTGTCCCTGTTGGTGAATGTTCAGTGTTTTGCCTAAAAAGACCTAAAAAGGCCTGAACTTCACTGTTCTCTCTTGGGCAAGCAGATCCATGTGTGACCAGTGTGTTTGGGTCTGGACAGAACTGTGTGTGGATTAAAAAAACAGATAACTGAGAATATGAACAAATTATTTTTACATTAAATCTAAAGGTGTAGCATTAAATGAGTATGGTTTTATATATAGATGTAAGCTTAATTTGAAGCTCTGAGTTGTATTTCTGTTTACTGTTTACTGAAATAAAATAAGGAAGCACGTTTCTAGGATAGGGTCTGCACTATAAAGGAAAGTGAAATCTGTGCTGTATTACCTGGGAAAAAGATCAGAAGACTATTAAGCTAGGAATGAAATATATTAAGGGGATGCGGTGAGGTTGTAGAATTCTCCTGGAGATTGTATCATTCAGTGCTTGGAGTCTCTGGATGTGCCTTATTCCAAACACTTACTTACAATTCTTTCATAATACACACACACACAAGGAATATTAATAATATTAAAACAAAACTCGTGGCTAGCCCAGAGCCATCTGTTAGAAACCCACTTTTTTTTACCTGGCTGCTCAACAAGAAAAGTCTAATCCTGAGATTCAGAAATGGTGGCAGAATGAGAGGTGTTGATGTGAGATGCACTAGATTTCAATGCCTACTTCTGCTACAAAATTAACCCCAAATTCCAATCCTGTCGGGATTAAAGGAAGAGACAAAGAAAGAGACCTTTGGGAAGATCTTGTTATTTCTGGAAGTACCCAAAGCCCCGCTGGGAATGGGGCCTAATGAGAACCTATTATTGTTCTCATTGTTCTCTCTGAAGTCAAAGGGACTTCTGCAATCGACTTGAAAGGAGCAGGACCTTGGAGCCATTTATTTTACTTTTATCCCCTTTGTGAGTGTTCATCAGTTCCAAAATAGTGACTTTGGGGTTTGCGGGCATGGGAAAATCCATCTGTGCAAGACACAGGGCTAGTTTTTATTTTGCAACAGGGTGTCTGGGAAACTGGGCAAAGCTGCAGGGTAGTTCAGATCTGTCTCACAGTGAGTGAGTCTGTGTTACCATTATAGTTCACATCACAAGTGTGCTTTGGAAGCAGATCTGCTGATCATTCCTGCTTACTCCACTTTGATGTCATGCTGTGGTCACCTGGGAGCACACAAACTGAGCTCCTCCCAGATCAAACTGGTGCAGAGGATGCACTCTGACCTCTGTCAGCCACATCTCGGGTACTGAACCAGGGCAGGAGAGACCAGGAACGTGTACCTGAAATGTGTACAGAGAAGCTGTCAGCCCCCACACTTTCACCCTATAGATCTTGTTGCATTGCCATTATCTGCCACCACAGCAGCCTGGAGAAGAATAGATGCTCGACCCTCAGTTTCCCAGTTGTCCATCCACACCTGGGTCTCAAGTTCTAACCTGGAGCAAGTTTGGAGTGTCTCAGGGAGTGTAGAAAATCCACAGGAAGGTCACCAAGCTTGGCGTACCTTTGGTAGCAGGAGATGGAGTTTGTGAGTTGAGCACACAGCCATTCTTGCCCAGCATCTACCTTCTCTTTGCCCGGGGAAGCTGCAACAGGCTCTGAGTCTTTCCTTTCAGATAAGCAGCTGTCTTCAAATACTTCAGAAATAAATATTCCTAAACTAATTGAAATAGGTTTGATAAAGCAGCACAACAGGGCTGGACTTAGACTTACACTTGGCTAAGCAATTGCTACAGGTGATCTGCGGTTGAAACAATGTTATGGACAATTTTCTGTCTGCCTTTCTTCTTGAAAGCCCCGAAATTAAGGAGGACCAAAATCTGGATCCAGTTCAGTGTTTTGTGGCTGAAGTTCCTTTTATGTGTTATTCTCCACGTGAGAAATTGCTGTAAGTGCTCATTCAAAAATCCTTTCAGAAGAATAATAAAGGTGTTTGGAGAAATTTACTTTAATATCGGCTTTATGGCGACTCTCACCAGCTACAGGTGTCTCTCCAGCTGCCTTTTCAGCTTGGTGACTTTCCCGATTTGCCTTCCCTGGGGTTTGTTTCTTTCATCCCTGGCTGGCGGCCGGGCCGGGGTTCGGGGCTGGGCGGGACCGCTGGGTGCCTTTGTCCCGAGTTACTCATCAACCGGAGGGGCCGGCGGGGCTCGGGGGGTGCCCGGTTACTGTGGTTACTGCCTGCATCGTGCTCTGCTTGTAAATGCGATCTTTGACCGTAGCCACCGCTCCGGAGGAATTTTCACAGCTCCCAGAGAAGACAAAAACTCTGGGAGTTGGGATGTAAAAGGTTATCTGATACAAGGTGGATGAAGCGCAGGCTTGTCCCGCAGCAAAGTGAATCCCTCTGCCTCAAAAGGAGGGAAGTGCTTGAAGGATTTTAAGTTTCAGTCATATTCTCTTGCAGCTATGGTCTAGTTATTTTTTTTTCTTTTATTCTTGATACATGGGTAGGAGTAGGGGCTTGGTCGTTGGCTGTCTGCAAAAGCATAAGGTCACTCAAAATTGTTCTTTCCCTCGTGTTCACAGCAACAAAATTTTAATGAGTCTGTCGTCGGTAGTAGCCAGATTGTATCTGCTCCAGGGTATCACTCATCTGGCACCATCAGAATTAGTGTGTTGAATGCCCTGAGCTAGGATGAATTTACAGGAGTTCAAGACTTTGTCTGCGTAGTCACGGCAACAAAACCACAGCTGAACAAAATGTTTCTCCAGGATCTCATAATAAATGTGTTTTAGCCTGAAAGGTTGTGGTCACCTGGCTGCAGGAGGGTGTTCTTTTTTATTTTGTTCCTATCTGCCACAAAAAGATGTGTCACTGGATAACAAATCAGGGCAGAACACTGGGGACATGATGATACTGCTTTGTTTACCGTTATACCTTGTTCTACATTCACTGTTACGTTACTTTAATGACTGTTTTTCAGGGTTTATATACATAGATTATATGGGCTTATTCCATATTGCATCATTATTTATTTGAATTACTCAAAATGTTTAGTTCCAGGTGTGGTTTTAATGGAGGAGGGTAATGCTGGGTTATGCTGGGAAGCTGGGTAATGCTCCCCAGCATTACCCTGACTGATGAGGAAGCACAAGGGATGGAAGTGCTGAGATTGCCCTTCCCCCCCTTGACAGGGTTCTGCTCCCTTCCTTCGTGCTTCAGACACTCAATTTTTTTCCTTTCAGTTCCCTCTTTGATTCTGTGGGAAGTTCCAAACCAGGTGTGATTCAGTGGGACCCAATAAGAAGGGTTTTTGAAGACACTCTCCCTATGCCACATCATGAGCTACAGATGCAAAGCTTGAGGGATGCTTTGAGGAGAGATGTCCCAAGGCAGATGTGCAGGTGAAGGCAGCCAGAGTGGTGTGGGGGTGGGGGTGGGGGCTGTGTGCCACTGCAAGATTACAGCCCCAAATGGAGATGATAGCCAGATAAAATTTCACTGAGGCTTGTTCCATGGCATAAAGAGTTCTTTTTAGTGCAGCCAAGAATACCATTAGCCTTTTCTTTTCCTGAACAACCTGTCTCCTATCCATTGGCTGTACATTTTGGTTACCTAGCATTCTATAGTCTGTCTTATGTGGTTTAGCTGTAAAATGCATGTCTTTACGTTTGCTCACATTACAGTGAAGTCTGTTGCTTCATTGTGATCATCTCTCACAAGCCTTAGTCACACAGGGTGTCCTGCCTGACTCTGTGGGTCTGTTCCCAGCAGGGAAGTGAGCAGGATTTGGCTGCTACTGTGACCACAGCATGCCTAGCACAATCTGTGTTACTTGGGGCATTAAACTTATGGAAGAGATTTGAGTTGTGTGATGCCTTGGAGTCTGCAAAATTGAAGTTCTGTGATGACGTTTTTGTGAGATGTTTGACTTCACAGGAAATATTTTGCTCCTTTTTGTAATTTTTGAGCACTAACTGTTGTAAAAGACAGAAATTTCTCACCTCTTCCCCTTGAATACACTGATTTTTCTGTGTCATAAGTGTTCCAGTACTGTCTGAGGGTAGCCTCTAGTTCCTATCATCTCACATCACTCTGGTGTAGAAATTTGAGAAGAATTACTCATCTGTTTAGAGGAAAGACCATCTAAAATATCCAAGTACCATATCATCAATGTATAAGTAGCAGATAGTAGGCAATACCACTCATGTCAGTAGCTTTGTAGATGTTAGAGGAGATCTATCGTATGAAAAACCTTTTATCTGTGTGTAAAAGTGACCTAAAACTGTTTATAATCTTGCCGAATTACACTTGAGTGGTCCTTCTGCTGTGGGTGGTAAATACTAATTCAGTTTCACTTCTTGGTGGAACTTTTAGTTCACAGGTAGATACCAAGGTCTTCAGTGCTGACTCTCAGAGCAGATTGCTTGGAGAAACTGTCAGCAAAGAGGTTGTTGCAATTAGACATTTTAGTACAGTGCTAATGAGGATAAATTTGCAGGAATATTTGACATGATTCAGTGTGGCTAACATCAATGGCTTCCCCTGTTTCTGCCTAGAAATACTGGAACACGTGTCATTTGGTTACAAGCAGTAAAACAGTTTTCAGGTGTGAACAGCTGAAGTCACTGTAGAGCATAGAGACACAGAAACATATTATAATAATTTTCAAGTCTAAAAAATCTGTCAGTCCTTCATAAACAACTCTCTGGGAACCAGCACTGCATATTCTTCCTCAGGTGACCTGTCCTCTCTTCCTTGAGCAATTTCATTAACTTCACTCTTAAAATGCCCAGGTAGAAGGAGGTTTGCAAGACTGTTATGTTATGACTTCCTATACCACAGTTTTCTACAGTATATTGTAACCTATCAATTTTGCCATTTAAAATTATTTTTCAGGAGTACAGACTTATTTTTTGTAAGCTGTCTAGACCCTGTTGTTTGTCCTCTTTTTTTGTGTGGATTTTTCCTGCCTGGGGATTTTCCAACGTTTTCCTCTGCTGACTTCTACTCTTATTAGAATTGTTTTGGTAAAAGCTGTACACTCGCAGTGATTTGCATACCTAAAATGCTGAGGTCACTTGCCCAGTGATACCATTAGGTTTCCCTGTCTCGAGTATTTGTCTCCCTGTCGGATTAACCATTCTTGCTCTGCCACCAGGAACATCTGTTAATCTTTTCTGTGCTGTCTGGCAGCTTCATTAAGGATCTCAAACCAATGTAAACATCTTGGGGCTGGGGCTGTCTCTGACTTCTCTCTTGGCCAATAAGTGCATTTAGCCAGTGCTTAACCAGCTGCAGTTCTGAGTAATAATGACAGGGATACTGTGTGAGTACTCCTAAAAAGCAGAAAATTCCTAGTCTCATTTTGAAAACTTTGGGAACTGGCCTCTCCCAAAAAATTGTTGGGGTAGGGAGAGCTTAGACTTTTCTATGTCTAGCTTTTTAATCACCAGAATGTTCTTTTTACCTTATTAAGGCCAAATTATCCCACTGGCTGTTGTTACAGCAGGACGTTCCCAGGTTCTGTTCTGCACTGTGGTTTACTGGTTGAAAGGTATTTGAGGTCCTGGTAATTTTGTTTGTTTAGGTGGGGTTTTTTTGGTATGATGGCTTGAGGGAATCAATGGTTTCTTTGTTTTTTCTTAATTTTGCTTTATACCTGCATTACAGGTTGTTGGACAGGTCAGACTCACAGTTTGCTCTTGGTACCTGCACTTAAAGTGCTACTACCAGTGGTGGCCATATGAAAAAGCAAGCAAGCAATAAAGATGCTAGACACATTCCTTTAGAGTACCATTACTATTTAAAGGTGCATTGGTGGAATATGTTTTCTAATCAGGAGATCCACTGAGGTGAGGATTAGACCTTGGCTGTGTGGGTAGGAAAGCAGAGAGGTGGGGTTGTTGGTCACTGAGGATTTGACTGCAGAATGGGTGTGGAGCAGGATGCCCAGAGCTGTGTATCAGGCTGAGCTGTCCTGAAATACGAGGTTTTCTTTCCCTGTTGGGGTGAGGTTTGTCTTTTTTTGAATTGTTGTATATAATTCAAATAGTCTGTGATTGACAGCTTTTACTAGTGCTTCTCAGATACAGTTCAGGGTGAGTATAACCAGGACCTAGATCTGCCCCATCTGGGGGAATCTTTTCCATCTATACATGGCACCAGTGCTTCAGAAATTATGCAAAAACGTTTTTAGTGGATGGTTCTGTATTTTTTTCTTCTAGATCATAAGCTATGTAGTTTCTCTGCTTGAAATACCTGCTCCTTGGGGTTGTTTTTACTACAGTATGTTACATTTTCTAGCTTGGCTCAAACAACTCACTTACCTAAGGCACAGGATCAAGAAGATGAGGGACTTGTATAATCCTCTTGCAAATTTGCTGAGGTCAGTAGAGTTTTTCTACTGTGAGTTTTTCAGCCCTGTGAGCTGACCTTACAGAAAATATTGTCACCTTAGCTTGACCATGATTTCCCTCAGGGTAAGTGGCATACACTACATAACTGTAGTTAAAATAAAACAAAAACCTCTTTCTCATGAATTCAGATGCCAAATACTCTCTTAAACTTCCCTTCCAATGCTTCTGCTGATATTACAGTGCTAACATAACTCTTGATAACCGAGTTCATGGTGCATCCCTGTAGGACTTCTCTCTTTCCCATTGGATGTGAGCAGTGATCTAGCAGAATGATTCTTATATGTTTCTAAGTACAGAATACAAAGGACTGTAGTCGTAGTTCACACGAGAGTTTGTTTTGTTGTTTCACTTTAGTTTTAGGTCAGTCTGCTTTCCATGACCATGCATTTGGCCCAGTGCTAAATAGGGAACAAGCTTGCATTTCCTCTCTGTATATATCCCATAGATAACACTCAATAGAGTTTCTTTAGGCAATGATTTAAACTATGGTGTTATTAAGAGTCTTAGTCCACGTTATGGTGAACAGAGAATGATTTAGTAGAGCTTTTGAGTGAACAGTACAGTAGCAACCTTAAAAAACATGGTGAATCAAATCCCTGACTCATGCATAAGGACCTTAGACTTGCTGAGTTAGTCTGTTGGATTTCATAGAGCCAGCAAATTCATTAAGTGTCTGATTTATTTGCCTTTCAGCAACTTCTTTTTCCTTTTTCTAAATTTGTCAAATTTACTAATAGAAAGTTGTTTTGATTGCAATCACAAACATTTCAGTCTTAAAAATAATTTTGGTAACTGTAGACTCCTAGTCAGCATTTTCTTGTCCTTTCTTGGTAGAATTGATGCTCAGGTTTCCAGAAGATTTGCATTACCACAAATCACTGTCCATCCTCCAAGGGCTGCAGGTGCCTCCTGCACACAAACTTTGCATCTCTTCCTCCCTCTGAGCTGCACTTTGATCCTCGAGCAGTTATGGTATGGCCAGGATGACCAAACAGTCTCCTTAGCTGGAGGAGAGTACTGGAGACTTGGTTTTGGTTTTTTTTTCTGCACTTAAACTCTTTAAAGCAAACACACTTAATACCTTGGCAGCTGCAGCTCTGCTATTTCAAAGGAATCCATTTCCCATTTTAAGAAATATGGGTTTCTAGAGAAACTTCAGGAGCCCTGAGTTCCATTATCATTTAATGGCTTAATTTTATATAAAAATTAGTAAGATACCTTTTTTTTAGTTATTTGGATAAACCTCCTTGCTCTTTGAAGATTTAGCTCCTGACCTTTGAATACTTGGCATTGAAAAAAAAGATCATAAAAATTCAGATACTTTTTAAAGTTAATTATCTCAGGCTGCAAGCAGGGAGAGCTAATATTCTTGCATTAGCATGGGAGCCCCTTGGGCCTTTCTTCTTTCTCCTTTATTGATACCATCTGAAACATCTCTAGAGTCAGGTTCTAGGTTCATTAAGTCTGGGTTTATATGGGTGAGACATTGCTGATTAACCATTTCACTCCATTTACAGCAGCCCAGATGACACCACCCCCCCTTCCCCCCCCCATGGAAATCTCTGCAATTATGGGATTTACATGGGTATCACAACAGGCGTATATCCCCTTACAGCAAGTGCTGTTTAACAAGGTCAGGGGACTTCAGCACGTTTAAGCAGGACAGGCTGGGTGGCAGCTACCAACCTCGATCATTGCTGGAGCACCTCTTTGCCATGTACAGTGCAGGCTGGGTTTACCCTGGCCATAAAGCTCCTCTGACAGTTTTAAGTACTGCTGTCACAGCTAATGGGACTTGTGTATCTTAATCCTTTACATCACTTTGAACATCTTAGGCTAAATTTTTTAAAAAAAGAAGAAAGGGAGAAAAAAAACCAGTGTTAAGCTAATGTTAAGCGTCTAACTTAAGCTCTCAAAAAACAAGAGGATTTGCCATAATTATCTGTGCTTGTTGTTCCTGGGTATTACTGCTACAGTGATCCCTTTTAAGAAAGACTGACCAGCATGAGATTGAGAGCTTGGGTGAAAAAAAATAAACCACTTTAATGAGCAAATGTTTAATAGTTTTAATATAAGATTTCCCAACCTGCTGCAATTTCATTTTAGAATCATGTGTTATTATGAAAAAGCCATACTCTTGATAGTTGTGCCATGTTTTAATGGAGTCCTGGGGCCTAATTCTGCCATGTTTGCATTAAACAGGAGCAGTCATATAGCAATTACCAGAAGTATGTTGCTGCACACCATGAGTAAGCATGGGATTTAATTACCTGGTGGAAAATTCTCATTAGTGTAAAAAGAATTATTGACCCTTCCAAAGCTTAATACCTGAAGTTTAGCAAAAGTACATAAAGCTTTTTGCTATCTATAAGCAAAGAGTTTCTCTGAGTGTCAGGAACTCCTTGAACAAATGTGGTGGCTAAAGTTGGCCACAGCTCTGGAAGAAATGTGGAATGGGCTGAAGCCTGCACCATTCCTGGGGATGGGGATTTATCCTTTGACTTGGCAGAGAGTAAGATAACAATCAGTTTGCTGAGCTCTGAGGGACCAGTTAAACAACTCTGGTGTTGGACACATTCTCATTGTAAGACTGTGGTATGAATGTGCAACTTCAACAAGTAAGTGCCTCTAATTAACACCGATAAATTAACTAACCTAATCCTTTACTGCAAAGAATGTCTGTTTTGTGCCATATTTTAACATGTTGGGATCTGAAGGGATTTATAACAGAAGAGCAGAATATGCACTCCAGTGAGGCAGTCTGTGAGCAAACATGAATTTTGGGGATCTTACCTGGGCATTAATCAGTATATGCTTTATTAGAGCAAATCTCCTCTCAAGTCTACTTACATACAACACACTCTTTGCCTTTCATCAGATTTTCCTTCTGGGGAGTGGCAAGACTCTCTGACGACAAAACTTGTCTCCGTGCTTTGTGTTAGCAGGTAGCTGGGAGGGAGGGAGTTACAAGTCGTGGAGTTTTTTCTCATCAGATACACTCTTTGCTCACATGGGTATTTTGGTTGTTCTTCATGAACTGTCTTGCTGTTTCTGTTTGAATTATGTTTTGCTTCCCTAAAGTGTGTCCTGTGACAAACCTCTATGTTATCTTGCTGTAAAGGTTTCAAGCTGAATTCTCAGCTAATCTCTCTTCTGACTCTGGAAGTGCATCTTCTCAGATGATGATTTTGAAGTTGGAAACCTGGGGAACAGGAGGTCTTGGTGTTTGCTTACACAGACCTAGACTGGGTCTGACCAAGAGAGCTGCTGGGTGTGCTGAGTGTAGCCATGGTGTGGTGATTACTTTGACCTCAGGTCAGGAGTGCCACAGCAAGAAAACGCTGGGGAGATGACATGGGTATTGCAGGGGATTATAGGGTAGAGATTTTGGCCTGGGAGGGAAGAGTGCTCTCTCCTTAAAAAACAAAACAATAAAACCCCAAACAACAAATTACCTGTTGTTTGTTTCTGTTAATGGCATTCATTTGGTGCACTGAAAAGAGTAAGAGCAACAGCATTAGCCAACTACATTTAACAATTTATCTTCTGATAGAGAGTTGGTTTAATGGGATGAGGAATCAGGATCTTCGTTTCCTTACTGAGTCTTTTCTGGTTTGCAGACTGCTTGTCTGTGACTTTTCACTTGACTGTATTTCAGCCAGCATTGTACCATGTGCCATGGTGAGGAAAGGGTGTCTGGAAGGGCAGTGGCAGGATTGAGTGCCTGTAAAGCAGGGACAGCCATTAGCTGTCTAGCATCAGTCACCTTTGCTCCTGTGGTTTGCACAATGTATCATTTTTACATTGTCTGAAAGTTTTGTGCAATTAGGGAAGTTCATAATCTATAGTCTGTTGATTCATAAATACCATCCCACTAATTTTGTTTAACTTTTCTGTCTTTATCTTGGCAAATAGTTCTCTTCAATACTGTAGACCGTAAGTATGTGTCTTTTTGGATAGCATTTTTATCAGGGTCTTAACTTTAGTCTTCAGAGAAATGAAGAAAAAATACACTTGTAATTAACCATATAACATCTGCTCAGAGGACTTACTGACAGACTTGCAGATGCAGTTGGGTTCATATGCAGTATTGGCATGTTTGCTTTGCAGTATATATTACTAAATTTGTGTGTAAGGTTGCTGGAATGCAGTAGACAGAAAGAGTACTGTACCTTCTGCACAGTGCAAGTGCCATGCAGAAGACTCATTCCTTGTGCCACAGAAGTATCTCAAGTGGTTCTCGGATTTCTTATTTCTTTGCTTTTGCACTCTCCAAAGTATTGCATGAGGACTGTGTCAGGCAGTGTTGAAATGTTGAAAAGTACAAGATCATGGAAGGATAAAAATATGTTCCCTTGAGATCAGGAATCCTTCTCTACTAAAGTAAACAGAGACAGAATTAATTTATAAATTCCTTTTTAAAATTCCTATCTGTTAAAATAGGATTATTTGAACAACATAATGCAGGAAGTTATGTAAGGATCTTAATAATATGCCATGTACTGCTTTGTGTTTTTAATAGAGATCTCTTTCATTAATTGTATTTTGCTGTTTTGATGAGTCAGTGTTTTCACCTGAGGACGATGAGTGAAAAGTATGACAGTTTTGGCAGAGGTCATTGCTTTGGCAGATGGATGGCCCCAGGCCTGTTTGGGATGGCTTGTCAAGTAGTTACCAGTGGCTCCTGAGATGTCGTGGGAGCAGTTTGGAGGGAAAGCACTGCTTGAGTTCTCATGCTGGCAGCAGTCACTCTGCTTTGATGAGCACTGCAGTAGGAAAGTGCTGTCTATGCTGCTTTGAGTAAGCGCTTGATGGTACAAGCTTTACTTCATCAGATTTATCTTCTTTGACCAAGACCAGAGGTTGTGATAGAGTTATTTCCTCAAGAATTAACTCTTACCTGTGTTGGCCTCTCTGGCATGGGACATTGCTCCTCACAGTTTAGGCCTTGCAGTAGTATTCCTCAGAGGTATGAAGATTTCTAGGATTGAAAGAGTAGATTAACATAAAATTGTTTAGATGAAGATCTATCAACTTCCTGTGTCACATGTGGAGATAGAAATTCAAGAATTACAGTGACCACAAACAGCATATGTTACACAGAGCCACACATAAAACTCCCAGTTGTGGCACATGGGACAATGTAACTGTCCCCACTGCTCATTGTCTTCACCTTGAAATGCTAGCCCTTTTTTTTTTCTCTTTGTGCTGCTTTTATAAACCTTTGGGCAGGATCACATTCTTGCCATTGTTGGGTGTTTTTGGGGAAAGCAATTCCACACATTCTTAGCTTTGGGAAGTGATCAGGCAGAAAGGCGTGAACGAACGTCAGATGATTTATCATTGTTCCACCAGAAAAGGGACACAAGACCTTAACAACCACTGGCTGTGTAAGCCCAGAAAGTCATTTGACATAGGGCTGTTTAAATCCCAAACAGGAGTAGAAGTCACAGTCTTCTATACTGGAGAGGTGCAATCCTGTTTGAAAACACAGGCACTATGTACTTGTTAATTTTGATAATGCAATAATGGGGAAAAGTGTAAAAAGGAGAGATACGTTTCCAGGAAAAATATTAACACTGTGAAGGCTTAGTATATCAAAATGCTGGGTACTTTGTTCTGTCTGGGAGGTCTTTATCTTTGTGTTTGTAACAATGGTTTTCTCCAACCTAGAATTTAATTTCATTGATGTACTGCCTTGATGAATGAAGAATTCCTTTTCCATGATGTTGAGAGAAAGAAAACAGCCCACTTTACTGAGATACCCCTTTAATTAGATCCAAAATCACATACTGGACAGCTGGTTGTATGTTCCTGAGTTATTCATAGCAAACCCCTTGCATTTAAACCCCCTTTTTATTCTACTGCATATATTCTGTTGTAGAAATTTGCTAATTTAAAAGGAATATGCCAAATGCTGCCTCAACTTCACTCTTTCAGAAAGCACTGGCAAATCTGATAGGCAGTAAATAGTTTTAATTTGCTTATGAATTCAGTAAGAATTATTTACAAATTCATCCCACTTCTGGGTTTTCTTGGATAGTTTCTTCCCAGCAATTTTGTCCAGGCAGAAAACCAGCATTTTGCCTATGTGATAGGCCCTTACCGATATGTACCTCAGCTGTGTAAAAATTATGCCTAAGGAGGTATTAGATAATTAGGCTAATTAGAAGCAAGGGCAGATTCACTGAAGATATTTATGAAAGTTTTTTCTCTGTATAAACAGAAATAAAGAGGTAGGAGCAGGAAAAAAATACAGAAGTAATTATGAAGGGTGAACCTCGCTGTAATATACAGCTCTTAAATTTGCTTATGTTTTTCCGTCTTTGAAGAAGTTGCTGGATATTTTCAAAAGACTGTGATGAGAAATAACGCCCCTTCTGCATTTGTTTGACTGCCATGTCAGAAGAAGAGCTGCTTAGAAGGACAAAAGCTTTGTTTTGTGTCCTTCAGGCCTGAACCAGAACAGTAACTGCTGCTACTTTTGAGTGTAAAGATAAAACTACTGTGAAGACCTGTCTGGTTTTAGGTTCATAATCTTCTGGGTGATAGTCTTTTGAAGTTTGTGTTGGGCTACTTTGTAGAAACACATGCATGAAGTGTTTCCAGCCCTGGGTCGTGGTAAAGCCTCTTTAAAAGAAACCAAGCCGTGTATTTTGTTCTGGTTCACAGAAGTGGTTTTGAATAACACGGTGAAAACCGGTGCTGCTCAGTGAATCGGGAGAGAGACAGCAGTCAGGCCCTGAAGGGAAGGGAGTTGTGATGTACAGAGCCTCGAGAAGGTGAGGTCCCAGGACCTCCAGATTTATATTTCTAAGGAAATTAAATACATTTTCTTTCAGAGACAAGTTAGCCTAATTCTGACTTCCTTCAAATGGGAACCCTGGGGGCAGAGTCAGGAGCTGGCTATGGAGCAAAGCAGCCTCCCTGGGTGGGAGGGTGAGAGCTGAGGGAAGTGGGAGGGAAAGGAAAAGGCTGCCAGTTGTGGGAAGCTGCTGGGTTGGACACACATACTTAATCCTAAAGGTTTGCCTTTCTTGAGTTCCTTCCCAGCCCTCCTGGGTGAGAGGTACCTGTTACCCTGCACCTGGCAAACCATTCATCTCTGAAGGAGTAGAGATTGCTATTTGTGGCTTTATGAAGAGGGGGAATACGTGGGGAGGGAGAGTTGGAGGGGAAGAGTACGTGATGGGTCTTAGGGAATGACTTCTGTTTCCCAAAACATGCAAAGGACATGGGAGTTAATCTCACTGCTTGGAAGATATGGCTGTCAGTGTGTTTGTCCTTAACCCATCCATCCATGTATACATGTGTGTGTGGGTATGTCTGTCTATGTAATATATAGTAATATACTGACATTTTATGTGGCAGTTCAGCTTCCAGTCCTGTAAAGAGAGTATTGAGCGAAAAATTGCCTGTATTGTATTATAGTTACTTAGTAGAATTTGGACTAGATGGAAAATAGAGAACAAAAATACTTGAGTTAAAACAAACAAAATAAGACCAACATCCAAAAAAATCCTCCATTGTTACAAATAAAAAAGATGTCATTTTCACTGTCTGTAGCTGGAAATAGTTCATTCTCAAACTTAAAAATGCAAACTCCTTAAAATTAAAGAGATTGGAAAAAGAACATAAATGTAAACCTAGGAATGTATATTCTATTTTAGAATTTTGAGATTTAGTACTCTAAAAAAGAAGGCATTTGTCTTTTTGCAGTATATGTGCACGTTTGTTTTCAATTGCAGTAGTATAAACCTCATGAGAACCACTGAGTTTACTTCATATTGGCATCTGTACATGTGAGAATACTATTTACTTTATGATCTTCATGTTTTAGCTCCTCACTAGAACTCAAATTGAAAGGTAAAACACACTAATATTTTCCTGTGAAAGTGTGAATCACAAGGGGGAAAAAATTAATGTGTGGAATTGTATCACTAAGGTTGAAAGGGGAAGAGATATTATGTGAAGTCTCAAAATGCAGATACTTAGGCACAGATCTGCTTCCATTACAGCTCTTGCCAAAACTCCTATTGTTTTCTTTGCGAGCTGGGTTGGAACCTCTGTTGATACCATTCCAGTTTGAATTCTTTCTTTTATTTTTGACAGTCACGTTTTCCATTACTATTCCATTAGAGATTTAAAACACAGTATAATAAAACTCAGTGAAAAAATAACTCAATGCACCTACATTATTGTGCAAATGGATATAAATTTAAACTCAGTCACATCATTGAAGTTCTCTCTTTATGCCAAACAACAAAAAACTAACTCCATTCTTCTAACTTACTAACCAGCTTTTAGTTCACTGTCTGTTATCAGGGGCTTCTGAAGTATCAAGATAATTTAAAATAATTGGTCTTCTGGTTAATGCTTGGGTAATTAAAAATGAAATGCATTATGCATGTTGTATTTTAATAAAACTATTAATTATTATGCAGTGGTCCTTATTAAGTGACCTCTATGGAGTATGCCTGGCAGCACTCACCCCCAAACCAATGGGTACCAGTCCAGGTCACAAAACTGGTAGCATCTGAAATGGCTATTACTGATTTTCCACAAGGAAGCAAGTATAAAAAGACTGAATCTTCTTTTCTTTTCTCTTTTCTATTCCTTTCCTTTTTCCTTTCCTTTCCTTTTTCCTCTTTCTCTTCTCTTCTCTTCTCTTCTCTTCTCTTCTCTTCTCTTCTCTTCTCTTCTCTTCTCTTCTCTTCTCTTCTCTTCTCTTCTCTTCTCTTCTCTTCTCTTCTCTTCTCTTCTCTTCTCTTCTCTTCTCTTCTCCTCTCCTCTCCTCTCCTCTCCTCTCCTCTCCTCTCCTCTCCTCTCCTCTCTTCTCTTCTCTTCTCTTCTTTTCCTTTTTTTCTGGGGGAAATTGCTACAACAGCAATTTGCAAGCAGGGGGGCATTGCAGAGATTCTACCTCGTGTCAGAGGATGCCTGGTCAGCTATATTTTTTCTTCACTCACTTTGGCATTTTTTCTAAGGCTGACGTAGAGGTGTCTATTTTGGCACTCTATGTGGTTCTAAATAAACAATCCTAGTAGAACAAATAGTTATTTGGGATTGGTCTTGCAGCAACAGATGTTCCAGATCATTTTTGTATTCCCAGGGCACACATATTACTGTTTCAGTATTTGGTTGAGGCTCACAGAGCCAAGTTAGCTTTACAGTTGAAATTGGTGTGGCCAAGTTCTCTCTTCATTAACCATCATGTAAAGCCCATCAAAATCAATACACTTAATTTGTGTTGGTGTTTTTAGGTTTGAGGGCAGTGATGTCTATCGCACTTCAAATACACAAATAGAAAGGGACTGGTTTCTTTTGCCTCATTACAAACCAAACAGCTTTTTTTTCATCCAGGTTTGAGTGGATATTGGTGGCCCAAGTATTTAATTCATTGTGCAGTGGTGCTAAGCTGCTGTGCTCAGGTTCCCACACTGCTTTGCAGCAGCTCTGTTCACATACAAGGTGGGCAGGTTTGCCTGGGAATGTGTATTGAACCAATGTGGAGTCATTCTTAAAGGGTCTTCTAACACTCCACCCCAAAGCTGCTTAAAAAGTTGTCCTTCCCATTCAGATTTAGAATGATCTAAGCTCTGGTGTAAGTAAATATACATTTTTTAATGGCATGTGGAGACAAATCTTTGGGTGTTGCGCAGCACTGGGGTGGTTTCTGCATTTGTGGCTGGAGGGGCAGCTCCTGCTTGATACTCCTTTAGGACAATGAATAGTACTGCCCCACTACCATGTACCCAGCCCCAAACAGTGTTACTGAGTTTCTCTAACAGATTTTCAGTATTTTTTTATTGTTATGCACATACATATACAAAAATATGTCTTGTAGGATGTCTGTAGTGTGTCATATGGGGTATGTGAAGGGATTTCATTAAGGAGTGATGTTTTGGGGGGAGAATACAATCCAGGCTGGTGCAAGGTTACCAGCAGAGCCATTGCTGGTGACTTCCTGCTTTCTTATTTAAAATAAGAGAGAAATACTTTCTGTGGTCAGTTGGAGTGTTGCCCACCTAAAAAAACCTCCCTGGTCCCTTATGCTCTCTGCGTGGCCTCTCAGGTGGGTGAACACAAGGTTTTTGGAATAGAGCAGCTCAAACATTAATCAGGTGGTTGTTTGGATAGTAATATTTTTTTATCCTTTTCTTCACAAAAGTCTTTATCAAGGTGTGGGTTACCTGTTAACAGCTCAAGTCAAGTAGGGATAGGTGAATTGTTTCTCTCTATTTACACAACACAATTCAACTTGTGTTTTGAAATAGTGTGTCTAAGGACTGTAAAAACAATGTCTCCTCCCTTCACAAACAAAGGCTTTACTGGAAATGCCATTTGCCATGTAGAGAGCAGAGAAAAAGGAAAATAAAGGGTAAAAATATGCTCTTCCCTCTGTGTTTCCCAATGTGTCTCTGGTGACTCCATAAGCTCTGCAGAGCTGAGCATGAAGGAGGAGAGAGAAAAGCTTTGGGGAAATAGCTGCACATCAACTACTTCTCAAACCAGAGCATTTCTGAAACAGGTTTGAGAAGAGGCTAATGCCATTTGGCTCCTCTATGAGCTTTTCAGCATACAGTGCTGATGAGGGGCTTATTTCTGAAGGCTGATGCTTGGCTATACCTCACTTGTGCCGTGAAGATACCCCTTCCCATGTTAGTTAGTCACCAGTCTTAAATTTTGTACGTATTAGCTACTGCTGCCCCAGCAACACAAGGTACACCACAAACAGGTTGCAACAAGACCCTTTAAAATGCTGAAAGGTTAGAATGAAGCAAGTAGGATTTTCAGCACATTAAAAATAAATAAGCCTTCGTCCCCAGATTTTAATGGACATTTTTAATATGTGTATCTTTCAAGGGAAAAAAATCCAAACAACTCAACTGTAAATTGAATTGGGAAGGAACATAAGATGAGACTTCTCTCCAACATTTTTGAAATAATGCAGTAGGATTTAAGACCTTGTAATGATTTTTACAGTTGATTACTTTCCTTTTTTTCAGTGTGGCTAACTTTCTGTCTGCCTCTTATTCTTCAAAATGAGGCATGATAGTAACCAGTAGGAACATGGCTGGTTAAAGTCTCTTAGGCTCCTCTTTCTGAAATAGTGGTCTGCAAAACAGCACAAGGAGACCACTTGTTGCACTTTGGAAACTGCATAGTGTTTTCAATTTAGCATTTGCTTTTAAGGTCACACAGTGGTACTCAGAGAAGTCATCTGGCCCAAAACCCATGGACATTGCTTCTGCACATCTTACCTAGCAGGGGCTGTGAAAGATATTAGTTGAGCCAGTGCTCAGCAATCTGCACTGAAGTGGTACATGAGTGGTACATTTGAGTGACATGGCACAGGGTGGGTGATGGGAGCAGAGCAGGAGCTGCCACTGTGGTGGCCCCAGGCCCAGGGACACTTGTGTGTGGGATGTTTTAGCAAAGTTTAGTGCTGGATTGTAAAGGAGATGTGCAGCCCAAGCTGAAAGTGTTGGAGGCAATGAGTGAGGGGCAGTTTCGGGATGAACTGAATAAAATGGAGAAGAAACATAGGGTGATGATCAATAAAATTTATCAGGGGCAGAGTGCCACTGGTTTCTCCAGACCTAAACACTATCAGTCAGTGATCACTGGGTCTGTGGCATGATAGCCCTTGCAGAAACAGAGTGTTCAGGGACTTGCTTAGTTTCTCTTGGCAAAAGGAGTCTTTGATGGAAGAAGGAAGAACATCCCTTGGATACCAGCCTTGAGTGGCTGCTGACCTCTGAACTAGCCTGCCTTAGTCTGGTAGAGACAAATCAATGTCCTTCTCCTAGCATGTTTAAAAATGTTCCTAATGCCAGTCTATACAAGTTAACTGGCTGAATTTTCTGCCTTTTCTGTGCTGTAGGAAGGCATGCTGTGTGTGTCTGTGCTTCACCTGAGCTCAGCTGTTTGCTCTGGTTTGGAGCTATATGGGAATAACAGATGATATACATTCTTTCTCACAAACGTATTCTTTTTTCCATACTCCTCCTTGAATAAGCTTGTGCCAGAAGTTGCTGAGGTGTTAGGAAAGCTCCGGAAGCCTGTAATTTGCTCACTTAGAGCTCCACAAAAGATACCAATTTTTTGTATGGTCCTTACCATCTAAAGGCAAATATAATTAAGAAATTGTGTCAGTTTACAAATAGGTCGTGGATCATGTAATAAACTGAAATTGTTGACATTTATGGAGCCTATTTCTCCCAACCATTGTTTATGAAAGGCAGCTGGCAAAGGCAGCGAGACAAAAACTGCTGTAGGCTCCTTTTCTGGGCAGCACTTTGCCTCCCCAGCTCCTCCTCTCTCCTCAGCATATCTTTTGAAGCTCCCTTTTAGTATTTCATGTATGTACATGTGCTACACTTTAAGTGGTACAGGAGTTGATTTTCTTGTAGTGAGAGCTGTGGGATGTTAATTGCTGGGCTGGTTTTAACGGGTTTCACCTGAATGCTGGCTTTCCCCTGGGAAGGCTGGCGGTGCACATCTGTGATTTCAGCTGTTGTCTGGGGCTTGAGAGATCCCCACAGAGTGGGTGTCCAAGGGCAGGCACAGAGTGTCCTGCCAGGCTGGTGGATGTCCTGTGGGATGATCACCAGGTCCGTGGGGAGACCTCCAGCAGCACAGACCTTTGTGCATCTCAGCCCCAAGTCAGCCTCTGGAACAGCTGCAGGCACACGTATGGTCTTGCTCCTGGCAGGAAAGCAGTGGCATGTCAAAGCATCGTAGCTGTTGCAGTCAAGAAAGGGTCATGTATGGCCTGGACTTGAAGCAGCCAATAATTATCTGTCAGAGTTGTCTTATTTCAGTGTTCTGTGGGTTGCATCCCATTCTTGTACCAGAACCACCTACTACACTCAGAGGCAGCTGATCTGAACTAAAAAACTTCTTGCTTGAGGCAAATGTATATTCTGTCTGCATTACCCACACCAAACTGGTGAGAAAACTTGAAGGTGGGGGTGGCAGCAAAAGCCAGATCAGGAAAAGAGTTGAAAGACCTGGTGAAGCCAGCCTCATCTGTGTTCAGAGGTTCTTCTGCATCTTGTGTGCTCAGAGGTACAGTTAGTTGGACTCAGGATAAGGAATATATGGGTTAGTCTTGGAACAACCAGGAGATGAGCTTCTCCAAAGCTTGCAGCACTGGGTTACAAAGTTGTGGTTCGGCCCCATTGGTAAGGAGAAAGGACAGGGCCAAACTGGAGGGAAGCCACATCCTGTGGGGATCTTCGAGGAACAATAGCATCTTTCATACTTCATAGCTATAAAATGCATGAATCAACTCACCTGAGGCAGGAGAAGTCAGGAGCAGCTGACATCAGCTGCAGAAGCCGAGTTGCTCATTCCTTTGGGGTTAGTGCGTTTCCCGACAGCCCCAATCTGTGCTGTTCCTCCCTCCCTGCCAACACAAGCTGGGGACAGATGTTTCATGTTCTTTTTTTCATTGTGTTGGATGACCTCTTGCTCCTGCAGAGCCCAACATGCAAGAGACTGGTGAGAGGCTTGGGAAGATGCTGCTGTTGACAGACATAATGCTGGGCAAGAGGTCTTGGTGGCATCCTCACTCAGATGCTGTAACCTGCACCTCATAGGGTGTTGGGGACAGTCTTACCCTGCATGGTGTGGGGCAGCCTTGGTCTCCCTCCTGACAGGTAGCTGGGGATTAGTATGCAAAGTTTGTCTTTTTGTATAGGCTGTGTGAAGTCCCATGGTCAGGTTTGAGAAGCCTCCTTTTTTTTTTCCTCCAGAATTTCTATAGTTGGAATTTTAATGCAAAAGGTCCCAGAGTTACTGAGTTACCCCTTCACAAGAAAACCCCTTGGTGCAAAATCTCCCCCGCCCCACAATCCTGAGTTGATGTTGGGGATACCAGTAAAACCAGAGAGAAGCTAAATTAAACTCATTTAATCTGTCTTTTGCTGCAGCACTCAAACTGTTGTCCAAGTCTCATCTTAATAGGATTATACTCTTGTCAGATGGAAGGTGAAGATTGTCATCCCAGATGTGAATGCCTGGTCTGAAGGCCTGATTATGTTGTTGGTGTCAGTTCCTGGCCTCTTATCAAAGGGACTCTCAGGCACATCGCCTTTCAGCTTCTCACTCTCAGCTCTGTAAAGAAGAGTGGTACACTGAAACAATTCCTCTTGGATAGTAAGCCAAGGTTTGTAATTTTTTTCCTCTAGGGCAATAGCGTGAGGAAGAACAGGCTCCTGAGTTTGTCAGGTAGAGGTAGGATAGATGAAAGTTTCTCCTGGTTGAGAACTGTATAGATCAGTGGGAGGGCAGCAGCACGATGTATTACTGAGCACGTGGCCCATTTTAGAGCCTTTTGGGTGACTGTGATTTGCTATAAGGGAGAAGATCTCTGCTCTGCTGACTGTGATGTGTATCTGCTCAAAAAAACAGCAAAATGTGTTGCTTGTGGTGGGCATCATTTTTATTTTTTTTACCCTTTATTGGTAAATTCAATTTAAAATCTGGAAGCATTACAGGCTGGCTTGAGAAGTATCAGCAGTAGAGTAAATATTTACTTTTTAGAAACCTATCTATTATTTCATTATTATTTCATTATTATATTTTTCTATTATTGTATCTAGTAGATTAACTAGGAAGCCTGATGCTTCTGGATTCATTTACATGAACACTTTAGTATTTTTTTCAAGCAAAGGTATCAAGAAGTGAAACCAGCTATTTCCTACCTTGAAAATCCCTAAATATCACTTGGTGTCTGTCTCTGGGCCATCAGTCTAAATACTTCTTCTGTACATTCTTCTGAAAACAACCAGAATATAATAAATACTGGAGCATCAGTCTCTGTTGTTTGCTGGCAGGGGATGCTCATCCTTTCCCAAGGCTCGTTGACATGGGGTTGTTTAATTGACCTGAACAAACTGGTACCTGGGGGGGCTGCACCACACAGTGGGAGCTGCTGGAGGAAGAGCAGCACTGGGCTGTGGGGCAGCTGGGTTGGCTGGGAAACCGTCACTCAGCGAGGAGTCCCAGATGAAATGTTTAATGTACATTCTCTGGATGACTTGATGAAACCAAGCCCATCTGCTGCCCCGCAGCAGGCAGCAAGGGGACAGAAATGAAGCCAGAGGAGGTGTCTGTCAAATAAGTAGGTGTGGGCCTCCCAGTTAGATTGGCACATACATCTATGGCATTCTGTGGCCATCTCTGAGCTCCAGAGGGACTGGAAGTTACATAAAAAGCACTAAAGATATTCAAGTTTGTGATGAATCATTAAAATCAGTAAGTAATCTATTTAAGAAACCAATTAAGTTTCTATTAGGTTAAATTAACTTGTATAATCATTGAATTCTGCAGATAGTAGCATCACTAGAATTAAAGGTTTTCTTGCTGTATTTGACCAATCTCTTTTAAATATGCTGGCTGCTGTGTTCACTGCTAGCTCTAAACTGTGTTGTTGCATTACCAGCTAATTCTTCCTTTATTTTGTAAGACCTCTCAAGTCTCTTTTATTGTAATTAGATTCTACTATGTATTATAGAGCTGCTCTGTAGCTCTACAAGCAAAATAAAAAAAAAAAAATTTTTTTTACAGTGTGTGAAAATGTGTAGTGTGTTAAAATTTCCTATCACTTTGCATGGTGTGAAAAGCCAAATAAGTTTATGTTGAGCTGTGATCTCTTTCCAACGTCCAACTACGGTTGCCTCTTACAGTTACTTCAGTTTTCATCCCATTTGTTCATTTCTATAATGTTTCAGCCCCTTATTCTTATGCATTACCATGGGGTTTTTCTGTTAGCAACATCTAGTATTGCATCACCCCTCCACATCTGTCTTTGTTCTCTCTCTTTATTGCAGGTCCAAGACATTGTTCTGTGTTTAATGATGTTGCCTGGGTCACAACTTGCATGATTTATTAACGTTTTTACTATATCTTGTTTGTTTCCCATACACTCTACATTATGTGTGCATGCATTACTGGAGCTGTTGCTTAGTCCTTATATTTCACTCTTTTAATTAGTATTTTGACTTTTGAGGGATTTTTAAGCCACAAAATGTGCCAACAGAGTTTTGGATTTGCAGAATCATGTATTCAGCCATTCCCCCAGGCTTGTGGAAAACTCTGATTACGTAGACCTGAGAGGTATGTGTGTATTAGGAAGATGTTTACACACTGCAGGACTGATAGCAGCAGAGGCAAACATCAGCCATCAGTGTTCAGTGTGTGGCGTAGCTTCTTGTAGTATATTGTGGCACGTAATTGAGAAGTGAGAATGCATATTTAGGAAGCAAGAAAAATAAATTAATTCACCTTATCTTTCATGCTATAGCTGGAGCCAGTGATGAGACCTGTGAGCCAAGTGCCTCCCCTGTTTCTTTCCACTTATCTTGAAGCTCTTCTGAATTGTCAGCTGTGAACACAGGGAGGTTAGCACCCTCTTTGCTTAAGACCATTTAATCTTAGTACCAACCTTTCATCGCAGAAAGCACCTGTGAGCTCTGCCAATTCAGGTCCATTTCTGTGGCACTCCTGCATCCTTTTGCTACTGTGAAGTGTCTGCTGACCTGCAGTGGGTACCAGAGCAATCTCAGAGAGGGCTTCCCCTTGGCTTCTTAAGGCTCACATTCCGAGCATGATCTTACTAAGCATTGACTTGCCTGCTGCTCATCTCCTTTGTTTTACTTAGCAAGAGTGACTCAGAAAATTGCTCTGTATTCCTCAGGTTATTTTTCCTCCGTACATTTATTGTGCTAATCCCACCCTAGCTTCCAGCAGGCAACATAGCATCCCATTCTCCTTGTTACAGACCAGAGGTCTGGCTCTTCACCAGTCAGTTACCTATTCTTATCCCCCTGTCTCATGTTTGCTTTGTGACTGTGAGCTTGAAGAGTTTTGGGTGCGTGTCTTCTCGCCCATGCAGTGCTCTCTGTGGGAGCTGCAGCTCAGTCTGTCTGAGCAATCCCTAAGCCTATGCAGTAAATTCTTCACAAACATATGCCCTGGTACCACAAATCCTTTACTGCAGAGACACCTCTGCTGTGTCACTGTTAACTTCTGGTATGTTGCAAGCCTGCTGAGAGCCAGAGCAAGATGTACAAATACAGAACAGATATCCATTCCTTGGTGCTGAGAAGAGGATGGTAAAAATTTGTCAGGTTCACTCCAGGTGAGTAATGGTAGAAGGGCAAAGCCAACTGTCAGCCATGTACAAGTGCATTTACATCTAGATTTGCAGCTGTGACCATTCCTTATCCACAGCAGCATCTGAAGGAGGCATCAGTGACTGAGTCCCTTGTGCTTTCTCTCACTTGCTATCCTAGGCAGGCAGTTTCACATGAGAATAGGATGGAGGACTCTGTAGCCACTCTGGGAGGTAGAGGAAGGTACCGACACATGAAAAGAGATGAATTTTGTAAGATCTGGTATTGGGAGATGGATCCCTGGTGTGTTGGCAGAGCAGAGGAAGATGGCAATGTATCATGAGTAGAGGAAGCTGACCATAACGGTGCAGAGATCTCAATGCACTATGCCTACGGTGAGATGGTAATCCTCCTGGCTTGTGAGGATCCAGTGAGCAGCTACACTACTGCTTTGAAGACTATATTTACTTTTGTTGGTGTGCCAGTTCTCCTTTTTTTCCCATCTCATTTGGGCTCTTGTGTGGAGGACTTTCTACAGTTCTCAGTTTTCTTCTTCACAAGCTCTGCAGGTCATTCCGTATCTGCTCCACTGTAGAAAAGGGCTGATGAACAAAACCATAATATATAGTTACCCTTGAATGATTAATTTTCATATAATCATTCATGTTTTTCCCCTGCTTGTGCTTCTTCCCCAATTCTTCACTGACTGTTGACAATTTGCATTTGAAGCAGTTGGCTACCATATTAGTAGGTGTTCTGTGACAATTTGGGATGCCCAATTGGACCATTTTCACTTCCCCAAATGTGCATCTGCCTCCTTGCCCTGCTTTGGAAATCTAGCAGCTGCATAGAGAAGGATTAGCCTCTAGACAGGGCTTTCAGAAACTGGCTTTAATTAAAGTTGCAGTTTGGAGCTCAGTGATCACCTCTGATTACTGGTACAAATACTTTAAGAAGAGAAATTAGAGCAATGGCACATTAGGTTCTCAGGTCATAGTATCTCAAGCAGTTCAGTCTTTTTAAAGTGATTTGGCCACATTCTGCCTTATGGTATCTATTTGCAAATCTGAAGTAAGCCCAATAGACCAAAAGATATTGCAGAACAGGGTGGTTACTTTGGGTAGAAACTGTTTTGAGTTCAGTCCTGCTGACTGCATTACTCTCTGCTCAGAGAGGAGAGAGGGCAGGGTTTTATAGCAGGCAGTGGTAATAGACACTATTCTGTGTTTCATGCTTATGTGTCCTTGCCATGTTATTTTTTACTACAGTACTCAGCTGCTACTGGTAATTTGGGATTACTGTTAGGTATTTTCTAGGACAGTATAATTATTCAAATCCCACCACTTACACAGCAGTGCACAGCATGCACTGAGTCAGATCAGTACTTTTAAAGTAATTAGAGAACCATCATTACTTGATTGGCAGGTTAAAGCAATTGTGAAAGAGAGATACAAGATGCACTCAGTGGCCCAAGGAGTTCCCCTCTATTTCCACAATCTCCAAAGCATCCTGCACTTCCCAGCCCTCTCAGTCAGTAAAATGCAGCAGATGTTAAGAGCTGCTGTATATTAACCATTGCAACATGCTGTCTATTGACTTTAAATATTGCCTGGGTATGAACCATGGACCTGTGGGAAAAAAAAATAAATCTAGTTCTGGTTATGAGTGTGGATACAAGGGAAAAATGTTTATCAGGTAGGTAATCTTAAAGTGTTTCTTCGTTTTGGGTGCTGACCTAACTTTAACCACCTGTTACAGCATTTTCTGAAGCCTGGGTTTATCACTGTAGAAATGACGTGCAGGAGATGTCTTGAGCCAACTGAGAAAGCAGGTCAAGAGAGGTCATTTTACAGAGCCTGAGCTGTTTTAAAGACTAAGTTGTCCAGCACAGGAGCCTGGTGTCACATCACGGTTTCCTATTCACAAGGGTCTCTTTTAAAGACAAATATAAAAGGATTTAGCCATTAAACATAGAGCCAGCAGCAGTCCTGGAGTAACAAGGTGGAGCTGGGTTTAAGTAGGAGAGGCTGAAAAGTTGTTTTTGCCAAGCAGGTCTCTGAAAAAGACGCAAAAACAAATTAGGAATTTTGTCAGGCCTGGAATATTTTATTTTTAAGATTGAACATTCTTTGAAATTTCACCACTTGTTTGTTTTTTTTTTAGTTTTAATTATACATCCATCCTTAATTAGAAGGTGTTTTTTTGTAAAATGATAAATTATACTGAAGTAGAAGGTGTACTTGGCAACTGGGGAAGCACTTTTAATTTTACTGTAATGAAATTAGAGTAAGTTAGAGGTCATGTAGGCTCAAGTCTGGCTAAACACACCCCACCCCACAGGCTTCATGCCTGTGAATGGCTCTTCCCCCATGAAATGCAGTCGGAGTTTGCTTCTGCTTCACTGCTCAGCGTGGCTCACCCATGTGAACTGCCCTGCTCCATCTCCATGTAGCTACAAATGCAGCAGTTGGTTTTGGCTGAAAAGGCAGAAACACCCCACCCCCAAAAAAAAAACCCACAACAAAAGCCCCCCCAAAAAAACCCCCCAAAAACACCAACCAACCAAAAACAAACCAAAACAAAACTGGGGCAGTTCTCTGCTCTTGTGGGCGTTTTGGCAGAAGAGCTGCTTTCATCTCTCATTATCAACCGTGGGGGTCCACTGTAATCAGGACAGCCTGAGCTTGAGGTCCAGAGCAGGGACTCTATATGGCCATTTTTACCCATACAGGATTTTGGGTTATATGCAGATATAAAAAAAAACATATATATGGGGTGGTAGAAATTATCTAAGTCATTCCAAATGAAAAGCCCACTGGAATTTATGTTTCTGTTAATTAATATTTGTTCCAGTGACATGATATTGAAAAGTTTCTGGTAGAAATGTTTTTTCTCCACTAGCAGCTTTCTGTAGACATTGCAGCCAGCTTTCATGATCCTTTTGTGTACATCTTGCTCTGTGTTTATTTGACATGAGGAGTGATGTCTGCATGGTGAGTTGTGTAGCAGGGTTGGGTGACAGCTGGGTATCGCCACTGGCCACCGTGCTGCCCCCAGACCTTCTGCCTCTGCTGACTCTGACCTGGAGCGTGCCGAAGTGTTTCCCTTCCCAGCACATGTTCATGGGAATTTTGCTCTCTTTTCCACTGAGGTTGCCTCATGCTGTGCTGCTGCTGTCTGGCACCCTAGCAGACCTATAAACCTCTCTTGATCCGAGTTGCAGCTGCTTTGCCTTTCTCCCCATCACCAGCTGTCATGCCCAGAGAGGAATTTTTTCCTCTTTTTTTTCCATGCATATCCTGAACCGTTGTTTTCCTTTCCCAAGAATCCACCTGTGAGACATTCAAAGAAATTAATACTTTGATCATCCAGAGCTGTGAGGTCCTGCATCTGTGGACCACCATGGGTAGGATTTGGCCATCTCAGACATCAGCAGATTTCTTCAAGATTTGGAGGCAGAGAGGGGGTTTTGGTGTGTCCTGCAGAGAAGGGGATCTTCTCATGGACCCATGGGATGCTTACAGGGGTTATTAACCCAGTGCAGTGGGTGCAGGTGCTATAACTTAGTACCCAGTCAGCCTTTTGAAAGCTCCTTCTGAAGATGCTCAGCACTGGCCAAATACAGTAATACCAGCCTAAATCTAAACAGAGCTAACAAAGTTTTTTTAAAGTGAGAAAACTTTTGTAAATGCCTCAAATATACTCTTCTGAGAACGATGTCACTGTGTTACAGCCATGGCATAAGTGTAATTTTATTACAGCCAGAGAGGAATGGCTGCAACCAAGGGCACAGTACAGGGAGCTGATGGTGTCTACAGATAGCCCTAGAGCTCAGGTGGTGAAAAAGCGTGCTCTGGACACTGAAACAGCAAATACTATCTACTAGCTTAACTTCTGCAATTATCTGAACTCTTGGAAAATTACTCCATAGTATGAAGCATCCTGCAGGAATTCAGATAAGGTCTTTGCAGAGAAAATCTTGATTTACAGGCAGCTGCTTTTTGTGGTGTGTAGTACAAAATTTGAAAAAGGATTTTTTAAAAAATAAATATTTATACTTACTCAACAGATAATATTTATCCCATACTGCATGCACACAAATTGCTGATGTGTGGGTTTGGTGTGTTTTATGGAAAGGTGATAGAACCTCTTCTAGTGCTTGGTGAAGTCTTACCCTCCTGACTCAGTGATTTCTGGAGAAGCCACATTTTCTTGGAGTTACACCAAAGTACAGTTTGGGAACTCAGGCCGAAAACTTACTGTCCAGCAATCCTGTAGTGCTCAGGCTCTGCTGATATCAGTGGGACTGTGTGGGCAAGGTTTCCTGGGATGAGGATTTTCATGTTTTCCCTAAATGATTTGTATTTTAAGGATGAATGGTAACTGGCGGTGTCTGAGAATATTTTGCTTAGGGTCAGTGTTCTTTATTTTTCCATAAAATGTGACTAAACCAATGAAAAATAATGCCTTTAAAGGTATTAATAGCAATCCACTGCTACTATAATGAAGGAGAGAGATATATTAATTAGTCTTCTGTAGACAATACAAACAGTCTTAAGAAGACTCAGTGTATAATGAAGCATTTTTCCATATGTAGTTTATTGCATGGGAGTCAAAAAGTGCTTTTTCCATGGCACCATTAAGGTCACCATATGTCCTCTTCTCATTGGATGTGTCCTGCTTTCCACCTGGAAGTTTTAAACCAATTGAAAGACAGAGTTTTGCTACTGGATGTTAGAATGTCCAGTGATCTGGTAGGAGCAATAGTTTCAATGGGATGCCTGGAAATGGTGGCACAAGGAGTCATCTTGCCCAGCTCAGTGGTGGGCACATACCTGCTGGGTGTTTGCACTCTCCTGTAGTGAGCCTCTGCTTGCTGTTTGACACCCTGAGCTCCCCAAATGCCACTTCTCTGGATTATCTGCAGCCATGGCAGAGTAGGAAGGAAAGAACCATCGCCCAAAAGGGAAAGACAGTCACCCTGCCCTTGGCCACAAACATGGGACTGCGGGGCACAGTCTAGGCTGGCATGCTTCTGCTTTTGTCCTGCTACCATTGTGCAAGATCAAGGATATATTGAGAGCACCAGTGTTTTCTTCTGTTATCCAGTACAGTAAATTCCTTTAAAAAGAATCTTTTGTTTTTGGAAATGCAAGGGTAGCCTTGCATTAATCCTAGAATGCAAAATACCTGTTTCCCTCAAGATGTGTGTCTTACTAAATGTCTGGCAGAAAATCTTCCCTCAGTCTAAAAGAAGTGAATCATGTAGATATGATTCTATTTCTACATCTTGGCTGAATAGAAATCATTAGATAGGCATTTGAGATCATGGTATCTTTTCTGAGTATCAGTGTAGTTTTTGCATTTCACCCATGGCTCTGAGTCACTCATGTGTTACCCACTTTAATCTGTCACAACTTGACCTGCCTTCTCTCTGCATCGGCTTCCCAGGATGACGTGTGGTGATAGGAATCAAGCTCCTGCATTCCCCTGATTTTTGTCTGTGGCGTTGATTTTCTCTTCGGAGAAGTTTTGGAGAGAAAAATACCCACTGTGGATGCAGGACTATAGAAATAGGAAACAAGGGCTTTGTCTTTTTTGATGAATATCCAGCATATTAGTTTTAAGGGCAGGGATCCAAGAATCATCTCCATTGCCCATGTGACTGAAAATACAATGATCTCATTGACAGTGGCAAGTGACACATAGATGCTTAATGATGTTGAGTTCTTTTGTTGTTTTTACATTGCATTTTTAAAAGATTGTGTGGGTGTCCTATATAATCTGGACAAAGTACAAAAAGTTTTTTTCTATAAATATTGCCAATGCCTGGTGAGTCTTTCCCAAAACTACAAAAGTTTGGTAAGGGATTTTTTTTCTTGTTTATTTATCTTTCTGTTCTTATTACTTTATTTTAATCACATGATGCAAGCAATTTTTTAAAAATTTCAGTTTCTTATTTGCTTAAGTTTTATTCCCTTAAGTTTCTTATTTGCTTCTTACTCTGCTTACCTCATCAGACCTACTTTTCATTCTAGATATTCCCAACAGAGTAAAGTTAACTGAAAGCCTAAATTCTTCAGAATGCAGGAGATGTGTGTATTTTGTTTTGGATGCCGGTGGGTAGACCTTGATACTCCCCATCACTTCTCTTGATTCTTGTTTAAAAACTCTGGAATACTTGAGAAAGAAAGACAGAAAAAAGAGTTACAAAGAGTCTGAAACCTTTCCTGCAGGACATGTGGGGCATCTCTGTTCCAGTCATTGCTCCCATCAAAAAATTTGATGAAGCATGAGAAGATTGCCCTGCTTCATGTCCTAGCATTTTCAAATTTCATGGGGCAGGGAGTAGCTGAACCAACCTTTCCTGTGCCCCATGCATATGGAGCTGATGCACAGCCATTACTGCTTGTCCTTCCCTCTGTTTTTTGCCTTGTTATAAAATGCAAATGGCCTTACTATGAGTGAAGCTACTGAAAAAAAACGAACAAACAAAATACCCAAAATACATGTATGCCTGAGAAGCCTCCTAGTTTCCCAAGCATGCTTTGGCACAGTCAGCAACCTGTTGAGCTACCACAGCTGAATTTTTCTAGTGATTTTTCAGTTTTAGGGAGCAGGGCAAGTTTTCTGTATTGCCCAGCATATATGAATAACTCTTTCAGTGGCTACATAAGCTCTTTTGAAAGCTTGGCTATAAACAGAAATGACATCAGAAAAATATGACCATTGTCATTTTTCATTGTTCCCTCCTTTGTTTACCACTCGACACAGCAAACCTGAACTCCTTCAGCAGGAGGTGTCCCTGTGATTTCACTGTGTCACAACAAGGAGCAGAACAGGCAAAAGGAACATGGCAATATGGAGACATTTTTAAAAATGTAACTGGCTTAGTTTTGCTGATGCTGTTTTGAAAGGGTCCCATTGCAGTTACTAATATGCAGTATGCGTGCAAACACAGGCAGAAAAGATGTTTCATTATTGCTGCTTCTTTGTTTGAAATAACCAGGCCCTCACTGCAATTCTTCCCATCTGCAGAAGAGGTTTTTATCCACTTGTGCTTTGAAATTACAAAGAGAGAGATTTGAGCAGAGCCCTTGCTTCCATGGAGAAGTTGTTGGTTTAATCAGACCGAGTGAGAAATGTTTGCTGGGGATGCATAGCTGAGGAGAACAGAAGCTTTTGTGGGGACCCAGGGGCTCCCTTTTGAAGTGGGTTTAGTGACGTAGAAGCATTTCTTGGGGTAAGCACTCTGCTGTTTTCTTATTCTGTACAAAATACATCATTTATTTGAAGATTGTGCCTTAATGAAGACCAATGCTGGAGCATCCCATGACTGCAGTTAGGTTTGTCTGGCACTTTCATGGGTCTTTAAGAAACCTGTTTATCATCCTGTTTGCAGCTGGTTCCAGATGGGAAGGTAGAGATGCCCATGGATGGGGAGTGAATGGGTGACCTGGCTTCCTGTGCCCAGGCTTTGTGTACCCCAATGCTGGTAGGCATCTCCTCCTGCCCAGCAGTGCCTGTCCCTGCCACTGCAGCCACCACTGCAGTGCACTGCAAGATGTGACTGCTGGCAGTGCAAGCCTGCTGGGAAACTGTCTCTTAGCTGCAGACATTTAGCTATGCATTAAGTTAGTATGAAAATGTAAATGATATTAAAACCCTCTCCCTTTAAAGTTCAAAGAGGCTAAAAAATTATCACAGTAATTAGGCAATAGCTTTGATTATATATGAAAAGAGATCAAGTTTTATTAGAGGTAGCAGAGCCCCTAGCCAGCTAGTCTGTGTATCTATCTGGTGTAGCTATCTGGAGTGAGGTTTTTCACCTGAACAGGTCTGATGAGTGCCATAAGACATGCAGTCTCTGTGGACATTAGCATGAAATGGAAAGCTGCCTCTTCAACTGGAGTTCAAGAGCTGCTGTGTGCCCAGCCCAGAAGTGGCAGCAGGGTGGGCTGCTGGGCTGTGCACCCTATGAGGACCTGGGTAGCCAAGGGCTGGTGATGCCAGGCAAGGGGTTGGCCCTGCATGTGACATTAGGGCAGACTCAGCTCTCCTGCCAGGCATGGCCAGGCAGAGGAGGAGTCTTGTTAGACCTTGCTAACAAGGAAAACCAGGAGAGGTTGATGGAAATATGCAGAGCTTGGGAAGGAAAATCAATTTTCGTTTTAACTAGCAGGGAAATCTCTGTCAAAAAAATGGTCTGGAAGGAGCTGGTTGTTAGCATGCTCACACCATCTTCCCACATATTGTACTTCTCCCTAAGTATACCTGATTCTTTTGCTTTCTGCTCAGGACAGGGACTTGTTTCCACCTGCCCTGCCTGCCTTGCTGCTGCTGTATCCCTGCCGGCATCTCATCCCCCACAGCAACTATATCCTGTGTGCACCAGCTACCCAAACAGCAAGTCAGTGCTGTGGGAGGGTGTTAAGGGAAGTTAGGTGCCATTTCATCCTTCCTGGAGTCAGAATTCAAGATTGCTTATTCCTGCCAGCAAGTCTAACTTGCCCTACTTCCCACTGTCTGGAAATACTCCCCCAGACTAGTTAGTGTTATCAACCCAATTAACATTTCAAAATTCTCAGCTTGCAGGCACTGGTTTCAAAAAAGCTAATGGCAATCTTTTACAGTGTTAAGCAATCCAACTGGCATCAATTTGTTCTTAATCCCCTGTTCAAGCTGCAACCTGAAGTATGTTTTTTTCTTTTCAGCATTGTGTATGGAGTAAATAATCCTGAAGAGCCTGGACTACATTAAAGATACTGATCCCAGAATTAGTTTATTGCTTTTACTTTTAAACACAGTGGGAATTCACAGTTGCTTTATGCCCAGTTTTTCCTCCCACAGCTTGGGTCTTTTTTTAGCTGTCTGATATAGCTGGTTCTGTGAATGCTGCCAAGAGGGCCATAGAGTGAGAGCTGCTGCAAGTTGCAAGCCTGAAGTCTTGCAAGTTGCAAGTTGCAAGTCCCACTATCCACCTTCCCCAGGTGTCCCAGATACCTGTTTCTGTCAGTATGAAGAGATGACTTGTCTTGCAAAAGAAATACATGAAAGCTTGACTTGAAGCATTTTTAAGAATGTCTTCATCCTGTGAGCACCTAGAGGTGGCTTTTCTTGGGGGTATCTTGTCTGGACAGACTTGTTGGGATCCTTTGCTTGCACTGGTCTCAGCATCATTTCACAAATGCAGATCTGGATACCGTAGCCATGGGGCAGGCAGCAAGCTGGCAAAGTTGGCATGGCCACAATTCATGTACACACCCTGTGTACTGGATGGGCTGGGACAGCCCCTTGTGTGCTCTGAGCTGGCACAGTGGCAGCAGGACAGTGCTGGAGGTATTGTGGTTCATGCTAATTCAGGGAGAGCTGATCACTGGTGCAGTCACATAGGTACTCTGTGTCTATTCACTAGCAATCTTCGAACCATGTACTAGTTAATCCCAGATACCTTCTTTTCCCCCAGAGACCTGCTGTTCATGGTACACTCTCCTCCCTTGTAGATCAGTCTGGACCGAGCCCCATTGCCAGTGTTCTTGCATACCTCAAGGGCTCAGCTGTTTTCTCTTTCTTGCCCTGTGTATCTAAAATACCACCATAATACCACCTAACATATCTTTCTCTTCCCCCTTCCTATGACCATTCTGAATCTTTTCTTCAAGAGCTGCTGCACAACCATGGCCAATGTTTTCAAAACTGAGCATCTGCAAAAAGCGGACCGCATCTGCTCATATGTCCTGACAATATAAAGGTGTTGAGGTGTGGATTCAGACACCTGATTTTAGGAAAAACTTAACAATCTTTACAACTTAGCCCATGTAATCCATGTAGAGGGCTTCTACTGTCCACATGCTTGCCCTGGTCATCCCTCATTCTTTGCTTTCTGCTCTTGCTGTCTTTACTTTCATCCCTCATGCTTTTCCTAGATAGATGGTTGCTCTTGTTTGGGGCTGCCAGGTCAGGAGTGCAGCTGTGCTCGAGTGCACTGGCAGGGACTCAGGGAATTAGGCTTTAGACCTAATTTTGGCTGGGAGCAAAGCCCACTGAAGTCGATGGGACTCTTCCTGTTGATGTAATGGTTTTGGAGCAGACTTAAACTTCAGTGTTTTCAGAGCAGTGGTTCCAACGTGAATCTTTGGCATTGTATGAATAATAGGTAATTATTTTTATATATGCTTTCCAGAGCCCACCACTTGTGGTTGCAGTCAGTGCTTTTAAATGCTCAGAGCTGAGACTGGCAGCCTGCAATGAAGGGGCAAAAGCAGCAAGATAAGCTTCATGTGGCTGAGGAGTATAATTTCCATGTCGTTTTATCCAACTTAATATAAAGGAGGAATTGCTCACCAGCAGCATTTCTGATCCCAGAGCTGGAAGCCTTTGGCAGTATCCATTAGTGCCTAGAAGTGATAGGCTTTTATACACAATACATTTATGATTTTTAAAAGGGAAGTGATGGAGTCTATCTCACATGAATGTTACTTTTCTGTTATTGCACCATTTAATTTCACTTTTCTCTAGCAAAAGAGAAATTAGTTTTTTCATCTGTTCTTACGACAACAGATCTTCCTTAGGGGCAAGGTAGGGATGCAAGGTAGGTGTTTGCCACTGCCCATCTCAAAGGCCTTTCAGAGAGCTAAGGCCTGCACCAGTCCCCACCTCCTTTGCCAAGGTGCCCTGGAGGCACTCAAACTGGGATGGCGTTCACAGATTCTGTCCTAAAACACTATTCCAGAGGGGCTGCTCACTAACTGAGAAGACCCTGAGGCAGGGTCTCTGTACATTCACAAATATGTGTATTTTTTCTTCCTGGTAATGTTTTCTGCTGTTTTGGCAAAGCATTTTACTTAGGTTCCCACCTGCTGTTTTCTGTGCTGGTTACTTTCTCTCACAATAGTTTCTCTGCTCTATAAGCTCCTGTACTTCTCAGTAATGTAGAAAATATTTTAAGGAGTTTGTCTTTGCTCAGAGAGTTCTTACTTCTGCTCATAGAAATGGAGCTTTGTAGTGCCTACAGCAGTGGTTTGAAGGGGTGATACTGATACACTTATATTTTATGTATTTTAAATCTGTTTCCATGGTGGTGGAAGCACACATGCTAGGAAGGGACTCAGCACTGCAAGGCTTCCTGGGGCAAGCAGAAGTTTAGTGCAGGACTGTGTTGTAGAATGCTCTCGAATGTTCCTGAAAGGTAGGGGGTGTAACACCTTTGCCGTGCCCAACCCCATGTTTGAGGGGCCAATGAGATCGGCCCATAATTCTGTGCTGCCTGCACCAGGGATTCGCTGTGCTACAGGTAAACACACCGGGTGTCCAATAATACATTATATTGCTGTGTGGTGGCCGGGGTGTGGTCACAGAAACACTATATAAGTGAAAGTTACTGCTCAATAAAGTTGAAGCTTGTTTATCAACCATATTGGTTGCATTAGTTTTCCCTCACCGTTTTCCAACACGACTGTACCTCTAACTTCTATGGACATCAGCTTATTTTTGCTGCTGTTTGATTTTTGCTGCTGTTTGCTCAGTGTGAAGCATGGTTTGAGTTCCAGCTCTGCTCAGGCAGCCAAGTATTGCCTGCAGTCTCCATCTCTGTGAGCTGATGCTAATTACATGCTGCTACTGTTCAGGTGGCAGAAAGTAGTCTGGAAGTATGGCATCCTGTCCGGAAGCAATGGGTGATCGAGGCACATTTGGGAAGCAAGAGGTTATTTGAACCTATGGAGTGTCCTTGTTCTATATATTGCTAGCCAGGGGGTTTGCATGGTTGCCATGTACTCTGACATCTGTTATTTCCAGATGTTTTATAAAGCAGAATCAGAGTAAATAGGGGTTGGGATATTTATGAAAGAAAGATCTGATGCTCGAGTATGTATATAAAATAGGCAGCTTTCATAATAGTCTTCCAAATGTAATAATCAAAAAAAGTGTACATAATAACCAAAAAAAGTGTTAATTATTTTATTTCTGCCAACTTTAAAAACAAACAAAATAACCTTTGTGGCTAAGTGCTGCCATTGCCAAATACACATTTCAGTTAAACTTTGACATGTTTGTTTACATTTCTAGATAATAAAATTCTTTGGTTTAATGGACTGCTGGAAGACAGAAAGCTGAGGTTAAAGTTTCAGATTTGATTTGGTTTTTCCTAAAGCGAAACAATGAAACAGTGACTATCTAATAAATTCTTAGTTATTCATGAGTTGTAGAGAGGCCCAAGCTTTTGTCAGCCTTACTGTCTTCTTTTGTCTTTGTAATGCATCAGAGTATGTGCTTGCTATTAAATCTTTTAATTGGTTTGATAGAGGATGAAGATGAGTAGTCCTGTTTTTAAGACGCTTGTTCAGCAATGACGATGACACAAAGACAACAGTCTGCTTTGATTTCTACCTTCTGGAGATCTCTTTCATAGAAAGCATGAATATAGTAGTAGTGCCAGGATATAAATTCAGTGTGTGGGGGCTGCATTTGCAATGTACACCTCTTCTCCTGAGTTCCTGCCTGGCCATTCAGAATCCCCTTTGTTCATACACTGATGTGTTCATTCTCAAGAATCTTTAATTTTTAACCTTTTCACCTTTTTGTTTTGGTTTGGTTTTGGTTGTTTTTTTGGTCTGGTTTGGTTTTTTCATTTTAATAAGCTTGGCTGCCACACATTTTGAAAGATCCTTTCAAAAGGATCAGGATATTTATGTTCAGGATATTTATGTTGCCTTCATCACCCCAGAATCTCAGCACTTTAGCTGCTGCACCCATTGCTTCACAACATTCATATGTGTGCATTTATTCCCACTTTACAGAAGAGAAACTCAAGGACAGAGTGACAAAAGCCTTTGGTATAAGAGTCTTAGGAACCAACCCTGCAAAAGGACAGACTGAATCCTGTCTTCTGCTCAGTCTGTCCGGCATTTCCCTTTTCTCAGACTGTCCAGGTGGAAATGGCCTGGTCTGCTAGGATCCAGGTTGTCCTCTTAAGCCTATCTTAGCAGGATGCCTGTGAGTCCCATCTGCCAACAGGGTTCATGTTTTTAGAGCTCTTTCAGGAAGACTCCTGCATCCAGCCGGTTTGCTGGAGCCAAGCAGATGATGGCTACGAGCACCAGTGACAGATGAGCCTTGCATACTTGCCTGTCTTCATCTGTGCAAAGGTCTGCTCCAGAGTGAAGTGTAGCTGGAGTTTCTCCTGTACAGGATCACTTGAAGGGTGTTTCACACCCCTGACTGAAGACATCTTGCATCTGCCAAAACATGATAGGGACTTTTTAGAGCTGTGTCATAAGACCCTTGAAAAATCAGATTGTTAGAGCCTTTTTGGTGGAGTAACAGATTGGTGGTGTGTATATATCGGGTAGCTGCATATGGTAGGCATGTCAGAGAGTGAAAGGCCATAAAGTTTTACCACTCCATAAAACAGTACTTCCTAATACTTTTTTCCTGACATTTCTGGCAATAAACATTTTAAACTTTCAAGGGGTACTTCTGTGAATCTCGGAACATGCATATTGCTCTGTACATAGAGCTTGTCTAATAAAGACAAGGACAACATTTCCACTTTCTTTTTTGCACTTGTTCCAGTCCTCAAAGTGAATGTTGTCTGTTGAAAGTAGAATAGACACTAACTTTGTCCCATAAAACCACAGATTGTTTCAATTTTCCACGAATTTCTGGATGAATAGCTGATCAGATCCCGTGATGCTGCTCTCAGACCCGCTGGTGATATGAAAGAGGTGCTTGTCCCGCCGGCTGTATAGCTATGCCACTCTTTTGTTGCCTGTACTACAAATGCTCAGCTCCTTTTTTACTCTCTTTATTTATAATGCTCTGCAACAGGGCTGCACAGAGTTGAACTGGCTTCTAAAGCCTGGCTTCATTTTGCAGCTATATGTCTGTGGCTGGTTTTCTTTTGTGCTGCCTGTGGAACAAGGAGGCTGTGTGGTATCTGACACCGGGCTTTTTCCAGTGATTTATTAACTGTGTCAGAATAGCTGTTGTGAATGCTGGGAAGCTCTTGCATATTGTGACAGTTGATATTGATTATGACAGTCTGTAGACTATAGTGCGTCGTCAGACAGTGGATTGTATTTTGTCTTCTTACTATACATACCATGGGCTGTAGATCATAGTGTTTTCTTAAGAAAAGGACCCATTGTCCAGCATTCTCGCTGGTATGAGAGAACTTCTGTAGCATATTGTGCAACAAATAGCAAAATAGTTCAGGCATCCTATGGGATAAACAGGCAAATGTCAGTCCCCTGTCCTGTCAGTCAGGAAAAAAAATCTAATAGTTCTGCTTCTAGCCTTTCAGGGAAATAAGCTCTGCACTTGACATAAGTGGGTAAATTAGTCTGAGGATGTCATTTATGAAAACACAGTGCATCCTGCATTGTCTGTTGGCCAGAAATCCATAGACCACGCAGGAGGAGGAGATTGCACTGGGGATTTTGGCCACCCATCATTTTTAAAAGTTGCTTTGGGTCTTGGTTGAGGCTGAAAATACAGGCTTCTGGAATGAGTCTGAAGAAGGGGAGATAAAGATTTATGCAAACTTGGGAGAAAGTGAAAAGTGGCATGTGAGCCTCTGAGTGGCACATCAGACAGATCACCCCAAATAATTGCTTCTTCTGAGTGATTTTAGCTAGGGGGTAGTTAAATAGTGCATGGGAAAAAAGATTTTTCTGTTTGCCTAAAAGCTGCTTTGGTGTGGACAAAAGTGAACTGCTGAGCTTTTACAGATAACCTAAGGACGATGAGGGAGTCAAAAGCCATTTGGTTAATTATGCTGCTACTATGGTTTTAGAGGAAATAACTCTTCCAACAATAAATTTCTTTTTAAACCAAAACAGTGCTCAAGGTGTAGCAGTGACAGAGAATAGGGAACGAGCCATTCTGATTTTTTTGTTCTTGGAAGACCTTTTCTAAGAGACCATAATAGGTCATAAGCTTTCATTTTGTAATATAAAAGCTTAGGAAAGTTAACTTTAGCAATCTATTAGAATTTTGATCTCGCACTGTGTTTACATTGATTCAATGAGTTATTCAGAATCCATTTCTGCACCTTATTATTTAGTTGATATAAATGTAATATCATTTCACAAGATCACTTGTGAAATGATTCTTTCTGAGATACTTTGGGCTAAGACTGAGGCACTAAGCTGGGACGTGGGGGGACTGGATTCAGTTCTAAGGCCCTCTGTGAGCCTGATGTTGGCCACTCAAACCAGTTCATCTCTCATGAGATGAAGTCTCTTCCATTTCTTGTTGTTCATTTATGCTATGAGATCTTTGAGAAGGAACATTTCCTATCAGAAGTCAGTCTTGATCTCTTCTGGGATTTCTATATGCTGCTGTACTACTAAAGATATTTTCTGTAATGTGATCTGTATTTTCTTTGTGAGTCCTTAATGTTTGCAAGGAGACAGAATTAAACTAAGTGGCTTGGTTTCAGTGATGACACAACTTCCCATTCCATGATCATATTGAATTTGGATTAATTATAGCAGTCGCTGTGTCAAAATTATACTTCATAATGTTAGAGTGCTCTAAAGTTTGTTATTCACAGCACTACTGTCAGCCTCAGGGTTTACTGAGATTTGACAGTGGCATCTCTCAGTCCAGTGTCAGGTATTCGTGCTCTATTTGTATATTTATGGGTTTTAGCCACAACAATAGCAGAAATGCTTTAAGGGAAGGGTAAAATGGAAGATGTTCTAAGTATCTGCTTTTCCCTACAGATGTTATTTCATTACTTTAAATACTTTTTTCATATTTTCATAAATTTTTTGAAGAAGTTATGTGTGAGGAATGAAGTTCAGTTGTTTAAAAGTGAAGACTTGTTTCTTGAGGTGACTTTTATCTAACACCCTGGTCATAATTCTTTGTGCATTGCTCTATCTGTCCTTAATCCTGACACTGTGCCTGGAGTAGACAATTTTGATGTTGTGCTGTGCAAAATGACCATCTGCCAGCACCAGTTGTAGACTAGCAGTGACTTTTATCAAGATCATTTCAGCTGCTATGAGAGGCCCCTTCCCCTTGGCTTCACCTTGGCCATCCTGGGATTCTCAGGCTGTCCATTTGTTCACCAGCCCTTGCCAGACATTTGCCTGGGATGTTTTCCAGGTGTTCTGGGCTCTTCAAGACGTCTCTAGTCCTTTGAGTTGATTGTTTTTCTGAGCAAAGGCATTGATAATTGGTTATCACTGCAGAAAGTGGATACATTTTCCTCTCCAATCCCAGTGCCTTGAATTGGCTCACATGCCTTTTCTCTTTCCAGGAGACTCTGGGAGCCTCCTTATCGGTAGTTTGAATCCTGCTCTCTGACGTCTCTGTTATCTTTCTCTCTTCCTTCAGATGGTGTCCACAGTGTCACAGCAGTCTGTACCCTGCGTGTCACCATCATCACAGATGACATGCTCACCAACAGTATCACGGTGCGGCTGGAGAATATGTCCCAGGAGAGATTTCTTTCTCCTCTCCTGTCCCTGTTTGTGGAGGGGGTGGCAACAGTGCTGTCTACCACCAAGGATGGCATCTTTGTTTTCAACATCCAGAATGACACAGATGTCAGCTCCAATATTCTGAATGTGACCTTCTCAGCTTTGCTCCCTGGTGGCATTCGAAACAAGTTTTTCCCCTCCGAGGACCTCCAGGAACAGATCTACCTCAACAGGACCCTGTTGACCATGATTTCCACACAGAGGGTGCTCCCCTTTGATGACAATATCTGCCTGCGTGAGCCCTGTGAGAACTACATGAAGTGTGTCTCTGTACTGAAGTTTGACAGCTCGGCCCCGTTCATCAGCTCCAACACGGTTCTGTTCCGACCCATCCACCCCATCAACGGGCTGCGGTGCCGGTGTCCCCCCGGCTTCACGGGTGACTACTGTGAGACAGAGATTGACCTCTGCTACTCCAACCCCTGTGGGAGCAATGGGCTGTGCCGGAGCCGGGAAGGGGGCTACACTTGTGAATGCTACGAGGACTACACTGGTATGTGTTTATCTTATCTTTGACCCATGATTTATAAGTTAGACCATAAACCAGGCCAGCTCTGTGTCAAGATGAAATTGCTGACATTCTTAGTCAAAGGGAGAAAAACTTCCAGTGCTGCCTTCTGGTTCAGAGGAGGCTTGTGAGTGTCACACATCACTCCGGGTAAGTCCTGTATGTGTGGTGCATGGTGGCAGGAACCATGCGTTGCTCCAGGCCATGCAGGGGGCCAACAGCCGTTGATGGTTCAAGGTCCCAAGAAACTGCAATATTACACACTTATTGGAGGTGCTGAAAGTCAGGTCCACTTTGTATATGTCCAGATAAACTTCAGAAGGATAGAGCTGCTTCCAGGCCTGTCTCCAGCAGCCTGCTGAGGAGCATACTTTGCCTCATCATGGATTTGACAGCTAAGATCAAAACACTGCTTCTCAAATACTCTTGAGAAGTTACGGAAGAATAACCAGATGAATGTGTTCTGGTGCTTCAGCAAAGTCAGTGAGATTATTTATGTATTTGAAATTGCACACCCAGTTAAGCATTCCGCACTGACGTGCTTCCACCTGTAATTTATACTGAAGGTTCAGCTGTGTCTTCTGTGACCCCCACAAACACACGTTGAAGCAGAGGGTGTGTTACCAGTGCCTTTCACTGCTGAAGCTATAAAAAATTGAAAACATAGACCATTTGAGTCTCTATGTAAAAAAAAAATTCAAATACTTTTGTATACCCACTGGGCTGATTCCAGCACTGTAAGTAGGAGTTTCCTTCACTTTCCTTGGGTTTTGGCTCAGGTCTGTAATTAAAAATGGAATGGTGGAAGACACCAGAAGTCAGGCAGCGGCAAGTGAGCTGGGATTTCCCCAGAAAGGGGGACAGGAGATGCTCCCCAATATAAAAGCAGAGCTTCAGGCAGCAGGACCCTCCAAAGGCTTAAAGTCTTGCCTGACTCATGAAGCCCTAGATAGAGCTGTGAGGTGGTTGGCATGTTTGGTCTTCATGATGGAGAGATTTTCCTGCCAAGTTTCTTATGTACGACTTCCACAGTGAAATACATTATAAAGTCCATTATCCATTACATACAGTTAATGCAAAATACATACAGCTAATGAAAAATATATGCAGCATTGGGCATCACAAAATAGATTTCATGAGCAGTTGATTTCATTCTACATGTTTATGTGCTATTATACTGTAAAAAGGAACAGTTAGAAGTAGCAAGTTTCTTTAAACAAAGCTACGCCTGTAAATAGAGGTAATTTATCCATGTCTTAGGTTTTGGAATGACATGCATTCCTGCATCGCATTTTGAGCCTCTCCTGCTCTATCAAGAAAGCTCTGGAGAAAAAGGCTAAATAATATTTTAGCATTAAAGTGAATAATCTTATATTAATAATTGATAAACATGTTTAATAATTAACGCTGTATTCAGAACACACTAGACATTTAGAAGAGAGACACCACATTATTCATACACAAAGATTTCATGTGTAACTCTATTTTCAGTGCATAGTTGTTGAGTTAAAAATTAACTGTCCTGCTGCCAGGATGTTAAAGTGATCAGAAGTTAAGGAGTGAGCACTGCTTATAGTCTTGCCATCTTTAGTTTTCAGAGTTAACTACGGTTCAGTGAAACACATTGTTCTTTGGTAGGGCTATTCAGCGGTGAATCTCTTCAGGCTGGCCAGGGGAAAACACACACAACCATGATCATCAGGGTTCTGGAATCCCATATCTTGTAAATGGATACAAAGATTATTGACTGTTTCTGTTTTGTTACTGAATCAATGAAGCAGAAATTTAGTTTGTACTCTGTGGTTGTTTTATGTTATATTAATGCCTTTAGGCTCCGTGCTGCCTGAGAATGTTTTTTTCTTCAGACCTGACTCACCCCCATATGGTGGTCATTAGTGGGTTGATTTTCATCCCATTTACAGAACAAGGTGGAAAATGTTATCAACAAGTAATCTATTACCAGAAATCTTTTATGATGATGCATTATTATACCTTGTCCCAATCTCCCTTAAGAACTTTTATTCTACCTATGATTTTTGTCCTTCTTTAAATACATTCATACCCATTTGCAAGTTCAATTTGTATCTGTTAATCATAATGCTGTGTTTTTCTCTTGGATTTAAACATTTATTGTTTACAGTGATCTAGATTTTATATAATATAGAAACAGCATAGGTTGTTTTCAACAGCAGCAGTATGCTGGGACATTCTGCCATTACTGAAATGTTACCATGGTATTAGCTCGGTATAGTAACATACCAGTATGAGGTATTTATGATTCTTTGAATTAATTATAAAAGATCAAATATGAATGGCAATAGTCCATGAAATGCAGCCTGCTCTGTGAGCTCTCATATTTTTATTTCCCAATTAAGATCCCAAATAGAAAAATTATTACAAGAAAATACTAAGATCTGTCGTCTCTCAGGGGAGATACGCTGCAACTCGATGATAAATCACTACACAGTCGTAACCCTGGACTGAATTTATCTGGCTGGTCACCTGTTAAAAATATAGCATTTATTTCCTGTAGAAGATAATTATGTCCTATCTTTATCAGATGGAATTTCCCCCCATTTTTCCACCCCCGCTTTGAAGCCCTCTATTTGTTTTGAAGTAATTGTTAGTCATTTACACATGATGAAAGTTTCTCTGTCTTCAGGAGTCTTCTGTTACGGGCACAAAGGTAAATTGAGCTTCTGCAAGATATTTCTGAAACCTGATTACTGGCTAGTTTAGGTGATTTGGAATTAGCTTCACTTCCTGTGATGTAAAGACGTGAGTGAAGAAGGATGTGTATTTTAATGATGTTTTTCTCAGAATAGTGACCTTTTGACTTCTTTTCTTTATGTACAAGTTAGTGTAGAGAAGTGAACAATGTACACACTAACAATCGTGCCATTGATGTTAGGGCACTGTGTATGGCTGAAGGGTTAAAGGCTGTAATTTAAGTTAAGCAAACAAATTTAATGAACTTGAACACTGTGAAAAGTCTGTGTTAATTTTCCAGCTTTATTTCATGTCTCTTTGAGAGCTGCAGAAGCATCTAAGATGAATTGTAGGTGAAGGTGTGGACAGAGGTGGAATTGTTTGTAAACCCCATGGGAAAACCCCTGAAAAGCAAATGCATCATGTCATCCATGCTGGTTTTGGAGGCATGGTTTTCACAGTGGCTCCTGAATGAGCTGTACTGCCAGTGCCATCCTGATGCCTCCTATAGGATATACCATTGCAGCAATAAGTTGCCACTTTTTGGGTGTGAATTCCCGTGATTCCTGCCCTGCTGTGAGCTGGTGCCTCCTGCTATCACTGGGTCCTCCCACAGCTGTCACCACAGTTCATTGCCCTCCATCCTTCTGCCCAGCAGCTGCTGCAACTGCTCTCCTCTACAGTGTGCTCCCAAAAAGTAAAATTTAATTTTCACAGAACAAAAGCTCTCCAAAGAAGAAACCCCCCCCCCCAATCTTTGAAATAAGAAACATATTTAAAGTTCCCACAGTTCTCCTTAGCACAGGGCATTCTCTCTGCCTCCTTTGCTACCTAACCCCTAAAAAGAAGCGATTTCTAGTGAAAAAGATCATCAGAGTTTCCCATATCCCCTGCATCTCTCCTTGCATTTCACTTCAGAAAGAGGAGAAATGGAAAAATCTTAAGTGGTTGTAAATCTTCTAGTAATCAAATACATCAATTAGAGAACTTCTACATGTTATACATTTTTCCTCCTGTGATACCACATTGTCATGAGAAATCATAACATCTAACTTGGCCACCATGAATTCTGACTTTGTGTCATGAGAAGGTAATTATACCTGTTTTCACAGCATCGTGCCAGAAGTCCCTATTCATATTGTTTTGTAAGTTCTCAGCATTTGGCTCTAGCAAACACATAGCAGTAGAAATGAATGTGAAGATTTGCTTCTGTGTTATCTTTACTTATATTCATTCTTCAGATAGTAATTTCCCAGCTCAGTCTGATACTGGATTCTCATTTTTCAGGCCAGAGAGATTTATTTGGGAGAAATTCAACTTTCAAGTAGAGAAATCTGGCAGACAAGGTAGACATAATGAGTGTTTTATCTTGGGCAAGAGAGTCTGAAATTCCACTCTCGATTACACTTCTGCAGCTCTGCTGGAGTGGTGGGATTACAGGTGTGTGACAGCCAAAATCCTCTGCAGCAAACCTTCATTCAATTCTTTTAGTTCCTTACTGTATCTTTAACTCCTTGTTTTAACTTAGGAAAGGCCAGGGTTTTGCAAAGGCAATGCTGAACGCAGATTGTCCTCACAGCATCTTGGGGCTTTTCCGACAGCTTTGAAACTTCCAAACAGCTGTGACCAAGTTTGTCTTTGCCACAAAACACCGGATAAGAAATTCTGTCATTCACCAAAACTGCCACAAATACAGAGATATTGTCTACAGTATAGGACGTCTTTGTGGGTCATCTGTCTGATGCCCAATTCAATTCTTAAGGCAATGCAGTGAAAGGCACTAAAATCTTTTGCATCAGTGTCCCTTAGTCTTCAAAGTTACCCTGCTGCAGGATTCCAGATTCACTTCCATAATAAACGTATAAAATAGTGTCAGGGTCTAATACTGTTAAAAATAGTACATTCATTTTCAAGAGTTTAATTACAGTATAAGAGTGCTGTGTGATTTGCACCATTTTCAGAATTATCTTTCCCCATTGATGCAAGTCTAAACAATTTTTTATGAATTTTTTTTGCTGAGTCTGGATGAGGCAGAAGTTGAATGCTGACTGTCAGCCTTCAATAACTTTGTCTCTTGGTGCTTTAGACGAGCATACTTGGTTGCCTTTCCTTGCAGCTTCTGTGTGGCAGTACTGGAAGAAATCTGGTTGCACCCCAGTGAAAGTCTGTATAACCTTGTAAGTCTGGAATTTTTTCTTCTTTTTCAGCAGTGCTATGCCATGCTTTTGTTTTATGTTTGTTTTGTTTGGTTTTGCTTATAAGATTAGTACTCTTATCATCACGATTAGTAGTCCTTAGTTTTGTTCTCTGCACAGGCATCCCAGTACAGTCTTTTCCATCAGTCTTCAACTTTCTCTGTCTTAGCAGCATGAATTTTTTGTGAGGAAGGCCCTCTTCTGCCTTTACTGACTAAGGAGGCATCTCCATTGGTGTAGATCTGGCAAGCTGTGTCCCTGTGGTTGGCAGTAGTTTTGTACAGACCAGTACTTCAGTTTCCTCCTGCCCTGTGGCCCCTTCCAGTCCCCCTGGGACTTTGCAGCATTTTGGCTGCTGGCAAAGACCCTGAAAGTAGTGCAATTGATGGTCCAGAGAAGAGCTTAACTCCTCCAAACATTTTTCAGAGCATGACTGGTGCAAAAGCTGGAAAAGCCTATCCTTTTCTCCCTTTATGATCTTCATCACTCAGCTATGTACTGTGAGACATAGCATCTCATAAATTGTGCTCTCAGTGCTTTGAAGTTTCCCCTTATGACCACTGCATTTAGCCATGCCAAAAAGCAATGAACCCCAGATGTCATCTCATGATCTGACTTGGTATCTAAATATATAAGGAATCCATACAACCTATTCTTTGCAATTAGCCATGGATAATAAGTCTTCCACTGCATTTTGAGGAGTACATGCTCCATTTGAATAGCACAGCAGTCAGTTGTGATTATTTACTTTTCTCTCTCTCCTTTTAGCATGATGTCCCTTTTGTGTCATGAATTCCTAAAAATAAGTATTGGTTTTGGATATTCAGACTAAGAGGTATCAGCTGGCAAAATTCTTGCTTTTGAGGTATATACATTGTTAGAGAACTATGACTTCAGGTCATTACAAGCTGTACCTGTACAAAACACTTTTCCTTTAAGGATTGCTATGGAGTCTGGAGGAGTTACTAACAACAAAGGAAGCCTTTGAGACACCCCTTTGTCCCCCCCCAAACAAGGGGATGGGAAGCTGAAGCACAGCATTTTCGTCTCTTCCAGGTTCCACAAAAGCTGTCAGCAGCAAGTCCAGAGCAGCTGAGGCAGCTCTTTTGCACTATTTCTGGACTGCCCACTGTTGGAAACCTGGGAGGGATCCTTGTGAAAGACACTTCTTTCCTGACACAGACTCTCAGCAGAAGCTTGTGTGCCCACTTGCCTGCTCTATTTAATTCAGAGATTTATTATGCATGGGTTTTTTTGTGGCAAGGCTCTCTGTTAATGCATGCAGGAATGAGGTCAGCGTGCCACACTCTTATGGCTGGAACCAGTGATGCTGGTTTGGACCAGAGGCTATAGCCCAGATACCACAACTGCATTCCTGCTTGCTCCAGAAGATAACTGAAACAATAAAAATACAGTAAAGTTACCTGAAGCCTATTAAACTTTTAAATGTTGTCATATTTCTGTTGATTATATTTCTGTCCAAGTTACCAAGTCACAGGAGGTGAATGTTGGAAATGTGGAGTTTCTGTCAGGTTCACAGGACTCACTGAAGAATTCTACCCACTTCTGTAGATGGGTTTTTATCTGGAGGAAATATCTTTCAGCTAATCTTCAACCTATGCTCACCTGTCAGGATGCAAAAAGCGTTTTCTAATTGGATTACTGTGGTGTTTTTGTTGACAGTTTAATTCTGAAATTCTGTAAATGGCCTGCAGCCTTCACATCAATCTGCTGTGCCTTTTCCTAAACATAAACAGAGTTTTATTGCATTACCCTCATCCTGATGAGCATAAACCAGCTACTGTTTAAAGTTCAAAAGTTCTCCCAGTCATGTATGAAAGATCCCTTGCCCCCACCCCAAGATGCTGCATGTGAGACGATCTTTGATTCAGCTGAACTGAAGGTGAATGGTGCTGGGGGGGTTCATCTGCCTCTTCTGGAACCTTGTGTCTTACCCTCCTTGCCTGTGGAAATGCTTGCACTGATCAAAGTCCTCTGCTGTCATGTGGAAACCTAGCTACAGACTTAATGCTGTGTTTGCTCTTTTTAATTTGTTCTTGAACTGTTTAACAAGACTTCTGTTGTTTTCCTGATGCTCCCACAGTGCTTTGTAAAAACAAGCAGCAGATCACATACGAGTTTAATCACCTAGCCCTGGCTTCAGAAGCTACCTTAGAAATTCAACTCAAGTATAGGTCTAGGAAATCACCCTTACTGATTACAGCTTATCTTTTTTGGCTTTTCCTTGAGGTGTCTGTGTGGCTGGCCTGATCTCTTCATTTCCCATTCCCCTTGCTTGTCACCTTCAGAGTGTGTCACTGATGCTTTAACACTTTCTCTCCTTTTGTTGATAAATTCAAGTAGCATTATATGAACTTGGGCAATAATGTGTTTGATGATGGTTCAGTGCTTACAATTACAGTGCTTACAATTTCTACACCGAATTGCTATAAAGCCCTTGATGTCTGTTAGATTGCATTACAACATGGGGAGAAGTTGGGTTCTTACTTGTGGGCTGTGTGGTATGAAGTCAAGGAGGTTGCAGAGAGAAGAGCCCTGTGAGCACACACTACACTGACACTATTGACACAAGCGCTGCCCTGGCTCTACCACAGAGGAGGTTTTTAATATGGAGCCCTAATTCCAGGTATATTTGTAGGGTCATAGGAGAGTTTGAGTTGGAAGGGACCTTTGAAGATCATCTAGTCCAACTTCCTGCCATGGCTAATGTTGGCTTCAGTTTCTTTTGTTAAAGTCACATCTTGTTAAATCTCTGATGTGAAAATAACACATTTGACTCTGAAGCTGTGCCAAATTAATCTCATGTATGCTGTCAGGCACCTGGCTTTACCTGAGCTAGGCAGACTGCTAACCTGGCATACATACCTCTGGCACCTGACCTCTCCTTCTCACCTCTTGGCAAGAAAATGTCCTACAAGTATGAGCTTATCAGTTAGCGGTGTTCAATGTGAGAAAGATAAGTTTTGTGCACCTCAAGTTCTCTGTTGGCATTCTGGTTAACAACAGACCAGTCAAGATTTAGGATTCCCTTTGTGCTACTTGAAATCTCTTGTATTGTCTTTCACCTGTTGTACACATATTCCTTTTTGACTTTCAGCAGTTTGACTTGTACAACTTTTCAGCTGCTGACTTGTACTTCTGATTTTATATTGATGGGATTTTGGTTATCACACACAAGTGGGAGTTGCAGTTCTCCCAGGCTTTTTGAAAACCTTTGTTAGAATGCATTTGCTTATCTTCATAGGTATAACATGAAAAAAGTAGAAGGTGGAGCACAATTATACTAAGTGGAGTTACTTGATATTATAATTTTTAAGTACACATAAAGCCACTCCTAAATGGCGTGGCTAAGTTCCCACACGCTATCATAATTGTGAGCATATGTATACTTTGCAGAACATTGATCTGAAAGAAAATAAAAATGCTGAGGGGTTTTTTAATAAAAATATTTTAAATAGCAGTTTATTAAACAATGGCCAACTTCTTTGTGACCATAGTTTAGATTGTGTTTTGATTTATTTAGCCAAGTTGTGCCTTGTATAATGTAGGACTTGGGGTGTCAGCTAGGTTAGCTGGATAAAATTTTAAATTGTATATAAGCCACACAAATGCATTCTAATGCATCAAAACATATACTTGCTAAGTGTCAAAATAGCCCACATATTATACAACCCTTTAAGTGTTTTGTTGGGCTTTTTTTGCCAATGGATATGTGCATTTGTTGTTTTTTCTTACTGAAAACAAGTCAGAGGAAAATGAGAAGAGAAAGAGGGAGAAAAAACCCTACCACTTCCTTGGAATTATCTGTAAGGAAGATATAACAGAGACAGTATTTTTTCCCAAATGCCTGATGTTATGCTGTTTCACAGAAAATCAGAGACGAAAGCTAAAAAAAGAAATACCAGGAAGGCTGGAATTATATTTTAGTTCTTCCAGACAAAAAAGTAAATCAACTTCCAAGGAATAAGATAACAGGGATCCTTTCCTCCTGGCTGTAAATGCAAAACTGGGGGAAAAAATGGGAAGCCCCCTTACAATTCAGTAAGCCTGAATGATGAGAAATACATAATTCCCAAGTTAGACATTTTTATTTTATTAGTAAATAAACATCAGGAAGGTGGCAGGAAAGCCAGTTGGGTGCAGAGATGAGTGTATCAGGATAATGTCCTGTTTGGGAAGAAAAAGGTATAAAGTAGTTTCTTGTGTGCCTGTTCTTTGTGTTGTAATGATTGAAAGGTTCGGCAGTTGAGCACCAGACTGAAGCACTTGGCCTTGAACATCAAGATAATTACAGTTCTGCAATACAGTTGTGCAGAGCGTGGTGGGAACCACGACTTCATTGTTGTTGCAAATGTTCTTTTGTTTAGAGCATCATGGTTCAGTGCCTGCATCCCAGACCCTGCTCCTCCTGGGGCAGGTTTTGTTCTGTAGCCCACACTGTACGGTGCCCTCAAATCACAACTTCCTTAGCAGTCATGGGCTCAAATTTTCTACAGTTTCTAAAAAAAAAGATGAAGATACATTACTTCAGCCTTCTTCTCAAATTCTCCATAGCATATGAGAGCTACTATACAGCATATTCTAATATAGTATTTAGAAAATATATTTTAATTAGACAGGGCCACCCAGCTTCCAAGGGGTCAACATGCTGATGTGCATTTGTAACAAATATTATTATGGAGATGAGCTGGAGATTCTGTTAATAATGAAATTATTAACAACCTAGATGGTACAGTAAAGTATATGAACTCTAACAAGACTGTAACCATTTAAAGCAGCCTTAAAATGAAACTATACTTACGCAAAGGCTGAATTTTTATCTACTTAACTGTCGTAATGGGAGTACAAATTGTGGGAGCTGGCTGGATTTGTTTTTGATGTGTTTAAAAATTTTTTTAAATGTGTCTTTTTCATTTCCAGCTATTCTTTGATTTAAAAAAAATAAATAATTTTGAGATTTTCTGTGTGAGTTGTGTGAGACAATCCAATGCCTTTTTAAAGAGTCATCTAAAAAATTCAGCTTCACTGATGAAGTGGCTTTTTGTTTTCAGTTTATGTTTACTGACCTGTGTAGAAATTATTTTTAAGACTACTAAAGCATAAGATTATGGGATTATATTTTTGACCCTAATCGGTTTAATTTGACAAGCAAAGAGGTATTTTTTATTTTTTCAAAATTTCTCTTCAATGTATAACAGAGGAAATTTGATGAGCATCAGATTGCTGATGCCAAATTTACCTCCTCCCTCAAGACAAACCTCTGAAATCATATGATCCATAATAAAGTTATACAGTACTTTAAAGTATAGCTTTCTTTTGAGCTAACAGTTCTCATCTAAAAGAAAAGTGGAAAGCTCTGAAATCCTAGCATCCTAAGATGTAATTACAGTAGTAGATTATTTTAAGCATGTTTTCAGTTGCTTTATTAATATCTTATGGCTACTCTAAAATTCTTCTCACTAGTAAGCCATTATGCTTCTTTCCACCAGAGCTTCTGGGACCACCTAGGATGTTAAAGAGCATGACTTGGTTTGAGGGTTTCTAAGTGCCATCTTTTTTACTGTAGTTTAGGATCATGCAGAAAATGTGAGAGTGAGATTTTCCAGTGAAAAGTTCTGTTTTATGGAAAATACAAAATGCAGAGTCATCCTTTAATGGAAGTGTGTGGAGTTAACTGCTTGTGTAGTTAATCCCAGGAGGCTGCTGGGGACCAGGACAGATGGTTTCTTCTGTCCTTTGTCTCTTGCTCTGAGCTGAAACATCCAAGTCTATAATGGCTACATGGAGAAAACGAAAGAGGATTTCAGTGGAATAAAGCCTGAACACTTATAGAGAAAACAGTGACGTTTGCCTCAGAAAGGGAGACCATGAACTCATTTTCCCCATACTCCTGAGACCTTTTCTTTCTGCCTTTCTTTCTGAGGTCAGTTATTTGCAAGTAGGTTCCCTTTTTCAACTGTTACAAGATGCTAATTTGCTCAAAAACAAGTGCTAGAGACTTGCCCTCCCCTATGAATTTGGGAGCAGGAGCTGCATCCCTTTGGAGTCCTCCTGTGTGGAAAACAGCTTAGGGGAAACAGGCAGAAAGTGAGTGGGGTGCCTGACAGTGCCTGAAAGCACGTTTGGTTTTCCAGATCCTGAGTTCCTGTTGATAAAAGATGTTACTGCACACACAGCCACCACACCTTGCTTGCTTTCCTCAGTCACATAAATAGTTTGTATTTTGAAAAGGCCAGTGTGGGGCCACGATCACTTGTGGAAAAACAGTTCTGGGAATTTAACACTGCCTAGGAAAAATTGGAGCTTTGTGTGATGAACCTGTGTTTTTTATATTCTGAGCAGAGGCACACCGAGTCTATGAGTGCTTTCTCTTCTCTTCTCTTCTCTTCTCTTCTCTTCTCTTCTCTTCTCTTCTCTTCTCTTCTCTTCTCTTCTCTTCTCTTCTCTTCTCTTCTCTTCTCTTCTCTTCTCTTCTCTCTTCTTTATCTTTCCTTTCCTTTCCTTTCCTTTCCTTTCCTTTCCTTTCCTTTCCTTTCCTTTCCTTTCCTTTCCTTTCCTTTTCTTTCCTTCCCTTGCCTTTCCTTTCCTTTCCTTCCCTTTCTTTGTCTTTCCTTTCCTTTCCTTTCCTTTCCTTTCCTTTCCTTTCCTTTCCTTTCCTTTCCTTTCCTTTCCTTTCCTTTCCTTTCCTTTCCTTTCCTTTCCTTTCCTTTCCTTTCCTTTCCTTTCCTTTCCTTTCCTTTCTCTTTTCCTTTCTCCTTTCCTTTCTCCTTTCCTTTCTCCTTTCCTTTCTCCTTTCCTTTCTCCTTTCCTTTCTCCTTTCTTTTCCTTCTCACTGCTGCCCAGGGAAGGAGGTGGGAAGGCAGGTGATTCCCTGGGTAGCTATCCCTGAAGTGCCTGCAGGGATGCAAATATGGACCAGACTGCCAAGGCTGTCCCAAAGGGAACACATCTTGCAAGCCATGGTGGCTGCTCCAGCTTTCAGTTCCTCCTGTGTGCACCTCCAAGGGTAACACTCCTGGAGATGAGTCAAGGGGAACAGAGAGAAGAGGGAAAAAGTAAATTACCAGATGTATATATAGTAACAGTAAAGAGTGATTGCAGCTCTTAAAAATAAATGGAGAGAGGGATATTCCTCTGTAATATAAGTATGCTTTGCAGAGGTGTGTCCTGCTTTTACACCTCCAGGTTCCTTATTGGTTTTAAGGTGGGATTTTTAGGGAGAGATTTATTCCAAGTAAGGCACAATGCAAATTGCAGACACAGCGACATAATCTAATTTGGGTTTTATCTTTGACATCTACAGTCATGTTTTCCCCCATTATAGAGATAAATACATTCAGAGATAAAGCTTAGGTTTTTGGAAAGCACTGCTTTATCACCATATCTTACTCCAAGTAAGTGCAAATTGCATTATGATAAATTGTCCAACATATAAACCTGCCACAGAGTTCAGTATGAACTGGAAATTCTGAGTGTTTTATTTTCTCAGTGTGGATTTGTGCTGTGTATAGGCCTGGGTCAGACAGAAGCCTAAAATATCTCTAAAACTTCAACTTACAGGTCAAATGCAGAGGGAGATGACACCCTTTGAGGGCACTGTAGATTACAACAATGATTCAGTAATTTACAGAGCTTAGAGATAGCTGTAAAATGAGCCCAGAGTAAAAATTAAGACATTATCAAATTAGCCATTAGATCCCATTGAGCAAGAATTGTTAATAGGCAGCTGTGGCAGGCTGAAGGCATGGATGTTTTCTTTCTTTTTCTTCTTCACCACATCTAACACACAACAAAAAAGTGCCTTTCCTCAACGTTTCCTTCTGAAGCCTGGAGGTGATTATGTCCAATGCTGTGGAAGCCAGCAGCAGGGAGAAGCCAGGCACGTTGTATGACTGAGTATTTTTGTTCCTCAATGAATATATGAGGAAGAGGCCACAGGTATTAATATTAAAGACTCACTCGTGACTTTGTGCTCTGTTTGTGCAGCACTGCTGGAAGCGGCATGAGAGGACAAGGTCCAGTGACCATTCAAGTGCAGCATCGATCATCTTGAGAACATACTCATTATTTATGGAATCCACAGACTAATTCATTTCTCCAACAGATGTGCCCCAAATTTCACTAATCCTCCTCAGTATTGTCTCTCTCTCCCTTTTTTTTTTTTTTTTTTTTTTTTACCCAGTTATTCCTCTTCATTTAAATGGAAAACCACCAAAAAAATACCCTAAATCCCAAATCATTCATCCATCCACCCACCCACCCTCCCATCTCTGCTGTCTTTTGTTTTGCTTTGTTTTCTGACCAGAAAGGGGAGGGAGTAAGGAGAAGAGGAACATCTTTGCTAATGCTGGTCCTGGGTGTAGGATTTTGCGCCTTATTTTGGACTGGCAAGGGGCAGGGTACCCTTTCAGTGGCTGCTCTGCATGTGCAATGCATCAGTGGGCACACCCTGAAGCAGCTGGAGAGATAGAGACCTGAGCTTTCCCTCTCTTACTTCTGTAAAGTGGTTGGTTGCCAGTGGGCAAGGATCTGGAGGTGGGATGGGGTCCTGGGCATTCCCTTGCCTGTTTGGCCAGCGGAGTTTTGCGTTGTGCTCCTTCTCCTCTCAGGAGCTTGCAGGACCAGGATACAGATGCTTCCCTTGATGTGAAGAAGAGCTGGGAATGGTCAGGTAGCATCTTCTTGTTGGGTTGGGAGCAGATGGAAGATCCTTCAGAGCAGCTGGTTTCAGTCATGTGTTTCAGGCTAGAATTTGACCACCATGAGCTCTCACATGCCTTGGGGCCAGCAGATGCCACACGCAGCTTCAGAGTCAAGTAAAAGAATATAAAAAGCCTCCCATGTTCATTATTTTGAAGCATCTCATGATTAAAGATCTCATGACCTTTATTCAGCCCAGTCGCATGATTTTTGGAAATCTGATCTGTGAATTATCAGGGGTGCCTGGGGGCAACTTTGTGGAAAAAGGCATGGAGAAGAGAGAAGGGTGGTAGTAAAGGAGAAGGATGATACACAGATGAGAAAGCACCAGTAGTTCTGCACCCTCTCTTCCCACTGGCTCAGCCCGTAGTGCTTATGCCCAGGGATAAAACAGTGATTTCCTGAGTATCTTATTATACGACCATTCTCTATCTGTCATCTCAGAGAGCTCCTTGGCAATATACAGTGTGAGAGGAATGTTTTTGTTGTTATTTTGCTTAGTGCTTTAAATTCAGATTACTCTCTTGCGAATACATCTTGTTAAATCTGGAGCAGCTAACAGAAGGTAAGGCTGACTTCTCCCCTTTGCTTCTGAGGGTAGACTCATGCACCACAGAGCCATTGAAGAGATGAATCTCCCTTTATAGGCAAAACCCAATATTCACTTGAATTACTTGACTTGCAGCTATGTTTTAGGCAATTTTTCCTGCAGTATAGCCCTGCACAGTTAGTGGAGAGAAGTGGGTATCTACTGAAGGTGTTGATTCAGTTCACCAAAATTAGGCATCTAGAAAGGCTTACATCTGTATTTGCATAACAGTTGAACCTTTATCAAATCACTCCTTCTTTCTTATTCCTGGGTGCATGGTCCTGCCTCCTGCCCTTGTGCCTGCTGTGCTGTTCATCCCATCAATCCTAGAGGGACCTAATCAGAAGATCACTAACACTACAAAAAAGAATTGAATGATGTTTTGCCATCTTCGTTCCCCAAACATTCAACAACAGGATTATATGAATGCCAACACAAGGGAGGGGAAGGAAAGAGCAGTGGGTTTGGGCAAAGGAGGGGAACTATGGCAACTCCCACTCAGCCTAGACTATGGTGAAACCCCTCCTAAACCGAGTGTGTTGGATTCCAACCTCCTTATCTCTTGTCCCAGAAGAGATTTTCAGACTGATTCTGCAGCTAACTTGTTTTTAACAACCTTCTTATTGCTTAGTGCACTGACCACTTTTGTGCTGATTGTCATTTAAGGTAACTAGAGGAAAAGGAGGATTGCTCTTCCTATAATGTGCCGGACAGAAAATACATTTTTAATTATAGTTGGCTCCTTATTAGAGCTGTAAGTCAATGGGTATTCTTTGAAGAATTTAGAGACCCTATTTCTTGTTTCTCCTTTTGCCCAGTTTCTGGTTGTTTCTCCTTTCCGCTTTAAAGTATGTCATTTTCTGCTGGCTGCTTAAATCAGCTTCTTTCTGGTGAAGCAACTACAGAACTTTCTGTTCTGCTGAAGCAACTACAACAAGATTAATATGTATCTAGAGCAAATGTCAGGATGGAGGAAAGGAGAGAAGAATCTCTTCAGGTCAAACAATTAACAGAAAAATTAATATGGTTGAAAATTAATACGGTATTAATATGGTATGTATGTAGTATGGTATTAATATGGTGAAAAATTAATATGGTTCTAAAGAAAATGGGAAAAAGAAAATAAAAATGTTAGTGCAGGGCTGCTGCTTCATCTAAGTATAGATTGTATATATAGTTGAAAACAATCAGAGAGCAGTACAGATTTTTTAGGACCAGTCCCTAAATAGGAGAATTGTGGAAACACATTACAGTAAATAGATGTATAGAATGATTCTGTGTTTGTTCCAGTGCCATCATGTTGTTTTCAGTGAGCTTGCCAATTTTTACACACTGTCTGTCCTTGTAAAGTCAAGCAACTCACCAACAAAACTAGATTCTGCAAAGACCAGCTCATTGATGCATTCCAGTGTGCTACTGGAAGCCCACAATGTTTACCTCACAAGGCATGTGCAATTGTGAGATTATTTTTCTTATTTTTTCAGATAGCTTATTTTTATTTCTTTTTACTTTTTTGCCATCGTTTATTCTTTATTCATTAAGCTTTTCCATTGCTTGGAATAGGTCAGAGAAAGACCAAATCTTCTAGCCAGTCCTTTGCTTTGCCTTTTCTGCTTATGTTACACCTAATATCAGGGTGTCCTCACTTAAATTCGTAGAAGTTTTGTGATTAACATCTTTGTAAAATTACTCCTAAAAATGAAAAAGAGATCTATGATGGCCAAGAGTAGAAAGCAGTGTCAAAAGCAACTATCATGTTATGATCTCAAAGGCTTTAAAATGAGAAAGCATTACATAAAGGGCTGTGTAAAAGCCACAGGACTCGTATCTTTAAGAGTCATCAGTATTAACTGAGAGCATATAAGATCAGCTACTGTCCTGTACCAGTAATCCGTTTGCTGTCTAGGGTCAGAATTTCTTCAAAGCCCAGGAATCTTCTGGTAGATAAGAGGCAGCTGTGGCCCGTGTTATCTCTCAGTGCGTGTTTTAGATTTAGCAGCTCGAGAGATTAAACTTCACATCTCCTGCTTGGATTTCACAGAGTTGTGATACATACATTTCTAAAGTGTTTCCTAAATGTTGGTCAGTGCAGAAAATGAAATTTTACTAGCAAAGGGAACAATGCCATGAGGAGTGAAGGGGAGTTCCACAGGCTGGGGGAGGGAGTGAGCCCTCACAGCATGGCCAGCATTGCAGACCCACCCCAGGCTGTGTGCTGTGCCTATCTCAGCTGTGCTCTTATCAACCAAGCCCTTCCAGGCCCTTACTACACAGCAGCTCTCTCTCCTTCTGCACTATTTTTTCCCACCAGACTGTGAGACATCCCCTCTCTCAGCCCATCCCAGCCCTCCAACCTTTTATGAGAAGGCACATAGGCGCTTTTCATCCCAAAGGCTGGCGGAAGCAGATCCTTCTTTTTCAGCTCCTCAAGTAGCTCTTCCCTTAGGGCCTTTTGACTCCAGCAGGCAACCATCCTTCAAATCCATGCAGGCTCCAGTTTGGATTTTGAGGATGCATTTCAGGCCGTGCCTCAAAGCTTCTGCCTGGCAGTGCTGTGGGACAGCGCTGTATTCCGGATGAGGTGGCCACCCTTGGAAGTGACAAACCCAAGAGCTGCACAGAGGTGTGTTGTGTAGCCAAAGGGGGCTATATGCTCCTGATCAAAGGCCTGCTTTGAAAAGTTGCTCTGATGGATACTTCATAAAGCCAAAACCACCATGTTTTAAATAATTTCAAGCACATTTTTTACTTTGGGAAAGATAGGGTAAGTTGGGATTTATCAAGTTTCTTGGTAGACCTTTGTGCCTTGACACACAGTGATGCCTTGGAGTTACTATAGAGATTTCAAACCCACTGCTTTAATATATTTTGGTAAATATACATAAAATATGAAAATTCAACATCAAAGAATATGCATGAAGTGCAGTTCTCATTTACATTACAGACTAAGGATAATTCAGAATAATTTTAGTAACTGGGACATCAGTGATTCTACAGCTGAATGAATGTAGGACAAAGGATCTTATTCAAAGTTGAACTACATTTTTTTTAATGGCCTCTTTAAGCATTATAATGAAAAGCAGTAAAAAGCATGATTGCATAGACATTTTCTGCAAGCCTTCTTTTCTCACAAATAGTTTTATGCCTGTATAGGTAGCTAAACAGTCTATATATTCTTGTTATATCCCAGGTTTAAAACAGAACCATCAGTGACTTTACGCTTCGGCTGTTACATTTCGCCTCTATATTGCCATGGCATTCCCACAGCATGTTGTAGTGCCAGGAATCTCTCCTTGTAGCTCACTCCTTTCTCTTCTTGTGTATTCAATCCTGTGTGTTATTTGCTTTAGCCAAATATATCATTCTGGTTTCAGAAAGCCTTGAAGATTACATTCCTTTCTGACTTGGGAGACTTATTGCACAAAATACTCCACTGTTTTTTTAAAGTGACAAACCTGTGTTTCTCCAGTTAGTTGTGGTGGTTTTTTTTTTAATTTTTGGTATGGAAGATGTTTGTCTGTTAAGGATTGGCTGTGCTTGTGCAATCATCAAGAAGTGCTTTCTATAGAGTCCCCCCATAGCAGCTGATGTGTGAGTGTGCTTTGTTTGACACAGCCAATGCAGTGAGGGAACTTTCTCTCTTTGCTGATACATACAACATCTCTCCAAACAAACATATTGTAGAGCATTTTAAAGTATCGAGGAAGGTAAATGCACATACTCTTGCCTGGTACTTACAGATGATAAAAAGAAACAGAAAGATATTGTCTAGTGTTTTTCATAGCATTTCATCTTAATATTTTAAAGTGAGAATATAGGAGTATCAGTTCTGAATGAGAAAGGCCCTAGGAACAGGCTTGGAACTGAACATTTGTCTATATAGTTTATTACTTCTGAGGTTTTGGCTTACATTTTGTCTGGTATGACAGGGAAAGTTTATTAACTTAGTTTGTTATTAACATAGTTTGTTAACTATGAGAATTATTATTATAGAGAAGTGTGTTTAGCTCCCCTGTACTTTGTGTTAAATCATTTTAAAATATACTGAAATGCCCCAGTATATTGGTCTCCAGGAGACATCATAAGCATTAATTGAGAAGCAGTCATAGGATGGCTCTCCTCATTGTGTGGAGCACAGAGCAGGACTGGAGGTCGGTCTGTCTGTCCTCCAGAGCTGAGCCCACATGGATGAGATGTGATCACAGGACTCTTGTATTGCTCCTCTGTTTTGCTAGTGTACATTGTACCTGTTTGAAAGGCACATGCTGTTGATGGGAGAGCAGAAAGGCAACAAAGCTGGAGACCCAAAACAGCCTGGCCATGTACCTCACCATGGCTCAGGGATAGCTTCCTCAAGGGCAGTGGCTAACCAGCTGCACACCATTGCTGTTTGCAGCCCGGCACAGAACAGAGGTGGAGATCCAGCTCTGGATGCAGCAACTGTGCCAGCTGCATCCTGCTGCCCAGCCGGGGCGGCTGCAGCGTGGGAACTCGTGGGAGCAGAGCTGTGGGGGCAGCGGCTGCAGAAAAACTTTGTTTTAATTTGCCTTTGTTTGTGAGTCACTGCCCACAGCTCCTGCTGCTTTTACTTTCCTCCAGAAATGTATTTGCACAATTTTAACTGTGCTTGATCATGCAAATATCAAACTGTTGCAAATGTGTTCATACTTTCAGCTGCCTGTGTCGAGTAGTTTTGCTCTCCATTATTTGACAGATATTGTTACCAGGTAAAATAACTACAAATGCCATCTTCAGTTTCTCTGGAGAGTTTTATGTGCAGGATCTGAACATGTTTCATACCTTAGGAAGACACACGCCAAAATAAAAATGTTAGCTAATTAACTCACATAGTTTTAAGTTTCTGTACAATGATTAATTTAGCAGCTGCTTTTGTCCCAACTGCAGCAGATTTTTTAAAGTGAATATACTCTCTACAACTGGTTTTTTAATAATTGTGATTCACTCAGGTTTTGGGCAAAAGCATGAAAAATTATGGTATATGTACAAAGCAAGACACTTGATTGTTTATTATTGCATTTAACACATCTTAATACAGACTTCTGAGATGAATAAAGGTGAAGCGTTTGGGGGGAAAACTGGTTCAGTGAGTAGTACACAAAATCTATGACTTCTGTGGACATTTTCTGTGCCCATCTCGGGAGGGTTCAGAAAATGCTTGTCACCTGCAGGTTACTTGGAAAAAGTGGAAGTCTGTGACACACATAGGTGTGTCATGGGCATCTTACTTATTCTTCCTTCATTTTGTGAGCATTGTTCTGAGCTGAGCCAATGCCCTGATGCTGCTATGGGCAGCAAAGCCAAATTCCACTCCAGGCAAAGTGCAAACATTTACCTGTTTACACAGTTTCCAACTCATAGTGAAATGCCAGAACTATTTACATGTATTTTGGTTGACAGGGAGTGTGTGAGTTTTTAACTAGTGGTGTTACCTCCTCCCATATAGATCCATCTGTCACCAACTTTATATTTATCACTTGGTCTGGAATAAGACAAGGAATCTGAAAACTGGGGGCAGCTTTGCTGGGTATTTGCTAGAGGATCATTCAGCAAAATCATATCCTCCACCCCCTTAAAAATTAAGACTTGAAAACCGATGCAGCACCTTACCCCCTGCAATTACAGGCTCAGACCTTGATTGCAAAGGAGGTCAGGTGCAGAAGTTTGGAAGCAACATAACCTTGAGCAAAAACCCTTGGGTAGCTGAGTGTCACAGCTTGCTGCTGGGGTGTTACTTTCCCTGACATCTGCTTCTCCCCTTGCAGGAGACTACTGCGAGGTGAACTCTCGCTCTGGCCGCTGTGCTCCAGGGGTGTGTAAGAACGGAGGAACCTGCGTGAACCTGCTCATTGGGGGCTTCAAGTGTGAGTGTCCCCCAGGCGAGTACGAGCGGCCATACTGTGAGATGACCACCAGGAGCTTCCCCTCGCAGTCCTTTATCACCTTCAAGGGCCTGCGCCAGCGCTTCCATTTCACCGTCTCCCTCATGTAAGTCCCAGTGGGGAAGGGCTTGGTGCGTTGTGGCCTCTGGTTGAGCTTGAGGGGTGTTTGTTGTCACCAACTGAATTACCTACATGTAGAGGTGACTCCTGTGAACAAGGTGCAGTTGTGTTGTTTGAAAGCATTTGATTTCTGCCCTGTTGAGGATTCCACTGAGGCACTAAATAACCTTCCCCTGCTGCAGCACAGGGCGATGGCGCAGGGAAAGGTGACTCTCAGCAGCCCTCAGCTGGAGAGGAGCCAGGGTGGGTGGTGGGTTTGCTGCCTCTCAAGCATGTCAGGTGTTTTTCTAGTTGACCCTGTGGCCTCCTGACTTTCTTGTACAAGCTGCTAGTTCATGGTGCTTGTTTGGGAGTGCTCTTTCCCTCTCCTATTTCCCATCCTGTGAGAGTACCTGGTCTCCTCAGGCCATGGCTGAGCACAACCTGGTCCTCATCAACTCCTTGCTCTCTGCTGGTTCCCAGTCTTGGGCTTGGGACAACCCCAAGTATCCCAGCTACTCACCTTGTTCTTCTTGGCCTTTGACATGCAGCTCCTGCTTCTCGTCCCATTGAGCTGCCAGACCCAACTGGCATCATCCCCATCCCATCTGCTCTGAGATCCCCATGTTGGACAGTCTTTTCCTGGGCTGGCTCACTTTTCCCATGAGGGCACTCAAGGACTTATTGGGGTGTGAGGAGCGGTGGTGGCAGCTGCACTGTATGCACCAGAGCTTTCCTCCACTGGCTTACACATCCCAGGGGAAAAAACCTCTTCTGGAGAGGACTTTCTGGCCCAGGCCATAGCACAGGCCTGCTGCAGAGCCAGAGCTCCAGGTGTGCACGTGTGTCCTCTCCAGAGAGGGCTTGGGTGTGCATCTTTCTTGTTGTTTATTTGCTGGTCAGGACTGACCCTTGGTTCTCCCTCATGGTTGACTGTAAGTAAATACTACAAAATGTGATAGCCCTGACCTCAAAAGGCAAGCCTCAGGATTTGTTGATAGGTGCAACAGCAACAGTAACAAACATGTTTGGTTGTCTGACCAGAGAAAGTGCTCAGGAAGGGCACCACCAGGCACACATCCCATCCAGCACCCACCAGCTACCTGGTGTTCTACATCTGTCAGGAGCCAGGCAGCTTCTTTCTGTTTTATCATTCATCTGCCTTAATCCAAAGGTCTGAAAATTTATGGAATCTTGACATTTTGGTGAAATTAGAGTGCAGGCATGGTTTGCAAACGAGCAGAGGAAGGGAAGAGAGGTGCCTGCTTTAGAGCATCAGATCTAAGCACAGAGAAGAGCTGAGGAGCAAAAGGCTCTTTTGGACTTGTCAGGCCTACAGTGAGTGCAAACAAAGGAGCAGTCTGGGCTGGCTGCCAGCATAAATTACCTGCACTACCCTTGGATTGTCCCCACAGCCACTTGGTATCAGTTTTCAGGCTTTCAAGAAAAGATCTTTGAGGTGTAGCGTGCTTAAAGTAAAAGTGACTCAAATGCTCTATGCAGGGGTTATTGAGAAGCAGCAAACTACTGTAGCAAGGTAGTGCTTATATAAGGATTTCCTCATTGTCTTTAAAACCAAGATAAATTATTTAGTCATGAGCTAAACACTTCTCAGTCCACTCAATGTGATTATAAAAAGTCAGGACCATCATGGGGCTTATCCCACACTGTCTGGGATAATGATTCACACATAGCTTTTCATACTTGATGGTCACTTTTATTTACACTTGTTATTCTTTGGCTTTTATTATCTTTCAGTGCAGGTGGAAGATGTTATGTGAGGATGAGCAAAAATTTACAGTTTGACTAGACAATGATTTGCCATTACAAATTTTGTGATTCAGGAGCATTCATAAAATCCCATGTTGTCTTAGCTCCCCTCAGCCTCAAGTGACTTGTGATCTGCTTTTGACAAAGAGCAGGATGTTTTTATTGTCCAGTCTCATAACTATTTTTTTAAATAAATTTTTAAAAAATGTATTTATGTTACTGACCAGACATGCCTTCCTGCTCCCAGCATGATATATTTTCTTGCTTCCTTCCAACACTTGCTACTCCTTCACTCCAGGAGACACTGTGAGTGAAGAGGTTTTCTCATTGTTCAAAACTCTTTAAGAAAGTGTATTTTCTTTCCAATGTCCTGAAATTAAAAATCTCCATTGTATTAAGAACAAGCATCTTTTCCCCAACTGGTGATAACCAGACAAGTTCAAAAGCTGTAGTTCTTTAACTACTAGTATGATATAAAAAAAGCTTGTGACTAGTGGCAAAGAAAGGAACTGAGCACACACAAAGTAAAGAAATATAATAAATAGCTTAATAAGTGAATAGTTCAATAAAAATATTTTAATAATTAAAATTATGGCAGAGAATTGAAACTATATCAACAAAATATATTCAAACAGAACTAACATTCTTGATGTTAGCTAGGTATTTGGCCCAGTGAAGATGCATCACTCCTATTATTCTAATTTCTTTTGCTCATAAATATTCTGGATAGATCTGATAAAATTTTTTTATGAAGCAGTTATCCTCTGAAAAGCACATTCTTGAGAAATGTTTTACAGGAACTGCATTTCTTTGGATTAAATTCTTGAAGGTAAAAAGTGAAAACTAAATCAGTGTTTCGATAATATTTAAATATTTCAATAGTATTGTCTTAATTTAGTTCACCTCTTGCTTCCATAATACTATTTCGCAATATGTTAAATAAATTTTGAAATAAAGGTCTATTTTAAAGTTATAAAGACAATAATGCAATATTTTTGTGAACTATGACAGGTATTTTTTTTGAGTTTCTATTTTATTGGAAATGTCAGACTTTTTACTTGATTTTTTTGGACCAGAACAATTAATTCTCCTTCAAAATACAAAAAAAACTTTTGGAATAAAAATTCCCGTTTCCATGCAGCTCCAGTTCAGGCTTCTCATACTGAATGGTCTCTATTTGGTGGGATCCACAGCATATGTGTCAGACAAAAAACTTTTGTTTAAAAGGATTCTTTGGTTTTGAATTTTTTACTTCAAATAACCAGACCTTGCTTATCTAAAATACTGCTGCATTCACATTTTCTGAATGCAGGTTTTGTTGCATGGCATGAGAGTCTTTTGCTAGTAGACATGACATGACAGGCACAAGAATTATTTCTTCTATCTGTGGAATCCAGTTTTCATTAGCTGTGCTCAGTATTTGATTATTTTTAGGAAAAGTAGGTTAATTTAAATCAGGCATATTTCCTGAAGTTCAAGATACAATATCAAATTAAATTGCCATGTGGAAGCATAAGAAATTCCCATGCTTTCTCTCTCTTTCTCTTTTTATATAATATTAATCTTTGTAAAATACTGTTTATGCAAAATGTAATAATTTAGATTTGTTTGGCATTTCTAAATAGATTAAAGCTGTGTGTAAATCCCCAAAGAATCCCCAAAGAATTCACTTTAAAAATATAAAATAGAGACAACACACAGAAATGTGCCAGAATGTTCTGTGCTGACAAAAAACCCCAGCCTTTTTTAAAACTGAGGTCACCTCTTTTATTGCAGGAAAGGGGTCATACATCCCATACTAGAAACACAGGAAAAATAAAACCAACTCATATAAACACTCATGGGCACTGATTTACTTGAATCATTTAAGTTTTGGGTTTTTTCCCTCCCTCCAATTGACTGAGCTGTTGATTGATGAACCCTGATTGTCTGCATGGCTTTATTAAAGTAACTCCTTATCTTTTATCTTTCTTGCCTCTCCATCAGGTCTTTATAATCATTAGATGACTCTCCTTGTGTTCTGTAGCATTTAGACAGCAAGCAGGCAGCAGGTATGCTCCCTTTGATGAGAAAAGGCATTCTAGCTTTTGGACTGTTTGCCAAGTGTAGTAAGTGCTGCTGTTTGAGTGTCAGATACTCACTCTGCATCATCTGCCTCTCTTTATCCTTTCTGAGGGTTAACATCTGCAGCAGATCTCTGCAGAGTGGTTGTCTGCAATTGCCATTCTACTTGTCTCTGTTGATTGTGAAAGAATATATTTATCCTGCTGCTGGCTCAATTTTATAATTTTCTGTCTGAAGAAAGATGCAAAGGCTTGCTTTTCTGCTAACTATAATGCTGCTTTTCTTCTGGGATACTTGGCCATCAGTCTTTAATTCATAAGCCATTAAGTACAAACCCCCCCATCTCTGCATTCTAGGTTTGCAACCAGGGAGAGGAATGCTCTCCTTCTCTACAATGGGCGTTTTAATGAGAAACATGACTTCATTGCCTTGGAGATCATTGAGGAACAGATCCAGCTCACGTTCTCTGCAGGTGAGGCGTCACTCCGGGTGAGCATTTCTCATTGCAGTCAGGAGATCCTCTCAAGCCATTTGAAAGTGCACTTTAATGATTTTATATAGCTGTTTGCTGCCTCTTTAATTGAGTAACTGCTGGCATTGTATAGTTAGCAACTCATGCAGGTGTACTACAGATTGTAGCAGTTCATGGTGGTAACACTTGCTGTCATAGGTAGGAGCTTGTCAACATATCAGTTATAAAAGCCAGAGTTTATGACTTCTATAAAAGATTGGCACTAGTCTGAAAGTCAGCCTCTGAGCCAGTGTTTGCTTAAATGAGTCTTCATTGTATTACACGGTGATAAACATTGCATGTTTATCCATTTTTACACTATGCCACCAGTGAAACTAGGTGCATAAATGTTATCTAAAACATACATGAGCCAAAGTAAAAGCTAAGAGACAAGTGAAAACAGCCTGCTGTTCATTAGGGGTTTGTGAAGAGAAACAATGCTACTGGAATCCACTACTGCACTCTAGAAGCACCTCCCCTTGGAAGAATCTGTAACCCACAAGTAATACAGGGCAAGTAAGCTTCCCACTCATTGCTCTGGTGGTCTAGGAAAAAAAGAAACAGAGGCTTTGGCATTTGCATTCTGTGCTGGGGCACAGCAGGGTCTTTCAGTGGTTGGGGAGAAGGCTAACAAGCAGAGCTCAGGGTGGCACCTGTCCATGCCAGCATGGCCTTCTCCTAGGGAAGAGGTTTCCTTCAAAAAAATCAGCCTTGGCAGTGGCAAAGTTTTTCCTGACAGAAGTGTGATCAGAACAAACTCTGACTGGTTCCAGTCTCAGCAGAGTGGTGTTTCCCCAGTTATAAAAGTCCAGATTTCATCCCAAACTCATGCACAGCTGTGCTGATTGTTGTGACAGATGTAGCAGGTGAAGCTGTTGGTACACAGCTGTACAGTATGGTTAAAGCACCTTGAAACCACTAGGAATCACCTCCTGGACTTAAGCAGTCTTGCTGAGGCTCTTGGTGGACTGTTTGTGCCTCTGCTTCATCGCAGGAGCAGATCTTTGAATTAGGTGGTTTTACTGAATCTCAGCAGGGCAGACCAACCTTTTTTCACAGGTTTAGGGAATGTTTTCCATCAGACAGAAACAAATATCTGAGAAGGGCTGTTGTCATCCAGGTCAAGTGGGGTTATGTGTAGGTCAAGTGAGACATTTGTACCTCTGTACTAAGCATGTAACTCAGGAAATAATCCTGTTATTTCCCATTATCCTTATTCAAGATAGACATGTGGGCTCTAGTCAACTCTTACTTTCTTTTTGTGAAAAGTGAAACACTGCAAGTAGTAAAGCAGTAGAAGCAGAGGTGCAGCCCACATCAGTGTTGCATGCCTATGGCCTGCTGCAGTCACTGCCATCAGACCCTGCAGTAAATCCTGTGTGACCCCAATGATTTACCAGCAATGCTTAAGTGCATATCTGAGATATTTGGGTGGAAGATATCCTGTTTCATTTCCTGTTTATTATCTCAAAGACATCCAAATTAGATTTTAAGGCAGACTTTTGAATGGATTAGTGTAGTGAAAGAACATGCTGCAGTTGGAGAGCTGTGCTTTCTTCTGTAGGTCTGATCCGATCCGCCTGTCTAAACTTGAATCAAATCACTCAGAAGGCACCCTGAGGATGAATGAGAAAAAATAAATTCTACTCGTACTTATATGCATTTAAATGTGGAGGTACTCCTTTAAAATACATGAAACCAAATTTAGATTTGCACTGCTGCACTTGAGAGCAGGTCTGGTCCTGTATATGGCAAATGGTATTTTGCTTGGAAGGAGAACAGTTTATGTTTTATAGTTTTAAGTGGCTTTTAATGAACAGTACAGGTTTTGGCATCCGATCTCTTTTACCTGTCACAACAACTTTTTCACAGTAAACAAAGCAAAAAGATTGGAAACTGTTGATCTTTCTTCTGCAGAAACAAGGTAGCTGAATAAGAAACCTAATTTTTACCAGACATTTTTTATCACTAAATGATAAAAAACATCACAGCAAGATACCAAGGTAATGTGCTAAGCTGAAATATGTATTGTTTAACTAACAAAAAGGATATAGGATGGGAGTTACAGGAGCATAAGGGACACAGGAATTACACCTCACACAGGCTAAAGTATTTGTTGCAAATAGAGAGTAGAAAGTACATTTTAAACTCAACAATACTGTGAATATTGTTAGCTTTTGGGAGGGAGTTATATTTCCTGTGGTTTAGTATGTAGAATTTTCCAACTGTTAAATAAAGGGAAAGGTAAGGAAAGTCAAAACCAAGCAATCCCTTCTCTGTGCCAGGCCTTTTATGTACTTTCAACACAAATGTTTATTTTGCTGCTACCTTAGAACAGATATGCCTGGTTACTGAGCTGGTTCTGCTGACTCAGACCTGACTTAAAAGTTTCGGTTTTCCAGTTGCAATGGCAAGGACTTGCTTTCAAATTTAAATACTGAAAGGCTGCCAATAATTTCATTAATCTCTGGTAAAATGTGCTGCGACCAAGGTTACCATCTATGGGGTTTACACCAAAGTACTTAAGTATTTCACTTTCTCAGCTCTGATGATGAGTTGGCTTCTCTTTTCTGACAAAAGACCTCAGGACGATACTCATCATCATATTAAAAAAACCTCAAATTGCTGCTTTTGGCAGAAATGCAGAAAATTAATGTATTTTTTTTCCTCAGTTGACCACTTCAGCAATATGTGTATCTACCTAATACATCTGCTACCATGCACTGCAGAAGCATAATAAAAAAAATCATAACTCATCCAAATGTGCCAGAAGCCTTTTTTTTTGTTTGCACACCAAAATAATTCAAGGAAAATGGGGATACTTACTGCCTCACAGGATAAAAACTTGGATTCCTCCATGGTGAAGTAAGATAACTGCATCCTGTGCCAGATGAGTGTCTCTCTGTGTTTGGTTTAGTGCAGAGTGAGGTTTGCAGTGATAACTTAATTTTTCCCTTCTGCCTGCCCTTGCAGGGGAAACAACCACTACGGTGGCACCATTCATTCTGGGAGGGGTCAGCGATGGGCAGTGGCACTCAGTCCAGGTCCAGTACTACAATAAGGTAAGACACCAGCATTGGTGATAACCCTGGTATTTGTAAAGTAATAAAGGCCATCTTGCTCTGACCTGATGTATTCAGGTGACCTGAATTTTATTTACTTAACCAGGTACATTGCTACAGCTGTGCACAGAAGGTACTGATCTTGCTCACCTTTCCTGGAACAAAAATTCACTCAGAGGGCTTTTGAGTTTTGTCTCAGGAAGGCAAAATCAAACCTAACATGTCCTCTTCAGAAGGACTACCAGGGAAACCTTCAGGTACTTGGAAAGGTTTTAGTTTTCAGTTCTTTAAACCCTCCAAAGTGTCAGTGTATCTAAAACAACTGATCCACTGCTTTGGCTCTTTTTAAAGGTTTGTGCAGTGCAGGAGCCTTCAGTGTTATAACTACAAATCACTATTGCAGAATTTTCTGAAGCAAAGCAAAAGTCTCCCCTAAAACTATCTTTCTTTGTGTTAAATGACCAGTTTAGCTAGCACAAGCTTCTGTGGTTTGGAAAACTTGGTTATTAAATGGCTGATACTTCTCAGGAATCAATCTTCTTAAATCAATTTTTTGTCAACTATGTAAAAAGGGACGCAAGAGAAATGCAAAAAGCTTTGTTGCACACAGTCCCTGGCAGTCGGAGGTGGGCTCTGTGGTCCCTATCCCACAGCTGTGCCTTGGTTACTCTCAAGAGCAGGTTCACTTGGAGTTAATCAAAGACAGGGGCTCTGTGCAAGCTGACCATGAATCAGACAGTGGGCTTTTAGGGTGTACAGTGTCACTGTTTACAGATAGATGTCTCAGCTCCTCTATATTCTGTAACAAAAATTAGAGAACTTGTTTAGTTACTGGGAAGTGTTGCTTTTAAGTCTGACATGATAGCATTATGGGGAATCACATAAGGAAATAGAGGAGCATTGTCAGCTGTTAAAAAGGAAACAGGATACTGGTGTAGGAAGCTGAATGGAAGATGAAGGATTAATATGATCAGCAAGTTCTTTATTTCTCATCACTGCATCCTTTCATCACAATTTGTGTGGCAGTTTGAATGGAAGGATTAAAATTTTCTTTGGACTCCTAGATAGGGTCTCCTAGCCTAAGGACATTCTACTGAGTAAATAAAAGCCTTTTTAATGATTTTTTTATATTATAAAAAAAATCTAAAACTTATTAAATAAATTTTGTTTGTAATATAACTCTACAATCCAGAATATAGAGAAATAGAAGCAAAACTTGGTGTCATCATGAGTGGATCTATGGACACTGTGAGGCCCTTCCTTACAAACTGCAGCATGCTGTGTTTCCAAAGTCCACATATTTCTTAGTGAATCACTTTAGCAGAGTAAGTGGCACTTTCTGAGGCAGCAGAGGGACTCTCCAGCTCTCAAACTCCTCAGCTGACAAGGAGGGGAGGGCACAGCCCTGAGGGAAGCCACTGGAGCAGCTTGCTGAAGCGCTGCCAAGCAGATAAGGGGCCCAAGCAGCCCCAGGACACTCTTTAAAAGGCAAGAAGATCTGACACACATGTTAAAAATAAACCCCTGCCTCATTTTCAGGGCTTGCTGCAGTTCAAGCAGACTGGTAGGAGAGCAATGTTAGCAGCTGGTGTTTTCCTGTCCTTAGCACATGTGCTCTGTCATCATTTTCTTCTTCTGCTGCCGTTTTTCCAAGGGGAGCAACCCAGTCCCTGCTGCACAGGAGGAAATCTGGGGGAGAGAGGGAGAGCTGAGGGAGGCTGTGCCAGGAAACACCACTGACTTCACTGCTTTTGCCACTCACATGATGTAAAAGTGATGAAAAGCAGGGTCACTGTGTGGAGAGCAGCACTGAGCCCTTTGCTGTCTGAGGTCATCACCTTCCCCTTAGCAGTATTTATTCCAGACTGGTTAAATTTGGGCTGGCAGAGGGGCAGCTCGCAATACTGAGTAAACATCAAAAGCTGGATATGCTAACCTGCATGTATTTAGCATGCTCTCAGGGCTTCCAGTGTGGCTGGGAATTGCACATGTTGCACCAGCTCTCCCATAGTGGAAGGAGGAGCAGGCATTGCAGGTCAGCAGCTGCCAGAGGCAGCTCCTTAGGCCTGCCCACAGGGCTGCCCCACCAACCTGCAGCAGGATTAAGCCCTCACCTTGGCTGGTATTTGTTTGTAAAACAGTTCCTTGGCTACTTCAAGTTTTAACAAAGCTGGAAGAAAAGTTCCTGTGAGGAGGTTGAAAAAAAAGAGGTAATTTAGGGGTTTTAGTTGTGCTGGGATGATAAATGGTAAATGATAAATGATAAATGGGATGCTGTGTCAAGTTTAGACAAGATATATTTGAATAAAAGAGTACCCAAAAACTCATGAGTATACTTAAGTTACGCACTCACATGACTTTGCAGGTACTGCATCCTTCCACTCTTTCCAGAATCCTATTATGCACTATGTCAAGTCCTTGACCTATGTCAAGTCCTCATCCCATCACTGCTCGGCCTCTCTACTCCACTCAGACACTGGGCAGCCATCCTGAGCAGGCAGAGCTCCCCTCAGCCATCTCCCTCTTCCCTACCTCTGGCTGGTGTTTGGTGCCCATCTTCAGCCCCTCCTGGACCGCCCTCTTGGTCTCCAGCTCACTCTGGCATTTTGCAGCATCCTGTGGCTGGGCCACAGGACCTGCCTCTACCAGCATCTTCACAGTACTCCTTGTTCCTTCTTCTTTTAGCTGCTTGCCTAGGGAGCTTCTGGTTTTTGCTCCTTTTTAGGCATCTCTTCCCAGTGCTGTCTATGGGAAATGTGAAGCCCATCATTCCAGGTACCCATAGAGATACATTTTATTTACCTCTCTATGCCTCACATTAAAAAGCCCTTAAAGAGGTGTTTCTCTTTCTTATCCTTTAGCCATGTTGCATTTCATCTCCCTCCATCCGCCCTTTGTTCCATCACCATTTTTTAAAATGTTATTATCACCTTTTGGCCTATCCATTCAGCAGTCCCTTCCTGTGTTGCTTCTGCGCACAGCAAAACCTGGACGGACATTTCAAACGTTTCTTATTATTCACTCTCCTACAGTTCAGTGCTCTCAGGCTGCTCATTCTGCTGCTGGGTCATTACAGCTGTGCCATCCTCTTGACGCACCATGCTGTCCTCTGGCAGTGTCAGGCTTCTTCAAGCTGGACTCTTTTCTCCTGCCTTAGAAATGTGAGAGATGTTGTGGTGCAAGTTGAAAGAAATAACAAATCAAAAAATTCCTGTTGTGCTTACAGCAAGTGTGGGGGGTCAGGAACTCTCTTAGCTTCATCCTTCTTTCCCAGTCACTATTTTTGTTAAGCATCTTTAGAATATCTTTTTTAAAAACCTAAGCTAGAAACTGTTCAGTTTATTTCCTTCTCTCTGCATTTGTGAAGCATCTAGCAAGAAAAAGAAGATCAGTTTTTGGAGCTTCCAGGTAATGCTGTAATTCACGTAAGGAGTATCAGATTTCATCACAGCTGAGGTTAATTTTTCATCCTTAGCTTTTGAGGAGAGTAACTTAACAGCTTTTGGTACATAATCTAAATCACTTCAGTCCAACATAAATTTTCCTAGAGGATATTTCACAGCTCTGAAGGCTGTTCCTGACATCCAAGTTGATTGTGGTTGGATATGAGTGAAGGTTGAGTGTTTTTTGGCATCTACAGTTCTGTGAAAGGTATTTGGTTGAGCATCACTGGAATGTGGACTCCAGGAGTGGGTAACTTGGATATGGGGGGTGACTCTGGTAGGAAGCTTCCACAGCAGCTGTTTCCTTAACGTGGCACACAGTTCTGCAGCATCCTGTTGATGCTACCATGCTGTGCAAAGCCAGTTTGGTAGTAACAAGAAGGAAATAAGAAGTCATTGTAGGAGCGACTCCTGTAAATTATGTTCTGTTTTAAGCTCAGAAACCATGTCATTGGAATATTTAACTTTAGTGTTGTCAAAAGATGGAGTTTTGTAATTAATTCCCTATCATGAGGGTTACTTGCCTCTTAGGGGAAACACTGGCAAGAGGGGAGTCCAGAGCAAGCTTTGGGCCACTGCATTTGCAGAGAAACATTAAACCAGTTCTCTGTCAACTCAAGACTTCGATGCTTTCTTTAAAATCCAGGTAGGCACAGGCACTATAAAACGTTGCAATAATGAAATGGATTGTATCAGGGGAGGAAGGGAAGCAAGGTCATTTCATTTTACTGTGTAGTGATGGAAATGGATGCTTCCTCCCCTAGTAACAGCTGACATACTTGGTTTCAGTGGAAGTGCCTAGGGAAAGCACATGAGTGCTAAGGAAGTGTTGTCTCTGTATTGAATTTCTGGAAGGGAAAACACTAAGGGGGGGGGAATTAGTAGCTGTAAGAGTGCAAACGTGAACTAGGAGTGTTTTATAACCATTCTCTAGTTTCAGTTACATATTAAAAGTCTTGTCAGCTACCCAGTAGCAAGGTATCACCTTACCTGTGAGCAGTGTTTCTTGCCATTATAGATGTTTGCTGACAGCAGGGCGAAAGCGGGGAGGAAAGCTACTTGCTGACTCTGTTAGCTCAAGACTCTGTTGTTAGCTCAAGCATGTTACCTTCTGGGATCCTGATCTCACAGCCACTAAAATCTATGGGAGGTATTAAATTAAAGGTGATCTGCATGTGACCTGCTTTCTCAAGAGGTATATATATATATATATATATATATATATTGATACGAAATTCCAAAGAATTGGGAATTTTTATTATTATTTGGAAGGAAGGGTGGGAGAAGGGATGACATTTCAGTTTGGTAAATAAAACTGATAAAAAATAGCAGAAGCCACCTGCTCCATGCTTAAGGGGTGGGTGGTGAAAGGAGCAGCAGCAGTGTGAGCTGCCCTCTTTGCCTTGGCAGTGTGCTTCCTTTCCACATGTTGAGAGCTCAGTCCACCTCTGATCTCTGTTGGCTTTCTTGAGCCTGGCAGCATGAGTGGCAGACAATAGGTTTAGCCATGCTGAGATTTGTTTGGTGTAAGTAAGGTGTAAACACACCAGGGTGTTTGGTAGTAACAATGCTCAGTATCACTAATATCACAGAAACTATCTGGAATTCATTGCACATACAGGATCATGTACAATAGCCAGCAGTGCTTGGGACAGGAGATTTTGATGAGACCAGTAGTGGGTGGTGGTTTTAATTCAGTAAAAATGTCAAGCCACTCTCCCAGTCTTTGATAGAAACACATTTCTGTTCAGAATTTGAGATCTAACATCAGTTTTATGGTAATGCTTTACCTGACTCATTACCTGAGGGTAGAATTCATCATTTGACACAAGATAAAAATATTTTTTGTATGGACATGTTCCTTTAATTATAGAGGGCATGTACATGTATATTTATATTTTGTTTATCTTATATGTTACTTACACATATGTGACATCAAAGCCACTTAAGGACTTTACTGTTCTGTAGGTAGAAGCTCCTTCTGTGTCTGTTTAGGGACAATTTTACGTAAATGATAGAAAACTCGAGAAGGGGAGAGAGAAACATTCTGTCACTGATGCGCAGTGCAGGAATTCTGGGGGATAGGAAGAACAAATCCCTGAATGACTCACAAAAATAGTTACAAAATTAAGGACTGTGAGACTGGGCAGTGTGTGTGTGGGGGGGATCCTCCTCCATGGTCAGCAGAGGCAGAAATGATGGGTGCCTTGGAGGATGTCTCAGCTGTCCTGGCCACTTGAGCTTTCAGGCTCCTAGGATGCGATATTCAGGATGAACATTCCTTTTCCATAAGTGGGGTAAGGTTTCTTCTCATATTTGATAATCAGTAGTAAGCTGCTGTTCTTTCACTCCTGTTGTTTCAGATGCTTGACTTTCTTGGGGGAGTAGCCCACCCTTTCACAGTGGTTATGGTTAGCGGGAACCTGCTGCTTTCCACCCCTGCATGCTTCCCACCCAGCAGAGCCCAGACCTGTGTTTAGCCTGAAGACAACAGGCAAATTCTTCAGTTAGAGATAAACTTAAAAGAAATGAGGGCTGCTCAGGGCTGATATTCCGTGTGTTGTGAATTCAAAGCACATTGCTCTAAATCAGACTCACATACACATTCAAAAATCTCCTGCCTGTGGTAAGTGATGGTTTCTCTTGAGTTAAGTGCCCTTCATCTAAGGCAAGCTGGAGCTTGAGCATCGCCAAAGCCAGAGCTGTATAGAGATGGAGCTCTCAGCCTACTCATGCACCAGAATTTGCTAGTACCTTTCCTTCCTGGAAAGTTTGGGTGTATCACCCACCCACTAGGTCCCAAAGCATGCTCTGTTGCAGTGCCAAGACCCACACTGTAGTTGATTTTCTGTACCTCGGGTGCATGCTGCAGCTCTCCCCTTGTGCTGGCTCAGCTGGCAGACAGGAGGGCAGTTTTCTCCCATGCCTGTAGGTTCCTAGGCCAAAGCTGATCCCAAAGGGTTATTAAAGCTTCTTGTGCACCTGGGCCATGAGCCTATATCCACGGATCCACACTGGATCACTAATACACACAAACTGGTGAGAAGCTTCTCTTTTTAACTCAACTCCCATTTCTCACACTTGGGAGCCAGCTGGGGCCACTTCATTATGCCATCAGTCAGTGGAGGGGATACACAGCTGAATCCAAAAGTCCTGCAGGACTGCACACTGGTGCACTCCTGGGTACCTGGAAGCTCTATGGCCACTTGCATTCCCCTTCCGTGGGCAGGCAGGACCTGCCCCTTCATCCAGGCTCCTTGCATAAGCACAGGCATCACCGGCAGCCGCAGGCAATGGGAGTGGCTCTGCTCTGTTGGAGAGGTTAAAGTTCAGCACTTTGTTCTGAAAAGGGTGGGATGAAACACAGCAACCTGGGATGTTCTGCTGCGGAGACCAACACAAACCCAGCTGGTTACAGCAGAGCTGTCCTGCACTAAGCACCTGCCGGGCTGACAGATTATCTCATTTCCTTCTGAAAACACAGACCCTCTCTGATGATGGCAAATTGACCTGTTATGGAAATATAATTATTCTTTATTTAGCACTGATAATTGATCTTGTCCCTTTGTTTTTTGGGGAAAAAAAGACAATAACATTTTAGTGAAATTGTGGCAGCTGTGTCAAAAGACATGGATGATCCTTCTTTCTTTCCTATAAAGGAGACTAATTCCCTTTAGAAGTTCTGGGCTCACAGCACCCTCTTGCCCCAGGACCAACAGGCAAACAGAAGCATCAGGCAGCAGCTCAGCACAGGCTTCCCCGGGCCACCCTGCAGCCACTGCCCCCCGGGCAGGAGCCTCCCCTTCCAGCCTGAAAGCCGTGTTTGCTCAGCCCTGTGTCTCCCTGCCCAGCCTGCCAGCCCCCGGGTGAGTTATGGGGCAGGCACATGCCTGTGGCTGAACAGGGATCTCCAGCTCCTTGGAGAAGAGCCACGTTGCTGCCACCAGCTAGGCATAACTTTCAGTCACTGGACCCAAGGTGAAAGACTTTGCCCTGAAAGTATCCAGAACATTATCCAGTTTCGTTTGCTTCTTAATCTGAATGATAGGGAAAAGTGGTTGGCAATTAAATTCTTAGATAGGTTTTGGCTATTACACCCCATGCCAGTACCAGGGCATAGTATCCCCTGCCGAGTGCTGCATTTTGGAAAAGAGACCCTCACAAAAGTCAAAACGCTGGAAATGCAAGTAATAATAAGGGCTGGGTATGAATTATGCAAATGTCTATCACTCGTGACATCTGAGCAGACATAATTGTGATCTGAGGGAGAATTTCTGAAGTTAATCCTCCTAGTGGCTTCCAGACTAATTTGTTAAGGGATTGAAGGAGATTTTCTAAATAAACAATGCAGTTGTTGAAGATTATGATAATGTCACTGTTGATCAGATGTGGGCCCTGCCAGAGTTTGGATTTTGCTGGCTCAGAGTGACTTTCTGTGTTTACAGCATCTGTGATCAACATAGGCCCAGTCTGGCATCACTCAGCATTGTCTGGTAAAGAGAAATGCATTAACATTGATTGCATTGTTAAGCAAATAGGGGGGGTGGTACTGCAAATACTGAAAATATCATTCATTTAGGAAAACCTACTTCTCTGGGCATATGTTTCCAGGAAGAAATACAATTTTGTCTATCTGCTTTTTAAGGCTTTTCAAGTGTGCAGGTCAGCAGGTGTGTTAAAATATAGTGTTCCTCTTAAAACAAATCTTATATTCTTACTTAAGATTTACCCATATTTCTAATTTTATCATTTCCTTATAACTCAAGTCATAGTGAATATTTGATATTTAATAGCAGAAGGTACTGCAGGATTGTAGTAGTCAGCAAGGAGGCAGTGGACAGTGCTAACTTGTAGCGGAGAGCTGATAGTAATCCTTCACCACCAGATCATCAATTTCTGCTGGATTCCTTTTCTTCCGAGGAATTTTCATGGGGCCAAAAGTTCTCACATAGCTTAAGCACTGGAAAGCTTGCAGGACACTGAAAACACAGGGAGCATGACCACAGCCAAGCACTGGAAGGGACTTGTCTGTAAATGGCTGTGTAAGTGCTGGGCCTGTTCTTCACAGAGAAAGTTGCCAGGCTTTCCTCAGTTATGCAAGGAAGGAAAGTGATTAAAGTGAAAAAATAACTTTCTTTGCTAACCACAGTTTTTAGCCAGCATCCTAAGGACATGCACGTTTTATTTATGTTTCTACTCGAGGTCAGGGAGCTTTTACTGAATTATCAATAATGTTAGCCAAATGCAGGTCATGAGAGTTTTTTCACAACTTTCTGACAAATGCAAAAGTTACTGTATCAGCAAATTATTGTGCTTTTTGGTGGACAGGTTTGTATACTTGTGAGACACATAGCAGGTAGCGCTGGTAATTCATGTACAGTGTGAGGATATGAGGAATTTGTAGCTATGCATTTGTATTATTTATCTGTACTGTGTATTTTTGGTGCTAATGGGTATGGCCATTTAAAAAGAATATCAATTAAAATTACAAGCAGCTAAAGGAAGGGAGAGATATTAGATTTTCCATTGCTGAATGGATGCCAGAGTTTTACATTTAAAGTTCAGAATGTTGTTCTAGTCAGACACATGAAATATGTTTTTCGTGTCTGAATGCAAAACATGTGATTTCCTACATGCTCAGAACTCAGTTTTTAAAATGCCACAAGAAAAGGTAATCTCTACAAAAATAGTTAACTCTAGGAGTCATTTCCTGGCATTCTGGCAGAATATTCAGAGACTTCCATCCTTGCTGAGACCAAATTCACCCTCTTCCACACAAATCCAGAGGATCATCAGTGAAAATCCTAGTTTAGATAAGACTAGAGAATTTGATATATAAAAACTGAAGCTTGACAAATTCTGATTAGAAATGCTCTGCAATATTGTTAATAGTGAAGTTATAAAATCTGCATGACAATCTGCCCACAGTTCTGATGGTCTTGCTGTCCTTTGAAATCTTACAACCACAGCAGGATTTCCCTTTCTGAAGGAAGATTTTTGCTCAGGTGCAAAGCATGTTATTGAGGCAGAAGTCAAGGAGTGATGTTTTGAGGTTAAGACAAAAGGCTGATTAGATGATAACATGAGTCCTTTCCATCCATAAAAAGTGACCAAATACTGTGAAAACGTATTTCAAACTCCAGTCTGCAGTGTAGCAGATGGGAAGTTAAGAGTCGGAGGGCAGAAATGTTGCTGCACATTTGTTTTCACACTCTTCCACAGCATCTACCATTCCTTCAGTGAGACTTTGGTCTGGCCTGTGACAACCATTTACATTCCTAACACCTCCTGAAAAGCACTGAAAGGCTGCCTGGCTAATATTTACTTTTTCTTGGTCCTGCATGGACATGGTTGCAGGTGTTAGTGAGTGTATTATGGGCAGCTGCCTGCCCTAGCAGAACAGGCACACGTCAGCCTGGACTTTAAAAGCCCCTCCCTGCAATGTCACCAGTATTTAGTTATGTAGACTTCAATTAGTAGCAGTGGGTTTTGTTGATTTTTTGTTTGGCCGGATTTTTTTTCTGGTGGAGGGTAAGTGCAAAGTGATTGATATCTGGGAAAGGAAATCAGGGTTTCTCTTGGAGCGGCATTCCCTTGTCTTGACTCAAAATAACAAATAATTTGCCTCTAAATCTTTCTCGGGAAATGAAAGTGTAAAGCAGTGAAAGTCATTTGGAGGTCATTGAGATGCAAAGCATGTCCTGCTCCCAGCCCTGAGTTGCTCAGCTCTCTGTGACAACTTTGAGAAATCTCTCAGGGTCTGGGGAAGAGCAGGGCAAGCACATACCTAGCGCCTGGCTCTTTCTCTCCCTGCCTGCTTTTGAAGATGGTGTTCTCCCAGAGTTCACAAATACCACCTGAAAACACTCCTTGTGGCAGTGAGTTTATAATCAAATGCAAATTGTAGCTTTTCAGAAACTGTCCCCAGGGTTTTTGGTCTTCAAGTGACAGTAGGGAACACCAGGATGAGCCCTGCTGTCCTGGAAGCCTCATCCTTGTCAAGGCTGCTCAGCACTTACTCCTCTCACTCCTCCCAGTGAGGCTTGACTTGAAAAGTCTTGACCTGTGTGCCCAGTTAGAGCACACTGTCAGTCCTTGAAACCAGGTTTGCTCAAGCTGCCTAACAAAAACACACGTGTAGTGGAGGTTTAGTGGCACCTCCCAAGATGGTAAATTTCAGCTCATCCTGGAAGCTGAGGAGATGCAAGGGACCTTCCTGAAAGCTGGAAGAGTCTGTATGGCCACTGGCTCCCCATAACGCCCTGAGGATGGAGCGTGGGGCTTGAAAACTGCTGTGCAGCACGGCCTGGCAGGGCTTCTGCAAAGCCAGAAGAGTCATTGAAATGGCACCTCAGGAATTTGGTGGAAGTTCTTTGAAGTGCACAGCTATCTCCATTTGATCACAGTGTAAATCTACAGTAGCTGCAAATCTACAGATTTGCAGTAACTTCTCAGGTGTTTTGCATCTGTCTGTGAGGGGAAGCAGCACTTGGCAATTACCTGGCCATGCAGAGGGCTGTGTGTACCAGGAGACGCTTGGAAAGATCCACCCATGGTGGGAATAGCCTGTAGAACAGTGGGGGATTCCTGGGTTTTATGGACTCAGTTGTGTCCCCATCACCCACACTGTGGGGCATTTTTGCTTGGCAAGGTGTGACCAGGGATGAATCCAAGAAGAAGGAGTTGGTTGCTCTCAGGAAGTGTCACACTGTGCTCTTTCTAGGTACTTCTTGGACTCTGACAGCAATAACATTTGCATCCTGTATACAAAATTAAGTTATAAAATATACGAGATTAATATAAAGCCCAAAATATTTGAGACTTGTGCTTTGGCACGTAGATAGAGACAAATGGCAAAGGTAGAAGAGTTTGTTGAACTGGGAGAGGAGAGCATTTGAAGGAAAAGAAAGATGCTTTTTCACATGCTCTCCTCTCCCAGTTCTTCAAGGATGCTGAAAGATCACCACCTTGTTGTTAAAAGGGTTTTTGAAAGGGAGGAAGGCATCAAAATAGGCATAGAAAGGGTTTAGAGGGCAGGAGGGGCAGAGAGAAGGTGCCCCAGCTGCAGGGGCAGGTTGGAGAGTACAAGAGGGCTGCAGAGGGCAGACAATGGGACCCACAAGAGCAGAACACCGTGATGAGTGGTGTCTCCCATGCAGAAAGCTGGATATTGCCTTGAGGATTGGGGATGGTCTCTCTGCACTTGAAACAAGTCCCTCTTGCTTTGTCACTGATTCAGTATCAAAGAGCTGAAAAGCTTCTGAGAATGCAAATTTGAAGATAAAATTTACATTTGGAGGCAGGTAAAATTCATTCTTCCTGTCAGCACAACAGCTCTTAGTTAACAGCTCCATATTAGTTAAGTCCAAGAGTATGCCCTTTGCAGGATCTGGATGATATTTGTGAACATACTGATCATGCTCTAAGATGCAGTACATCTGGCTGCCGTGTAGCTATGGGTTTTCATAGCCACATGATGTGACAGGAGGGCTGCTCCCCATCTCTGCCCTACCAAGAGAGCAGCAGCAATTTGGGCAGTGCAATTCACATCTTGCCAGGTCTCATAGCTGTACCAAAAGCCTCCTGCTTTGAATATCAAAGTTTAGCCTCTGGATGTGGCAGTGAAGGAGATAACAAATCAGGCTTGTAGAACTTGCTTGACTTTGTGGCCCAGCGTGGAACTTAATGTTTTGTGTTTCAGGGAATTTGTCTAGGAAAAGAAACTGGTCTGGTGGCTTTTCAGGATTTGCATTTTTGACTCACAGATGGGAAGCTTTTTGGTGTTCCTTTTCACTGTCACAGGCACTCATGTTTCTCTACAGACTCGAGCCAAGTTTGTATAAAGAAATGCCATTAAAATATTCAGGGAATAAAGGGGATACATACATCAAAGGAGTAAGGGGTTTATGTGAAATGATTTGTCCTGCCTTTCCCTAGTGACTAATCAGGATGTGTAAAAGATTCTCAGTTCTTCACACCACCTTATTTTAAAGGTGCTCTGGAAAGCCATAGGGGGAAACTTTAAAAAGCAGAGATTAACATTAATGGTTTCTTTAATCTGGCCTAATTTGGAGTTTCCCAACTGATCAGAGTGGTCTGCGAGCCCATGACATGCGCTAAGCTTCTCCGGCATTTCCCAGTCTGTCCCCCTGGGATTGCAGGCGCGGTGCTTCCCCCGTTTGTTTTTTCCTGTTTATTTATTTATTTTCCTCGCGGGAAGCCTGCCCAGGGAGACCCTCACCGCCCCAGGCCTTTAATGAGCTTTTTGACCACTGAAGCAGCACAGCATCGCCTGGGAATCGGGGGGGTTTCTCCCTTCCCTGCGTCAGATAGCAGAGCAGGGGCCAGCGGGTTAACGAAGGGGCCGGGGCGGCTGGCGGGCTGCCTAATGAGCCCCGGGACCGGCCAGAGGGACCTGGGCGGCAGCCGCAGCCCCACTCGCAGCCTCCAGCAGGACCCGGTGCCAGTTGCTCCGTTTTTTCCCATTATTGCTGAAGCTGGAAGCATTAGAAAGCAAAGAGCCCTGAAGTTTATGAGCATAAGACGTTTTCTACCCAACACTTTTGGGGGTGATGGGGTCAGAACCAGCACATTAACAATGCAGAGGACTGTTTTGATTTGTTTTGTTTTTTAATAATTAGGAAACAGATTCTTTTTAACCTTTAACCACTTCAAACAGTCAATAAATCATTAGCTACTGATTAACAAAAACAGAAGGGTAACTTATTGTCCTGTAAGGAAACTCTTGGAAGCACTGAAAGGCTGGCACTGACTGCAAGATCTTTTCTTTTTACACATAGACTTATTAAAAAGACAAACAAGCCAAGCTCTGCATATTAAGTTATACCACACAAAGCATTTTGTTGAAAGACCAACATTCTAAAATAGATGTGTTTTTTAATGTGTGTAGTGAGCTCAGTAAATGCAGTATTTATGACATGCAATGTTATGTGTGTCCCCCAAGAAAACAGATCTCATACCATAGGTTCTATGATTCTACAGGGGTTCCCAGTTTATGTTCTCAAAGTCTTGGCCATACTTACTTGGCCAGACGATGCTGCTGCTGAATCATCTCCTCAGCTCCTTCAAAAGACTCAGTGGGATGTCTAAAGCAGTCGGAAGTCTTCATGGCTGAGGTTCAGACTGGATAGCATAGCTTTCAGTTTGAGTTCAGGGAAATATCCATGATGTTGGAACACTCTCCCATGGCCAACTAAAGCCATTCTCCCTCTTTCCATCTGTGTGGAAAGTCAAGTGACAATTTTTTATCTAAGAACAGAAGTTGGAAATAAGTATTTCTGGTGGAGGTGTTTGTGGTCCTTTGGAAAAGCCCTGTTAGATTAACTAGTGAAGGGGTGAGACTGAGGAATCTGAGTGTCACCTCTGCCAACGATTGACTAAACAAGCATCTGTACTTTGTAGTATTACTATTACATGTACAGTATCTAGTCTGGTTTAATTCCAAATAAATCTACTGAAGATTGGACTATTTACTTAAACCTCTCCAACAATTGTGCATTGTGGATTTTGAAAACAGTGGTATTTATAATGTAAAAATATAATGGTTAAGTATTTAAGACAAGGCTTCCATTGTCTGTTAATCTGTATGCCTTTTCCATTCACTGGGCATTGTTCGACCATCTGTGTCTTTAATAAGTCGCTGCACTGGCTCGTGCAGTTTAAATATTTAGTTTAAATTTTATTTTAAAATTAAGGCTCCAAATGAAACTGAGATACATGAGAATATCTATGTTTGTTGTTTTAGGTGGGAGTAGATTTTTGCAGCAGATTTGCAAACTATAAGAAGATGTATTTTTATGACCTTTTTCTCCTCTGTCTGGTCTCCATTTATAAAACACAAGTTCACAGATTAAGCTTCTCAGGGTTTTACATGCACCTGAGAGAATCTACATGTGTTTCTTGCTGTTGAAGGGGAAAATCCAAACAGTTCACTGCTTTGTACTTGGGTCTCAAAAAATCAGATTTGTCCTTGCTAGTAAAATACCTTCAGAGGGGCTTTCTCTCACTGCAGCCTGAGAAAGCCACTGCAGGTGGCCAAAGGGAGTTATGTGCATGTCTGTGGCTTGATAAGGTTACTCCCCCAGGTCACCACTGAGGACAGTGGATGAGTCTTACTTTTCACTCTGCTAGGGTCAGAAAGGGAGCTGTAGTTTTCGAAAAATATCCTGAGAAAATCTGCAATTTCAGGCTGCCTGTGACTCTGCAACTGACAGTGTCATGGTTTAGACACAAGATTTTAGATTGTCTACTCATAGATAAGAACCACTTATGTCCTTCATGAAAGCTCAGTGAAGTTTCATACAATCTTAGGTAATAATTGCCATTATTTTAGGAGCATAAATGTAGTTCATATTCACTTACAGATAATGAGAAAAGTTGGTGACTTCTGCTTTTACATGTGTATTCTGAGTGAGGTGTGCTGCTTCTTCAGGTGACTCTGTGTGTGATTATAATGAGAAAACATAAGGGTCAGTACAACAAACATAGCATAGTTTAATATGGGATGCACAGAGTGTTAAAAAAAGCAGTATATGGCGGTTGTAATACACTGCAACACTGAGGGCTGCTTTCTTCCCCACCTCCTATTTTTTTTTTTTTTTTTTTGTTTGAGTCCAGGATGAATCCACTTCTTTCATGGTTTGTTTAAGGGAGACCAGATTCTCTCTCTGGCACTGTTTGGTACTGCTTCTTGCCACTCAGTTTTACAGCATGGGGTCTTTGAAGTTTGAATCCCAACCTTGTCCAGGACAAGCAATAAGTAAAAAGGCAGCCTGTAGGGTTAGGCAGCTCGAGGTAGATTTTCAGAGCCGTGAGCAGGAACTCAGTTATGTGACTTGCATTGCCATTAACAGGGGTCATGCTGGTAAATTCCTGTACACCACATTGCACATTTACTCATGAGTGCAGAATTGGCACAGCTAATGAAACTTGCCTTTCGGGTAGCATGGTGTTTCAGGAGATGAGTCTGACAGGCAGAAAGGACTGCTAAGTACTCAGATGTAAGTCTGGCTGTTAACTCCTTGAATGTATTCTCAGAAAACAGTAATGTGAATTAATGCTGATTTTTGTTAGCTGTCTCTACTGTTAGGGATCAGCCTTGCTCCAGTAGCATTCCACCAAGGCAATGATCATGTCTGAAATGTAAATGTGTGTGCTAACATTTAGTGTTGGCAATTAATTTTTGTGTGTAATTTTGCAAGTGCTGCTTACTGTTATTTGTTTTCTTTCAAGCTTAGGCCAGTCTTCGTCTAACACCAGCTCCTATGATCACAAACAAATGAAGTTATTTATTATAATTTTTGTCCCTTCTACTTTCCCAAAGACAACCCCTCTTATGGATTAGCATCACCTGCTGATTTCCAGCCTGCATTACTCACCTGCATCTTACACCCATTTGTTCTTATACTGTGTCCATTGTAATGCTAGCATCTTCTGATTTTCAAACCTTTTTCCCAGCCTTCACTTTGCTAGGAAAAACACACAAGTCCATTGTGTCTGTTTGATAAGATAAGCTTTCCACTGCCCTGGCTGCAGTTCTGTGCATCTCCTCTAGTTGGAAGCTTTTTTTAACAATTGAAATCAAAAGTGCCCACAATACTTTTTCCTGTTCAGTGTTATAAAATTTACCTCATCCTCATCTTCGCAATAATCCATTGTTGTATTCTTTTATCTTTTAATGACACCATAGTTCATGATTGTTTTGTAGTCAGTTAACTGGGGGGTTTCTTATTCTTCATCATTTATAGCTGGTGGTCTCTGAGCCTGCATAGGAATTGTCATTTAATTCCAAGTTTCATGTTGTGTGATTAACTATCTTCTAGCATTCATCCATTCAGTTACCCTTTTTTAAAATAGCCTTTGCTTTACCAACAAACTGTACTTAGTATTACTCAAAATACTAAATTCATAAAATCGGTTTCTTGGTTAAATTCTGAAGGAACTCCTAACTTAGTCTCCCTCTGTTCCAATCCTTTATTTACTTCACATTATTTCAATTATAAAGTTTTTCATATGCTGAGGAGATGAGGAGTGTAGTTCTTGCCACGTATAAGAGTAAAATCACTCAGAATATCTCTCTTTCCTTTCCCAGCACATATTCTTCCATTTTGGAAAGAACCTGTTCTATCAAATGAGGCTTTTAACATGGTTAAAAAATCACTACATATCTGAGCTAAGTATGGTTTCAATTGTGAGTACGTCTCTGTTCACCAGAATATTCCTTTCTTCTTGATCAACTTGTGGTTCTGTGTGGTCATCAGAGCCAAAGAGATGTGAGCAGAGGTGTGCACTGCAATGACCAACATCTAGAGAAACACTCTTCAGTTTCTATGTTAAATAAAAGTAGAAAAAAACCCCACACAATTTGTCACTGCAGCTAGTTGACTGTGAAGGAGCAGCTGCAAACCGCTGAGTCTCATCAGGTTGCAATCTTGATTAACACTGGGCAGATCTCCCCTGCTGTGACAATAAATACCCTGCCTTTGTGGAGGCTCCCATGTGAAAAACAATAGCTTATTTCAGTGAAGCACAAGAACGTAAATGTTAATCAAATCATTCCTCCAAATGAATAGAAGTAGCACCCAGAATGTAAACATTTTAATTTTAGAAGGGAAGGTCTGCCTGTCGGTTGGTTAATTTTCTATGTATCTTTTCATTCAATTTGAAAAGCTGCTCACTAACATTGGCATCACTGCATACAATAACTTTTTCAGCACTGCATATTTGTGTGCTTCCTGTCTTTCCAATCTAAGCAGTGGCAAAGTCCAGGGAGTATCAGAAAAAAACAAAATCTACCTTAATACCACTCGAGAGAGGTCAAAACCTTATACTGTATAACTGCCAAACTATGTGATCACATTAGTTCTTGGTAGGGGAAATGGAAAATTCTTTGCAAATGGAACTGACATCCGGAAACATCTTTTTAAAATGTTTTTTATACATCACCATAATTACTCTTAGAAATAAATCTGTATCTCTCTACAGCTGATGAAAGTATCTTTAGGTACTTTAGCAAATTTATGTGTGTACACACGAAACAGAAACAATAGGCATTTATCCCTTTACTGCTTCCTTGTTTGCTGTACAAATAAGGGATTTTAGTATGCAGGTGAGCAATACATGTTTTAAGTGACTATGCATCAAACTACAGTGTGCTGCTCAGCCATCTTCCATTTTCATATGTTTACAACTATTATTCATGAACATGTCATAAAAATACCACTTGGTTTCAGTTGTGCTGCGTGTTTGGTCAGATCCTGGTGACTTCCCTTCTGTGGGATGTCCCTTTTCCTGCAAAGGAATTACAGAAAAGCCAGGAGAGTTCAGCTCATTGCTTCTCTTGCACCCATGAAGTCCTCAGAGATCCTGCACCAGTGGTTAGTGCTTAGGACTCCATAGCTCTCTACAAACACTAAACAGGGAAAACTGTTTTCTTGTGGAATTTGCTATTTCCTCACTGAGACTCCTGTGATGCTGTTTATTCATGCAGCCTTTCTTAACAGTTCTGTTGCACTTCTCTGGAGGAATCTCGAGTTGCTGCATAGCAGTTATCATCTCTGGTCAGTCACATTGTTGGGGTACATCTCACCAGTTAGGAAAGTAGTGTAGATGTGTTTGTGGTGGAGACACAGAAGTTTGGTGAATGGGGTTGGGTTCCCAGTGGTCCTGTACACTTTCCTGTCTGTCAGGATCACTGAATTTCCCCAGTTGTTGGTAAGTGCTGAAGTGGGGAGAAAGACAGCAGCCAACACGTTGATGAAACTGAGTGTGATAATTCTAGTTCTTGTCCCACGTTCCCCAGGGCACATTGTGTTGGGATAAGCAGGAGTTTCCTACTAGCTGGGTGAAGCCAGAGGTAAAGGAACGCCAGAGCATTCATTGCCACACTAAAACACACTTTCCTCTCATTTTCTGTGCACCACCCACAGTGCCAGTCTGTGTGTCTGCACCAAAGCAGCTGCATGAGCAAGCTCAAATACCTCCATTATTTTTAATTGTCCAACTCCGCAGGACACTTGATCTTTATTCTCCTGTCACTATACCCTTGGGGCTTCTCAGCCAACTCAGCAATGAATGGTGGTTTTCCTTGCCCTTCATCTTGCAAGGTTTCATGAGTGGCCAAACAAGTAGGTTTCATGAGTGCCTCACAGTCATCAGACAACCTTTCACTAGAGCCTTTCACTAACCCCGCGCTCAGTTTCTGGTGGCCCTAACAGAGTACCCCCAGCAGAGAAAATCTGATTTAAGCCTTTAGTCTTGCTTATGTTACATCGTTTTATGGTTTTCTGTCTTTGGGCAGAAAGAGTGTTAAAATTCAAGTCACTTCATTTACCTGAGATGATGAGTTGCAATGAGGAGAATTTACTGGATTTTGTTGTGCACAGGGAAGAAAATGCCTCTTTGAAGTGAGTTGGACCAAAGCACTTCAGCCATTTCTGACCATGCTGGGCATGTGTGGACTCTCACTGAAGTCATCCATTGTTTTATTTTCTTGCCTGGATGTCACAGCTTATCTTCACTTCTGCTATTGTGTTTACGTATCCTATTTTAGTCTCCTTTTGGGGGTAGGAAGTACATTGTTGAGCTGGCTGAAGCAGCATTCATATCCTGTGTGTATGTAGCACTGTGTGACGTGTGCCATTGCTTTCTTGAAGCCCAACATTGGGCGATTAGGAATTCCCCATGGGCCTTCAGGAGAGAAGGTGGCAGTGGTGACTGTGGATGACTGTGACACAGCAGTGGCTGTGCGCTTCGGGAGCCTCATTGGAAACTACACCTGTGCTGCCCAGGGGACCCAGACCGGCTCAAAGAAGTAAGGATTCCCTGTCTTTGCTTTTTCTACTCATTCTCTTCTTCCAGGGGGAAGTCAACAGTGTGTTACTTGACACTAAGACAGATAAGTTGGTGAAGCAGATATGATTTGGCAAGAAAAAGTAACAAGGTTTGGTAGATAGAATTTGTTGGAGGCTGCTGCAGGTGTCAGTGCACTGGGTGGAATGCACAAAGCTTTGTGCAGAGACAGATGTGACCAAGTTGCTTGTAAAATGCAAAATAAAAATGCCTGTAGGACAGTGTGGATAGCCCCCAGAAAGCATCTACTCAGTATGAAAATGTAGAGAGAAGGGCAAATAAAATATTAGACGTTGAAAATTAAGGGGATGGCTGAAGAGCTTATTATTTCTATCATTTAAGTTGAAAGTCCTGTCTTTAAAATAATGGAAATAAAGGAGATAGATAGAGAAAAGGCCTGTGAAAGTCATTGAGTATGAAAAAAAACCTTTTCTCTTTGGAAAGATCAGAGAATATTAGTACTTTTGAGTTCAAAGAGGAGGGGATGAACAGCAAGCAACATAGCAGGGATATAAAGTAATGAGTGAAAGCAGAAAGACAGTTAAGATAAACTTGCTGCTCTAAAATCCCAGGAAAGAGAAGGGGGTATCATAAAAATAAGGGCTAATTTAAATTGCCCAGATGACACAATTTATGCACAGTGTGGAGTCATTCAGTGGAACCTGCATTCACTAAATGTTACTTAGACTAAGATCTCCAGAGGATTTAAAAAGGATTGGTACTGTATAAAAATTAAATCATACCTCAGAGTCTACAGCATCTCAACCCGTGTGCTGGGGAGCATTGCCAACCCCTGGATGACTGGAGTCAGAAGGAAGTATCCTGCTATTGCACATTTTCCCATAATTTAGGTTTTTTCAGAGTACTGGCCATTGTTAGGGACAGATCATTGTTTTCTGTATGCATATAGCATCTCCTACATTAAAATTTATGGTGTTTCTAGAAGGTCCTTTGGTTACAAGCTCTGGAAATGCTGCTGTAACAGAGAGAAGTGTGTGGCAAAACAGTTAAACTGAACAGCTCAAATTTGCTTGTGGAAGGAGTCAGATAAAGAACCAAACATAAAAAATTGAGCATTTCTTGGTTTCTACAGATCTTTGGACCTAACTGGCCCACTTCTCCTTGGTGGTGTCCCAAACTTGCCTGAAGATTTCCCAGTGCACAACAGACAGTTTATTGGCTGCATGAGAAACCTCTCTATCGACAGCAAGCCCATCGACATGGCCAGTTTCATTGCCAATAATGGCACTCTGCCAGGTATGAGCCATTACCACCTCAAAATTCAACATGAAAAAACTCTCTGCCATAGCTGTGTGTTTAACAGGGTTTTGGGTTTTAAAGGAGCTGGCACTGATAGGAACCCCAGGAAGAGGCAGGGGACAGAGAGGTCTGAAACACCCCCATCCCCTGTTAGCACCACTGAGTGCGAAGCGTTTGGCCCAGGCCTGATGGCAGGGGCTGGAGGTGCTGCTGGGCAGTGATTGTGCTGCCACCACCACCAACACAGCTGCACCCACACCTGGTTTGTTTGAGCAAGGTGCAGTCTGCACCCGTGCCAAGGACCCACACAATAGCCCGTGGCACAGCACACACTTAAAGGATTAAGCAACACACAGAAAAGGACAAAGCTTGTTTCAGACCTCCTGTACTCCTAAGAGTTTCACCCAGGAGTTTACTCACAGAAGAACTTTCCCTCTTTTTTTTAACTACCTTTCAAATGTCATTTTGCTCTGAAAGGCAATGGGATTATTTAATGAAAAAACAACATTTTTAATGACATTTTTATGAAGTACCTTTGTTCTGTAAATCAACTTCTGCAGTCCTCCAAATCTGAAACCTGCTTCATGAAGCAACCGCTTGGAGGTTCGATTTGGTTTCCAGGCCATGGATGTCTTGATCGGGATAAGTTCTGGTGTAAAAAATGTTCTCATCATCATAAAACTGGCTCTTACATCTAAGAATATGAAGTCCCTTCCTTCCGTGCCACTAAGAGTCTGGATAAGAGCTAAACTGGAGTTGTTAGGAATGTTGCACTGATCATGGATTAAGAAGGGAGTCAAGCGTACGCTTCAAATTGCTGTTCTGTCTTGGGGCTCTTTTTTAGTATTTGTGTCTAATACTAGTTTAACACAAGTTTTGATCTTATGGAAACACACATCAGGAGTCTGTGAAGTGTTTTCTCTAGGATGGATATTTTTTTTTCCTTGTTGGAAACACGTGTCTGTAAAGTTTAAAACGATGATGTATAGCAGTGTTATTCCACTGGCTTTCCCTGTTTAGTGTCTTGGTTATATGACAGGAAGTTGCAAGCAGTAGTGCTGAGTCACAGCAGTTGTTCTGCCTGTCTTCTGCAATGGATACTGGGGGAAAAGTGTAAAAATACCACAAGCATGCAGTGATATTTCCCCAAGATTTTCTCTGGAGGTTAACAGCTCAGTTGACTGTATTTAGTAGCCTTTGATAGATTTATCTTTATGAATTTGACACTTGCTCAACTCACACAAACTTTTGCCATCCACATTTTGCTTCACTGACTTCAGGGGTATTAAACAAAAACTAAAAAAACTACAGTGGTCATGCCTTATCTTTACGTAAAAACTCAGATACAGTAATTCAGAGCCTTTTTTATGTTAAACCCATGCAAAGTAACCGTTTTCCTGAATTTCAGGCTGTGCAGCACAGAGGAACTATTGCGAAACCAGCTGGTGCCAGAATGGAGGCACATGCATCAACAAGTGGAACACGTACATTTGTGAGTGCCCTGTACGCTACGGAGGGAAAAACTGTGAGCAAGGTAGGGTGCACGGACCTCTCTGTCCCTAGTCTTGTGTGCATGTTGTGTTACCCATCATTAACATCCATAGCATGTATGTCAAACTGTGGTATGCAAGGGATAGATAACAGAAGATTGCATTTAAGACTAAAAGTCACCTATTATCTATTTGAAATAATTTTAGGGATCACCTATGTAGTAAATACGGTAGCTGACAGGCTGTGATGAATAACAGCAGCTTTCATTGATTTACTTACATAAGCAGAGTAGTTCCCCAGAACTTGGCAATATTCAGTGATTTGTTTATAGTAAAAATGCCTGGTTCTAAGTCCCTTTAAGTCAGTGGAAAGAATCCTGCTGATATTATTGGGCTTTGACTCTAACCAGGGTTAAATGTGTAGTTTTAATCACCACTCTCTTGGCAAGAAGGCACTGTGCTGACTACAAGCACTTTCCTTTTTATTGGGTTTTTCTTTGGTTGAACAAAATGTGCCTGTATGTGTGAAACCTGTTTAATAAAGGATGAGGAAGGAGCAGCAGGTGTGTTTTATAGGGTATGAAGAATTTGAAGTTAGTTTCTTCCCAAGAAGGTAAGTTACTGTCTGCATGGGTCCCATGGGGTTGGTGTAGTAGTGAGCTGCTGATGGAAGAGCAGTATCTCCATGTCTGGTGGAAGGTTGCTCATCTGGAGTCCTCTTGGAGGCTACCGGGAATGAAAACTGGCTTAAAGTGGCTTTCCTATAAGCAGAGGGCCAAATTCTGGCCTCTAATGCAGATGTGGTAGGTCTTAATTTCCATTACTCAACCATGACACTTAATCTAAAATAGTTTGCAGTGTGATCAAGGATTTAGTTCTTATGATGTATCTACCCCAAACCAGACAATCCTGATTACTCTCAGCAGGGGGAGACCCTGGAACAGCAGCTCTCCAAGCTGAGGTGCACAAACTACAGTGATTTGCAAAACACTTTAGCTCAGTGTGCCTCAGCCTCGGTCAGATCTAGGTGGTGGCAACTGCTCTCCCCTTGCCTGAGAAGCAGCAGCTTAAGAGGAGAGGATGCATAGTTAGGTTTGTGGCTTGGAAGTAAGAGTCTGCAGGATAAGGGACAGGAGGAAGGATGACAGGGGCCTCATGCTATGTTCCACCTCGTGCAGAGCCTACAGCTGCTGTTACTTCCCCTAGGAAGTTACCTGTTTTCTGTAACAGCTCGTCAAATATTGTGAGCACCCCAGGTTTGTTAGAAGATCTAATTTTTCCATGTCTCATGTCAGATATCTTTGTCAGTGAAGTTCTGGTGTTTTCTTCATGGTACTCTGATCTATGTGGCACTAACCCACACTGATGTCTCCTGAGAGTGTGCCAGGCCCCAGCTCTGGTGAAGCCTATACTGGAGTAAATGGGGAGTAGTGGTATCCCATGACAAGACTGTCCTTCCTTTTGTCTTTATGTTAGTGTTTAAAATTGAATTTCAAAACTTGATCAAATGTGTATTTTGTTCATAATTTTATTTCTCCAAAGTTAAGACCAAAACTTGAAGTTTGGGATTTAGAAAATTATGTCAGAACTGCCCTTTAGCCATCATGGGAAACTCATTTTAAATTCAGGTAATGCAGATTATGACAATCACAGCATCACTGTTTCTCCCTGCCCTGGTGTTCTTCTCTGCTTCCAGCACTGTGCATTCCTGTATGTCCCCTTTCTCTTACATAACTTTGTGTCCTTGCTGATGCCTCAGTCTTGGGGAGGGCTACAGTTTGAGGGCAGCAGGCAACTTGCTTATTTGATATTTGTGGGGCAAGTTGTCCCTAAGAAAAAAATTCACACCAGGACAGAAATGAAATAATCTGAAACATGAACAACTGTTTCAGGTACCTGAAGTTGAAGTCAGGAGATACCAGTGGTGTACAGTACTCCTTGCTTTCAGGTTGCTCATTTGAATCTTAGAATTGCTTCTGTTGGAACCTTAGAGATCGTTTATGCCAACATCCCTGCCATGGGATGCATCCCTGCCATGAGCAGTGATGTCTCTCACCTAGACAAGGTTGCTCAAAGCCTCATTCAGCCTGGTCTTAAACACCTCCAGAGAGAGGGCATCCAAAACTTCTCTGGGAAATCTGTTCCAGAGTCCCACTATCCTCGTACTGAGGAATTTCTTCCTAATACTAGTATAAACCTATTCTCCTTTAGTTTAAAACCATTTCCTATCACTGGACACTCTTCTGAAAGGACTCTCTCAGCCTTCCTGTAGGTTCCCTCAGGTATTGGAAGGCCGCTATAAGGTCACCTTGGAGTTTTCTGCAGGTTAAAATTCCAACTTTTTGATTGCCTGCTCTTCAGAAGCTCTGGGATCTGGTCTTCACTAGTGAGGAAGATGTGTTTTAAATTCACCAACCTCCTGCTAACTCACCTTCTGGCAGCTCCCAGCTCCCTCTGCTGACATAGAGAAGGGAGATAAAATTAGGGGAAAATAGTTTCACTGTTGTTACTGTCTAATTCTTTTAAAACTTGAACTACTGAAATGCTGTGAGGAAGATCTAGCAGCTGTGCCTGATGGCTGATGTCACTGAGCTAGCCTTGGGCTGAACACCACAGGTTTGCACCAAAACACAAGGTGTCACATGCCTTATACCCCAACTGCAGGTAACATCCCAGTGTTGGGATTGTGTCTCCCCAGGCCCTCTGTCTCCACAGTGAAACACCCTCACGTCTTTCTGATGGCCTTTTAAATGTAAGAGTCTCTTAAAAGTGTATGTAGATACACGGGCAGTGCTGCCAAGTGACAAACCCTGAGAAAACAATTATTTTGCATCCCTGCAGCACCAGTGGCAGGGAGATGCTCTGCTTGGAAGCACCTGTGCTCACCTCTGTGGTGACGGGATGGTCAAGTCTCATCTGGGTACAAATAATGTGGCTACCAGCTCCTCCATGGACAACTGTGGTCACAGGCATGGGGAAGGGCTGGGGGATGAAAGATGTCAGACTGTGGATGACAGATGGGGATTTCTGTTTTACTAGCAGGAGAGGGTGCACCCTGGCCCTAGGGAAGGGAGAGGAGTTGGGAGGAGGTGTGGGAAGGGAATGGTATTTGCAAGCACAAGAAGTCACAGCCAGTGAGAAAAGGAAGAAAGTGCCTAATTGTCATGCCAGTCCAGTTCTCCCAGGAGCTGAGCTGAAACACTTGCAAACAGCGTTCCCAGCCTCCAGCAAGTGGCAAGCCCACAAGGTTTGCATCCTGGCTCAGCTCTGAAGAGGCAAGTGGACTTAAAAAATGTCAGCAGTGGTCTAGAAAACCACTATCAAAGAAGTTTGAAGTTGAGGTCAGCAGGGTAGGGGAGGAAGGAGAGGTCTGACTTTTGCACGTGTGAAGGAGAAGGAAGAAATAAACCTGCTCAGCACTGGTGTCCTGGTTACTTTTACACTGATGTGGTGCAGTGCAGACTGCCCTTGCCCAGACAGACAGAACCCTTATGACTACAAAGGGGAGATCACAGCCTGGAGCAGGTGGGAGAAGGGTTGCCCTTTGGGGCTGCCTGCACCTACTCAGGGTGGGGCGGTTGGGTAACCACACCTAAGAGAAGGGCAAGTCAAAGTTAGACTTCTGGCTTGGCTAGTGGTAGTCCTCTAGTCACTGACATCTTATTTCTCATAAATAGGGATCTGAAGGCCTTGCTCTTTCCTACAACCCCTGCACTCCCCCTGCCCCCCCTCCCCTCACAGCCCTTTCTGTTACAGAGACCAGCAAGGCAAACATATCAGAATTTGAGGTTTTGGGTTTTGCATCCAAAAAATGCAACTTCACATCCACCTGACTCCCATCTTCAGCTATGATGTCATCCCTCTGACTTTTTCCAAGGACTTGTCATTTTATAGTAGCATATAGATACGTGATCTCTTTTACTACAAGCAAATCCAGAAAAGTCAGCAGATATGGTACTTTGGAGCAGAAGAGAAGGGAGACTGTCAAGCCCTGTCATCTCACTGGCCATCCACATGGGATCAGTGCCTCATGGAAAACAAGGCTAGGTGGCAATTTGTAGTGGTTGTACTCAGTTTCTAAGGCCTACTTCCATATGTGAAATGCTGCCATGAACTTCACCAATATGCCTGTGAGTGAGGACACCAGGCAGGGCATGCCTGCAGGTCCTACTACAAGGTACCTCACATGGTGGAGGTGCCATATGAGGTGTTGCAAATAGCACAGAGCTCCCACGGTTTAATTTGTGCTTCTAATCAGTAGGATCAACTAATGTATGGTACTCTTGCTCCTGTTACCTGAGATAACTACTTTAAAAGTCCAAAGGGTGGGTGTTCCCCTATTTTCCATCAGCAAAGTGCTTTCCACTGAAGGCTGTCATCTGTGTCTCCCTGCAGGGCCTGTACTCCTGCAAGGTTAAAGAGGAGGGCAACTCTTCAGCTGTCGACTGGTTTGATTTCAGTTGTCACCAGGCAGATGGTTTGGGCAATTCCACACAAGCTTTCTTCCTGTGAAAAGTCTGCATAGCTGAGACAGATGAATAATCTGGTCCTGGAGTACTTATAATTAATTAATATTTCCTGTTGCCTCCCAGCCCTTTCCTCTGTGTTTAATCTGTTAATTAGAAGCAGGTAATCAAAGATATGTTGAAAACATCTGCAGTGACTGTTGCCCTCATACTTCCTGCTCTTGTCCACCCACTCATCAGCAGAAGTGTATCAGAAGGGATCCTGAGCTTACCTTTCTAGGAATCTCCCACACCTGTGTAATCCCATAGCAGTGTAGAGGTGCAGCCTTTGACTGATGCAGGCACTGAGACAAGGTGACTCCCCAACAAGGGTATGTTGTGAATTTACAGTATTATCAGGTGCTTCACAGTAACTCCTTTAGACTGGCTCTTACTCCATCATAGATTAAGGATAGATCAGTGGAAGAGGTGCTGTCTGCCTTGTGCCATCGTTGTAACATAGCATCATTTCTCCTCTTGACCTTTGTCTGGAAAGATACCAACTCCCTCTCTCCTCTTTTATGATCTACAGCAATGCCTTTTCCTCAGCGATTCAGTGGTGAAAGCATTATCATTTGGAGTGACCTTGACATTACCATCTCTGTGCCATGGTACATTGGGCTGATGTTCAGAACCCGAAAAGTCAATGGCATGTTAATGCAAGCCAGTGCTGGGGCTGCATCCAAGATCAACATTCAGGTAAAATTGCTGCTGCCTTTGGTTAGAAAGGAGTTAAATTCTCCCCTACCAGTGTATATGGCCACCTGAACTAAATAGCTTCATCCACCCAGCTAAATGCATGTCAATAAAAAAATTGTTTCTTCAGCCAAGATGAAAATCTTAGTGATCAAAATATAACTTTAAAATTCATTATTTTTTTAAAGAGAGGTAGTAGTGTGCATTAACATAGATGCAAAAAATGTCTGATGAGTTATTGCAGGTATTCTCTGCTGGACTGTTTCAGCTTTTTTTCCTTTTGGATTGTCTTAGGAAATGTTATCTTGCCCTCTGCTGCCTTCTGCATCAAAACCAAATATGTAGCAAAAATAGACATGAATATTTTTTTCAACAGATACTGAACAGCTATGTGCAGTTTGAAGTGTACAGTGGCCTGAGCCAGGTTGCTAGTTTGAAGATGAGCCAGTCAAGAGTCAGTGATGGGGAATGGCATCATTTATTGATAGAGCTGAAGAGTGCTAAAGATGGTAAAGACATAAAGTACCTCGCTGTCATGTCCTTGGACTATGGCATGTACCAGGTAAGGCAGCATCATAACTTTGCCACTAAGCACTACATTAACGTTTTTAGGATGAAGTAGAATAAAGGATTATGAACAAATACTTATGCTGTGAGCCATGTTCTGCAGTGATTTGTACTTCATTAATGAAGTTATATTACTTTATTAAGTTTAATGATAAGATATCTTATGGACAGGTCTATGAAAAGTCATGTTCAGATGTCTGGCTTTTCACTCCTTTGATATTTCTTCTGTAATCTACTGTCAGCTACTGCTTGACTCTGTCACTACAGAAAGTAAGCTGTCTGCTCACAGAGGATGCTTGTGCTTCTTAGTTGACTGTCCTTTTCCTCAACAGAGCTCTGTGCAGATTGGAAATCAACTACCTGGACTGAAAATGAAGCACATCGTTGTGGGTGGTGTCCCTGGAGATCAAGTCTCTGTTCAGCAGGGATTTTATGGCTGTATGCAGGTATGAAATGAGAAGTGTAGCAACCAATTTTGAACTTCTAAAACAATACCCTTGTGAAAGTATGGGATTTTATTTTTCATCCAACCCTGAACATTTCTCTTTCTGTCCATCAAAGTACCTAAGAATCAAAGAATTAAAGTACAAATCTGGTCTCACAGGAGAAAAGCATTTGGAAAAAAATCTGGATTTGGCTCATCAGGTGATGTTTCTTTAAAATGTAACCTCATGGATAAGTGGAGATTGTGAAACACATAGTACTGTATTCTGAATGAAGACTTTAATTTAACAATAATTGTTTTTTGTTACCAGGGAGTAAGAATGGGAGAGACGTCTACAAACACAGCTACACTTAACATGAAACAGGCTACCAAGATCAATGTGAAGGAGGGTTGTGAAGTGGATAACCCCTGTGATTCCAACCCCTGTCCACAGCACAGCTACTGCAGTGATGACTGGGACAGCTACTCCTGTGTCTGTGACCCAGGTAACTCAGTGACCATCCCATGCACTTATCCAGGAGATGGATCACATCTTCATGCAATCATCAGAAGAGCAGCAGCAGCAGCACACTTGCAAGTTGTTGTCTTCTGATTCTTTCTCTTCCAGTCAGGATTATCATTCCCAGTCTTGCTGGGAATTGCAACTGCAAATGATTGCAGTTGCAATCATGGACTAATGATCATTCGTTCTGGGCATCTTATCAAGCAAACAGGAAGATGGTCTCTTGTCCAAAAGGCTCTTTCCATGCACCTTTCCTTTTCTTTTTTGTCTCATTTCTTTTTCTTTTTTTCTTTTGCTTCCCCAGCATTTTCTGTGGTTGAATTTCAGTCTCACACCCTGCATCCTAATCAAGATACACTGAATGTTTTCTCTGTTTTAGCACATGTAGCCAGCACATGCTGTCAGCAACCAGCACAGCCACCTCCCATACACACAAGGGAGAGAATACAAAACTATTTGTAACACATGCTCTGAATATAAAACTGGGAACCAAAGTCACAAAGGTGACTCAAGCATGTTAATAGACTGTCAAAAAGAACAGTACTCTACCTTTTTTCCTGAGAGGGAAGAGGGTACCTTCTTTCTGACAGTATCTCAGGGGGAATCTGCTGATTATTGAAGATGTGTTATTTGTGTATAAGCTTAAAATAGGTGGTCTCTTGGAGACATGCATATCATAAATTACAATGACTGCTGTAATTTTATGAACTTGTCTCCCCAGGGTACTTTGGAAGAGACTGTGTTGATGTGTGTAACTTGAATCCATGTGAGCATGTCTCCACGTGTGTGCACAAACCTAGCTCATCCCATGGCTACACCTGTGAATGTGGACAAAGCTACTATGGACAGTACTGTGAGAGCAAGTAAGAAAATTATTTTTGTTCAAGAATTATTTTTGTTCTTGATTACTTTTTCCTTTCAGGTATCCCTTCTCTTAAGGCAGCAGTCTTCACACTTTTCTGCTTTGGTTAGCTTTCTTGTTACAATTTGAGTGTTCGTAATGGAAGGTATTTGCCAGCTCCCTGCCCTCTGGTACTCCTGAGTTCTCTTCCAGAGACCAGGAAGACTTCTATGTACTCTTGGGCCACTTTTCTTCATCAGCAGCTCAGAGGCTCAACCAAATGTACTGTGTTACACAGCACTGCATCTCACCTGTACCCTGTGGTGGGCTTGGATGGAGTTTGCACTACATCTCCCCTCCAGCTCCCCCAGCACTCACACAGACAGATGTGCCCGGTTAGGTGGCCTGTGGCCAGATCAAATGATTCTGTGGGCTGGGTCAAGTCCTTGGGCTGGCAAAAAGCCATCTCTTCTGGACAGTCAGGGAGGCCCATGTCCTGTTGCTGTGTGGGATAAATGTGCCAGTTCTCCCATGACAGGCCTTCCTACAACTGGCCTTATCCCAGAGGAGGCACTTTGATTTACTGTAATATGGCCCATTCATGATGTGCAAATGAAGTGCATTTGTCTGCCCATTTAGAAATAGCTCATGTGATGTTTCCTTCCCTTTGAAAACCACAAGCTTCTTCCTCTACCTTTTGTTGTGTGGGCTTGCAAATGTTGGCCGTGTTGTTGCCAGATTCATCTTTCATTCCTCTGGATTAGCAATGCAGAGACATTGTCCCTTGTCATTATCTGCTGACATAATGTCAAGTGCAGCATTGTGGTTTTCCATATTATAAAGCATGGAAATACAAATCTGACAATTACCATAAACAAAATTCAGCATGGTCTTTGAAACAGACAGCAAACAGATTTTTTTCTGAAAATGAGCAGCATGAAGGGGATTCCTTGTATGGTATGCTGATCACAGACTCATCAGTGTCATCCTTCAGGCTATTGCTTGACAAAAACTTCAGTTAGCAGAGACCCTGGTTACTGTTGTGGCCTCTTCCCAGGGCTCTCCTTGCCAGCCCCCGTGTTGGGGCATCTGTGGGACAAAACTGCCCAGAACCACAACCGTAAATAACAGAACCAACATAAGTGAGGGTTATCCTTCAGCAGGGGTGGCTTTTGGGTTGCTGCACAGCCTCAGAGGAGACATGTCACCCCACTCATAGTCTTTGGGTCAAGGGCTGGACTTCATGATCTCAGAGGCCCTTTCCAACCTGTCTGATTCTGTGATTCTGTGATTTGATGCAGTCTTGATCAAAGCTGTCATCTTTCCCTCTTCCATGTTCTCAGCCACATGTGTCCTCCTCTTCTGTGTCAGATTAGGGCTTTTCAGACCCTGTGGAGAAAGCCAGGTTGGCTGAAAGGTAGTGGATTTTCTTTATAGGGTGAGCTTGCAGCCAGCTTTGCACCTGTGGTGGTGGCAACACAGGGTGAACAAGCTCTTTTGCCCATGGCAGGATTGGGACAGGAACCCAGGGGGATGGGAAGTGGGATATAAAATGAGGGGGAGGTGTACCCCAAGGTTCTTTTTATGGCATTAGGTAAAGCAGGGCACAGGCTCAACACCACCAGCAGTTGCCTGAGCTGTTGAAGTGCTAGCACAGCCCAACATAGGCTGGCAAGCCTGCCCCAGGTCCCTGGTAGGGAACTGGGGCTGGTGGGATTGGGATCATTGCCACTAGGCAGTGTGGGTTCCATTACCCTCTTTTAGAGGAAAGGGCACTTTGCTCTTGCAGATATATACTACTCATAAAGAGGGGTTGGTCTTACAAACATTTAGAGAAGCATTTGCTCTAGGGTTTCATACCGCTGATATTTTTCATTTTCTTTTATTACAGTGTATATGTACTTATATATATGTTGATTGTTGGCTGCTGCAGTGAGATACACTACACTCTGTAAGCTGATGAAGCTGAGTTCAGATTTGGCCCAAAGCTCTTTTTCCCCACCTTTTAAGAGGAAGCTTAAAAGAACTTCATTTCAATTTGATTTTTCTTTTATAGGATTGACCTGCCTTGTCCCAGAGGCTGGTGGGGGAATCCCATCTGTGGCCCATGTAATTGTGAAACTAGTAAAGGGTTTGATTCTGACTGCAATAAGACCAATGGTGAATGCCACTGCAAGGTAAGCAAAATAAACCAGTCTTGAATCAAAATTTAATTAGTTTGGAAAGTAACAATAGCACTAATAACTATACCAAGTGAGTATCTGAGACAAAGTACACACAGTTGTGCTTTTTATTATTGTATATGTGCACAGTGTAGTTAATCTTTACCTGAAACATTTTGCTGGCAGCGCCCTTCACAAAATCATAGTGTGCAGCTCTTATCTTATTTGCATTTGGAAAGCAAAACTGTGTGGATGAAAGCCTGGCTCTGATCTCTCTGAAGTGCAGCCTGGTTTATCAGGGGAGATCAGACCTGGGCTCAGAGGAGTGCTGGTGGTGTTTTGTGTATCACAAATGAGTAATTGCCACAAAGCAGCTCTAGCCAGCTCTCCCTGTGCAATGGCTAGCAAAAGGCCCAGCAGCTGGTGAGAGGTAAATAATATAAGAGGCTAAATGCTTTCCTCAGTTCCTGCTCTGTCGAGTTTAAGAGGAATTTGCCATGGACAGGCCAGGACAGACAGGGGATATGGGTTGGGAGGCGCCTCCCTCCTGAAGGTTTTACAAAGGGCTTCTCACAATAGGTTTTACAATAGGCTTGAATGACATCAGAGGAGCTATGACTGTGCAGTGAATCTGGCCCCATACTCCTTTCCAAAATGCCAGCAGGACACACAACAACTGTTGTGTTAAATGGAGCCAGTGGGGTGCCAGTAGCATGCTCCTGTGTAATCGCGTAATGCCTCAGATCAAAAGCATTTCCAGATGTGATTTGAATACGTGATCATTGGTTGCTCTCCACCCTGTACATGCAACACAAGTGGATGGTGCAATAAGTTTTCTTACTGGCTTGTTCATGCCATACAAGAATGGAACTGTAAAGCAGAGAGAACTGGAAATCCTCCAAGAGTACATTTGCTGAGCGCTGGAAGCAAGTACAGTACGAGTAATGTGGGTCTTCCACCCCCACTGCAAGGATTGGCCCAAACTCCAGGTCTCTAAGTCACTGTGGCATAGGGAAACCCATGCATCCCCCCACCACTCAGCTCTACCTCTCTGCATTGCCTGGGCTAGTGCAGCACACTTCCCATGGGGATGACGTTTTCTGTTAATAGCAATTTCATTATTACGCTGTGCTTTGCACAGTTAGCCCTGTGATGCACGTGCTGCTAGGGGAGGATTTCAGAAACAAGTGATTTGGAAAGGAAGTCAAGTACTTCATGTCTATCATTTTGTTTTTTCTAGGCAAATTACTACAGGCCCCAGAGCAGTGACACTTGCTACCCCTGTGACTGCTTCCCGTCTGGCTCCCACACGCGCACCTGTGACATGGAGACAGGACAGTGTCCGTGCAAGCCTGGGGTCATAGGGCGGCAATGCAACCGCTGCGACAACCCCTTTGCTGAAGTTACCATGAGAGGCTGTGAAGGTACCTCGTGCCCAGCAAGTGCTGCTGATCAGATGGGCTGTGGATCAGAGCTGCTAGCTCTACTCAGGGGGCTGTGCAGCAGAGGGCATGGAGTAGCATTCTGGGGCACATGTGAGCCCAGAGCAATGACTGCAGCAGGGGCAATGGGAGCTACAGCAGCCTAAACACACACCCCTTCTCCTAACCTTGTGCCAACAGGACTTGTGGGGTCTGGGGAAAAAGCTCTTAGTGATTTAATTTTCTGCAAATCGAAATATATCTAGTGTAGAGGAGGGAGAGCAAAACACTAATGCCAGTTTTACTTGAAACCTGAGTTTATCTGTCAGCAGAGCCATTCAGTGCTGTGCTGAAGAGGTGGGTGAGAGTCCTCACACCTGCCCGCAGAGGCTCTGCTGTGTGCCTGGTGCCCTCTACCTTTATTCCCCACCTTGCCTGTCCTGCCTTTCTTCTCACCCACTCACCCTTCTGTGATCAGCACAAAGCTGCTGCAGCAGCCATCTTACCACGGTGCGTGGGTGAAATAAAGGAGAAACATTTTCCCACAATAAAGGAACAGGCAGTGATAGGCAGAGCCAAAATCCAGAGCCCCATAATCATCCTGAGTGCTCCTCTGCCTGTACGTGTCTGCCCACACTGCTGGATAAGGAGCACCTGATAGGTTACACTATGGAAGAGACTGCAAAGTGCAGGTATCCTGATAGGGATTGGAAATTACAGAAAGGTCCTTTACGCAGGTTGAAATAAGCTCCTGGATGTGGTTTTTATCTTGTCAGAAAAATTGCATCATTGCTTTTTCTGCTTTCAGTAATTTATAGTGGCTGTCCCAAAGCTTTTGAGGCTGGTATTTGGTGGCCACAGACCAAGTTTGGACAGCCAGCTGCTGTGCCTTGTCCTAAAGGATCAGTGGGTAAGTTCCCTGGGTAAAACATTAACAATTTTATCTACATGCCTGTTTGAGGGGGAAAAAAGAGCCTATGTACACATTTTTTGGTTTTTTTTCGTTGGGTCTAGGTTACAGTATAGCTTATGTATGTTTTATGCAAGCATGAAAGTTCATTGAGCTGAAACTGAAGAAACTGTTGGAATAGTCAGAAACTGCATCAGATAAACACATGTAAGGAACAGAAATTCTGTAATGGTATTTTCAAAAAAAGCACAGTCCCATTTTCTGTTGACTCTATCAAGCAGTTCTTACAAATGTAACTTTCACCGATACAGCTCCTCTAGGCAAAGATAAAATGATAAAATTGTTTATGTGATGATTGCTTTACTAGCATTTCTGACTAATAGAATGCAAGTTCTGTTGTAACTCTTCCCTGTTACACCCAGTGTGTTTTCTTTAACACGTAAGTCAGATGGCTGAAAAATGCATTTTGTGAAGCACGTGAGCTGTGTCATTTTGTGCTGCCAGCAAACAGCAGTCTTCTTTTTTATGTACATCCCTGAAAATGTATTTCTAGTGGAATGCCAAAGTAGATTTTTGAAAGTGGAATTCACAGTCTTTTCCAAAGTCTCTTCTGTGGGAAATTGAAGGTCTTCCTCATTTCTGGGCCTCCTTACTCTGAGCTGCAAGCACTCCTTAGGCTTAATGAGTTATAAATGATCATGTGACTTCCCCAAATATTACCAGGGGAAGGTCACTGCCTGTAGGTGTGCAGATTTGTGATGATCCAAGCTCCTCTTTTGAGGATTTTGGGATATAGAATGTATTTCTTTATTGAAATCTAAGAGTATTTACATTATTAAACAGTATAACATTGAATTAAAATCAATTTTTGCACTAAATTTGTACTGTTCTTACTGTTGACCCCAGTGTCTCTTATAGCAAATAGGCTGGCAGCCAAGGGTATTTGTAGGAATTGCACATTTTAAGTGAATTTTACAGAAAGTTTGACTAGAAACATAAGGTTTAATTGTACTCACTTAATCATAGGTTATAAATAATTTTATATTGTTCAATTAATTAGAATTGTTGTTTAGATATTAGTAATTAAATTTCTTAGACATATGCAATGTATATGTACTCCAGATTAACTAGCATAGTGTAAATTTTGAATTGGATGACTGGCATTTCAGTGGGAAGGATCAATAGCCAAGAATCATTTTTTAATTATTTGACAAATAATAGAAAATAATAGGCTAAATTAAATGGTAAGGTGCTCACAGACTATTCACAAGTGGCAGAAGGCAATAATAGGTCTTGTCTGAAGTGTTTACTGTGTGGTGCATGTGAAGTTACTAGCATGTTTTCACATGAAAACAGCATTTATCTGAGAGGTCTTCCCATATAGGCTATTGCACAGAAATCTGGGCAGGGACATGTTTTCATAAATATTTAGGAAGTGCATAGTCCTTCTCAAATTTTATATAATTGCTGAATTAATTAGAGACTTCTAGGGCAGCAAGGCTGAGAGCAGTTGGGCAGAGCTGAACTTTTTTTTTAAGCTTGAGATAAAATGATTCATGAAGATTAGTTTTGATGATTAGTTTTTAACTTTCCAAACAGGGATGCCAGTCTGGATATTGAAGCATGTGCATATCTCTAGAAAGTCTAGGAAATCTAAAATCTCTGAAGATTCATCCAGCACGATTCAGAACAGTATTTGCCATTAACACTTTGTTTCCTTTAGGAAATGCAGTTCGCCATTGTAACATTGAAAAGGGCTGGCTGCCTCCTGAGCTTTTCAACTGCACCACCAGCACTTTTGTGGATCTAAAAATCATGGTAATCTGTGTTTTCTCATTTTTAGTCTTTATTTTAGAAATGATCATCAGTACAGACTACAGTTTGATATCCCTGGACTCTATCTTTCCATTGAGTCCTTGAACCCCCTTCATTCCCTTCAGGACCATTGTGCTTTTCTGGCTCGCAGTTACATTTCCTATTGAATTTTCCTGTCTACTTTTTCTCAATAGAAAACCATTTTGATCAAACCAGCTCCTTTAAGCAAAAAATCCCTAAATCCATGATTGTCTTTGTAAGTAGAATGAAAAAGAAAAACAGCGACAACAAACCTCATGGTTTGGGGTTTTTTTTCCACCTTCTTGTCTCTGATTCAGAATGAGAAGTTACACCACAATGAGACCAAGTTGGATGGAGACAAAACCATACGGATCGTGAGAGTGCTGCAGAATGCCACCAAGTACACACAGAGCTTGTATGGCAATGATGTAAGGACAGCTTACCAGATGATGATCCGGGTCCTCCAATATGAGAGCCAGCAGCAAGGATTTGACTTGGCAGCTACAAGAGATGTGGAATTCAATGAAGTAAGAGTGATATTACATACTGTGCTGAGTCTTTACAGTTCCCCTTGGAAGTTTGACAGCAATGGATAATTAAATTTGTCGTTGGCCAAGGTGGAGCAAATATGTAATTGCTTAATCTATTTCACAGCTGAGTCATTCTTCTCAGTTTAAAATGGGAAGTTGGTTCTGCATGTGTGTATGCACACATAATTATATATCATCATTGTAACAACCAAAAGCGAAATTCCCCAAATTAATAAATAACCAGTTTGATGTGTTATTCCTGGATAAAATAACTTTGTGTACCATATTCAACTCTGTTGGAAAAACTCCCTAATGGGATTGTTTTCATTTAAATGTGTAGTGGACAAACTGAGCCTATTACTGACTGAAGGTTTTTTATAATTCGGTTAGGAAACACTTGAGTCGTGAGTATTTAAGAGTTGGTACTTTGAAGACACTCCATACTGTACAGATCTATTAAGTGATGCAGGGGCATAGAAAAATGCATGCCAGAGACCTTCTGCTAGTTAGAGCATTCATAAAAGATGCAGTTATTACCAAAGACCTGAGCAGGTCTAGAAAACAAGCCCTAGCACCCTCCCTGTCTGGATGAAAGACGGTTGTGGTGTAAGAACGTGACATGTGGAGGAAGTTGGGAGTTTCCTGTGGTCTGAAAATGTGCAGGTTGGATGACCAGTGTCAGACTTGTAGAGCTTTCCTCATTGCCATGTGTGCTGCAGGGTACTGTTTCCAAGATCCTGACCATGGTACAGCAGAGTCCAAGTAAGAACATCCCCTGTACCTGTGGCAGCAGAGCCCAGATCTTGGGAACTAGTGTGGTGATGCTGGAACAACCCTCCATGGGCCAAGACTGTGCTGGTCAAGGCAGGCAGACTTTGAGGTGAATTTGTAGACCCTGTATAAAACCAAGCTGCACCAGGAGAGGATATCCTTGGGAAAGTGGGAGCAGGAGGAGAAAATTCCTCAGTGTCTTGGACTGTATAATCAACAGAGAGAGGAGAAATCTGAAACATTTAATATTATGGGTGCACAAGATTCTAAGAGATTGTTTCCTTTCATAAGGACACAACGTACTTACAAAGTTGTACCAGCAGACTGTGGAGTGAATGAATTCTCCCATTCAGCTCTTGAGAAGAAACTTCATTTTTAGCTTCATTTTTAGTTTTGTTAAGTAAAAATAAGAACAGTAGGGGAAAAAGTGGTTCAGAAATCTCTGCTTTAATGTATTATTGTCTGTGCTTCGTACTGAAACTCATAGAGACTGAAAACATCATAGAGATGAAGTTTTCAAGAACTCCCTAAATATTTTTAGGCTAGGCCAGGAATTTGAAAATTAATCAGTAAAGCTCATGAGGAGGTAACTTCCTAGGCTGAGTGAGGACAAGGGGAGAAGGAATTATTTTTTTTTAAAGAATCTCAGGTAGAAGCCTGAAAAATAGATAATAAAAAACATAAATAATGTTCACAAACCCCCAAGAGGCCCGGTACCAAGTACAACATGTGTCTCCTACATTCGTGGGGAGCTGTTTAGTTCTTTTCACCCTAGATAAAGGTAGTTATACTGGCAGCCTCTTTAATCTCTGATACACTCTTGCAACCTCAGACAATGCTTAGACAATATAGTGTCTTGGCAGTCTGCTTCTACATGAAACCTAAATATTTGCCTTGGCTATTTTAGAACTTGAGATGATTACTTTCTACTATAATTTATGCAAATTTTATCTTAGTTATTAGGTTTTGACACAACAGTGTCAAAAAACTTAAGATTAAAAACTTCTTAGCACTTTTCCCATTTAAACTGTTTACCCCTCTCTTTTGGGGTTTTCTTCCATTCAGTCTGAGGGTCACTTTGCATATTCTTGTAAGGGCACAAGGAGCAGGTCCTCAGCTAGAACTTCCTTTTTAACACCATTTGTAAGCAACATACAAACAGGTTGATAACAGCATCATTCACATTTTCTTAAGCATTTTCAAGTTTTTTATATACAAGTTAATATTTGTTCTTGTCACTATTCTCCATATAAGTTGTCCTAGTTATCCAGGAATCAATACAGTTTTAAAAAAACCCAACATAATATTACTGTCCATATCTTTTTATTTTTAACATATCACATTATTTTGATTTCTCTGGGGGAATTTTTCAGTGTACATACCAAGCACTCTGCTTTTCCTTTCTCTCATCTCTCTGAAACAAAGAAAATATAGGTAGGTTTTCCTTCTGCATTTTCTTGATAGTTTTCCAGTCAAAAAGAGGAAATAAAGTAGGCCATTCTCTTACAATCTGCAGTTTTGGCTTTGCTCATAAACTGAAGGGATTATGCTTTGTGTAACAAAAAAACCTCATGTTGAGTGATTGGTGTGCATATTTTCATATGGCTACAGTAGAACATGCCTCCATTAAAATATTTCATATACGATCACCTGAGGCAATAATGCCAATCATTTTCAATATTCCTCACTTGGAACCCAACACTTTGGTTGCTTCATAACTTAGTTTTGTGCTTTCTTTCTCAGAATATTATCAAAGTGGGCAGTGCTCTACTGGACCCCAGCAATAAGGAGCACTGGGAGCAAATTCAGCGGACAGAGGGTGGCACTGCTCACCTCCTGAGGCATTATGAGGAATATTTCAACAATGTGGCCCAGAACATGAAGAAAACCTACATGAGACCCTTTGTCATTGTTACCACTAACATGAGTGAGTATCTCTGCTGAAAACTGCCATTTATTATTAGAGCTATAAAAATGTGTTGGATGAAAGAACTATCTATTTGTTTAAGTTATACTCCCTCAGAAATAATGTATTTGGATTTTCCAGTCTAATCAATGAATTAATTTCAAGTGAATCGAGCCTTGATCCATATCTTGGTTGCTGTGGGTACTTCCAGGGAGGTGTCTGGTCTGTTTTCTGATAGGTTGTGCCACTGCCCTGGTGGCCACACTATTCCTGATAAATGCCAGGATGCTGTTGGCTGCCTTGGCCACCTGGGCACACCGTTGGCTCATGTTCAGCTGGCTGTTGATCAACACTCTCAGATCCTTTTCTGCCTGGCAGCTTTCAAACAACTCTTCTCCACACCTGCAGTGTTGCATGGGGTGGTTGTGACCCAAAGTGCAGGACCTGGCACTTGGCCTTAGTGTGAACCTCATAAAACTGGCCTTGGCCCATTGATCCAGCCTGTCCATGACCCTCTGTAGAGCCTTCCTAACTTCAAGCAGATCACCACTCTTGCCCAACTTGGTGTCATCTGCAAACTTGCTGAGGGTACACTCAATCCCCTCATCCATATCATTGATAAAGATATTAAAGAGAACTGGCCTCATCACTGAGCCCTGGGGGACACTGCTTGTGACTGGGTGTTGGTCTAAACCAAGAAGAAAACATCAGATGTTCCAAATCACCTTCTCCACCTATCATAGTGAATGCCTCCTCTGACAAAAAATGTACTTCACAGATGTTCCTGCAGTACACATACAAGTGAGGCACAGCACCCACAGCCTGGTCAGCCTCTTTCCCCATTTATTCCCCCTCCCCTCTCTATTTCATATTCTCCCCAGGTACTAACAGTCTGAGCTGATTGGGTGATAGTCCTTCTCTGAGTGATAGGTGAGACTGAATTCCTCCCAAGCAGCATTGATATCTGGTTTTTATTTTCAAAAGTGATCAAAATTGTTATCAGCCTAAACTCATATTTAGCTTTTCAAGCTGCTGCTTTTATTTCAGACATGAAGAAGGGCTCATGTGCCAAAATCTTGTCTTATTTTCCCAGCTACACCCATTGGTATCAGAATTTAATTTCCCTTTGCCTACAAGCCTTGTCCTGAGTGTGCTTCATGTCCACAGTCACAGGGGCATGAAAAGCGAAGGCATGAGACAATCAAGCTATAAGGTTATGAATCAGCTCCAAGGGAGAAGTATTATTCTTGAACAAAGCCAAACTAAAAAACTGATTTCTATTTAATAAACCAAACCAAAATATTTCCTTTTGATTCAGGACCAATCGGATTGAAAATATTTTCATCTTCACACTGAGAAAAAAAGCATGCTCAGTATTTTAACCAAACTGAACTGAGATGAAAACAAAAACCAGAATTTCTTGCAAGCTGTAAATCCTGATTTTTTTCAGCCAGGTCTTCCTGAGTAAAAAGGCATGAGTTTGTGAGGGATGAAGCAACTCTGGCCTGAAAGGGGTCTGTTTTCTTTTGAACAGTTTTTCCAGGTGAACATATTGTTAATGGAGTTTCCTAGTGGCTCAACTGGGAGTTATTTAGAGAGTAGGAAAGGAGTGGGAATGTGCAGATTGGTTGTTTCTTTGTATAGAGACTTGCAGTGGATCACAGCTTTGAGTGTAGGGTTACCCCCAGGACTTCCAGCTTCTCCCTTTTATTAGAACATTAGTTGGCACTCAATGACTTCTCTTAAATGGGGAGGTTCAAGCCAACTCAGCTGCTTTTGAGTATTTTGGCAGTTAAGACAACAGCCAGAGCTGATGATGTGAGCCAAATAGGAACAGCTAGTGTAGAGGAAGAAGAACTTAAGGAGTTGTCCCAGGTAAAATCTAGGTTATTTTCTTTGCTTAGCTGACTTTGTTATTAAACAGATGTAGAACTGTATTTTTTAAGAAGCAGATTTAGCCTTCACTGCAAGAAAAAAGTCTGAAATTGTAACATACCAATTCTGCATTTCCAGTGTTTGCAGTAGTGTTTTCCTAGAGAGTCACTGTTTGCAAAATAGATTTATAATTTGGTAAATGTAGCATAGTGCTGACCTGTAAGCTTTTAGTTGTCATTTGAGGTACTAATTGACAGAAATTAAATTTGAATTTGTATTTTGGGGTTCAATGTCATCTCTGCACGGTACATAAATTTTAACCTTTCATTCACGTTTTATTTTGTTGCAATATTGTATTTGAAAGCATGGAAGTTCATTTTATGGGAAACTTTTTTTCCTCAGTTATTGCTGTTGACATCTTTGACAAGTCCAATTTCACGGGAGCTAGAATACCACGTTTTCATGAGATTAAAGAAGATTATCCTAAAGATCTGGAATCATCTGTTGTCTTCCCTGATACTTTGTTCAGACCTTCGGAGAGGAAAGGTAAAACCCTTCTGCTGCTGTTTTGGAGGGCAGTTTTGACTAGCTCCCAAACAGCACGATTAATCCTTACAAAGTGAAGTGGTACCAGGGTGAGAGCAGGGCTACCCTCTGCACAAGCAAACATTATTTAGGGATGGAGCAGCTGTGCATACCTCTGAGGCATTTTGCCTGCCGGCAGCACAGGAGCATGGGGGGCTGTGCAACTGGCTGTACCTGTCTGTCAGGTCCTGCTCCTGGACCATCAGCACGAGAGAAATGCTCTGCCTCAGTTCCCACCAGCACAGGATGGGACAGCTGCCTGGAGTCAGCAGCTCCACAGCCACCTTCCCCCCCCAGTCCCTGCAGAGATGGAGGGAGGTGGTGTGAGAGATGGAGAGTCCAACTCTGGGAGCAGAGCTGTGTTATCAGAACTAGACAACAAATAAAAGTCTGGAGCTGCCAAGGGAGATGGAGGATGATGGAGAATACTTGGGGAAGCACCTGCTTCCTAGTGTCTCTAAAAATTACCTTGGACAAGGAAAGATGGATATGGCAACCTGAAATGCAATAACTATACATGTACTATGGCTGAGTATCCTCCAAATGGGAAAACAGTAACACCTGTGATTTAGGATCACATTAATAACACTGGTAGCACCTGTAAATATTAACACATTAATAATTAATAACCTAATACAACTCTAGGACTTCTTCCTCAGATACTGGGCATCTGCTTGTATGATTTGCATCTTTCCTGTAAGAAAAAAGGGAATGTGAATTTTAAGATATACTGCCAAAATTGAAATCTCATTATATGACAGAATTAGCAGGGATAAATCCTATGTGACCAGTTGATGTACTTGTAACACAAGCTTTGCTATGTATAAAAGTACATACAGTTTAATAGCATACAGATTGTTTCTAGTGTTCTCCTTAAATCATGCACAGAGTACTTATATACTATGGATTTTGTAGCTTAGAAATGGCTAATTTTCTAGGTAGACTAAAGAGTTATTTATCAGCTGTATGCTATGAAATGAGCTTAAATATTATTAAAAACATCAAATATAATGTCAGTGTTATAAGCTTACAGTTACAATGACAGTACCATTTCTGTATCTTTGCAAAGCAAAATTAACAGCTTAAATGTCTCTGAAGTTGTGTAGGAAGTATGTAATATTTGTTTTAATTCCATAGCAGTGCCTACAATGAAGCCTTCAAATCAAAAACTATCCTCTAAAGTGATCAGTGATGCACTAAGCTCTCAGAGTGCTTTTGCAAAGAGAAGGAAGCGACACCCAGATGACTCAACACATCACACGGTTGCCATGGTCATTATATACCGATCCCTGGGACACCTCCTGCCTGAAAACTATGATCCTGACAGAAGGAGTTTGAGGTAAACTTCAAAACTGTTTCTGAATTGTGCAGATCCCTTCTTCCCCTTGCTCTGAATGTGCAGGGAAGACACAGCTTCTTTCATACTGACCAAGTATCATCTGTGCTGCAGTTGTCACTGTCTCTTGTCCTCCTGTGGCACACTGGAATAACCATGTATTGACATGTGGCAGAAGCCTTTGGAAACACAGTTGTGTTTATGGTGCATCTGCTTTGCTTTCTGAGTGGAAACAACTGGACATCTTTTATTGGCAGAATATACCAAATCAGTGCTTTGCATTTGCACATTTACACCACTGTGAAATTTTTCCCCTTTGCAGGTTGCCAAATCGCCCTATTATTAACACACCTGTTGTGAGCACAGCCATTCACAGCGATGGGGAGCTTCCTCCCAACCTGGTGGACAAGCCCATCATTGTGGAGTATGCCATGCTGGAAACAGAGGAGAGAACAAAGCCCGTCTGTGTCTTCTGGAATCACTCTATCATGTATGTCTGCTGCTTGGTTTAGGCCTGTGCATGGCAATTGTCTTCAGGAGCAGAGAAGTTCTGCTCAGGAACATAAATCTGGAGGAAAACCCTTTTTTGTTCAGTTGATTGAACTGACAATAGATTTCTGGTGGAATAGAGTCATGTGGTCATTTCCAACCAACCTGAAAAAAAAGTAATAATCATGATAACTCCTCCAACAAAGAGTTAGCCACGTGGTTCCTAACAAATACCGTCCCATCCTGTGTTTCTGCAGGGTTCACTTTCACCTAGCAATAATAAATCTCACTATTTCCTTGTATTTGTTCATGCTTTTTGCTCATAGATGCATACCTGGACAGGCATGTCTGACTCCTGTGCCTTAATATATGGCTCATCTGGGGTCCTTAAGTCAGGACCGTCATTGCCCCATGCCCTGTTTTTATGAGGACATCTCCAGGAGATTATTCAGTTCGTGCATGAGCTGACTCTTCTCTTCTTACACCTCAATGGCTATGGAGAGAATACATGGCAAGCAAGCACCTACCTTTGGTGCTTTAGCCAGGGCCAGTGCAAAAAATTACAAAACCAAGTCTTCATGTTGGTAAAAAGGCAGACTGAGAGTTTGCAAATAAAATTACATCAGTAAAGATAATAAATTTTTGGTTCTCAGATTTTTGAAAGAAAAGTTAACCTAAAGTCAGTTGCACATATAAGAAGTAACTTACCTTTCATTACATCAGCTACTACAGTTTCGCTTTCATTAAAACAAATGAAAAAATGGAGGGAGAGGAAATAGCTTCTTTGGGACCTTAGATCTCTTTCACTTGTGAGGAACAATCCTAATATGTAAGCAGAATGTAAGGAGAAAGTATTTTACTCTCTGGGAGAGAAGTGTGAGGGAAAAGATGAAATACTCTGAAAACAGCTTGCTTAGGTCTTTTGTATTCAGTAAAATTAAAGAAATTTTTCTTGAAAATGTGAAAAAAGCTGGGAACTGTATACGCTTGTAACTGTTTTGTTGGGTTTATGGTGCTGTGGAAACAACACAGTCCGATTGGAGATATTTCAGAACTGTGAATAAAACAAGAGAAGAAGTGTTGAGATGTAACTACATGCCCTGCATTCTGTGATTTCACAATATTGTAACTATTACACACATTGTGCATTTTTCAACCATAAAACTCGATATATAGTGAGAGGATGATACTGTCTGCCCAGGATAAGAGGAATAGCTGTTGCTTGTTTGCTAATAACCCAAAAACTCCTAACCTTCATTAACCCATGGAAAAAATCCATTGAGAGGCAATATCCTGTGCTGAAAATAAAAGAGCAAGCTAAAGTAGGAAATGTTTGCTTCCTAGTCAAAAGCTTCAGGAGTTTATATTGTTGGAAGGACCAAAGAGGCAGCATAAATCTGATGTTTGCAAAAATAAACTACTCCATTTGCCTGCATGTAAAGTAATGTATTTGCTTCTGTGTACAGATGGTTCTGCCAGTTATGAGGGAATGGCAAGTCCTTTTTCATAAATTTTTAAACATTGTATGGGCTTGAATAACTCATTAGCTCTAAAGTGATTCATCTGTTAGCTATTTGCTGGCACCTGCAAGGGCATTGTTGTCTGTGTTACATCTTCCTACAGCCGCAGTTGAAAGGAAGCTTTTAAACTGCATGTAATGAAAGTGTTTATAAAAAGTGAGTACTTTTCAAGAGAAGGTGATATTAAAAGTGTTTAACAGGTATTTTATCATTGAATGAAAAAATTATCCTGTCATATCTAATTAAGAACTCTTTCAGGAAACACTAGACTATTTTTATTACTCATTAACTTGAGAAAAGAATAACTAATATTGATATAAAATAATTTCTGAAGCCACTGGAGTTAATCAAAGCTGCACAGGGAAGAACTTTTAAGAGAGCAGTCCTTGCTAGTGATAATACAGGATATCTCCTAATATGAAATATTATTTGCTGGTTTTAACCTTTTCTTGTGTATTTTTCAGAGGAATGCTATAAGGAAATCGCATTGTTGCTCAGACATATTTCACATAAAAGCTCTACAAACCTACAGTGTCTAGATCTAGGGGAACAGATATTATCAAAATGAGGCCTCTCTCTTAGTTTTAGTTATTTTTTACATTTGTTGTGACCAGTTAGTTATGAGTAGTCACAAACCCAAATGCAATTTTTTTTTAATATTTATGTTGTTAAACTCAAAACAGATTTTTACAAAATTACAAAGTTTGTCCAGCAAAGCCAGCTATTAAATCAGAAACTACTTCAACTGAAGGCTTTGTAAGATGATGATACTCTTTCAGGCAGGTGACAGCTATAAATATTTCTGTCTTGGTACTTACAGACAGTCCGCTCAGGCTGTGGAGCAAGACCAATAGCAGGAGGCAAGAGGAGATCAGAGGGCTGCTCTCAGAAATGCTTTTTATTCCCCACAGGATTGGAGGGGCAGGTGCCTGGTCCTCCAGAGGATGTGAGCTGTTTTCCAGAAACCAGAGCCATATCGCTTGCCAGTGCAACCACATAACCAGCTTTGCTGTCCTGATGGACATTTCAAAACGAGAGGTTGGTAATGTCAGGCTCATGAGTTTTCGAGGCTTTGGTTTTCAAGGGCTTTGATTCAGAGCTTTAGCACAACTCAGGATTGTCAGCAGATTGATCCCATCTTGCAGTGTGTCAGGAGTGTGTTGCCCATGCCTGACAGCACCCACTGTTGGGTCTGCTGAATGGAGCTTCTTGCCTGGTCTGTGCACCCTCTGGGTGCTGCCTGTGCACACTCAACGTATTGAATCACCTAAGAGGTGGCATCATCCACTCCTGTTGGTCCTAAAGCAAATCTGTGTTGGCTCAGTAATAATGAAAACATTGACATTCTGAGTAGTAGATTTGATTGGAGGAAAAGGAAGATAAAACTTACCAAAGGTCCTGTCTTTCTCTCTTTCTACAGAATGGGGAGGTGCTTCCTCTGAAGATTGTCACTTACACAACTGTATCCATCTCACTGGTGGCTTTGCTGATCACCTTCATCCTGCTGGTCTTGATCCGCACACTACGCTCCAACTTGCACAGTATTCACAAAAACCTGGTGGTAGCCCTTTTCTTCTCTGAGCTCGTCTTCCTTATTGGAATCAACCAGACTGAAAACCCAGTAAGAGTTATTCTGTCCTTATTGCTCAAGTTGTTAAGCTGTAAATCAGAGGTTCATGTTGCAACTTTTACCTGCTCCCATATGTTTCACTCTCTTTTTTTTCTTCTGCTTGGCATCAACAGTCATTTGAAAAGCATCAGCCTTGCAATATGTTCTTGTGTGGTTTATGTATCTAATAGCACTGCCAGGACATAGGCCAATATCTTATTTTCAGAGAATATATGATGGCAGCCTTGAAGGTCTATCCCAGGAACTGAGCCTTGAACGCTGATTTCTTCCCTCCTTCCCATGATTATCTTTTCTGTCTTTTTTTATCTATATGGTGGGAGGCTCTCCAGTTTCTCCTGCAGCAGGTACCTCACAAGCCCAAATGGCTCCTGGTGTTGACTGCTACACCAACAGGGTGTTGCTGTGCACGTGCTGATATGCGTGTTGCACTCCCACCATGGGCATTCTGGAGAAGTCACTTGCCAGGCATGGGACATCTCACTGCATCCAAGAATCAATAGGAAACCTGCCACTTTGGTTTGTGCCTTCCAGACACAGTTATTGCTGGCTTCATCCCATCATGTTTGTTGCCAAAGCTCAGTGCAGGCACCTCCAGCATTGAGCCTGTCAGGAAATGCAAGCTATGAATGGACTAAACATGAGATATCAGCCAGACATGATGTGTGTATATTCTGTACCTAGGACCTCAGTGCTATCCTAACTATGCAGCACTTTATTGCTGCTAATTCTTAGTAGCACCTGTCTCAAGTCATGGTTACTATGCAGACAGGTAGGAGACAAGAAGGCAAGGGTTCCAGGACTGCTAAGCTTCACAGTTACCTTTACCAGTCAGTAGACAGGTGGAAGAGGACATGCAATAAAAATTATGTCCTTAACAGGTATGTAAATAAAAATGTTAGTGTAGGTATTATCTGAACACTCTGAAGAAAATTTATACTCCAGAAATCCTTTACTGTGCATGTTTCCATCTTAATTTTGAGAGGGAAGTACAACTTCAGATGAAAACACTCATCCAGAAAAATTAAACATGTTGATTCCACATTGTCAAAGCAGCAGAAATGGGAAAAAAATGCCTACATTCAATGGATATCATCACCATTATAATACCATCACTGTGCCTGACCATGTAGCCTCACTTACTATGCAATTTAAGCCTAAACTGTCACCCTGGATTCTAATATTCATTTGATCTATAATATGCATTTTAAAAGAGATTAATCTCTAGACTTAGAGATTTGGGGTGATGGTAGAGTCCCTTGCCTCTGGTTATGTAAGGTGTTGCAATATCTCATCCCAGTTAAACATGATGTCACTGTTTTTCTTTAAACTTCCAGTTATTGGTTTCTATCAGGACTTTTTCCTAGTAAATTTGAGAGACCTCCCACAAAATTACCTTCTCAGGAAGCCTCTATTCAGTGGTATTTCTTTTAGAAAGGTAACTAAAATTAAGCTATTTAAGTTCTTCAAGTTCTAAGGTTCAAGTTATTCTATTGCTTTTTGTCTTAGCTTTCTTCCCCTGTTTTACCTTCTGGTAAATCCTGAATGCTAAACCGAACAAAGCTTTCCAGATGGTAGTGTTGCTTCCAGTCCCATATTCTGATATTCCCCTACACCAAGAACTCTAGCTATCTGCTGTAGAGGTGAGGTCCTCTGTAGTGACCTTCCCTCTGGGAAAGGGTCTCGCATCATGTGTGCCCCATGTTGTCTTTGTTTCATAATGTATGAGTTTGCGTGTTAAAATAACTGCCCAAATGAATTCAACTTGCCAATTGATGCACAGCACTCCAGGAACTTGACCTTTCCCATGCTTTCCTGAGCACACCAGTAATTTTTCACTGCATTCCACTAGTGGGGAGTTTATACTGCTTCTGTTGCCCAACATGAATACTGAGGAACAGGGAGCTAAGCCCACATCCCTGCAGGATCTTACAAAACATTAAGCCATAAATGCTCCTCATTTCCATGTTCCTTTCATAGTATCATGAGGCACTAAGAAAAGGTTTATTGGAGTGGTAAAACAGATTATTGCAGCAATACCACAAATACTCACGGTTGTAGTTGGTGAGATTGTTCTCTTGCTCCCTCTCATTTTCAGGCTTTGGTACTTAGAGAATGATCATGTGGTTCTACTGATACCAGGACTCAGTAAAACACACCAAACATTTAACTCACTTACAAAGATCTTTAAGTTGCAGTATGTACTTCATAAGGTAGAAGGCTGCTCCTTCTAGCCTACCTAGTCAGTTTAAGAAGTTAAGAGGGCTGTAAGCCATGTCTGCTGGAGACAATTATTCATCTGTCTGTATGGAATGAGAGTTGTCTAACGAGTCATGCACTGATGAACATAAAGAGGGAAAGAATGCTGGAGCACAAATAATGCTGTGCTGCTTGGCACCCAGCCTGGCTTTTATGGGTTTCTGTAAATTAACAGTCACATTTCTGGGTGAGGTTTTAATCTTTCCCAGACTATTGATAGAAAGTGATTTATTTTCTTTCTTTTTTCTTACCTGGAAAAGGTAATGTTCAGGGCAGCACTCTACTCCTCTGCTTACGTTGGGGGAAGAAAGGTCTTTTATTCAGTGAGCTGCATTTTTAATAACACTTGGTGTTATAATAAAGCTGATGCAGTAAGTGAATCCAGAATGCTGGCAGTCTTTGTACTGTTTCTTCACTAGGCAAAGTTATACAGGGAAACTTGCATTTCTGGGCATTGTACCATGAAAAAATACTAAAAAGACATGCCAGAATCTGCAAGCAGGGTTAAGTGCTGCTGCACAGGAACAAAAAGGTCGAAAACACAATGTAAAATATTTTGAAACAAAATTTCAGTGGTTGCACCAAAGTGCTTGTAACTCAAGCTTATCAACAGATCCTTGGCAGAATCCTTTGCTTTGCTACTTAAAGGAGAAGGTTGATTGGGAGATTTCAGTTCAGGTGTCAGATGCCTGTGGTCATTTCTGTTTTCACCCATCAAACCATTAAACTGAGAGAGAAAGTAAGCTAGCAGATGGTACAGAAATGAAAATCTATGAAGGTTAGAGGATTCGAGGTGAATATTTAGTCACAAAGATGACTTCATCAGTTTCCCCACTGTAGCTGTTTCTCCTAGTCACGTTAAGGACTCAGTCTCTTTAGTTTCAGCAGGTTCTTCATTTTTGCTGCTCTCAGCCTGGCTGAGCTGTGTGGTCCACCCTGTACTGCTGACATACGAAAAAAACAAATCCAGACCTGGGACTGAAAGATCCAGTTGCTTTTGTTTCTAGCCAAAGACATGAACCACCTGGCCAGCACTAGCCTGCTTTCTGCTAGTCCATATGACTTCTGTGCTTGACTGCAAGTAGCACAGCCTCAAAAGGAGACTACGGCACAGCTGAGCATTTCTAGATCCAGAATATACTACAGCCTGGTGGTTAGGGCTGTTTTCTGCAGTGACCAAAACCATGTTGTGGTGATAGGTTAAAGCTGAAACAAACTCAGAATAAGCCACATAATTGGAAGGAAAAAAAAAAAGTTTTCTCAATAAGAACAGCTTTTCTGAAACTCTGAAAAACTTAATTAATAGCAGTTTATTTGTTCTGCTGAAACCTTTTTATTACAGCTGCCCTTAGCTGCACAGTGAGCTGGTGACTCACCAGATGTGATTCAGAAGAGCAGCTCTAATTTCCTTACTTTTTCCCTTCTGCAGTTTGTGTGCACTGTGATTGCCATCCTCCTGCATTATTTCTATATGAGCACCTTTGCATGGATGTTCGTGGAGCAGCTCCACATCTACCGTATGCTGACTGAAGTGAGGAACATCAACTTCGGGCACATGCGGTTTTACTACGTCGTTGGCTGGGGCATTCCTGCCATCATAACAGGTACCCTCAACCATACCAGAACAGCTTCATTTCCCTTCCTTGTCTTCTTCACTGGCCAGGTTCAGGAAAGTGACTTCATCTGAGACAGCTCAGGATACACTAAACTACTGCTGTCACTTCCATGTTTTCCTGAACAAGGGCAGTAGCAAGTCATGTCTAGCAGAAGTCAGCCTGAATTTGGCTTATCTGTGGACAAATGGCTGTTGCCCTAGCTGAAGAGGTCCTGAGGGTTTTACAATAGCATAAACAGATTGCACCTAGATTAAAATAGTACTTGATAATATTGCTTGGGAATAATGGATTTTTATTTTGAAAATTTTTTCTTCAGAAGATTTCCTTCCTTGTACTGGTATACCTCAGGGTATGGACACAGTCTCTCAAGGAGGTAGCTTCAGTGGCTTCATCAGCAAAGCTGCCCACAGGGCATTACTGCCTTTCACTAGACATTCCCATTACCTACCTTCAAGCAGCAGTAAATGCTCCTTGAAGGGGATTTCAGCAGTTCTGTTTCATAAAAAATGATCTGGGAATACTCAAGCAGCTTTTTACTTCATCTCAGATATAAAAGCAATAACTTCCAGTTGAGGTAAAGTAATGAAAAACTGAAGGTAGTAATCTTTTAAACTGTTCCAGGGTGATCCACAGGAGCACATTCATCTCCACCCTCACCATGCCTATTTTTGCCATTAAACATTTCCAGTGCTACCCTAAACACATGGTGCTGTGTTAATTCAGGCAGACAGCTCCTCGGGAAGTGTGCTTCACAGAACAGTTGGAGTGGGTTTTTTGGTTCAGCTATTTCAGCATCTATCTGTTGCCATATGGGACATCAGATCATAGACAGTTTACTTCTATGCAATGACTTTTATTTTTACAGATACCAACACACTGTCAGCAGTGGCAGAGGTTTAGATGTGTCTCAGATGAAACAAATAGCTCTCACTCATATGCAGTTGGAAAAATACTGTAGAGCAAGTTAGAATTTTTGAAATTTATGGGGTTTTTTTCTATGTGACTTAACAAAGGCTAATATAGACATATAATGTAGGTTAAGTACAGGTTAGTTTTCATTCTGGAGAGCTGGCAAGTTTTTTCCATATCACCTTGTGCATAAATAATTTCTGCATCTGTCAGTTTATCCAGAACAGAGTGGAAGGTACAGTTCAGAAGGCTGTGCCTCTCTAGACATAACTCCTGACATTTTGCATAGAAATTGTCCTTGAACTTCTAAAACATTTCAGTGTAGCTTCTATCACTACATGCAAGACTACTGAAATATATTTAGGAATGTGTAAGTGCCATCAGATAGTTGGCAACAGCATTTCTGGGAGAAAACAGCATTTCTGTATTATTAAGTAACAGGAAACAATTTGCATTGCAGAAGACATAACTTGTTAAAAAAATGTTGTCAGAAGGTTTTCCTGTTCCATGTTTAGTTTCTCTCCTGAATTTTAAATTGATTCAGACCTTCTCAACAGCTTCTTTTATAAATTTTAAATGTTAACATCTAAACAGTAAAAAGATGCCAACCTCATAACATGATCTTAACTGCAATCCCTGTTAAATTGCTTTACGAGAGAAGGATTGTGTGTTTCTTAACAGTGGATAAGTCTAGATATGGGAAGAGATTTTTAGTCATGGGCATCCAAGGAACTTTTTTGTTTCATTTAAAAGATAAATATCTATCCCATTTCATCTTTATCATAGCTATCCTGAATAAAAATAAAATTAACCTACAGTAGCAGTGACTTTTTTCTCTTTTATTTATTTTTTTTTTTCGATTCTCTAAGCTCAGACTAGCATTCATTTCAAACTGGTACATAGTGGTCTTAAGGGATCTGTGATGGGACCAGGCTTCTTGCAGAAGGGAACCTCTACCTTTAGAGGTGAGGAAACTGCAAAATGTATACACAAGGACCACTCCATTGGGGAAGAACCACATTTTATCCCAGCATAGAAAAGCAAATTGCTGTGAATAAAAGGAGATGGAAGTTGGGAGAAGCCTTGCAGGTGTCAAGAGAGTGCAGATCTGAAACATTTCCACGTAGGTAACAATAGTCGAATATTTTAAATTTGCTTTAAGCTTTCTCATTTTAAAATGTAGTTTGATCCATATAGAAGAGGGATTTTATGACTTCCTTGCCTCAGGAGAAAAGAACTGGATTTGGCACCCAGCAAGACCCCTCCAGTTCTGCATGTCTTTGTGGCAAGACACTAACCAGTTGGCATACGTGTGCCTTTGCCATGGAGACTGCAGTGTTCATGTTAAAACAGGTTCTTACATAGCCCTGAAACCAGTATCCCCCAGAAAATTACACTTTGCAAATCTGCTATTTGCTGTGAATACTGAATACTGAGAAAGGTGATGAGTCAGGAGGGAGTGAGGCTGACACAGTCATAGAAACAGAATGGTTTGGGTTGCAACCTTAAGATCATGTATTTCCAACCCCCCTTGCATGGGCAGGAACAGCTCCTACTAGAAAAGGTTGCTCAAAGCCCCATCCAGCTGGGCCTTGCACACTTCCAGAAACAGGGAGGGGGCATCCTCAGCTTCTCTGGGCAGCCTGTTCCAATGTCTCACCACCCTCACGAGAAAGAATTTCTTCCTCATGTCTAGCCTAGATCTCCCCTCTTTCAATCTAGAACCATTCCTTCCACACCCTCATAAAAAATCCCTCTCCAGCTTTCCTGCAGGCCCCCTTCAGGCACTGGAAGTCTGCTATAAGGTCTTTCTGGAGCCTTCTCCAGGTTGAAAGGCCCCAATTCTCTCAGTTTGTCTTCATAGGAGAGGTATTCCAGCCCTCTGATGATCTTCCTGGCCCTCCTCTGGACTTGTTCCCACATCTCTGTGTCCTTCTTATGTTGGGCCCCCGAGCTGCACACAGTACTCCAGCTGGATTCTTACTAAAGCAGAGTAGAAGGGGACATTGCCTCCCTCGAGCTGCTGGTTGGAGTTGCCAGTCACATGTAGGCATCTCAGAAGGTTCAGACCACATCCCTCCCGCAGGACCTCCCAGCAGCATGCTCTTGACATTCTCCCAGGATAGGTGATCCCCACAGGATCAGCTCTATTTTCTGCCAGCACTAGTGAGCTGGCATGCAGCCCACATGCTCAGTCTTCTCAGGATGACCTGGCTGCAGCATCCAAACCAGGACAAGCATTTAATTGATTTGCCAAAATGATTCTCTGTATTACATTGCATTGGCTTAATTCTGCCTTTGTTTAAAGTATTGTTTCACATGTTGTTGACTAGGTTAAATTTGAACCACATACCTGAAAACTGCAGTTCACCCCATTTTTTTAATGGCGAACTTTAGGATAGGATTTTGGGGGTGCAAAAATGTTGTTGTCTGACAGTTACTTTTAGAGCCAGATGTTTGGTCAAAATGTAGTTTAAATTCCACTAATAGGGAAATAAAGTCCTGGGAAACAGGCTATGTCTGTAGAACTACATCTTTATAAAATACTTTATGGTCCTTTAATCATTTATGGCTAATTCTTTCTGGATGGCAACCGCTGAAGGGGGTGGTGGGAGGGCCAGTGGGAGCAGGGAGGGAGACCAGTCCTATCTCATTCCACACTTCAGAGAAAACAGATCCAATATCCACTGCTTTGCCAAGCAGCCAGTTTAATTTTCATAGACCGTAGTCCTTTACCAGATGTGAGTACTGGCTGTGGGCCAGCTGTAAGCAGTGAGAGTGAAATTCAGCTACCTCTCCCTTTTTCAGTGTCTTTTCACCAAAGCACATGGGCTTCAATTATTTTTATTTTTTTTTACAAAGACTTTCCTTAAAGGACATAAATTCTCCTTGCAGAGAACAGCACTGCTGCCTGCTTGAGTCAGGACATATGCTCAACGCAATAGGTGCCCCGGTGCCCAGACAAATGCTGCAGCCATTTACCATATGCCATTGGCCATAGGCCTTGTAGGGATCAGTTTCTGGGTCTTCTGCAGTATCTCTGCAGTATTTTGCAGGTCAAAGGCAGCAATCCCAGTCAGTCATCGTGTGGGCCAGGTGTAGGTCACCAAATCAAATGGCACTGTAAATCAGCAGGTGGAGGCTGGACTTAGAGACTCCCTTGAAATTGTCCAGGCTTTGAAAAATAAAAGAATAAAAGGTGTGTTCTTACCTCTTTTGCCTTGGGGGCATTAGCAAACTCCATTTCACACAGCTCTGAAAGCAAGGTGAGGTACCTAAGAAAGCAGCTCAAAATGAATCCCATCTGAGCTCAAGTGGTTAACTCCCATGAGCTCTCAGGTTCTTTTGTCTCTTGTTATTTTAGTGACAGCAAGCTCACAGCAGTTAAGAATGCACTTTTTTTCATAGTATAGACATCTCCTCAGTTATGATTCATGTCATTCTGCTGCATAGGCTTATTGAAATTCCTCAACATGTCACTCACCCTCAAGGCTTCATCACACTGTGTGAGTATGACTATAAAACTGTGCTGAAACAGAATTCATTTTAGACTTGAATTTATTGTCATTTTTATGCAGCTGAACTTTGTTCTGGTATGCAAAACTTGTAGTATCATTTGATATGGAATAACTAGTGGTTTGGGGTTTTTTGTTTGTTTGTTTGTTGGGTTTTTTTTAATGAAAGTTTTATTTCAGTATTTCCCTTGATTTTGTCTGTCCAGACTGTTGAACACATTTTGCCATTATCATTTTGGTTTTCAAACACTGATTTTAAAATGCTCCTGGTTGTATCAAAGATCTCAGCAGCACCTTTCTGATGTACTTTCTCCCCATTTTGTGACCCAGGGCTTGCGGTTGGTCTGGATCCACAAGGCTATGGCAACCCTGATTTCTGCTGGCTCTCTGTTCATGACACCCTCATCTGGAGTTTCGCTGGGCCCATCATAATTGTTGTTGTTGTAAGTATGGTGTAGCTGGCATCCTGAACTGTCTCTTCCTATTGCTGCCTTTTCTTTTGTTCTGCCAACCAATAGCCATAATATGAAGTGTATGTATTCTTTGCATCTGAAGCTGAGGTACTTGACTTGCTTCTTTTGCTTAAACAGATAAGACATGAGCTCCTAGAAATCAGAGGGCTGCTTACCAGCATAAAGATTCCTTGTGAAGCAATGGCTCTGTGGCCAGAAACCTATTTATTTTTTTCCGTTTGCTTTGTTTCATGTTTGAAATGTTGATGGCTGAGCTTCTAAAACAAATCAACAAAATGAACTGTAACAGCTCTCTTCATCCAGAGGTCCTGAAGGAATATAAAATAATTCCAATTTCAGGAATTTGAAAAAATTGGCTGGTGTTTAATTTCTCCCTTAAAACATGCCTCGGTAGCAGAGCACCAGAAAGTACATATCCATGTTGTGACTGTATTTTGAATACAGTCCTCATCATCCTGCTCTCCTCATCTCAAAAAAGTATGAAGTAGACCTGGAAGTAGACTGGGGTCATGAGTCATCAGAGACATGGGACAGCCCCTGCTGGAGGAGCACCTAACTGGACTAAAAGCCTTCAGCCTAGGGAAGAGAAAGCTGCAAAGAAGGGGATAAGAAGGACCTTGTAATAGCATAGTGGCCTGGAGAATATGATGGTGGAGTCAACCAGTCAGTCTCTTTTCCAACACAATTAATAGTAGGAAGTAGAGGATTAAGAATAAACAGGACAAGCTGTCACTCTTGAAGGAGGTAAGTTATAAGCTCAAAGAGAAAAGACAGTGGCAGTGGTGAAGTTCTGCATGGTTTCAGAAAGTAAGTGGACAAATTGCCAGCATCAATATTCACAACGAAACAAGTACAAATACACCACCTAACCTACTTCATCCCAACTGTGGAAATCAGTGGAGGCTGGAGGACTATTCAGAGGAGTTATTGCTGTATACTTGCTCTGCTACCATGTTCTGCTTTGGCCCAGCTGTCACAAGGTGCCAGACGGAGTGGACTCTGGTCTGGACAAGGACAGCCATTCTTCAGTTCTTATGTTTCACTCAGACCTCTTTATTTAGAGGTCATCATACTGCATTTATTCAGATCAAGTCCCAGGATGTTCTTGACTGTGTTGGCTTGAAACCAGAAGAATCTTGGAACTTTGAGATGTGTAAATTGAAGGAAAATATTCTTGGCACCACCAAGTGTTTTAGGATAAAAAGTGCATTGCCATTGAAAACTGAGCCTTAGCAATTTTACATAAGAAATCCATGCTATTTCCATTTCTTTTTCAGATAAACACTGTCATCTTTATACTGGCAATGAAGGCATCATGCAGACGAAAGCAACGTTCATTTGAAAAAAATGGAGTCATGTAAGTTTGGGTTTAAAAACCTGTAGAAATTCTGGCCAGGAATAATAAAGGGATGGAATTACCTAAAAGCAACTGTTAGGGTGGGAAATAAATTATTGGGAGGAGACCAGCACCTACTCCTCGGGTTCCCTTGGAGGCTCTGCAAAACCTCCACCCTAATGGTCTGTGGTCTCTGCAGGAGAGAAATTTACAGTCCTTCCAGATATTTCATCATACTCCACTACACAGTCACTTCACCTCCACCGGTGGCATGCCCTGGTAGACATAGTTCTGGGTCTCTGCATGCTCACCCCTGGCTCAGAAACATCTCCTCTCACAAGTGGCTGGGTAACCAGCCATGTCATGGCAGAGATCCACTGAGGTTCCTGTGCTGAGGGACAGCCTCCCCCATCCCACTCCCCGTGAGATGAGCAGGAAGTCTCACAAGCTACAACCTGCCACCTTCCTGAGTTGCTGTGGCAGCCTGTTCCCATTCATGTCAGTTTTGCCCAAAGCTTAGAATTTACCTGTGACCTGAAATGTGATTAGCTTGTGGCAACACACCCACTTTTTTTTTTTTTTCCACAAAAAAGTATCTGAGTTTTCAAAAGGCTGCTTCTAGCTTTTTATTCAGCCTTCGCTGTTGAGCAATTTTTTTTAGATCTCCCTAAGCAAATGAAGTATAATTTCTACTTAATGGCAGCTATTTCACTCATAATACAAAACATCTAGGGAAATAATATTTTTAAGCGAACAAATACTTCCCTGAGTACCCTCAATCCAAAACCTTGGGCTGTGGTGTTGAGAAGGAATGTGAGAGAGAACTCAGCAAACAGAAATGAGATGGATGTGGCCCCTTACCACCCAGATCCTTTTCTCAGAGTCAACAAGGCTGAACAGCATGGGCTTGGCAAACATCCTGGTTTGTTTGAAGAAAACCTTGCAAATGAACTTGAAAAGAAAACATCTTTTTTTTTTTTTTACCTTTTTTTAAAACTTTTGGATATGATACATCACTAAGTAGTCCTGTTGAGAGAATCAGGAACGGGGAGCTGATGAACACTGCCCTGTTTTTCCTCAAGGTCCTTTCTGGTTGGCAAATCCCTGGGCATATGGCACAGCCCATGCAGGGACATTGGGTCTTGAATCCTGTCACCTTCTAAGTCCCCTCTGTGTTTGCTTTACAGCTCTGTGCTGCGAACAGCGTTCCTGCTCTTGCTGCTCATCAGTGCCACGTGGCTGCTGGGGCTGATGGCAGTGAACAGTGATGTCATGACCTTTCACTATCTCTTTGCCATTTTCAGCTGCCTGCAGGTAAGTAGGATGGTGTCTTGATGGTGTCAGACCTCTAAAAATGTGCTCAGCATGAGCTGACTGAAGAAGAGAGATGTCAAGTACAATTTTTGCACTCTTTTCTCAAAGAGAGAGTCCTTTTCACCGAAACTGTAACTTTGAGTAATTGCATCTCTCACCTTTAGTCATTCTAAATACAGGTGCTCTACTACTTTAAACTGTGACAGATAAATAACAGACAGCAGTTATACCTCTTTCTTTCTAGAGACAAAAAATTTTGTTTCTGCCTTCTGTCTGCTCATTCGTCATAGTTGTTCTCTTACTACAGCAAATAAACTGTTCTATTTCACTCAGACTGAATGGCTCAAAGTTAGAGGCTTTCACAAATTAAGATTAAGGAAATGAGCTAAATAATGATTTTCAAATACAATTTGTTGCCTTAGGATTTTACAGAGTTGCCTGTCCTGATGTACACACTTGTTGGTTAGAGATGCAGAACATAGTTATTTGTTAGAGACCTGGCACAGAAGCAGTCATGAAACTTCTGGTTGTTTCACAACCAAGGATGTTGGTTACCATCATGGCAAGTACCTGCAGCACTAAAACAGGTCCTGCTGGCAGGCCATGCTAGTCAGCTGCAGCACAACAGCCACAAATTGCAACCAAATATAAAAAGAAGCCTGATGTGTATCCTCTGGAGATAACTCTCCATGCCCTGGAAGCACACTACATAGGTCAGCCTGGAGCAAGGTTATTTTGCCTCTGCAGCTGGTGTGTTCTGAAATAAATACACCTACTCAGGCTGTAAAAGCAGACTTCCATAAGCTTAAAATAAAATTAAATTAGACCTGATGAGAGGGAGGAAATTCAGCAGCTGGATTCTCCAAATTTGCTCAGAGAGTCACAGTGGTATGTGGTGTTTCATGTCATTGCCTTCTTTGAACTCATATTTTTAAAGATACGTTTATATGAATTTTATTAATGAATAATCTCAAAGTGCTAATGTCAGCTAGGATTGCATTTGATTAATGTTTAGAAAGTGAGCTTGGAGTTTAAAGTTTCTCGTAGTCAATTGCTTGGGCTGAAATTATGAAATGCAGGCATCTTCTGATGTTGGTACAGCTGCAACTTCATGAGTGATTGGCTTCTGCATACTGTATCTCCAACTAAAATTGATAACAATTTGGCAGCTGCATGAATTCCCTCAGTGCAAATATATCTGAAGGCTCACATGTGTGTGCCCCCTGCTCCCAGCAAAACCTGTTAACATGTGTTCCTGGCAGCCAGCAACTGCCCAGCTCTGAAGATTTCAGCAATTTTCCCTCCAGGAGGTGTTGATGAACCAAGGAACATAGGGGACAAATCTTGGGATTTCTCTGTCCCCAATATGTCTCTACATTCTAAAGGGCCCTCTAAAGTTCTCTGAGCAACAGAACAGGACACCTCTCACAGAAATTCCCCATTTCCAGAGCTTTTCAGTAATGGCTATGGTATTTTCTATGTGGTTTTATGTGTTGATTCTGTCTCTCATCTTCAGTGTAACACCTCTAAAAACTTAATGCAAGTACAACCCTGAAATGTCCTGCAGTGTCTTCCAGTGGGATGTTGAGGTCCCTATTAGGTATTTTGAGAATAAAGTTTCCTTCCAAACAAGGAGGGAGGGTGACATGCTAATGCACATTGGAATATGGAAGCAAATTATGAAGAAGTCATAGGGGATCAATCAGTACCATTTCAGTCAAATACAGAAAATAAATGTTGCTATTGAAATCATGGACTACAAACTGAAATTCAGGGCTTATTTCAAAATCAATATTCTCTAATATTTGTTTGTATTTTCAATTTGTTAATAATAAATAATTTAGATTTAATCTTCCTCTCTCTAAAATGATCCAGGGGCTGTTCATTTTCTTCTTCCACTGCGTATTTAACAAAGAAGTCAGGAAGCACTTGAAGAACACTTTAGCTGGAAAGAAACCTCTTCCAGATGATTCCACTACAACAAGAGCTACATTACTGACTGTAAGGAAAAAACATCCTCTTTCTGGTAGATCTTACCTAAGCACACTCACAGGGGGCTTGTCTGTAGTTAAGTGAATTTTCTGTTTGATTTTGGTGTCTTGTACAAAGATTACTGCTGGCCTCTGTCACAAGTTTTGATTACTGTTTGAATTAAAACTTTTGGGAGGAAATAATTTCTTTCCTTGGTATCAAAACCAATGTGGTTACTTCAAGACTTTTAATGCCATTGTGAATAATGTGGGGTTTTGGTAGGGTCATTCACTATTGCTTTTTGTCTTTTTTTTTTTCCTTCAGCGATCTCTGAACTGTAACAACACATACATAGAAGAGCCAAATATGTATCGCACAACTATTGGGGAATCCACAGTCTCCCTAGAAAGCACCGTCAGGTCAGCCAAGAGCCACAATAGCTACCTTGCATATATTCTCAGGTAATCAGGTGGCAGGTGCATGGCTTTCAGGTGCTTGCCTTTCCCTTTTCATTGCTCTTGTGGAAAACAGAAATCTTGGTTCAAATGCTGCTTGTTTTATGTCTTGACAGTTCTGCTTTATCACTTTCTTTGCATTTTCTTTTGCATGCATCTTAGGTGGGGAGTTCCAACAGTGCAGTGGTTAACATTACTCTTAGATGAACTATATGGGCCATGCTGCTTGCCTCTGAAAATCCAGTTATGTCTCAGGGATTGGGATACAGTTTACTAACTTCGGGCTTTTTCAGAATGTGATTCATGTAGCCAAAGGCAGACAGCTACATTAGGATAACCTACATCTTGCTGTGAAAGTGACCACACTGACAAGTCAGGCACAGCCTGGCCAGTGTCCACTGCAGCTGTCTGCTGCTGACCAGAAGAATCTCATCTGCATGTCTGCCTCATTATTAAGAACAGTAAAGTGACCAAGAAGTTGTCTCCTGTTTTTATTCTCTAAGGGATGAGGCTGCTCATAAGCTCAGTGGATCCTCAAGTCAAGCAAGGGCTGGTCAGACTGAAGCAGATTCCTCTATTTTTCATAGGAATCCATCAAAATCTAATGGTAAGAAATATTTCTAAATGCTGTGATCCAGTTGTGCACTTTTCCTTCTGAGAGTTTAAGAGGCTTCTGTAATAGGAAGAGTAGTTAGCCTGACCTGCTGTGCCTGATTCTTACTATGCTTTTGGCATAACACAGTGTGCATTGGTTGCTTTACTAGGGAATCCCAGAATGGAAATATCATGTATCTGCTTCTTGCCGTGGTTTGATTCTAATCTGACACCTGTCACAGCTGTTGACAGTTTTTGGCGTCCTCTTCCTTCCTTTCTTTCTTTCTTCTTTCTTTCTTTCTTTCTTTCTTTCTTTCTTTCTTTCTTTCTTTCTTTCTTTCTTTCTTTCTTTCTTTCTTTCTTTCTTTCTTTCTTTCTTTCTTTCTTTCTTTCTTTTCTTTCTTTCTTTCTTCTTTCTTTCTTTCTTTCTTTCTTTCTTTCTTTCTTTCTTTCTTTCTTTCTTTCTTTCTTTCTTTCTTTCTTTCTTCTTTCTTTCTTTCTTTCTTTCTTTCTTTCTTTCTTTCTTTCTTTCTTTCTTTCTTTCTTCTTTCTTTCTTTCTTCTTTCTTTCTTTCTTTCTTTCTTTCTTTCTTTCTTTCTTTCTTTCTTTCTTTCTTTCTTTCTTTCTCACAAATTATGTTCTATTGCTCTTGACTTTTAATTGGAGATCTTTTAACATTTGAGACCTTGAGGCAATGTCCTCTTTTACTGCTCTATGTTTAGTACAGGAAAATGAGAAGTGTCTTTTTCCTGCCTTTCTTTCATTTGAGGGTCTTGATGTTAAATTCTGTTACCTTGTAGCAGTTTTTAAGAGCACATTTGCAGACTTTTGCTATCTCTAGGTACCTTGGTTTGCCAAAGTGTGTTGTGTTGCTTGAGGTCTTGTGGAGTTACTGCTCTGCATATCGAAAAGGGATAAAAAGTGTCCCCATTCTGGTCTGCATTTCCCATGCACATAAGAGATCCCACACCCCAGCTAAGCCAAGCAGTTGTACTTCCCATAATTACTTAGATGGGTGCCGCAGTCCTTGTAAATTAATCCTGTGCACACTTATGTCTATAAGAGCTCATCCCTGGCATGGCCTGAACCAGGCACTTGCTTTTCTTTTTTTCTTGTATGTTTGTTAGGTAGATTTGTTCAACTCCTGTCCAGACTGTCATCACTGTTTCCTCTTTCCACATTTGTAGACCATGATTCAGACTCTGACAGCGAACTCTCCCTCGATGAACACAGCAGCTCTTACGCCTCCTCCCATTCATCAGACAGTGAGGAAGATGAGCTTGAGACAGAGAAAAACTGGAACACATCTACTTCCAAAAATAATGAACGTGGCCCTCTCCACAGTACTCCCAAAGGTACTCCCAGTGTGAGGAGAGAGCAATGAGTTTATTCATTTCTGTGAAAGAGCTTTAGAGTAAATCGGACAATTTTGCCAGACTGGCAATACAATGAGACAGCATCCATCAGCATCCCCACCACTGTGCCTTGCTTTTATTCCCCCCAAGGGCTCATTCACAGAGGTGACTGAGTGCAAGTAAAAGGATGCTTGAGCAAACGTGCAGTTTAGGGTGCTGAAGCAGCAGTCAGTGGGTTTGCAGACAGGTGCTACACATCCAGGGAAGTCTGACAAAGGAAGAGGAGGAAGGAGCTGTTTATTTTCAGGGTAGCGGGAAGAAAAATCTACCTCTGCTCATGCAGTACAAGTATATGGATTTAGCAGAGTTGGAGAGATCATGGATGTAAAGAGTGGGAGATCATGGACCATTGATACAAAGACTGTGGCAGAGTGCAAGCATTTCTAAGTGCATTTTATCTTGTCTTAAAGTTAAGTCAGATTAGTGTGATGAATGTCCAAGCTTTGTGCCAGTGCTCTACACAGACACTTCCTCCCTGGAAGTGTTCAGGGCCAGATTGGATGGGGCCTTGAGCAACCTGGTCCAGTGGAAGGTGTCCCTGCCCTTGCAGGGGGGTTGGAACTAGATGATCTTTCAGGTCCCTTCCAACCGTGTCCATTCTATAATACTGTGATTCTATGAGGTGCTTCAGATGCCTTCACTGCTCAGAAGCCAACATTCCCAGGGAGCCAGTGGGAGGCTCTGGAGCAGCTGAGAGAGTGAGTTTGATTTACACCTCTCAGTAAAAGAGCCAGCAACCTTACCCTGGGAAGGGTCTGGACACCCTGTCATCCATCCAGGCATGTTTTGTGGGTGTTGCTGCACCTGGAGAGCAGTGATATCCAGCAAGGTTCATCTGAAGCCTTGTTCTGGTTTGGCACACAACTTCATCCCCCAGCCAGAAGGAACAGGACTGGCTGGGCAGTAGTTGAGAAAACCTATGAAAAGTGGTTTCCGAGCTGATGTTTTTTTGCATTGCAGTCGATCCCCTTCCCAATCATGTGAAACCCTATTGGCCCACAGAGTGCGGGATGGGCAGCGACAGCGAGGACCCCAGCGGGAGACAGAAACTCAAAGTTGAAACCAAGGTGAATGTAGAGCTTCACAGAGAAAACCAGGTGAACCACAACAGTGATGTGCCCCAGGACAAGGAGAATGAAGGGCAGCAGAAGGAGAACAGACCTCTGTCCCACCAGAATAACCAGCAGCCAGAGCAGAGGAAAGGTAGCATGGCCAACCCAGCCTCACAGCTGGACTGGAATAAGGGCTGGGGGGAATGTTACTGAGCATTAATTAATTCATATGGTTGCTCTATCAGGGAAGAGCCCTTCCCATATGGCTCCAACTTGCATAACCAGATATACCAGAGGTATGGGTATTTGATTAAGTCTAATATTTTGGTTATTAAATAAAGTAACAAACTAAAATTCTGATTAAGAAATATAAAATGACACTTGGATTTGACAGCTTGATAGATTAAATTACTGATGCATTTCAAAATTCTCATTATCCTCTCTATTCTGTAACAGGCATCTTAAAAAATAAAGTCACCTACCCTCCCCCTCTGGTGGATAAGAATATGAAGAATCGACTGCGGGAAAAGCTGTCAGATTTTAATCAGACCACCATCTCCTCCAGGACTACTTCCCTGGGGACAAATGATGGGGTTCACTCTCCCTCGGACTCAGGGGTGACAGTAAAAAATGCTCGGAGGGAGCAGTCTCGAGACCAGCTCAATGGCATGGCCATGAACATCCACGTGGGAACAGGACATGCTGACACCTCAGACTCAGAGTAAGTGCCACACCAGGATGCCCTGATAGACCTCCTGTGGCTCTGGCCTCTCCCACTGTTTTCCAGCCCCTAATTCCCCCTGAGCGAGAATTTCACTTGGTGAATGGACCAGAGTCCTTCACCAGTGACTGTTCTGGGTGCTCATCCACACCATGTCCACAAGCCACGGTGTTTCACTGATGAGAAGGCCAAAACCAGGGGTCAGAAGCAAGGTACCATTACAGACACATGTTGCTGGTCACCCTGGTGTGCTCTGAATTGGCAAGCTGATGTGTTACTGGCATGCTGGGAGCTAGAGTGAACTAGATGTGTCCCATCTCTTTGCTGTGGGACTTGCTGCACTTGGCATGGTGACCCCTGGTCACAGCAAACCAGGTTCCCACATCCACTCCCACATTATCTATCCCTTCACTGCCTGGTGAGCTGCTAAATTCATCAGTCACCTTCCCAGCCCATCACCAGGGCAAGGAGAAGGAGTGTTTTTTGCTCTTTCACACTGCCAGCTATCCAGGATGGCTCAGCAGTGCCCACTCATGGCCCCAGGAGCTGTGCTGCCCTCAGAGGTTTTGCTCAGGGTTATCTCCCACTCCTGTTCCTCTGCCCCCACCCTTCATCTTCACCCCATTTGGACCATGGGAACAGTTGGGTTTTTTTTCTGTTTTTCACCTGTCCACTCCTTTTGCAGAGATAGTGTTTGGGGCCATTAGGAACCTTTCACTAATGGGGCACAGTTAATTATAATGTGGCAGGCAAAACATGGAGCAGCAGCTCTTGATGCATGTCCAGTAAGACCAGCAAAGAGCAGCTGTGGGTGTCTGGCAGCCAGCATGGGGGGGACAAGATCCCAGTGAAGAATACCCCTGAGAGAGCCCAGTGTTTCCTGGGGGAAAGGCACTAGGCTGACAGAAGCTTGGGTTGGGTGTCCAGCTGGGCAGAGGGAAACCATTTCTGGGGCAGGAGATGCCAAGGCTGCAGATAACGTGCTACATCAGGCTAGTGACCCCAGATTACCCAGTGCACAATTTCCACCCACTGCCTGGTGATCAGTGAGTTTATTTGCCACTGTAAGCTTAACAAAACCTTAACAAAAGGCTGAGCAGGCTTTCAACCAAAGGGTTTTCTCAGAAGCCTCGTTACTTGTCATAATTCTCATATTTAAAATGAGGACAACAGCCACATGTAAAGTCTGGAAAAACATTTTGTGTTCATAGTCTTCCTTGTATTAACAGAAATAATAGTGTCATTCTTTCTCCAGATCAGGAGAAAATACTTTACCCAGCTTTAACTCTGACATTGTCCCTCCATCCTTAAGACACACATGTTATGGGTGCACAGACTTTTCCCAGCTCACTATAAAAGTGCACTTCTGGGTTTCTGGGAACTGGCTGTTGAAATATACCCTGGTTAGCCAGGAAACAGAGATGTCTTTAACAAACAGTAACTACTTGCTACCACTAAGTAATGCATTCATCACTGGAGGATAACCAGCCAATTTCTACTAAACGAATGTTTTATCTGTGCACCTTTTCCATGCCATGAAACCCTGCTGTTTGACAGCAGAATGCATGAATCTGTCTGAATTGCCAGTTTTCCCACAGCCTGACAGATTTTTGTGTGAACATCCTATCTTTATGTAAATGTAAGCCAGATACTATCCCTCTGCAGAGCTTCCTCTAAAGAGTGCATCTCTTGTGTCCTGCCTGGAATTGTTTCTCCCAGCTGGTCTTCCCCTCCAGTGCAGCATCCCCCTCCCTCCCCTTGCAAGTGTTGGATTGGCAAAGCATGGTAACTGCACGGAGCATGAGCTCTTACTAGAAAGGATGAGGTGGTTTGGAGTGAAGTGGTTTGCCCGTGCCTGTTTAACCCTAAGCCTGCATGATTACTTCTTCTCACTAACAGAGGCAGTAATGAAACTTCAATTTGAACCATCAGGAAACTGTGATTGCTGCTGTGCAGTTCTGGACTCCTCGGCCCAGGGTCACCGCCTGCCCACCTCAGACTTCATCTGAGTGGCCACGCAGGGAGGAGGAAAAGGTGGGCACCCACTCCCACGTGGTTTCATGTTCTGACAAACTCCTGACCACTGGTGGCAGACACAGTACCACGGTGCACAGATGCACTGCAATAAGGCTGCTGTGTGGTTGTGCTCCACGCTGCCAAAATGCATGGAAATGGCCCCAGGGATGCACTGTGAGGGACGGGTACCTGCTTGTAGTGCAGACAGCACTGCAGGGATTGCTGATTACTGTGGAGAACCAAGGAAAACCACGTTATTATCACACTGGACCTACAGTAAGTCAATCCATCAGCCTCAGGACAAGCACCGGGAAACATCTCTTGTGGAGTTTTGTTCAGCTACAGCAGGAATGCTTCATCTTGCTGGGCTCTCGGGAGAAATATCCCAACAAGTGTCCTTTTGTTTCTATGCCAGCATCTCTATCCACCCCCCTATGGACATGTTGTCTTAAGAGAAAAAAAAATCCTTTATATATATATATATATATAAAAAGTGTAGATACTTTTATATATTTTGTATGGTGTTGTTAAAGAAAATGTTGCTTTGTATATTTTACATTTATACTGATCTTCTTAATTTGATAATAGGAAACCAATTAAAAGAGGGTTTGATATTTTTTATATGAACATTGCACAGTTCTACTTGAATTTGGCATTTGATAAAGTAACTGAGGTTTGCATGGAAGCCACCTTAAGGTGCAATGCAGTTTTCAAAGTAATACAGTAAAGATTACATTGGAATCCATTACTTTAATTTATAAGTTCTGTTGACAGGTTTTTCAACACTTTAAGGCCACAGTATGTTTCAGGCTTTTTTTGTAACCTCTTATAAAACCCACAAAAAGCATTTTGTTTTTCCATTTCTTGGTGTTTTGACCTCTTCTCTCAAGTGTGTTGAAATGTTCAGCAACTGAACTTCAGGACTAAAATTAAGTCATATCTTCATCTAAGTTTTCAACACAGTCCTTGTCTAGAAGAAGTCAAATCAATATTTCCCTTACCAAGAAGGAGACAACAAGTGGTGTCATTATATGGTAAGTTTTGACTTTGGTCTCACTGTGTGACAAACCAGTGCTCTGCATGTCCCAGGAAAAGGGTCCTCCTCCCATGGGGCAGGTTCTGCTTCAGGCACAGTATTTTATTTTACTGTTAATTTCTTTCCCACTGGAGTCAGAACAGTGCTAATCAAAGCAGAAATACAGGTCATTAAAGGTGTCCAGGTTTCACTGCTCAGCTCTTTGACAAAGTCCTGGCCTTCTTGGTGTTTCAAAGAGCACATGGAAGGCTTAGGGTTTCATGTTTCCCACAAAATATGCTGGTTTCACAAGTAGCGTGGCCTGTCCACCATCTTCAGCTTCCTGCAGTGTTTACAAAAAAAGGAGAAATAAGATGTGAAAAACTTTGCACTCAGCAGTGTGGGGCAGAGCTCTGCTGGCAGCTCCTCATGGTGGACAGAGGTGACTCATGAAGGTGGCAATGGTGTGGCCTTGACCCAGGCTTTTAGGAGCCCTTCTCTGCCACCAAGGCTTTCAGGAGCTCCTTGCTTGCTGTAGCAGCCCTTTTGGGAAAATACTTTCATTTGTGTAACTGTGTGTATGAAAGGGAAAAAAACAGAAATTCAGGCTAAATTAAATGCAGGAGCTGAGGGAAAGCTGTGTACCATACCCGTGGTTTCATTATAATCCTATGCATTTTCAAAGTATCAAGGAGGCCTTTGGATGGGATGGGGGAGGAAGGATGCTGTTCCTTTTAAAATTATGCAACATACTGTGTGACATTTACTGACTGAAAAAATGTTTTGAATGTTTTAAGGGTCTGGCACTTTGCTGTGTGCTCAGGCATTGTGTATAATCCACACTAGTTGTTTTTACATCTGTGTATGTATATTTTGTCCCAGTGAGATGTAGGTAGTTTTTATTTTGATCGGAATTGTTTCAGTAAATGAGGGTCGGTTGTATTAATGACAAAAAAAATTAAAACCTATTTTTATGACTTTTTAAAAGCTTTATGGCAGATTAGACACTGGAGGTTGTTTTGTTTTTTTTTAACAAATGTATATTTATTAATGTGCAGAACACTGGAATTGCAGCACAGATGAAAGGAGAATTTTACAATAAATTAAGAATTTTTTTGATTTGTAGTTGATTTATTTTAAGTGCAGTACAGATGCTGAGGGTGCGAACAGCATTTCCTGGGTTTTAGAAAGTAGCAGGAGGGGGGATGCAGCCACTGCTGCTGCCTGCAGGATGCCTCCAGCCCTGGCTGCTGTCTCATGGGAGGGTTTGTTCCTGGTGGACACACACACACACACCCTGATTTCAGCCCACAGCCCTTTGCTGGCCCAGGGTACCATCACTTGATTTTTCCTTTGGTCCAAGCCCTGCAGCATTTCTCACACCTGGGAAACAGTCCATGGAAGAAAAAGATATTCTGCTAACCTGGACCAAAGTGGACAGCCAGGAGAGCTCAGGGTTTAGAAAATGGTTTGGAGAGGAGCTAGAGGGGTGAGGCTCTTCCCTCCCCCCCCCTCCCCTTGCAAGTGTTGGATTGGCAAAGCATGGTAACTGCACAGAGCATGAGCTCTTTCTAGAAAAGATGAGGTGGTTTGGAGTGGAATGGTTTGCCCGTGCCTGTTTAACCCTAAGCCTGCATGATTACTTCTTCTCACTAACAGAGGCAGTAACAAAACCCTGCAATGCTCAGCATCTCTTTAGACCACATTCCTTGGCCACATTCTTGACTTTCTCCAGCCAGTGGAGGCCAAGCTGGTATCTTGCTCACTCTGTACTTTTCAGGCTGCTGTGCAAGTCCTAGTTTATGCATCTCACGAGGACAGCAGTGACCTGCATGTCTGCCAGCTTTCTGGAGATAAAAAGTACTGCTCAGTATCCTCTGCCCAGCTTTTAAGCAAGAAACTTGGATGGAGTGCGGTCAGGGAGAGATTTAGGGGCAAAATTCAAGACAGAATCTTCAGTTTGCAAACAGTTCTGCCAAAACTTGGCATTAAACAAACTCAAACTATCAGTCCAAAGGGAACCTGTTCAAAATGTTAATGCACAAGTCGATTTTCTGGTGGAACACTAATACCTGAGTCTGTCAAGTACTAGTACATTTTACTGTGGAAAGCATAAATAAAGCTCAGGCACACAGGTGAGGGAGATGGTTACAGTACAGAGCAGCTTGGGATCCTCTCTTCAATAGCAGCCAGCAGCAGATGTTTAAGAAAAGAAGATTATCAGCCACATGTTACATGGTGAGGAGGACCTGGTAGTGTCCACAGCCCCCAGCATGCCACAGCCTGGGGCTCCCCAGCAGGAGGGGCTGCACTTGTCTCCAGCAGCCAATTTTTTTTCTCCAGTAACGAATTCTGTTGTATTCTGGTACACAGTGGGTTATCTGACTCAGTACGAAGCAGCAAGAAAATGTTCTTACTCATCTTCAGCTTCATTCCTGTCCCCTACAATGGACAACTTTGTTGCCTGTACCACGAGAGGCAGTGAGCAATCATTTCTTAGTTGTCTGCTCTAGGAGAAAGTGGAGGACAGGCTCCATCCTAGAGCACTTGGCTTGTCTCCTTCCACCTGAGTTGCTCAGATCTCTGTAATTGTTACTTGTGCAGAAACAGTGCTGTACCTTTTAGCCTTCCTTCTTCCCCTTCTCAAGCCCTTCCCAAGTCTACTGTAGCCTTTCTGAAGATGTCCAAGAGCGAAAAGACCAGAGCAGCCCACAAAATGCAAGCAGTAGGCCTTCCAACAACCAATTTTTAAAAAAATAAAATCTCCATTTTATTTCCTGTGCTGATCTTTACAATGACATTTGGCCTGAGCAAATGGTAAGAAAAAAAGACTCCAGAAGAGATGGACCAGTGGCAGCATCCTAGCACAGTAAGGCTGCAGTAACCTAGGCAGTCACATAGCCCAGCTGCTCCAGTTGCTCCAGCAACCCAGGAGACTTGGGGATTTGTCTAATGTTCTTAAGAACCTAAATGGTGATTCCAGTACATGTGTGAATAGCCTGTACTAGCACTTCCCAGCCTGATAAGTTTGTCCATATCCTTATGTGATGCTTGGGCACACAGCTCACTCAGCAGCATGGATGCTCCTGCAAGGTCTGGGGCAGTTTGCAGAAAAGAGAGAGCCCAGCAGCCCTGGTGAGATGTTATCATTGTCCACATGAACATCACCTGCAGCACCAGGGCCATGCTGGGATGCATTTGGGCCCCATAGCCTTTGCTGCAGAGCTTCTGCCTTGCCTTTATGTTCCTGTCTGCACGTATGCAGCTCACTTTTGCTCCCTGTAAGTAGAGATTTGCACTGCACTTACTTCCCTGTCTAATACCTTGATTTTTTGATCTGTTCTCCAATTTCTCATTCTTTGGATTTTAGTCCTGTCTGTGAGGATGCCAGGATGCCTGGAGTCCTTTGGCAGCACCTGCAGCCCTTACAAGCTATCTTTTATTTCATCATTCAACTCATGAATTAAAATATCAAATAAAACTAAGCCCAAGAGGTCTCCTGTAAAACTTACTTTTTAGTTTTGTACCTACCTGATGTGATGAATGTTACCCTGCCCTGATTGTGTTTTCTGTATGAGAAAACAGTGTGGGACAGTACAAAAGCTTTACTGAAGACAAGTTCCATCTGCTGCTGCTCCTTTATCCACCAAGCCAGGTGCTGTATTAAAGAAGAAAATAAGATTAGTCTGACATGCATGTGTTGCAAAGAGACCGTGTTAACCCATTACTGTGTTTGAAGTACATAAAAGTATCTGTGAGTGCCCCCCAGGATCCCCCTGAGCTGGTGTCACCCTGTGCTCTCCCTCCCCTCTTGGCCGGACATCTGCTCCTGCCACGCCTCCACTCCTGGAGCACTGTGAATATGTTGCGTGCTCCTGAAAACTCGTGAGTTACATACTCTGAGCCTACTGCCTTCATTTGAGGCGGGGAGGTGGGGACAAATAGCTGGTGTCTCTGAGCTGGTGCTGCTCAAAGGCAGCCAAGGCTGCTGTGAGACCACAGCCTATTGAAAGGACTGTTCTTGAGTTGAGAGGTGCCTTGACTTTCTGAGAACTACCCTGTGTCCCAGAGCCATCCTTGGCCAAAATGTGGGACTATCCCCTTCCCACCATGGTCTCAGGCTTCCTGATCCCATCCTTCCCTTTGCAAAGCTGTCCTTTTACATCAGATCCACTTGTGAACTGCAAAGCTCCAGCTTTCCAGGTGCTGCCAATCTTTTTCACTAAAATCGTTGCCATAAACCCCCACATGGGTGGTTTCCAATATTGGTTTCTTATAGGCTGGGTTTCTCTCTCCCCTTCCCTCCCCCAATATAACAGTTTTCAAAAACACAAACCCTTTGCACTAATGTGTAAGAAAATCTCTTGCTTTTTGGTCATTTGACAGCAGCTCCTGTTTTTATGTTAAAGCCTCGATCACTCTGAAGCAGTGGATCCCTATATATGATGTTTTTAAATGCAGTGAAGTATGAAATATGAGTGATTCCAGCACCAGCTCTGCTGGGTAAGCAGAGGAAGAAACAGGTCTCCCCTCAAGCTCCTGCAAGAAGATGCTTCCCAGCTGCCACTCCCTCTGCGTGGGCAAGCGATGGCCACGCCTGGTTGGGCAAGGGGGAACCCCAGAGAGGCACTGGAAGTGAAGACCCCACACAGGCACCTTCCCCTGCAGCCACACAACCCCCTGGAGCCTGCTGGCACCACACAGCTGTGGTGGGAGTAAAAGGGTGAGAACAACACAGTGATGAGGAAAGCTCCATGAGTGATGCACCAGAGCATCCTCAGCAAGGCAGAGCATCAGCAAGAGTGCAGGTCCCAGGCAGCCTGGCATAGGGATGGCAATTCCAAGGGATCCTCCACAGCCCATGGCTCCTGCACAGAGCTGCTGGGCACTGCTGCAAAATCATCACTCAGCAGCAGCAAAACTCTCAGAGCTATGTGAGCACTCACCAAAGCCAACTGGAGGCTCTGCAGCAGAAAGTCAAGCAGGCAAGTTCTGCAATGACACAATTACTCAGAAAGAAAAAGTAAAACCACCCCACGTTTATGGCATTTCACAAGGCACACATAATAAAATAGCTGTGCTGGAGTGAGCAGCCTGAAGGTATAAAGAGATAAGCATGCTCTTCAATCAAAACAGCTGCATTCCTATTGCATCATCAGATTTTACAAAAAAAAAAAAAAAAGAGAACCTGCAGCAGTAGTTTTGTTAGTTATAAAAGCAAATCCCAAAAGACCAGCATGTTTAAAGGGTAAGAATACCAGATTTTTAAAGGAAATAAATATCCCTATCCCTTTCATCTGGATTTATTCCACACGGTCCCTTCAGGTTAGGAACATCCCACTTAATTCAATACAAAGCAGCAGCAGCTGTGGTTGGGAGCCAACAAAGTGAAGAAGTTTCCAGGTGAAGCAGTAAATCATGTGCTGACTTTGAGAAAAGTCCATACATTTTATTATGTTTCATATTTTTTGGATAAAACAAATGAGAAAGCCTGGAATGGTTAACTCCTTCACTGCCAGCTGCACAAGGAACAGGTTTCAGGGATGAGAAAGGTCACAGAAAGGCTCTGCTGGCTTAGGGTTAGAGGTTAAGGTTCATTCCACTGGCACAGAATGGACAAACTCAGGGGAGGATTTAGTGGTCAGGAGGGACCAAGCTGCCATGTCACCAAATTCTGCCTGATACATGTCTCTTCTCTACCACCTTGTCCAAGGGAAAACATTTTCCTGGCTGATCTCATCAAGGTTATGCCAAGAACAAACCAAAAGCAGCTTGTGTATTTTCTTTCTTGTTTCTTTGAGTGACATCCAGATTCTCGAGTAACATCTGCCCCATGCATGGCTTCCCTGCAGCAGAGCCAGCACCACCACAACTGAGGTGGCCTCAAACAGGATTCTTTCAACTCTGGTTTCTCTTGCTGGAGCAAAGTGGCAGCAGAGTGGTTCTGTGCCTCAGAGTGTTTAGCTTGGCTCCATGAGCAATGCAGACACATGGCATGCATCCCTTGGGATTTGCTGCAAGCTCAGTGTGTGTGAAACCTGCCTGTCTCTAACTGGAGACCAGCCCTGCCTCCACTGGGATGGATTCCATGGCAGGTGCTCACCACAGCAGCATTAGCTATGGGATGAGCTACAGCTGGTTCCTGTTGCAGCTGGGTGGTTAGATAGTTGTGGCAAGCAGCACACAAGCAGAGTTACCTGCTCAGATTCCCAGGATCAACCTTTCGTGCTTAGAGTATTCCTCCTGATCCATCAGCGATGCTCAGCCTCTCTTCATCTGAATCAGGAGGTTAACTTGCCCAGAGCCACCTTAAAAATCATCAGTCTCAGACCCTCTCCTCTTAGCAGTGAATTCTCCTGCTTTCTCTGTAATTCAAGTACTGCTGCTGTATTGCAGTTCATAGAACCATAGGATGGCCAGAGTTGGAAAGGACATTAAAGATCACTGAGTTCTATCTCCCTGTATGAGCAGGCACACCTACCACTAGATCAGGTTGCTCAAATCCCCATCCAGCCTGGCCTTGAACACTTCCAGGGAAGGGAAATCCACAACTTCCCTGGGTCTCACCACCGTCATAGTAAAGAATTTCCTCCTAATATCTAATCTGAATTTCCTTTCTTCAAGTTTTAATCACCACATCTTGTCCTCTTGCCACACACCTGTGCAAAAAGTTCAGGGTAGACACATCAGATGAGGATGGGCTCTGCTCCATGAAATGGCCATCTGGCTTAAATGAGGTTCAATACCCATCTACTAATCAGTTCACAGAGCCTTTTCTTGTGCTGTCTCCTTCAGCCTGTCCAATAGGTATAAAACTAGCTCAGTGTGAAAATCTTACACTGTAAACCACCTTCTTTCAGATTTAAAACAAGTGTAGGCTGTTCTGATTTATTACTATAGGTATTCAATAGCAATAAGTAACAATAGTCCATAAAATGATCTTTCATTTTAAAGCCATTCCTGAAACCTTTTAAAATTGAAATAAATAACTTAAAGTTTTACTACCTTAGGCAAATTTGATAATAAATTTCCTCTGCCATAGAGCTGTCTGGTATCTGGTATGACACAACATGTGGAATCCTTCATGTACTCCCAGAGAAGAGTAATAGATAAAAAATGTGTGAACAGTAGAGAAACCACCTTAAGTAACCAGATTCAGTGCAAACTACCTTTAATCCAGCACCAAATCTAAATCCACCAGATGCCATATATGTAGTAATCTCATTTTTGTATACCAGTCCTTTTTATGTTTATAATCCCTCATTCTTTGATGTTTATAATTTTATACAAAGCCTCACCCAGCGTAACGAAGCCATACCAGACGGGCTGAGATTGCTCTGCCAGCAGGCAGGAGCTGCAGCAGGGCTGGGGATGCATCCTTTGTGATGCACAGATTACCAGAAGTCTCTTACACTAGTCACCCTTTTTTTAGATGAGCATTTCCATGAAGTCCTTCAAATAAAAGGAGAAATCTTACCTTGCTGGTTCTAACTCTGAGGGCTCCCCTGCTGCCCTGCAGCAAGCAATGGGCACAGCCCAGGATGTCCCTGCTGTGCTGGTGTTCATCAGCCCAGGAGAAAGCAGCACAGTGGGAGTCAAAGAGAGGAAATCTCTACAGCACCTGGCCCAGGGGAGAGAAGGCTTTCTTCCCTACTCCAAAGGTCACCTGTGAACATCTTCTCTCTGTTCTGACCAAATTTTGCTAAAATTGGAACAGAACTGGATGCACAGAAGGAAGAAAGAGATGGGTCCATAAAGTTAATGCTACACATCTCTGAATCTCCTCTTTCCTACTAGGGGCTTTCTCAGAGCAAAAGAATTTGGCATTTGTCCAAGAATCCATCCTGAAGCTTGGCAGGACAACACAGTGGGCCCATCCACCAGACTCAGCTGCTGGGTAACAACCACCACCACCATCACTTGCAGAGCATTGCAGCCCCAGAGACATAAACCCAGGATCCCTGCAGGAACACAAAGCCTCCCAGGAATTTCCATCATGAGCCTCTGCAACACTGCCAGAACAGTCACTTTTCTCTTGATGAAACTTCTTGCTGGGAGTAGGTCTCCTGTTGCTTTTCCCCACAGGAACTGATGTGCTATAATTCCAGTTCTTCAGATGCTGGTGCTGCTTGAATGGGAATGGTGCTACTGAGTTATCAAAGTCCAGAGCAGGGCACTCCCCTGGGCAAATTTCATTTCTCCAGGTAGAGTCTGACTCAGAGGAATCTCTCCAGGTATTTCATTCTTTCTAGGACCTTAAAACTTTCAAAGTGACTTTGAAGCTCTTTTGTATTGACAAAATTACTCTATATGCTGTAAAATTGAATAGAATGAGAAGTCCACTAACACTTTCCATTCTCTAGATTCTCTAGCTGATGCTACATGTTTAGTAAAAATCTAAAAAAAGAAAAAAATCCTAGAGTTTCAGAAAGCAAACCCAGAAGTTAGTGTTCATCAGACCCCTTACACACCCAAACAAGTGACAATCTGGTGCTTGTTCTCAAATAAATTAATTTCTTGTTTATCTCCAGCCATTCAAGAGCTGGATTAAGTGTAAGAGGGATCATGAAAGTGAACGGCCAGCACAGGCAGGGTCTGAACTCTGAATAAAAAGTGAGCACTTGTTTTGCTGCCAGAGCCGTCACAGGCCTGGCTCCTACCATGATCACTGCCCAGCCCCGATGGGAGTTAGGATCCAAAAAGCTGCTCTTCTCTGATCATTGGTGTGCTGAAATGGCAGAGTGGCTTGTCCCTGCCTTTGTCCCCTTAGAAAAGAAAGAAAGAAGGAAAAAACTTCACAGTTATGGATGCATTAATTGCTATTCCTGCAGTCATCACTTCCGAACCTTGAGTCGGGCAGGGTTGTGATGAATGAACGTGATGTCCTGGTGCCTCCTGGTGCTGAAGCTGGAAATGACACGCTGCTTACGCTGCTTTGCTGCAGCGTCCGAGTGTGCCTCGTTGGGGTGATTATCACATTTATGACGGATAATTTAATTGTGTTTAATTCACTAAAGCATGTAAATAGAAATACAAATATATTTAAAAAGCTAGTTATAAACTGTTCAGGGCTTCAAATATGTTCCTCAGTGGGACATTCTCTGATCAGTGGGCCCACTGCTGAATGGGGCAGGAGCCTTGGTAACAGCAGAGAAGGCAGAGTTGTTGAATGCCTCTTTGCTTCATTCTTTACTCCTGTGAGCAGCCCTTGTGAACTCCAGAGCCTGGATATAAGAGAGAAAGCCCAGAAGAGGGAAGACTTGCCACTGGTCAATGAAGACTGGGTTAGAGACCAGTTATACAAATTGAATGTACACAAGGCCACGGGCCCTGACAGGATGCACACAAGTGCTAAAAGCTGGCTGATGTTATTGCCCTGACAGTCTCCATCATTTCTGAAAGATGATGGCTAAGGTTCCTAAGGACTGGAGGAAAGCCAGTGTCACCAAAGAGTGGTGATAAATGGTGCAAAGTCCAGCAGGAGACCTGTAACCCATGGAGTCCCCCAGGGACCAGTGCAGGGTCCACTCCTGTTCAACACCTTTATCAATAACCTTGATGATGGCAGTGTCTTCCCATCATGTTTGCTGATGACACAAAGTGGGAGGACTGGCTGGCACCCCAGAAGGCTGTGCTGCTACTCAGAGGGACCTGGACAGACTGGAGAGTTGGTCAGAGAAATTCGATGAAATAAAAGGGCACGCATATAGTCTTTGCATCTAGGTACAAACAACCCCAGGAACCAGTACAAGTTGGGGATGAACGCAGCCTGCTGCTGTGCTTCCCTCCAGTCCTTCTCCTTTTCCCAGACCCTCTGTGTCACACGAGCTGTGCTGCATGGTGCAGCCTCGCTGTCAGGAGGTGTGTGCTGGAGCTGGGGTGGGACATGCAGGTGGAACACCAGGAGCAGCAGCAGGAGTGTGTGGGGAGCACTGGGTTGTTATCTGCAGGCTCTGCAGTCAGCCAGTGGCACTGCCAGTGCCAAAGGCTGCTTTGGATTTCTGTGACAGGGCAGAACATTCCCTGTGAATTTTTTGTACTTTAAAGGAGTAACTTGACACAGAATAAGTTTAAAGTTCTTTAATGAGGAAACACGGTGCCTGACCCTGCCTGCCAACATTGAGGGCATCCACAGCTTTGCCTGAGCATGTAGCTCAGCCTGGGCTGGTTCTAGGTGAGGTTTGCTGTCGGTACCACCCAGACACTGCAACAGCTCCATCCCCCTTCATGGGGAGAGAAATGGCTCACCCCAGAGCTGTGGGTGGGGCTGTCCCAGTGCACCCCAATCCCTGCCCTGGCTAGGCCACCCTCAGCCCTCAAAAGTGCAGGGGGAGAGGGAAGGAGGCAGATTCTGTGGGGTCTGGAGGCTGCTGCACTGGCTCTGCTGCTGCTGCAGGGTGGCCAGGGATGGGAGAGGGGGTGGGGAAGGCGCTGCGGGGAGCGTGGGTGAGATGGTCTTTCACTCAGGGCAGTTGGCTGCTGTTACTGGGTCTACCGCCCATAGGTGTTGGCTTGACCCCTCAAGTCCCTCAGGCTCCTGGGTAGGCCGACATGCATCTTCTGGGCTGACAGAGCTCCTTCCAGGCGCCTGTGGAGAGAGGAGGCTGCTGAGGCCCTCAGCTGCGGGTGGGACACAGGGACTCTCAACACAACTCACAACACAGCACAGCGCAGAGCTGGCAAGTCTCACCACCCCTTGGTGAGCTGCTGGCACTCCTTGGCCGAGGTGGACACCTGCACCTCATGGCACCACTGAGCATAGGGATTCCTCTGGGGCAGGTTCAACACTCAAGAGTGGGTGTCAGCACCCGTCTCACTTTCTAGGGCAACCTAATCCCCTGTGCTTTCTCTTCCTCACTTGGTTTACCCACACCTGTCACTTGCCAGGGGCTGCTCCTGTCCAGGCAGGGTCAGATGAAGCCAATGCAGCCTCCACAGAGACTGGGCTCCTGAGAAGGAGGCCCAGGAATTAAGAGGCCACTGAAAGCACCTGACAGCAGCAGAACCTTCAGCAGAGTCTTTTGGCCAACCAATAACTGACCTCTTCACAGTGGCCCGAAGACATATGCTTTGTGGCCGCCAGCAGCCCCAGAAGGAAGTAGTGTGGGGAAATCAGCGACTCACTCTTTCATCTTCTTAATGCGCCTCTGGATGATGCAGTAACAGGAGATGATGACAACTGTCACACAAATCACAGTTGCTGCTGTGGTGATCATGCAGTTCCTTCGCACATCTTGAGGACACACAACCCTTGTGCTGCTCTTTGGAGCCTGAAGGTTTCTGGGTTCCTCACTGACCTCATCTGGAGGAGCAATTTGGAATGTGAGCCCATCCTGTGCACCACTGCTGAGCTGGCACAAAACACTTCCAGTTTTGGCTGCTGACATGGCGTGCAAGAGCATGCACGGGACGAAGAGCTCCCTGGCTCACAGCGGTCCTGATGGGTGACACCTCCTGACCACAGGACAGCAATTACCTGGCATGCCTCTGGCTTGCATTGCCTCCATTTCTTCACCAGGCACTGGTAGTGAGCCACTGCTTCCTCCCAGGTATGCCTCCTGCACAGCCTCTTGGGCTGTCTCTGGAGAAAGAAAGTGGGACAGCTGGATCAGATGGAACCGATGGCATGTCAGGAGACAATGCTTCTTCAAGTCATCAGCAAGGCTTAGAAAAAATGCCTGGGCTGTTGGGGCTGTGCCTGGTTGCTGGTCCAAACAGCAGTGACTCCTGACCTGCTGGGAGGCCAGGCAGTGCAGTTTTGGCCAGCTGTGAGGTGATGCTAAATGCCTGTCTTCACAGAGGACGGGGAGAAGCTGCAGCCAGGCCAGCTGGGGAAACAGCCCTCTGGAGAAGGGCTCCCCTGCAAGACCCTCATACCCTTTCCTCTAAGCAAGGGTGCCATTCATCCCATCCCAGGTCTTGGACTGTGGAGGGGAAATGGAGCACAGGCCACAAAGCCTGCTGCATCAGCATCTCCAGCTGACTCCCAGCACTAGGCAAGGGCAGACAGCATTGTGAAGAGCCAGATGCTCTGCTGGTGCTGTCCCCAGTGTGTCCAGAAGGGTGTCGAGAACCTTGGCTGGCTGAGTGTCCCGGCTGGGGCAGAGTGAAATATATTCACCCTGTGCTCTCTCCAGGTTCTCCATAATTTGCCTTAGGATTCCACAAGTCTCTCCTTTAGTGTTGTACTCTGCTCATGGAGGATCTTAGCAGCAAGCATGTGGTTCCATTTTAGAGAAATAAATTAGAGAAAAGCAGCCCACGGGCTGGGAGGTCAGCCCAGACTACTCACCCCTGCAACGCCAGCCACGCTGTGGCACAACACCCAGCCAAGGAGCTGGAAAAGTCCTCCCTGGCACACCAGGCACATCTGGAACAAAGCACCCAGAGATGCTTCCATCAGCAGAACCAAATGGCAGAAGCTACAGGGGATCCCACATGGAGAGAGCATGCTGGGGCAGGTCTCCATCCTGCCACCTGCACAAGTGCCCAGCTGGCTGACCTTGGGGCTTTGAGTTGGCAGCTCTCAAGGGGAGGAAAAAGCCATGATGTACCCAGGCCATCTCCCAGAGGCTCTGTCCTGGAACCCAGATGCAAAGCTGGATCACCTTCACCCACTGGTACAGTTGCAAAGAAGCACATGACAAAACAGCTCCTGTGACACAGCTCAAGATACTTTGTGAAATGGGTATGGAAAGGTGTGTGGTTCAAGGACTGGATTACTCCATGGCACTCATCTCTTTCTTTGCCTCCTTCCCACTGATCTACCTCTGGGATTGCTCTCAGCCTCAAGGACAGGGACAGACTAATAAGGTGGGAAGCTGTTAGCTGTGAAGAGAATATGAAGGAAAATTGCATAGGAATAAGCTCTTGTCTCATGGTCAGTGTTGGCTCTTTCAAGGAAATGGACATTGAGAACTTACATCCAGGATGTGTCAAGGACTCCAGACCAACATCCCACAGAAGCTGGATAACCCTTGTCACCAGCCTCACCTAGAGGCAAGCAGTTATGAGAGAAGTTTCCATTGTGTGGCATATTAATTTCTCACAGAAGTTTTCCAAACTGAGACAAAGTTGGTTCATCTGAGGGTCCCATCTATAGTACTTTCCTGGGGTCCTCACACACGGCCCTCCCAAGTTCCTCTCCCACCAAGGTCTGGTGTTTTTCAACTATTTTTCAGTAATTTTCCACCATCCATTCTGGTAAACAAGTGGGCTTCATTAGCACATTCCTTTCATTATAACCCACATTTATCTTCACTTCCCACATCTCCCCTTTTCTTTGCACAATAATACAAACTAAAGGTAAACAAAATCAACAGAATGAAACCTCCCAAGATAATAATTTTCCTTAACAATTCTGCAAAAATTTCCATCCCTTTTCAACGTCAAATTTTTAGTCTCACACAACACGAGCCATCACAACCATGTCCATAAGCAAGAAGCAAAAAACCAACAGCCCCACAGACTGTCAGAGGCAACGTTAGTCCTTTCCCTTTGAGGATGGACTTACGTATCTTGCTGGAATCCAGAGAGGTCCAGAATCTGTGGCAACACAAGCATACCCTTGCTGCCAAGCTATTAAAGGAAATGGACCTTCCCATAAATGAGTATTAAGGTCCCAAATTTTAACATAAGCTCTCCCTTGCTGTATACTTTGCACCCTTCCAAAGCATTTTCGTATTGGGGTCACATCATTTTCTGATCAGTTTAGGAAGTTTAAGAAATAGAGCGCTTTTTGTAAGCGTTACCGGGGGGTGTGTCCCAGACCTCCCATTTTCTGTTTTGTTAGCATTGCTTTTAAAGTGTCATGCACTCGTTCAATGACAGTTTGCCATGTTGGGGAGCGAGGAATTCCAGTGACATGTTTGATACCCCATTGCTGAAAAAACTCAAGAAAAGGTTTTGATACGTATGCTGGCGCATTGTCTGTTTTTACCTGTGCTGGAACACCAATCACTGCACATGCAGCTAGAAGATGTCTCTTGACATCACGAGACTTTTCTCCAGTATGAGCAGACACAAAGAGTGTTAATGGAAATATGAACATATTTTAGACCTGAACTATAGCTACTAGAAGGTCAGCAATCTGATTGCCCTATGCCACAGGGTCATGAAGGTTAGCATGAGAGTTAACATGAACCACAAAATAAGGCACCTTCCAACCTAGTAACAATACCTGCTAAACTGCCAAACCCATTGTCCCAACAACCCCAAAGGCTGAAATGATGATAAAAAACCACAGAGCTTAACAGTTCCCTCAATAACTCAATGAGCTAGCTGAGCAGAAACTGCTGCAGAGATTTTGCTACAACCTTGTTTCTGCTGCTGCTGCTCTCGCTGCTCTCACTGCCGCTCTGGCCAGCCCCGCCGCTGCTTTTGTCGTTGCCGTCACAGCCCCGCTCTGCCTCTACCCAGCGGGTCCCCGCTGCGTGGCACCAGGGTGCTCAGGCGAGTTACAAAAAGCTCCCTACAAAAGCTGCGCTCCCATCGCCACCTAGACCAGCACTGCCTGTGAAAGCCTCAGGTTCTCCACTCCAACTCCGGCTGCTCCTTCCTCGCCGCTCTCCTCTGCTCCTGGTGCACGAACAAGCACAGCACGTGTGTGGCAGATGTCTTCCATTACAGCAGCTCCGTGCTGAGCACTGAAGGCTTCACATGGAGGGGCACCACCATTTTGCGAGCTGTCCCACTACTCCTCTCCTGGATATGTGCCCGCCTCTTGTGTCAGTCCATTGCCGACCGCCAGGACAAGGAGAAAAGGTTCAGTTCCCGCTAGGAATCTATCCCTCCTCGATCAAAAGGCGCTGGAAGGGGGTCAGGTGATCTCGTGAGAGCAGCTGCGACCGCCGAAGCTGCAGACGGGCCTGAGAACCTCTTGGCTGCCAGCTCTCTGGACGCTCTTTCCGGCCACGTGCAACACCCGTCCAGAAACAGCAGACAGACCAACATACAGACCAACATACAGCCCCTCGGGGCCTCCTTACAAGTAGAGCTCAGGCACAAAGAGGATGCCCTTGCTAAAGCCCTGGAGGGAAAAGCCATCATGCACACATCTTGCCTCGGGGAGAGACATGCCGCGCCACCGGGGGGAAGAGGAGGGGGCGGCAGGCGGGGCCATGAGACGCGCTCTCATAAGCGGCAAAACCTCCCACTCCAGGCACCCAGAAAGTGGAATCACTGCCCCAAGGAGGTGAGGGCTCACTCGAAGAAATGGCTAGAAAAAAATCTGACGCACTGAAACGGTGGGAGGGCGCTCAAGCCGGGGTATTTCCCTGGGTGCCGTCACAGACCTATGGGGTAAGCTGCCCACCTTCCCAGCGCGGCTCTGAGGATAGGCAGCGGGAGCCGCTTGGCCCTGAGCAGCGCTGCGGCCACCCATTGGTCCTGATCCCGAGGCTTCTCCGCGCCGAGGTTTCCCATTGGCTGCGGTCCCTGCCTGTTAGCCTGGGGTCCCGCCTCCTCCTTCCCGCCGTTGCGGGCAGTTCGCGCGGCCCCGTAAGCCGGCTGCTTCCGTGCTCTCGCCGCGGGGGCGCTACGGGCGCGAGGCCCCGGGCTGAGGGAGCCGCGGCGCCATATTGAGAGGCGGGACCGCGTCTGCTTCTGCAGTACCGCTCCGGGCCGCTGTCACCGTCCGAGAGGTGCCTGAGCACAGGGGGAACGGAGACCTCCTGCTGCCAAAGCTAAGCGGAGTGCAGGCTCGGGGAGCTGCAGTGATCCTTGTAGATCATGGCCGAGTATGAGCTAACAGTGTGCCCAGCTGGCCCTGGCTTGGATCAGCAATAGCGTAGCCAGGAGGAGTAGGGTAGGGCTGGTGCCCCCGGACTGGGTGCTGGTGAAGCAGCACCTCAAAATCTGTGTTCATTTCTGGGCCCCTCACACAAGAAGAACATTGAAGTGCTCGAGGGCGTCCAGAGAAGGGCAAGTGAGCTGGGGAAAGGTTGGGAGCACTCGTCTTAGGAGGAGTGGCAAGGGGAACTGGGCTTGTTTTCTGAGAGTTACAGGGCTCTACAATTGCCTCCTTTCGGAGGCTGCAGGGAGGTAGGTTTGGTGACTTCTCCCTAGGAGCAAGTGATAGGATGAGAGAAAATGGCATTAAATTGCGCTTGAGAGGTTTAGATTGGATACTAGAAGAAACATCTTCACTGAAAGGGTCACCAAATACTGGAACAGGCTGTCCAGGGGTGTGGTTGAGTCACCTCCGGGGGGTGTTTAAAAGATGTGCTCAGAGTCCTGTTCTACTTCGGATGTGCTGGGACAGCCAGGCTCTTTCTGCTCATCTACTCTCCAGTCAATCAGCTCCTACCTGTACTGGTGCTGCATATAGAGCTGCTCATTGCAGAAACCCTGAAAGTTTTAAAGATTTGGCCTTCAGCTCTCAGATACATTCTCCGTGTATTAAATTAGTGTCAATCAGATACACAAGGAGCAGACACACAGCCTTCACCAATTCTTAAGGAGAGTCATTCACCCCCCATCTCCTGCCCCGTTTCTGTTTCAAGGCCTTTCCCCAATACAGCAAGAGGAATAAAAATGGGGAGGCAAACCTGATAGAAATAGAAGACAAGTATCTGCTTGAATATTCCATCCAACTGAAGGGCAGAAAGAGATTTCCGTACCCGGCCCATTTGGAAAATCAATTCTAATCTCTGTTGTTTCACCAGGAGCCTGCTGCTGTTCTTCCCTCTAGTCCTTCTCCTTTTCCCAGACCCTCTGTGTCATACGAGCTGTGCTGCCTGGTGCAGCCTCGCTGTCAGGAGGTGTGTGCTGAAGCTGGGGTGGGACATGCAGGTGGAACACCAGGAGCAGCAGCAGGAGTGTGTGGGGAGCACTGGGTTGTTATCTGCAGGCTCTGCAGTCAGCCAGTGGCACTGCCAGTGCCAAAGGCTGCTTTGGATTTCTGTGACAGGGCAGAACATTCCCTGTGAATTTTTTGTGCTCTAAAGGAGTAACTTGACACAGAATAAGTTTAAAGTTCTTTAATGAGGAAACACGATGCCTGACCCTGCCTGCCAACATTGAGGGCATCCACAGCTTTGCCTGAGCATGTAGCTCAGCCTGGGCTGGTTCTAGGTGGGGTTTGCTGTCGGTACCACCCAGACACTGCAACAGCTCCATCCCCCTTCATGGGGAGAGAAATGGCTCACCCCAGAGCTGTGGGTGGGGCTGTCTCAGTGCACCCCAACCCCTGCCCTGGCTAGGCCACCCTCAGCCCTCAAAAGTGCAGGGGGAGAGGGAAGGAGGCAGATTCTGTGGGGTCTGGAGGCTGCTGCACTGGCTCTGCTGCTGCTGCAGGGTGGCCAGGGATGGGAGAGGGGGTGGGGAAGGCGCTGCGGGGAGCGTGGGTGAGATGGTCTTTCACTCAGGGCAGTTGGCTGCTGTTACTGGGTCTACCGCCCATAGGTGTTGGCTTGACCCCTCAAGTCCCTCAGGCTCCTGGGTAGGCCGACATGCATCTTCTGGGCTGACAGAGCTCCTTCCAGGCGCCTGTGGAGAGAGGAGGCTGCTGAGGCCCTCAGCTGCGGGTGGGACACAGGGACTCTCAACACAACTCACAACACAGCACAGCGCAGAGCTGGCAAGTCTCACCACCCCTTGGTGAGCTGCTGGCACTCCTTGGCCGAGGTGGACACCTGCACCTCATGGCACCACTGAGCATAGGGATTCCTCTGGGGCAGGTTCAACACTCAAGAGTGGGTGTCAGCACCCGTCTCACTTTCTAGGGCAACCTAATCCCCTGTGCTTTCTCTTCCTCACTTGGTTTACCCACACCTGTCACTTGCCAGGGGCTGCTCCTGTCCAGGCAGGGTCAGATGAAGCCAACACAGCCTCCACAGAGACTGGGCTCCTGAGAAGGAGGCCCAGGATTTAAGAGGCCACTGAAAGCACCTGACAGCAGCAGAACCTTCAGCAGAGTCTTTTGGCCAACCACTAACTCACCGCTCCACAGCGGCCTGAAGACAAATGCTTTGTGGCCACCAGCAGCCCCAGAAGGAAGCAGTGTGGGGAAATCAGCGACTCACTCTTTCATCTTCTTAATGCGCCTCTGGATGATGCAGTAACAGGAGATGATGACAACTGTCACACAAATCACAGTTGCTGCTGTGGTGATCATGCAGTTCCTTTGCACATCTTGAGGACACACAACCCTTGTGCTGCTCTTGGGAGCCTGAAGGCTTCTGGTTTCCTCACTGACCTCATCTGGAGGAGCAATTTGGAATGTTAGCCCATCCTGTGCACCACTGCTGAGTTGGCAGCATGTCTGACCTAGCCAGGAAGTTCTCTCTTGCCCCCCAGTGCTGGTGCCTGGAGGCATGCTCCCACCCTTGGGACAGGCTGTCCCACTCGAGAAAACTCAGGCAGCCAGAAGGAGAGCACAGGGGGCAGCACAGCTGCTGGAGCAGACCTCAATGGAGGGACATGGACAAAACCCTTCCCTGTGGCAGGGAGTGCCACCCACCCCAACTCTCCCTCCCCCTGGTGCCAGTGCCCACACCCCAAGGGGACAGAGCCAGGCCTCTTCCAGAGACATCTGAGCCTTGCTCTCCCCTTCTGCCCTTTCTCCAGCAGGAGCACTGCTTGCAGCCACTCCCAGGCTTCAGGATCTTTCCCACTTAGGGGGCCTGGCAAGGCTGCTCCCTACCTGAGTCCTCTCGAACAAAGACATAGTCGGTGCCGTGGTGGTCTCTTCTGGGCTCTGCCAGTGCTGCCAAAAAACAGTGTACAGGACAGGCTTCAGCATGGCTCAGGCACAGAGGATGCAGAAGGACAGGGAGGTATCCACTGCACCCCTGCCCAAGCTGACACTTGGGGGGTTGCTCTGGACCTCAGCTCAGGGGAGGGATCCTGCACTGTGCTGCTCTTGAGCATCTAGGGACTCATGGCAAGGCTGGGGTGCTAGGGTGCAGGTAGAGCAGGAGCTACATTTGTGCAAGCCTCACGTTCCCCATCATCTGTGGAACATGGTCTGGATTCCTCAAACACAAAACACTTCCAGTTTTGGCTGCTGACATGGCGTGCAAGAGCATGCATGGGACAAAGAGCTCCCTGGCTCACAGCGGTCCTGATGGGTGACACCTCCTGACCACAGGACAGCAATTACCTGGCATGCCTCTGGCTTGCATTGCCTCCATTTCTTCACCAGGCACTGGTAGTGAGCCACTGCTTCCTCCCAGGTATGCCTCCTGCACAGCCTCTTGGGCTGTCTCTGGAGAAAGAAAGTGGGACAGCTGGATCAGATGGAACCGTTCCCCATCAGGGAGATGGTGTGTCAGGAGACAACACTTCTCCAAGTCATTAGCAAGGCTTAGAAAAAATGCCTGGGCTGTTGGGGCTGTGCCTGGTTGCTGGTCCAAACAGCAGTGACTCCTGACCTGCTGGGAGGCCAGGCAGTGCGTTTTTGGCCAGCTGTGAGGTGATGCTAAATGCCTGTCTTCACAGAGGACAGGGAGAAGCTGCAGCCAGGCCAGCTGGGGAAACAGCCCTCTGGAGAAGGGCTCCCCTGCAAGACCCTCATACCCTTTCCTCTAAGCAAGGGTGCCATTCATCCCATCCCAGGTCTTGGACTGTGGAGGGGAAATGGAGCACAGGCCACAAAGCCTGCTGCATCAGCATCTCCAGCTGACTCCCAGCACTAGGCAAGGGCAGACAGCATTGTGAAGAGCCAGATGCTCTGCTGGTGCTGTCCCCAGTGTGTCCAGAAGGGTGTCGAGAACCTTGGCTGGCTGAGTGTCCCGGCTGGGGCAGTGTGAAATATATTCACCCTGTGCTCTCTCCAGATTCTCCATAATTTGCCTTAGGATTCCACAAGTCTCTCCTTTAGTGTTGTACTCTGCTCATGGAGGATCTTAGCAGCAAGCATGTGGACTTTCCAGTCCATGAGAAGAATCTGCTGGGCCAGGACAGGCTGTACTTGGGCCACTGACTTACCTGCCCCCCATGGTTGCCGCGGAGCAGCCCAGGTAGTCCGGGCATGCAGGGCCACCAGGAGAAAGAGGACAATGAGATAGCGGTCTGGGAGCATGGCCTCCTGCACTCGCACCATGCTGCTGCTGCTGCTGCTACTACTGCTGCTGCTGCTCTCCGCACTGTTGCAGTGAGGGCCAGGAGCTGAGCCGTCAGTGCTTATGGCCAGTGTGGCACTGTGGGGCTCTGTGACCTCACAGCACCGCTGCACACCACTGATCCAGATCAGACATTCAAACATGGAACCACCCTCTTCTATTTACAATTACTTCCCAATCTGGAATTATTGAAATGTGCTCTGGAAGAGAGGGTGTGTCAGATTCCAGGTGCCACTGGCAGTCCAGAAAAGCCTTGGAGCAACCAAAGCAGTTCTACTCTGTGAGGAAGGAGAAAGCAACCCTTTGTTGTCCTGAAAGCAGGGTCTGTCATCCAGTGAATAATAAGCTAAGCAACACAGAGAGTTGAGATACTTGTTTTAATATCCAGTTCTACCCAGAAAAGTGAGCAGGCTGGTATTCCACACTGCAAGCTCCGTTTCCCAAAATGCAAGATGTGCTTTTCTACCCAAAACCATAACTTTTTCTCTACCAGTATTGTACCATTCACACCTGTTTGGTTAACTGGTTTCTTGCTTGCATTTGAAGTAGCAATGCTCAAAAATTTCATTACACATGTTCAAAGAGTACAGTACTTCTTGTTGTTAGGGGCCCCTCTGGCTTATGGGTGGGTATTTTAGTATGCTAAGAGCTCCTGAAAATATTAATGGTATACTGTGAATCCAATAACTGAATGTTTTTCTACTCAGTGCTCAAGGTTGTAATCAAAGTAAGTTGTGGGGAGTTGTAGCCAGTGCTCCTTCCCATGCCTTTAATCTGTCTTGCAGGTGTCTTGCAGGCTTGTCTCAAGGCTGTGCTATTGACTACTCAGAATGTGTTTTTCTCTAGTTGTAACCTGGTTTTGTCTAATTCTTACTGTCTCACTGTTGTGTGAGCCCTATTTTTTATTCTGTGTGTCTCTTGTTCTGTTTTATGTGACTTTTTCCCTCAAAATTTTACTTGTTTCAATTAATAACTGACATGAATTCCCACCATTCAAATTTACATACATACAAACCTTTAATCATTTAAGTCTTGCTCATATTTTCCTTCTTGGATGTATTTTCCCAGTAATATTTTAGCAGATTCCATTGCATTTTCTCCTTTTTGAGACATGGAGTACTTTTCTTTGAGAGCAGAGCTTGGTTATAACATCTTAAAGTGCATTGTATAAGTACATATAAACACACAAATGCTACTATAAAAATAACTACTAATTCTGCAGTTCTTCTAAAACAGCTACCTAAGTCTGGAAACCAAGATTTAAGCCAATTCCACGTTTCATTAAATCCAAGAGAAGTGTCATGCATTTGTATCATGTAAAACTCACATCTGTCACCAGATTTCATTCACGTGTGTGAATATTCTTCCACCCTTGTCCACATACACACAGCCGCTCGTGTTTCTTGCTGTGCACACTCCCCCTCTGAATGCCCAGGGCAAATCCAAAGTCATCCTATGCTGTACCACAGTTTTTGACAGTTGTGAAACTGTAACCTCCAAGAGGTCACAGCCCCTTGGAGGGCTGCGACTGCATCAGTAATCTTATTTTCAATTGTCTCAGTCACTGCTGTGGTATTTATTACTGCTTTTTCAAATTCACTTCCAGACAAGAGACAAACCACCTGGCAAAGCAGTGATATACTATATTCTTCTAGCCAGGGGCTTGCTACCTCTTTTGTTTGTTTGATGAAGGTTCTGAGCTGTAGTTGTTCCTCATTTTTCAATTTGTCAATAATGGTCTTTCTAGCTTTGTCTCCACGTATCTAATACCAACCTCCTGCTGGAACTGGACAATTTTTACAATATGGCTTTACCATTGGAAGAGTTTGGGCACATCCTATACAGCTTCCTACAACTAATGTATCTCTCAGACAGTTCTGCCTTACCCATGCCTTTGGGTGGGGAGATGTGTGTGTACACCTTTGTACACAAGTGTAATACTTGTTCCTTAGTACTGGACTGATTATTTCCCACTCTTGCATTTCTAATCCCTTATCTATACTAGAGGTTGTGTTTATCCAAAGGTTGATCCAAGAGATACTGGAAGGAATAGGAACACCAATCACAGAACCCCCTTGCTCTGAATGTTCAGGAAAATGAGTACAAATTCAGAAGTTGGACTTGTTGCTTGTCTTAGCTATCCCCTGGGCCAAGCTGATGTGCATGTTCTTTTCCCAAGGCATGTGAGATGTGTCCCTGGCATATGCCCAAGTTAGTTATTAGTATTGTCAAGTTCAACAAATTTGTACTTTCAGATCATCATGACCTCTGATTAACTTTGATCCTTTACATAAGCAAGGTAAAACTACCAAGGCTAATACAGTTATCACACAGAATAATACTGATTGCCCCTGCAGCCAGTTGAGCTCTAAATAGTTATTCCCCAGTTCCAAAGCACACTTCTTTAATTAATTTCTAGATGGATTTAACTTCTGCAGGCATTGATGCCCACTGTCCCTCTGGAGGAGCATCCTTCACTCTGGTGTAATGGATCCAGTTGATCTCATTCACCTTACTGCAGTGTAAGTGGTCAGCATGGTAGTACAGGGTTCCTTTCACTTCTTCAATAGCTCATCCTCCCAGGTCCAGATGTAGACTGAATCTCCTGCTTAAAGTGATGCACAGGTGAGTCTAAAGGTAGAGGAGTTCACTGGTTCAAGTACCTGGTGCAGGGATGCCGAAACCCATGACAAATACAGCAGATAATCTTTTAACGTTCTCTCCCCTTTGATACACATCTCTTCACTTCCTGTTACAATGCTATTAACTGCATAAGGTTTACCCAACACAATCTCAGAATCACAGAATTGTCATGGTTGGAAAAGACCTCTAAGATCACCACGTTCAACTATCAACATCCCCCCTCTGACCCCAATAAAACAAATAAAATACATTTATCATCATTACCCACTGGAACATGTCCTGAAGTGCCTCATTTACATGCTTTTTAAATATTTTCAGAGGTGGTGAGTCCACCACCTCCCTGGGGAGTCTGTTCCAACACCTAACTACTCTCTCAGTAAAGAAATTTTTCCTCTTGTCTAGTCTAAACCTCCTCTGGTGCTACTTCAGGCCATTTCCTCTGGTCCAGTCATTCACTTGAGAGAAGAGGCCAGCACCGACCTCCCTATAACCTCCTTTCAGGGAGCTGAAGAAAACAATAAGGTCTCTTCTCCAAACTAAACATTCCTAATTCCCTCAGTCTCTCCTCACAGGACTTACTCTCCAGACTCTTCACCAGCTTGGTTGCCCTTCTCTGAACTCACTCCAGCAACAAGATGTCTTTCTCATAGTGAGGGGCCCAGAACTGAACAGAGTACTCCAGGTGTGGTTTTGCCAATGCCAAGTGGCATTGCCATAGTGGCACAACCACTTCCCTTCTGCTGGTCACACTATTCCTGGCACAAGCCAGGATGCTGTTGGCCTTCTTGGCCACCTGGGCACACTGCTGTCTCACATTCAGCTGGCTGTTAACCAGCACCCCCAGGTCCTTTTCTGCCTGGCAGCTTTTCAGCCACTCCTCCCCAGGCCTGTAGCCTTGCATGGGGTTGTGACCAAAGTGCAGGGACCCAGCACTCAGCCTTCTTAAGCCTCATTTTATTGGCCTTAGCCTACTGATTCAGCTTGTCCAGGTCCCTCTGCAGCCTTCCTACCCTCAAGCAGATCAACACCCTTGGTGTTATCCTGGGTATCTGCCTTGCTGGCCTTCCCCCTCATCCTTACCCAAGACCCTGCAGTCGTGATAGCCTGAACCCACCACTGTAGTGAAGGAGGGAGAGGCAGGGTGACAGCAGTAGGACACTCCCTGCTACAGGGGAGGGAAGCTCCAGCTGCTGACCTAACCTGCTGTTTAGGGAGGTTTGCTGCCATGGATGGTCTGAACCAGGACAGATGGGTACAGGCTTTCCAGAAAGGAGGGGTTGTTGAGGTGGGGAAGTCTTCCTGGATGTGAGGCACTTACAGGAAAGGATGGAGCTCTGCCTGGTGCTGGACAATGAACCAGCTCAGAGCATGTGAGCTAGGTTGGTCTGGATGATCTTGAAGGTGTCTTCCAAGCAAAAATATTCTGTGATCAGAGGGGCAGCCTACATGGATGAGATTACTGTGGGTGTCTGATACAGATCAGGAAGGCAGATAATTGAAGAAGCCTCATGTCTGCAAGCCCTGCTTCTCATGGGTTAAACCACTCTGGAGGGACAACAATAAAAGGCATGAGCAGTCCATGTCTCTGAAGCTGATGTCGTGGTTTGAAGCACCATACAGTCACTAACTCCCCCTCTCCACTATGGGATAGTGTGCAGGAAATCCACCTAGAACCTTGTGGGTCAAGACAGGGACTATGAGGCTTTCACTCACCAATTATGGTCACAGGCAAGCCAGACTCAACTTGGGGAAAAAAAAATTAACTTACCATTAACCAAATCAAAACAGGGCAAAGAGAAAACACAAACCAGAGCTTAAATATGCTTTCCCCACCTCTCCCTTCTTTCTGAGCCCAAAGTACTTTGTTCTCAATATCTCACCCAGTGGCACAGTTAGGATCTCACAGGTTGTTTTCTGCTGCTCCTTCCTCCTCACGAAAATGGATTCCTCACAGTCCCCAATGTGGGGTCCCTCCCACAGGAGAAAGTCCTTCAAAAATCCCTCCAGTGCTGTCCTTCCCGCAGCACAGTTCCTCAGGAGCAAACTGTGCAGGTGGCCCATGGAGCCACAAGCTACTTTGGGCACAGTCCCCCTCACGGCTGCAGGTCCACAACATCTGCTCCATGATCTTCTACAGGCTGAAAGTTCAGAACAGTTCCAACGGGATCCTTCACAGGCAGCATCTGCTCCGTGATCCTCCCTGGGTTGCATGGGACAGGCTGCCACCTCACCACAGGATGTAGAGAAAAATCTCTGTTTAGGCACTTTCTCCCACTCCTTCCTCACCAGCTTTGGTCTCTCTGCTCTGGCATTGCTCTCCTTCTGGTGTTGTTCTCTCCTTCTGGTGTTGTTCTCTCCTTCTGGTGTTGCTTTCTCTCACCTCCCTCTCTCTGCCCATCTCTTAATCACTGTGTGTTTCCCCTGACAGAACAGCTGGTAACTTGCTGACACAGATATGGAGGAGCTGATGAGGGAGATTCGGAGCATCTCTCATAAAAAAAGAAGCTAAGAGATGTCAGACTGTTCAGCCTTCAGAAGGGAATGCTTGGTGGGGAGGATCCTATCAACACAGGTTGTGGAGTTTCCATCCTTGGGGCTGGGTACTACAGGTCATAACAGCACTGAGCAACCTGCTCTATTTTGCTCCTGCTCTGAGCAGTGGAGTTGGACCAGATCTCCAGAGGTCCTTGCCAACCTCTGTAATTCTGTGAACTTTAAAAGGAAGTGAATTTTAAAGACACAGAAATGGCTGTGCCATTTTTCATTTCCTTACAGCTGAACCTACCTCTACCAGTAAGGTACTGAACAACAAACATACCTGAGAGTACAGTGAGATGAGGTCATAATAAAAACCACACTAGTATAACACAAAACATTTGTCAAGATTTTAATTGGGACATTTACTGGAAAACTCAAATGAAGAAAACACGGAGCATTAACTCCATTGTAATTAAATCCACATTTTGAAAAGACAGAAGTTTCAGGAAAGGAAAACATGAGGGAAAAAAAAAGTTATGACCTATAGCACAATTAAACCAACACAAATCAGGAGTTGACATGATGCACGAATAATCTTTGCAGTTAACAGACAGACATCCTGAAGACAGACTTTTGCATTTAATTGATTTTGGCACTGGTGAAAAGGGATGGCTTTCTTCCTCTCTCAAACACATCTACTGTAATGCAAACACACATTTTAACAGTCTAGGTTTCTCCCATAGGGCTTCATAAATCTGTTTAACTTTGCCACACTATTAAGTAGACACTGAAGAGTGTCTTCTCCCCTGTCTACTTTCCCACTCTGGAGAAAAGAGACTACACCATTTACTTTTCTTGTAAGAAGGAATAAAAGAAACTCTTAGTATCTTCTAAGGCAACAGAAAAGGACAGAAGGCTACAGTTAATCCAAGTCTTCAGATCTGCTAAAAACATCTCTTCATGCCACAGTTTTTCCTATGAACCAAACTGGATGTAAATCTCAAAATCATTCACCCATCTGTAAAGTCTGCCTCCTGCATAGCTGAACTTTAGTGCAAATTACCTTCTAATAGAGTGCTGAAAGACAGGATTTCATTTTTTCTGACTTGCTGTAACAAAGTTTTATTATAAGCTTACAGTGACCTCTACACACACTCAATTCCTGTAACTTGGATGGGGGTATTCAGCTTTTCCTAATACCACTCCATTTTGACACATGGCATGATCCAAGATCCAATCAAGTCTGCATTAGGTTAGCTATATAATATGTAAATACATATGAATTTGCATTTTGCTGAAGACTGACAATAGATTCTCTTCTTCAGGAGACAAAACAAACAGCCTCTGTTCTCAGTAGTTAACAAAAAATGAGTCAGTTGTGTGTAAAATTTAACTATCAATATTGTTTAAGCCCTCAGATCTGTAATTCTGAATTACATAAACATCTAAAATCACAATATATTTTAAGAATCTAAAGTATTTCTTATAAAACTATTTCAAATAAAAAATAAATATCTGTTGCTCTGAGTTCATTCAAAATGCTGAACTTAAGTATCACTCATTCCCTTTCCAGTGTTCAAAGCACAACCATACATTTACTCTAAAACTGTATATGTACTTTACCTAGAAACAGGTATCTTCAAGTAAGAAAAACTATTTTACTTATGCTTAAAAGATAGATTCATGATTTCAGACATGATTTTAATACTAAAATTCTGGTATATGTAACTACTATTACTGAATGTCTTAAAGACATCCCTTGATATGTATTAACATAAGTAACACTAACCAGTCCAGTAAAATTGTACCAAACTGGCTTTAATTTTAAACCTGTTCAGTGCTAACAGTCAGGAGCTGGGACCTGATGGTCAACTGACCTCTAGAATATACAGATCAAATAAAATATGCTTGTTGTTTTTATTATTCTCAGGCAGTGAGTTCTCCAAAGTCCTCCAATAAACAAACCCACATGTTATGTTACTGGTTCTATTTTGTCAATCTCCTCCTTTTTTGGACCTTCCTCTTTGTTTTTGCCCTGCTGCATTGTATACACCGATGGGCCCATCCTCAGGATCTTCCCACTGCCCAAGCACTCATCGCCCTTGTAGAACACGGCAAACTGGAAGAGAAACAAAGAGTCTTCTCAGCAGCTGCAAGTGGCACAGTGAGCAACTGCAGGCTGTGAAACACCTGCTGGGGGGTGAGAGTATTCATTTGTATTTGTTCTGATGAAAAAAATCCTGAAAAAATCATAAAAAAACCCCAAGACAATCAATACAGGAAAAGAGCCCATGTAGGATCTGTTGGTTCTCCTGAGTGTAAACATCAGCCTGTTAGGGGAAATTCCCCTGTGAGCTGTCTTCACTGCTTAGATCACCTCTCTTAAGGGCATTTCTCCCTTACAAACAGCTCTCACACAATTTCTGTATTGATGTGTTCCACAGGCCCCAAAGTTTTGGGGAGGAAGATGGAGAGTAACGTGATGGAGAGAGCATGCAGAGAATGTTTAAGAACCACTGCTTCCCAAGGAGCTGGGAGTACCTCTGTATTACCAGTGTCTAAAGGCACCACTACACAGCACCCCTTCTCAGTACTGTTCTGAGACAATGAAATTGACTGGAAGCAGATCCTCACTAAACAAATTTTAACACTAAAACCATATTACACAGCTGATTACCACACCAATGCCTTCAAAAATCTGTTTTTTTGAAGACAACACCAGATTCCACTTCTGTATACAGAACTGATTACCAAAGATGTTTTCATGGGCTTCTAAAACTTGTAAGGCACTTTCCCAGACTATATGGAGAACAAACCATTTAAAACTAGAAACAATCTCCTTCAAAACAGTTGATAAACAATCAAAACAGAGCTAACTGCTCTCACCTGCAAATAAACTATTTTGTTCCAGATAGTAAAAACACTACTCTGTTCTTCTAGCCAGGTAGGAGAAAATACAAAAAAGGAATGACAATAACTTCTAATAACTTACCTGCCCAGGTGTGATGGCTCTTGCTGGCTTCACTAGTGTCACCCACACACTTCCATCTTGGTTTAGAGTCAGTACACAAGGCACTAGAGCAGAAAATGGCCAAACACTTACCAGTGAATCCTTATGTTCACATTAAAAAAGAAAAACCTTAATCACTCAGCTAAACAGATGTAAGTCAAGATACTACTACAGAGAATTCTACAGAAACAAAAAGGCAAGCCAAAACATCTCAACTATTTCTGCAAAACTACACTGAACACACTACCACAGCTTCACAAACTGAGTAAAACAGAAGTAAAACAAAGTTTGATTACCTAGTGCCATCTGGTGCCGGAACCTGAAATGACATTCCATCATCTTCTCTCGAACGAGCTCAGCAGGAGGTTCCTCTGCTATCCAGTGCACCCGGTTTGTCCGCAGTAAGTCTCTGTACAGAGCAGGGTGATCTGTTGAGGGTGCCTTAAAACACAGTATTTATTTAATGCTGATGTTTTTGCCAGAGAACAAATTGAGGCGAACTGAGCAAGAAAGCAAGCAAGTAAAAGCAAGCATTTACTAGCACTTAATCAGCTTCCAGATGCAAGTCTTCAATGCAAAACCAGGCTAAAGCAAGCTGAATTATTTGTCAGCCTCCTGCATCCAGTCATGTCACTTCTTTTATTCTTCTTCCACCAATCATAATTCTGCCTCCTTCAAGCTGAGTTCAGATACCTACAGCCTTCATTATTCTACCTCAACAAGATGCTGTCTCCCTCTTCTACAATTTCTCAACTGAGCACCACCCCAAGAAAGGCACTGCACAACACACAACCTTACTGCAAGGCATAAGAAAAAAACACAAAACTTCTTAGTGGTTCTGCCTGTTTCCACCTAACTCTCATTTAATTATTATTTTTTTCCTCCACACACATCAATAAGTAGAACACCTCAGTATAATCACATCAGTATCAAATAACAACTTCTTGTTTAAGCAATGTTAACAGTGCTACCAACCTGCACAACTCCCAATCATCTGAGCAGTCATTAACACACCAATTACTTGCAGCGTTATATACATTCTGCCTCAGTTTTAAAAATTATAGAATTGCATTATTGGCTACTACTTCTTTTACTAGAAAAAGAAAGTAACAGTACATAGGAAACCAGGATAATATACATCCTATATACTGTGTCCTAATAACTGCAAAAAACCTCTCATGTTTCAGAGTAGAAAATGAGAAGTCAGTACATTGGCTGAACTCTGTGCAGTATTTGCTGTTTGTTTGGAAAAGCTTATGCCAAAATCTTTTGCAATTTTCCAAGCCAGTTTGGACAAGATGTTTCAAACCTGCTGATGCTGCACCCCTTCCTTCTTGTTTCCCCCAAGAGGAAAGCCAACAATTCTGCCCAGGTTAGAATCCCATTCCATGCAGCACAAGTCAAAAAATACTTGCATTAGCCATTTGCACTGCCAGTGTTAATTAACTCACCACAAAGACATCTCCAGTGCTGACATCTTTGTCTACAACAAACCAAGCATCCTTCAGGCCTGCCAGTCTAGCCCTCTGCCCTATTGTGTAGAGGAACCAACCTAAAGAAACACAAGAATTTAATGCTGCTAACAACATCTACTTTCTGAAAATATGCTAAAGTCATTTCCCATGAATTTTAAAACTAAACAAAGAATAATGAGCCAAGCTGGCTGAGAGAAGTGTGCTAATTACAAACTTAATTGACATCTACTTACAGAGTTTTTATCTGTACCTGTTGCACAAAAGTTAAAACTAATGTTTCACTTGTGGTATTCTTTTCTTTACTTCAGCTTCCTTTTGTGGTTTTGCTACCACTCAAGTCTTACCAGTTTCCCTTACTTTTATGTATTAATAGAGCATCCTACTTTCATAAATTACTTTGGAGGATTCTGGCAGCTAGAGCTGAGGAGAGGAAGGACAGACAGAAGGGAAGGGAAAGGTAAGCTGCCCATGTTTGGTCAAGTCCTACTGTGCAATTGCTGAGGTGCAAGTAGTAACATTTTTTTTTTTTAAACTTCAGGAACTAAAAAATCAGGAATGGAAGCACAGTCATTTTTTAAAAATAAAATAAGCAGTAGTCTCGCTAATAAATTAACAATGACTTAGTGTCAACAAAATAACCCTAATAATTGTAATTTACTGTCCTGCAGCATGGAACAAACAGTCAAGTCTCATTTGTACTTCAAGAGTCTACTATTATATAATGCAAGTTTTCCAAGACTATTAGTTATCAGACTGGGAAAACCCTCTAGACTGCTTTGGAATTTCACAAAATTGTCCATCCAAATATAAGAAGTGTTAATACATTTATCTAAAAGCAGTTATTAAGGTGGGTTAGCAATTACCTTTATGTGTTCCCATCACCTTCTTATCTTCAATGGAAACAAAGTGACCTGGTTGAGGTTCTAAATACTACCAAATAAGAAGAGATTGTTTAAGTCACAAGATGGCCCAAAAAAAACCCTCACAGTGTATCCCAGGTTCAGTCACTACATTCTCTTGCAATTGGAAAGTAACTTTGCAAGAAGTAAAATCTTTGCCCAAGCAGCTGCCTCTCCCCTGATGCTGCTCTAGAGAGTAAAGTAGATGGTGCAGTCTCTATCACAGCCCCTATCCCCAGTTATGCCAGGGGACAGCAAAACTCAGCCACTTGCCCCTCCCACATCCCAACTGCTTGTCAGAGCCTGGCAGGCACAGGAGTGCAACTCCACACACTCCTTTTGCTACAGAAAGTGTCTGACTTTACTGGTGGAGGGGCAAGATATTCCCTACAGGGCACTGGCATTAGCTGCTGGGTAGGCTGGGGATGGAAAATGGAGATGGGACATTGCTGCTTAGAGTAGACCACAAGCTGCTGGAGATTTTTCAGTAAATAGTGTAATAAATTACTACTGAGAACCAGAATGGAATGTAAAGATTGCCTGACATTTAATGCTGCCTACCTCAAGAAGGAAGTTTTCAAAGTTTCTTTCACCAATGAAACAGACTCCCATGCTCTGAAAAGGAAATGTGGTATTGAAGCCATACAACAGAGAAAAAAATTTGAAATTATGTCTGTCAATAATCTGTCCAATATTTTCCACCCTCTCTGTATCCCAAACTAAGATAGGCATTATGTAAAATAAACAAAACCACAACCTCTGCTCCAACATAGGTAAACTAGTTCTTGTATCAGTGAGAGCCATAAAGACAGAAGAGAAATAACAGGAAATAAAGTACAGGTTCAATAAATAAATACACTAACCTTGGTGGCTATATTACATGTATACTAAAACCAGAAGTCTTTCAGATTAAAGTACAGAAGTAACAAAAAACTACAGAGTAATGGTACCCCTCTTGAAAAAAACTTTCAGGAAAAAACAGGCTTCCCTTTTCTTTTCAGTTACTGCCTACAGTCTTCAACCACCCATTTACAGTGGACAAACACAGGCATTAGAAGTGTTTGTAACAGCACCAGCAATACAATTGCTGCCTGCACTACATCTTTTTAGGATCAATTCAAGAAGTGTTAAGTTCTCAAGGAAACAAAAAAGGGTTTTTAAAAGAGTAACTGTGGAAAAACATTATGATTCAATTTCTATAAAGGCAGATTGAAAAACAGTAATAGTGAGGAAGCCTTTAAAAGCTGCAGAAAATAAAGAAAAAGGCTTCTCACCCACTGAGACAGAGAATGCTTCTATTGAGGCTCACAGCATCCTAACACATTCACCTTCACCTTGGTTCTTCTGAGACACAATAGTAGACAAATTATCTGTGAACTAAAATACACAACTAACCACAAACTCATAGAAATACTTTTAAGCAAGTGGACAGCTAAGAAACTGCTTCCCAACCAATCCTATTATGGTGCTCAGACACAGATGAGCTGTCACAGATTGAAGTTCAAAGAGTTCAGGAAAGTCTGCTTTAGAGAAAAATACAGACAAAAGAGTTTAAGTGTTACCATGCCTCTTTTTTCTTTAGCACATGATGAAGGCCATGTTCCACTGCTATCTTCTTCACAAAACTTTTTGTTAAATCTCCTAATGGGAAAATTGTTTTCCTCAAGGCATCCTGAGAAATCTGACTTAGGAAGAATGTCTGGTCCTTAAAGAGGTCAGCCCCTTGAAGGAGTTTCACAGCTGCAAAGAGCAGAACACAAAACATTTCAACATAACCCCCTTTATTAGTTCAATTGCCCTTAGTATTTAGTTTTAGTTTCATTATTTCTTAACACATGGTAGAGATTATATTGTTCAGATTTTTCAAAGTCTCATTGAAAATGTGTAGGTATTTTCTCACCAGTAGTAAGATCTAGAAAGATTATGGTTTTCTACAAGGCAGAATCTTAGAAATCTACTGCTGCCTCATCTATTACAGTATTTCCTGTGTCACTGGAAAGAACATCAATATGAAAAAAGGGAAAAGAGAGAATGAAGATTCAAATATCATAGAGTATACTTGTCTTCAAAAAGACACCCAGCTCTTCCCTGAAATAACACTGCTATAAATCAATTATTTGGATGATCAACAGTTATTGCCTATGTTCAAGTAAGAGAGTTTGACTTTTTTCTTTAAAAAGATGAAGTCTCCAGATTAATTAAATTAATTAAAATTAATAATTAATTAAAATGAATTCAAACTGATACAGTTTTTCAGTCATATTCTGTCCACTCTCTTTAAGAGCTCTGCTGTTGTATAAACTCTATTTAAGTGTTCCTTGACTCAAGGAAATATTAAACTACAAGATGATAGTTCAGTCACAACTGATAATACTAAATCTCAGTGACAGGGCAGGATGCCTGTTTAAAACACCACAAAATGCTACAACTGTGAATCACGGTCCTGTTGCGGCCATTTCAACTTTCCAGAAATAAAATTAAAACAAAGAAAGTAACCCCTTTTAAGTCCAGAACAAACAAATGAAAGCAAGGAAGATGAAACACAAAACTATCACCATGGCAGCTTTGCACTGTGGTACTTTTCATCTTTCTTTCCCTTTGGGCACAGCAAGCTTCACATTACACATCAGAGCCTCGTCTGGAGTTACCTTACTGCATTATGCCCCACGGCAGAGCTGCTTGGGAAATCTCTATATTGCCACCCAAACTGTGCCAAACAGGCCTACCCAGACAGCATTCATCAAGCTGGTGCTGGTATCAGTAACAGGAGAACCACTGTGGTGCCAAGATCATACTCTGATTCTGCAGAGCCACAGGCAGACTATTGAAGTGAAGAGAAAAACCTGCACTGCTGCTACCAGCACCTTTGCTGCTCTGAGAATCATTGCCTGAAAAACATCTGCACAGAACTTTCATCTGCCTGGGAAAACCAGGCTGTTACAGAACAGAGAAATAGGGAAAGTAGTTGAATTACTGAATGGGAACCCAATTTTTTTCCCAGTAAAATAATTCACAGTCCTATTACTGTATAAAATGTTACTAAATTTAAGGTTTCAAAGCCCTAATTCTAAAATTCTACTTAAGCAAAGCCTCATGATGAGTTCTATCTATACTGAATAGTCAACGAATACACTCTCCAAAATAGAAGAAATACTACAAATGAAAATTTTATCTAAGTCACGGAAATACTTGATAAAAATTTCTTTAAATACTTCTGAGGGGTATAGAAGTGAGCCCTGTCTCCTTAATCCACATTTCAGCTCCTCCAAAGTGCTGATGACTACTGAAATGCTTATTCTTACCTTGGCACCTGAATTAGAAACCTTAAAACAGGAAATTTAACACTTCACTAGTCAGGATAATTTTCAGTAATGGAAATATTCTCTTTTGTGCAATCAACCTTCTGTAAAGGCTGAAGTTTAAATCACTGTGTGGAAGGTAACAAACTTCCTGATTCTGTGATGCCAAATATAGTTTAAATTTCTCTTTCATTACTAGAATGAAATATGAAGAAACTACTTACTATTTCTAACTTCAAAACGGTTTCTGAAAAGTCTTTGTGGTCTTCTACTATATTTCTGTTGAAACACTTCCTCATCCTCTAGTGAGGTCCTAGCATAATGCCCAGTAGCAATTGCATCTGCTCCTACAAAAAAACAGCAAAAAAAATTACAAACATCCAGTAAGAAAAGTGGAAAGCAGTGAAGAAAGAAAACCTATAGAGAATCATAGAATCATAGAATTGGCTGGGTTGGAAGGGACCTCAGAGATCATCAAGTCCAACCCTTGAACCACCGCTGCAGTTACCAGACCATGGCACTGAGTGCCACATCCAGTCTCTTTTTAAATAACTCCAGGGACGGAGAATCCACTACTTCCCTGGGCAGCCCATTCCAATGCTTGATCACCCTCTCCGTAAAGAAATTCCTTCTAATATCCAACCTAGAGAAGGTGATAAATAATGTAAACTTAAAATTAAATAACATAAACTATTCATCAGCATGTCAGCTCTTGTCCTTTTCTACTTGAAAGACCACCTAGGACTACAAAACTTAATGGTCAGGTCAGTGCAAGTTGTTGAATGAAATCTGTTCCTACCTATGAGAAACCTGACCTGGTGGAAGATGTCCCTGCCCATGACAGGGGGCTTGGACTAAATGACCTTTGCAAGTCCTTCCTGAACCATTCTATGTTTCTCTCTGTAACAGCAAACTTAAAACCAACTACTTTGCAAATTCTGAAATATTGTCAGAGAGATATGTGAGTTAGGCACGCAAGTGAATTCATGTTCTTCCTCACCTTTTCAAGAGTTTGTATCTTTTAAGCATTTCCATGGCACACACTGTACTGACACACTTGAGAATGTCTTACCAAGGTTATCCATAGCATAATGGAGAAAGCAGTTGAATTTGATGTGCTTGTTACACACAATATCAGGATTAGGAGTCCTCCCCAATTCATACTCTTTTAAGAGGTCACTGTAAAATGAAGATTCAAATGTTCATAAATAAATATCAGCAATATTAACACTGCATGATAATACCTGAGAGTGAATGATGCATTTAAACACGAGAACTTGGGAGCCAGTCATATTAAGCATTTTTTATAAGAAATAAAATAACCATGAGATTTTAAATTGTAAAAAACAACAGTTGGAAGATTTTTTCCAGAGAGCACTGAGGACATGGTCAAATGGTCACTCACAATCTTGTAACTGTGTTTCACTACATTAATACTCCCTCAGGGGAGAGATGGCTGCCCACCGTGCACATCTCCTAGGAAATACTCTCAGAATTAAAGTTTATTTTTTCCAAGTGGCAGTGTGACAAAGCACACACCAGGAGTTACTGTGCCTCAGATGAATGGACAACAACTTAATTGGCAATAACAAAACCACAAGTAGTCATGGGGATGAATTTTATAGAGACTTTCTCCCATCTTTTTTTTTTTTTCTTCAAGAAATCTGAGGAGTCTCTCAAAGTTATACTGTAGCTTTACACTGCCATGCAAGTAAAGAGCTCAGCACGACTTGCTTTGAAACACTGAACTGATATTTAATGAAATTAAACCAGGACACAGGGATGCAATGGGGCACCAACAGGCCTGATCACCACACTGCTTTGCTTGCCCTCAGTCATCACTCAAGTCAAGAGGAACTGAGGCCACAGACCAGGTTTGGAAGAACACAGCAGCTCCAGCATTTGGTATTACTTTCCACCATCTGAAACAGAATCAATTGCTTCTTTCTGACTGTGCTGTAGGGTCAGGTCAATGCAAGTTGTTGAATTAAATCTGTTCCTACATATGAGCAACCTGAGCTGGTGGAAGATGTCCCTGCCCAGGACAGGGGGGTTGGACTTAATGACCTTCAGCAGTCCTAACCCTAGAACCCTAACCCCATTAAATACTTTTTTTTTCAAGTTAAATAAGGCTGGGCCATTATGTGTGAAGATGAAATGAGCCACAACAAAGCAATCAACATATACTCATAATAATTAGGGAGAAATCTATTAACTTAAATAATAACAAACAATAAAACTAACATATATATTCTGATCTTAAGTATGATTGAGAGAAAAAAATAATTCCTCTGATATTTAAGAGGCTTCCATACCCTCTCTTAGCACTAATAATACAGCAGTGAGCTGCCATGGACCATTATGTATCTATGCTTGTCACAGTAACATGGCACTACACTAAAACACTGAAAAAACATCTCTTGTAAACGTGTTTGTACCTGAACACTTCATTCCAGTATTCTTTCACGTAGGAAACTTGGTGAAAAGGAATATCAAGCTTCTGGCAAACCCGGTAAGCATCTTCACAATCTCTGTCAATGGAACAAGCTCCTTGTTCATCCAGAGGGTCCCAGTTCTTCATAAAGACGCCTGTCACCTGGTAGCCTATGGAACGACGGCAAGAATGACCGATACAGCGCGATTCTTACAGCCCAGACCCAAAACCTGTGGTTTTCATGACGTGCTTGAGTAATCGCTTCCCTGTACTCGGCAAACGCCCTCCCAGCCTTCCCAGGAGTATTTTTTTCTCCATAACTGGCACAAACCCGAGCTCCCCCGGCACGCCAAGGCAAAGATGGACACTCCGTAACTCCCGGCTCCTCTCCTCCCTTCACGGTACCGCTCAGCACCCTCCGTGAGGCGGGGCCGCTCCACCCGCCGGAGGAGGAGGGGGCGGTGTCAGCCGGGCCGGGCCGGGCCGGGCGCGGCCGGGAGGTGAGGGGCGGCCCCAGCAGCGGGGGCGGAGGGCGGTGCCGGCCCCGCCGCCTTCACCCACCTCGGCGGCGCAGCAGCAGAGCGGCCACGGCGCTGTCCACCCCGCCGGAGACGGCGCAGGCCACACGGCGCCCCGCCGCCTGCATCGCCCCCGCTTCCCGCCGCACGGACCGCCCTTCCGGTGGCTGCGGCGGTCCGGAGCCCTACGGCGCTCGGCGGGAAACGCGGCTCCGCCTCTGGGTTCCGGCGCTGAGCTGCGGCGGGGGACAGTTCCGTAGCCGCCGGCTCATAAAGGCGCGGGGCGGGGGAGGCTCTCGGTGCTTTTCCACCTTCGCTGCCGGCCCCGCACCGCTCCTGCCCCCAGGGACGCGGGGCTCGGGGCTGCAGGGCAGACCCCTGGAAAGCCAGCGGGAGCATCGGGAGAGCGCTGGGGCCAGACCCCTCCTCCCAAACACAGGGAAAAGCGGGAGCCCTCCCCCTGCCCCCGAGCAGCGGGACTCGGCCCTTTGCTGGAGAGAAGAAGGGGCAGAGGAAAGCTGTGGTCTGGGTACGGCTGCTCCGTGTTCATCATCACCTCATAACCCAGGTGGCTCCAGCTCCTGCTAGGGCACTGCAGGCTCCCCCTGCACCTCCTGCACTAACCCTGCTTCAAACATCTTCTGAGCAACTGACTTGTGCCTCTTCAAAGTCGGAATTTGGCTGAGTTGAAGACACATGAAGCTGTCAACTCAGTGTCTGCACTCCAGTGGTTAAGATAGTCCATAGAGGTGCTGAACCCCACAAATATTCAGCTGGCCAGGTGCCTGCTTCAGGATCACATACTGGGGTGCTTCAACTCACAGATGACTCCCAGTTTTTCAGAAGTTGTCGTGGTCTTGCTCTAAGCCGGGACTTAAATGTGCTGCCTGCAAAAGCAGACATCCACAGAAGGTAGCTCTCAAGGGACGTGGAATGATTGGCTCTGCTGCCAGTATTTAAGGTACAGGGCATAAACCTATTTATCTCTTCTTTAAAAATAAATATATCACTACATCTGTTTAAAAAAAAAAAAAAAAAACTCAAAAACTCCTCCCCTTGCACTTCAGAAATATACACCCAAACTTATTTCTCCCCCCCTTTAAAGACTAGTTGAGGACCTGGTTTGAGTACTGCTTTTAACCACACAGCACTCTCTTGAAGTTTTAATGAGTGTTTTTATTGAAGCAGCATCTCATGCTTTTCACAGAAAGATAGCAGGATCAAGAAAAGAAAGTGTTCAAACTACACATTTTCAGGGGTTATATTTGGCAGGCACAAGCAGCCTGGTTGTTTCCTGACTCAGAAGGCCTCCATTCAGAGCAGTCTGACCCTGCAGTAACTGCAGCTGAGAAGCAGACAAGTGCCTTCAGATGAAGCCAAGGCTGCAGTCTTGTTCAGCATCAGTGTTTGACAAACTCACCTGAACACTCCTTTCTACTTACAGATTTTGAACCTCCAACTTCCTCTTTAATTAATACAAACAGCTGAAAAAATCCATTTGCCTCATGTTAAAAATTTCATAAATGCCTTAGGCTAGCACATACACAGCAGCAGTGTCTAGTCTCCAAGACAAGTTGACCTAAATGCAGCAAATTCAGGTAAGAAAGCATTTTTCTGTTCTTTGAAAGTGTAAAAGGTCAAGCCTAACCTTCAAATATCAGGACTAAACCATGTGGCAGTAACAGGCTGCTGCTTTCTCCTTTGAATTACACAAATTCAGCTGCTGCTGTTAGCAGCACTCAACAGAACACCTTTATTTCCAAACTTGCTACAGGGAATCAAAGCTACCACTAAGCTTTACCTACATTTTAGCATCTATTGGTAAAATAGATGCTATTTGAAATATTGCTACTATGAAAGATGCTACTGAAATATTATAATAAGCCTATAATAAAAGGTTGCTCTTTCATACATTTTAGTAAACAACTTTTATTTTAAATTAAAACTTCATTGCACACAGGGGATAAGGAATCAAAGGACAATTTGTAGGAGACAGGCTTCCAACGCAGGGAATATCCCTGCTCTTAGAACAACAGAGCTTAAATACATCCATTGCAGCACATCCATGAACAGAACCATTAAAACAAACTCGTTGACTAAATCAAGACTGTTAACTATTCTGTTAATGGAGTTCATCAGATAATCTATAGCCATCCTTGAAAAACCTGTATGGGTGAAGAATACCACCTAAACACTTAAAAGATCACAGATGCCAAGAATTTGTGTAAACTCGAGTTCAGAACTTGAGCAGAGGGGAATCCAGATTTTCTTTGTTTACATCAGGGCTCAGAGTGATAAGAGGTGAACTCAAATCAATTAGCTGAAAGAAAAAAAAAAGCTATTGTAGTCAGCTGTTGGACAGAACTACTAGCAGCAATATTCTAGTGTAGTCTTCAAACACTTTTTTTGGTTTAGGATTCCTATTAGTATCCAGAGGACACAGATAAGCATGACACAAGCTTTTAGGTTCAGACTTATAAATATCTAGTTCATTCTTAGACAAACAAAAGCTTCTCACAAGGTGGTTACTGCCCATATTCACCTTAAAAGCCTAAAAGGTTTTTTCTAAGTTTTGCTGCTATGCATGTTCAAGTGAGATTGTAAATGCTGCCCTTCCTGGGTGACAAACTCCTCTGAACATGGCCCCAGAAGTCAGACTTCTGTGATCCTCCTAAGATACTTTGAAGGACCTGATATTAAATGGAACCCAACTACCTGTAATGCCACCCAAGGCTATTTCCTTAGTTACCATCATTCATCTGACAATACCTAACAGCATTTACCTTCAAACTAGGCTACAAAAAACCCTTGCCCTGAAATACTTGTCAAATTTAGAGCAGATTCAAGAAGTCTTCCAGCTAAGGAGGGGATCAGAAAAGGAGTTAAACAGGAGAGACAGCCTTGCTGTTCTTGTTAAAAATAAACTGCTGCTGCCAAGAACTAAAAATCTGCACAAAAAGAAAACCAAGAGCCAGCATGCCTCCTCTACTGAAGACAAAATTCAGTTCCTGCTTCAGAACTGTTTCAGTGCTTATTCTTTGACAACTACTTTAAATTCTTCTTCCATCCTATTTCTTATCCCAGTTGCAGGTTGCTCAACCAAGGTCTAGTTTAGAGCACCCTGTTTGACTGTAAACATAGCTTCTCTTCACTTAAGAGGAACTTAGTATCATATTGAACACATTCAGCTATTACACAATTCTTACAGTATTGTGGAACTACTCTGCAGACAAGCAAATGCACTCAGTTGACATTTTTGTTACCATGTGCATAAGACCTGAATATAACTTACCTTTACCTGCCCTGAGAATATGGGCTTTAGAGGAGTGATCTTATTCACTTCAGGAGTATTGGAAAGATCAATCAGAGGTCTACTTTCACATTCCAAAGCGTGTGGGAGAGATTTGTCTACTTCAATATCTACTAGCAGTGCCTAAAAAAAAAAAAAAGGCAGCTCAGATTTTCTCCTCTGTTCTCCAAGATTCCTTCATCAACACGTAGGCAGTCAATGGCACTTAAACAGCTGTAAAAGTCACAGGGAGGCTTAATTTACAGCTGGGGTATTTTTCATGCAGGATTGTTTGCACACACTGTCAAACCCTCAGCTTGTGCTCTACCAATAGGTAGCATTAAAGAGAGAAAATGCAGTGGGACAAAAATAGCTCCTTGAGGCATAAAACAATTTTTAGAAACAGAGTTAAGGTAAATTTAAAACAGAAGTGTAATAACTTTCTTAATATTCAAATGGCTTGACTACAATTATTGTGCAATGTTATTTAGCCATATAAACTATTCTGTGGAGCTCCAAACAGAATTATGCTTTTGTCCAGTTTAACTATTCTATACATAGACTAGGCAATTCTATAACAGATAGTTTGCTTCATCAAGTAAGCCTAACAAGGAAAACGCTGATGCAGAAACATCAACTAATTAATCTACAGACTATTCTGCACCTGAGTATTTGTAAGTCAACAGCCATTTTGACAGGCTAACATTTCAAAACTACCAGTTCCACTCTTTTTCTTTAAAGCCTGTGGAGTGCCAGCATTCGACACAAAGCCAGTAGATTCTTGGGAGAGGGGAAAAATATTTGCTGGTCTAAGTACACGACACTTCACTAAGTTTACTACTACATGGGCTTTAGGGCCAGATCCTCATTTGTTGCATGCAGGTTTAGGGTTACTGAATTAAGCTACAGCAGTGCATTTTTTTTCCCCAAAAGGTCCTTTTATGGCTGCCCTCTGACAGTGAGGGCAGTTTGACTTCTAATCAAATCCACAAGGATTTCAAAGAAGTTATCCAGAAGTGAAAATTTAATATGAAACCTGCAAGTATTTCACCATTCAGCTTTGAGAGGAGAATAAAATTAGTGAAAACAATGAACAGAAGTTCAATGCTAAAAACAGGTAACGGAGGGTGCATATCCCTTGCAGGAATCCATTTTAACTTTGTGTGTTCTGAAGTGGTTTTCCTACTTATCCCTCATCTTGAGATAACAAGTAACTTCTTTTGAAGCAGTGTACTTAGTGGTTTTGTAGAAAAATAGATTGTAATTGTTTACCTCTGTTTGTTTCTCTTCAGGCACCTGATTTTGTACTTCAGCCTCTCTTGATTCATTTTCTCCTACTTCTGTAGGATTTTTTTCTGGTGAGAAGTTAAGTGCAAGAGGTAGCACAGGAGGAAGAGATACATCATCTTCTTCAGAAGATATCCATGTCTTATTCTCTTTTGTCTGTTTTTTACTAGGGAAGAGAGCATTGGCAATGATCAAGTTCTTTAATTAGCATTAACTACTCAAGACAGACAAAACCATCCCCTAATCTAACTTTTTCCTTTTTAAACCCCAGATTTTAATGACCAAAGGCTTCCCATATTTTCATCCAAAAGTGTGCTGGTTGCCTGAAGATTACAAGATTTCATGCTGCAATAAATTTATACCCTACTCATGCAAAAACAATCCCAAAACCCACTAACGACTTCAGAATGAATTAGAATTTAATTTTAAAGTGACATACACATGCAGCCTACATGTCAGACATGGTATTCTGATTTAGATTTTGAAGAAACAATTAGCAAACAGATATTGATATTATATATTGTTAAACTATTCAGTCCCTGCTGAGAGGAAGTACCTACACCACCTGGATGACCAGGGGGGGTTTGATCTGATTAGTATGATATTGTCAGCATAGAAAGAGTAATTGTTTCTTTCAGAGAAAAGATTTTGGACATTTAGCCTAAGTAATGGGACATATAGGAAGACTATTCTAGCCATGAATCCCTCCTGCTTTACTGTTGTGCATCTCCACCAACTATGAAGCAAGCCTGCATACATAAATATGGCAATCTTGAGAAGATGTTGGGCTGATACTGTGAAAGCAACAGTTTTCACAGAAGACAAACATAATTAACAATAGTGGAGGATTCACCCACTCTGCAACCAATTATTTAAAATGAAACATAGGTAAACCTGCTCAGAAACTGAAATTCAGTTGATTTAATTCTAGGCTTTTTGACTGATGCTTAAACTAATTTTTACAGAAGTGTTTGCAACAGTATAAAACAAGATTAGAAGTAATGCTTATTTTAACCAGCTACTTCCCTTCACTGAAAGTCAATAGCAAAATAGCATTTGTTTCCAGTCAGAGCATCAGATACATCTCTCAAGTTGTCTGCAAGCTCAAGAAATAGAAACTGCCTGTTAGAGACTATAATTCTTCAGTGTTAGCCATTGATCCATCTGAGTGAGGCTTGTAGATATAACTTTGTTAGGCCTATAGAGCATCTATGCTCAAATCCTTTAACATTTAGCAGAGGTCCTTGAAACCTGAACATCATCCTAAGAATTAGAGGCAGTTTGCCCAAAATACCAATTTCATACAATGAGGTTTTCTGTCTTACCCAGATGTTAGAGTCTTCTTAGTAGAAAATCTGGAACTTTGGTCAACAGATGCAGCATGTGAAGAGAATGACATTCTTGGTGCAGATTTGGGGGTCACTGGTGGAAATCCTGAGATGCGACGAAGGGGTGTAGGTAAGCCAGACCTTTTCAGACTGGCAGGAGTCATGGAGACTGACCTCTCAGGAAGACAAAAATTCTGAAAGATTCCATCTTCTGAGGCTTTCACAGGAGTGCTGACTGCCATGGCACTAGAAAAGGAACATGCATCAACCAAAAGCTTCTAGAAACATTTTTATTCAACCTCTTCTACCAAACCACAGGAATCAGTTTCCCTTTGCTGAGTAAGGGAACAGGAATCATTATAAAGCTGATAATCACAGCACAGTAAAGGCTTTGCTTCACTGGAATTCCTTTATGAATGACTCAAGTCTGTTTTGCACTGGAAAGAAATTCTACTTCTGAGCAGCATGGGTGGGTGGTTGCTTGGTTTAGTTTGGGTGGGGCTTTGGTTTGGTTTTTTGGCTAATATACCAACACAGCCAACCTGTAGGGTCTCAAGGGACTAGACCTCAATGGAGAACTTTTAAAGACAGTTTCAGTACCCAACAATGTTACATGATCAGCAGTGTGCCTCAGTACCTCCATTTAGGGATAAGCCCTACCTTCCAGGAGTGCCACAAAATGTTAATCCAAGAGATGGTGCTGCTTTTGGTGCCGATTTGCTTGGTGTATCTAAAGAGAAAAATGTTAATTGCTATCCACATTTTTATATTTTTCATAAATTATAAGCAATGAAGGTAACGTTTGCTTTTAATAGCCAAAGACAATTGGTCATGCGAAGCAAGTGCTTACCTCCAGTCTTCACTGGAACCTTAGTTTGACTTGTAGGAACAGACAGAACTCTAGCCCTGGGCTTTGGACACAGGCTTCCTTTTGTTGCATTTCCATCTTTATTCTGCTGACCCAGCTTCTGCAAACTGGGGACAGAGCTCAGCCTCTGAATTCCACTGCCTACAGCCTCAGATGATGTTGAAGAAGCTGAAGATTTAGCCAAGCTTACAGGTTTAGGCATTTTGGGAGTACTAGCTGATCTCTCTTGCTTCGTGGATTTCTCAGTGTTGGCAGCCTGCAGAGATGACACTCTGGTGGGTCTGACAAAGGACAGCCTGTTTGTGCTAGATGAAAGCTTAGAGCCGCACACATTGGCTTTTGAAGACAAGCTCAATTTCCCTGAAATAGAAAGTTGTTATACTTCTGAATCATTGCTTACTGCTAAGTTTTTGACTAAGCAGAGCAATTGCATTCACACAGGAAAAAAATAAATTTAAATACTGTAAATTGCTATGTTCAAACAACTCAAGTCTAAGGAGAACACATAGAACTACAGAAAACTTATTCCCTGAATTAATCAGCAATTTGTCTGTTTTGGAAAGGCTCCTTACCAAATTCCTGAATTACTGCAATCAAGTCTAAGAACATTCTTCAAGGAATGCCAAAACATCTTGCACATTCAAGTTACATTTTCAACATTTTCTCCCAGCATAGCTGGCTCTTAAGCAGGCATTCAAGGTAATAGCTCCAGTTACACCAAGACCACAGGTTAAAGCCACTCCTCACAAGTGCTTTCCTCAGTTCTCTGTGTGGTTCTTGCTTTCAGTCAGTAGGTTACTTTAATTAATAGGATGAATCTCGACTAGACACTTCTATCATACAGAATAAAGAAAAACTTTTACTGATATATTATCAATATATCAGTATTATAAATATATTATTGATATATAATATATATATTATCAATAAATTATTATCAATAAGTAAAGTATAAAATGAAAATATTCAGTAGTTTGGTATCTTGATCTACAAGTAATTTTAGGAGACTATTTTCCTGATCCTTTGAGGGTTACTGAAAGGGTCAAATTCACGCTCTCATTACAGCATAAGCCTCTGGGTCATATTCAGTTATTTCCCCAGAGATTTGCTGGGTTTTTTGTTTGGTGGTTGTGGGTTTTTTTGGGGTTTGTTTTGTTGGGTTTTTGGTTGTTTTTTTCCAAATCTCCTTCAGTAAAGCTTATCCTTTTATTAGGCTTACAGAAACTCTGAACTTGGAACTAGGCCTTCCACATTCCTTATTTCATCTGTTTTGATGTGAAGCTTTTTGGTTTTGTTGTTAAGGTAGACAAGCTTACAGATCAGAAGCTCATGTACTTGGCTGTAACAGAGATTGTGTACAAACCAAACAGGCTTCCTAGGCATTGCTTACTTTCTAGCTCAGACCCTTACATGTAGGCAGCACCAGGCTTACCTGAATCCACTTTTTACATGTGAAAACAGTATAAGATTTATCTTTACTTCACAGGGATTTATTAGGCTATCCTACAAAATTTTATTCTCCATTCAAAATATTTCTTAGTACTTGTATGTACTAGACATCATTAAAACATCAAAAATCACAGTTCCAGCCACACTTCAAAATTAATTTGTGGCAGAAATCTACAGTAAGAATGATTACCATTTTTTCCTATGGGAGAAATGGGTAAACTTGAATTAAGGCTTGAGTTCATGCTGGTAACTGATGAAGATGATGATGATGTAGTCGTCTTTCTTGGGAGACCACTGGCAACACCAGGAAGTTTCAGATGTGTTATCTTCTTTAAGCCAAGCTAAAGCAGAGAATATAGTTTATTCAAAAGCAAAAAAAATAATCCACACTATTAACATCATTTTGTCATGCTCTTTCTTGGTGTAATAGCTTTTCATTTGAGAATTTTAGAGAAATGCCTTCTGCAGATTAGTTTTCAGAATTTTCTTAGGAACAGTTTGTTATAATGGGGTTATTGCATAGAACTGTAACACCAGACCTAGGAGGTGGACTTATTTTTGCTCATACCACAAACTTAAGTATGGCCTTAAAGGGATTAAAGAATAAAAGGAATAACCTCAGGCACCAGTATATTCTGGACACCTGCTAGCTAGGGAGCAGCTTTACAGAAAAAGCCCTTGGGAGTACTGGGGGACAAACTGAAGATGAGCCAGCAAGGTGCCTTTGAGTGAAGAACACCAACGTATCCTGGGATGCATCCTCCTCCAGTAGAGAGGCCACACCTGAAGATCTGTGTCCAGTTCTAGACACACCAGTATGAGTGATTTGGGACTACTGGAAGGAATTCAGCAAGGGGCCACTAAAATGATTACGAGACTGGAAAACCTCCATCTAAGGAAAGGCTTAAAAAGCCGAGACTGTTCACCCTATAGAAAAGAAGGCACAAGATGGATCTCCTCAATGTATACAAATATCTGGAAGGGCTGTGTCCAGTGACAGGACCAGAGGCAATGGGCACTGACAGAAAAACAGGAGGTTCCACCTTTCTACCTCTGAGCATCAGGAAACAGGTTTTTTAACTGTGAGAGCCATCAGCACTGGTACAGTTGCTGAGACAGGTTGTTGAGGTCTCCATCCTTGGAGATATTCAAAAGCCATCTAGACAGAATCCTGGATAACCAGCCCTAGGTGGCCCTGCTTGAGCAAGTGGTTGTGCCAGATGACCCCCAGAGGGCCCTTCAGCATCAACCATCCTGCAGTTCAGTGAAGCAGCATGCAGCATGGAAGCTCAAGGTGTTCTACCTTCAAACAAATGATGGCAACCTTCTCATATGGTCTATTTAACTACACACAAAAAAAACTTTCTTACATGAAATTCCTCATCACTTACCTGCAGCTAGTGTTTTAAAAGCAAAGGTAATGATTGTTAATCCAACACATGTATAGTTGCTTTTAAGTATATCTATTGTGTTATAGACTTAAAGCACACATTAAAGTACAATTATAGAACAGACTACTTTTAAAGTCATTTTGCAATAAAATACTAGCATTACATTTGAAAGCAATCTAGAGTCAGGTTTTTATTAGAAGATGACAAAAGTTATTTTCATACTAGAATGCTTGCCATTACCTTACTTTGTGCAGGAAGGGCTTTTTTGTCTTGCATTGAGGAACTGCTACTGACTGAAGACTCAAAAACATCTGAAGGAACACTGGATTTATCAGAAATCAGCTCTTCAGATGATCCCACACTGCTCATGTCTCTCTTTGCAGAAATATTAGTATGTTTTCCTGGTTTGGCCTGCAAATTTCAACGCAATGTTTTAAAAGCTGTGGTGTTTCTAGAAAGCACTAAACCTTTTCCACAAATTGATTTTCTTAAGAAACCAAGACAACAGTCAATGAAAAAGCCTTTGTTTCCAGTCAAGCCTTAGTCATTAGACTAATATAGTTCAGAAAGTGTAACTGCTAGGTACTACATCATACTTGAACACTTCTGCAACAATTCATCAGCACAAATTTCACTTGATCATCCTCACCTACATCCTGTAGCAGTTCTTCCTCACAACTATGAGATATTTGTGCTGCTTTACTCAAGCTTTCCAAACGTCAAGACACTACAACAGTAGACTGCATCCAAACCATCTATTTAGAAAGTGCTAAAGGATTAAGACTCTGCTATTTCTTATAGCACTCAAAATCAAGAAGAGATTTGTGCCAAAAGGTTTCTCTATTTTCCACAGGTTATGGTTCCCAAGGAGCCAATATCACATTTGCAGTAAATTTTGTAGCACGTACTGGAGTCTAAGTCATAAGATGTAAAGCAATAAAATCCAGAAGATATTAGACTTAGAGACTGGGATTTGTAGACACAAGGTCACTAACAACTGTTTCTTTGCTGTCCTAGGATTTACTTTTAGCTGGTCACATAGCCACATCCTAGATGTAATACCATTATTTTTCATGATTGACACAAGTTGTGAGTTGTACTAAATCTAGAAGGTTTTCCTGCCATATCAAAAGAATTGTAGGGTTGGTTCACTCCCCACCTCCATGACAAGGGTTAAAAGTAAACATAGCCAGTTTTGCACATTAAGTACAGAGAAGTAGTACTTTTTACCAGCAACAAAGTGTTAAAACAGAAGGCAGGAATGATGGCATTCACAAAATCAGAATATAATGGAAAATAAATTTGCCTGCCAGATGCTGTACATTGTCATGGAAGAAACTAGTTGGCTACTATACAACAGTATCTGCTCTTTCCTTTTCTTTGTGTGTGTATAGTAATGTTTCCTACCTAAGGATTTTATGAGGTAGAGAAGCATCAAAAGTTTAAAGTTCACTTTAAAAAAAAAAAGCTTGTAGACAGTTTAAGCATTCCTAAAAACAAAGGCCATGTTTAAGAAAAATATTGTTTCCCCACAAACTGTCTTTACCTTTTCAATAGTCAACAAATTGCTTTTCCCAAGAGTGGATGAAGGCTGTGCCACTGGCAGCTTGCCAGTTTCCTTTGTATTTCTTTCATTAGTTTTCTGTTCCTGTGTCAGAGATGAGCTGGCAATTTCTTCAGCAGATACACACATTTGAACAGGGCTTCTGTTTGGAGGAGTAGGAAGGCCATGAGTTTTATCATCTGATAAATGTTTATCCGATTCCTTCTGAAAACACTGTGGCAGCTGACACGCTGGGCTATCCCACACACAGTAAGTCTCCCTCTTAACAGCCCTAGGACTTATCTCTATAGTTTGGTTTCTCAGTATTTTCAGTTTTGACTTTGAGTCCTCCACGAATTTTTCTATGATCTTGTTTTCATGTTCTTCCATTTGGTTAATTTTAGTTTGTTGATTCTTGCTTCCAGTCTCAATTTGCAGTGCTAACAAACGAGCTTCTTTGAAAATTTCCACATATTTCTCTCCTGTAAGGGGGCTCCAGAGGAGTTTATCATCAGAAACAGGCATGGTCTTTTCAGCACTTTTTGTTTCTTCAATATTGACAGCAATACATTTTTCTTTGTGTCCTAAAGGTCCAACAAAAACTTCATCTTCATTTCCACTGTGAAGAAAGATAAATTAGCCCAGCACCTACTGTGTATCCATTTTAAAGGTATATTTACCTGTAAGACTCTTCACTTACCTTGCTGGAGAGAGTGAAAGGTCAAAATCAAACGTTTCATCAGTCAGAAGAGGAAAGTCTGAAACTATAATAAGGATTTTGTCATGGGATTCACAATATTTGCAATAAAAATGATGTGTTATTAGTTTAGATATCAAAGGGCAAAGAAAGGTTTAGCTACAAAGTTTAAAAAATTAGAATAATAAAAAAATTGTTCAGGTCAAGGAATTGCAGGTACAGCTGCAAAAATGATCATACTTGTGAGAGATGCCCAAATATCATGAAAGGTCTCAATGCTTATTCCTAAGCATCCATAACAGGAACATGGAATCTGTTTGTGGGAAAGGGTATCAGAAGTTTCCAATCAAGAAAAGTGAGAATATATGAATGACCTAGAGCTATGTGACAATGCAGCTGTGCTATCTGTCAGTCAGTTCTTTTCTTTTTCAGACCACCACAGGAGCCACTGAGAAAAAGTAGTTTTCCTATTAGCTAAAATAAATGCACTAATTACTTGAATCAGCAACTGACAGCAGAGGAAAAGGGAAGACCTCAGATTAGATGTGTAGAAGAGAGGTTGAGGGCATCAAGTCACTACCATATATGCTCTAGCACCAGTGCTCCACAAGCTCTTGTGAAGGCTTCTAAGTCTGAGACTGGCAACAGGAGCACATCAGCATCATCATCAGAAGGAAGTGACTTCAGAAAACAAGATATAAAGCAGATACAAGAGGTCTACTGATATAAAGTGAGTTAATCTTTAATAAGGGATATACCACATAGAAAATACCCCAACATGTTCTCTACTTACCATTGCTCACGCCAACATCCAGTTTTTCTTCAGTTGCCTGGCTTAAGCAACGTGCTGCCATTTCTTTTCCTGCCTCCATAGTGTCTGGAAAATACAGAATTAGGTATGCAGTAGGTTTCAAACCAGCTCACAAACTATTAAAATGAGACCTCATTAAAAAATAAGGTCCCACTTTTATGATACTGTCAAATTAGCAAGGTAAATATTCCCTTTAAAGACTCTTATACTTAGGGACAGCCACACAAACGTTGCTTGTGGGATGCACACATCTCACCATCCTCTCTTGAAACACGCTGCTGAATTATCTGAAACTGCATTAATGTAAGACCTGGGTTACCGAGACACTCCTGTGTTTCAGACAGCACTTTTCACTTGCGGGCAGTAACCCATCAAATACCATCCTGCCGTGACCAAAGGTGAACTCGTCCCTACCGTAACCCCAGGTGCTCAGGCTTTGCCGAGAGAGCAGCCAGCCAGGAGCCACCCTCCAGCACGGCACCTCATGCGCCGAGCCCAGACCGGAGGGATTAACGCCGAGCACGGACCAGGCAGGCTGGGCCCTCTGCGGGCAGCTCAGCGGAGCCCACGGGAGGCGAGGGAACCCACGCACACACACACACGGGAGTAGCGGAGCTTCCCGACGTGCGCGGAGCTGCTCACAGGCCACACGGAGCCCCCACAACAGGCGAGGAACCGCCCGGGACACCCAACGACACCCAACGACCTCCAACCGCCCCACCTCAGACCACCTTGCAACGGCCCCTCTGCAGCCGGGCTTCGAGGGAAGCGGCTGCGGCAGCCGTGGCTCCGTGCCGGCCGTATCCGCCACTCAGCTCCCTCAGCTCCCTCACCTCAGCGGAGCCGCTCGCCAGAATGCAGCGCGGCGCTCCCGCCCGGACGTTTGAAATCGCCACCCGCTCACGTGACGCGCTCCGCGCTCTCTCATTGGCCGGTTCGAACGATACACGGAAACACCCCCACCAGCCCCGGGGCATTCTGGGGGCTGTAGTCAGCCGGGGGTCCCCAACGGCCTCCGGTGGTTCCGCCAGGGTCGCGCCGCGCCGCGCCCCGCCCCGCCGCTGGGCAGCGACCTCCTGGCGGGGACTGGTCCGGAGGGGTTAAATTTTTGTAGTTGGTTGCTGGCTGGGAGAACTAGAAATGGGCCTCTGGAGCACCAAAGCGCCCAGGACCATCAGAGGCTGCCCAGAAAGCTGCTGCAGGCGCCGGGGGTGGCCTCATGGTTGGCAGCCGCCAGGTCTGGTGCCACGGCCCATCCGACTCCGCTCGGCCTCGCAGGCCTGGCCGCACCTCGGCTCCTTTATGCTCCTCAACTGCAGGCGCCGGCCGTGATGTTTCATCCCTGCATCTGGAGCCCGATTCTCCTGGCTGACCTTGGCGGCTGTGGCGCTGTCAGCGATGGAGGGGAAACCTCGGTATGCCTGGCATGTGAGGAGCTGCCGGCTGCACTAGGACAGGACCTGCAGGGAGCCCAGGAGTTCTCTGCTTTCCTGAAGCAGACTGCAAGGTCCTGCTCGTTAGCAAGGCCCAAGTGCCGTGCCACTTACAGTGGAGAGTGAAGATAGTTTCCTTTTGTTTCCTCCAACAGCTTTGTGTCCTTTGCTGGGTATGATTTTTCCAGTAACTTAACTGTACCAAAAGGGTTATGTACCTGTTCGTAAGGTGACATGGATTAGTAAGATTCCTGGATGTCAGTCCCAGCTTCTGACAGTCATCAATGTGAGCTGACTGATCAAAGAGTTATAAAAGTAGACCCAAGTCAGTAAGAAACACCAGGAAAACACTGCTCTTCCAGATTTCTTTCCAGATTTCTTCTAACATTTAATGCTGTGCAGTAGTCTTAATACATGGATGGCCTCAGAAATTGCAGTTGACTGATGCATACTGAGTATTTCGGGATGTCTAATTAATAAACATTGGAGTGGAATTTAGCAGCTGAAAAAGAATGGTTAATCATGACCTGGAGATTTTCATATAAAGTATTTTGTAACCTTTCTCTAATTGGTCACTTACACTTTGGTGTCTTTCATGAAGCCCTGCAAGAAATGTGTATGAACTTGAGTATATAGCAAGAATCCTATATATTAGCTAATGTGCAATGTAAATTGCTGGGACTAATAGGCTACTAGGTTGAGTATTAGCATGCTCACCCCTCACCTTTCCTGCCACCCCACCACTGCCTTCCTCCTGGCTGGCAGTGGTCAGTCAGATGATGAGTGTCAGCCTTTGTTGCTTGTCACACCATTCTGATTATGGAGTTGCTGTCTTCCAGCTTTTTATCTCAGGGTTTTTATCTTTTTAGCTTCTAGCTTTTCATCACAGGTACTGTGCTTTTCTCACACCTTGAATTACTATTACTGATGTAAAAATTTCAGTCCTATGATTTTACTTTCCATTCTTCTCTTGCACTGCTCTAGCCTATAGAATGTCTCACTATTTGCTCAACAGCAGTTTCTTTCAGTAAGTCAAGCAAAAGTCCATGGCTGTGTTAACAATACTGGGCCATGCACATTACAAAGGATAATTTTCCACAAAGAAACATATGATAGAAGAATAAAAATTGATGGGATCTCAGAAATTTGTTATATGACCAATAATGAACAATCTCACACTTCTGAGACGAGGCTTGCACATACCTCCCCTTCTGCTTAGTTCAGTCAAAAAGTGAAAGCATCAATAAGAAACAGAAAACCAAGATGAAATTAATGGGCAAAGGAGCAAATAGCCAGGAAGTGCTACAGATTTTGGGACTGAAGTAGAAAAAATTTATAAAGAAAATAAGAACATGCAAGAAAAATTCAGTGTACAGCTCTTACTGCAGCATCTACCATCCTATACATGTTACTTAAGAGGCATCCAGCTCCCTGGCAGAATCCAAAACATGTATCTGATATATTCTTAGGATCAGCTCTGAAGATTATTGAAGTAATTCAAGTCAGCAATTCTTTACAGATATCTGAATTTCTTCCTTGAGGTCATTGTAATGTTTGCTTTTCTCTATATTTAATATGTTAGTAATAATAAAGAAGTATTAGATGTCCTCGGTAGCTCTGCTGGTTTCAGTGACAGTTTTACTTGCATATCCATTAGGACTAAACAGCACTTGCACTTCAATTGAAGTGCACAGTATTGATGAAGTAAAAATAACTTTTTAATGAATGTTATTTATGGATAATGCAATTTATGGATAAGACCCCTGAGAGTATGAATAAACAGGCTTAGCCTTAATTTTCTGTAGTGTGATATCCCAGACATAATTAGAAATTGTTAATTGTTTTACTAAAACTAAAGGAACCAATGTTATTTATATAAAAATATAAATGCTATCTGAAGGAAAGGCAAAAGCCTTTAGAAATGCAGCAGGACAAGATCAGATTTGTCTTATCAGCAATTATATGTGACAATAAGCTTAATGTAACAGTTCAATGAGCAATAAGTTGTTTGTTTTGTTTTTTTTTTTCCACAGTTTAAAGATGATGCAGTAAGGTGTTCACATATTATTTTATGAAAGGACTTTGGCCTGTTTTTCTAAACTAGAAATTTAAAGATGCTTTTTCATGAGTCCTACAAATAGTTACTGGACCATTAGATGTATTATATGAAAGCACCACTAACCCAGGTAACAAAGCAGTTCCCAGCTTTTGGGAGAACTTCAGCATTGGCATAGCCTCTTGTGAATTATAGCTCCAGGTGGTCGGGGAAGAACAGGATGTGTGTGACTTTGTTAATAATCTAAATGTCCAAATGTTTTCTGCTGTGCTGATACACTATTGACTGACTGCTTATTGAATGTAATTGTGCTATAAAAGTCAACAGATTGTTAAAGAAGATACCCACTTTTTCATTACAATATTTGACTATTGGAGCATATCTAAGTGATGGTGGCTTGAAATTTCTCTCCTGCCAAGTTAAACCAAATTACAGTTATAGAAAGGAACTAACTTTTACCCAAAAATAGCCTGTGATCTTATAGAAAGTAGTTCTCAGTTACAGCTCATCCTGTGCTTTTCACCACCAGCACCCTCCATCTGTGCATTACTTGTGCTGCTATGAATTTGGCAATGCTTTAGCAGTGAGCTGCTGTTTATAAGAAGGGATCTGAGCTGCTAAAAGAAGACAGTCATTGGGATTACTCACTGCTTGCCTTGTGAGCTGCTCTGAGGAATTTTTTTAAGAACTATATCAAAATTAGCTTTAGAAAACCAGTAATTTAAGAATTTTGATTGACACATATCAAGCACTCCCAGACTGGCATTGGTCAAGTTGATGGGCCTGGAAGAAAGATTCTTTCTTTTGGTACTGAGTGAAGATTTTCCTCTTTTGTGCATGGAAACAAGAGGATTAAAAAGGACAGCTTTTTCCTCTCTGCAAGAAGAAATCTGATGCATTGGGAACTCGATCACCAAGACACCATGAATGTTTCCAGGAGGTAAGCAGCTCATCCTGCATTCCCCCCAGGTAGGCAAAGGAAAGCAAGCTACTGATTGGGAGAATATTCTTCTTGTGGTCTTCATGTTATGCTGGCAGGTGATCACAAACTGTTATTTTATTTACAGTTACACAAGATAGAAGGTAGCTCTTGTTCTAATAGGAGTGTTAAATGTGTATTTCTAATTATGCAACTACTTTCTGTAAAGCCTCAGCTGCAGAACTTCTGTTTTATTAATTACTATTGCAAATTGTGCTTCCTACTCTTTAATTTAAGTAGGTAAACATAATTTGTGTTTAAATGCTCTTTACTTGTAACCTGTATCTACATTAACATTTTTGCTAACTCCTTCTCTTCTGTAATAATAACAGCAGGAATATGTGTGAACCAGAGCTGTGGTGTATCTGATACTTCTTAGACCCCTTCCTAAGATATATGAAAATCACAAGCTGGTTTTGATATTCCTTGGGCATTCCAGTTTTGAATGTCCACAGTTCCACTTTTTACTTTTCCTAAAAAAAAAAAAAAGCCCACTGGGGCTTAGCAGTCATTTTTCAGTACAGATAGCAATAACCAGAGGTCATTTACCCTAGACAAACAGTTCTACTTTCAAACAATTTGGGAAAGGTGGCAAAGCAATGTAAAATGTTACTCCAGAAAATCCTACAGATTTTTTTTTGTGTAGTTATTGCTGACTGATATCTTTGACTAATGAATATCTTGACAGACCTCAGAGGGAAGTCCTCTCTGAAAAGCTGAGACAGAAACATTACCAGAGCAGGATGGGGAGCTCACATAGCACATGCTGTGCTTATTGCTATGGACTAAAGCTTTGGAAATTGGTAGGTTTTTTAAAACTCAGGTACTTTCATAATATTGCAAAATGAAAGGATATGCTTTTTCTCATGCAACTGATCTGTACCAACAGCAAGAGCACTGTGTGTCCTTTAAGAAGCCCATACCAAGTCTCTGCCTGTCCGTGAGAGAGAAATACCAAATGTTTTGTATTTCCAGTTATGGAAATCACTTTATTAACCCCATACAGTTTGAAGAGCTCTTTCCCAAATCTAGTCAATAATAGAAGGCACACTCTGGACTTCACTATAAACACCACTGAACTGTTAAAAGAAAAGAATAATTGTAAATCTTAATCTTTTTGTTATGGCAGGATACATTCTCTCCGTGCTCACAGACAGAGAACCAATGGGAACAAAAGTGAGACCTGGCACAGTAACTCTGGGTTCAAGCACCAGCATGGAGATGATCTTGCTACAGTCCATACCCTTTATACAGTGATAGTCATGATCCTTCTACTGGCAATCTGGGGAGCCTGGTCAAGAAAGGATTCATCCTTATAGCAGCAATATGCTTTGTTTGTCATTGTGTTGATTATCAATATCCCAGAGGTAAAAAAATGGTCTCAGCATATTACAGTTTACTTGAAACTGCTTAAACTGTTGCTATTTGTGGAACTGAACCTGTAGAGCAATCTAACCAGTGATGTACAGAACATGGCTTTGTGAATAACATATAACTGCTTGCACTATAAATGTGCTTATATTATGCTTTGCATGTACAGAAAACTTACTTCAAGCACTGTATGCTAGCAAGAAGAGTTCAACTTACGCTTTTATTGGTCAGTGTTTTGTATATCCACCCCAGCTTTCCCCTTCTCATCTTAGGTTGTCCAGTCTTTACCTCTGCTAAGCTTATCTGTCCCCATCTATGGTAAAATAGGTACTATACACAGGCAAGTAATCTGCCACATCACAGCAACATAGGGAAGAAAAACCAATAAAATCAGGTATTCTGCAGGCAAAGGATGACCTCTGAGTAAGTCAAATTCTCATCACGGTTGCTGAAGAGTGTTTGTATAGAGCATGGGGCTTGCATCTGTGTATTTTTAACTTATGGTAGTACTTTTGTGTAATAAAGGCATTTAAAGGAATAAAATAATGAAATAAACTTTGTTTGTAAGCGTTCTTTTTTTCCAGAACCAACTGTCTTGGTCTTTGATCCTGTACCAACCTGTTTAATTCACTCTCAACCACTTACTGCTTTTCCATATATTCATTAATACCTTCCAGCAGTACCAACCTCAACATACACCCCCCCTGTTGAGGGCGTGGAATTCCACACTCCTAATATTCATGAAAGTAACTACACTCAGAAAACCCACAAGCTTTCTGAAAAATGCAGCTGGTTGGCAGTCTCTGTTAAACTGTTAATTTTATGGTTGCCTGCTCCTGATGACCTCAGGTTAATGGACTGGCAACTCTGAGGAGCAGTGGCTGTTATGAACAATAATTCAAGCCTTTGGAGCTTACACTCAGCTCAACCCCCAAATTTCACCCTTGCCTAAACTAATGAACAGTGTCCAGTAAAGAACTGCCAGACATTTTCTTTTGGGAATAGAGAATAATTATGTAGTAGCTGAGGATAACTCTTTGCGTGTCTCATTCTGGTATCCACCCACAAGCAGGAGGGCCAGGTAAACCAAAATGTTTCTGAGAAGTCCTGAATGGCAAACTTTAGGGAGTGCTTACAAAGTATGGGGAGCACCAGACACCTGTTTGGAGGAGGCAGCAGTAGAATATGGAAGTGCTTTGACAACCTTCATTAAGAAATTATAAATTTCCTTGAAGAGCATGTACAGCTATTGAGGAGCTTCAGCTACCATGAGAAAAAGAAAGGGTAGACAAAGCACAGCACCTGATGGGCCGGCATGAGCCAGGGGAAGGAAGACCTTTACAACTCCTCATAGAAAATGTTGGTTCATGGTTACACTTAAGACACATCATAAAATAATATTTTAAGCTACAAAATGTATCTAGGCTGGCATGGATACCTCAACCAATATATTAAGCTACAAAATAGAACACATTTTTCTTTCTTAAACTTTTGCTTTGGTGGAAAGCAGGAATGGTTGATTAACAGATAAATTACAAATCCAATTTTACTAATTTACAGTGTGTTCAGAAAGACAAGTCTAAGTTTGCAGGGTCGACAAAATCTACATTTATTACCAGTCTGTGTAGAAATTTTGTTTAATTTAGTAAGGTAATGTAACTAGAAGTAGAGGGAACACTGTGTTCTTGCAGGGCAATGGCAAAGTCTCTCACTGTCAACAGACAGAAGTCATCTATCCGACTGATACTATGGAGGCTTAAGCTCCCCAAGCCACTCCCAGTAAATCCACCCATGAAAACAGCTCATTCAGATCTCACAGAAAATTACAAATTCATAATTTAACTCATGTCAACAGTAACAAACTAGTTACTGTTTTGACACCAATGAAACAGACTGACAAGCAGTAGAAACTGGGAACCCTATTTTTGTAATATGTATCAACTGTTAGGCAGCAATCTTTAACATGAAATAAATAATAAAGAGACCTGACTGTTGTTTTATTCCATGTTCAAAAAAGGCTCCGTGGTTTAAACATACCCGTCTGCTGTTCTTTCAGTCTACCAAAAACAATGTCAGCAGTTCAGCCAGCAAATCTGGTGATATATTCCATGTACCAATTGGCCTGTCAGCAAAAGAAAACAAGTCTTTTATTTCCCATGGTCATTATCACACGTTGATGTTACATGTTTTATTTCAGAAGACTCAAGTCTTTCCAAGTTCTATTTTTCACTACTGCTTCACAATGCCCTTTAGAGGATGATGCATTTTGTAAAACCATCTTTAAATCAAGAACTCAGCACAGCCATTTCTCATTAAGAATTTCTTGTGGCAAGCCTTGTCATTCGCTTTGGTCTTGCTAAGTATTTTACCATTGATTTGGATGCAAAGAATGGTATTTGTATGACTATATTTTAAACTGAGGAATGAACCAAAATCTAAATGGAAAACTGAAGCTAGGGATTTCCATATTAAATACAGAAACACAGACACGAGCCCATAGGAAGTCAGCATCACTATGTGTAATTCAGTGTTATAAAAGAGAAGCACCTCTCATTCTCCTTTTAATGCCAAAGCTACAGTACCACAACAGCACAGCAATACCTCAGCACTATGCTGCACCTGATGACATCCAACTGTCCACCACCACACACCATCATCCATACTGACTTTATTCACAGTTCTGCACATCCCTGATGCCCCTGCTCTACACTGCCCCACCACTGCCTGCCATGCTGCCCCTCCTGCCTATCCCTGTTCTCAAAGTGTGGTCTCTCATTTATCATTAAAGCTTAGATGTCATCAAAATACTCAGTACTACACTGCTTTGTAGTGAAATGCAGGATGAATTGCAATAAAGTGTTTTTACATTTTAAAAAGCTTTCTTTTTCCTTTAATAAAAATTTATTTCCACATTTTCATAGAACATCTTTTGTTGACATTCTGCAAACAATGCTATCCACTAAGGTGCCGATCTTTTCTTCCTGTGGAGTAACTTTGTACACCTGGAGAGAAAAAGAAGAGTAAGAAAAATGTAAAAGCTGTGTCAGGAAGTAAAATATTATCACATTTCCTCTAAAAATATGTACATGAGACTTCCCCTCCACCAATTTTTGCATTGGAAATTCCTATCTTGTCCTGACTGCATGACAAAATTGGGACTGAAGAACCAAGAAAATGCTGAAACTGCAAGACAAAGGGAAGCTAAGAAACTGAATGAAAGCAGGAATTTTAGTTCCACATTAGGATTTGTCCAATTGTAGGTCTCCCAACATTACTTTCATGGACATGATCAGGATGATTTAAGTTACTTGAATTTTATCAAGTGAAGCACATATGCTTCAAGATACCTACCTAGCATATGGGAATCTGTTAAAAGCACATATGCCCTAACACAGCTCCTAGCAGCTAATCAACAGATTTTTAGTTTTAGCCACCCATGCTGGGACTATTTATGTGCCTATGATTATGAAACTGTTCAGGAGTGAAAATTTATTTTTAGTTAAATGGATATTTGCCTGAGAAAAGAGGAAGCAAAAGTGCCTGAGTGGTAGGCAGCAGTATGGAATTTATTTTTATGTTCCAACTTCCTGATGACATTAAGAATTTGAAGACTTAAAGTCTGTGATGTTGGGGTGGGACAACTACAACTTTTCTCAAGTAAAAATTTTAAGAAATAAATAATCAAAGTTCACTTAAAAAAATTTCCAGTTATGCTAAAGAAATAGAGACCCTAAGTTAATTATATCCATCGACATTTAATCTGACAACTAAATAAACAATCCCTTTTCTTTGAGCTAGTTATCTCTTTTGGCTACGTACCTTTTTGACTTTGACAATATCTGTTAACTGTGGGAGTTCATCTAGGGAAACCTGTTGGCCTTCTACCTGAGATATTATATCTTCCAAATTTACAGTTTTTTCTCTGTCCACAACCAGAACGATGAGTAGGGCTTCATCATTGTCTGAAATGCCAAACTTTTTAAATGCATCTGAAATCTAAGAAAAGATAAAAATATCAAAATATTATGAGTTATTTTCTTCCTGCATATAAACAACCTTTTCAGTTACTGAGTTAAATAAACCAAGAGTATAAACTGACACAGATTTACATTAATGGAATTCTGATGAGCTACAATAGATGACATATTAGAGATAATAAAAAATAACAGTAACTTTTATTAGTAGCTAGATAAACAGTTAAGTGAATATGTATATTTAGTTTGGCTGCATGGATCTTAGCAAGGTTCTCTGGCAAAAAATGCATCTGTTCAGTAAATCTTACATTGTTGTTTGGTGAAAGGTTGAAAATAATTTCTGCATAGAGAGTTCTGGTCTTCATTTTACCTATCTTGTGTAGATGAACTGCTTTGTTGGCCGCCACAAGAATCTGAAAAGGATCTACAATCTGTAAAACACAACAGAATATGTTAAACAGAATTGACATGCTATTTTGAATTCTATAAAAAATCTGACCACTTGATAGCCTAAGTATGCAATTGTAGAAATGTGCAAAACAGCATCATAATAGTAATTTTAGGATTATTTCTGGAGGGGGGTAATACTTGACATAAAAATAAAGATTACACTCTTTCTAGCAGGTTTTTTTAAATCCTTTGTAAAAAGAAGCACATTAATAAATCTTCTGTCAGTAAACTGCCTGAGTTTCCTTTCATAACTATTGCTTTGCTAATTCTAACAAAAAAAGACCAAGAAACAAGTTAGGTGTTTAAGTGAGCACAAAGGCTCCAAAGAGCAGATTTTGGACAGCATTTAGCAATTAGCATTACGTTTCATCGATTGGAGTTAAATAGCTCTGCCGAGACAGATCTGAAGTGAATGAAGACGACAACTATTTTGGCGAACCGTGCCACGGCCCATCCTTTTAGAGAGATGAACCTTTACACTGAACAGTATCACAATGAAATTAAAGGAAGGGCATCTTCATAGAGGAAGCGCAGTACGAGTACAGCAATCCGTGTGACAGCGTCGGCAAGCGGAGCTCGTTCCTCGTGGAGTTCCCACTGCCCTCAAAACCCGTACGAACAGGACGGCCGAAGCATGTACGCACTCACCATCGCAGGGTTGATCAGTGCTCCTTCAATAGACCCTTCCATGGCCTTTTTTCGTAGAGCAGCGGCATTTTTGACGTGGTTGAAGAGGAGCAGCGTCACGCTGCAGTCGGGGAACAGCTCCAGCCGATGGGTCAGATCCATCTCGCTCGGCCGGAGCAGGCGGGCCCCGGCAGCGTCCCCGCCACAGGGACGATTACACGAAGACACACGGCTCGTCTCGGATGAAACACAATTTTAATAGCACACAACCATTCACACCCGGTTTCAACGCTCCCTAGACGCGAAACCCAAGGTCTGGCACCAGGCCGCACCTCCCCCCGCCCGGCCAGGCGCGCTCCTCACCCCTTCCCGCCCGGCAGCCCCCGCCTGCCCTGGCTCCTCCTCCCGCCCGGACTCCCAACCGAACCCGACACGGCTCGGCCGCCGCACGCCCCAAAACCTCAGCTCTGCCCGGCCAGCCCCTCCGCCGAGAGCCCGCGCCGCCGGGACCCTCCTCCCCGCGCTCGGCCCTCCCCGGAAGGGCGGCCTCTTCCCCGCCAGCGCCGAGGTGGCTGCGGGATGGAGCGCGGAGGGGCCTACGCGTTCTCCGCCGCCCTGAGCGGAGCCTTCCTGCTGTCGTGCCTGCTCTTCGCGGCCATCAACCGCCGCCAGCGCGGCCCCTACATGGACGAGGCCTTCCACGTCCCTCAGGCGCAGGCGTACTGCCAGGGCCGCTTCCTCCAGGTGCTGCGCGGGAGCCGAGCCGGCCCGGCCCGGCCGTGGATAAGGAGGCATGGTGTCCATAAGAGACCGTGGGCGCTTTTGAAAGGGGAATCATGTGTGGTCCTTTTCCAGAACTGTGTTGTCCGCTTTCTGTGACCTGACGGTGCTGTATTGTGCTGTGCAGGAGACACAGTGTTCAAAATTTTCAGTCTTAAAATGCCAGAAATGGGCTAAACACCCAAGGTAACGAAGTGGGGCACGGATGGGGATGGTTGGTCCTAACAGACGTGGGTCCCGTAACAGGGACGTGGTTCAGCACTGGGCTCAGAGTTAGATTGATTGTTGCACTGGATGGTCTTCAAGGTCTTTCCAACCCGAGTGATTCTGTGGTTCTGTAGCCTGTCATGCATCTCCTCCATTTTTTTGTGGTGGCAGCTCCATAACCCTGTTTCTCTCTCCCTTCCCAGTGGGACCCCATGATCACCACGCTGCCAGGCTTGTACCTGGTTTCGGTGGGAATTGTGAAGCCTGCGGCATGGCTCTTTGGCTGGACGGGAAGCGTGGTGTGTTCTGCAGGAATGCTCAGGTTTATTAACCTCCTTTTCACTGCTGGGAACTTGTATTTACTGTATTTACTTCTGTTCAAGATCCATCAGAAGAATAAGGTATGGTCAGAATAGTTTCATGTGCTTATACAGGCAGTTTTGAGGGCTCTGTATTTTCACTTCTCTACACGTAAGCTTCTATTTTATGTAACTGCAAATATTACTGTCAATGGAGCCTATTTATTTTCTCTAATTTTTTTTTATGCATTATTTCTCTCTTAGGGTGTGGTCTGCTAAAAATTTGCTCTTGTGCATAACTATAAGTAGTCCCATGGAAATAAAAATTAAAGTTAGTACACATACAGACTTAACATGCAAAGGTCTGAATGGTCATCTGGTTAAAATTGCTTAAGATTCTCCAGAACACTTGAATCATTGAATCCTAAGTGAAGCCCTGTGAGCTGCATTTAAACTAAACCATATTCTTTAGAAAGGTAGCAGGTTTGATGTCAATATTTAGAACCAGAGAATGATTCAAGTCAGAAGGAACTGAAGAATGATTCGGGTTGGAAGGAGCCTTAGGAAGTTTACCTGGCAAATCAATACAGGCCCCAGCCCTAAGGTCAGACCACCTTGGGACCTGGAAAGCTCTCTGAAGGATGGAAAGTGACTGTACAACCTCTCTGTGCAATCTGCTTTGTGCCTGACTGGCCTTACAGTGGAGAGGGTTTTTCTTACATCCAGTCTGAACCTCTGATCTCAGTTTACGACTGTTGTCTTTTGTCCTCCTGCTGTGTAACACTTTGAGGAGCTGGCTTGCTTTACCTATCTCCATCCTCACAGGAATTGGTTGACTGCTGTTTGATTCCCCAAATCCATCTTTTTTCTAGACTGAACAAGGCCATCTCCTTCAACCTCTCCTCTCAGGGCAGGAGCTTCAGCCCTCAGCTGGCTTGGTGGCCCTCCACTGTTTTCCTAGTCCACTAGTGCCTTTTTTGATATTGCAGGGCACAAAATTGGACATTGTATTCTAGGTACAGCCTGAGAGTAAAGAGGGATATTAATTTCCCTTGATCTGCTGATCTGCTCTTTTTAATACAGCCCAGGGGGCTGTTGCTGTTCTTTAGTTCCAGGTCACACTGCCAGCTCATGTTCACCTCACTGTCTGCCAAGACTTCCATCTCCCTTCCCACAGAGCAGCAGCTCTTCGGCTACTCTGTATCCCAACCTGTATCATTTTGGAAATCTCTTTCTTTCCAGGTGCAGGCATTTGCATTTGTCCATGTTGAATTTCATAATATTTGTTGCCCCATTCCTCCAGCCTCTCCTGGTCATTCTGGGTGGCAATTCTGCATTTTAGTATGTTGCCTGGTCTTCTCAGTTTAGTGTAATCTTTTGATCAAAATGTATTCTTACTGCCTTCAAGTCACTGATGAAAATCTTAAACAGGACAGGCCCCTGTATAGATCCCTATGATACTTTGGTTGTTACTCTTCTTTGGGTAGAGTGGCACCAGTTCACCATCCAGACAGTTTTTACTTGTCTAGATGTCTACTTATCCAGACCATAACAGTTCAACTTGGATACAAGAATGTTGTGTGTTTCAAGTGGTGGACCATCCACTGCTGCAGTAGGTAAATTGTTCCAGTGGTTAATGGCATATTCAAAGTCTTTCCCTGTAGTGACACATCTTTATTTTTAACCATAAGAATATTTGTTCCTTGTCCTTAGTAAACGAAGGGTTCCTTACTACAACGAAAATTTCTTATGCTGTATTTTCTTACAGGGGACTCTTCATGTGTAAGCACATGGTAAGACTATACAAAACCAGGTTAAATTCAATAAATTGTTTCCACTTTCCAGACAGTTCTAATTTTATGCTTGGAGGTGAAAATACAAATGTAAGAAAACTAAGGATTTCATGACAGTACTGTTAAATGTTAGAAAATGTAGTTTTATTGTTGGCACTTCTTTGAACTTGGTATTTTCTCTAGTCCTCTTTTTGGTAAGTTGGTGATTGGCTGTTTCATGCTATGCTACATCGTTCAGAATCATCACACAACATTTGTTGATGTTATGAATTACATTGCATCGTGTAGTGCAAGTGATGATTGGGAGGAGTTTTTAACTTCATGGTCTCCAACCTTTAGAGTTCCTTTTCTAGCGCATTAATTACAATGAAGGTAAACAGAGCTGCACTAAAGATTAGAAACTTGGAACTGGCTGCTCTGTGGACGGGCTTCAAAGGAGGCAATAGTGTAAGCATAGAATGATTCATTCTGCTGTCTCACAAATAAACAGAATATGATTATTAGGTTGCAGGGGTATAAAACATTGATTTTTTTTTCCTCTTTTGCCTGTTAGTGCAGCTCTTTTATCCTAGATATGAAAGCAATTATAGTCCTACAGTGATATTAATTGTTTTAATTAATTTTAATAAGTGAACATTTGACATATGAAAGAATTTTGTGTATTATTTTTGGCTATATTTTTAACTCATCTGCAGTAAAGTTCCATACTTTCATTGGTCTTGGAACATTTTATAGTCTGGCACTGTGTGTTAACATAGCAGGAGGTTAACAGAAATGTAGCATGCTTCTTGAGTAATGGAACTAAAGGGTATAAGGGATGTTATATTGTAATGGAATTCTCAATAATTATACTCTTTTTGTTGTCAGGGTTTTTTTTCCTTAAAATTGTATTTTATTTTTATTGGACATTGTTAACTGTATTTTTCTGTTTCTTCTCTAGGCTGTGTCTGATTTCCAAAGAATCTTGTCTACATTAACTCTTGCAACATTTCCTGCACTTTATTTTTTTACATTCCTTTATTATACAGACCCAGGATCAGTATTTTTCACTCTCTTTGCCTATTTAATGTGCCTTTATGGTAACCATAAAACGTCAGCTCTGCTTGGATTTTGTGGCTTCATGTTTCGTCAGACAAATATTGTGTGGACAGTTTTTTGTGCTGGAAATATTGCTGCAGAGAAGCTAAGTGAAGCCTGGAAGACAGAGTTACAGAAAAAGAAAGATGAAAAGAATTTTTCCAGGAAAGGATCATTTTCAGATTTGTTCAGAATATTGAAGTTTCTTATTGAATATCTTGTTTCACCTAAAAACTTAGTTACACTTACTGCTTTAACTTGGCCATATATTATATTAGTAATTATGTTCTTTGTTTTTGTCTTCATCAATGGTGGAATAGTTGTTGGTGACAGAAGTAGCCATGAAGCTTGTTTGCACTTTCCTCAGCTGTTCTATTTTTTGTCCTTTACTGTCTTTTTTTCATTCCCTCACTTATTGACCCCTACTAAAATCAGAAAGTTCTTTCTGTCGTTACAAAAGCACCCTGTAATGTACAGCTTAACTGCTGTCATCTCTTTATTCCTGATCTGGAAGTTTACCTATGTCCATAAGTATCTACTAGCAGATAACAGGCATTATACATTCTATGTCTGGAGAAAGATCTTCCAAAGACATGAGCTTGTAAAATATGTATTAGTTCCAGTCTATATGTTTGCTGGCTGGAGCTTTGTTGATACATTAAAATCAAAATCGATATTCTGGATCTTAATGTATTTTGTATGTTTATTAGCTGTCACAGTTCCTCAAAAATTGCTAGAATTTCGTTACTTTATTTTGCCATTCTTAATATATAGGCTCAATATTCCATTCCCATCTCTATACAGACAACTTCTGGAGCTGGCTTTTTATACAGTTGTTAATGCTGTAACTATTTATATTTTTCTAAACAAAACATTCCAGTGGCCAAATAGTAATGAAATCCAGAGGTTTATGTGGTGATATTTTCTTTTTTTTTGATACTTTCATACATTTAGGGAAACTAGTTCTGTTTCAGGACTATGGACTCTGGAATAAAGCAATATGTTTTGTGTTATTTAATGACATTTTTTTGCCAGTTGGAACTGAAGAAGTGAACTGTTTGCTTATATTATTGCAAATGTATCTAATGTGAGAGCTGGTATGTTGTCATGTGAGGATAATCCATACATTGAATTTATGAGCTGCTGAAATCAACAAATTCAATATGAGGGGAAATTTGAGAACACCTTTCTCTTATTAATGTGAATAAGGGAGATGTTTACAGTAGTTTTTCATTATAATGAAATATTATATAACATCTTTGAAGGTATGACAGCACATAAGTGTGTTTCAGAAGTTTCTGTTTATTAAAATAAAGTATTTCAGCGTTTAACATTGTTATTGCTCAGTGCATGTTTATGCCATGGATCAGGCCACTTCCATCTAGGTTTTGCTAGTGGCCAAGGTATGAACCACTACTGGAGTATAATGTTTTCAAAACCTCCTGCATCCCACTGAATTTTTATGTTTTTGTTTTTTGTTTTTTGTTTTTTGTTTTTTTTTTTTGTCAATTAGTGCTTACATTAGTTAGTAACTCATTAGTCATTAACTCATGGAGCATTTTGAGAAATTTTATTTCAAAGTGGTATTTAGAAAATAGAGCAGAGGCTGTGTGCATGTACCTTCTGTGGAGGAATAAATGCTATTGTACAGCATTTCGTAAATTGCTTTTTTTTTTTTTTCCCAGTTGATAAATTGGAGTTACTCTGTTAGAAGGGGAGTAATTTATGTATGGCACACTGCAATGTGGCACTACACAGTGGTGTGCAATTCAATTAATACCCTTTTAAATAATCAGGCGTTTATGTCCTGAGGTTTTGTGTTTGCAGGTTTGTATTGCAAAAAGGATGTGAGAGTGCTCCCAAGTTGAACTCAGTGTTTCTAAGGTCTTTGACATAAAATCTTACAGAAATACTAATGGCATTACTGAGTTGTTCTTTTCAATGTTTCTCACATATATAAAAGTCTAATGGAACTAGGGAGTATGTATTTTGTTTTACAAAGGTAAAAGGTAAAAGTCCCCAGAACTTTAGAGCACAATGTGTGTGTATATGTGTATTTTTTAAAAGCATTTAGTACATTATTGTCAGACTCAAGGCCATAATTGTTTGTGTAAATAAATTACTTTAATTAGACTCAAAAATTTGATCTCTTAAAGTTAGCTATTAAACCGTTTTAAAAATACAACTAAATGATGTGTCAGGGGGAAGCCAAAGCTTCACACTGTGTAACATCTTTAGCTCTTTCTTGTTCTGTAATGGAAATACTACAGCCGGATCTATCCAAACTTCTCAATTTTTATCACTCCAGTCACTCTCAAATGGCACTGTTTCTCAGAAGGTCAGTACTGTGGCATTATTTACTCACATTGGTACTGCTAGTTTTTTTCTTTGACTGTACGAAAATCAGTGTCTGGGTCCTGCTCCCTTCCCTGTACTCACAGTGTGAGGGGTGTGGTTCACCTACATCCAATGTAAAACGTCTTTGCCACCCTGTTCCTGGTAGGAAATCCTAAAGCTGCTTGTCAAGGTTTGTTTGTATTGCATTTAAGATGTTTGCCAGGTCACTCCTTGGCCTGTTGCTGGTTTGTAATTTGTTGGTAAAACATATATGGTAGGGAAAGCAATTTTTGATCACTCCCTGTTTGCCTTATCGAGTTGAAGGGACAGGAGAAACCCAAAATAGGTTGGTTTTCAACTATGCAGTGTGGTTCTTGCAGAGCCCAGGGTATTTTCTTGTCTTGTTTTAGTATGACAGATCTGCAAGGGGGATGTCTTGCATACCTTCTGTTGCCAATTTTTTTTTTTTTAATGTCATGACGGTAAAAATGTAAACAAAGTAAAGACCACACACATGTTTTAGTACAGTTTGATTTATATCCTGAATTATTTGTACTGAGTGAGATGGAATGGTAACATAGGAAGGGCTGGAACTGTGGCTAGAACTCTAAATTCTCTTCAAGATCTGGGGGGCTTTTTTTTTTTGGAGGGGGGGGTTTATTTCCCTTTGCTTTATGTAGGGGATGGGGTGTTCATTTTTCTGACAAAAAGCAAACATTCCTGTGCTGATAAAGGACACAGGTGTTCTGTTTTGTCCAGCAGGTCTACCAGTGGTGGTGTCTGACTGCCTTCTGTTGCCAACAAGTTTAAGAAGCAGTGTTTATGCTTTCTACTTAGCAGAGATAGCAGCCTCATGGTTTTTAAGTGGGGAAAAAAACGAACAAACCCAAACAAATACTTGAATACGGTTGGTTTTTTTCCCCCTTTTAAATTATAAATAGGTGGTTATTTGTGAAGTTAGGAAGTTTTTTTGGTAATTCTATATTCTGTGAACTGGATTTTCTGTTATTTGTGAGTACTCTGTTCAATTCAAACTCTCCGAAAAGACATACTCAAAATTAGCATGAATTTAACACCATAAGCAATATATGCATGTGGAAATATTTTTTATCTGTTAATTTTTTGTGTGTGAGTGGATTAGATGGATTGTTTCTGTTAAAAATTCTATAGGAAGAATTATTTTACAGTCTTGGGGCAGACAGATTTTTGTCCTGCTAATGCAGATCTAAAGGGTTTTATTCACAAGGTGGCAGTCGAGCACCATCTTGTTGAAGTGACCCAACTGCTGAAGTCCTGCTCAGGGATTTTAGCGACCCTATTTCAGAGAATTAGAGAACTTCAATTTCTGTCATGGCTGATTGCCTGTTTCAGTAACTGGTTTAGCTAAAATATCCTTGTGTGCAATTTTAAATATATCTCGTATGTTAAGTTTTAGAAGTAGAGTAAGTTTTGCTTATCTTTAAAATGTCTTCTTTTGATATTTGCGGAATTTTTATGTCTGGCCTGAAAGAACAAAATGAAACTTGAAAGAACAAAATGAAACGGCTTGCTAGTGAAATTATGTGATTATTTTAGGCAGCATAGTTGGTTAGAAAGTTAGCACATTTCCTTCTGTTTTATTATTGAATTGCTCAGCATTCTTATTTTCTTCACATATTTGTTCTATTCATTGCTGTCGAAAAAGAAAAAAAAATGACTAATTGAGAAAAGTAATTATGCTTTTGAGACTGACACGTGGTGATTTTCTGAAATACTCTTTTTTAGTTGAGTGATGTACATATGAAATATAAATGCCCATACATCTCTTAGTTCTCTGGCAGTTGACATACTGCATTTTAAATGTCATCTAGTTTTTGTGCAATAAAAATGTCTAGAGCCAGAGTCTGTGAAAATGACTGCTTCCATATATCTCAAATTCTTTGTCTAAATTCACTGTCCTAGTATTTTTTTCCCTGAGAAGCTTTGCTTTTCTTGCTTATCTCTTGTTAGATAGGATATGCTTTTTATTTTCCATTCCATTTGTATGTCTGCTGAGGCATTTTTTATAGAAAAACATCCTTCTTAAAAATATGTTTTAGATGGATGCAGATAATTGGTTTTACTAGCAAAACATCATTTTGCAATCAAAAAGAATCTCTCCATGAGACAGAAATGCTAACGTAACTACATGTGTGCAGCTAAAATGGCTCAAATTTGTGAGTTTTTGTGGTTAATCTCAATCTCAGAATATGCTTGCATCCTTGTACTGTTCCTTCAGCTTCAGGGATGGTTGGGATGTGAGGAGCAGGAAGCAAGAGGAAGAGGTTTTTGCAGGTATTGGCATTGCAGGGCTGTCTGCAGCAAAAGGAATGGGGGGCTCCAGGGGGCTTTGGGGCACCGTGGTGTTTGGCACTGTGCACTGTGTCTTGCTAAAGCATGAGGTGATAAGGGACACTTGTTCCGTGTCTGGGTGGTGGAAATGCCTTCTCCAGATAGAGGGAGAAGCTGCTTGCTGATAGAGCTGGACTGATTGCTTGATTGCTGTGAGAATGATCTTGCTGAAACTTGGGAGCTAATTGGTTTACTGAAAGATGTTTGGGTACTTTGCTGTGGATCTGTAAATAAAAACTGTTCTGAGTGTGTTCAAAAATGTTATGAGCTTACTTGAACTGCAACTGTACATCAGTAATAGGGACGGGGTTGCTTTCTTTTTCAGATACTCCAGTGTTTTTCTGAAAAGCAAAAATTGCTGTATCTTTAAAAATAAACACGTTTAAAACAATGTCTTCCCACGTCCTTTATATCTTGGTTTTAAGTAGATGCAAATTAATATCCCATGCATTTGATTCAAGTTGGTATGAACTTGTATTAATAGTGGCAGTGTATGGCTTTTCAAAGATGTAATTGCAAAAGTTCACGTCCTTAGATCCTTCGGATCTTCTCTAATGAGATTAGATTTCCACATTTTCATATCAGCCCTCCTAAAATTATTGTTGTAGGCATAATCTTGGGAATTTACAGTGCAAAAGGAATGGTTATGATTATCGCAGACAAGAGTCTCTAATTTCAGGGCACTGCTTTAGACCTTCAAGTTTAATACATGTAAATCATGCTGCATTTTCCTGCGTTCCCATCAAATCTCAAACAAAGCATTGCCTGCCTGAATTGAAATTTAAATTGCAAGTTTCAAAAGAACAAAGGGAACGCAGGCAGGAGTATCACCGATTATGGAGATGGAGCTTTACCCTCTGGGTCAGTGCTGAGCAAATGCCACAACAGTGTTAGTGGGTGGGAGTGAGCACATGGTAGCTACAGTCCTAGCAAAGAGCAGCGTGGGTGTTCCATAACCTACTGTTTCCTTTGTTGCATACAGGGTTCCTTGCTTGCTGCTCTCTACACTTCTGTGCTGTTACAACACTGTATGCTTTTCATTACTGAGAGGATTATTTTATGTTAGTAATCCACTGAGGCAATTTGAAACTGAGAATTCATCTGCCAGGCATCTTGTCAAAACCACCCTCTGGTGCGACCCGAGTTCTTAGAGCAAATCTTTTTTGGGCAGGGCACTCAAGTGAGCTGGGGAAGCTTCACTTGAGATTTAGACCAGAATGACCTGTGTTAGAGATGATTTTCCTGGAAGCTGCTGCTAGCTAAATTTGGCCCAATACAATGTGTTAGCTTGCTGTAAAGTCTCAAGAAGCCTTGTGGAATTACCTTCCTTGTCCAGCTCCAGTCCTCCAGGAAAAGAACCAGAAACATGTCAAAGGAAAAGGAATTTATTTGCTGGCTCTAGTGAATATGTGTTGTTTCTAAAAATGTACCAGGGCACATTTGCTTCTCTAACAGTGAGTTTTGTTTAATTAATTGTTACTGAGATAGAATTTTGCATTCTTTCTGAAACAGGGATAAATGATAGTTTGCTTAAAAACAAAGAATTAAGTGCTTGCACTTTTCTGAAGAATTAAATAGAAAATACATTTGGTATTTTTGAGCTATCTGTTGTAGAGACAGTCTTTATGGTTGCCTTCAAAATAAATACTTGTATTTTCCCTCCACCCTTCTTCACTGCTTATAAAACACACACAGCTTAAATTTTGAAGGGAATGGAGGAGGGATAGCATTACAATGGCTTGATCCAGATGTTTGCCTGACAGGAGGTCATCTGGGAACTTCACTGAGGAGGGAACTAGTTTCAACATTATTAAGTGTAGAGTTTAATATTTTGTAGCAAAATGGAGCACATCTTCTGAAAATGCACTTTACATCAATTCATAAAGTAGTGATGAATTTGCCATATTCTTTGACAAGTTTTTCAGAGATTAATTCTCTAAGGAGACCTTTTTTTTTGCTAGTTATGAGCTATATGCTACATCTTCAGGAAGAAAATCCATCCCATTTTCCTCTCCTACATGCTTGGCTACACACCATTTGTCCTGGGATGTGCAGATCACAACCCAAACAGCCTTTTAACCCACTGATCTTCAGAGGCACAAGAACTCTTGTGCTCCAGATTGTTTTTCTCAGTATTTGAAGTAGTTGACTGCCAGAACTAAAGACTGCACAATGCTGTGGAGGAAGTACCATCTAACTAGACCTGTGTACCTTGCTCTGTTTAGCCAAAACAAGCTCAGTGTCACCCATATGGGTACCCTTAGTTAGAAGAGTGTGCTGGCTACCTTGTAGGTGTAGCATCACTTTTTGACTTCTGAAGCTATGCTAATGGAAAAATAAGTCCAAAACAGATATTAACTCTTCCTTTAATGGAAATGAAATAGCTAGAGACATACTCATTAGTTTGTAGGAGTAACCACAGAAGAGTAAACAGAGTTAGGGCATGTGAAGTTTCAGGGTTGGCCAAGCAGTTTATGATTTGGATGTTTTCTGTAAAGCTACTTGAAGTTAAATGCTTGTGGAGATAAATGTAGCTGATTGACCACTATCTTGGTCTGTAAAGCCAGGGCTAACTTGAGCAGCTAGCTGCTGTATTGAGAGCTTGGCTGTGTTTGTTTTGAGATGTGTTTTCTTTGTGGAGTTTGAGCTCAAGAATTTCCCTTTTCTCTCTGGTTTGAAATAGAGGTATTCAGGCTATGAGAATGGTGTGGCTCTGGAAGGAGACCCTCTTTTCCTCATGTTGACTAAACCAACTTGCAGTTGTCCTGATGGGGGTCTAAGTACTCTCTAATCCATGATCAGGTGATTTGAGGGCTGGAGGGCTTTAGGCTTTATTTTAGTCAGGTATCAGCTCAGCTAACTTTGCAGGCAGCCCTTCATTTCTAAAAACAAATGAACACCACTTGCATTTTAAATCCTAGCTTTATAATTAAAACTTTTTTTGCGAATAACAAGTCTTTTTGGAAAATAAATGTAAATCCCACTAGCAATTAAGGCTTCTATAAACCTTAGTGCACAATTATGGCAGAGATCAGTTACTGTAAGATGTTTGTGACTGAACCTGGGTCAAAGATGTTAAACACCTGCAAAGACTCTACCTTGCTATTCAAGTTGCACATAGTAGAATGCATGGTGTTATTGAATTTTCTTGTCCATCATTTTCTCAGACAATAAGCAAACAAACAAGAAAAGTATTTAAAGTCACCCAGTCTTGATAGTCTGCAGTTACTTGGCAAAAAACCAGCATGTCAAAATCAGCTTGTAGTCGACAACTTTCCTTTAGTAAAGAGCTTCAAAATATTTCTGGTAATTTTTGTTGGGATGTATCTCATGATAAATGTTCTTCAGCCTTCCTTATGTTTTCTTTCACAATGTAAGATTCCCTTTCCTGGACTTGGCTTTGTTGTCTCTTTGATAAAAAATTGATTTGGGGGTCTATTTTATGAAGTTAAAGAAGTGTATATATTTACATAAGCAGTGAGTAGTACTTGGACCAAGTGGGCCTCTGCAGATATAGAACAGACAGTGGTACATGTTGACTGAATCCATTCAATATTTTATTTTCTCATTAAATCTACCATAAAGTAAGCAGGATAATTTGGTAGCAGATTTAAGTTTTCATGTTATTCTGTAAGTGTGTAGCTATTGACAATTTCTTTGGTTCTTTGAACATATGATCCCAAGGCAGAGTTGAAGAAGGTAATTGCAATCAAGCTCTTTTCCATTACCCACACACTAAGCCGACTGAAACTATAGTAAGTACAACTTTGTGAGATTGATCTATTTTCATTTCAATATGGCAATCTCCAAGGACATTTTCTATAGGATCTAATTCAACAGAAACTACAAGCTAAATAAATAATAATTCCTCTTCAGCTGCATGTTCCCAGTTCTACAGCATGAAAGACAGGCATAAAGACCTTAAAGATTATTTTTTTTATATCCAGTAGAATGCATTATGATAAAAAGTAAACTAAAACTCACAGCATTGACTACTTTTTTGCAAAGCTACCATTTGATATTTACAACAATGAAATAATACAGAGAAATACAAAGCTGAAAAGATTTTTGTAACAGATTTTTCTTTTACCAGTTTGCATAATGTAGAAAGCACCTGTACACCAAATCTAAGAAGGTAGGATCTGGTTGTACAGGTGCTCATCTGCATTTTTATAATCCTAAATACCTTTATAAATCTGATATTTTTCTTTGAGCCTTTGTTAGGACTCCATATGTTATTTTAGTGGTCATACAGAGATACCATAAATCTGATGTCCTGTCAAAGTGAATACAAGAAACTCATCTAACTGTACAATGCAGTGTTAGCCAATGTAGAGTTTTCCTTTTCTGTGATTACCTGGAGCATTTTCCCTTCACATGAACTTAAAATAATTGCTGACAATTTAAAACCTGACAGCAGGTAGGTGACCTGCTGATGAAAGCCACAGCTCTGAGAGCTCCTGATTCAAACAATGACATTTTTTTTTCTTCACCTCACCTATTACTGTACAACATGGATAATAAGGAAAAAGCTGGGACTTAGCACTGACTCTCTCATTTCAGTTTTTCAGTTCAATTGCAGATAGGGCTGAGTTGCTCTTAAATACCTAACATTTCTATGCTGTATTACCATAGGAAACCTAGTGCATTTTATAGAATTTCCATAACACAAAGTAATCCTGCCTTAAAAAGTAACAGTTTTCTGTCTGAGTGAAAATAAAATGCTGGTATGCTTGGAATTAAGTATTGCCTGAGCAGAACATCTTGAAAGATATTCCTTTATAAAGCTGTTGCTTGTTTCTTTTTTCACCCACTCCTGGAGAGTATGAGATTTTGATTACAAGTGGCACATGTTGTAATAAGTCATATCTGCTCTACAAGTATCTGCTAACCATAAACATGACCCAAGGCACATTAGTCACCCAGAAAGAGCTTGTCAAAATAAAGCCTGTCTGCAGGAGGACAGAGGATGCTTATTGGAATCAAGTGAGTATCAAGGGTGGTCCCTGCTGCCACTGCTCCTCTGAAGACATGTTAATTAAACAGGATGCAAAGAAAATGTCACACGTTCCTGTTGTCAGAATCCAGGGAGAGATAACAGCCAATGACATAACTGGTTTCCTAAAGCTTTGGTTTGTTTTTTAATTTGTTTCTTACTAAAATGATTAATAGATACCAGGTTCCTTGAAATTAATCTTAAAGGATAATTTAACTTTCTTTTTTCTCCTTGTATTTAGTTCCTCCGTTGATATATTACACTTATTCCAAATATATTCATCTCCCAAAAATCGTGACTGTGCAACCTGGGGACAAAGAGCTTTCTGATCATAGGGGATTTAAAACAAAAGAGTATACTCTTACTTCAACTGTGATCAGGCTCTTTGTATCAGTTAGTTTAAGGCACAGACATTTTTCATAGCTGAAATTGCTGAGATTTTTATTCTGATTTTAATTCACCTGGCCAGAGACAAATTATTGTGTTTAAAGCTGATGGTGACACAGTGATAAAAACAGGCCTAGATTTTAACTGTTAATGTTGTGAGCATCAATTTGCTGAAGGCTTGCCTGTAAAGATTTAGAGGATATTGCTATATGTGGCTCAAACTGTATCTAATTATAATTTACCTATTTTATTACAAATGTGTCCCTTAAATCTGGTGCCAATCATAGTGCAAACAGAAACTCCATGTTATGTAATTAAAAACTAATTCTATTTTTAGTTCTTGTTCAAAACTGTAACTTCTCTTTACTATAGTGTATGCCAAAGCTTTACCAAATATTCTTTTTCTACAGAGCACAGCTTGCCCAGAATAGCAAAGAAATTGCCTTTACCATCAGGATCCCAAAGGAATGCTTGGGTAATTCTAAAAATTGTATTCCTAATATAAAATAACAAAAACTTGCAAAAATATTAATTCACAAATAAATGCTGTACAGTAACCATGAGCACACATATATGGAGTAAATTAAGCTTAACTGGATTTGAAGTTTGCAAATTAATCAATGATTCTAGTATGTCTACAGATTGATTCACTATTTTAGTAACAAAAAAAAGCCTTTGGGGGAAGAGAGATAAATAGTCTTTGTGTGGGAGATTAAAATTAGAATAAGTAGCACTTTAGATCTTCTATTTTAATCAACCACAAAAGTGTGAAAAAAAAATGCCCTGTATTGTATTGTGTCATCATCTCTACAACACTTTAAAGCCACATTCCCAGAGCTATTCTTAAAAGGATGAAGTGGAAGAAAATAGAATCAGGTTTGACAAGAATGTGTGAGTAAGGTGGGGAGTTGTATCAGAGAGATATGGTTTTATATATGTTTCCTAATCTTTGCAGTGAGGATGGAGAGAGGAGCTTGCTTTTCATTTTGGTGTTCTTGCTAATGATCATTTACCCGCTGAGCTGCCCAGCTCCTCCTCAAGGTGCAGGAGGTGAGTGCATCTCCTGCAAGGGCCTAACTGGAATGGGAGAAGACAGCATCCTCTTCCCTGGCCACAGGGAGGACATGTGAAAAGGCTGTGGCCAGGACTGAAAGACCCTCCTGGCCTCCATCCCAGTGCCCTGAGGGCCTTTGCCCCATGGGAACAGGGGAACGATGCAGGGTTTTTCCTGGAGCATGATTCCTGGGTGAAAGAGGAGAGCAGAAAAGGAATGTTTTTAAAATACCTCTCCTTGCCAGCATGCTTGTCTGTAGGTCTTGCCACAGTGATCTTTAAATAGCACCAGACAGCTTACACAGACTAATGAAATAAGTCTGCGTTGATGTTGGCACTTGAACGGCTTTGTTTCTGAAGGCTGCTTCGTGTTCTCCTCCGGCTGAGATGTGAATAACACAGCCATGACCCTGGGCACTGCCTTCTAAACATGATGATAGCCAGAAAACTGACAGGGGAAATAGGTCAGGAAGAACATCTGCTTGCATAGCTGTCCTTCGTTCTGTGAAAATGAGTCAATACCATGTGTGAGCCTACAGCACGGTGAGGGGGTTTCATGCTCTGTCTTTAGAGTCCCAAACCAGTGAAGGAGAAAGCCAGCTGGTCTTGGTGGGCTCCTGGTGACTGGAGACAGGGTGATTGCCCCCTTAGGAGCATTCAGGTCAGTGAGTGCAGTTTTGGATTATTATGAAATTTGAAAGTGGCATTTTACTGCAAGAGTTGAACGGAAATGAAGACAGTTCACCCAAAGGATGACCTGCATTTGGAAATGATGAGCTCTCTCCTAAGAGAGATTCTTTCAACCTAAGAAGTCAGATCAGCTTTGGCCATGGACCTAGTTACCCTTGTTTGAGTGAACTAAAGCAAATTCTCAGTTTTTGAAAACATGTTCAAACATACATATGCAATTTCCAAGACCTTCTGCCTCGGTCACTGTAAATTCCTGGCTGCCTTTGTTCTAGTGGTGGTACACATCACCTGATTTTGGTGCTCAGCTGGGTGCTCTGGATGAGATACCCACTGCATGGCCAGGTAAAAGCCACTCCTCCTGCTCTTGGTTTGCAGTAGTTGAGCCTGTACTTGCAAACCTAAAATAAGCCCCCTGAACCCAGCTTTCCTTTGATCTATAGTGAAGTGCATCTCTTCCAGTTAGAGTCAAAGGCTACATGTCATCTTGTAAAACATCAAAAAAGTGGAAGGCTGGCATCAGATTTCTAATGTGGGGGAAGAAAGGCTGAATATACCAACAGCTATTTGTTACTGTTCCAGTGAAGTTCTTCAGTTAAGAAGAGCAGGGAAACAAACATATTCCTGCTGATGCTGGTACTTGGTGTTGTTTATGTGCATGAAGCAGCAGCAGCAGGATGGCAGAAGCCATCTGTTTACAAATCACAATTTTTAACATGGGTTCTATCACTCAACTCAAGGCTGCTGTAACAGAGACAAACTATTTACTTCTTCGTGTTTGACACGAGCTTCTTCCATTCCGTCTGGACTAGGTCAGCATCTCCTCCTAAGAGCTTGCTCTGCTACAAATGCTTTAAAGCAGGTCACTTAGTGTTTGACTTGGTGACTTGAAGCTGGGCATTTTGCCCTAAGTGGATGTAATTTGTCACTGGCAGCTCTCAGGTTTAACAGATCCTTCTAAAGTTCAGTTTCTGAGCTGACTTCAGTATCCTGGCATTGCAGCTCTTGCAGAGCACACTAGGATGCCGCCCCCCTCCCCTTTCCTCTGCAGAAACCCTCACCCTGCTCACACAATGCTTTCAAAACCTGGGTGTGCTACAGCTTGCACACTTCCCTGCATAGCTGCACATAGCACAACTTGGTGCTATGTCTGCCTCTGGGTGTACCAGAGGAGGAGGAGGTCACCCGGACTGCTGCATGTTGGTCCCTATGGTGAATTTTCTCTCAAAGAGCCACAGGTGCTTGGGCCACGTGGGGCTCTCAGTGACAACCTAATCAACTCCTGTCTTCCCAGGTTTTCACATTCCCTATTTGAGTAGTTTTTCTGAATTTTGTTTTTACAAGTACTTTTTGAATAAGCCTGTGAGCATCTAAGACTACAAGCTTGGAACTAGGTGATTTTTAAAGTCCCTTCCAGCGCAAACCATTCTGTGATTCCACAATTCTAAGCATGCTTCTGTGGAAGAAGAGTTCCTTTAAGCATATTTGTACAGAATGCAAAGATTTCATAGACCTTATAGCAAGTGCTTTGTGTTAAAACAAATTCAACATACTTTTTATGGGATCTGTCCAAGAAATCTTAAAGTTATCTTTGGATTTAGCTCTGGGACATGCAACAAGGTGGAATAATTTAATTTGATTTGACACACTGGCCTGAAAGATCAACAATTGGACTTGTGATGATACACTTGCATAGACTGACAATTAGCTTTTTGATAGTCCTTTCCTTGTGTTGCTTTCCTCCTCTCCCTTCACTGCCTTTAATTTCCTTCTCCTCTACCTGAACTCTGAAAGCAATCTTTTGTTAAAATAGGTAGTGATCAGATAACAAGAAAGATGTGTCTTAGCATTCAGATGAAGTCATCTACCTGAAGGGTACTCTAGTCTGGATGCCTCTAAAATCCAATTTAAGTCTCTTGGTATTAGAAGTACTAGAGTTTAGTCACACCTGTATGTTGTAACTTTTAAATAATACTATTTAAATAATTATATGTTAACAGTAGTATTATACAGCTCTTTTCTTAGAGTCATCACACCTTGTACTATGTGGAACTTCTCTACAACTTACTGAAAAACAAGTTTGAAGTTTCAACAATCATAATTTTCTGGGAAAAAGAAATATTTTGCAAAAGTTTTATCCATCAGCTCAGACCATGATAGGACACTTCAAATCTCCTTTTCATGTTTCTCTTGACGTTAACTGCTGGTGAGATAAGTGTGATTTGTGCAAACACTTGTGTTGTGATGGCACCCATTCACTACAGGTGATCTGGCTACTTGGGTGAGCAGGGACATTGCCTTGCAGGAAAAACATACCTGTGCTTAACTCAAAAAAAGAATGAAAGGAAAAGCTGCAGGTAGAATGAAACATAACACAAAAAGCAAAACATCTCTATTTCTGGGCTCACACAGCCTAAGAAGTATTATTCAAGTGTGCCAGAATCCACATAGAATCTGAGGAGCTGAAAAGACCAGAAAATATATACTGTATGTGTTTATGCTTGTACTGTTTTGTGTTGTTCCACTATGGCAGAGGTGGTAATGGGCTGCGTATTTATGTCCCCTGTAGCCCTGCGTCCAGCAAAATAAATGCCATCCTTTAAGTAATCAGAATATTTATACTGCAGGCCCTTGGTAAGGGAACAGCAGGAGTTTAGTGCTTTAACAAACATTTGAGCGTTGGAGTGCAGCATTTCTTTAAATATTTTTTTTTAAAGTTAATATTTTTTTAGATTTAAAAAAAATTATCTTATCAAAATACTTCATAGAATCACAGGATGGTTTGGGTTGGAAGGAACCTTAAAGATCATCTAGTTGTAACCCCCCTGCATGGGCAGGGACACCTCCCACTCTACCAGGTTGCTCAGAGCCCCATCCAACCTGGCCTTGAACTCTTCCAGGGAGTGGGCAGCCACAGCTTCTCTTGGCAACAGATGCCAGTGCCTTACCACCCTCACAGGACATAATTTCCCCCTAAAATCCAATTTATTATAAAATTATACATTGACTATATTTTAAATTATATATTCAATATAAATTGAATCACAGCCCTGACTGAACAAGAAATGGAGGGTTTTTCCTGCTTCACTGAATTGCACAACTCCCCTGGGCTGTAGATGGGCCAGGACATGGCCTGTGGCATAGTTTCAGTCATCTACTGTAGCAGGTGGTCAATTTAACTCAAAACCAATTAGTTTTTGAGGTCTTGTTTCCATAATGCATCTTCATTTTTTAAAAGGTGTTCTCTTGAAACAGATACAGCCTCTAGCATTTATTAAATGTTTTCTCAGTTAATCTCCAATCTATACCATTGTCAATACTTTCAAAGATCATCTGATATACATTAGCTGTCTTCTCAATATGACATGGAAGAGGTTTTTTTGCAGTCTCTCCTGTAATACACCCGAAGGGGTATGTTTTTAACTGCTGACTGAAATACTCCCTGAATGCCAGCAATGCACTCATCATCATTTCAAGCAATGTGTTTATCTGAAATAGTTTCCTTCTGATAGTTTTGTTTGATGAATAGAAAATGCAGCTTTCAAATCACTGTGAATCAAGACTAGAATTTTTGGAGAATGTTTATAAAAGCAAGAATGGGTCAGACATACTACCCTTGGATGCTAGTCAATGTTTTCTTTTCTTGTGATGTTGCCACCTTACAACAACCCATTCAAATCCAGCATCAACTTATTAGAGTTCACTACTCAGCAAAAGATACAGCTGTGTTGCTCGTGTGAAGAATATGGGCATATAATTCAGATGGCTTCAGCACACAGGGACCCACATCAAGATTACACAAAGGCAGAACTCTCTCAAAGCTTTTGTTACTGAATTGTCAACAAGATGTTTCTTGGTTTGTATTATTTTTTTTTAATTTTGCCACTGGGAGCTAATTATTTGGACAAAGCTCAGTCTCTCTCCCTCCCCATGCTCTTAGTGTTTTGCTTTCACTCCTCTCCATTGCTTCTGCTCTGCTGCATCTCAGAAATGAGCTTCTAGCATTATCCACAGATACCATTATCCTAAAAGGAAGGGGAATAAACATTTTATTGTATGTATTTGGTATCTACAGGCAAATCTGTGAACTTATTTGAAGTTTCCAGCATAAAGAAAATGCTTAGGATAGATAATGAACAACTGAAGACAGTAATCTTACAGTATTAAACTAGAAATCTGAATTTATAGTCTAGTGTTCTGTAAACACAATTACTGAGATATGCAGGTTGATTTTATTAACTTCCAAAAACTTCCAGGCAGATGAAAACAAAAAGTAAGTGCCATAAATTATTATAGAATTTTTTCCATTTAAAATGACAAAACCCCAAGGAGGGCTCAGAAACTACTGATAAACTAAACTGTACTTGCAAAATTTCACAATACTCTTGCTGGTTGCACTGTCAAAATACATTTGATGTTGCCAGGGAAGACAGCCATTACCCTTCCCACGTACTCTGCCGTGGCTTCATGTGCTGAAAACCAAAGGAAAGGGTTTCCTAAATTTTCCCTGGAGAGAAAGAGCTTCAATAGCAGCATTGTAGAGAAATCAGGGGAAGCCACAGAACTGCTTTTATTATGAGTCCTGTCTCCAGCCTAGCCCTGTGCTAAAATGATGCCATTTGTTTTCACAAACATCTTGACCTTGTCTGTCTGTGGTGAGGCAGGTGTGTGCTGTGCTTTCACACGCAGCATTTCAGTGGTGCCTCACCACTGGCTGACAGATGCCAACCCAAGGGTTTGCATTTCCCTCTCTGTCTCTGCCAGGTCTCCTGGGGCCCTCCCACAGCAGATCAGAGAAGAGGTATCCTTGCCTGCACCCTTCTGTGGTCAGTGGCTGGCTGGGCTTTGGGACAGGTTGGACTCTGGACAGTGACTGACTGTCAGCCTTTTCACCCCATTTCCACTCTCATGAAATGTAGCACCAGCCTGAATGGGCCTTTTGCACTTCATGGTGTGACCCCTTCCGAAAACGCAGCCCTTAACCTGCTGGAGAACCAAGCAAGGGCTGGACAGTCCCATTGGTGCTGTTTGTGCCTCTGGTTAGCAGAAGGTGACAAGGCTGTGCCCCTGCCTGCCAGGCACATCACCAGCTCCTGTCCCAATCTCCTCTCATGGACCAGAGCAGCGCTGGTGACTGCATCCCATCAGGGCTGCCAGAAAGGTATATTTAATATACCTTCTCTATTTAATTAGAGAAGCATCTGGTGTTTCACTAGAGATGGTAATGCACAGGAAAAAGCCCCGTGTACCTCTGCAAACCCTTCTGTGGGTCTGCCTTCTTGCTAGGCACTGACAGTTTTTTCATGAGCCTGGAAACAATTCGTGGGGTTATTTTTGGTTGTGTCCCACTGTTTTATTATGTCAAGATTAAATGGGATAACAGATGCAGTAATTAAAAATGAAAAAGTGACAGTTATTTTTGGCTCAAATAGTTACTATTAACTGACATGGTAGATGGGTTCTTAAAGTCAGAAATCTATGCAATAGCAGTCAGAATAGTTGTTATTTCCCCACTGTTTATGAAAGGCTTATGACTCATGACCTACATCCAGCCAATTGCATACCTTTATTTCAGATGCTATTTAAATTACATTTAATTTAAACGAGGAGAAACAAACTAAGAAAATATCTGAGAGGTTTTTTCAGGCTTTATTTAACACAAAAATAGGATATATCTTGTTTTCCAGAATAACATATGAGACTAATTAATAAACCTAAATGAACAGGAGACGAACCCTGTGCTTACCTGTAAAAAGATTTTATTGAAAGATTCTTCATATTTTAAGCAAATGAAATCTGTATGGATACATCATTTACTTACTTTGTTTCTGAAGCATGAATTAATTAAGTCTTAGTTACTGTTTAAAAAATGGTGTCAGAACAACAAGCTGTGAAGAACAGGTGAATATTAACCAAGAAACACAGAAAACCAGAAATAATGATGCTTACCACTCCTTATCTTAAAAATAAAATTAAAAAAAAATCACATTCAAGGTGTTGTCTTAATACTGCTTAGCCCTGTGACTCATTTTCCATATAGTGCATTTAGATATGAATGCAGTTGTACATGGGTAAGATTCTTGGAGATTTTCAGAGATGAACACATTGTCAGTGCTCTACATAAAGTAAGTAACAAAATGTGTTGTTTCTTTGAGTATGCAGAGCTGTCTTTTCTGTTTCTTTGTTTATGATCTAACAGAACCTGGAAGATATTCAGGGATCTTGTAGATGGATATCCTACAATCTTCTGTGTAAGTGCTTACTCAGATATTTACCTAATCACAATAACAAGAATGTGGATGTGTGCATATATATAAAAAGATTGCAATTATGTACCCATATGTGTATATTTACATATAAATAGTTAATTATTTTACAACCTTAAAAGGAATTGCTAACTTAAAAGCTATTAAAAAAACATAACACTTTAAACTTCATAACTTAAATATGTTATAATTGAAACACAGTTTTTTTAAATTTATATTATTAACTGTAGGACCAGGTCTATGCTGTTTAGGTGCCTAAATTTAGATGGGAAATGTCTTCCTTTAAAAGCTGTCGAAGATTTAGGTATTCACTTCATAAGGGCTGATTCACTTGAGAGTCCAATGTAATAGGAAACAAAACATTTCCACAATCACCCCCTGCCTTTGATGCCAACTTGTGTGGTTTGGCTCACTATTAAATCACCTTTCCCTCCCCCCAGAACGACAACTTCATGCAGAGCCCCTGTGCGGGGTGGCTGCTGGCCCTGCTGTCCCCTGAGCTGGTGTGTGTGCCAGACTGTGCAGGGCACCAGGCTAGGACCCAGCTCTGGGAGCTCCCATGCTTCCATCCCTGGGGATGTTCCCTGCCACCATCTGGTTTAGCAATAGTGTGACTTGAAGGTTTGTCTGAACTGCTAAATAAAAGCAGGCCAGGAAAAGGGGTGAGCACTGAATCCCCACCAGCCGTGCTCCTTAAACTGCTCACTCCCTGGCTCTGCTTTGGGCCACGCTGCCAAATCTTTCCTGGGCAATCTGGAATACATGGCTGCTGTATAATCTCCTGGAGGAACAGATTCCTGGTGGCAGAGTGAACAAGCCTGCAGCAGGTGTGACTCAGGGTACCCTCCTCTCTTCTCCTGTGCTATCTGAGTGGAACTGGCAACCTCAAACACCCCGTGTGTCATCGAACCCCACAGCGTACAGAACGTTTGATAGTCCTGGGTTATAGCATGGAGCAGCAGCACAGCCCTCATGTGGTTTCAGAGCCTTTGAACTGGAAAAAGCACAAAAACAAAAGTATAATGTTTTTAGTTCCATAGGTATATCACACTGCAGAGACAGAGCTTGAAGTGACATTGAGCTGATATGGTCCCAAGCAGATGAACTGAGACAATCTGCATCAACTGCTTTTGGAGCCAGGAATCAGAGTGGCTTTACCAATACAGACCCAATGCCCTTGGAGCTTCTGAAGCTCGAATGGGGTGGGATGAATCCCATCTCTTGTCTCTAAATGTTACTGACAAACATCTCTCTTCCCAGACCTGGACCTTTTCCAGGCAGGCTGAATGCACCCAAAAGAACCTGCATGGTGAGACTGACTTGGCACTCACACCAATTTAACTTATTTGAAATCAAGTTAAATTAAACAGGATCAGCTGTTGAGGTCCAAAGGTAGCTGCTAGTTTGTAAAACAGGTAGGCAATGACCAATAACTTCAACTTTCACTTAAGTCCTCCCTTGGAAGGAAGGATAACCTCTACTACATGGTGTTATTCCTGCCCCCAGAAAAGTATCATGAATCTTTGACCATCTAGTAGGTTATAACAGACCTTAAACTTCATTCTATTTCCTTAAACCACCTTAAAAATTGTGAAAAAGTGTGTGAATACAGCTTCAAAATCTATAGCTGCAATGTCAGATTTAATTTGTACTCCCATAAGATCACTACTGAGAATGTACTTGTTTTGCTTGTTAATGTCATGTGAGAGAAACCTCTCTTTTCCACCCATCATTTCCAGAGCCTTGTATTTACTTGTATCAATAATAACTGCATCAAATTTGTCCTCAAACTGTGATCAAGACAATTCAAGTTCTGCTTCTTACATACTCCTAAATACAGCCCTAGAAAGAAAAATTATGAAAAAAACCCCCACTTGTTAAGGCATATTCTATGACTAGACTTAAGGGACATTCCTTATCTATAAGGACTTGAACAAGGACTGTGTATCTCTGAGCTCATTTGCATGAACTGCTCAAAAAGGAATCATAACTAGAAGATCTGGATAACTTACTAGTTTTAACAGAAAGGTAATAATGATATTAATTTATCCCCTTTGTCTATAGTGCCAGGTAATGCATTTTGGCAAGCATCACTTGTAGCTAGAATTATTTTCCCCTGGGTATGTGCAAATGACTCCTCTCCATCCAAATATGTCTTGCCTCTCTCTGCAGAGAAGCACAGGCTAGCTTCTAACTTTAATCAATATTACGATCAACACTGAATCAAATTAAAGCATATTTGCTTGGCATTTCGGATGATGAAGTAATGCTCTTCCCCAGCTCCAGCAAGACACCAGAGATCTGCAGTAGGCAGCTGGGAAGATTGGACAGTGCATCCCCTCCCTGGCTGCATCACACACTCCAGAGCAGTGGATGATACCTGTTTTTCCTGGCAGAGGACCAGCTGATGAAGATAAACCAGCATGGGGAGAACTTTAGTGCTGCAAATTTCTCCTTGGTGAGAGATGCAAGCAGGTGACAAGAATTTATTGCAGCACCTTTGCAGCCTCTGATGGGGGAGGTCTGCTGCAGAGGAAGCCCTTGACTCCCTTGGTTTTCCTCCTCTCACTGCTCCCCTGGGGTAGAGATGCTGCTTCTGCAGCAGCTGCTCCTCCTGCCCATGCTTTTGCAGGGATGCTTGACTTAATTTAAAATATTTATTTGGCATTTGGTCCAATTCCCATTGCTTGAGAAGTCTCTTCTATGGTGGTTATAAAAGCAAAGGCTAAGTATTTTGCAAAAGGCTGGACTATGAAAAAGCAACCTCTAACTGTTTGTTGCTGTACACATCTCTGGCTGTACTCCAGTTTCTCCCCTTGGAATGGCATTTCTGCAGTGCCATTTCTTTATATAAGCTATTCTTCAGAACCTGCAGAGCAGCTCTGCTTGATTAGCCTTGAAAAGTAGACAGTAAATGACAATTTATTATTGATAAACATTTGAAAAGTTTGTATCTGGACTGAATACTTTTGACACTAGAACAAATATCCAATACCTCCTTTAGGGCTAACTGGATAAGCCATTTAGAAAGTTTGCGTAGAAATCAATCATTTCCAATTTTACATTAATTCTTACATAAACTCTGTGCTCTACAAAATCAGGGGAGTGAACACATTTGTTACCATTAGTCACTCATCTGGCTCTCTGCAATATTATCTAGAGAAGCTAGAATAATCCTTTGTGCCAGAGCAATAGCTTCCAGCTCAAAATGCAGATCATGCACCACAACTTTATTTATGGCCTTTATCCCATTTCCCTGCAAACAGAAGGGCTGGACAGACAAAATGTTGAAAAGAAGTATCAGAAATCTCTGGAGAGCAGCTGGTGTCTTTTATCTGGAAATCCTCTCATGCCTATGTTTCAGGATTTGAATGGGGGGGTTTTTTTGTTTTTTTTTTTTAATGGTGTCTGATGTCTAGTTTTCAGGTCTAATTTGCTGCACTGGGTTACAGTCCAGCTATACCCATTACATGCACTGAACAGGTACCAAAGTGTGTGCAGGGAAAGGGAGCAGAAATGGCATTTCGGTGCCATATGGTGAAGGACTGTCTGGCACCTGACATTTTTATCTCAACTATCTATCCTGTGCTCTACAACTCACCTTCAACATCCACCTTACAGAGGTATAAAGGTGGACTTTAAACAGAACAACCAGAGCTTGATTTTCTACTCTTTTGTACATCTTGCTATGATTTATGACTCTCTGTTTCTTTTTGAGGCAGGTCACATTTCAGAGCAACTTTACCCTCCTTCCAGTTTTCACCAATTTGCTTTCATTGCTGTAAAATGTAAATCACCACACAATCTGCAAGGCAAGGTCTCCTAGAAGACATGCCCTCAATTTCTGCTGCTCTGTTGTAAAACTATGTTACAGTCCAATCTCCAGGCAGTACCACTGAAAAGAGTAGAATGGGAGGTGACTTGTAGCCACCTCTCCATGCTCTGCTGTCTTGGGGGCAGGTAACAGGTTAAATCAGGTACAGGACTTGTGGAGAAGAACTGAAACACATTGGTGTGCCATGGGCTGTCCCCAGCCTCTGATGGGCCCGTGGAGCTTTGCCAAGCATTCAAAAGTTCACATTACAGCTTTCTGTGCCCCCTGAGAGCACTAATTCTAATGATGTTTTTTGAAGACATCTGTGTCTCTAGACATTGCCTACATAGCTTTTTCTGTAATTATGGATTTGTAGTTATGTACTTAATGATGACACCTCTTCTGTCTGATAGTAAATGTATTTTTACATAATAGCACTTAAGCTCTATATATTTGCAAATCAAAATGAGATTCTTACTGCAAATGAAGAATTGAAAAATAATTATACCATACCTTTAATTATAACATAAACATTCTGGATCATTTCCCAAGAAAGCATATGAGAGCTCTGGTAAGACACTTACACTGGGTTCCTGCAACAGTCCTCATAGCATGCTTTCCATGCCAGTCTAAGTAATCCAAAATGTTAAGTTTTGTTATTGCTGGCTCTGAAGTAACTGCATTGCACTTAAAATAGATGTACAATTCATGAAAATGAATCATTAAAAGGAATTGAGTTGGATTATGCCTGGCAGATGTTGTCACAAACATTACTGAAATACTTAAACACTTCTTCCAGCAAGCAACAATAAGATGCTGGGCAGTATAATGATCCCAGAGCCAGAGAAGCAAGGCTTTTCACACTGATGCAAGAAGGGCTGGTTCACATTGTCATCGACATTTTTGTTAAAGGACTTAATTGCAGCCAGGTCTATAGGGTCGCCAAGACATTGCTGTGAGTTTGATTGAAACCCACCTTATGTGAGCCCATTTTGGTGTTTAAATACCATAGAATCCTAGAATGGTTTGGGTTGGGACAGACCTTAATGATCATTTAGTTTCAACCCCTTAGTTCCAAATATAGCAGGTCCACAGCAGACCCTTCATGTCACATGTGGTATATGTCCAGCCATCTTCCTGTGATCCAGGGACAGCACTCATGAGACACTTGTCCATTAAGGTCTCCCCAGAAAAGACTGGTGTATGTAGGGATGAGTCTTCACTGGCATCCTGGTTTGAGGCTCATTTTAACTTTTGGAGGAAAAAGGCCTTATCAATTTCTTCAGCAATTGAACAAAGTATGCAGTCTCCCAGCTTATCCAGGATTTGAGTAAGATCCATGCTAACTGCTGATGTCTTCAAAGCACACAGCACCTAAACAGAGCTTGACAGATGTTTTCTTTACTATGTGTAACTGACATGACTACAAACTGGCAAAGGAGTTTATCAGTTGCTTTAGCTTAGATAATGAGCTTAGTTTTCTTTCTGTACTGCTGAAATTACACAGAAGTGCCTGCCTGAAGGAGACATATTGACCAAATCTTGCTTCAGCTCTGAGCACCAAGGAGCTGACTCACTCCAGTCTCACACGTGGAGGTTTTTCCCCCATGGTGGGGTCTGTGTGGAGGCCAGGCTGCTGGCTGCTCTCAGCTCAGCTGTCAGCACCCGGTGATCTCCATCACACTGGTCAGTTAGCCAGGGAAGGGGTAAGTGGTTGGCTTGCCTGAAACATTTTTCCTTGCATCATCCATGCATGAGGGGGAGCAGACCTCCAAAATGAGCATCTGTCTTATGACAGATTTCCTTCATGGCCAAATCCCACTCTGCTCTTGTAACTTTGAAGATGCTACTCTTCTGCTTCTGGGTTAGTAAGCTTTCTCATGACTAGGAACCACTCCTCATTTATCATTTTTTTGCTTCAGCATGTTGAGAATATGGATTAGCCATTTTCCAGTATTTTACACTATTAATTTTTCCTCTTAATTTCTGGTGCACAAATGGTAAAAGCTTGAGTAGTGAGCGGATTCGGCAGCCACAGCCTCTCCACCATACACAGACAGCAGTGGTATCTGCACTGCACAAAGCCTTTGCACTTTGTTTTTCCTTATGATGAAAGGTCTGTTCTGTTTCCTGGGTTATGAATACCTGCAGAACCTGTCTCAGTAGCTCCCTAAAGCTTTCTCCTTTCTCAGATTTATTGCTGCTGTGCTCTTTTCATATAACATTGCCCAAAAATGCTTTTTTTTCCTGCATGAACACATTGCGATGTTTCTAGATCTTCTGAACTTGTGGCCCATAACCCTCCTGTGTGGTTTCACCAGCACCCATCCGAGTTACATTGCTTTTGGAAAGCCATAAGGAACCTGGCCTGGCAGCAGCTGTGTGGGCTGCCCAAGTGAAATGGGGCACTGGGCTCATTGCCCCTGCATGTGTCTGATAGCTATGGCTGGTGTTGGGGGATGGTTTTTGGTAAGCCCAGGTCCTCTGGGTAAACTCATACCCAGTGGGACAGCCAAGAATTGTCATCAGTAAAGCAGCATTTGGCTTCACTCTTAGCTATGGCACATCTGAAGCCCCTTCTGAAGGTGAGAAGGAGAAGCTGTGGCAACCTTGGAGCATTTTTAGAATCAGAGGACAGAAGACTGCAAAATGTCTTTTTCATCTTACTGCTGAGTACACATTAAACTCATTTAAAAATGCAAGTGCTGAATGCTAATACAGTTTTGCCTTTTAACTGAGCGGCCTTTCCTGTAAAGCTAGAACTAGGGTTGTCTCTGAAGGATTGGTTAATGTCTTGAGCCTAAGAAACCCATCTGTTTATATTAAAAGATTGAAAAGTTCTTCTCATTATGGGAGCTCTGTAACTGAGTTCCCCAGAGAATAAAATTAATAAGAAACTGCTTGTATTTTCCTGAGTATAACAAACAATGAAGCTTTCAGGAGGCAGCATTTTTTTTTTCAGGAAAGGAGCCATAGTTTTCATAATTTTAGGCAAGAAAAAGCATGAAAGTGTTTGAGATTTTAAAGTCACTCCTGAAGGAACAACCAGCTCTTCAGAGGGCTGGAACACAAGGCAGCACCCTGGGGAATGTTCTGATTTCAGAAAAGCTGATGTTATCATTACAAAGAGCACTAAAACTCTGTTCCTGTGCACTATGTAAAGGCACGTGAAGTTTTGCTCTCCAATTCAGATTCCTCACTGATTAGTAAAAATTAATAATACCATGATTACCTTTCCATATGAAGGTGAATTTAAGATTGTTTACAATTAGAAAAGAAAACTGACACCTCATTTTAAAAGTTGCCTCTGCATTTTCTTCTGATGGTATTTTCCTGGTAGGCAAAAGTCCCAGCTGCAAATCTCTGCTCTCTCCTTGTAAATATTTGCTGCAGAAGTGACTTCTCCCCAGTGAGGGCCATGGCACACATGTGGCTCACTTGGTGTTTGGTCACTGAAGGAAACCCAAGGGCAGCCCTGGTAGAGACCACGTGTTAGCCATGTGTGTAAAGAGTTCAGAGCAGCAACTGATGTTTCATGACTTCCATTGAGCCTAGAATATAATTAATGCTTAACAAATAGAATTAATGATAACAAGAGCATTCCTGCAATAATACCATTACGCTTCCCTTGACATTGAGTTGCACCATGGACCTTACCCTGGTTTTAAACAACGAATCCCAGTGATCACAACAACAGAGTGGGATTACATCCTCCTATGTGGTCTATGCTGCAAAAGGAGTGACTGCCCAAGGTGCCTCAGGAATGCACTGTGCAACACACAAATGCCTCAATCACTCCTGCGCTGCTCCCACCATGTCTTGTTCAGACTATTTAAAACAGCTTCCCCAAATTATGAACCTTTGCATAAGAAATGATGCGTGGTTCAAACACAATGAGGAGCATTCTGCACAAACCTCTGTTGGGAAGCAGGGGCATGGGAGCAAGAAGCAGTTTAACAGAGAACTTGCATTGTCTTTAAACACCACAATTAAACTAAAACATTGTCCTTGCAAAGAAAAAAAGATATGCTGAGTGGCCACTGCTGTGGGAAGCTTTTGATGAAATATTTAGGAGAGTACTTTCTGAATGTGGCTAATTTTCAGAAGGCGTATTAAAGTTTTATGGAGGCCCTAATTTAATAATGGAGGACGAATGATTTTATTTTATCTTGGGTTTTAACAAGGCTGGATGAATGCAGGTTGGCTCAGTGAATCTGCGAGAGCTCAGGGCCATGTGGTTCACAGCTTTTGCAGAGTGGTTTCCCTCCAGCTGAGCACATCGTGTCACCCTTAATTGGACTCTGAGCCCTCGTGTCCACTTTGCACCTGAAAACGAGACACAAGGAAACCTGCCAGTTGCAAGAGGAAATCACCATCCATGGCACAGCTTTTTGTTAAATCCTCATTAATCACCTCTACCTGTCCCTGGCCCAATCTTTCCAGACACAGGCAAATCACGTTGAGGAAAACAGAAAGGAGGCAGGGTTTTTTTTTCTGTGAGACACTGGTTGTCCCTTCTGTGTTGCTAGGTTGTTCTCACACCCACCAAACCACCTCATCCATGGTGGGAACTGTGGTGGTGGGAGTTTGCAGGGACAGTTGGAAGTGTGGGAGCAGCAGAGCCGATGCTGACACCCCACAGTTCTCCTATGCTTTCGTTGCTCTGCTGCAAAAGATCTGCTTCTCCAACCTGGCTCAAATGTTCAGAAAAGTAGGAAAAATTGTCTTTTACATTTACAAGAAAGAAAGAGATCAATTGAGCCTCAAGCCATTGATCCATCCTGTTCAGATCCCTCTGGAGAGACTTTCTATCCTCAGGCAGATCAGCACTCATGCCCAACTTGGTTCAAATATACTGAGCATTCACTCAATTCCCTCATCCAGATCAGACAGAGATTTAAAGGGAACTGACCCCATCACTGAGCCCTGGGGAACACTGCTTGTGACTGTCAGCCCTATGGATTTAACTCTGTTCACCATAACTCTTTGGGCCTGGCTGCCCAGCCAGATTTTAGCCAGTGAATGGTAGGTACTCCAGGCTTGGTGTAGCCAGTTTCTCTAGGAGAATGCTATAGGAAATGGAGTCAAAGGGTAGGTAAACAACATCCACAAGCTTTCCCTTGCAGGTCACCTTGTCATGGGAGATCAGGTTCATCAAGCAGGACATACCTTTCATGAACACCCTCTGACTGGGCCCGATCACCTGGTTGTCCTGCGAGCACTGCGTGACGGCATCTCCAGGGTGATCTGCTCCAAAACCTTCCCTGGCCTGTAATTCTCCAGATTCCTCCTGGTCTTGTAGATAGCATTCACATTTGCTAAGTTTTCAGAGCTGTATCAGTTTTCAGCACTGCCTCAGTTCTGCTGGGAACACAGATATTTTGCTGTGGTGCCAGCACTGAATTGGTTGCAGCATATGGCAGCTGTGCTGGTGCGTTTTGACTGGAGAGACACTGCCTGATGTCAGCACAAAGTAACTCATTTTAAATCCATTCACCCAAACACACATTCAGGATCTTCAGAAATTATTACCATGATATTAAGATACATGTTTAAAGCTTTGCAATTAATTGATATACCCAGATTAATATACAATGCAGACTTGGTCTTAGATACTGGGAAAGTTTCTAATGTAATGAACTTAAAAGCAGAGTGACAGATGTGCCAGATGGCACAGTTTGTGAAAACAAACGCATTTCTAAAAGAGTGTCCTGATCTCTACTTGAAACAAATTTTAATTTAAAATTGAGGGACATTTGCATAAAAAGAGTTCAGAGAACTAGTTCGAAGGTTCACTATGAGACCAGAGCAGTTCTGGTTTAAGGCAGTAGAAGGTGGGAAAACACAAGCTAATTAAAAGAATTCCCAGTGCTGGAATTTCAAGTGTAAAATTGTTGGTGTGAGGGAATCAGATTGTTATGGAAAGCTTTCTTCTGGCAGGTGACAGCCAGTACAGTCTGTGTTCAAGAACTGTCAGCAAAACTTTGGCATAGGGTTATGTAAATAACCATTAATCTGATGGGAAATGACTCATTTAATTTTGGAGTCTTTTAAAGGTTTTTTTTAAACCTTAGGTCATCCTTTGAATGAAAATGCTGTTCTGAAATGAAAATCCAGAATATGCTCAAACAAAAAAAATTGAAAAGAAACAAAACTGTTATTTTTTAAACTTTTAGTCTGATTAGGCAATTTCCACCTGAGAAAGAATTAGCATGCCTTGTTGAATTCATTATTTGATGTAGAAAAGGTTCCCATATCTCTGGATGGGGTGGAAGTAGGAGATGAATTCAGGGGTGGACATAGGCAGTTTGTCTGATTCATACCTGAATCTAAATCCAGTTCCTTGGAGTTTTTTCTTTCTTTTACTAATCTGATTACATCTAATCTGCCAGATTAAAGCAACACTGGCGCCTAAATCTTTTTTGCTGTAAAACCTAGGAAGGGTGAACAGGCCCTGGCCTGGGTTCTCTATCCTGCTGCCAGGAGGCACAGCTGCCTGCTCTGCCTGCACAGGGCTCCCCGAGGCTGACAGGACCTGCTCACATGGGGGCTGAAACCACATTCCTGCAACCTTTCCAGCTGGTCATCCAACAGAGGCATGGAGAAGATGACAACGTTCTTTGTTCCACAAAGGAAGCAGAAAGTAGCTGTGATCCTGTTGGCCAGCAGTGTCATAGCTGTGGGAGAAGGTCTGGTTTCCAGCCTTGCCCAGGGTTTGATGGTGTGTTACTTTTTTTCAGCTAGCTCTGAACTTTTGGCTTACAACTTGTGCAAGGCTTGCATCTGACCTGTCCTCCACTGGCTCTTGCCCCATCTTTTTTTATTTCTTTCTTCTGTTTTCCTATCTGGCCTTCCTCACTCAGCTCTTCAGGCAAGAGCTGTCTTCTGGCTGTTTCTACCATGCCTAGTAGAGAGCAGCTGTGATTTTCATAGGCAACATTTAGCACCTTCATATTACAGAAGGAAATAGTGTTTTCTATCTTGCTGCTGAGAGGCAAACCACATGAAATGCAGTTATAAGACATTTTAATGCAGAAGCCTTTTTCAGTGCACACAAATTGCAGGATTTTTGTGCTCTCCACAAAGCCTATATGTGAAATGATTCACAGCAGGGTCATTTGAAACCTGATGTAGGCCTCCCTCTGCCTTCCTTATGGAAAGACACAGCTCCAAAGGGAAAACTGTAGTCACTGAGAGGAGTTAGAAGAGTTTGACCAAGAATAACATCCAGCAACAGGATGCTCAATGGAATTAGGGGTAAAACTTCAACATCTTTGACAGGAACCTTCCTGGGCAAGAGCATCCATTCCTGTTTAAATAAAACATGGGTAAGTATTCACAGTCTGGTGCATCAAATAAATTCACTTTCCTGTCTTCTCAAAAGCTCTTAGTGGCATGATGTGTGTGTCCAGAGAAGGGCAACAAAACTGGTGGAAGGTGTAGAGCACATGCCTTCTAAAGAGCAGCTGAGGGAATGGGTTGTTTAGCCTGGAGAAAACAAGACTGACGGTAGACTTTATGTCTCTCTACAACCACCTGAAAGGAGGCTGTAGAAAGGTGGGTATCAGTCTCTTTTCCCAAGTAATAAATGATAAAAAAAGAGGATATGGCCTCAGTTTGTGCCAGGTGAAGTTTAGGTTGAATAGTAGGAAACATTTCTTCACTCAAAGGGCTGTCAGACACTTGCACAGGCTGCTCTGGGAAGTGGCTGAGTCACCATCCCTGGAAGTAGTAAAAGATGTGGTAGATGTGGTGTTTAGGGACATAGTTGAGTGGTGAACTCAATGATCTTCAAAGTCATTCCAACCTAAATGATTCTTCACAAGGAAGAAAAAAAATGCACATATTAAGTGTTCTTTAAAAGCAGCTACAGTTTTAAAACGGTTCCCTCTTTCTTTTTCTATATGCTCTTCAAGCCTCAAAAAAAATTTTGAAAATATATTATAAAAAGTGCAAGATAGTAAGTGTATTTGGCAGCTCAGAATTATTTCAGAGAACTGCTTTTCATTCCTATCAAATGCATTATCTATAAAGTTTAAGTCAACACTTTTTGCTAAGACTGTGTTGAGCTAGAAAGATATCTGATATTCCTTTTAACTGGATGCCAGGTAAATAAATAACTCACTGGCTTAAGAAAATTAAGGTGGGCAGGTGCTTTTGTTCAGCATGTGGTATATAAATGTTTATTAGTTTGAAAAATGTTCAGGTAAAGGAAGAGTTTATAGCAAATGTACAGATTAAAACAGAAACATTTGTCAGGCACAAATATGCATAAAGGCAAATAGTAAACAACTAGATGAACTCACTGAAGCCAAATGCTCCCATTTAATAAATGAAATCCTTCATTAATCCTTCCTGACAGAAGTGACTCTTGGAATGGAAAGAAGATCTGAGAGAAGAGATTTAACTAAGTCGTGTTGCTCAGGTCTGCCCTGGCAGCCTAGGGAGGAGGCACAGAGCCTCTCCCTGCTGGCACTGGGCAACGGGGGTGTTATGGAGGCAGCCCCTGCACCTCCCACTCCTGCAACCTCTGCCTGATGCCAAAATGTGTGAGGCTGCTAACAAGGAAGCTTGAGGGGCTGTCAGTTGTGTGGGTTGCCTGGATCAATGGTCTTCTCAGAGGTTTTCCTGGTCCCTGTGTGCTGTGCACCAGCTGTGCTCCAGTTACCAAAAATCGGGTATGAGAGAGTTGTCCCCATGCTGCCTCCTATGCAGACAGTAAGACACTCAGCACTGGAACACTTGTACTTTTAGGGTTACCCAGAAACAAAGCACGTGGTGGTGAGAATCCCCTTACCTCAAGTGAGGCATTCAGCACAGGGTACATTTCTGAAGGAGCACTCAGAGCTCTGTGATCAGCCCCATCAGTGACATGCCCTCAGGAACTCAGGCCTCTTGGCTTGTCTGTAGCAATACAACATCCCTGGTGTGAAGCCTAAAGCAATTCCTACACACCATCTCACACAAAAGGCTGTGGCATGGCTTGCCACCATCGTGCCTGAAATGCTTTTCATGGAATTGTTCATCAGCTTCACAGTGTACCCATCAGATGAGCCAAAGGACCAGGATGAAGACCACAGGCAGTGACCCTGCTCAACTGAGGCAGTGTGTGGCAGCAAGGAAAGAACACATCTGTATGGCAAACTATAGACCTGTTCCTATTTACCAAGGAGTTAGGGCTGTCACAGACCTTACCTAACAGTAAGGTTATCCATGAAGTCTCCTTTACCAACAGTTGGTTTCCTGGAGCCGAGGTCCCACCATCTGAATAGGGATCAAATCCTGCTACAGATTTTGCCTGACATGAGAGACAAGAGACTCATCTCTTTTTCTTCTGCCTGGTCTGTGTCATAGCACCTTGTTTTCACGACCATTGTCCCACTGTCAAGTTAGATTGAAAGTGAGCAGATGGTCTGATAGTGTCTGGGGTGGAGAAATGACACGCATAAGCCCTGTGTTAAGAAAATCAAGCTTAAAATAAACAAACTCAAAGCCAAGATACTCCCTTGCACACACCTCTTCCCCAGGGTAGAGAAGGAAAGTGAGGAGATGTGAGAGGTGCCAGTCACTTTGTGTATGTCTGGAAGGAGATACTGCAATGAGAACAAAGTAAGAACTTGAGGTAAATACTTACTTCCTCTGTCTTTCTGGGAGATGGGTTGAAGGAGAACCATAGACAGACATCTGGGATGAGAAAAGGGCAAACACTTTCCTTTTTCGCAGTGTGGAAACCACAGGGTGTTTCCATACTGAGGGTGTAAGATCATCACTGAGTCATTCTCCTGAAAAAAGGGAAATTCTACTAGGAAAAAGGGATAAAAATCTAGGGATAAACAGGTACTGGGCTGTCATCTGAAAAATGGATCAAAGGAAGTTGTTCCAAGGAGCTAGCCTAATTGAGGAAAATAAAATTAAAAAAAAAAGGTGGAGAGAGCAAGAGGCTTTGAAGGCCCTGGGAGAAGCCAGGGAGAGCGAGATAAAAGCTGTGGCCACCCTGGGGACACAGAAGACTGAACCAATGCTCTACCATACCAAGGAGGTAGTTGAGCTCCTGCTCACTGTGGTATGTGTCTTGAAGCAAATATGGAAATTAAGTAAAATGCTTTACTCTTGGCTGAAGGGAGCTTCGATGGATTGGCTGATTTCTTACACATTTTGGTGCAGGGAATTGTAAAGTACTATAGATCCCCTGGAAAACTTCATACCTAAGGCTGATCATGCAGCACACAAGAGCTAACACCATACAGCAGCTGGGGTGTTAATCTGTGTTTGTTTCCAGGCTTTTGGTGGACAGTGAAGCAAACCATGAGACAATCAGTGCTGCAGCAGTTGGGTTGCACTAACAGAAGTCCGAGTCCAGCAGCTACATTTTTTATTTACTTTGTGCTGCAACATACAAAGAGAATTTGCTTTACCCTCTGATGTTTATCTTAATTTTGCATGTATTCACAGCTCATGGGAGAAAATGACACATTGAGAAAATATTTGTTTTCACAAAAGCCAAGAGACTATTACAGCAGACAGACAGCCAAACACAAGTAAGTGCCAAAATCTGAGCTTTTCTACACTCTTAGCCATGTACATGTTCAGTTTTACCTACCTAGAGGGTAATAGAAAATTCAGTCAATATGCTGCCTTAATCACTGCAGTTTCTCTGCACGAGGACTACTCGTTGCATCCCATTGCAAGGGGTTGGAACATCACCCAAAAGGGAGACTGAAATCATCAACCATATTTCAGCTAGCCCTGCCAGCTGAATTTAAACAAATTGAAAAATGACCTGCCTGCTACACTTTGAGGCATACAGCAGAAAATAACTCTGAAGTAGCTGCTTATGTTCACTGGAGAAAGATTTATTTCTGATCTCAGAGCTTGAGTTGCAGAGGTAAATAGAACCACCTGTAAACCATTATGTGCCATGCTTCACTGCCCCCATCTGAAAAGACATGCACAGGCATTGCCTGGAGTGGAGTTTGTCTACTAAATGATGAGGAAAATGAAATGTTTTCTCTCAAGAAGCAGCAGATGTAAAGGAGCTGCTGCATCTTGTTTACCTGGAAGGTTCCAGCTTTTGATGAAAGGCCCATGGCTCTGGTGGGCCACTCTCTCTCCTTCCATGGTGCAACATGAATCACTTTGTCCTTCACTTCATACTGCAAAAGGTCTTTGGGAGGGTTTGGCTTTGCATTTTTGTAGGTAGATAAGCTGACCTACTATAGAAATGGTCTGAAAAGGCTCTGCACTGGTGAATAGCCAGGAGGCAGAAAGACTTCATATAATACCACAGCTAACTGTTTTCACTTAATTATCATTTACTTATGTAGGTATTTTTGAGGTTTGTATTTAATAGATATTTTTCATGCTTTGAGATTATACATTTCACAAAAATCCAGAAAAAGTTGACCTTAAAATGTCTGCTTGTAGTACCAAGTTATTTAGGTCAATATTTTTGTTACCAGCTCTCAGTGTGGTCTCCATCTATGGACAATGCTAAAATTCCCTGACCCACAGCATCCTAGCTCTCCCTAGACAAGCACAATGCACAGTGTACCTCACTTGAAGCAATTTCTTCAGTTCCACTGCAACTTTAGCCCAGGTTGCTAAGGAAGCAAAACCCATCTGAGCATGTCTTCCTTCTTTCTCCTCTTTTCTCACAATAACTCCTGATGCCATTAATTGGTTTAATTCCCATGAGACAGAGGACTAGAAGTCTCAAAAGTCAGTCTTCCCTATGGATTCTGTGAGAGCTGGAGGAGGGGTAAAAGGGTGGCAAAAGCCTAGTGCTCCTACCTAGAAAAGTGCACAGATAGCTCTGGTATTGTCCCTTGCTTGGAAGTTCTAGCTAAGCAAGCTTTTAACTGAAAAGCCATAGCACTCATTTAATTTCTGACTAACCACCCAACAACTGCAAATGCCACAGAGGACAAAAGAAAGAGTGGAGGTTATGGAAGGAAGGAGGTGTTTATGGGACAAAGGATTTGTGTTTGCAGGAAAATACCTGTTCTACTCGTTTAGATGCTCACAGATCTACTTTTTTAGGATATTTCTTAATATACTTTTTTTCTTCTCAGCAGTTGCTGAGCAGCAGTTGCTCTTTGAAATATGTGTTTACAAGGAGAAAGCACTACACTATCTATAGAAAATGTAGAAGTGAAAAAAACCCCACCTCCCAGCATCTCATGCTGAGCTGAAAGGAGTTGTTAAGTACTGTGTCCACATCCACACTGGATACTGGAAAAAGAACATAGGTGCATGAGCCTGCCCTGGGATTCCACAAGCAGAAGGAAAAGAGTAAACTCCTGGAAGCTGCATGGTTATCCATCAGGGGAACAGTGTGCACAGCTGTCCCCACCAGCCCTGATGTTTCACAGAAAGCTACTCCTGAGGGACTGAAAGGTGCTAGGTAGGAAAGACAGGTGTTGTTTTTGGCTTGTCCTGGTACCTCTTTGCTGGTGTTGGTAGCTCTCTATTGCTGTATGGCCCTTCTGCTCTCCTTTGTACCACTTAATTCCATTAGCAGCCTGTCAGGCTATGCCACATTTCCTCTTCTTCTGGCTTATTTATGAGCCCTATTGACCTTGATACTGGTGTGACACAAAAACAAATTACATAAAGAGTCTCTAGGTGTGTTTTCACAGATCACAGGTCCTCTATAATTCTTAGTCCAACATTTGAAGAGGGTGGCTGGGTTAAGCATCGGGTCAGATTGACTTTGAGATGATTAGATCTTACAATGTTGTGTAACCTATGTCTCATTTTAATGTAGTACACTGTGAGGTCTTCCTAAACAAGAATTCATATATTTCTTGTCTGAATACTTTGTTTATGTTAGGAGGCTTGGAAAAAAAGTAAGACCCAAAGTACTCTCAGCATGTGGGAACTGGCCACATACCTCTCCCATCATGTTGTGCCACCAGATATTAAGGGGGTAAATCAGGCACCGCATTTATTTGACTCTGTTCACCACTGATTTCACCAACAACTTTAACAGCTGCTTTTTTACTGTGGTATACAATGGAATACCATTTGTGTTATGCAAATTATTTTAAAAACCTTAAGATATTGTTCATGATAACCTTGCATGTACATGGCAAAGAAAAACCTGGTCTGAGTATTCTGAAGACTAGGCTGATCCTGTCCCTGTTTAGTGCTGTTCAGGCTATGTGACTAAGCACAGAAAAAATCAAAATCAGAAAGTGTTTTCAGGGTAGGGTTAGGAAATGTTGATGCTTTTAGCAGCTCAGCTGGACCCTTCACTTCACTAAATGGCCTCTAAGCTCCTGAGGCTAGAGAACCACAGAACCATTGAAACCAGACTCCTTATTGAGATGCTTTTATTTACACAGGCAACTGTGTGAACCACTAGAACAAAAAGTATGCATGTAATTCATTCCTATGTGCATTTCAGATGCTCAGTCCTGTTGAAGCAGTATCAACAATGCTTGGATTAACCCCCACCCCCTATCCCTGTCTGCTCGAGCAGGGATAGGTTTGATCCCTAGCAATGGGAACTCAGTGTGAGAATTTTACAGATCCATGAGAATAAATTGATCTCTGTTGTTTCTCACCAGTTTTTTTGTCGAACCAGAGGTGTATTAATTATTTGAGTGTCAAGCAATCAAATGCTGTACCTCAGACACAGCTATTCCAGGAGATAATTAGAAGCACAAAAGAGCAAACAATATGCCACAGAAACGATCATCTCAGTGTGAACTGAAAGATACCTTTAGTAACACAAGGCTTTGCTGGATGACTCACAGAAGGGAGCAGGGGCTGGAGCTGCTGTAAAAGGAACCTGCTCCATGGGAACATGAGTGAAGGTCAAGGATCAACTGTGTAAAACTGACTTTTTGTTTGACGTTAATAATCTTAAAGAAATGGATGGAGAGAGAGCAAATGTCAGCTCCAGTAATGACTGTGTAACTCTGGGACCATATAGAAAAGCAATAGCCCAGCTCACTTGGGGCTGGTGAAAATAATGGGGAGAGGTGAGCTAGAAATTCCAGCCTTGCTTTAATGTTTTCTTCTGAATTTCTCCATGAAATCTGATTACTGATCAGTTACTGATACTCTCACTTATAGCACTTTTAAAAAGTATAAACATCTAAGAGTTTTTATGTTAAGGTCCGAGTGGCATTTTGTAAGATTTATTGCTGTGGTATACACGTGGAATTGAAAATATAAAATATGTCTCTTGAATCAGTTTTTCTTTCTTTCTTTCTTTCTTTCTTTCTTTCTTTCTTTCTTTCTTTCTTTCTTTCTTTCTTTCTTTCTTTCTTTCTTTCTTTCTTTCTTTCTTTCTTTCTTTCTTTCTTTCTTTCTTTCTTTCTTTCTTTCTTTCTTTCTTTCTTTCTTTCTTTCTTTCTTTCTTTCTTTCTTTCTTTCTTTCTTTCTTTCTTTCTTTCTTTCTTTCTTTCTTCTTTCTTTCTTTCTTTCTTTCTTTCTTTCTTTCTTCCTTTCTTCCTTTCTTTCTTTCTTCCTTTCTTTCTTCCTTTCTTTCTTCCTTTCTTTCTTCCTTTCTTTCTTCCTTTCTTTCTTCCTTTCTTTCTTCCTTTCTTTCTTCCTTTCTTTCTTCCTTTCTTTCTTCCTTTCTTTCTTCCTTTCTTTCTTCCTTTCTTTCTTCCTTTCTTTCTTCCTTTCTTTCTTCTTTCTTTCTTCCTTTCTTTTCTTTCTTTCTTTCTTCCTTTCTTTCTTTCTTTCTTTCTTTCTTTCTTTCTTTCTTTCTTTCTTTCTTTCTTTCTTTCTTTCTTTCTTTCTTTCTTTCTTTCTTTCTTTTCTTTCTTTCTTTCTTTCTTTCTTTCTTTCTTTCTTTCTTTCTTTCTTTCTTTCTTTCTTTCTTTCTTTCTTTCTTTCTTTCTTTCTTTCTTTCTTTCTTTCTTTCTTTCTTTCTTTCTTTCTTTCTTTCTTTCTTTCTTTCCTTCTTTCCTTCTTTCCTTCTTTCCTTCTTTCCTTTCTTTCCTTCTTTCTTTCCTTCTTTCTTTCCTTCTTTTCTTTCCTTCTTTCCTTCTTTCCTTCTTTCCTTCTTTCCTTCTTTCTTTCTTTCTTTCTTTCTTTCTTTCTTTCTTCTTTCTTTCTTTCTTTCTTTCTTTCTTTCTTTCTTTCTTTCTTTCTTTCTTTCTTTCTTTCTTTCTTTCTTTCTTTCTTTCTTTTCTTTCTTTCTTTCTTTCTTTCTTTCTTTCTTTCTTTCTTTCTTTCTTTCTTTCTTCTTTCTTTCTTTCTTCTTCTTTCTTTCTTTCTTTCTTTCTTCTTCTTTCCTTCTTTCCTTCTTTCCTTTCTTTCTTTCTTTCTCTTTCTTTCTTTCCTTCTTTCCTTCTTTCCTTCTTTCCTTCTTTCTTTCCTTCTTTCTTTCCTTCTTTCCTTCTTTCTTTCCTTCTTTCCTTTCTTTCCTTCTTTCCTTCATCCTGCTTGTAATTACCATATGTTTACCTCAATGCCTGACAGACACCTAGAAGATAACATTATTAATCAGGTCGCCCAAAACTAGCAGGACTCCAGGAAACAAAAGATAAGGATGACTCATCCCAGGAAGCCTGGAGATTTGTATGTATCAGGGCCTTATTCAATGAAGGGACCCCTCTTTCTTTTGGGGTATAAAAAACCCTAGGAAAAAAGGTAAAGGCGGCTTCTTCGTCCAGACGGCCCCTCCTCTCGGCACTTCGACTTCCAGCTACGGAAATACACAGCACAGGCTCGAACGGCGGAGAACCAGGAGCAACCCCAGCCCGAGGCCAGGTCACTCGGATGGTGATAACTTCCCTTTGTTCTCTCTTCTTTTACTCTAACGACCCTCGCTTTAAGGTGATTACTTTATGCAAAGGCCTTTTGGCCAGTAAACCGGCTTTCCCTGTTTTTAAAATAAACCCTTGTAACTAATTTTAAATCCAACAGTCTTGTTATTTTTGTAAATTCAAGCGTTGTCTATAGGTAGTGGCTGATTTATCCTCATAATCAATATATAAAATAATAAGCGGATCACGACAAATGCAAAACATAAACATGTTATAATAATAAGCATATTACATAAGAATATGTGTTAAACTGTTAAATTTTACACATATCACTCAGATCCACCTTACACATATTTTTTTCAGTGGTTATTTTCACAGTATCTTCTTTCAATAACAGCTTGTCTAAGCCTCGTTCCTTCTGTCTCTTGCCAAACCACCAGCAAGTTTAATTCTGTTTCTATCCCAAGATATGGCACAGCTGGCAGTGTGTAAACACCCAACAGTCTGCTCCACATTTGTGACTGTGTTTCTTCCCTTCAGAGTAAGGGTGCCAGCCCTGTAAACTCAGAGGCCAGGTCACAATGTGGCCAAAAAGCAGATTATTAGGAGAGAAGAATGTACCATGACATTCTGACATCAGGTATTTTGAATTTGGTGGCATTTATTTTTAAACTGAGGTTCATTGGCTTTTCAAGATATGATCCAGCTCTGCATATCACCAATGAGGAGAGTATCCCTTCCCCAGACAACCTGCTTTACTGTGCTTGTGTGAGAAAGGTTTCCTGATACCCACCCAAAATGTCTCTTCTTCGGGCAGGTCTCTAGCTGCTTGTCCTACTTGCAGCCAAAAGGGAGGTCCTAGATTAAAGTCCCCAAGCTGAAGACAACTGGGGACTGTAGTGTTTGGAGAAGTATTTTTCCTCTATTTGCCCTACTTCCTTACTTCCCCAGACATCTGCTCTGGAGCTGTCAGAACCTGGGAGGTAAGCTTTTGGTCTTGTGCAGTACAGATTCTTAGGACACAAAATCAAGTTTATTTCATTCATTTCTTCACAGCAATATTTGCTGTCCTCGGGGAGTGTTATTAATGCCTCCAGGCTACACTATTCCAATTTCTTCCATTTTCCCTCATAGGACAGGACCTCAGACCTCTCATCTCCATGCTCATCTTCACCATGTTATTCACAGCTGAACACAGAGTTGCAGTGGAATAACCAGCAGCACTGGGGACTGCAGAGGAGATGATCCTTACATATTGCAGGATAAGTTGTCTGTCCACCCTCACAGGGGTGATTGCCCTTCTCTGCACAGGGTCAACACAACTGGATGGTGATGGTCTCTGATTCACCCTGGGCCCTTCTCTGCAGAGCTGTTACCCAGATCCTTGTTCTCCATCCCTGTCCTGTGAAGCTGATAATTCCCACCTAAGTGTAGGGAACTCTGTCTTCGTAAGGATGCATATGGATGCAACTTGAGCACATCCATCCATATTCTCAGGATAGTCTAGGGGGACTTTGCTGGGCAGGAAAGGTAGGTGGAGAGATTATGCAGAGAGATAAAATAATTGTGTTCTGCAATTTCAAAATTTGTTAGTGAGTCTTCCAGCATGCATTACAGCCTTTGATTGTTTTGGAATTTGTTCCTTCTTTTGTTTTTGCAATCTATTGTTGCCCTGCTTTTGGCTGGGATAGAGCTAATGTTCTTTTTTGTAGCTAGAGAGTGGTTTGTTGTGGTTTGGCTTTAGTATTGGATTTAGCATGTTAAGAATGTCAATAATACACTGACGGTTTTAGTTGTTTCTAAGAAATAAGGGACTTTCCAACTTCCCATGCTTTGCTAGTGTGCAGGTGCACAAGAAGGTGGGAGGGAACATAGCTAGGGCAGCTGACCCCTCTGACCAAAGGGATATTCCACACCATGTAATGGTATGTTCAGTGTGTAACACTAGAGGAAGAGAAGGAAGAGGGGGGACATTTGGAGTGATTTTGTTTTGTCTTCCCTAGTAACTGTTAGGTGTGATGGAGCCCTGCTTTCCTGGAGATGGCTGATCACCTGCCTGCCAATGGCAAGTAGTGAATCAATTCCTTGTTTCGCTTTGCTGCACATCTTCTTCTTTACTAATTAAACTGTCTTTCTCTCAGCCCATGTCTTGTCTCACTTTTGCCCTGCCGATTCTCTCCCTCATCACAGTGGGGGAAAGTGAATGAGTGGCTACATGGTTCTTGATTTCTGGCTGGGGTTAATTCCGTGGCAATTATTTTGCATTTTAAACTTCACCCCACCTTGTGAATCCAGTTTTTCTCGTACCTGTTGTTGACAGTGAAAAGTCTCTGAACTTTGAAGTCTGAATTAGTAGATCTCCTGGATTCAAATGCTGCAGTCGTAAGGGTGACTCCTAAGATTAGTATAAAAAAAGGGGAAAAATCAATTAGGTTATTAAAGTTAATGCCAAACTTAATCTTCATTTCAAATGGAATACTTTTGAATGAAAGGGCAGAAAATTGCATGTCCTTGCTATTAACAAGTGCAAAACTGTGCTCCTACTCTTTGACAGTGCTTGAGGACATAGGAATGAAGGTAGTAAGTGTGCTTGTGACTCTAGGGAGGAGACATCTCAGTACTAGTCACAAGGCATTTAATAAAAATGACAGGTTTGACTGTTGGGGTGGTAGAAAAAAACTGACTTTGGGCTTGAAGAGGACAAGGGCTCTGAAAATGCTCGTACGTCTGTGGTTGAGCCAACACTGGAAAGATGGGAAAAGTGGTCTTATAGCCAGCTAGCACTGTGTGTGTTACTTGAATTTCCCAGTTCTCAGGTCAGGCTGACCAATGTTGGTATTCTTTGTTTTCTCACACGCAACATCTTGTCTCTCTGTAGCTTACAACACAATCTGCTTGACTCTTAGAGAAGAGGTCAGAGTAGGGACAGGACTGAATGCAACAAAATAGATTAAATAGGTTGTGTGCTGCCAGATTAGAAATTATTTTCCAAAGGACATCTTACAGCTGTAGTGTTTCCATTGAATTTAATTGGCTTTTGATTTATTTACCTGGTACTGCTGTCACTTAAAATCTGCCTTCTTGCCTTTTTGAGAGTTTTATAAGTTTTGCAATAGCTATTGGACTAATGGTGCTTTCTATGGTTCTGTTATTCAAAGGTAAGCTGGATACTATAGATTTCAGGAATAAACATGGTCCTGCCTAAGACGTTAGTGTCCCAGACTGAAGAAGGTGAGATCCTAGAAGATGAGTCTTAGCAGACAACATACCCTTGTGTTCCAGTCATGTGGGACAATGCTAGACCAGGTTCCTGTCATTTGAGTTTTGGATCTGGGAGATAACCCTGGAAGGAGGCAAAAGCCTGAAAACCAGAGCAAGGATGAACCAGGGCATGTGTATGGGTTACATACCCATTTAAGAAGTCAATGCAATGAAGCACAGCCATCCATTGCTTCATATCCAACTGGGGATGAAGTTAGAAGGATCACAGTTTAATTGCTTGACCTGATGGAAAAGCTCTACATGATGTAGTAGTTGATATACTTCCTATAGTATTGTTTTCCTACCATTTTAGACAGTTTCAAAAGTATTTACAAAGATGATGTCTTGTTTTGTACTTTATTCTGTAAATTTTAAGACAGATCTCTTTTTAACCCATTTCACTTTCTCTGTTATCTCTGACTTGTATTATTTCCATTGTGACTCTTGATATAAACAACAGCTATATTTATTTAAGAGGAAGACATGAAAATAAATTTGATATTTAGCCCATATTCTTCTTCTTACACTTAAGAGGGGTTGTAAGAAGTTATAAGGGATAATTTAAAATGTTCTTTTATTTTCTGTATTGGCTGCTAGATGGCATGGGAAATCCTTACATGTGTAATGAAACAACACATAAAACCCACTGAGCCAATGCAAGGCACCACCTTAGTTAAATGAGCAGATTTATAATGACAGGACACCATTAAAAATCTGGACAGAAAAATTCTCAGTACTCTTATTCTACATTTCTTTTTTTTATTTTAGGTCTTCACTTAGGAAGTAATGGAAGTGAGTTGAATAATGAATACAGTTAATACAGTCTCAAGAAGCTTTCCCTCCCAGATTTCTGTCTGTTGAGCTGAACTGAAGGTCAAATAACTTCAGTATAGTGGGAAGCATCAAGATTGTAGTTTTTATTGAGTACAATCTGATGCTGACAAGGCATAATAATGGATAAGGAGAAGTGGAATATTTTGATACTTTATTTTGCTTGCAGCAAAGTAACAGAATAGTACATTTCCATTACCTGGGCAGACGACAATAAAATAATCACTTTAGCAATTTTAGGTGGTGACATGAATGGCTCAAATTAGAAGTGTAGACAATCAATTTTTCCTTGGTGGGTTTATCCCATGGATAAATGAAGGCAAAACAACCGAATCCACTTATTCCTCCATTTTTCAGGAGGTTCATGGCTTGCTACTAAATATAACCTCTGTAAGTTTCCATGGATGTAGACCCTGATGTGGAACCTGGCCCTGGGCTGGGCATATTGTTTCCCTACACTCTACCTGGAGAAGGAGTTTGCCTGGGTGCAAATCATCAAGCACTGCACAGGGAGACCTGCAGTGTTGCAACGGCAATGTGCAGCCAGATAAAAGGTGCATGTACATATATATTTAATGAATATGTATATAAATTTCCTGTAGATATGCATACAACAGTTATAACTAGTACAACTAGTAGCTAGAACTACAGGGAAACGCAAAAGATTATTACTTTATTTCTTCTTAATGTTTTCTTCTAAGACTTCAGCTGTGCAGAATGATGCTCTGTCCACAGCTGCGAACAAGCATAGGGCCAAGGAAGGGTTTATAAATGGGGATACACATTTGTGAGGCTTGCTCTCACAAAGCTCATGGATGGAGGGAGCAGGCTCTGTGCTGGCACTGCAGATGTTGGCCCACTGAGTCAGGACTTGAGAGAAGTGGACAGGAAGCACTGAAGGCTTGGTATAAAATCAGCATGAACATTAATTGCAAGTCTGAAGGTGAATAAGTCATGAGTGGATGTGATGCTGTCTCTGTACCTCCAGATCTTACAGCAATGTCCCAGAGCCTTTGACATGACCAAGAACCAAGGGGATGCCACAGAGCAGCATTTGTATAATGATGTCTCCATAAAGCAGCATCTTCCTGTTCAATACAAATTTATGAAGTTTTTACTTTTTTTGTACACACTGACCAGAACAAGTAAAATGCTACATTTCTCTCTCAAATTATCCTGCACTTTGTACTTGATTTGTCCTCATATCTGTATGTTCATATTCTACCCATATGGTACAAGCACTGGGCAAGTCTCAGAAAGCTTTTCTACATTACTTTCTTTTTCAGCAGATGTTCATATTTATCACTTTTTTTGACCTTGTTAGCATAACTACCATTGTATAAACAGTTTGTACTCTGCATAAACTGTGAAGTCTATTTTGGCCAATACTTTAGCAAAGACTTAGTGTGAGTATGTGCCTACTAACCAGTGAACCAGAGAAATCTGCATATTAGAAAAAATGGATGAGATATAGAAAGCATCATAAAGGCAATGCAATTAAATAGTGAGCTTCTCAGTGATGTCGTATTGATGGTGTATTGAAAGTATACAGAGCTAGATATTAGGTCACATGTCTAGGGAGCTGCATACAAGAATAGCACAAGCATATGAGGAGAAAATTCGAAAACCCATGCATAAAATGTCATACAGCTAGCAAGGGACATGAAATGTAACAAGAAAATACTCTAAATTTAGATTAGTGGTGAGAGAGTTATAAGAGGAAGAGTTCATCTTCTTCTCAGAGGGAGAAAAAGCTATTTATAAATTATATTGAGAAGGTTGAAGTGTTTTGTTTCTTCTTGTTTCAGCATTCCCTGGAAGGACCAGGTGGGGGTTGGGCTCTTTTACCAAACGACTTTCAACAAGACAAGAGGGCATGGACTTAAGTTGTGCCAGGGGAAGTTTAGGTTAGATATTAGAAAGAATTTCTTTACGGAAAGAGTGATCCGTCATTGGAATGGGCTGCCCAGGGAAGTAGTGGATTCTCCGTCCCTGGAGATATTTAAAAAAAGACTGGATGTGGCACTCAGTGCCATGGTCTAGCAACCGCAACGGTGGTTCAAGGGTTGGACTCGATGATCTCTGAGGTCCCTTCCAACCCAGCCAATTCTATGATTCTATGATTCTATGACCAGTGAGACAGGATACAAATTCAAGTTAGAAGAGAAAATCATCTAAGAGCACAAATCAGTAAGTTAATTTTTTGTCCCCAAATTCTCTGACAGTAATGAAACTCCACAGAGCATTTTGAAAGCCAAATGAAGGAAATCTGAGATCAGTTATAGGTCCTCCACTGAAAACTGGGGAGGATGGATGAAGTTAGGAGCCTTCTTATCTTTGCAGTGAGCAACAGGGTGAAATGGGGAATTGCAGACTTGCCAGCTTAGCTTCCCTTCCCCGAATGGAGAGCAATAATCCAGGCACTGGTAAACACCTAGAAGGTAATAAAGGATAAGTAACAGCTAGCAGGGATTTTTTGTGAACATACGATCTTTAAGGAAGGTCATTTCCATTTATAGCAGCATGACAGGCCATGCAGATGGTGGGAAGGAGTTTCTGTGTTTCTGTGACTCTAAGCACCAGTTTCTGCAGTTTCATGAGCTGGCTGCAGGACTTTGGTCCAAGGTCCATAGGGAGCAAGGACACATCAGCTGTGGTTTCCATGGGCACTTCTGAGCCCTGTGTGACTCAGTACTTTTCCTGATGACTTGGATGATGAACTAAGAACAAGGTTTATTCAGTTTTTAAATAGCAGAAAACTAGGAAGGGTTGTGACTGTACCCGGTAATGGGGTGAGATCTAAGAATGGCTCCAGCTGAGGAAATCATCTTGCCAAACTGGCATGTGTTTTCTGTAAGGCCTTACAGCTGACAGGGGTGCCCTGGCTGTGCCAAAAGCCCAAGCTTGCACTGAAGACAAAGATCTCCTTGCCAGATACTTTCAGCTTGTCATGACCTCAGCACATGGCCCATGGACAAAGTGGACTTTGCACCTTGCCTCCCACACTCCTGTCTGGGGGTACCTACACTGTGACCATGGCTGGCTCCTGGTGTACAGCAGGATTTCAGCTCCCTGATCAGCCACAGGACAGCATCCGTGTCATTTGGTACATCACTTCCCCCTGCTGCCATCTGACCAGTGCCCTCAGTAAGAAAGCCTTGGCATGCAGGAAAGGGTTCTCTCCAGCTACCACCTGAGTCTTCTTTCCCACCAACCTGGGAGCATGGAGGTTTTGACCAAAATCTCTTCCAGCAACATGGTCAGTGTGTAACAAGGAGTGAGAATGGCCAGGGCCAGATATGGTCTCCTGTAAGCTCAGTTTGCAACCCAGAGGTCCTGTGAATGGGGGATGTGTAGGCAGCCTCTTCTGTGGGACCCTCTTTGCTCAGGAGGGGCTGTTAGCTCTGTGTGTCCCCCAGACAGACCACTGCCCTGGGGACAGACCCAGTGTGGGACTCAGTGGAGCCTGAAAAGCATCTAAAAATGCAGATTTAAATATATTTATTAATGGGTTTAACTTATGCTTGGAGGTGCACACAGTCTTCATGTTTTACAGGGGCATTTATTATTGTCTCCTCTGCCGTGGGGCAGTTTTGTGCATGGGTGAATGGCCACCCAGGCTGCACTCCCAGCACCCATATGCTGCAGTGAAGCTGCTGACAATAGGAGCTGGAGGGAGGATAACTGTGCTCTGCTCTGCTGAGCACTACTGAGCTGCTTCATGCTCTCACAAATTCCTTAGAAAAACAGAACAAGTAAAAAGTTACCAAGCTGCCCTGAAATAAACTTTCTAGATGTGATACAAACTTTGAAAGATTTCAGTCTTGAGTTGTCTGAAAGTGAATTTTTTTTAATGTTGTTTCCACTATTGACCTAAAAAATCAGTCATTTAGACAACCCTGCTCTGTGCAGAGAGGATAAAGCTTATCACAGAAACAAACACCATTTTTCAGGGACTGCTGGAAAGAGGAAAAGACCATGCTGATCACACTGCTTGCTGTTACAAATTCATGAGATGCTTCTTTGACCTGTCTTCCCCTTTGGATAAGCATAGCGCATATGTAAATAGCAATAATAAATACCATCAACAAGCAAATGGAAAATAACCAGCTCAACCAACTTAAACTGAAACTTGCCTCTCTTCTGGGTAGAAGATTAAAAAAAAGAATGTTGGTCACCTCACCATGGTCTCTGAAGTCTATAGCACAGTTAAATCCTGGAGCAAGAGTTGGTGGGGCAATGTCATTTGGGACCAGCTCTCATTGCACAGAACCAGTGATGGCACTTTTTCCCCCCCCACCATTAGCAGTGGCCCTTCCTCTGTTGGTACCTCATTTCCATCCCATGGTCATAAAGAACAGCAATGCCAGTGCAGCCATGTCCTCTCTGGGGACATGGGTGGGAAGACCAGCTTGTCTCTGCTGGTTTCACCGTAAACTTAGAGAGCCCAGTAGCATCTTGCAGGCCTGCAAGTGGCAGGGCAGGGCTGCAGTGATATAGCTTGGGACATGGGCTTGAGGTGGACTTGCCCCATGTCCAGAAAACATTCTCCAGTTGTTCATCGCAATTTCTGTTCAGAATAAAATTCTTTCCCTTCATGCTTTTATCCACAAACCAGAGCTTCTTGAAAGCTAATTTTGACCACTTGCTTATCCATATCTTTGCTTCCTCTATATGAGGGAAATATGTGGTTCTGATGGCCACTGGCAATACCCATCTTTACTGGAAACAATGCACAGCAGGGCCAACCACGGCTGCCTGCCTCCAGGGCCTCTTGTACATGGTCTCCTGAAAAACAGAGTTCCCTTTATGCAAAACTGATAGCAAAAGTCTTCCTGAAACCTCACAGTTGCATAAATATTTGAGATTTCCCTGTCTTTTTCATTCCAAACCCTCAAGGTTAGAATTCAGTATTAAAGGGACAGTTTCTGAGGGAGCATAAGTGTCCATTCTCCAAAAGAAATCTGTGTGCTAAATATATCACACGAGCTGAAGGAAACTTGTCAAGATGCATTGAAAGTGGAAGTCTGATATTCAACATCAAGGAGGGCAGCCTGAAGGATCTGACCCATGACTGTATTAAGCACTTGATTAAGATATGTTAAAACAGGAATGCACAGCTTGCTGGCAGCTTTTACTGAGACTATTGCTATGGGTTGGTTTTTCGGAATGAGGGTTTACAGTTTTCTCTGGAACTTGCCCCTCTCTTGAGAGCATTTTTTTTCATCCAGTCACTTAAAAATGTAAATACAAAAAGGAAAATTCTAACAGATTTCAAACTACTTCAGGACATTTTGCTTATTAGAAACATGTTGACTTTTTAAACAAATGGCTTGCTTCCCCTGTAATTAATTTTAAAAGATTCATTTTTTTATTGAGAAATGACAAACAGCTATTCTGCAGCTGTCTCAGGATTTTTGAGCTTGACCTTAATAAATAATAAAACATTTTTTTAATTTGAAGTGTAACATATGTTTTTCCTCTTCCTGACCAAAGTGGATCAATTTATTTTTTCTGCAGCCAATGTTTGGCTGAGGCAGCATATGCCATTTGCATGGTGTGATTACTTTTATGTGGCTAAGTAGGCCACACCATTAATGATTAAATATATTCAGAATTTTATGTTTAAATAAGATAAAAATGATTGCATCTCCCCTTTCCCTTGACGTTGTGAAGGAGATGTAGATCACAACCTGGCCATGGAGGCACTGCCAATAACAGCTGATGTCTTTCATCCAGCATGTGCACATCCTCATGGGCAGCAGGAGATGATGTGGTCAGAAGCCCAACCAATCCTTGTCATCAGGAGCAAAGGTTGCTCAGAGGCTCCACTGTCTTCTGGGATGCTCCTTGGGGATCCCCTCGGTGGTGCCTTTGCTTCGTTGATGTATATGTGACCCTGTGACTTTTGGTGGCCCTGTGTGCACCTGGTAGACACTGAGCATCCTGAATTCATTTGTTTTGTGGACTTAGCAGTCCTGCCTACTCCAGACCTACTGGCCCTGTGGAAACCTCCACAGACTTTTCTTCCTGATTCGTTCTTCCACTTCTTGTTTTCTTCTTCCTGTTCCTTCACACATGTTCATAGGTACCTATAGAGCCCATTCATTCATATTCCCCTGGGAATATGCACCTTCTAGTGCCTTTTTATTTGCAACTTTGAGGCAAGAAAAGGAGATAGGCCCTTGTCTGTAGTAGACACCCAGGAGTCAAAGTCAAAAGGTGCAATGTATTATTCATCTACCTCTCCTGCCATAATTGTGCTTAGTGCTGAACCTCCCTTGGCATAACATCTGGTCCTGAGTTTCCTGTAACACTGTCTTGGTTATAGGTCAGACTCATTGGTCTGAAGAGGCATTATGTCTTGTTGGAATATATCACAGCCTACCAGCTTTGGTAACCAGTGCATGTGTACAAGATCCCAAATCCTGCTGTGAAGAGGTATTTTATGACATGGTGAGACAGCCCCTTCACAAAAGGTCTCACAGAGGCTCATCCCCAGGGACAGCAAAGAGCAGCCCATGATATGCTGAGCCAAATGCATTTCTGAAGTCCCAGACAAGGAGGCTGAGCTGGAAGTTTCCAAAGAGGACACAGTCACTTCCATAACCAGCAATAAGGCTTTGGTTCATTTGTCAGATGTGTGAAATAGTAGTGGTGAGGATAACAACAATCAGCATGTTAATAATGTGATAGGGAGTAATTTGGAGGTAGATCCAGGGCCGGCGTTTTCTCAGGACCATCATTTCTCAGCTATAAGGTCCTTTTTCCCTTTAGGTTATGCACTGAAGTTTTTAATATTAACAAATACTATTAAGATAAACAAACCCATAAGCATTCTAGGCCTTCAAAAGCCTAGATATAAACTTTCAGTGTGCCTTCAATAACACCAGACCCTGAATAGTTGTACCAAATAAAGCAATTTGCAATGTATGAGAACAGCCAGCAGCACATAAACTGTGATCCAGCATTAAATAAATATTTTCTCATGCTCCTTATGCCCACTAGGCTTGCAGGAAACTTAGCCATGGGGAGAAATAAGCTGATGCTGTTGTTTCTAAAAACTAGGAACAGGAAGGACTGAAGGCCAGACATCTAGGGCTGGGGAATTAGATCCAAACATTTGTGTGCTGTAACAGGCTGGGGCAGGGGTAGCTGTTGCCTCAAGCACTCATACTGATCTGATAGCTCTCAGAGCAGGCTCTGGTCACTTCCAGGGCATTTCTTCTGTCCCTGCAACTACCTTGGGTAAAGTCTCAGCACAACAGACCAGCTGTGTGACTGACCAGGAGCCTGACCTTCCCATCTGCTCTTCATGCCTGCTTTTCCCCAAGGTTGCACATATAACCCTGTTGATCACCTATACCCCTTTAATCTCCTACTATGGGAGAGTTTTCTGTGACCATGACAGGTTCTCATGCAGGGAAGTTAAAAATCAGCAGATAACTATGAGATCTGCAGGTCAAAGAGGCATTTTGGCAGCACCAGGAGAGCTGCTGCGGAGCAGTTTATGGAGCCAAGTTGAGAAGGCAGCATTACACCCAAATGTCACCACTCACATCTGAGGTGGTTAGGTACTTCCTTTAAACTAGCACACTCTAAGTTTGGAGAAAGGATCAGCAAGTGGCATTTTGGATTAAAATAACAAACTGTTTTAGAAAAAGACTTTCTGTAAAGAGTAAACTCAGTCACTGGTCTCAGAGGGAACTAGCAAATATTGACAGACATGGTTCCAACCACCAGTGTAGAAAGATTAAATCCCTTCCTGGTAAGTTCTTCTATCCCATTGTGTGCTTTAGCAACAGTTATGCACATATGATTAAAAATCTGGCTTTAAACCCAGTGATGGCTCAGAGGCTATAGAGGTGCCTTCTTTACCAGTGGCCGCTATCACAGGAGATGCTGGTGTGACTTTGTTCATTAGTCTTTTGGAAGGATAATAGTGTGACACTGCATTTCAGTTACTGAACTCAGGCATGGAGAACCTTGGTCATGGTTTATATGAACTCAGAGGAGACAAAGAGCTGCTGTGGATGCTCATACTCCATCTTCTCATTTCCACTATGCTGGAGCATTCAGTTTTCTATCTCATTGCCTGCTCTGTTTAATATATTTGTGTTGCTGGCAGAAGGCTTTGAGGGAAACTGCGGAACATTGTGGGTACTTGAGCTTTCATTTCCATCACTCAGGCTTCTTAGTTTCTCTGCTGTCCCACTGTTTTCTGGACAAGGTGCTAATGGTGGTGGAAAGGGTTGGGAACTGCAGTGGTGGTGAAAATAACAGCACTCCAGTTTTGTCTTATCTTGCTGTATTAAACACTATCACAATTCACTAGCATTAATTTGACTGCATGTTATGCCTCGTAGCTGGACATAGACCTAAACTTGAGAAACAATGGAGGAATGAGACTCCCAGGTGCATGCATAAGGCATCTCAGTTGTAAGAGAAGTCTAGAAGATTTATTCATGCTTCAAATTGCATTTGGAAGTTTGGTCCACCCCCATCTTTTATTTCCCAAGATAAGCATTACACAGTAGAACTGAGCTTTTGCTGGAGTCTGGTTTTTAATTATCATTGACAAGAGAGTAGTTTCCCCAGTTCCAGGCCCATGAACTGCACAGCTCCCTTCCAGGGCCATCTCCTCTGCCACTGCCTCTCACCGAGGAGGAGGCACCATGGGGGTGGTGTGTCAGTGGTCCTTTTTTCTCTGGCAGGAAGAGGAGCTCTACCCCCACTCAGTTTTCATGTTTCCAGTAAAAGAAAATGTCTTTGGTGGAAGACTGAAGTAATATTTTTCCTTATTCCTCTGAAAAACTCCCAGCACAAGACTTCTGGTGCCTGGGCAGTGTGAGGCATTCCCCACAGCTACAGGCTGGCATAACAAAGGTCATCTTCCAGCATCTGCCTTTTCCAGCTGCTTCCCATCCTCTCCCCATCCCCTTTTCTCTCTTCGTATCCAAGATGTGAACCCCAGGGAAGAGAAACCTTAACGATGTTTTAAGGAGGTGAGGAGGAGGTGCTGAGGTGCTGACCTGTGGTGCCACTGTGCCTTGGCTTGCATGAGAGGACAGATGGATGGGCTGTGCACCTCTGTCCCTTCCACCCGTGCTATGCCCTCTGGTGCTTTTCCAGCCTTTGGAATGCAAGAGGGGAGCTGGGGATAAAGCTGGTGATGGACTTGGGAAGCAGAGGCAGATGAAAGAGCCTCAGCCACAGAGGGAGGGTGAGGGTCCAAGAGGCAGCCCCTGCCACTATTTCTGCATATGCCACATAAGTGTGAACCAGTTACTACTGGTTTTTTTTTCTTTTTTTTTCTTTTTTTTTCCTTCTTGTGGAAAAACTACCTTTACTATCAATGTGCAGCATTGGAAGCTGTGATATCAGGATATCAGTTGTATGTCTTTCAAGGGTGAATGATGGAAAAGAAATCCTCTGCCCCCTCAGGGTTGAGTACAGTCAGGGGAAGCAGGTTGGAGCATCAGGCCAGGGCCAGGACCCAGCCAAATGCAGCAGACGAAGAGGTGGCAACAGCCTTTTAAGAAGAGGCACTGAGCAATGAGTTCAGGTGGGCTGCCTTAGTGCTTACACACTTGGGGAACTTTTCAGAACTATGGAGGAGAATTACTGAGAGAGCTGTCTTGAAAGAGTTTTCCAACTCCGTCACTTCAGATCAAGAAAAAACAGGAAGGTAACATTGTCTCCTAAATCTTTCAGATGTCAGTAAATAAATGATGTTGTTTTCAGAACTGTAAAGCATCTCATATGTTTTGCTGACTTAAGCTGGAGCACTGGGTGCTCAGCACTTCTGGAAATAAAATCATTTGTTTGCCAAGCTTCGGAAGGAAAAGCTGAGAAGGCTGACTTGAAGTTCTTGTTCTTGCAAATATGAATATGAAGCAGGATATAAAAATATGAACTGAGTATGAATTGAAGCAGAATATGAAACTTGAATCAGTAGTGTTCCCTTAGGAAGATCATTACTTGGAAGAAAAGAAAAAGTGCACATACAGAGAAATTTGTAAACACCATAGGAAAGGAGGAAGGATGGAACTTGCTTGGCATTGTTATTATTTCCTGTCTTGGAGCTGGTCTGCCTTTGCCTTCACTTTGTGGTGTTTGTAGTAGTTCTGCATTGACCGAATTGCTCCCAGCCCTGGGTGCTGTCATGAAAATGTATGCAGTGCTGATGCCTTCACTGTTAACTAACATGATAGCAGAGCAGTTGAGGAAGGGACTAAAATGTCAAACAGTGGAGATAACCAAGTACAAAAAATGCCTCACACTCATGTGGTGAGAGGCAGGGCCAGGCTGGCAGTGATCCCAGAGGAGATGGGCTCCTCCACAGAGCTCCACCTGCCCTCACCCACCACAGCCACAGCTGCCCTACACCAGCCTCTTCTTCCCAGCATCCTGAGATGCTGAGGTAGACAGCATGGCCCTGGGGTTCTGTGATGTGTTTCTGTCAAGAGTTACAGTTAATAGATAAAAAAAAAAACACTTTAAGGAATGAGAAAACATAGAAATTGGGTGCTATAGGGGGGGTACAAAGCATTTAACAGAAACAGACTCTTTCAGTAAGATTTTTTCCCCCCTGTAATCATAGAATCACAGAATGGGTTGGATTGGACGGGTCCTTACTGATCATCCAGTTCCAAGCCTCCAGCCACAGGCAGGGACACCTCCCATTAGAACAGGTTATTCTGAGCCTCATCCAAGCTGGCCTTGAACACTTCCAGGGAAGGGGTAATACTCCTCTGGAAAACAAAATCCCTTGGTTGTTTAATCTGAAAAATTCTTGATTCATTTCCCCTCCACTGCAGTGTCCCAGCAATTGGGAAAACCTTGAAATGGGAAATGAGATAAACTCATGTTAGGGTCAAAAGGGACTTGAAAGATCCCAAAATATGATTTGTTTAATATGACTTCCATTGGAAAAGACACAGATTAACGTCCAATGAAGGGAAAACATTTTGTCCTGGCTGACATGAAAAAAAATTGAGTTGAGGTATGCTTGATGCATTGATTCCTTCATTCTTGCTCTGAAGGGAAGAAGTGTCAAAATGAGAGGACTTGCTACAATACAAAAATACTAGGGTGATTTTTTGTTATTTCTTCAAAAGACTGATATTTTCTTTTTCTAAGCACTAATTCCCATATTTTAATTCAAACATCCCGTTGGAAAAATATTTATAAAAATACTAATTTTAATAGGAGATTTCATAGCACTAATCTACAACAGAGCACCATTCAGAATTACTTTATTATACGGTTTGCTTAGCAGAGCATTTTATCATGCAGAAGTGAGAAAAGCCTCAGTGCACTGTTCTGATGAAAAGAGAGAAAAACAAGATTCAAAGGCTGAACAAGACTGCAAGACTATGGTAAAAAAAAAAAGGCACCAAGAAGCTGATGATGAAGAATCAGAGATAATGCAGTTGAGATGATTTGTGATGCACTTGCATGGAGTTTGCTCATTAGCACACTGCAAAAAAAGCTTTACAAAGGGAGACTGATACCTGTGTTACAGGCAAGGGAGGTGAAGTGGAGCATGGTGAGTGATTCCCTTTTGGTCATCCTGTGAGCCCAGAACAGAGCTCAGACTCTTCAGGCATGGCTGAATATACCTTTTATGAGACTACATCCTTTTCTTTTGTGGCATGACATGAAGCCCAGAGCAGCTTTTGTCTCTGAGCCCTGAAACAAGACATGAGCCAGAATGATGAAAAACTATGATTCATTTTATGGACTTTTTTTCTTAAATCAAGCTATGTGGTGCATTAATTGTTCTGCAATCTTGCTTGGCAATGTGTTTAGAGATAAGCCACACTGAGCCTATGGACTCGACACATAAATCACTGTGTGCAGGGACTTACTGTGTGCTGCTCAGTTACTTGGACTATCATTGCACTTGGAATGTCAAAACATGAACAGTTCCATTCATGGTCAAAGGAAGAGGAATTTAATGAATCTGGGAACTGGATGCAATAATACTGTAAATTTGGGACAGGAAGGACTACTTTGTTTGTTAGCCTAATTGTTACTTGACACAATTTCATTCTTGACACAATTTCATTCTTGACACAATTTCATTCAGTATCAGCAACAAATAAAAATAATCTATAACTGATCACCATCAGGCCACTAAATTGCAGCTGAATTAAAGAGCATCTTTTGGAATAAGGCTGCTTAGTGTTGCACTCAGAGAAGCTGAGCTGTTCTGTGTACAGCACTTAACAAACTTTTGATTTTTGAAATCTTAAGATTCTCAGTCTGGTTTAGAACTGTGATTTCTGCTTGCACTTCAATTTCTGTGTTCTGTAACAGAGAGTGTTTAACTCAGAATTTCATAATGTGAAACGCTGTTGTGATTTCTAAAAACTTGTATTTATGTGCATCTGCTTATTTTCTCTTATGGTTATCTATGCAGAATTATTCTTTCAGGCTGAAAGTTCTTTCCTGAAATGTGCCAACATTTTTTGTAGTATCTCAGTCAAAAACAGATCACCTCCTGCACCCCAGTTTCCTCTAGGACCTTACAGACAGGGGCTGCAGCAGCCAGGCTGAGGGCTGGGGCAGTACCTGACATCTGCCTTCTGAACAGGAAATTGAAAATGCTACACTTTGCATAACCTTTGCCTTAGGATCAAAATTACATTTCTTTTTTGTTTTTTTCAGTCCTAATCTCCCATTTAGGAATATATTTTGGTGAGCACATTGTTTAGCAAAAGTTGCTAAGAGTAACAACTAACTTTCCCACCCCGCTATGGTTGTGCTATTTCGCAGCACTATGGGATTTCACATGATGTGCATTTTCATGGGATTAATATCAGTGTGATGTTCTGTATCCCTGAGGTATCTCAGCTCATTAGGTACCTTAATTTGTTTTGTAAGAATGTGTTTTGCCTTCTATGCAGAAGATATACCCAGTTGTATATCATCATTTTTAGGCTGTTCTTGACGCCAGAGCATGGAAGAACTCTCCTGTAAATTAAAATCTCATGCAAAAGTAATGGCTCTTGTACCTACATGCTGATATCTTTCTGGTAGATCAACTTATGATGTGTCCACTATATAAAGCAAGCTGAATTCTCTGCCTTAGCATCAGGTTGTCACTGTTTTTATATGTGTTTGCTATGATTACATTGCCTCATTTCCATTATCTGTTTTGAAACACAATATTAGTTCATTTATTTCCTGTGTCACAAACCGATCTCATGGTGAACATTGCTTTGGAAGTTTATTGAAATAATGTTCCTCATGAGAGCTTTGTTCTGCTGTTAGTGGTAGTGTCACCTTTTTGTAAACTGAATTTCTTTGATTGAAAATAGAACAATTCTCCCGTTGTGCTGAATACATGGGGGTCTTATTGTGACTGCTCTGCTCTCTTGTTTATGGCTTCTGGACCTAGCTTTGTGCTCACCCTGGGCTCTGTCTTTGTTTTTCCACAGATGCACATCAGCAATGCTGCTGCCTGCCACCCCTTGTGTTTGGGGATCACATCATAGCTTTGTTTCCACAATGATTCACGTCAAGTCCCTTTCTGACAGTACTTTGTTATGCCCATCTGAATTGTAATATGCAAAATACTTTCAGGTTTACTTAGTCTGCATGGTAACATGGCTCAAACTGTGTGAGTCCCTTAGCATCAGGCTTGGCCACATCTGGTGGCTCTCTTGCTTTGGCTCTCCACGAATCTGGGGAACTTGTTCAGAGGCGTCGTTTTTTTTGTTTTTTTTTAAAGTAACATGAAGTCCTCTTCAGATGCTTAAATAACTTTTGAAATCTGTCCTCTGACACTAGTTTTTCTTACTGAAATGGTTTTGTGAATGTAGTTATTGAACACACAAGGATTTTAATTTTTGAAGTTTCTCTCCTATTAATTTTGAAAGTTCCCAGTCATGTTCTCAGCTGCTTTGCCACCTGAGGCTTGAGACTGAGAAGCTGAGAGGACTACTTTGCTCCCTTTTTACCTGATGGCTGACCTGAATTTGGAGAAGCAGATAGAAGGGGCACACAACAAGCTCATTGGACACTGAACTCTGGTCCTTCCCTCAAGCTCTCTCTCTCTGCTCAATTTTTACCACCTGGTTTCAGGGAAATCCCATCTTCAAGACCACAAGGGATTATCTTTCTCATGTGCAATGCCCTTCACACATAGCCATGGGACTTCAGCAGTGTTCCTGCTCTCTCTCTGTGTCCTTCATTGCACTAGAAAACATCATCTAGACAGATACTCACTTTTGATTCGAAGATCTCTGCTGACAGGGATGTTGCTGTATTCCTAGGTATCTGTTTCCAGTGGCTAATTATTTTCACCAAAGATTTTTATGTGGTGTCTTGCCTTTGGCTATAGCAATGCTTTCAGAAGAAATTTCTGGTGCTGAGGCCAGAAACAGGGTGCTGACAGAGAGGTGACTGATCATTTTGCTCCAGGGACATCATTGTTCCTTGCCCTTGACTCTGCTCATTGCTTTATTGAGCCGGGGAAAAATTCTCATGTGTCCCATCAGCCTGTGTTTGAAGGCTCCTCCTGGTAACAGGCATCCATACCATCCCCTCTGAGGGTACTCTGGCTCCTGCAGGGATTTGACCAAAGGAAATTTTCCTCTGCTCTGTGAATGACAACCATGGGCAGAAGCTCTGTGTTTTTGCTCCCATAAGTTTCAGCAGCTGCTCTGGTGTATTTTGCCTACAAAAAACAGAAAGGAGCCAAAAGGGAAAAGTCTTCATGTGTCTGTAGACAAAGTACATGCTCCCTCTTAACATTACACTGTTACACCACATATTTTTAAAAACTGAACTTTTTAAACCTCTCATTAATATACCTTTTTCTTTTTTTTTTCAATTTTTTTTTTTTTTAGCTGTTCTTGGAAACACATTTGTAGTTTTCTAGTAGCCTTTTAAAGCACTGAAACTGGTATTCAGCTAAACATAAGTGGTGGTAGTCTACAAGGTTAATTTGGGCTTTCAGAAGGTGTAGAAATCTATGTTCAACTTGCCTCTGCTCACCAGACTAGGCATTATTATAGACTTTTCTATGAACAATTTTAATGTTTTGGGTATTTCTTTCTTTTTTCAGGGTTATTTATAAAGATCTAGAATAGTTCTAGTTTAGGCTTTTGAGGGGCTGTATGCTCAGGCTTATGTTTATATTAGAAACTGAGAATTAGTGACAGAGCATGTTCTGTATATACACTTGCACTTCTTTCTCTCTCTCTGCCTGGAAAGTTGCTGAGTACCATCCCAGAGGGATTTTGCTGACATGGTGAAGGTCTCTGAATTTACAAAGCACAGTGAAAGAAAAACAGGCTGAGTGTTGCCCTCTCTCTTCAAATTACAGAGCAAAACGTGCAGATAACAGAGTAGAAGTGCCCTGAATCTGAGATTGGCCTGGCTAGCCCTTTCCTTGCTGTAGAATTCAGCATGGAATTGTCCAGTAACCTGGCTGGGCCCAGTGTGGACCAAGGTCCTGGTGGCTGCTGGCTCCAATATTTCCTGCACCTCTGCTGCTGCCTGGGGCTTTCTGACCCCAGTGCTCACCTGGGCTGTCCCTCCAGAGCTCAGCAGAGGTGACAAAACCACCAAAAGATACGTATCCCTGGCTGGGGATATCGGTTGGAGGTTGCTTCAGTGTCAGAAGTGTCACTGAAATGTCACTCACTTCAAATGAGTCAGCCTCCCATGTCACTGTGTTTCTTAATTTAGATGTGTTGTGCTCCTGTTCCTCCAGACCTTCATCCAGGTCCTAAGCCTCCATGGGCAGCAGAGAGCCACTTGCTTTATTGCTGGGTCTCTGCTGTCCTCCTGTGACTTAGCACAGGTGACTGACAGCACTGCTGAGACACTGACAGGAGATGAGCTGTGTCATGAAGGGAAACATTTCCACAGCATGAGAAGACAAGCTATATAAATTACTTTAGAAACTTCATTGCCTAAGATAAGCTTCAGGGCTTAGACCACGTGTGATGCTTGTGTCATAGAGGTGTTGTCCAGATCACTTTAGAATCAAGGTCTTTGAACATGTCCCATCTTAACTGACACACATTAGGGGCTGAGATTGCTTTACCAATTGATTGACTGTTAAATTTGGTAACAGGTCTTAGTACTGAAGGTCCATCTTGTGAGCCACTGAGGTAAAAAGTCATGATTATCTTTTCAAAGCCAAACTTAAAAATGTCCCACAAAGGATACTATGTCACTCCTAAAGTGAACCTCCTCAATCATTGCTTAAGTTGCATCACAACAGCAGACAGATGTCTTCCCTCCTTGGTCTGCCTCCTTTCTGGCTGCTGTTCTCTTTCTGTACTTTCAGACAGGTTAATAGTAAATCTACAGAGCAAGCCATGGAGAGAAAGAAATTACATTCTACTATTATTATTTTCATTATGATAGCTCCTAGCAGCTGAGGCACAGAATGAGTCCCTGCTGGGGAAGGGATTCTGCAGACACGGAAGAAAGGCAATCTCTTGCTCCAAGCACCTTAAATGTTAAGCAAAAACATTACAAGAACAGAGACTAGGTCTCAGTGTCATAAAGTTCTACTTTGCTTCTGCAACAGTGAAAACATGAAAATCAAAATTTATTGCCTGACAGATGTTTCCATAAAGCAATAAAATGAGCAAGGAGAAGAGCAGTCTTGCATGAAGACAATAATTTCCCTTTGGATGCTTAATTGCTGCTTCACTGGGAAGCTTTCCGTGTCCCTCTCCATTCCCCTGACTGGAGTGAATTCTTGAAGCCAGGGAAGGAAAGCCTTGAGACAAGAAAACTTTCTGAGTGGGAAAGCTCCACAACAGACTTGTTCAATGCTGCATATGCTCTGCAACCTCACCCACCTCCTGCAGGGAAACTGCGCCCAACGAGCTGTTTCAATGCTCAGCTAAAATAACTTTCTCATGGTATCTGTGAGGCTGTGTGTCAGAATTACTCCAAATATTTTATTAGTGGGACAAGGCCCACCTGCAGCTTAATGCTGAGGTCCAAAGCCAGCTCTTAGCCTCTCATAGCTTATATAAGGGTGACTCATGCCCTGAGCAGCTAGAGCTCTTGGATGCTATTTTCTCCTTAATAGCAGTACATGGAAGTTAGGATCTAGTTTTGGAGCTGAAACTGCTTATTTCATTCCCCAGCATTTCCGTGGCCAGCAGGGAAAAGGCAGTAATGCAAATTTCTGTTTTGTGGAAAAAAAGAAAAAAAAGAAAAAAAAAAGAAGAAAGCTTCATTTAGTAATGTCCATGTATTGTTTAAACATTTATCACTTCACTCTTTCTCAGAACTAGTTCTCATCAATTTATCATGAGCCTTACATTTTGCTACCTACGTTTCCTTACTTTAGGTAAATCTTTTAAAGGAAACCTGAAAAGGTAAAATATGAACCACAAGCCACGTTGCCGGATCTCTGAATGCCTCTGCTGGTCAGCACTTGGAAAAATATGCCTCAAAACTCCAATTCCTCTGTCCAGTGACAGCATCCCTCTCCTTGCCCACTGCCAGTAACTTCCCTCTCCAGCAGGACAGCCAGACACAGACCAGGCACTGCAATAAGACCTCTGGAAGGTGTAGGAAAACAGCTTTGGGTATCTCCCTCTGCCTCCCCATCCCACCAGGCAATGGGCAGCACTGTCTTGAGGCCTTCAGAGTCGTGCCATGGGGGCTGGAGCCAGCCAGTGTCCTGCTGCAGGGCTGTGGTAGTTCCTCCTGTCCGGCCAGGAGAGTCGGAGTGTTCACCAAACAATGTGAACCACTTCTCTGGTTCTGGCCTCAGAGTCCAGGATGGTTTTGCGAAAGCCTGGTGGATCTCTGGCCAGGAGAAGTTCCCCAGCCACACTTTCTGCCCCTCAAGGTGAACTGACATGTCCCAGGTCCACAGATGGATGCAGTGACACCCAGAAAGGCAGGCATATGTCCCTGTCCCTTGGCAGCATGTGGACTTGGGGCAGAGAATCCCTCTCCCCATGCTGGCATGGGGATAACTGGGACACAGCACTCTTCCCATCCTCATCACCCCAAAGAGTTTCATGCTGCACCAAATGCCAGCTTCAAAGGCTTAAGAGCAGGCTGGCTGCTACCCCCTGCCACACGGGAATTGTTTCTTTACAATGTATGTTTTATTTATAGATTAACATTAACATTTGCAAGGGGAATGAACTGGGCTCTGAGTTATTGCTTCCTATTAACCTGAAATTATTGAGTGTTTGAAATTGACAAGGAAACCCAGTGAGCAGAAAGTGTCAGAAAAATGTTCCTCTCCTTTCCATGAAGCACAGAGAATAAACAACCTCCTCCCTTTGGAGGGCTGTCCAAAACCACAGAAATGTCAAAGCACATTTTTGAAGCAATCATCTTTTTGAAGTATCACAAACATCCATTTTCCATCTCACACGTGTACAGCTCTTAATATATATTGCATACCATGTACATTATCAGATTCCTGTTTGTCTTTAATAATTGATCTTTGCACAGAGAAGCAGATCCTGCAGCCCTCTGCTGTGTGTTCCAACTCTTGCTCCAATGGAAGTTTTCCCTCCAGCAGCAGTGCAGCAGTCTTGGGATTTTGTTTGAACAGGCTTAAAGGGGCCTGGGGTAAAAGAAGTCCCTACTCATCTGGGCTGGGCTGGACAAGGGGATGAGGAAGGGCTGCAATGGCTCCTGCTGCCCCACACAGAAGTGGCTGAACAGTCGCTAAATAGATAGGCTGAGCTGCTCTCTTCTTTTTCTCAGTGATAACAGGGAGAACTTCACTGACTAGCTGATGACAGACGTCTAATTTATTTTTTTTAGGTGTTTAAGTGATCCAGCATGAGGCCTAGGCTGTGAGGAAGAAGATGGCCCTCATACCCTTGGGGTAGTCCCTACAGTTAAGGAGAATGCCACCTCAAGAAATAATGGAGCCCAGATTCTGAGGCATTCTGGGAATCATTCTGAGCCCAGAAATCATGGCAGGGTTAAGGAAGGAAGCTTACTCTGGTCTTCTAACCATCACATCTGAAAAGCAATATTTTTAGTGCCTCATTTTCAAGTATTCTTCTTCTTCCTTCAGCCAAATCAGGAATAATCACATGCATTTATGTAGTGACTTTCAGGAAGAAGAAATCTAAAATGCTTTGCAGATCCAAGATGGCTATTTACATGGCTTTTTATTTAATCCTCCTTATGCTCTGGTTAGAGACAAACTGGTATCACTCAATTCTTTCTGCACTTACGAATGTTCATAGTCTCGGACTGTCAGCTTTAACAATCTTCTTTATGCAGCCTTGGCAGCATCCAAAGTAGCACCTAAATGGTCCCCAGGAGGTGTAATTAAAATTAAGCTGCCCATGGGTTGCTTTGATTGCAACAGGGCAGGCCAGCTTAACCTTCAATTTATTCCGGTTTGAGAGATGGCTCATACAGAGAACCTGTATGCCAGACATAGATTTGAATTAATTATGCTGATTCTCTGCTTTTATTTTACTGTCTGATTAGGGCTACAAATGAAATCACAGCCCCATCCTTCACAAGCTCTCTGGCACGAGCCCCAGGCCCAGTCAGCCCCCTGGGGGTACCACCCGCTCCCCACTCAGCCTCCCTGGGCACCTGCAGGAGGTGGTGGCCGGTCACTCACCCACTGCTGAGCTGTTGCTGGCTGCAGACACACAGCTCCTAATTTGATCACATCACTGATGGGCTGCAAAGGAGCACGAGCAATCCTGGCAAGACCCAGCTCAGCTTGACCAGCTCTTTCCTGATGCGTCTCAAAAAGGAACAGGCTTTTTGGTGCTCCTTGCCCTTCAGGTGCAAGGAAAAGGCTCTTAATTAGTGTCAACAATATCTAAGAAACTAATCAGAAAATATGGTTTCTTAGGTAAGGGTATTTTCTAACTCCTGTGTATCAAAATACACCATCACACAAGACCCTTTTGCATACATAAAGCCGAGTGTCTCTCATGTCATGTCGATTGAAAAACCAGAACTGAAAGAGTGGATGCATTTCAGCAGGGCTGTAATTCTGTCATATTTGGTTTTAGAAAATGTCAAAACAGAAATATGAAAATTTCTCCCCCCCCGGCAAATTTACCAAACCAAATGGAATCATGTGAGCAGCATAGAGCATAGTTTCTTATCAGTCTTATTGCATAATTTCTTAACAGCTCTATTTTCAGAAGTTTCTTTCTTTTTCTTTCCTAAAAGCCTGTATCATATTACCACTTGAACTACAGTCTCCCTTGCATAATATTGTTTTCCTTGTACATTGGCAAAGTACATTGAGTTAGGGAACTTCTTCAAATGCCTGTTTTTCCTCTGACAAAATAATACAGCAGCAAACACATGCCATGTACTTTTGCTGCACCTGTGATAGATTCAGCCTCTCTTTTTCACTGGCATCTTTTAATTCAATACAGACAAAAAGCCAGTGTGCTCCTCTACTGAATATTTATTAAGTATGGCACAAAACAGGCTTTTACTCTCTTCCTTGCTGCCTCTCATTACTCCATGAAAAGACATGTAGTTTTAGATCAGAAAATACAGTTTAATGAGAATTGAGTGACTGCCAGTGCCTATGACCAAGTTTATGAACTAGATGATCTCTAATGTTTCTTCCAACTTCAGTGGAACTTCTGTGGAACTGAGGATGTCCTTATGGAGAATTACTGCCCATCTCCTGTTGGGTTTTCATTCCAGCACCCAAGCAGCTCCTCCAAACACAAGCCTAAGATGTCTGCTGTAAAATGGCAGAATGATGACTGTTATGGCAAGAAAATTTTGGAGAGTTTAAGCCTAAAATTCCTCTTTCCTGTCAACTTCAGGCACTAAGGTTTGGCATTGAGAGCCATAGTGCTGTAGTTGGACTAGGTTTTACAATGGAAAGGGAGATCAGAAATTTGTCAGCTATCTGGCTTATCTTGTGCTGTCTTCTGGGTGTTTTAGGAAGGCTTTGTGTATGTTGCCTGAGCTTTACTTCTTCATTTTCACAAATTATTCAACTGCCAATATTAATTTTGCTGGTGAAATCCTATTAAAATATTTCAAATTATCATTACAAATTCAATCTTCTCTCACGTGTCCCATGTACTATGAATCCCATTTCATTAAAACTTCAATATTTCAGGTCTAGAATTAAAGCCAGAAGGGTTGGTATAGTAATTAATCCTTGAAATAATTTTATCTGCAGTGCTTTGATGCCATTTAATATTCAGTGAATTAATGATAGAGCTCTTCCCAACAGTGTTTCTGTCATTTGTTTCATTGTTGTGGTCCCATAAGAAATGGGAATTGGTTTAATTGGGATAGGGATGGTTCCAAATTGTCCATGTTCACTGAGGAATGTCTTTGGATGCTGATTATAAAAGTAAGAAGAGAAGGGGCAAACTTTGCCTTGCTTTCAGGGAGCCCGTGACACACACTCATGCTCACAGCCTGCCAAGGACGGAATATCTCTAAGGGAGACGGACAGTGACAGGAGAGGAAAGACATGAAAAAAAAAGGGGCTGAGTGCCATGGGAGTCTGTGAGGTTGTCCTGGGGGCTCAAGCATTCTCTGTGCACCGCAACAGCAAAGGAGGGACCCAGAACTTGTCTTTGCCTTACCTGTAGATAAGCTCTCAAAGATGTTTCTCAGTGACCGGGTATGATCCTTCTCCTTCTGGGACCACCTTACCTGCATATATCAGTTTTCTGATAAGTCCTGATCTAGGGCAGTTGGGCCATGTCCTGTTTCTAGGACAGCTTTTCAGAAAGTTCCCTTCAGCATTAACTCCACTGCTAGAATACTCAGACTCAAAAATCACACATAATTCGTGAAAAAGAATCACAGCTTTGCACCAGTTTCTGAAGCTTGAATTATCCCCAAGAGCAAGCATATCACCAGTATCTGCTAGTGTTCCTGGAGGGAGGGAGCTGCTAGCCCCTCTCCCTGCTGGAATCCCAACCTTGTTGAGAAGGGTGGGAAAATGTTAGGAGTTTCATGGGCATGGTAGTTGGGAAGGACTTCTGAAGGCATCCAGCCTAGCCTCAGGACTAGGTGGGACAAGATGCAATCAGACCATGAACTCTTCATCAACAACACCTCCACAGACAGTGCTTCCACAGCCTCTCTGGGCAGGCTCTCAACACTGTTCTAATGAAGCTCTGAGTGCAGCCTCACCACAGCTGAGATGCTGGGCAGTGGGCTTGGTGTGTCCTCTGCTAGCACACAGTGAGCAGATTGCACTGCTGCCAGGATTGAGGTGGGGGTGACTCCATGGAGGGGTTTTTCTTCACTGCTTTGAATAGTAAAACACAGAAGGGTTTGGTTGCTAAAGCCATTTTGCACCCCTCTTCAGAGGCACATCTCTTGGAGATGATCTAAAGATACTGCTTTCCATCCCCAGTCCCCTTAATGTGAATAAAAGCAAGAGCTGCAGCTTTTACCATTAATTACCTAAATCTATCTCTTGTGCAGGTAGGTTAAGTTTTAATTTGCCTCCTGCTGTGTCAGTGAAATGTCAAGAAGTGAAAGTGCATTATGAAGCACCACGGGGCCAAGGTACATGTCAAAGGTCAGCTAATAACTCAGGTTCTTCTGAAATCTTTAAGGACTCTTTTTAATAATTCAAATGAATATGGCAGTTTTCATGACTGATTGTATTATATTGTTGCTTCTCTCCTGCAGTTCTTAAAGGATCATCAGTGTGCAGCTGGTAAGCTGATGTTATTTAATAAGGGACAGATTATTAAGTATACCAGCTCTTAGACATACAACATAGGAGAAGAAAACAAACCAGAATTATGAAAATTGGCTTCAAGAAACACATTTCAGTAACCAAATAAAAAGATAATAGCCAAAAGTTTGTGGGAAGATAGTTTAAAAGTAGAACTAGTTCAGGACAATTGTCAGCTCTTTGTAGAAAATGATGTTACGATGCAATTGGAGACTCTACCAGCTTGCAGGCAGGATGGAAATTGCAGCAGGAGATCAGTTTGAATAAATTCTAGCTCTCCAGTGAACTCGTACAAGAAAGAGGTCCAGAGAAAATGGGCACGAGGTCAAGTGAGTAAGGATGCATATCAAAGGACAGCATGTGCTGGAGGGGAGAAAATCAAATTCAAGCAGAAAAGAAATAAAGAATAGCAAAACTCAGTCTGTGGAGGCATTAGTGAGAACAGAAATATCAGAGAACATATTGGTTTATACTCACTGCAGAAGGAAAGCTAATGGCAATTGATACTGAGGAAGCTGAACTGCAGTATGCATTTTTTGACTTGCTTTTCACTACAGGCATCAGTAGTGATCAAACAGCTAGTGTAGCAGAGGGGAAATTGTACAAATTCAAGCTAAAATGAAAGAACAGAAAGTGGAAGATGTTAGACAATACAGCAATACATAAAATATTTTTAATTTGTTGGAACCTGATGAAATTTGAAAGTTTGATGCTCTCCAAGGAAACTTCAAGAAGTGGCTGTGCAATTTCAGAGTAGAAGTGGGGAACCAAGAAACTCCATAAAAGAAAACTGTATCTGTCACTGAGGAGAGGCAAAAGGAGGCTCTGGTAAGTGCACATCATTCAGCTTAATTCTGATTCCCTGAAGAAGTACTGGAACAAACAAACATTCTATTTGTCATTCAAAGATGACAAATATACAGGTAATGGCCATTGGTATTTGTCATACTCTAATTACATGTAGTGATGGTTTTGATACCATTTTACATGAGATGTTAGCTGGATGGATAACACCTAGAAAAAGCCAAGGGTGAACACAAGCCTGGTGAGGAAATCAGAAGCTGTCAGTGAGTCACTTCCCAAGGGAACACATGGACTAGTTGAAATTTCAGAGAAGTCTTGCTGTGACTGGGGACCCATCAGCATTGTCATCCACAGCTTGGTTTCTGCATTAAGTTTCCAAAGTTTCCTGGAGATGGAGGAACTATTGAAGTAAGGGAGCTGGGTTTAGCATTATCTGGACAGATTGTGAAAATTATCTGAAATGTTGAATTCAGTTTAAACGAAAGGAAAGTCCTTTGTTCAGGTAGATCCAGGTAGATCTCAAGTAGATGGGGCATGGTCCTGAGTATGTGTCAGTCCTGCAGAACAGGGGCTGTAGGATGAAATGGAGCCAGGGCCAGTCACAGGTGCTGCCTGGGAAGCTTGTAGGGAAGTGAGGCAATGGTCAGGAGAGGAAGGCAATGGGAATGGATCGAACCAACATCCTACCCACTGCATGACCCAGCAAGTGAGTGAAAGAGCTGGGGGCCCCACCAAGGTCCAGCAGGTTCATCTCCTTCCCTTTGGAGTGGGTATTACCCAGATATCAGCAAGGACTGGTGGCAGCTCTTTAATCTCCTCCAGTTGATGTGGTTCCCTGCTTGCAGTCCCTCTGCACATGCCCCATGAGTGTTCCAGGGGGATCCCCTGCCCCAGTCTTGTCTGTGGCAAACACTTCCCAGCTCTCCCAGCCCCTGCTCCAGCAGGCACAGGAGAAACTGCTTCCCCTCTGGTGTGGGGATGAGTAGGATCATGGGTGCAGGGGATCTGAGCCTTTTTTGTTCCTGAAGACAGTAAAAAATGAGATAAGCAAAACACGAGCAATTTGATCTGGAAGTAGGTGACACTGAGTCAAAAGCTGTCATAGGATGCATAGGAATAAATTCATATAATTGTCAAACAACATTGATAAAACAATGGAGTTAAAATGCATCCTGCTCTAACTGATTTTATTGTTTTGGCTGTCTCTTTCTAGGTGATTTGTAAGAGAATAATGAATAATTTCAACCCTAGTTAGAGAGCACTGAACAGTGTCCTTCAATTGATTTTAATTATCATAAACACTGCTAGTGTTTTCCAGGTTTCATTATTCAGAGAGAGCTAGCAAAACCTGCTCCACAAAAAAATCAGATTGTGCAATGTGAAAATCATGATCACTGTCAAGGAACTCGGGTAAAATAGAGAAAGAAAGTGTTTCTTGTAAACCTTTCTTTACCTGACATTAAAACGTTGTTCCTTTTTGTTCTTCTGCAAAGAACATTTTAATGGGACTCTGTAGGTGAAAAATGCATTAAAAACAATTATCTCTATAATTACTATCTTGCTTCTCTTGACCTCAGAAAATAGAGTCCTGCAATAGCTGTTTGGGAAATAATCCTGGGATAAATGCCTAGGTAAATGGGGTCAAACGTGAGACACTGAAGATCAGTGGATAAAAGGAAAGCAGAGTGAGATCAAAGTCAAGGTGCATTTTTCCTCTTGGAGGAAAAGCATGGGGACTGAGCTTGCAATGTTGCTCACCCCTGCTGCTCTCAGCACTCACACAATCACTGGCTCTGGCACTGAACAGCCAATATTGAGGCTATCTGATTGCTTCCAGACACTGCATTACTTACAGCTGCACATGAGTGCACACATGCTCACATTCCCACCTACAATGGCACCTGGCTCATAGTCAAAAAAACCTGGCAATGCCTTTGTGTCCCGAGACAGAAGATAAACCTCACCCCAGCTGTACTGAGCAAGCTGTGGATTTCCAATGGGGGAGGTATTGAAAAGATAATTCATCCCAACTTTTAAGTATTAATAGATTAATCTTTGTTGTAATTGGCTGCTGAATTAGGACTCAGGATTCATTCTCCAAACTTCCCTGTGCTGCTGGGGAAGGATTCCCCAGTAACCCTGGTGGAAGGGAGGTCAAGTTCAAATGAAGACCAGCACCAGAACTTCTTAAAAATCTATTCTTTTTCTGGGAAATGGGGAAGTATCATCATCATGTCTATTCTATTACAAGCCCTCTGGCAGGATGGCTCTTGCTGATGCTTGACCACTCCATCCCCAGTGCTGGTGACTGCATCTCTTCTTCCTGCCATTTCCAGCAAGGTGGGGGAGAGCCTGTGCAATCAGTGCACTCCTGAGTGTGTCAGGGCAGATGTGGCTCCAATCTGGCCCATCCAGCTGAGGCTGCCATGGCAGCACTGTCACATCTGACAGAAGTGCTGAGGGGCTGGCAGTAGCTGAGGAAGCTCCAGCACGTCGTGGCTGTTGGAAGGATGCAGATGATCAGCCCTAGACGTTACTGTGAGCTATTCCCACCACAGCTGCTATTTTTAATTAGTTGAATCATTGCAACTAATTCAACAAGTATGTCTAAAGTACCAGCTGTATGTTCCTGTACCATGGTGCTCAACTGGGTAATCTGGGGATGAAAAGCCATTTTTTTCCCATGATAAAAATGGATGTCAAACATCCAGCTGACATAAGTGGCTTAGGGAATCTCTTGCACCAACTTTTCCATAAGACAAAGAGTGTTCTGATGCTTTTTTGTCTGCAAGGTAAATATGGTGTACTCTGAAAATGAACTGTTGTCCCCTAAGTATGCAGATAGCCAGAAGCACCAGCTTGGTAGGTGTCCATCACTGGTTTTTACTATGTTCACCTGGATGGGAACCTGGATGTTTCAGGTCTGGTCTTGTCACAAAGAGATGAGCTGTGAGGGCTAGAAACCATCCTGATACTTTCTTGGAGATAAGGGTATTAAACTGTTCCTAATGTGCTGGGGCAGTGTTACGGTTCAAGGTAACATTAAAATTTATTTTTGTTTTGGATCCGTGAAACAAAGTCCAACCGTAGAAGGGTTGGGTGCAAGCAGATTTTATTTGACAATTGACACAGGCAAAAATATAGAGCCAGGCAAGAGAGAGGAAAAGAAGATATAAGAGAGAGAGAAAAGTGATAAGAAGGTGGAAAGAAAGAGAGAGAAAAGTGGAGAAAAAGGGTAAGAAAGTGGGAAGAAAGAATGAGGGAGAGAGAGAGAGAGAGCCACCATCAGGGGCCCAGCTGTCCAGCGAGTTTCTTCAAGATGTTTCTGATCCTGGGCAGGGTCCGATGCGAGATGGCGGTGGGTCAAGAGATGACCAAACAGCCACATCATGGACAGCCAGATATACCCCTGAGTTCCTTTTGTTCCAAAGAGGCAGCTGTCAGTCAGCTGCCACAGAAGCCAGGGGCATTGGCATCAGAACCATTGCAGACAGGCTGCCTGGAGGGTGGGCTCCAGCAGAAGGGTGCAGTCCCCCACCCACTCATCAGTTCTTATCTCCTTCCAGGTGCTACTCCCCGCTCGGTTCCAGCCCCCTTAGCCAGGTACTTGGCGAGTACAATCAAGGTGGCTTAATTGTGCTTGGAGGGACCACCCAGCATTGCAGGCTGGCCCTCAGAAAAGGGGAGCAGTCTCCACCCAGTAGTTCTTATCTCTTCCCGAGGTGTCACCCCCCCCCCCCCCCTCCCCCCCCGCTCAGCTCTGGCCAGGCCAGCTCTTCCACCCTAGCCAGGGCTATTAACTTTAAAATTGCTCTTTTGAGACAATTGCAAATCAGTGAGGTCAGACTTTCACAGGCAGACAAGAGTGAATGCCCTGAGGAAAATTACTGCCCATCACACAGGAGGCATCAGGGACAACGCAGGGAAAGGGGCAATCTTGGTCACTATTTTTTACTTAAACTGAGGGCAGATGATTAAAACCAGTGCATGGTTTATCTACAGGCATGACATCTACCTGTGAGTAGCTCTGTAGAAATAAGTGTGTCAGCTTGATGAAACACAGTTACAGCAATCTCCTCTCCATGTAGTCAAGAGGAACTGCAAAGGAAATTATCTGCCTCCACAGATAAACTTGTTGTAAGCATCTCTTGACAGGAATTAAGCCTATCCTCTTCAAAGGAAAACTCCTGCTGTTTTCTCCTCCGGAGATACAAGCTCCCCGCAATGCCAGTGTTGTCTCTCATGGAATCTCCCGCTTCTAGGCAGGAGAAAAATAGCTGACCAAAGTTAAGATTCCTGGGTCACATCAGCAGTGAAGCTGCTTCCAGAAGGTGTCAAAGGAGTGTGCCACTGATACCAAGTGCAGCGTTGAGATCAGAGTTAAAAATTCCCTCACTTGCTTCATATGTTTAAATTCAATTTCTTTTATCCTTGGTGCCTCTCCCGGCTATCGGAAGGAAGGAAGGAAGGAAGGAAGGAAGGAAGGAAGGAAGGAAGGAAGGAAGGAAGGAAGGAAGGAAGGAAGGAAGCTGTGTCGCATGCTGGATGCTGGAGATGGAGAGGGCATTATCAGTTTTGTTGGGCTGGTGTCATGCCTGAAAAGGTCAAAAGGAACTATTATTTTATTTCTGGTTACACTTTCAATGCCTCTTGCATCCAGAAATATTTTTTCATTCTGTGCCTGGCAGTGTAATCAGAACTCTTTTTGCAGGCCCCTTTATACACTGAAATTGGTTTTAGAAGCAGGCACCTTGCCAGTTATTTTTCTCCTGTTTTCTTGGAAAAGGATCAGACATATTTATTGTTCCTGTGTTTGTAACCATGGCAAAATATCTTACCTTATCTTCTCTGATTCTTATGTGGTAACACTGCTATTTTCTGCTGTGAGCATGTCAAATCACCTCCCAGTGCTTTCAAGTCTATTAACATTTTCATAGGTCCCTTTCTTACAGCTATATTGGAGTTGAACTATACAAACTGCTCAGCAGATTTTGGGCTTTGTGTTTTGCAATGATGTAAGTCCTGTGCCTACATGATCAGGGCTGCAGATCAATACTTCTGCATTGTGGATATAGAAGGTAAGTGAGGAGGAGTATTCTCCTGCCCCAGAAATGTGAATGTCCCCAAACAGTACTACATGCCTGAGGCCCATCAGCTGCAAAGACAGACATAGCATTTCCTACTGAGATGTGCCAATCAAAAAGCAAGGTTTTGGGAGGCTGAAAAATAACACCAAAGCATAGAAAAATAGGCAAGGAGAGGTGCAAGGAAATTGCAGGAATGAATGGGTAAGTTAAAGTCTCATATGTGGAAAACAAAGCTCTTGAGAACAAGAGGAAACATTCTAGCTGCACTATCAGGCAGGTGAGTACTAAAAGGAAATATGTTGAAGGAATATGTAAACTTCTGCCTCCTGCACTGACCAATTATCTCCTATTAAGGTCTTCAACACAAAATATTTTCTTGCTTCAATTTGTGACCTCACTCAATTTCAATTGATTAAACACAGCTAAATCAGTGTAGAACATCTTTAAAGATGACCTGAAAGAGAAAGAAGCCATACCACTTGTACTTCATTAGCAAGTAAGCATCTTTTTTTTTTTTTTTTTTTTTTTTTAATGTCACACACCAGGGTATCAGGCTTCTTGTTGTTTTTAGTTCTCCCGTTGTCCTTTAGAAATTTCTAATTGATTTTCACAAGGTGTGTGTGTACTCTTATGTATGTGCCCATATAATCTGATCATGCAAGTCATAATTTACTGCAAGACTGGAAAGGGAATGAATTGGTAATACAAAGAGAATGAACAACTGGGAGAGGCAGAAGTTTGTAGTGAAACTATTTTTAAAAGTCTGACTTTGGTTTCAGTACTTACTACCTCTAGCTTCCCACAGTGTCCCCAGGATCTCACTATCTGCAAGCAGAGGTGAAGCTCTGTCAGTGACACTATGGAAAGGTCCAGAATTGCAGGCAAAGGCAGCACCTCACTTTTCCCTGGATCCTTCACCCTGCAACACAGCCCGTGTCCTTGTGTACCTGCAGGGGAGGGTCAAGCCTCCTACATCCTGCATGATTGGAATGGTGGGTTTAGGAAGCACTATTACTAAACTAAAGTTGGGGATGAGGCAGAATGACACAGGCTGCCTTGAGAGGGATGAAAGACCTGGAAGTGTCAGAGGTCACCTTTAGTCTGCATGTGTAAATACCCACACCTGAGCTGGTCTTCCTTTATAGTCACCAGAGAGAGACACAGGCACAGCCTTTGTGGAAACTCACTTCATCTTAATGAAGCTGCTTGAAATAGTCCATCTAAGTCTCACCTGGCAAGAGATCATTTTTCACTAGAAAGGGAGCTCAGGGTGATGGGCTCATCTATGGATATTTGCACCACAGACATCTAACATTAAGGCAGATAAATCCTTTGATTCCGCTACAGCTGGCTTCAGTTCCAACCCGTTCTGCCTCTATATGTATTTCTTCCTGTCTTCAAAAGTATTGTATGACTTCTAAAATAAGCTTCCTCTGGAAAAGAACAAACAAAATTGATCAAAAAAGAACCATACCCTCTTGATAAAGCAAATAGACTCAGAAGAAATGAGATGAGATGAAAACCAGTCAATATTTAAAGGCCTTGTAAATGAATAATCTTGGCATAGTTGTACTAATTTGCAGCCTTCCTGCTGCCATAGAGTCCATAAATGGCCCCTGGCTCCTGTTATTAGCAGTCATTGATTTCTACCGTGCTGCAGACAAGCAGATTGCTTTACAATCAAAGAAATTGATCTTTGGAGGGGTGCAGGATTCAGAAAACCTGTTGACTGTCCTGAAAATCGAGGCTGCTCATGTAGGAGCCGAAGCAGGCTCCCAGCCATGGTGTTCAGAGCTTTCCTGGCAGCTTCCTTCCTCTGGAGGTTTGAGTCTATTGAGCACTCAGTCTGGTATAAAGACCTTTAAAAGTGTTCATGGTCTGAACATTCCAACTAACATCTTCTCTTTAAAGCAGCAGTGTTGCAATGCAGCAGAATATACTATTCATGCAAGATCTTTCATAGATTTTCTGTTTCTTTCACTGTTTGTTGGCTTTTGGCTTTGCCTGGAAGGACATTACTTAAGGGCTTTGCAAGCTGTGGCTCTCTAGTGGCTCTGGGTGTTTGGTAAGACTAATTTGACAGGATGGGACTCAAAGCTGAGAGAGAGAAAACAAAACATACTATGTGTGACCGAAACTCTTTTGGAAACAGCTTAGCAGTTATCACTGAAAGGTGGTAACTCCTTGGTCCATTACAGTTGGAAGGAATTTTTACAGGGCTTTCAGATCACAGAAGAGAGAAGCAAACCAGATTCAATCAGTAATTTCAAGACACACTTGAAAGATGAAGGAAAAGCTGCATTGTCCATGGCTGAAGCCATGAAAATTGTATTCACAGCTGAGTGGTGGCACAAGGGTAGGATGGGAACAGGTCACTTAGTGCCAGACTCGGACCCTACAGGATCCAGGGCCACAACATACAGCCTGAAAAAAAAAAGTCCAAGGTAATGGGGTGCTCCCACCAAAAGAGCCTTGTGCTGCTCATCAGCAGCTGGTGAGACCCAAATGACTGCAGCAGGGCTGTGTGCTGCAGCGGAGAGAGGGCAAGCAGGGACCTTCCTGATGGGGAGAGTGGGGCTCCCAGGATGCAGGCAATGTCTGAACACCACTTTGGGAGCAGTGAGCTGCAAAGAATTATTATCTAGCCTGCAAGGCCTATTTTCTGTTATCAGTTTTAATTTGCACAGGGGTTGCATTGTGCTCTTTCACTGTATCATCCTGTCCTTTGGGGAGAAGACTCAGAAAAGCACCTGATTTATCTTCCTATAACACCTACTGCTTAGTGCCTACTGTTGCATCCCCTTCTTTGTCTTAGCTAAAGCCTAACGGGTCCAAGCTTCATGGTCCCTTCACATAGCAGTCCCAAGATGTTGCTAATGAGAACAAATTATATTTTGGCATTAAAGCTTTTGAGATCCAGAGGGAGGCTTAAAGTACAATAATCTAGAAGGCATGTGTCATCAATTTGTGCAATGACATTAAAAAGGGGCTCTAGTGACTGGGAGCTGATCCTGGATAAATTTAAGTTAGAAGGAAAATAAGGCTTTTTATCAGAGTAACTAATCAGCAAAATGGCTGGGTTGGGATGACGAAATATTGTGTCCATTAAAGATTGAGTGTCCCCTTCTAGAGGGGTGAAATACTTGAATTTCTTTTCTGGTCTTCAGATCTGTGCAACAATTCTCCTTTACTGGCTGTATTGGATCTGTCTGAGATGGAGTTAATTTTCACCAGAGCATCCCTCATAGTGTTATGCTAGAAAGGTATGATAATACACCAGTGTTTTGACTACTGCTGAGCAGGTCTCCCACAGCATCAAGGATGTCTCTCCAGCATCCCCCCCCCTACCCCCCCCCACCCCCGAGCCTGTGGGTGGGCAAGGTCTTGAGAGGCAACACAGCTTGGAGAGATGGTCCAGATTGACCAAAGGGATACCACAAGATATTTGGTCAGAAAAAAAACCAACAAAAAACCTAAGGGAAAGAGGAGCAGAGGGGGACATTCATTATTACGACATTTGTCTTCCAGAGCAACCTCTACGGGCACTTAAGTCCTGCATTGGGGGTAGTGGCTGGACATCACCTTCCAATGAAAAGTAGAGAATAAATCTTTTGATTTCATTTTGTTTCCATGAATGTTTCACCTCCCTTGACTTGACCCAGATGACAGCCAAAGGAGATTCCTTCTCGCAGGCTAGGGTTTCCCTTTGAGGGAAAAGTTAGCCTTTGAGGGTAACCAGTGATGATGGCCCACACGGACCGTCTGAATACCCCTTGATCAGATTAAGGTGAAATGACACTCAAGGTCTGCTTCTCTACAAAAAAAATAGCAAATTTATTACTCTAACAGTCAAAGGTTATTTTGGAGCAATTCTTAGGGAAAGCAAATCACCCACAAGCATAGGTATGTATGAAAAAATATAGATAATAAAAGCACAAAAGCAGAGACTTCGATGTTCAGGCTGTGCAATCACAAAAGGCTGATTAGATAACAAAAACCTCAATACATGGACCTTAGTGCTGCATAACCTGGGAAAAACTTGTGGCTAGTTAATAATTTTAGGAAAGATAAAAGAAAGATAAAGCAAGAGAGTGGGAGAAGAAAAGATGAAAAGATAAATAGATAATAGAAAGTCACCAGTCCTGGATCCATGGAGCCTGTATGAGATCTTGCTAATGGAAATTTCTCAGGCACTCCAGAGGATTCCTCCTCCAGGCAAAGGACTTGTTTTATGTGAACCACAGACAGGGAAGTAGAACACCAAATGGTTCCACTCACAGTCAGAGGGAGCTGGCTTGGTGTTTGGAAAGCTCTGATCCTGAGCTGAAAGTAGGTGTAACATAAGGTGTCAGGATTTCAAGAGGCAATACTCAGCAAGAGTGATAGAGCCCCCCTTTTCCATGTGAATGTTTTGAATCTGTCTTCTGAAAACTACAGTGTAGATCAGACTTTATCCATTGAGGCTGTCCTAATCAACATTAAGAAAAGTTCTCTGACTTATGTATAAGAGAAATGTAGACTATAAAGTCCATTTTGCTTTTAAAAATTACATTAATATCTCTTATAGGGACTCCTGGCAGATGATACCATGGGAAAAGGCAGTGGTGCCTGTTGGTACTGTCAACTCTGCAGGCAGGAGTTGGGGAAAGGCTGAGACTGCCACACAGACACTGCTCCCCCCTGGCCAAGCAGAACAATGTGTCCTTTGGGCATCTAATACCACTAGTGAAGAAAGTATAATTTCCAAGTTCTTCATAATTCTCAGTGAGGTTGCAGTTGGCCTGACTCAGCAAACGAACCAAGAACCAGCTGTCACCAAAAATAGTGATGGACAAAACCATCACAATGAATTGCAGTGTCTCACCTAACATCTTTCTCCTCCTGGCTGACTTATGCCTCTCCAGTCAGAGCCATGAGCTCTCACACTTCCAGTAAGTCATTGGAAACTCAACGTGGTTTATTACCACCTGTCTGCTGTGTACTATGGTATTGATAACCAAGGGGAAGGCCTGTTCTTCTCTAACAGTAAGTCTGCTCAACAGAACAGAAGAAAAAGCTTGTTTTGACTCATAATCTGGATAAACCTGACAGGGAGGGAACAGAAAGGCAAAAGAACAAAAGGCCATTTTTATAGAATTAAAAAAATCACACAACAAAATGTTCGAAGTGTTGCTGATAGAGCCATTCCCTCTTTTTTTCCCCAAAGTCACTTTCTAAATAACTAATGCAACTATCAGCTCTGCCAAAACTACTTGAATATTTGTTTGCAAATATCCCAGATTTACAGGAAAAGAAGAGCAATGTATCTGAAATTCCGTTTCAAAACAGTGCTCAGGTTACCCAGTGCTTAGAGAGCAGGCTATGACAGGGACTGCAAGAACCCAAGAGCCAGCAGCAGTGCAGCCTCCAGGTGTGACAGACAGATACTTGCTGAAACATTTCAGTTTCTCAGCTGCAGGAAAAGAGGTGCTGATTGCTCCTACTTTTTCCCTTTGCCTGTGTGCAGCTGGAGCCTGCTCTGGAAAGCTATGATATTGTTAGTTCAAAGCCATCCCCAGGCTTCGTGCATTACAAGGTCATGTCAGAGCTGCATTAGGTGGGCTCATAGCCCCCTGAAGAGCTGGCTAGGAGAGGGAGCACCCATGAATGTACCCCACTGTTACTCTTATATTTGGCTGATATACATAGAGCAATCTCCATGTGTACCTTGTTCAATGCTCTTCCTTGTTTCCTTAGTCACTGCCAAGCAAAGAGATTTGCTCAACAGCATGGAAGAGAGTTTGGGAGTGCTGCTATGGCATGTGCAAGGGATGTGTTTGTGTGATACTGAGTCCCACTGCTTCTCATAAATCTGCTTCCTGCAGCAGGAGGACAAGGCACCAGAAGTGCCATGGCACAGATGGAAGGCCTCTAGGGCCATCCAGATTGTTTCCTCTATTTGAAATATTTTTAACTGACCTGAGCAGCCCTAGAAAGAGAGATCTTGCTTCAGAACAAGGGTTTTTTACTGTGAATGAACAAAGGAGAGAGCAATTGAGACAATGCAGAGATGTGAGCTGAAGTAGGACATGACAGCAAGATGAAGCACACGAGGGCCATGTACCAGAAGTGAACATGAACAATGAAGGAAGAGAACAGTCAAACATAGGACTATTTTGGTAGTGGTGGAAGTTGTATGGACAATTCAGTCTTCCTCCATACAGAAACCTCTCACACAGTTACCTGAACCAGTCTTTTTCCTTTTACCTCTCGATGGAAAGGCTCTGCCTCCTTGCACCAGAGAAAGATGTGCTATAGAGGTGTGTACACAAATGGAAATAGCAGTGGTACTTCCTCCAGTGCTTCAATGAGGGTGAAGTGGAAACTTTGAGACACAAAGAGCAGCCACAGACATGCAAGGGATCTGGTAATTATCAGTGAAGTCTTCACAGACATGGCCCATGCCTCAGCCCTGCTCTGCCCTAGCATCAACCTGCTCACAGCAAGCATTGCCCCGTTGCCCTCTTTTCCCAAACTGGAAGGTCAGCAGGAGGCAGGCAGGAAGGTGTGGTTCTCCCCTTGAAGCTCTCATCTCCTCTTTGTAGACTCTTGGAGTGAAAAATCAAACAGAGCACACTAAGTAGATTACACTAATTAAGAAATGCAATATCCAGAGACCAGGATAATATTTTCTTCTGGGGACATTAGCTGTTGCCCAGGTGAAAAATAAAGTTTTCTCAACTGCTCTGTCCTGGATAATGTCCTTGCAGATATACTTTGGAATAAATTAAGCAAAGTCATTGGCTTGGGTTCATATCTTGCTAGTTATCCTACACTTTCCAAGGCTCTTCCTATTTAAGATCAGTCATTAAAAGAATGAGAAAAAATATAAACAGTAATTGAAAGAAAAAAATGCTGCTTTCCCAGCAATTGGAAACATGGGATTTTGCCTTGCATCCAGCTAGATGGGAGTTATGCCTTGTCATGTAAGCATAGCTGTAATAGGTTTTGTTTTGTACCCCTCTGGCCAGGAGGCTGCCGTGGCTGCCTTCAAATTCATCACTGTCCAACAGAATTCAGTCCTGAGCCTCCATGCTGCAGTTGCTGACTGCTGTACCAGGATGGTGCCTGCTCATGCCAGTAACATCTGCTGCCTCTTGTGCTTCTTAAAAATGGAACAGCAGGATCCAAAAGCAGGGCAAAGATGGGGACCAGAGCGAGGAAATGAAACAGCACTATCAGGAACAAGGCAAAGAGCTTGTTGGTGCATCCAAGCCTATTGAACACTTCTGGGTGAATGGCAATGCAGAATGTTGTGAGCAGAAAAATGCTGCTGGTATCTGGGGTTCACAAAGTTCAGCACTTCTCTCTGGCATGCTGGAAATTCCACCACATAGATACCAGCCACATGGCTGCCGACAGTCCCACCACAGGGCTCTGAGGGTATCAAACTCTCTGTCCCCTCTCCCGCTGCTGAAACCACTGGGCTAGTGGCTCAAGGGGACCCCTGGATCCCTGCCCACACCAGCCCACCCTGCAGTGGGAGGCTCTTGCAGGCAAAATTGAGGTGCTTGGGGCTGCCTCCTCTCCACGCTGCTGGAGACCATCCTCAGCCTGAGACATCTGCCCCCTGCCATCACTTAATCTGATGTTTACAAAAATGATGTGCTTTCCCCCTTGGTCTCTACTTTTCCTTGAGTCTTCCCAGCTAGTGATAGCTGGTTTTGGCTACTTGTTGGATACATTAAAATCTTCAGCCTGTTTGCTCAGTTTTTAATCAGTGATTGCTCCTAAAGGTAGCCTGTATTTTTATTATCTGCTTAATCACATGAAAGAAGGCTTCTTTCTCTTTGTTGTTTTCTCTTTGTTTTATTTATTCTTAATTAAGAAAATGCCTAGACTCCTCCACAAGAGGAGCACAGCCTTGTGCCTCCAAGGCAGGAGCAAGCAAAGCTGCCAGGGGAAATGTCTTGTACACAGTCTTCCTTTCAGACCTGATTATAAAAGATAAGTGGCACTGACATGATCAATGTGATAAATGTCAACTGCTGAGCTGCTGAACCCTCTTTCAACCTCAGACAACTGAAAATACACTTATTAGAACAGCTAATACCCATTTATTTTTATAGATAAAGATATAAACTATATTTATATAAATGTCATTAATACATAGAGACATGTTTTCTTGGAGGCCAATATTGAATTCAGCAAACTATGGTGAAAGAGACAAAAAAATGGAAATATGAAAGATATGGTAAATTGAAAATGAAAATTCTTTTTTTTTAATCATTCTCTTCTTTCCCCAAGCCATCTGCTTCTCAGCTGGGTGTCTTCTGCCCTTGCAGCAGGGACACATCCCTGGCCAGACATCCAAGATCCAGTTTTACAGCAGCTTTCCCACCTCTGCTTTTAGGCCAGCAACAACTCATCAGTTTTCTCTGTTTAATAATCTCTCTGTGGCATTGCTGTTCCTTTTGAGAACTGGGGCTGTGCTCAATTCCTTTCCTTGTCAGTGCAGAGAGTTAGACACTGATACCTCTGCAAGCTCCCCTCTCCCCTAAGGGAGCCAGCCCCCCTTAGCCCCTTGCTCTCTCACTGGCTGGGGTTGCTGAGTGATGGTGGGGCCATGGATGGCCTCTGTGGGATCTGGTGTCACCAGCATTGCAGTGCCCAGCAGCCACCGTGGGGGCAGGGCTGCAGCACTCTTCCTCTGATGCTCTTGTTCCTCTTGCTCTGCCCCCCATCTCCCACATATCTCCCATGGTGCCCAACACTACCCTCTGCCCATGCACCCAGGCCTCCATCCCACCACTGCACTGGCTGTAGGTCCCAGCCAAAGCTGGTTCCCTGGCTGCCAGGATTCCTTCTGATCTGGGAAAGAAGTGAGAGCAGTATTTCATAGAATCACAAAATGGTTTGAGTTGGAAAGGACCTTAAAGATCATTGAGTTCCAACCCCCCTGCCATGGGCAGGGACACCTTTCACTAGACCAGGTCGCTCAAAGCCCTATCCAATCTGGTCCTGAACACTTGCAGGAAACAGGCACTGACAAATTCTCTTGGCAGCTCCTGCCAGTGTCTCACCACCTTCATAGTAAAGAATTAATTCTTAATGTCAAACATAAATCTACCCTCTTTCAGCTTAAAAAAGAGATTACCCCTCATGCTTTTGCTACATGCCCTTGTAAAAAGTTCATCTCCAGCTTTCCTAAGGGTTGGTCCCTTTGGAGGTGTGACTGTGTTTGCAAGTCCCCTTACCTTCCTCCATGCCTGAGATGGATGCTCAAGCTCCCAGAAATGCTTGTGCCTCCGTGCTGTCCTTCTTCTTCCATCAGAGCCCATGACAACAGCTAAAACCCTCCAAAGCAATCTTTTCTTTCATCACAGCCGACACTTGACTTGAGAAGGTATTTTCACCAGCTTCACAGTGCACTATTACAGTGCTTCTATTGAATGTAAATGCTGGAGGCTTCCTTGGAGAGGCTCCTTGCAGGCCAGGGCCCTTTGTGCAATCACTGCCAGATCCTCCCGTGACAATCAAACATCAGCTGAGACTCCAGGCAGATGCTGCTGTCACAGGCAGTGAGCAACACTGCTGCTGCTTCTGAAATGTCTCAGAAAGCCTGGCCTAGGGCATTCAGCATTGAGGACTTGTCACTTGGCATAGGTTGCCTTCACTCTTCCTGACACATCTTTTGCTCCAGAATCACAGGGATGTGATCACTGTTCCTGACTTGCAAGAAGAGTCACTGCTGCTCTTCACCATGAGGTGCTTGAGCGTCCAGCCACTCACTGCCAGTGCAAGCAGTGCTGCTGCAGATGGACCTGAAGGTCTTTTGTCCTTGCTGATGTCCTCTGCAGGAGGACAATTATCAGGATTTTCGGATGCCAGCCCTGCTTAGACAGATTCCTTGGCTCACAGCATCTTCTGGTTTCCTTCTTACTCAGGCAGGGGATGGTTAGGAGTGGGAGCAACTTCAGTGGACATGGGACTTCTCAACTCAGTGCTCAAAGGGGTTGTAGCTGGGCCAGGAAACTCTCATGATGGAGAATACCTGCCCTTATCCTAGTGAAGGATGGGTGAGGGTTTCCATGTGCTGCATGGAAAGGGGACATCCTGGAGCACGAGGGCATGGATTCAAAAGGCCTTTGTGTGGCAGAGGCAATATAATGCAACACTGGTGGCAGCCAACCACTGGTGTCACTGGATGTACCAGGGTGACTCTGTACCTGCACCCCCTTCCAGGTGCAGGTCGCAGTTTGTCTTACATGTGTAAAAGACAATCTACAATGTACACTGTTTGGTCTCATGTTTGAACTCACTACCTTGTTGCAAGGACTTTTGTTACAAAGTTGGCTGAGAACACTAATTTTAATAAGAAAAGAACAAATATTAAAGCTGTAAAAAATTTATAGTGGAGAGAAGAGAAAATGTTATGGTCTTTTTTTTTTTTTAAAATAGGATTTTGTCTTCTCCCAGGAATATTGACAAGTGCTGTTGGGGCTGTGATCCCAACACTGGGACCTTCTGTTCCAACACCTTTTAAAGGCACAAATGTGAGTCAGCCCTTTCCCTGCCTACCTGGGGCCACTGCAGATGCTCCTCCCTTCAGAGCCACCAAACTCCAGCTCCAGGTCCTGTGCTCTAGGACAGCTTGTACCAAGGACAGATTTCCAGGCATGATCCCACTGGAGTTGGCTCAGCACAAGACAGTTTCCCATGGTTATTGTTAGTGTATGAAGCCTTCTAATTGGAAGAACCTATTTGGCTAATTCCTTCCTCTTTTGGGGGGTGTTTTGGTTGGTGTGTTTTTCAGTTTCCCCATAGGGGCTAATGATAGTCCTCGTAGTTTCTGGCATCAGGTGGGACTTATCTTGTTAAATTTTAATCATTTTATATCTTGGATGCTAGCAAAAATTTGCCTCCCACCCTTCGACCTGGAAGGACAGGGGGTTATTCTTGCTTCTCTTTCCTCCTCCCACCAGCAGCTGGCAAAATGGTGGTTTCCTTGTAAGAAAAGCAACTTTTCAAAGACCATCAAAGCTCTGATTCTGCCTTAATTATATTCAGGTTTTGCTTAGACTTAACTGAAGTTCTGTCAGCAGCTACACAGGTGGAAATCAGAAATGGTTTCATGCCTGACTTATTCAATATTCCACCACATCTCATCCCATCCAGCCAGAGCTCCTGTTCAGCTGTTTCAGCACAGATTTCTTGCTCTCAGGACACAGAGCTGGGATGGGGGTGGGGGCACTGGGACAACAGAGACCTTTCTCAGGGGGGCTTTAAAACACAAATCTGCCTGTGGTCCCCTATCTTCCAAGCTGTTAGCACTCATCACTGGAGCAAGACCTTCCCATTGCCCCAACTGGTGGGGCTTTGCCAGCCACTGGCCTACAGGTTCTTGGATGTTGGCTTTCCTGTCTCTGCCAGATGGAAATAATAGAGAAAACAACTGTTTTCCCAAAAATAGTGCCTCCCCTTGTGGCTTTGAAGAGTTGTGTGTCACTCACACTCCTGCTGAGTCTGGTTTTAGGTACTGCTGGCTGCTCTGGGTAGAGAGGGCTATTACTTCTTCTCAGAACAGACTGTCCATATGATGGGCAGACTTTGTACATAATGACTCAATCTCTATTAAAAAACCCCAAAAGCCAGGACAGAAGATATTGATTCACCCTGATGGGCTGGGGCAGAGGCAGCACAAGACTGCACCAGCCAGATGGATGTGCAGGAGGGGTCCTCTCTAACCCTGCTCCTCTCCTCTGGAGCCCCCCAAGCCACCCCTGGGGCTTGCTCCCTTGGCACCACATATAGAGCCAGTGTGGGCAATTGTGCTGCACCAAGGGGTGGCCATCACAGTGATGTTCCCACCTTCCAGCTTTGGGTACAGGAGAGATGGAGAGAGGAGAGATGAAAGCTATGGAAGAAGGAGGAAAGGGAGCAGAGGATGGTGCCACTGCTCTGAGTCTCCACTGAAGCTCTGATTTGAAATTAAAAACACTTGATGTTAAACACATTTGAGGTTAACAGGTGCAGGCTGGAGCATAGGAGGATCTGTGTAACCATAAGGAAAACTTTCACTGTGAAGGTGGCAGAGCACTGGAACAGGCTGCTCAGTGAGGCTGTAGAGTCTCCTTCTCTGGAGATGTTCAAAACCCACCTGGACACATTCCTGTGTGACCTATACCAGGGAGTCCTGCTCTGGCAGGGGGCTTGGATTCAGTGATCTTTCCAGGTCCCTTCCAACCCCTAACGTCCTGTGATCCTGTGAAACACAGCACATAAATCTAAAACAAAAGCAGGTAAGAGACTTTTCAAAGCACACAGGGACTTCTTTCTTGACTCCTGTGAGACCTGCCTGGGGAGAGCAGTCAGGGAAGGGAAAGCAGTGTATCCTCCAATCCTGCTCTCTGGCTCCTAATGAAATTCATGCAAATTTCAGAAAGCAATTGAGATGTCTAGTGCTTCCTCCACCTGTCACTGGCTTTATTTCTAAAGGAAGCCATTATGAGGTGCCTAGAGGACAGGATCATTTAGTTTTCTTCACAGTAATCACAATTTAGATACTCCATAATATAATAAGACTGAGAAGGGAATAGCAACTGGAACAGTTCTCCAGCTTGTCAGGGCTGATGAGCTGCAGCACAGCATCCAGGCAGGCCCTGTCCTGCCGTGCTGGGCATATTGCTTGGTACTCCTGTTTTGCATAAACCTGCCCATTGCTGACCCTGCCAGCCAAGCACAACCACCCTGCACACCTCGGTGTCCCTGACCCCCCAGCAGCATACTACAGCCCAACACATGATGACAGCCAGCAGATGCCAGAGGCAAAAGGATGTATTTCAGCTCCTGCCAACTCAGCTGGGCCTCTCTCTCCACAGTCCCTTGGTCACCCGAGTGCATGCTCAGTGTGGCCTGAGCATCCTGCAGAGCTGAACCCCAGTGCAGAGACACATCTGCTCTTGGAAAGTCACAGCTTGGCTCAGCATGGCTGGGAAAGTTTATATACCAACACAGAGCTTGGCGTGCCTGCTTATATATTTTATACATAGGCCTACCTAGATTTGTTTTATCTCTGTAGAACAAATAAACCCCCTCTTGCTCTGCACTGGGCTGTGAGCACTCCCTCTGCATCTGGCAGGGCTGGTGATGGGCAGTGGGGCCAGAGCCATGGTTGAAATGTGAGCAATGCACAGAGCTCAGCTGCACCCTTACTGCTCCTGCTCTGAAAAGCCCAAGTGGCCAAAGAAGGGCAACAAAGCTAACAAAGGGTCTGGAGCACAAATTCTATGAGGACAGTCTGAGTGAACTGGGATTCCTTAAGCCTGCTTCTGGGCTATCGTTTCCCTTCACTCAAAATTTAAGGGCTTTGGTGTGTGGTGCAACGTTTGAAGAATAAAGCATCACTCCTCCAGGCATTACATGTCAGGGACATCAAACACAGAAATCCTTCAGTGTGCTGAAGAATGTGTCACTGAGAAAAAAAGACCCACAGCCTCAAACAGCTTTCCCTTTGCATAAGAACAGCAAAATTTACTTTTAATACAGCTATTCTGATCCAATTGGTAAGAAGAAACAGTTTCCTGGGTTCCAAATTCAAGACAGAAACAAGAACAAGCACACTGAAAAAAGAGCGAAAAGGAAAATAGCTAACAACAATAAGGGAAAAAAACATTAAAACTACATCTCAATGCAAAAAGAACAGTGACAATTTTTGTGTGGCTGCAGGATGTAACTGACAGTATCAGCTTCTGAAGTGTTCCTCAAAATCTTGTGTCTGTGTTAACTGTGAACTAGAAAAACTCCTTCTCTCACATTTATAATCCAAAGTAATCTGGAATATCACTTTTGTACAAGCAGAAAAATACAGATACTATGGTATCTTCCGATATGACAACCCTAAAAAACATGACATAAAATAAGATCAAATCTGATGTCTACATCTCCAGAATTGGTTTCCATCAGTGTGTACTTTTCCAAGACATTACAAAAGAACAACATGCAAGAACTTAAACCAGTTACTTAATTTCAACTATTTCTAGATGACAGTACATAGATTAGGATTAATTTTCCTAAATATAAGATCCTAACATTATTTTAGAGCCCCCAGGGTACTTACTACTCCCTGGAAATTTGGGGGAGTCGACAAAGGCATTAAATTCCTCTACAGTTGAGGAAAGTGGATCCCACTCTCAGTGTAGCTGTCACTTTGTCCTACAGAGCTGTGATCACAGAGAGTGGCATTCATGGCTTACAGAGGACCAGGAAAGCTACAGTGAACTTTGTGAGAGCAAACAAGGGGGAGGGACTTTTCACAAGGGCATGTAGTGACAGGACAAGGAGCAATGGTTTAAAACTGGAAGAGGGTAGATTTAGCTTAGACATCAAGAAGAAATGCTTTGGTGTAAGAGTGGTGAGACACTGGAACAGGTTGCCTAGGGAGATTGTGTGTGCCTCATCCCTGGAATTCCTCAAGGGCAGACTGGATGTAGCTTTGAGCAATCTGGTCTAGTGGGAGGTATCCCTGCCCATGCAGGGAGGTTGGTACGAGATGATCTTTATGTATGTATGGAGAAAAGAAGGCTAAGTGGATGAGGCTCTCTACAACTACCTGAAAGGAGGTTATATTGAGGGGAGGGTTGGTCTCTTTTCACAAGTAATATGCAATCACGTCAAAAAGAGCTCAGGTTGTGCCAGGGGAGGGTTGCATTAGATATTAGGAAAAATTTCTTCACTAAAAGTGTTGTCAGACACTGGAACAGGCTGCTCGGGGAAGTGGTAGGGTCACCATCCCTGGAGATATTTAAAAAACATTTAGATGTGGTGCTGATGAACATGGTTTAGCAGTGGACTTGTCAATGCTGGGTTAACACTGGGACTTCATGACCTTAAAAATCTTTTCCAAACAAAAGGATTCTGTGATTCCATGGGCAGGCCCTGACCCTTCCTCTCACTGAGCAGCAGCCAGCACCATTAGTAGGGCCTGGCTCTGTCATTAGCCTTTTCTATCTGAACCGGAAGGAAAAAGAGCAGCAGGATAAAGTGAGGAAAAACCAGTAACCCATCACCACCTGTCTCCATGTGTTCCGGGGGTTTGCAGAGAGAATCCAGGCTTGAGGAAGGCAGATGAAGGCCATGTGCAGGCCCTTGGGGCACCAGTGTGGGGAAGTTTCATCCCCATTGCCTCTCTCCCCAGTGCAGAGCCCCAGGGATGCCTATGGGGCTTGGGACTTGTTGCCTCCAGCCCTAGAAAATGTAAATCAGTTCAGGCAACAGCCCTGCTGCCAACTGCTCCTGGCAGGGATCTGCATTCAACTGGTTTCACCTTCCCCTAACACTCACACATTTCCAGTGTCATCAGCAGAGCTGTTTCAGTACCATTTGCCTTTGGTTTCTTCAGCAGTAACTTCTATTTCTGTAGATGATGGAAAAATAAAGAACCAGTGCCAAGGATTTCCTAAACTCAGTCCCATGACTGTTTGTTGTTTCTGGTGCTTCCAAGTGTCCTCAGTATGAATTCAGTAGCACTCCTTGCCACCCTCTGGCTGTGCAGGGCTGGGGAGTGGTTCTGCCTCTCTCCTCTTGAAGTCTGTGCCTGTCATAGCATCCTGCCCTGTCAGTCTCAGCCATCTCCTAAAAATCTGGTCTATTATTTTGCAGAGTGGTCTGGGAACCTCAGGCAGCTGTTGAGCACAGTCTGCTTAGGTTTATCTGCATGGATGTGTGAAAGAAGGAGGATGTTCATTGGGAAGGACATCCCATGCCAGCATGGGATATGTTCTGGAGGAAGGATGGCAGTGGAAGAGGTCCCAGCCCAGCCAGAAGCACCCGTGGCTTCCATGGTAGCTCTGTGGTGGGCAGCTGTGGGATGCTTTTCTGGGGAGTCAGCTCTGTCAAAGTCATTGCAAAGGGAGAATCTCCCCTGAGAAAACAAAAATTGCAAATCCTTTTAAAATGTATTTTCTTCACTGGCTTTTTCAACTGCATTAATATCCCTCTATCATCTCACTCCGTTAGCTGCCAGACATATCCAAGCTGCCTGCCAGGCTCCTAGCAGACATCTTCCAGCCCCCAACCTCCCTGTGCTGCCCTGAGCCCAGAGCAGGGCTCATGGTCCATGGTCCTCATTGCTGTGCCAAGAGCTGGGGCAAGTGGTGCCAAAGGGCCTGAGCTCTGATGTTTTGGGTGTAAAGAAGTCAGCACAGGTACTACATGTCACCACAGTGGAGAACAGCAAGTTAACACCTTGTGCTGGGGTCCTTTCCTTTGTCCACAGTGGTTCCTAATAAATTAATTAAAAAAAATACATATTGCAGTCGTAGCCTTATACTAACTACAGGGTGCTGCAATTACTCTGTGTTGAAGACCAGATTTAAAACAGTGTTTCTGCTCTCAGAGAGGCAGGTAAAGTTATGGACCTTCCACAGTGCTCACTGCCTATCACACCCCATCTCAGGGCAGGGCAGGGGCACCAACCTCCAGCCACTGACAGGAGCTGGGCTTCCAGCCCTCATCTGCCTCCAATCCTAGAGGAAAAACCTTTCCACTACTTTTTCCCTCACTCCATTTTCTCCCTTTAGGAACCTAGCCTGCTACCTCATTCTCCAGTCATCACAGCCAGTCACTCTCATTTATCTTCCACCCACAATACAAAAGCAAGCCCTAAGTGCTCTATTTAGCAACAGGGTGTGCTTGCTGGTGATTATCCCCTTGCATCCCAAAGCTTTCTTGGAAATGGTCCTAACTGGTTGGCTTTTACCTTATCTGCTGTGATGCTCATGTTAGTATTCTCAGAGCTGAGCACTGCTCTGCCCTTCCCTGAGGGTGGGGAAACACTGGAACAGGTTGCTCAGGGAGGTTGTGGAGGCCCAGTCCCTGGAGACACTCAGGGTTGGTCTTGATGGGTTGCTGAGCCACCTGATCTAGTTGAAGATATCCCTGCTCGCTGCATGGGGTTTGGATTAGATGACCTTTAAAAGTCCCTTCCAACCCAAAGCATTCTATGATTTTAAGCAGGGCAATGTGTGTGTGCTACCCAGGGCACACCACAGAGTCTCGTTGGTGTGAGATGCCCTGGGCACCTGTGCTGGGAGGAAAACGTTCTTAAATTGACACCTGGAACACAACTTGGTGCCTCTGCCTGGCACAGTATTGTGCTGGCTGGGTGTCCAAGCTCATTTAGTACCTGGGTGACTGTCCCTGCCTGGGCTGTGTTAAATAACCTCTTTCTCTTATTTCAGCCTAATGGGTTTTAAATAAAGCATTATTTCAGCTGTTTTTGCCATTGTTATAAAGAATTTTTGTAAGTTTTGTACTTCCTTGCAATGACAGGTAATAGATAGACCTATTGATAATGACTCAGGACATGCATAAACGAGTACATAAAACCTCTCTGTACTGTGAAAAACCTAATAGTGCCAGAAAAAAAAACCCAACTTGCTTGTGGGTGTGTGCTTAAACATCTATTTCTTCTCTTGCTAATTCTTCCGGGGCAGTGGGAAAAGTTGCAGTGCAGCTGACAGCAATTGTCAAGTAATGAAATGCTGCAATTCAATGGTTTTCCTCGCCAGTTATGGGATCAGCTCCTTCCTATTTGCATTCCACCAAGAGGCTTAGCAAGATGAGAAAATCTGTTTCAGAAGCAATTGCAGCGAGTCTGCAATTGACTTGAGGTTTTGGGGTTTTTAAAGCCTTTTTTAAAGGTTTATCTGCTGAAACACCTCTTCTTGTGCCAGAGGGAATTTAGCAAGGGGTAAATAGGTAACTTCATTAGCAGATACAATTTCTCAATAGTGTGCTACTCACTGAATTACAGAGTAAAATGCTAAAAAGGAGTTTTGTACTAAGCTTTTTGAAGCGCTACCGAAGTAGCATTTGCAGAGGCAATTTGTGTAGGTCTGAGTTAGAGAAAGGTGACAAGTTTTGAGGAGGTCTAGATGGGATAAAACGGGGATGACTCAGGTTTAAAACCAGTGGGGTTTCTTTTATCAAATACTTGTCATGGTTGCAACAAAAGAGTGCCTGCAACTCCAACTGGAAAAGCAGACCATCAGCTGAACAGAAGGTCGGTGGGGATGGGCTTTATTAACCAACAGCTTGCACTGTAAAATGATTTTCCCTCCACACCGATTTATCTCTGAATTTAAACATGATGAACAGACAAACCACAGATTTAAGGGCATCTGATAATGTTAATCCAATTATAGTTCTATTCCAATATCCCTTAAATGCTTCTTCAATTATCAAGAGGCTTAATCCTTTCTTATGAGTGAGTGAATTAGAGACATGAGGAAAATACCACCTCTTGTTACTGAAGAAACAAATTGTTTTGGTATTGGCCCGAGGTTCCAACAGCACTTTCTGTGTCTCTCCCTGTAAAGGAATTGTAGGGAATATTTGTGTTGACTTCTTTTGGTTACTAGCCCCCATGCTTAAACTGTGATTTTTAACTCCCAAGCTGTTATTTACTATCCATGGTGACACGTGTGATGTTCATTTCTTGAATGGCAGGTACATATACCTGGCAGGGGACATTGAGCCAAGGTGTCAGGATTATAGAACTGACTCTACTTAATTATCAGTGGGAACTGCAGAGATTTTGGTGCCCATTTTGCAATGACAGTGACTGTCTCCCCAGAGTAGCCAGCACCATGTTGGAGGCCATGCTGGACACAATGATTTTTCTGGCTCCATCACTTTGAGCTCAGTTCTGAGATTCCCTTAATCTTCTAGTGTCTGCTGAACATGTGCTTTCACATCCAGTTGGAAGCACTGATGCCAGCAGGGAGCTGGCCAGGCTGCTTATTCAGGCTTGCCCACTCATGCTCTATCAGCCTACAAAAGCACTCTGGTGGAGGGGAGATATTCCATGCTGCAGGTGAGCAAGAAAATGGAACATGGGGAATTGAATACCCACACATTGCATGATCTCAGCCCTTTGATAACCTCTGTAAGTTTGCCGGAGAAACAAGTCAATATTTACTGCTCTTCCATCAGCTCATTGCAGTTATGCCTAGAAACCTCAGGTGTGCAGACAGAGGCTTCCAGGTCACTGTGCTCTTGCACCAACTTGCTTGGCACATCTTCCTCCTCACCATTCACCATCCTGGTGTGACTGCTGTGAGACTGTAGCCTCTGGTTAGCTCTTCCAGGAGCTGGCCATTTCACCTGTCCACCAAGTGGACATCTCTGAAAAAACTCCTCATGAGCCAACTGAGTCCATCACTTTGAAAACAGGTGACTGGAAGCATAGATGTATTTCAGACAAATTCTCTCAAGAGCCCTCCTCAGCCATCCCAGTGCCTTCTTAACTACTTGCACAATCCAGTCCTCTTCTCCCAGTGCATTATCCTTGCATCTATCTTAATTAGGTCACTTACATTTGCAGGATTGGCAAATAGGGCTTTGGAAGAATATTTAACTCTTTATTGTATAATTTCTCTGCTCAGACTGAGGCCACGCAACTGTGTCATTCCTGGTGGCTGTCCAGCTTGTTCTAAATAATTTATAGGACAGAGATGATGCAATTTCCCCTAGATGCACTAGAAGGGGTCTCCAGTTAGTTAGGGAGGTTTGTCTATCAGCCTGTATAAGCCTTTCTTTTTTCCAAAGATGATAACATCATCCATCATCACTGACCTTTGAGAATAGCTCATTATAGCTCCCCTTTGCATAGACACAGTTACCACCATCCCCCTGGTCTTTTGCATACAAAACATACCCAAGAGCTTTAATTTTTCCTCACAGGTTAGAAACCATCTTCTTTTTTTCTCTCCTGGTCTTTTTCAAAATTTTCTCCATCCTCCTTAAAGTGTGGCCCCATGGTCCAGACACAGTGCCAAGCTAAGCTAAGCACGACTTAGCCTGGAGCAATGATTATCTCCCTCCCCATATGAACACAACTGCTGCTGACATCTTCCACAGTGATCTTTGCTTTTTATGCAGAAATATTACAATTTGATTCATATTCTGTTTGGACCCCAGCTGTAATCTCCAGATTATAAAGGCCAGAACTGCTGCTTATCCAGGTATTTTTCATTTTCATTTCATTTGAGCTTATTTATTTCTCTCCTGAATGCAGTATTTTCCACTTTACTTTTCACAGCAGTTTATCTCACTGACTTCTGACCTTCCCTCCAATTAATCAAAATCATTTTTGAATTCTAAATCAGACCTCCCAGCCTGCAGCCCTGGCTGACAGATATATTTGTTGGTGCTATAAATGTAGCCTCTAATTCCTTTGGTAATTGCATTAATGACAATATATGCCAGAAAGAGCCATGAGGCTCCTGCTGATCCCCCCTGCTTTCCTCCAGGTTTGACAATCTATTGGTATTTTCTGTTCCCTCCTGCTCACAGACAGCAAGCAATCAAGGCTGTGTGCTCACTCCTGTACTTCTGGGGGATTTCTGCCAGTGCCAGTGCAAGTATTTAATACCATAGCGATGACATTATTCACTCCTTTCTTCTCCACAGAGAAGTCCCCCAGCCTGCAGTACCCCTGGCCAGTTCACTTTCCCCTGAGTTCCCTTGGCTGGTGATTGCATCCTGATGGTCCACTCAATTGAAGACACAGTGTTCAGCACTAATCACTTTGCACATGCAGTCACTTGCTCTGATTTCATGATCAGCCTGAAGCAAACTGAACTACATAACAGCCCAGGGCACTGGGATGCACAGGCCACACAGTTATTATAACAATCATGTTCTTCTTGAGGCTGGGAAGAATTTTTGCTCCCTGAGGAACAGACCAATACAGAAGTGATGGAATTGCCCAGGGCATGGCCATGGGCTGCTGAGGCTTGAGATGGCTGTACCACCACCTGTGGCACACAGGGGCTGCATGCCTGTAGGGCAAGTTATCTCATGTCAGTTGTCCACCTTCTGTAGCATGGAATATCTGTACGACCACTCAATCACTTCAATACCTTAGATTGTTTGCAAAACAATCAAATAAGAATTCCAATGATGAAATTCATTATCATCAAATGTTTGGCTATAGGCACACACTCAGAAATTTAGTACTCTATGCCCTTTGTATAGATGGCCAACTTGAAGATACCAGTCATCTACAGTCATTCTAAGGGCAGTGAACATAAATGCACAATGCTGGCGTGACAAAAACCCTGAAATGATACCTTATCAATTCAGTATCAAAGAAACAATAATCCATCATGCAGCACTGAAGAAAATCTGTACTGTTGCCATAAAGCAATTTGAAAGAAAGTAAAAGTATGTTTCATATGAAAAATACGAGCAGTATGAAACAACCACTTAACAATGTGAACAGACATGGGCACGTCCTTCCTGAAAGTATTTCAGCTGCAATGGTACCAGTCTGTCCCTCCTGATAAATTCCCACCAGCAGGGCTTGTCTGGAGCTCACAGAGTGCCCCTCACTGCAATAGTTCACTGTGGTCATCAGAAAGTTAGAGACAACCTCCAGCAGGGAGGCCAACCCCATAGAAACCTTCATTGATCATTTGTCCGATGTGTTCCAACAGTCCTTGGTGACCTTACAGTCCTTGGAGACTTACTCCAGATTACCCATATCTTAGCTGAAGTCTCAAAACTGGACCTGGTACAGTAGCTGAAGTATTACTATATTTCGAGAACAATGAAAGGATTATCTCAAATAGCCCATTCAAAGCTTCTGCTTAGACACTTTCCCCTCAGTGTCTATTTTGTGACCCACTGGAACCTCAGACATTGCTTTGCAGAATTGCTCTGTTGCCAGGAACTACTGCAACTGTGAAGTAGGTTTTTGTTATGTGTTCATATCTGCTTACCCTGGTTGAATTTGCTCTTCTTTCAGGTGTTTTTCCTAATACTAATATTTTCCATAAAAATAATTTCAAGTTTTAATCTTATCTTTGGAAGTGATTAAAATATCTCCAGTTGATGTAATCTGCCAATGCAATAGCCATCTTTTCTATACCATGTCATCAATGGCAATGATTGAATCATATCAAAAACAAGACACATCCCTGTGGAAGATCACTTGCTGTATTTTTCCAGCTTGATGATGAAAGACTGATACCATTTTTCTGAACAGTCTAACCGGTTTTACAGTATTTCATAACACTTCAAATGAGGTCATTATCTCCTGCTTTACTTTTAAAATGTCACGTTAAAGCAGATGTTTTTCTGTTCTGAGAGAAATATCCTGAAGCTCATTATATTGCTTTTCAAAAGATTGTTTCAAGAGTGTGTATTATTAATGAATTTTTATTTGTAGATGTAAACCTAGGTCTAGCTTAATTTTTTTTTAATTGACTACTTAATTCAATTATTACCCCTCTTCTGTGAACCCTGAAGGAAAAAGAGAGTATTTCAGTTTTCCCTGATTTACAGGCTTGCTCACTGTTTTGTGAAATAAAGGTCTCAACTTTCCTTTCTGGTATGGGATTTACCAGCCTTTAGAAGTCATAATTTATTTTGTGTTTTTTACTTTTTCACACAGTGAAAGCACCTGTGTTTTACATTAGCCATAGAATCATAGAATCATAGAACTGGCTGGGTTGGAAGGGACCTCAGAGATCATCGAGTCCAACCCTTGAACCACCGTTGCGGTTGCTAGACCATGGCACTGAGTGCCACATCCAGTCTCTTTTTAAATAGCTCCAGGGACGGAGAATCCTCTACTTCCCTGGGCAGCCCATTCCAATGTCTGATCACCCTCTCCGTAAAGAAATTCTTTCTAATATCTAACCTAAACTTCCCCTGGCACAACTTAAGACCATGCCCTCTTGTCTTGTTGAAAGTCATCTGGCAAAAGAGACCAACCCCCACCCGGTTACAACCTCCTTTCAGGGAGTTGTAGACAGCAATGAGGTCTCCCCTGAGCTGCCTCTTCTCCAGGCTGAACAGCCCCAGCTCCCTCAGCCTCTCCTCATAGGATCTGTGCTAGAGTCCTTTCACCAGCCTGGTTGCCCTCCTTTGGACCTGCTCCAGGACCTCGATATCCTTCCTAAACTGAGGGGCCCAGAACTGGACACAGTACTCGAGGTGTGGCCTCACCAGGGCTGAGTACATGGGCAGAATCACTTCCTTGGACCTGCTGGCCACGCTGTTCCTGATACAGGCCAGGATGCCATTGGCCTTCTTGGCCACCTGGGCACACTGCTGGCTCATGTTCAGCTTCCTGTCGATCCAGACTCCCAGGTCCCTTTCTGCCTGGCTGCTCTCCAGCCACTCTGTACCCAGCCTGTAGCACTTCATGGGGTTGTTGTGGCCAAAGTGCAGGACCCAGCACTTGGCCATGTTGAACCTCATCCCATTGGAATCAGCCCAACTCTCCAGTCTGTCCAGGTCCCTCTGCAGAGCCCTCCAGCTTTCCAGCTGAAGCAACACAGCCTCCCTTTCTATTCTTGTTGATTTTTCTGCTCAAAGTAGTTCTGATACAGTTGTAACAGCCTCTTACTATGCTCCCTGGTTTCCCACTGCATTGGCATGATTTGTCATCATGTCCTCTTATTAATTCCCAAAGATTATGATCATGTATCATTCTGATTGTTTCAGCCATTTTATAAAGTATTCAGGAGTCAATTTCATCTGTCCCTACTTAGCTGAGAATTTCTAGCTTTTCAAAATGTGTCTTAATGAATACCTGCTCTCTTGAACTCTGCTCGTCTTCTTCAGACACCTCCCTGAGGGACGACACTTAAACAATTTTTTGTAGTGAAATGAACTGATTTGAGGTCCGTGTAAATTCTCTTCTATGGGTTTGCCATCATTGCCTAAAATTACACAATTCTATTTTGTAACCATATCAAGCCTGCTTTTTTGTCCAGATTAGCAAACAATTCTTCACTAGTCAGAAGTAAACCTAAAATAGTCACTTCCAAATGACATCCTCCATGAGACCATCCCTGCCCATTTATAGGAACATTTGTACAGTTTGCACCCTGCAGTAGTATTTTTTGCATGCAGTACAAGGAAAACACCTGTTCCATGATGGATACCAAGGGAAGTCTTTCAGAACAACTCATTTGTTACCTAACATGCCATGTTTTACTTTTCTTAAACATAAATACTCTCTGCTACTCTTCAGTCACAGAAAATTATCAGCTGTTGGTAACAGCTGTGATTTCTTGGGAAGGAGTATGAGTTTTGTGTTCCATTATTCTTAAGAATAAAGCTGGAGTAAAAATGGCTGCATGTGGTATTTTGGAGAAATTCAAGTTCTGACCATTAACTCCGATTTCTAGTACTGGAATGACTGAGGCGGTTATGTGTCTCTACGTAACAATCCTCATGCATTATAGAATCAAGATGCCAAACATACAGAGAATGTCACAAGTCTGGAAAATCCCTCCTTTTCCCATACCTGGTCCACTGATCACATCTATCTCTGTGCTAGGTTTAGAATCCAATCCCAAGCAGAAGTAAATACAGCACTGCAGAACAGAATAGGCTGGTACTTAGGCTGCACAGAAAAAAAACGTTTTGGTTAAGTAATACTTATTGTTCCTTCACTTGCTAAATGAGTTGTTAAATTAGTTTCAAGACTGATCTTTGGATTAATAAAAAGTGCTGGTTAAATAAGATATGTTATTCTAAACCAAACAGAAGTTTAGACTTAGAATGAAAAGCTGTTAAATACATGAGCCACTCGCTGGGAACCAGTACAAATGTCAGCACACAGATTTGCCTAACCAAATGAAACAGAAACAGAGTATTAGTCCACTTATTTACAAAGTTCAACACTGTATGAAAAAATAAATGCAGAGGATGAAGAACACCACCACTACTCAGTAGATTTAAACTTACTTTTTATGATGCACTTTCATCAAAATTTGTAGTTGCCAGGTATCAAATTCCACTCATGCAACATCAATCCACTAAGAAATACATATTTTGGTGAGAAAATTGAACTCCATACTCATGTAAAAACTGTTTTGAAATAAAAATAAAACAAGATTTATTGTTACAAAAAAAAAATCTTTTTTTTTTCTTTTTCTTTTTTTTTTTTTAATAACAGAATAATTGTCTGGAAAAAGTAATTTCCCACATGAGATAGTTAAAGGAAGTTAAATATATTTAAAAAATGGAAGATTCTGCATTTACATAGTTATGTGCCATTAATACTGAAGATATGCTTTCTGGCAAAAAATTATTCTCATGCTTAAAAAACGCACCTTAGTTTTGTACTGTACATTACAACATACGTTAGTAATAAACAGGTTATATGCAATGAAAAAAGTTACATTACAAGACAGTTACAACTGTGACACAAAAAATTTAAAATGTTAATTTTTAACAGTATTTGAAGGCAATTCACAATCATTTCAGGAGTTTTGTGAAATTTAAGGCCATCAGTTTAAATAAAATGTATCTGACACAAACTCACAAAACCGTGTCTCTTGTAAAAACTGTACATGCAAACCCATTTTAAAATTATACATGAACAGGCATATCATAAAATTTTTGGGTAGTCTTGTACACAAAACTGTGCACAAAGCAACATCATTGTGCAATTTTTAAACCAGTTAATTAACATTATCATTCATGCACCCTGAATGGAAATGTGATTAAATGACAATATTAAACCCAAATATTAAGAACCAGCATCCCTTTGAATGGGCAATCTAGACAAAATAAATGTTAAAATTTTAAATTAAGTTTAAAACAGTCCATTATAAAATATCTGCTGTAGTAATTTCAAAAAAGCTTATCTGATCCAAAGTTTCCAGTGCTTTAGGGAATACATGATTTAATGAGCTCAGTGAGTCAACTATAATACTCTGATAGTTCTGATTTGAGGTAATTTTCTTTAATTACTTATAGCAAGTAACTGGTCTAATTTGCTTCAGTAACGAGCTTTAAAAAACTGTAAACTTAGATAATCCTAGAAATCGGAGAATCTCTGAAAAAATACATATACCTCCCCCTCAAAGCTGGGTTAGTCATAAGTCATATGTAATTATGATATTCACATCTTAGGAGCTTATTCTCAAACTGTGAGATGAGTGGATTACTGAGCACTGATTGAAGCAATTCATGTACTGCACAACACACAGGTATCTGTCTTTTTCTTGGCTTTCATTTGTATTTCTGTGGACAAACATTCAAAGAGATATTGCTTCTCTTGTTACCTTGTGACAAACTATTGCAAGCCAGAAGACGTGAGTCAATATTCCAAACTTTTATTCTTAAGAATAGTTATAAAAGTACAGAAATTTAAAAATAGTAACATGTAAACATTGATACAGAGTAATAGCATTCCTATACATTTATATACACACAGTATTCATAAAGGACAGAACCTTTTGAGTTGAAATCCCAATTTGTGCTTTCCCTTCCAATAAATACATCAGAAAAGTAGGGGGTTTTTGTCAAAAAAAAAAAAAAAGAAAAAAAAAAGAAAAAAAAAGAAAAAAAAGACTCAGAGAGCTAAGATCAACATTTTGCTCCTACAATTTAAAAGCTTTCCAGTTGCTCATGCAACCACAGGAGAATTTTGGTATGTGAAGAGAATTTGCTTAGCTCCAAAAAGCTATTGGAAGCAACTGCTGCATCCAGAGACTCTTGATTTGTGATAAATGCACAGCACTTGGGAGCAGTTATATCTGAGTCTGCAAGACATGAATCGGGGGTGTATAGGGTGGTGGTGCAGGTGATGGCTTTATTCCTCTGACTCTCATGTAGGACAGAAACTGCTCCGGGATCTCAGCTAAAACATCTTTAGCAAGTCTTGCCATGCTTAGCACGTGGTTTCCACTTCTGTCAATGTAATCTCTGAATGGCACAAACTACAAAACAAGAGAGATGTTCACATGGGTTATTACACAGACACAGAACACACCTGGCAACATAAAAATAACAAAGTTTTATCTAAGGAGTTTACAGCTATATGCATCCCGACATCATTTATATATACATATTTTGTGGTTTATAATATATATTTTTATATATGCATCGTATTAAATTTTTTTTTAAATCTTGTCCTCTAATAGAAAAAGTATCATGCTTTCACTTGGGTGAAGTTCTTCACAAAAGCCATGGCTGGTTCAGATTGCTGCATTATGTGTTCTGATTGGTTTGTCTCTCAATCTTCTTCATACAAGAAGGTAACTCTGCCTCAGAAAGCTATTCTTAGCTTACATTTCCTGCTTGTGGGACTCTCCTACCAGACTGCATCTGCTCTGGTAGTTTGTGAATGGAATTTTTGCCGTCTGAAGTGAGCAAAACAGAAAAGATAACTATATTCTTGACCATTTTGCACTATACCTAGTAGAACTGAGCCACCTGAACCCTTTTTGCATATTAACAAATGCAGAAAGAATCTAAACAAAACGACTTATTTAAAAAAAGTACTTGTTACATGATACCCAGATCTGTAACACCTAAAAAGTTAGCTACCCAGCTCTGGCTTGGGTTTCATACTAATGAATGAGATGCTTGTGCTACTAGTATAGAAAATGGAAGCATCTGATTTTTACTCAAAGCTAAGAACAAGGGAGACATGTAGTGGGTTAAGATAGATAACAGGTTATAACAAAGGGAAGGCTGATTTGAAATTCTGCTTGCTCAGATTTTGGAGCCTATATCAGGACAACAGCTGTGTGAGTTTTCTACTAGTGAGAAAGATCTGTTCTGTGAGAGCAGCCTTTATTCCAGATAGCAGCATCCTCTACATCCTCACTGCGTTGTGTCCAAGAATATACCAGGAGTAATGGCAGAACGTCAGGCAACAGGGAACATGATTTTAGAGTATTAAGCTAGGAAGCAAGGTATCTGCAGTTCCAACATCAGCTGTCTTAACTACTTCTATGCTTATTTAGTAACTCTTCAATACAAGAGACAAGCACATACTGTGACATTTACTAGTACTGACTTTTCTAAGTTTCATAAAAAAACTCTGGCAATTTTTAGAAGCCAGCCCAGCACTGCCCTGTTTCAACTTCTTCCTTCTTGAACTCCATCAACCTTTCTGTAAGAATACACCTAATTATCCCCAGAAGCATGAAGTTAGAACAACAACAAAAGGAAACCAGCATCTCTGTAGCCCGCTGGTTTACACATTCAGCTGGGAGGGGGTAAGCGTGATGTTCATTTCCCCCTCATGTGGATATTCATTTTCTAATGCAATGGCACATGGAGTCTGAGTTAAAGAACAAAACGTGACCTATCCCAAGGACCTTGCCCATTAGTCTGCACACATGAGAATTCAGGCCCCAATCCTGCAGCAAAGGGGGGGTTACTTCAACTGTGCAGTTGTTGAGATGCAATCACACAGTACAGGTAGCCTAAATTTGCTCTTTATGGGATAGAGGTAGTGGAGGAATTACGGGCAGAGAAGCACACATCCGGGCAATGGGAAGTGACAGTAAGGCTGAGTTAACGTAGGACAAGCAGGGGTGGCAGAGGAACAGAATGACAGATGGAATTAAAACCAAAGAGAAACTGAAGGTATGTAAAATGCTCTTTGGGTAGTTTGAAAGTTCAGTTCAAAAATCTAATACACTGCAATTTCAAGGAAACAATAGGTATGTTACTACAAGTAAGTATTTTTCCTAAAGCTTCTTAAATAGAAAAATGATAATTAAAGAGAGGAAATAAAATAAATTGAGGAAAATTGCTACACATATAATACAGAGTCACTACACTACATGTGTATATCAGCAAGGAGGGAAAAAACAAGGTCATGCCTTTACATGAATGGCAGTCAGTAGTAAATAGATACAGTGACTCACTGTTAGCACACAATTTTTCTCTACTAATTTCATGTAAATATTTCACAATATTGAATGTTAAAATTAACAGTTAATTTCACTAGCTAACTTTAATTAACATAATACACAAAAAGATACACTTTTTATAACTGAGTATTTAATTCTATAAAAGCAAGTCAGTTTTATTCTGCCCGTTTATTTATTCTAAATATTATTTATTTTTTATAATACAAAAAATATTATTTATTTTTGTATAAAATAAAGGTCATACAAAACCTAAAGGGTTTGACATTATCCCTTTTTGTTTATTTAGTTAGCTTATAATGTATTTGTTGTTATTTACACCGAAAAAGAGCACAAAATAATACTGCCATCAGGTAGTTCAATATGGCCTGGGGCACAATTCTGATTGAAATATGTTAGTACTAAATAAATGGTTTATTACATTTCTGATATGCCATGAATTCTAAAAAACAGAAATGTATTAATTTAATATTTTTTATTTCTGAGCAGAAATTAGAATATTTCTGATGCATAACTTTTTCACAAATCTTGTTCATCGCATTTGAATAACTATCCATTTATGTGCTTTGAATGTAAAAACAGCAGCTTTTGGAGCTGCTGTTGTTTGGAGAAATTATCATAAAAACATAGAATAGTTTGGTAATTATGTATAATTATACTATGTACATTTAAATGCATTTAAATGCAAGTGCAATGCCAAAGATATCTGAATTAGCTTTAAAAAACCTGAAATGGCACAGGGCTTTGCAGAAATACTGGATTAGGGTTCAGAAAAGTTACGGTTTCGGCATATGTAAATGAAAACAAATATACATGTTCCAATGCTTATCAGCTGCAATACTACCATAATTATTACTAAAATAGTATCATCTGCAATATGAGCTATTTGTATAGCTCTCTCCATATATATTGTCTCTAAATATATTCTTTCACTATGTTCTACTAACCAACAATAATTTAAAAATCAAGCCTGGCTTGGAGAAAAATAAGACAAAATAAGCAAGAGGAAAAAAAAAAAGTGAAAAATAGGAAGAATAAATGGAGAAGAAATGACAGATCTAAGGTAAGGTTTGAACCCAAGAATGCCTGGAAGTGTTTAAGAGGCATTTATTTGAACAATGCCCTTAACAAAATGATTTAACTTTTGATCAGTCCTCAAGTGGTCAGGCAGTTGGACGAGATGACTGCTGTAGATCCCTTCCAGCTATTCTATTTCATAAATAGAGAGTTCTAGGAAAATATGCCTTCCATAAGAGAGTTTTAGACAGATTCCATTCTTCTACAGTCATCAGGTTGATCCAAACTTTCCATAGTTTACTGCTTTTCCAATGTCAACTTCTTTAATACTTTAGCAAAGAGGGATGAGTGTGCTGAGCTATCTTTCTCTTTGCTTCACTCCACTTTAGTGTCATGTGAAAAAAAAATCCAACATACCTAGTTAAATTTATTTGAGCAGGAAAATAGTAATGAAATTAAGTTTTTCCAGGGGGTAGTAATGAGGAGGCAGGATGGGAAGCCTGGAGCACAAATGAAGTATGTAATTTGGACAGCCTGTGGAGCTCTAGATATCTGCAGCTCTGAGGGCAGGGGGGATGGATCATGGTGGATGTGTTTGCTGTCCCACCTGGCCAGTGATTGCCTTGGTTTGAATAACAACTGCTGGACAGAGTTACTGTAGAGAGCAGGAACAGAACCAGAGGACTTTGGCTGAGAAACTGAGGTATCCATGGAATGCACAGGAGTGTAGCACTGTTAGGGCTAGGTTCAGACACATAAACACAGATCACAGAATCATAGAATAGTTTGGGTCAGAAAGGGACTTTTAAAGGTCATCAATTCTAACCCCCTCCAGTGAGCAGGAACATCTTTCACTAGATCAAGTTGCTCAGAGCCCTGTCTAACCTGATATTGAATGTTTCCACGAATGGGGCATCTACCACCTCTCTGGGCAACCTGTTCCAGCTGTCATCTGTGGTTCCTCAAAGGATGAGACATTTGCCTGGTTATATATAGCAGACACAATGCAGGAACTGGGAGACACTCCTGGTCTTCTGGGCTTACAGTTGGAGGTAAGGAAAGATACCTTAGGCATCACACATGTATTTACTAGAGGATTAGTTATTGCCAACCTCCAAAAAGCTGCAGTTTTTCTTTACGGAATCATAGTAAGATTGCAGTACAGAGCCTAAACCTTCTCTCATGTCTGTAGAGCCCAAAGAACTTACATCAGTGTGCCTGCTGTGAGGGGTTATTCCCTAATGAATGCAAATCCACTGCTATGTGTTATGCAAAGGCTTATACGTATCACAGAGAGTTTCTGAGCTGTTATGAACAGCTGAAGATAAAGTGTGTCAGTGCTAAGGTAAAATGAAAGGTAGAAGTACAGACAGAAATAAGAATTCAGAACAAACAGGATAAGTGAAATCTATTAGAGTTACTTTTATCTCTCACCTGCACAATGTCTCTTTCTGCAAACTTTCCTCTTGAAGAAATCCTCACCACATCACCATCCAGTTCTTCCATAGCTAAAAAACGGAAACAAAATTAATTACTCTATGAGTTCTGCTACATAACAGAAACAATCTTACTGAGAAGAACTTTCAGCAGTTTCCAATTTCAAGCAACAAAAGAACCAACAACTGTTAATTAAGTAACTCTTTAGGATAATTTGTGCCATAAAATACATCATGCTTTGCTGTCACTTTGCATTTTTTCACTCTGACAATATATACTTTTGCCTTTAACGTAATCTTCAAAACAATAAGGTCCTTATCCTTCCAGCTCTTGAACCAGCAAGAATATACCTGCTTTGGTAAGGCTGAGGCTGTATTTATACTTTCATGGGTACAGAACAATTAATTTTCAGCAATTATTCTTACAGAAGATATATAGCATACGGCACAAAGAGCTAATAACTCACATTCATAATGGAAAAATAATGGTTCCTAATGCATAGAAATGAGGGGTTCTTAAAAAAATATAATTTCTTAAATTTATCAGGTAATTCTTCCTGTATTGTTCTGAACAGGATCCAGGAACACTAGAATTGTCCAGACACCCAGAAGGCATACCTGATCTCTGGTCAGTGTTAAAATGGAGGGACTTGGGATCACAGAATATTTCTCAGCTGTTAGCTCTGCAATCACAGCCCTTCTTTCAGTATACCCTATGAAAATCTGCCTCAAATCTGCCCTGAGCTTCTCAGGGTTTTACAGATGGGGCTGAGGTTACTGCAACCAGCATATCAAAACCTAGTTCTTCCAATGCAAGAACTAGAAAACATGAATGATGCTATCAGGAGACAAGTTCAAACCAAAGAGCATGTTTGTTCAAAAAAAAAAAAAAAAAAAATTTTGGAAGGTCTGTAAAGTACTATGTCAAACAAAGCTGTTGATGTAAAAAAAAGTACATATGTTCAAACCAGGAGACTGAACAAGCATTTGAATGAGAGATCCACTGAAATTTTCCAAATTAGACATAAAATAACAGAACAGCTAGGGTTGGAAGGGAAGGGACCTTAAAGATCATCTAGTTCCAACCTCCCCCTGCATGGGCAGGGACACCTCCCACCAGACCGGTTCCTCAAAGCCTCATCCAACCTCACCTTGAGCACTTCCAGGGAACAGGCACCCACAACTTCTCTTGGCAACATGTTTCAGAGTCTCTCCACCCTCACAGTGACAAACTTCTTCCTAATTTCTCATCTAAACCTCCTCTTGCAGCTTGAAACCATTAAACCTCTCCTAAAGCAGAACCAAGGTTTGACTGACATTTGAATTGTAAGGAAATGTGCCTGGAACATACATCCTCCTACACACACACTTCTCCAGTGTCCACATCAGATAGAATCTGTTGTTTCTTCCAGAAGGAATTTATGCAGATGTAAAATTAATTTCTCTGCCCTCTTGGACACTGAGGCCCTACAGATTTGGCACACATCTACTTGGTGAATTTCACTGAGGCAGTATACTCATGGAGGGTGAGTCCAAAGATGGAAATGGTGCCCTGCAGTACAAACAGAATCTTGCCTTAAGTGACAGCAGTGTCACCCCCAAGCCTCTGCAAAGGCAACATCCAGAAGACAGAGTCTATATGTCCTGATTGAGTTAAGGGCAGCCTAGGCAAACCCAAAGGACTGGACAAACAGGGTGAGTGGGAAAAGACAAAAGAGGTAAGAGAAAAAATATTAACATATGACTTAAATTGGAATTCTCAGGGGGGAAAATGAGGGTTTGCAAATTTCTCTCATAGACATTTATGAAGATAAGCTGTCTTTGCTCATTGTTTGGGGCATACAATGATCTGAAATGTAAGGGTCCATCTGGACAATATCTCCAAGGAATAACTGTCACTATTATTAATTATCACTTAAATTATCACTAATATACCATTATTGCCAAAAAGCATTAGAAATTCAACCCCAATTAAATTATTTTTCTTATTTTTATCTCTTGTCATACTCTTAGAATATTTGCACAAGAACTAACAGGCACAGTCATTAACTACTATATACATTATACACCTATGGTAGTACTAAACATGTTAAATTTATAAAAGATGACATGCTGTCTAACCAGAAGTACTGGAATTAAAAAAAGTATGGAGTACTTCTGAGGAATAGATAAACACAGAATGTCTACACTTCATAGTGCAGTGATATTCATGATGGCACTTAATAAATTACTCCAAATAAAAACAGCAATTTCTTGCAACAGAGAAAATTATTCTGGAACATCATGTGAATGCCTATGTAAATAAACCTGGTAATTTCTCTCCTGCTGTAATATTCTTTCAAAGCTGCTAAACAGTAAGGCACTCTTCTGTTATCTAGTGAAACCCATTTTAAGCCAGATTACCATCTAAAATGCATTCATTTTTCTCAGCATTTTATTAATGCAGTAAGAACAGATAATCAATACTTCCAGTCAACTGACACTTCATAATGCCACTAAGTATCTGTTTTGAAAAAATTAAAAAAAAAATCCAACATTAGTTGAGTATACTTATTTTACTATGAGGTTTTCCTCTCCCCTCATCTTCTGGAGCTCTGTAAATGCTGAGCTCCCATATGGTTCTGTGACCTGAACAGAGAGCCTGAGGGGTTACATAGCTCTACATGGCAGCTCAGAATCATACCAAGTTATCAATCAATACAGCTGGAAATGTCAACAGTGCTTACTGCTTGCTCCATATGATGCTCTTTCAAAGAACAATATTTGTTTGAAAAGTCACATATTGCTAAAATGTAAACAAGTAATAAAAAGTCTAGGGAAAACACTAGAACACTTACCATCAAACTCTGCTGGTCCCACTCCCACTATAATTATTGACATTGGAAGCTTTGAAGCCTTTAAAAGAAAAAGAAAAAGAAGTGTAACACATTGCATAACCTCTGCCAATAATACATGGAATCTGAGGTCAATCTGAATAAAGAACATGCAGAAGTTATGTTTTAAAGAACAATTTTTTATCCACCCAAAAAGCTGAAAGGTGTAAATTGTCTGCTGAAGTGGTGCTAACCATCTTGGATGAAGATAGAAAGGAAGATTATTATTTTATTTTTCCCTTATGAAGTCTTTGAATCATATGGGATCATAATTTAACATTAAAAATATGTTAGATTTAAACACTAATATGACTACTAAGATGAAAAAATATGTTATAAAATTTTGTATACCGACAATAATTGCAAATATTACCTAATTATAGTTTGACATTTATGTGAATGTACTTTGCTATTTCTTGATATTACGTAGCTGCTTGGAACTGCATTACCCTATATTTTACATAGAACTTAAGCCAATTTTTCTCAAGAGAAGGAATCATCTGTTTCAACCAATATCTAGCTTATATTACTCCCATTAATTAAATTTTATTCAAGTCAGTCAACCATGCCACAAAGTAAACAAGGTATTGAACTGGCTTATGGTAAGATTTTTAATTTTACTTAGTCTTTTCCATTCAATTAAACAAGGGGAAGATGGAATCTGGCTTCCCCCGAATAAACTCTGTAAAACCTTTAAAATTGCAAAGAAAGTATCATAAATACTCGATTCTCCAGCTCTGATAGTAGCACCAGATATCTGCCAGTTCACAGAAATAATCTGAAATTGCCTCTGTTGAGGAGGGTACCAACTAAAACAAGCGATCTACCAAATGTCAGGTTTGACAGCTGTTCCTTCCTGAGATATTCTGATGCACTGTGAAATAGTTATTTTAAACAGGACTATACATTGGCCAAAAATCACAGAAGTATGCTTTGTGCTAAATAAAACTCTGCTTCACTCAAGTCTGAAGTCAAGTGGTTTTAGAACAGTGTTACATTTTTCTTTTGGAATATAAAAAGAGTTTTTCTCCCTCACTTAAAAGATACTGTTATTGTACATACATCATCACCATTTCCCATTCTTCATCTTTCATAATACTACATATAAAATCAACTTTCTGTAATAGATTTATGGTTAATTACTGTAAAGATTCCACTTAAAACAATGAAAATACACCATTCTATAAATCACTATTTCATGTTCTACACCACTATATACTGTATATTTTACATCATATACTTGTACATAGACTGCAAATTTATCACAAAGTGTTACTACATAGAGTCAATCTCCCAGCTAAAATTCTGTAGTAGAGTAAAAATAATAATAATCCCTTGTTAGTTTAATACTTGTATGCTACTGGAGAAAACAGTAAAAGCTGACCAGCCATGGTCCTGGGCCAACAGCTCCAGGTGGCCTCGCTTGAACTGGGGGCTCGGACAAGATGATTAAAGGTTTCTTTCAACATCAGCCAGTGAGTCTGTGACTAAGGGTCAGAAATACAGCAAAACTGTAACTGAGTTACAGTGCACTGCATAAATCACTAATAAAGAGTATCTAATTCTTAGAGCAGAACACCATCTTTGTTTCAGATTTTTCTCAAGTATCACTGTTTGATTTTAAAGAAAACATTCTTCAAAGAGATGTGATCACACAGACAGTATTATGTGATACGATGTATATGAAACAGCAAGTGGCAAGGACAGCATAAAAACAAAATTAAACTTTTGCATACAAACTTAAGTGCTGGCATTTCCTGAACAATTGTATAATCTTTAAATAGTGTGGTAAAACAGAACGTGTCTGACATATATGCTGTGATAGGATGCCTAAACCACATAATTAGTAAAAAAAGAAATATCTTCTTCTTGAGTTTCATATATATGAAATTGCATTGAACATCACTGCCCTTATTATTATTTTGGATATTAAGACTGAAAAAACTGCCACTGAATAGCATTTAATTAGTTCTGTCATGTTATATTGTGCTCATGCTTCAATTATACAGAAAAAATGAACGCAGCTTCTTAAAAAGAAAAGACAGCAAATATTGCTCAACTTCCACTCATTCCAAGCTAAAAACTCATCTGCTGTGTTTCCAGACAGCTGCAGTCTAACACCCATTATCTTGGAAATGAACTACTACTGGAAACAATGTTTTTCTGTATGTCTTAGTGGCAAATTATTTAGTCTTACAAAATACCAGCTAACTGGACGTGCTGTTCTCTTAGGGCTTCCAACAGAAGGTTGAGTTAAATCAAGAGCTGCTTTTTTTTTTTTTCTTTTTTTCTCCACGGGGCCTTTTTGTGATCTAAAAGAAGCAATGTTCCAAACTTTTAGGCTAGAGGATGAAATTCCAAGCTAAAACCTTGTTTATCTCCTTTAAAAGCAATATTCAGTTTATCCTGCTTTAATGGTGGAAGCTGGAAGAGGAGAGGAAGTAATCTGGTAGATTAAAACACACTTGTAGCTTTGTGTGTAAAAACTTAGCAAGTAGGCTACCAGGATCCTTATTAACACAGACTGTCTATCTGCTGCTGGCTAAAACTTGAGGACCTTTTACTCTCCATCAAGAGATGTAACATTTCAGTAGTATTTTCATACACACCCTACAAACTGGAACAGTACTGAGTCTATATAGGAGGTAGTGCCAATGGCCACCTCATTCTACACCACTCATTTTGATGTGATGCCCAATTGTTTTAATGCAGGCTTTTCACTCACCACTTCACAAGTAACTAGATCCACTGTGGTGTGTTCAAAACCATTAGTGCAGATCATTTCAAAACCTGTCTGGAAGCTATTTCTGTGTACATTCACCTGACATTTCCCAGGGGAAACAGAAAAATAGAACCTGTTCATAATACGGAATATTCCTTATAAGCCTAGCAGTTTTGAAGTGAAAAATATTGAAAATAATGGAGAAACAGAAACAATTAAGAATCTTTCCAATTCCAGTGGACTATTTAGAAGGAAATCAGATGACTGGTATACTTGCCATTTGAGATCAGAAAGTTTGGGGCAGTTTTTAAAAAGCTGTCTGCAAATACTATAAAGAACAGCTCACTATGAAAAACTGTGGGTGAGATGTGAATGAGAAAGGAGGCAACAAGTATCACATGAGGCAAATCATATGAATATATAGTGATAGAGAGAAGGTTATAATTTCTTGCAGCACACTAATTAAGCTGCAATTTTACTTTTTGTTTATTTTTCTCTTTATAATAAACTTCTGCTGTTCAGGAAAAACTCTTAATTTATGTAAAAAATTTAGTGCCTGAAATATTAAATGATTTAGCTTGCTGTCTAAAATATGAATTCGTAGAAACATAAATCCTTTACATTTCCACACTTTCAGCAAAACTTACATTCACTATGGATTCTTTTGTCTGAGCCATATCAGAAATCACTCCATCTGTAATAATGAGAAGAACAAAATACTGGGAGCCATCTTTAACTGAAGCAGCATATCTAAGGAAAGAAAAAAACAAAATTATAACAATAAAAAAACTTTTTATATAAAGAAACTAATATAAAAAGAAGTTGTATTTTAAAAATTTTACTATATTTTTAGGATTAAAAACTTAAATTTTTAAAAAAATCATTATTTGTTATAAAGTCAGTAAGTTGGTATGAAGGCAATGTATTACTATCCAATGGCTGGATTTATAGAACAAATAAAATTTATTGTGAATCAGCACACCGCATAAATAGTTCATTAATTTCTCATTTTCTCATTTAATTTCTCATTTGGCTTACAAAAACAGGTTACTTACTGCTGAACATACTAGCAGATTTATAGCTCCCACTTATGTATACACTTGTAAAATGGCTGAACATGGAACATGCAACCTGCAGCCTTGGCTTAGATATTTATCTACTTGCCCCTCACACAGGCCGACTTTCAAGACTCAAACTTCACCCTGTGCTGTATATGAATATGTATATGAATACAATGAATACAAAACATATCCAGTGCCATTCCAGTCCCATCTCAACCAAAGGACCCAAGAAGTAACAGCTCTTAGAAAATTAATAGCTTTTGATGATTTGGAAATTCCTGAAAGACAGATAATCTGTAGCAGCCCCTCTGAGCTCTGTGGCCTGCATACCAGAAATTAAGACTTCATTAATTTAACTCCCAGGGGTCAAAGTGTCCTACATAGTTAGGGATGAACTTTTTTGTGTTGTTTCACTTGCTGCTTCACTTGACAGCTGCTGATACAGTTACTACATTTGCGAAGGCTCCTGGTGCTGTGAAGGAGTCAAATCTGTAGGATCTGTAGGATAGCATGGAGAGCAGGACAAAAAAAATCCCAACAAAAAGTATTTGTAGAAATACTGTGGAATATATGCCCACGTACAGAACATGACTATCAAAGAATTCATTACGTATCTGTCACTGAACACAAAAGGTCTTCACCAGTGATCAGGATATGTGCTAATGGTGCTCATGACGATTGCATGTGCTTAGAAAATTCTAACTCTGATACTACACAGTGCATTTGCAAGTGAGTACTGCAAATAAATAAGGTGCTGTAACCACAACATTTACAGGATTTTGGAGGAAAGTGTGTGAAATGGAATCTAAAACTCACATAAAGCCATCACACTCCTCTGTCTCCCTATGCAAGGTACAGATGGGTAGAAAAGCCACACAGAAAATTAATCTGTTGAACATCTTCTATTTGCATGCTGGCAGGTTCTTCTATTTGCATGCTGCTAAATAAATATTTAGATTAACAAGACCTATTGTGGAATACATTTTTCCTACCATGCAGAGACTTCTTTTGTCACACTTTTCCACAATGCTTACAATTTTTTCTTTGATGAGTGTACAAACAATGGGTAATGAGAGAATAAAATAAAAAATCACTATTGTTTCTGAACACTTAATACCCACACTGAAAAAATGGAATATAAGTTTGGTTATTTCAAATTTTCCACAGAATAAAATATCCTGAAGTTTTTGCAAGATCTTGACTGAGGAAGGGAGATGACAGAAGACATTTGGTAGAATCTGGTGTAGTTAAGATATCCTTTCCCTAGCTAGGGAGTTAATAAATTAATTATCTACTTAAAATGCTTTTGACAAGTTTCAAGATCACAAAGTGATGATGATCTGACACAGTTTCTAGAGATCAGATCAGAGATGTATTTTTCAGTAGAAGGGATGTGGAAAGAAGAAATCTATTTGAGACTGAAGATAGGTTCAAAGAGTTACTGCAGGCTAGATCATAATTTCTACTACCATGTCCATAAATGTTAATTGAACAGCCAAGAAACTGAACCTTTAAGGAAAATGATGTTACTGAGAACTATACTGGTATAAGGATTGTCTTATGGATGATTATGCAGTAGAGCTTCTCATGAAGATACTCAGCTTTTCCTCTGAAAGGTAGTGTGATTTGCTACCAGGAGTTCCCAAAGTTTGCAAGAAGTTGATATTTAGACAACAATCCAGTGGAAGAACTACAAAAACTGGTGGCAGCCTTCTGTAATTTTGCAAAAGTTGACAAATATTCCTGAGAAACAAGTGGTAAGAAAAGGAACTGAATTTATGCCAATGCTTCGATGGTACTAGATAATGAATTTCAGTTTTTGTAATGAATAGGAGACTTGAGGTCAAATACCAAATTCTGAAGCAGCCATCTCAGCTGATATGATAGTTCTAAAGAATAAGAAAGAACCAGAAAAGTCAGTGGGTGGGATTTCCAGTCAACATGGCTAATGCAGACACTGAAGGCTGCATACATGGAATTCGGCTGTCATAAGGACTGGCATAGTCCTTTATAGTCTGAAATCTGCAGCTGGACAGACCCTGTCAAAAGGAAGATTAAAAGGAGACAGCTAAGGACCAGGAATGAAATTTACATGTACATAATTTGAGTGGTATCAGTTGAAGATGGAGAAATTAAACCTAACGATAAATACCTGAAATCCACAATCTAGCCATGCTGGGATGCACAGAAAATGCTTTGAATTTGTGAATTATTCTTCATTTCAAACAACAGCAGCAAGAACAGATAAGTATTTCTTGCTGCAACAATTGACCATTTTGCAAGCTCATAAATCAAACATTACAATAATTTATGCATGATTTATTTTTACTGCTTTATTTTATAAACATTAATTCTTTCTGTGTGTCTATAAATTAAATCTGTTCAGGTAGCTACTCAGCTAAATTATCTGAGCCACATCATTTTTTTTATACCAACACATGGAGAGCTATTGTAAGTCAAGAACTTGTCTACCAAAATAAGGCAAAAATAACCTCCTTAAGAAAATTCCACAAACACTGGAAGGGTTTTACTTTGGGAAGTTAGGTGAGGTGTTTCATAACACAGTCCTGTGGCTCCCCAACAGTGGCTGCTGTTCTATTGCCTTGACAGTACCACTCCCAGCTGAGAATTGTGGCCACAAAGCACCCTGGAAAATTCTGCTGATGTTTTGGACATTTTGAGATTAGACAAACTACATATGCATTTAAAAATGTGCATTTTAAATTTTTTTTTTATTTCTTTTCTGCGAGGCACAAATTTTGTGCTCCAAAGGTCAAAAAAGGAACATGACCATTATCTCACAAAAATTTTCTTCCATTATGATTTCTTCTAAGAGTTCAACACTGGGTGGATCAACTGGAACACTTCTATCTTGTTTTAATCAGTTATGAAATTTGGCGTAAGACTAGCACACAGTTTTCAAACATACTCAAAGACATAAGTTAATCATGCTACTCTGAATAATTAAACAATTATAAATATCTTTGTCAATGTTTAGCATCAGGTAACTGTTGGCCTTTGTTGTACTGACAATAATTTTCTGCAAAGTACTTGTGATCCTTACCTGGCTACATGATTAATTACAGGGGCAAAGTTTGTTGGTCCATAAAGCTGTACAGATTTTAGACTCCTGTAATATGCCTCCATTACACCATCAATTCCGTGGCAGTATGGATTTTGAGGATTTCCATTCTAATGAAGTAAGAGATGATTAATCACTACAAATAATTATGCAGCAATACCAATGTAGGCTAGGGAACACTATCTAGTATACACATTTAAATGCAAAAACCCTTACCATTCTAGGATCTGTTCAGAGTTTCCTACAAATGCCTCCTATGAATGCTGTGGCTGGTGGTGAGTGTTTGCTGCCTATGAAAGGAGGTTCTAGCAGCCTCATGTTATATGCAGCCTGAACTGGTTCCTAGATATAAATACCATAAAACATGCAATAGTAACAGGCATTTCCCTGTACGGATTTAAGGTATGAATTGCAAGGCAGATGTAAAACTGGAATCATGTTCAGGAGCACAGTTCTGGCTCAATGATTTCTTATTTTAAAAATTTGAAAAAAAGAAATAGTATTCAGATCCTGATATTCAGACACCATGCAAGTATAAGGTGAACTCTTAACTATTGTTTTGGTACAATGTTCTGCATTGGAAAATTGATTTTCAATCCAGTATAAAAAGATGAGGAAAGAAAATTATTCTTTGGGAAACCACTGAAATGCCAGGGTCTCTACATTCTTTGGGTGGGCATTTTTACTTCCTATCTCCACAATAACTCTATAATGACAACACAAACATTTAATCCCAGATTAGTGACCCAAGTCAGGCCAGACAAATGATCAGCTGTGTAGGCTTCAAAACCTTCCAAATCACCTTCATCTCCTTTATGTGCCAACACCTCATTGGCTTAATGTACCACTATCTCATTCTGAGGTAGAGTGTACCTCCCTGAGAATCTAGAAGAGCAAAGGAGATTTTTTGATGGAAGTGATCCAAAATGTTAAAAGAGAGTGCTAAAAATACTGGCTAGCACTAATGGGAGAAACCTATGTAAGTTTAAATTTGAAGGAAGCAAAAGCAACACAACGCTTCATTAATTAATTGAATTAATTTTAGAAATGACTTTTCAAACTGAAAGTAGCTAGGATTATACCTGCTGTTTTAACAGCCTTAAGAATATATATATCAATACATCTGAATTGCTACATGGAAATCCAAATGAAGCGTGTGATTCAAATTAATATCTGCAATTGCACCTGTTTTACACTACTATCCATGTGGAAAACCCTTCTTTGAGATAAGACATGTAGTATTGTTTTCTAGTACAGGCTGACAGAAGAAACACACACCTACAATCACCAGTTTTCCCCCATATCTGTGATGCTATCTAATTAAAACCTGATATAACTACACTTGCTGTAATTCTGGCATTCTGCTGTAATTCTACTCACAGAAAAATAAGAATCACAAAATAAGCAAGAAGATAAACATCCACACTAATCATGAGCATCAGTTGTAACACATCAACCTTTCTGGCAAATTCTTAGATTTTAGGTTTAATTTAGCTGCCACATGGACCAGTCTCAGATTTTTTCCTGTCACCTCAGCTTATAGTCCACTTAGTTATCCATATATCTCTAAACTAGCAGGCTGTAAAAGAGAAAGAGATCCCAGAAAATGAGAAAGAACCATTAAAATAATGATGAAATATTATCTTGGATCATGATTCTCTTGCTTCTTAAGATAGAGTAGTTTCAATCTGAAGTCTTTCAAGCAGCTGTTTCTCACGCTGCTACAGATGAGGTTAACAATTATTACTTTTCTTTATTACTATTTTTGGCCTACAGGAACTTCTCTCTGGATTTCTGTCAGTAACTTGACTATGATAAAAAAAATTGGAACAGTCTTTTAGACAGAAGAATTTGCCCTCTATTCTTTACTTGTCAAGCAACAGCTTAAGATTGCAACTCATAAAAATCTTATTGTAGCACAGAAATTCAAACAACATATAAATATATTTTTACTTACCAGTGCAAATTCATGGGATACTCTTCCATCTGGAGGCAGCCTAGCTCCAAAACCTAGAGCTGGGAACATTTTATCACTGTCATAGTCCTGAATTATTTCACCTACAGCTTTCAGTGCCATGCCATAAGCATTCAGCTGATAGGGATTCATGTAGTGCAGTGAAGTGGGCTGTGAAGGGTTACCTGTTAAAGCAATGATCAAATTTACTTTAAACTGAATCACTTAAAAATTTTCTCTCTTAAAAATTACACGAATCTAGGAAAGCAGAAATTGAAAAGAAAAGATCATGAAAAGAAAATGAAGTTATTTCCTATATGAACAACTGTGGCTACATCTGGTAAAAATTCAATGATGTTCTGAATATATTTTAATAGGTTAACAGCAGTAACTGTAAATCTTTTAAGCACTGCATGGGCAACAAGAAACTATGATTACACTTGAAAATTTATGTAATTTTATAAAATGAGACAGACTTTTAAGGTGAAATTTACAGAAGTATTATGAATGCAGCTTTGGAGGAGAATCAAAACTTATCTCTGCTTCACCCCACTTCAGTCTCACTCTTCCTGAAACTCCTTCCTTTGTCTTCTCTAAATTTTTTTTCTAAGTTAGCCAGTTTTCTCCCAGCAGGAATAAAGAAAGTAATGAAAATAATAAGCAGAAAGTACAGAAATATTTGAAAACTTCTCCTACTTATTAAATTTTATATGCATCTTTTTCAATTTTTATCTGTTCTGTTTGCCCTGCTTTTCTGGACCAGAATTGCACTCCAGTTTGTTAAGCAGCAAATGGGAATCTAGATTCCAGGTGCTGCCAGGCATACAAATGATCAAGAGAATGAGTTTAAGCAAAATACTGATACAGATACACACACTTTTACTTAAAATTGAACACATCACATACATACACAAGAAGTTTATTTTTATTCTTACCATTTGAGGCTGTGAAATCAATAGCTACTGTGAAATTGATCTGGGTTCTGTAGAGAAAGCAAATACCCATCTTGTTAATAGTTTTAGTTATGTGGAAAAACAAACAAGAGATGATCATGCAGGACAATGACTCTCTAATACAGGAAATAAACACTGAAAGTATTTTTTTAAGTTTTCTGCCAAGAGCTACACAACTGTATTTTATTTTCACACTGGACACAGTTACTTTACTCCATCCTTTTTTCATTTTGAAAAATCCTGAATCTTGGATTAGGTTAAGTTCTACAAACACAATCAATTTTCAGCAGTAATACCTATTTTCCATTGAACATATTTTAGGCACAGTGATATTGACAAGGGAAGCGTGGTTTTACTAACCTTCTTAAAGCTAAAACTGCATCTTCATTCAGAAATGGTTTGAAATCATACTATGCATAAAATGCTTGGAGAGGGTATCATAGTTTTGGGCAGTATTTCATTCATGTGATCATACTCTGAATGAGCACACCAAGGTAATTATTGAAAGACAAAATTAAAATCTGGAAGCAGGAATGCAAAGATCTGTATTTGGAATAGCTATAAAAAAGCCATTCTTGTGCATGGATCAATTATTAGCACACAGTTACTGCCAAGAAAATGAATCATCAGTAGACTTTTACAGAATGACAATCCACAGTTCATTTCCACTGCCTTCTTCAGGACTAAATACTGCTGTTCTGAGATAATCTTTTAACTAGTAACAGTCTATTAGGAAAAGGAATTTGTATGAACTTGAAAACTGACTTTCTGCTCAGATTGAGTAATTTACATTTTCGTTTAAATGCTTCTTGGTGTGTGCAACTACAAACCTAATGACCAAATTAGCAAAGATTAAAGCTATTTGAAAGTTACAGATTTAACTCACATTTAGAGTAACTATTTAACACCTGGCCTTGCAGTAGTGCTTTACTGCTCAATCATAGAATCATAGAATCATCTGGGTTGGAAGGGACATCAGAGATCATCAAGTCCAACCCTTGATCCACTACTGCCACAGTTACCAGACCATGGCACTGAGTGCCACATCCAGTCTCTTTTGAAATACCTCCAGGGATGGAGAATCCACTACTTCCCTGAGCAGCCCATTCCAATGCTTGATCACACTCTCCGTAAAGAAATTCTTTCTAATATCCAACCTAAACCTCCCCTGGCACAACTTGAGACCATGCTCTCTTGTCTTGTCAAGGAGCCTCAGATCCTAAGAGAAAACACTGTTTATTTCATTAAAAGATGTGTATGAAAAAAATTCACATGGAATAACTTTACCATACTGATCAAGGCTAACATAAACTATGCTGGGTTGTGGGTAGACTAAGTCTCCAAAGAATGATAAAAGCCTGACAAAGCTCAGAGCATCAAGAAGAGTCACGCAGTTTCATACAATCTGGTCACCCCAGAATTTGTCCAAAAAAGTTGCGGCCTCCATAGAATTGATGCAATCTCTGAAAAGTTCAGAGAGCTAAGCTTTATGAGACAAGTTTTCTGCCAATACTTCTGCATTCTTCTTTATGCAATTCCACAAATTGTAACAAGCAATAGGAGGAGAAAAGATGGCCTCAATTGTGACAGGGGAAGCTTAGCTCAGATATTAGAAAAAATTCCTTCACCAAAGGAGTTTTTAGGTGTTGGGGCAGGCTGCACAGGGATGTGGTTGAGTCAGCATTCCTGGAAATATTTAAATGTGTAGATGTGGTGCTTAGGGACAGGGCATAGTGGCAGACTTGGCAATGTGACAGGTTAACAGTTGGACAGGGTGATCTTAAAACATCTTTTCCAACAAAAAGATTCTATGATTCCATATCAGAAATATCCCTCTGACTATGATACCATGGAAGAGAGACATGGAAGCCTAAGTTACACAAAGCATCTCTGAGGAAACGAGTAACAAATCACAAAGGGGCTTAAAATAAAGTTCAACCTTTGTACTTGAAATTAGCAAAAAGTACTGGTTTTTTAATGGAAAACTGGGTATTTCAAGCTCAAACACAAATTAGTACCACTGCAAAAAAAAAAAAAAATTCAAAAGTGGCATAATGTATTTTGTGTGAAAAATAATTATGAAAAGTCATTAATTAAAAGTCATTAACACATGCTATTCTGGATACAAATTATATGTAATCAATATATTTTAAAGTCCACTGTTTGGGTTTTATTTCTAATATGTTTTTAACAGCCTAATTCTTTGGTTGTATCAAGTGCATATTATTAAGTTATTCTTATTAACGCATTAACCTTTATCAGCGAAGTATTTTTAAACAAAATTATTGATTACTCTATTTTATGTAAGAGACTTTAGTTGAAAAATCATTAACTTAGAATAAGGATGCTCTCGTCTTCAAGACAATTTTAGGTGGCTGATTAAATGATGCAATGTTTAAAACTATAAAGATAAAACCCCCTATTATTTCTGATAAGGAAATTCTTTGGTTAAGGTTTTGTCCCTGCTTTTCCAGCTGTACAGTTCTGCAAGGAGCTACATTAAAAGCTCATGACACTCGCTACATCAATGATGTTGTGAAGTCATGAGGCTTTGCACAAAAGCTGCTAAAATTGACATGTGGCTGAGCTCCTGACTGTCCTGTCAGTTCTCTCCCAAGGGAGAACTCAGGTAGAATAAATAATCAAGCACAGTAATGTGTCTTATGGATTCAGAGATGGATGGATCACTGTAAGTCTGCAGGAATTTAGTTGGTATAGAAAGTCTTGATCTATTTGAACAGGGGAGTCTGCCCTGTGCTACCACAAGAAACAAAGAAAGTATCTTAAAAGGAACAGTAATCTTAACCTCATAACCACACAGCAGCCATTTTGTTTGCTTCTTTGGGAGTTGAACCCCAGTGTCTTTTAAAAAGAGCTTTATCAACACTGATATACATAAGGAAACAAACTAAGCCTGAGTGCAGCTTTTCACCAGGCTTGATAACATTTGTAATGATTAGGTTTTCTTAAACAGTACATTGGAAGGAATCATGAATTGGCTTCATGAATCATGAATCTGTGGCTTCAGAGGGACAACCAGCTGGTCCATTAGCAGGGGAGAATTTTTGAAGGTCTGAGGACCACTTACTGCATAGGAATCTACAAATGGAGCTAATGGAGTAGCTAAGAGGCTTTTTCCTCTCCATGGCATTTAATTCCCCAGTGACAGATATTTTTCAATTCTCCCTTTGCAGATGCTTGTTTGGCAAAATGCATTAACAACATACGGAAGATTTTTCTGATAAAAGCTTTAAAAGATCTTCCTCTTACATAGTCTTATTACTCAGTATTGTCAAAGATACAAAAAGTATATGGTAAAGCCTCCAAAATACATAACCATGGCAGCCCTTGCTTCATAACTGTATTTCACACCAGGTCTCCTTTGAACATCAAATATACATGCCATTACATTATATGATGTACTGGCTGGATGAAAATAGCTGTCCTAAAAGAAGTTCTAAATTCCCACTTTGATTGTCAATGACTCAACAGAGTTCAGTTAAAAATATAAGTCCAAATGCCTCAGAATCCAAAGTGTGGCTGTACATTTCCAAAAACATGGGTGAAACTATGGCTTTTAACAAGACAGTAAGAAGATATTTCCTCTTCCACTTAGGTGGGACTGAAGAGATGACTTGCAATTTTGGAGCTGCAAAAGGATTGAGAACCTGAATTTTACTGATTTACAAATGCCTAGAGTAACTTACTAGCTCACTCACTGTTCTAGGACGTCAAATGGGCTAGAAACTTCTGCACAGAACAATCTTTTCTGTCCTCTAAGTCTTGCAGTTTTTTGGCTCCTGGCCTCCCCTCCAGACAAAGCCAGAGCAGATTATAATTGTTCGACAGTCATTCCTTTAAACCAGGATAATTTCAGCATTCCTCTTCAAGGCTGTATCCCTTACATTCCTGAGCTTATTCATATATTTGGAGCTGTTCTGATAGAAGCACACTATTAATTTTAGAGGGGCAGGAGAAATCCAGTTTTGAAATATACACACAATTTTAGCACAATGTACTTCTTTTATATGTAGGAAGGTCTGTGTGAAAAAATGTGTGATTAAACATCAAGAATTAAGGAAAAGTCAGCCCCTGAGATGGTACTTGGTGTAAGATTCAGATGCGAAAGACACATCCACCTATTTCCTGCCAGATTGGTATATAAGCTAGTTTTATGTAGCAAAATGAAATTAGAATTTATAGACAAACTTCTATTTCATTCTTCAAAGCTCTTTAAAAAACATAAGTCATATTGATGATACTTATAATGGAATATCCCAATTAAACAGATGCAGACTCAAGACGTAAGTGAAATAAATACTGCAATCCAAATTTTTCACAGTTAAAGCTGTCAAGACTTCCATTAAATCAGTATTAGTTCTCGACAGCTCAAATTAATTACAATGAAAGTTCTTAACATGAAGTATTTCATAAGTATCCAGTTATAGAAGAGACAAAATTGTGCCAAGTGCAGGAATTGGTGTCATCTCCCTCCTGCCTAACTCCATGGAAGAAAAATAGAGCACTAAAAAACCAACTCTGGATGATGTACTGGATGGGAAAGCAGATTAATGATGTAATCTTCTCTTCCTCTTTTCTTAAAAATCTATCAACTGGACTGAAAGGGATATGAAGTAGCATTATAGGAGACGAAGGAAGAGAGAAACCAAGAAGATGACACTTGGTCTTCTGGTCATGTTTACAAATAACGGAAGTATTTAGGTTGTAGGAAAAAAGGTAGAAAAAATGGTAATATTTTATGCAAGTACTTCAGTTTTCACTGGTGTGTACAGAGAAGTAACTATAAATCAACATACAAAATAACTACATGGCAAATATTACTGCTCATACTTTTAAGCAGAGAGCATTAAACTGAGTTATAATAATTTTTATATAGAAGAGAGGAAGAAAATTTATGTGATAATTATTAATATCTCGTCTTCTCTGACTTGCAGTTGCAGAGATATATAGAAAATACCAGTAAGAACAAAGTATTATTTGTATTCAAAATTTTTATTTGTCTATAGAATGTAGATAATTATGTTTAACTTGTAACATCTCAGTGAGAAATGTGATAAATAGCAAAAAAAAAAAAAGATTACATATGCACTCACTATACTCTTTTTCCAAATTTAAATATAAGATTTCATTCCTCAGCTCCTTATTTGTACTCTGGTAGAGATGAATTTTGAATGAATGGGAACTAAGATGGTTGTGGCATATATATACACCACACTTTAAAGAACAAACAGTTACACTAGAAGTAGAACTGTTTCTTCATGCATCATACACTCCATGCAACTCAAACTTTTGGTAAATATGGATGGATGGCCATTTTCTACTTTTGTTAAAAGTCCACATGAATGTTACTGAGATAGGCAACAGCAGTTCTAATAAAAGTGACTCATTTATCTCAGACTCCAGGATTTTCTACTGAAAACAGAACATTTACAGAAATCAAAAGGGCATCACAAGAGACTGATCATGACTATTCAGAGAAATCACATCCAGAACCTTGATGCTCCAAGAACTCTTCTGCTATCTCAAGAAGCTGTCTTATCTTTTACAGTGATTCAAGGCTGGTACAAGCCATATTGATCATTGGAAATGGGCTCAGAAATACAGAAAGAATTGGCTTCCTAACCATGGCAATTTAGGTGCTTCATGAACTGTCTGTCAAGCAAATGTGCTGACTGAATTTTTCATAGCATATACAGCTAACATATTTTTCAGACGTTAACAGATTCAGTAGTGCCTTGCCTGACCCATATTAGTAAGTTTTACCTTTGCTAAACTGTACACGGTTTCAAATTCAGTCAACAAAAGAATTAAATTGTGTCTGAGGAAAAACTATGGGATCCAGAGTCCAAACATAGATAAGAAGTATTCCAGAAGAAATGTATCCAGTTAACTGAACTGGAGGAAAGGATATTCTAGAAGAGTTTGATGGCTTGAAGTCCAGAAGCATCCTGAAACAATGTGTAGCAAGTCCTGAGTGTACTACAAAGACTTTTTAATGGCCCTAGACAGACTCAGCCCTCCACCACATACCCAACCACCAGGAGCCCCATTTCAGCTCAGCCTTCAGTCCCTGCCTAAGCTACGGTCTGAATATGGGTCTCCAGCTCAGCCAAGCACATGCCTGCCCATGGATTCCATTAACCCAGATCCTGTCCCATGGATTGACTTCCTGGCTTAACCTCCCTGACCTGTCCATCACCGGCAATCTGACCACTCCCTTGCTGGCAATCACTGGACCTGAACCTGACTCAGATATCTCGTTTGCTTTTCCACCCTGACCATAGTCTGTCTCATCAACATGAACTATGCTCATGATCAGGGTTTAATTGAGTCTGGCCACAACGTCTGAGCCTGTCCTGCTTGCTTTGCCCATGTACTGTATGACTGGGCCCTGGCTGGTGAGACCCTGCCCTGGTGGTCATGCTATCCATCTCCACTCCCAGCTCCATTCTGCGCCCATTCTGGGAAAGCAGCCTCTGCTTCCTATAATCATAGAATCATAGAATTGGCTGGGGTGGAAGGGACCTCAGAGATCATCAAGTCCAACCCTTGATCCACTACCACTGCAGTTACTAGACCATGGCACTGAGTGCCACATCCAGTCTCTTTTTAAATATCTCCAGGGATGGAGAATCCACTACTTCCCGGGGCAACCCATTCCAATGCCTGATCACCCTCTCCGTAAAGAAATTCTTTCTAATGTCCAACCTAAACCTCCTCCAGCACAACTTGAGACCATGCCCTCTTGTCTTGCTGAGAGTTGCCTGGGAAAAGAGACCAACCCCCACCTGGCTACAACCTCCTTTCAGGTAGTTGTAGAGTGATGAGGTCTCCCCTGAGCTGCCTCTTCTCCAGGCTGAACAGCCCCAGCTCCCTCAGCTTCCCCTCATGGGATCTGTGCTTAAGTCCCTTCACCAGCCTAGTTGCCCTCCTTTTGGAAGCAACACAGTTGCCCTCCTTCCTGACACAGAGTCCCTCACAGTGCATCACTGCTTTGCCTCAGTGATACACAACTCCCTCTGAAGGTCACCTATAACACATAACATGATGTGCATACCAAGCAACACTGTAATATCAAGCAATGAAATATAATGTTGCAGAGGCTCTGCATCCTATATCCAAATAAGAAAGTCTGTTCAGCCATCAAAGGGCAAGAAAATAAGCAAGTTAAATAGCAAATATACTAGAAGATACTGAGTAGGAATTTTAAAGAGAATACATCTACATCTACATTCTCATTTTTAAGTACTACATGTAAAATATTCTTGTTAGGTTTAATCTTTATGAGCCAAAAGAGACACAGTGTTTTGAGATACATTACAAGATAAGCTCTCTCTTAGTGAAAACTTTTATTTTTTTCAATGGTGATCAAACAGCAGTCAAGTTGGATTTTCTGACTTTAAAACTGAACTTTTTGGCAGAACTAAAATATCAAAAAGGCTGTTAGTCCTTGAGAGAAAAAAATACACCCTGCAGCAGGCCATGGGTTAGGGTTGACACTTTGGAGCACATCTTAACATTTATCTACAGGTTATCCATTCAGTACGGAGTGCAACCTCAGGTTGAAGTTTTTCAAAATTTTGAATGCAGTGCAGTTGAGATACATTAACTGACAGCTTCTCTGTAGCTAACACTTATAATTGTTGGTGTTACTTTGACTTCATGAACTTCAGCCATGAATATCATAGAATCACAGAATTGGCTGGGTTGGAAGGGACCTCAGAGATCATCGAGTCCAACCCTTTTACCACCGTTGCGGTTGCTAGACCATGGCACTGAGTGCGGAATAAATCTGTATTAGAAATCTAGGAACGTGTAACATTATTTCCATTTACTTAAAAGAACTGTTTTCTGGCATGGAGGTTAAGAGCCAGGAATTTCTGAGATTTGATCCCACTTCCAGGCATATTCTAGGTAAACCATTTAATGCTTTTGTCTCTACTTCCCTTTTGGGAAAATGATAATAAATGAGAAATACAATGTGTTTTTACATAATTAGTATTTAACATATAATTTTATATAATTAATATTGAAAAAATGCCTTTGAAGCGGAAAAGCTCTAAATAAATGCCAGTATTAAAATACCCAAAGGTCAGTGTAATCAGAAGAAATAAACCAGAATTTTACTAACTGAAGCAGTCTGTAGATAATTCCCTTTCAGTTAATTCAATTTTCACTGGCTAATTAGAGGTCATTACATTTGGTGTTTTAGTACCAATACCACTCCCAACATTATAAGGGAAGTTCCATAACTTAACTTACATCAGTAACTATCTGCAGCTTTTTTGTAGGAAAGTACAGCCTCTACAATGAGGAAAAATGCATCTCTTCATACCACTTAGAATCATCATGTCCAAATTATATATACAAATTATTATCAAATTACAATGAGACTATCAAAACAAGAAAGGTTTGTTGCCAATCACATACCCGCCTTTAATATAGTCAAGGAATGAAACCTCTGTTTCAATTAGGAAGGAAAGCAACGTTACCTGAAAGCAAATGAAAGACAGAAAGACATTATTGGCATTTCCCAGTTGAACAAATAGAGACATAAGCACAGTGGTTTTGGACCTCTATCCAAATCCTCTATCTATATTTGGATGTAATTTCCTAGATTATTAGGAAAAAAAAAAAGAATATCAAAAAAAAGAAAGCATTTCTTTGCTTTTTTATTTAAAAAAACCCCAAACATATGTCTACATATTGTCTAAATATTAGAGGCAAGATAATAATGTATCTATGAGTACTTCAATACTGTGTTAAGAACCCAACCCACACCAAAAGTGGCAGAGAGTGTGTAAGTCAAGTATGCAAACATCTAGTAACTTTTACATATATATGAAATATATTTAAAAAAAATGTAAAGTGGAATATATAAAAAAGCAAAGATAAGAAATTTCTTCAGATCCAGCTTTTATCATTCAGAAAATTAGACAGGTCCAAAACCTAAACAGTGGTCTAAAGGTGTTACTGGCACTTCTGGCACTTGAGTCACATAAATATGAATCAAGTGGAAAAGATCCAGTATTCAAGATCTTCTTATAATGCACAACATTTACAAAGCAAAGAATCAAATCGAGATTATTTCATTTTATTTACAAAGTGATACAAAACTCTCAAAGTATAAATGCATCAGGCAGTCAGTGAAAACTGCTTAAGTAACTCCTCAAACCAAATTCACTGATAATGCTACAAAGAATAAAAAAGGGGCTGGATGGAAGTTTGATTTGCCTTCAACTGTAGCAAAATATGAAAATATCCCTATGTTGCAATCCTGAACTCAGAATGAGATTACAGGTAGTAATTCTGTCTTCTATCCCAGTTCCTTTGTGATTTTTTTTGACTTGTAAATTTTTAAAACATCAAATTCTCCTTATAGCTGGGAAGAGAAGAACATTACAAAGTTCTACCCAACTATCAGCAGCACAGTCATGCACAGAAGACTGATATTTCTATGTATTTTTCCCTTGAACACAATCATTTTAATGATTCATCTGTTATTACAGCTGTTCATCTTTTTCCTAATTACTTTAAGCAAATATTTTCAGTGAATCTCATTTAAAAAGGTAAAAACCAGGAATAGACAAGACTTCCAAAGTGGCTAAGGTGTTTACTACCAATGTTCCAAGTTTTATACAGTTAATTTCAAATTTCACTACATTTCTTTGTTTGAAACTATTAATGTATCCTGAAACATTTCTGCTTAGTACACACCTATTAGTGAGTATGATGATCTTGGTGCTTGGTTTAGAAATCTAGAAATCTGTGGGATAAGGAATCTTGGGTGAATGACACGGAGAAGGCAAAAAAACCTGCAGGCACACAGGAAAGCAACAATGTGGAGAAGCATAAGGGAAGCCTGAAGGACCAAGAGAAGGGTGTGAAGGGCAAATGAGGGCAGCAAACAGGACCTGATAAAGAAATTATAGAAGCAGCAGCAGAGAATACTAACAGGGAAGGAAAGAGGAAAGCAAATTGCCAACAACTGTTTTTGGAAATTTCCATGTAAACTAAAACACAGGATAAGAAGACACAGATGATTTTCTCAGTCCAAGCATGACAGAAGTCCTGGCTTTCAAATGCAGACAGACACATGTGAAGGTGGTAAAAGACTTAAAAGCAAAATGAACAGGAAAACTGAACATGTAAGTGCATTTTTTTCTTTTCTGTATCCTAAGCCAGATTTTGTATCTACAATTTTGAGTACGTGTACTTTGAGTATTGATTTTAAATAATCACTTTTCATAAGTCTCTGAATCAATAATTTGATGTATCAGAACTTTTTTTAAGATGTTAAACTGTAGTAAAAGGAGTATGTTAAGCAAAAAATAAATTATCTAATAAATCAGATCTTTAATGGCAAATTCACATGGACAAGCTGTTTCTGGCCCATTTTTTACAATTTAAAGCAGAACTACAAGATAAGTGCTTATTCTTAAAGCCATGAACAGACCTATACAAGAATTTGAGGATGACAAATTATTTCTTCAAAGCTACAGGTCATAGTGAAAGCAGACCTATTGACGTCAGAGGACCTGCTCATGTGGAGAAAAACCACATGCTGGATGTGTTTTCAAAAAATAGAATTTGACTCAGATTTTACTATAGCTCATTTTAGAAGTCATCAGCAACTTCACAGCATGCTTTGAAGCAGCTTTTATTACACACTTTTATTAGACACAAATTAAAAAAAAAAAATCTGAAAATATATGCTTCATAGCAGTAAATGGTTTAATGTTGTGGCCTTTACAGAAGGTTATATTCTAATTCTGTTAAATTACAAGTCAATTACACTCTGTTTCAAGAGAAGAGCATCCAGTAATACAAAATATATTTACTTACTGTTCCAGAATTAACATACTTTTTCTTTTTTCCTTTTTTCTTTGGATTTATTACCTAGAAACACAGATACATATATTAAAGTGGTATGATTTATGATTTAACAAAGATAAGTTCTAAATTACTCCCAGTGCAGAAAGTGTTCTACTTTCAATGGATTTTACATTTATTCAGCATACTGTCTACTTAAGCTCCTCACAGCTGTGATATAGAGGGATATATATATATATGCATATTTGAAAACTGGTCAATTTATCTTCATGGTATCTCCTAGGTAAGGCAGTGCTGTTAATTGCATTTGACAAACAAGAGACTGGGGCAACAGAGGTGAGAGTGTTTATTATATCTGTGTGCTCAGTGAAACACTCCTTTGCATTTTCACAAGAGCCTGCATTTTTCTGCATTCCCAAGTACAGTGTTTGAGTGTACCCCCTCACAGCTTCTCCATTTTACAATGCAAATCTTCACATTACAGTTAATTTGTTTCCATCTCCTCAGTAGTATCTGAGAAACATGAGTGGTACTAATACTAGTTTCTGTGTTTGGTGCAAAGACAGGATCTGACTGAACAGAAGAGCAACTGGAGGGATAGATCATCCTGTCCCAGAAGAGAAACTCGTAAGTAATTTAATGAAAATGAAAATTGTTTTCCTTTTGAATAACTAACCATTCAAAGGCAAGTCTCAGTTTCATTAAATACAGAAACTACAGAAAGCTACTCCTGCTTTTTTCAAAATTGCATGTGGAATTGGAAGCACAGCATTATTGTGTTAATTAGGCCAGTCAAATACCTCCCATGTAACTAGCAAACTCAAATCCCTGTGGCTTACTGCCAAGTTTTACTGTAAACTACTCACAGATATTCTGTGAGTTACAAGGGCTTAAAACATTCTCAAATTAAATCTTAGCTGCTTCACTGCTATAAAATATTTAAACTATTTTGCCTGGGAAATGGGAAAAACAGTAACACGTGTCCTCCAAAAATTTTCTCACACCCCTGCCCCAAAATGCAGTTACATTTAAAGATCATATTTTTTGCACAGTACAGAAAAGTTGTGAAATGTAACGCAGAGAGAACCACCATTTGAAGTCTTCCCAAACAGGGTAAATGAGATGCATTTTTTATCTCCAGTTTACCACACAGTTACCAGGTAAGTATTCTTCAAAGCTCTTTCTGCCTTAAACAGACACAAGCCCTTAAATACCTAAAAAAATCCACATAACTCCTGTCCCTCCTATTAATGGTGTCTCACTTGGTGAGGAAAGGATTAAATCTGTGGAATGGTGATTTATACACATTGCAATCATTCTTATTGAATCAGAACCTTAGACAGAAAGTGACTCCTGCTGACAATTGCCCGAAAGATGAAAATGAAGGTAACAGACTGCCTGCTTGCCCTGTGGCCCCTCATTCACAGCCCTTCAGAACCCAGTGGTCAGGCCTGAGTTAGCAGCATATTTTTTGCCAGCAGTCAAAATGCCAAAAAGGAGATTCATCTAAATCTTCTGCTTCAGGTAACCTGACAATTGGTTTATTAGGAATTGCTAGGGAATGCACTACAGATTGCAGTGAAATTGCTCTCTACAGCTACCTTAAAGGAGGTGGTAGCGAGACAGACCCTGGCCTCTTCTCTCTGGTGACCAGTGATAGGACAAGAGGAAATGGGTTAAAGCTCTCCCAGGGGAGGTTCAGGTTAGATATTAGGAAAAACTTCTTCACAGAAAGAGTGCTGAGGCATTAGAACAGGCTGCCCAGGGAGTTGGTGGGGGCACCATCCCTGGAGGTATTCAAAAGATGGGTAGATAAAGAGCTACAATGAATGGTTTAGGGGTTATAGGGTGGACAGGTGGACTCAATGGTCTTAGAGGTCTTTTCCAACCTTGATGATTCTGTGAAATATCATGGGAAACTGGGCATCAAATATGATATAAATCACAGTTTGTCTTTCTCCTATAGTTCTAGGTACTATAATTATGTTACTATTCCTGTTTGTTTGGTGTTCCCCCGAATTTCAGATATCTTTATAAATAAAACAACATTTTTTTAGCCTCTGAAATTCTTATACCCCTGCAGCAACCCAGGAAGCTACAGGAACTTTTACCTATTAAAAAACCCAAGTCAATTGAAACCAGCTTGTTATAGCAATTTTTCTAATCTGGAAATATGGGACACCCACTCAAGCACAAATTTTTCCATCTGCCTTAGATAAATTTGTAAATGCAAAACAATTTAAAAAAAGAAATTGCCCAGTCTATTTCTGATATTGCACAAACTGATCAAGTAGGGGCAGTAGTCAAGTACAGAGGATTGCCACAAGAAGAGGCAAGCATGGGATGCTCAGGAAATGTATACTATTGCTGGGAACAAGATATTGACTCTGTATTTAAGAAACTGCAAAATTACTCAAGATGTTATGACAGAATATTCCTGGTAAGTTAGGAGTGATATAACAGTGACAGTGATACAACAGGAGATGTTTTCAGTGCACACAGTAATCTGTGCTGTGACATATTCATAGGAAACTGCTGGAAATTACAGTAATTCTGGGTCTGATCTTGGATCTAATTAGGAAAAAGAACCATGGCTTTCAGTTACCTTTGTCCTGCTTTGCATAGCAGCACCTTTGATAATTTTTAAAATAAAAGTGCAGCACTCTCTTTTCCTACCTCACATTAGTGCTTACCTAAACCATCATACTTGTGATCATCTACATTAGGAATATAAATTTTCACAAAATACTGAAGTTTAATGGCAATGGTCTTGGATATATCACTAGGATATGTTAAGGAAAAACAAAGGTCTGCACACATACAGAAAAAACAGGCTATAGCCACATAAGCTTTTCTTCTCATTATTAGCAAGAGTATCTTTCCTGAGGAAGAAAAAACACATTTCAATTCTGAGAGACACTGAGCATAAGAACTGCACGAGGCTGCAGCTCACAGTGCAAATACAGAAGCTGACCTAAATCCTTTGAAAAGCATCCCTAAACCCTGTAGGAAAGTCAGAGATATTTGAGGGACAGAAGAAGTCTTGAAATGAAACTGCCTACCAAGATAACCATGATTAATTAGCTGGATTTGTCTTACATCTGAATCAGCCTTGGGAGAAGCAGAACTGAAAGAAGTTCCAGCTATGGGATTAAGATTACAGCAGTGAAGATCTCACAGACAGGCTGGGTAGGTGTTTCACCACACAGACAGGCTGGGCAGGTGTTTCACCAATCCAGACACGTATAAAAATGTAAGTGAAGGAACAGGCTCTCATAGCAGAATGGACAAAGAGGGAATAGAACCACAGTCCTCAAAACTGTCACAGAACCATCTCAAGAACAACTACAGCCCATAAGCTTTGTTAAGTCACCAGGTAGTACCACATAGCAGAACTCTGTATTACCTGAAGTATAATTTGAAGGCCAACTAGCTGCTGGTTGGAAAGAAGTTGCTCATACTAACAGGACTACATTAAAGAGAGATTTGGTGGAAAAAGCTATTGGTATTTTTTTCATATGACACATATGACCATTGTTCACGTTGAGAAGCCTTAGATATTACCCCCCACTAAGGAACATGAGGAGGGATAAAATCAAAATCTTGACTTCTGGTAACAAGGATAGAGCCACTAAATAAAAACCAAGAAAAATACCACACACAATGTCCCACGTAGAAGCTGAAAAGTAGCTCCAGAATACAGGAAGGAAGAAATACTTTCAGGGGCTTCAAAAGCAAGAGGGAAAAGAAAAATGCCTTCTTTTATTTCAGTTCCTATATTTGGTCTGCATGATGGAAGACAAGTGTTGAAGCCACTGACGCAGTAAGACCCATTTTATGCTACCAGAATTTCTAAAGAGCACAAGGACTCTGCACAATGACATTTTGCAAACAGAGGGCTGCTTTTAACCACGGTAATCCTGCTAGTAATCAGACCTAGGAATGGTCTGTGGTGTGTCAGCCTATTGTGTTGTGATGACAGCAATCTATTGCATGTGGATAGGAGTCAAAGTCTAACTGAAAAAATCAAGGCTCCAGGAACCAAGGCAAAATGAAGGCCATTTATAGTAGGATGCCCAGTCACCTTTTCCTCCTTTTGCACTTTGACAAATACTCTATTTTCCCTGGCACATGTTCCTTATCCAACTGATACAAACATCTTTTAAGTTGATTAGAGAGAAGACTATAGCCTCTTCAATGTGAAAGAAAGGGTAACAAAATTGTTTTTAATACCATTTATGAATTCTGAAAGGGACAAAAGATCTCATATTTTATAATCAGCTTAATTTATAAAGGATCTTCAAAGAGTTATCGGGCAAATATACTGTATGGAAATTTAAAAAATGCACACTAAAAATATCTACTATAACACACAGTTCTTTGGGTTCATGACTCCCTGATCTGAATCACTGAATATGAGCTTCACACTTGGACTCTTCTAAGGTTCCTCTATGCTCAGTATATAAATACTTTAGGCCAATAAATACAGCACAGACTGTACCTTGCCTAAACAGTAGTTTTCTTGTGTTGTATGTTTATTTGCACAAACTCACTGATTGCTTCTAAGAATAAATTGCTGCATATTTTGAAGGTTCAGTAAAGTTTTACCTTGGAAAAAAAAAAGTTTACATTTCCACAAATCCCAGTACAATGATTAAAATAAGCAAGATGTCTTCAACTAAAGATTTATTAGATCTGAAAAAAAAACACCTGAAAACAAACAAACCAACCCCAAAACCAAACAAGCCTGCACAATTTTGCCCACAGGGCCCTCAGGAGAAGAAAAATAGGAGAAAAATACTAAGAGGGAATGTGGACATAGTCTGCATTCAAGTTACAGTACACAGTAAGGTCTTATCACAGTTAGAAGTCATCTAACAGTATATGACTGAATTGACAACTGCCTGTCAATCCCAGTAGCTGGCATAAATATATGAATCCTAAACTGGAAATGAAATGCAGATTTTTAAGCAAAGATGGTAGATGACCACATAAAAAACCTTACCAATAAGGAAGCTATTTTCTCTGCCACTTGTAAACCCTGCATCAAAACTCCAAAGATTCCAAAGTCTGCACTTAAGATCACTGGCATGCGACTGCATCTGATGCAGGAATCACCAGATATGCTTTGGATAGGAGAAAATAGCACACAACACATGTAAAATTTGGCAAAAGGAGAAACGAATGACAAATTGTTCATATACAAATGGGAGTAACTCAGTATTTGCTCCAAGTTACACTGGAACAACCCAGCTTGAGGGGCTCTTTTTCCCCTATCACATACCGGTGTGCACACAGACATGCACACAATACCTTCGTGTCTTTTAATCTTTTTATCAAGCAACACTTTAAGATTCTCTGCTCCTCTTTATAAAAGGGGAAATGAGAAATACTTCTAAAGTTTGATTCTGACAAGAACTGTGCAGATCTTACCCATTTGCCATGAAAACATTGAAAGTGTTCTCATTTATTTTCTGGAAGTGAGTAAATAGTACCATATTTACCTCATAAACATTGAACTGAGATTGGCCTCTTGACAACTCTCTGTAACTTGTTGTGAATTCTCCGATGAAGTCATGGCTGTATTAAAAAAAAAGTTTTTGAATCAAATGCACAGCATTTGTAAATTAAACATCTGTTTATAGACAAGAGAAGCACGGCCAGGATGAATTGATAAACAATGGCAAAATCCATAATTTGCTTAACAATCTTTATTTTGTGTTTTTTTGTGTATATCTGTTGCATGTTCATGCTATCACTAACAAAAATCAAGAGGTTTCAAGTTTAGCTTAAATCTTTCTGATGGCTTTTGTGTAACTTAGCTGCACAATTGGGACCAGGTTGTAAACTAGTGATTTTATACCAATATAAGCTTACAGAATCTGAAAAGCAAAAGTGGGCTATCAAGGACTATCACCATTTTTTCACTGGATGACCACTGGCACCACAGTCTCTGAACTGTGTGCAAGACCATGTGAGGGAAAGGGACATATTAAGAGTGTGAAAGGAGTAACTTAAACCAGAAAAGACCAGCCCCATAAATCTGTGTACTGTGACAATGAATAGTACTTTTATGGGTAAGATCCAAAGCTTATTTCAGCTGATATGTTTTCCCATCTGGGAGGAGAAAAGCAATCCACCAAGGCTACTCAGCTCATAGTATAAGACACCACTGGAAAGTGGATTTTAACCTAACACTAAAGCAATGGTTATCAAGTTCATCCTTTCTAAATTCTATTTCTGCTCCATATATGGATATACACACATCGTGTTTGAAATGGGCTATTACCAAAACTGCAAAACAAACCAAAGCTGTAACACAGCAAAACTTTTTTCCAGTACCTGTACCTCTAAATATTGATAATGACCACTTTCTAGTCCTGTTCTAGCCACTCTATATTTATACATTTTAAAACATGTATATATATGCATGGATAACCCTAAAGTTTAACAAAAGAATGAATGTCTTACCTTCCATCTCTATCCCAATCATACACCTCTACTTTAATGGTCCTAAAAAAAAAAAAATCAAAAAACCCAACCTATTAAAATGTACCAGGATTGCCTTTAATACCGTTATTTTAAAAAATATGGGTGCATCAATTGTGCCAAATCCAGGAAGCAGAATTTTTCAGTAATTTCTCATGGCACAGAAAATATCAAGTAACTCAGGTTACCCAATATATCTTCATATATTAATACTAAAACACAGCAGTAGCTAAGGAAACAATTAAAACACATTGGAAGTTTAACTGATACATTTTTACTTGCTGACGCTCTGAATTTTTTGGTATTTTTTAAATAAAGGATTGTTTAAACCTTAAAGCATTATAAAAGTTTTAAAGAACATTAATAAACTGAAACTTACTGTGGAGGTTTCTTTGGAATATGCTATTATCTGGAAAAAGGATACCTACTGTGGGATAATAACAGCTTACAGGAAAAAAAATTATATATCCATATTTGAGAAGAAGTGTGCAGAGGTTGAAAGGGCTCTTGTAAAACACAATTATTAAACAGCAAAGTACAGATTAAAAGCAATGTTCACAATCCAAAAAACACATTTTAAACACTAAAGAATTCTAGTTCATACATTTTGTTTTTTAAATGAAAATAACTGCTCCAGAATATAGTAAAACTTTAAACTGGTAGACAGCATTAGTCTCCTCTAAGCATTGTGCAGAGGTGAAAAATGAAAACTGCGATTCACTCAAGATTATGTGAAGGCCTCCCTGTGACTGTGGCTGGAAGAAATTCGTACTTCTTTAAAAGAGTGCACTCCCTCCATCTCTTATTTAAGGAGGTGTCTGCTTGCCTATCTGACCAAAGAGGAGAGAAAAGTGCTTCCAGATGGAAACAAGACAAGCAGACTGTGGGCAGCGGGGTTGGGGGGGGACAAGATAGAGGCAGATTCTGAGTACCCGTTTTTCCCAAATTGTCTGATTGCCCTGGACACTGTGGGAATACTCACTCTTCCCTTAGTGAATCGGGAGCTGGTGGGCAAACTGGGAAAAAATCAGAAGTTTGCCAACACACAAGTACTCAGTGCAAATACTTTTTCAATAGGAGAATTAGAGTTTTTTTTTTCACCTAAACCAGAATTGAAAATCGAACTAGTAGATTATTCTACACACAAAATACATGGATCTAAAATATTTTTTCAAAAAATAAAACTGTGACTCATTGGCAAATTTTCAAAGAATCACTCTATGAACAACAAGTATTTAATGGTTTCCTACAGTTTTACCAGCATCCCTCTGATGAATGTGCAACTGGATACTGTGTGAATCCTGATACTAAGACAGGGTATCAAAACAGTTTAACTAAAAGTATAATCCAATAAGCAAGTTCATGTTTCTCCTATGCATAGGAGAATTATAACTCTTATGAAGAAAGCTCAGAGAGTGGTGATTAATCAGCCTAAAGAAAAGGTTCTGGGGAGACCTTACTGTGGCCTTTCAATATGTAAAGGAGGCTTAGAAGAAATCTGGGGCCAGACTTTCTGAGTAGGGCTTGTAGTGACAGGACAAGAGGAAATTATTTTAAACTGAAAGAGTTTAGACTGACCATAAGGAAGAAGTTTTTCATAATGAAGGTAGTGAGACACTGGGACAAGTTGCCTGGGAAAATTGTGGATGCCTCATCCCAGGAAGTGTTCTAAGTCCAGAATGGACTTTGCTTTGAGCTTTGGCTGGTCTAATGAAAGATGTTCCTGCCTGTGGCAGGGGCACTGGACCAGATGATCCTTAAAGGTCCTTTCCAATGCAAACTATTCTATGACTACAAGCATATGCAAAAGCTGCAAATGAAAGATGAAAGTGGAGAAGAACTGTTTCCTTATGAGCAAAGAGAATCTCTGAGGACAGGTCTAACTATTCTTTCTTCAGGAATGACTGGGAAAATAGACAAAATGTAGTAGAAAAAAAATTCCCACAGGAAGGATCAATCTTATTTTACATTCTTAATAGAGTATATCATCAACATCATTAATGAAATGGGAAATATGTATCAGGATGGAGATAGCATCTAGTTTATTTATGTCCTCTTATTACAGAAAGAAAGTATACATAAGTAAATCCAATGATCAGCAATAACAATTCCTATCTGGACTAAAATGGACTGAACATGGGACAGAAAAATAACACCTCCAGTCTGCCTATATTTGAAGCAATGACTTATTTTTATTCTTTAGAACAGCTTCACATGAGGTGATGTCATCTGGTCTGTGGTATTCATAAAGGAAACAGGAATCTAAGCAATTACTTTATAATTTGCTGGCACTGAAGCTGCTCTCCCCTTTTTTCCCTATGAGATAAAAGTTGATTAAATGTTTAATAATTTTCTTCACTGGGAAAGCACTCTTTGGGGATAAGGTTGATCAACAATTGATATGTACACTAACAAATTTATTTCCAGGTGCTTTTCACAATTTTTTATGATATTAAAAAAAAAAACAAACAACCACACACACAAAAAACCCACAGTTGCTTAGTTGCTTTGTCTCTTTCTCTTCACAACTCACATTTAATGGTTTTAAATAATTCAGATCATGAATTACACATTTTTATTCTAAGCTTCATATATTTCCTTCATGATTTTAAGCTAAATATTGCACTATACACTGCTAAAAGTATCATGACGAACTTACAAGTCTACAGTTCTCAGTCTTACTTAAATAAACCCAATACTCCAGCTTTCAGGTAGAAGAAACAGATAAAATAGCAGACATTTAACTCGGCACTAAATGGTAACACCCATATCTAAATGCATTTCAAAAAATATGAATGACAACAAGTCATCCACAGGGAGTTAAACATTTTTTATTTTAATTTTATTTTAATAATGTTAATATCTTGATTTTTTAAAGTAGTCTAAAAATGTGCATAGTTCCTTGATTTTACTGATTTGCTTGATATTATTGGTAAAACGTTGGTTAAAAAAACGGTTGAATCACCAAGTTTTTCAAATATAGGTCCTTTTCTATGAGATCACTCAAAACTTCAAATCTGATTATTATTATTATTACTTTTTGTGTTTCTCATCTATTTACCTATGTATTTTAAAGGCTTTCATTTATCAGCATACTCTGACATTAAAATGTCACCTGAAGATGGATCATCATTGCTTTTCATTAAAACATTATGAAAAAATACTTTAATGCACTAGAAACAGTGGCCATTCTTCAAATTACTCTTTTCTTTTTTACTGTTTCTTAATCACACCATAGAGAAAAAAGAATTTTTTTCCAGAGATCACCACTAACATTTTGTACAGATTTAGCATGTAGGCTTTATTTTTTCTAAAATCTTTAATTGATGAATGATTTTGAACACATATTATCCTTTCAAAATGCTGACTAAATAACCTATGTAACAGCAGGAAGTAAAGTATGTAGAAAAACTTACATGTAGAAGATTACATGAGTTAGGGAGGATAAAAAGCTGTAGGTATTAAGAAAGCATAACCCTTAGCTCACCGGTCATAGTCTCCGTTGCACAGTGCTCTGACAGAAATCTTGAATGCCTGCCACACTGGATTTAATGTATTTTTTACAACTTCTGTTTTGTGGCAGATTGTAAAACTGTAATAAAAGAGAAACATTTTTTGTTTATTTTCTTTTTTGTGTGTCATAAAACATGGAATCAAAACAATTATATGCATTCACTGATACAGGGTCAATATAAAATTTTAGATTAAAAAAAAAATTCAGTGAAATCAGAGAGAAGAGAGAACAGAATAGAACAGAACTCTTTGAAAGAAATTACAGGGTGGTAAACAAGTCTCATCCTAAAACTTAGACAAGAATTACAATCATTCAGTGAGGTATTTCAGGCAAAAGCAGTCTCCATCCTATGTCTTTAAACAGGCCTTGCACAGCCAGGAATCAGTCACAGATCCAGAAGGAAAGCAGCCTGGTAAGGATTTGACTCTTAACTAGTGAGTAAGAAACTGAGCCAAGAGAGAAAGGGCTTTCTCATACTTGTTCCTTCTTTTATATCTATGATTTTTTAACCAGGGCTGTCTCAGATAAAACATTTAATGCTCTGTGAGATCCCAATTTCATCTCCTCTCAGAGGCCAATGAAAAATCAGTGGCTCACAGTTTGCCTCCTGAAGGAAGTAGAGAAGCACGGCATTCAAAGCCAGGAGAAACTTCATATACCAGCACTTCCAGTAATGCCCAGAGAAATCTTAATGTCACTCACAAAAGAGCTGGGACTCCTCCAGGCTAGCAATTTAAAATATTCCGCATTGATTCAGGAAGCAGTTCCTATAATCTGCCTCCAAGAGGAAAAAAGCAGGGAACAGACAGCCCTATACCCACCCATATACAGGTTTATGTTAATATTTATTCCTGTTCAGCTACTGAAACAAGTAATATTATACATATCAGGTGTTTGTTTTCATACAGTGTTATAAGCCATGACTATCAGTTTCCAAGAAAACGTGACCTGCCAATAGATGCTCACATAAGCACTATCTTGACCAGAAGTTAGAATGTCAAGTCTCAGCAATAGAACAGGAGAGGTTAACAAATTAGAGCATGAATGCAGCAAACAGTCAAAATTCTATTTAAGGTATTTTTGAATTCTCTTTACTAGAATTCAGCCAAAAAGAGGAAAAATATTTCCAAATTTGCAGTATAAAATGTTTTTACCTAAAATAATTTCTAAGCACTAGCGTATGCTGCAGGTACAATTTTCTTTGAGAACTCTATTTAATTGAAAGGCATACTGCATCTTAGCAAAAGTAACACTATTTAACTGTTTTTATTACCATTAATTTTCAAAATGCTCTACATTTATAATACATTAAACTCTTAAAACCCTAGGTTTATTTGTCACAATAGTTTTATTCTTGTACTGTGTAACATGACATACTTGAATTCAACATGAATTATAAAAGAGACAGATATTAACCTGACAAGTATATAAATATATAAAACGAAAACTGTATTTATCATCTGCAAATAACAAAGTTGCCTGCTGTTTAGCAGCAGAAATACTTAAGAGGCATTTACCTGCCATCTTCGTTGCTTCGGTGAAATACAAGGAAAGGATCAGATTTCCCAAAGAAGTCCTTTTTGTCTAGTTTGTTGGCACAAAATTGCATTAAAACTGAATCCTGAAATGAGTAATACAGAAGAATTGCATACAACATATGGTTTACTACACTAAAATAGGAAAACAAAGCAATTATCTAATAACCAAATATCACACAAAATAAATTAGGGTCTCTGCCTTCTAGATGGCCTCTAAATATTTGTGTTCCTGCAATGTCCATACAGTGCAATTTGAACTGCTGGAACCAGGAATTCCTTCACAGGGCAGGTGGCAGAGGAAGGGTACATTTATATGCTAAATGATGTAGGTTTTTTCCAATAATTTCTGACATCCAGAGTTGCATTCTGGGGAAGGCAGATGCACAGGTGAGGAACAGACATTAGAATTTTCCAAACTCCAGTGAGACAGAACAAAGCCTTATTCCCTCTGTGACTTAAACGTGTAGTTGTCTGCTCCTGCTGTCTGTAAAGCAAATGGCTTAGCAGCTTGCTAGTAAGAATCTAGCCTCTTCCAGAATGTGAGCCTTGAAGATAAAATACACCCATTCTGATGACAAATAAAGAGAAGCTTCTTTGCTCGGGGCAGGAAAACTGGTAAGTCACACATCACTTCTCTGGGCAGACTCAAGAGTGCAAAACTAAACCTGCAGCCTCACCAGGTCACTGGGCAGAGCCTGCTGGAAGCAGGTTCCACAAGCAGGTCTACAGGTCTAACAGCAGTGACAGGAAGATTAGGGAAAATGTGGGCTCACTACTGAGCAGGACAAGGGACTGGGTGACAAAGGACATGGGGAAGTCCATGTTTTTCATAGCCTTCTATGCCTTGGTCAAATAACCCTTCAAGAATCTCAAGCACCTGAGATAGTCTGGAACACATATGAGTTGCCTTGTCCCTTAGCCCCAGGAGAAGGAGGAGCAGTGACACTTGTGGTGAAAGTCATGACCACACCATGCCTCTCCCCTTAAACAGCCACTGATGCCCAGCCCTCCCCGTTGCCCACCCCCACACTATATTCTTCTGTTTTCTATTAAATAGTAATCTGTCACTAACAGCCACTGGTTTCTCTGAAGAAAAAAATTTAAACTCTTCTTTTATGGCAATTCTGTAAAATACCTTACTAGTTTTTCCCAATAAACATTTCCCATTTTAAAACTGCTATGACTCACTACTAACATAAAAGCTTACAAGGTTAAAAATTCTTTTATTTGATGTTCATGTAATGTCAATATTCCATAATGGAATATTCCGTGTTCTATAATGTCAATATTCTGCATTTCCATGGTAGAAAAAAATTGATCTTTCTTAAAAATTGGACACTGATATTGAAATTTGATAAATTACTTGGTGAAATAAAGATTTAGAGATTTAAAACTTATCTAAGAATCCAAAACATAACGCTTCACACTTTTTTCTGCTTCTTCTATATAAAAACTAAGAGTAGCTGAAATGAAAAAGTTATCCTAATTTCTTACATATATCACAAAAAATTTATACAAAGGTATAACCTTTGACAATCTGGGGGAGTGTAAATCACAAAATCATTTAAATTTTATTTTTTAAAAAGCACTTAACACACACTTACTCGGCAACAGCCTAGTTCCTCTGCTGTCACTATGACTGTTCCACATTTCTTCCCAGGAATTCCTCTGGAAGAAAATACAGCCTCAGTTCCTCAATACCATTACTGAAAGTTGCAGCTGACACAGATAAGCATAAGGTAAGAGTTCAAATCACAAAACTGGTGGCATGCTATACATTTCCCTTTTCTGTCATTTGTCCTGTGTAAAAAAGCTGATTTATCCTAAGTGAATTGATGAGTTGAATATTTATTCTAACTAGCAAGAAACAAGTTTCAATTTTAAAGGAAATAGCATACATGTTTAAATGGCATGAAAGGACAATATCAGAATTCTACTTTCCTCCTTTCCTTTGAAGTTTTATTTAGAGATGACTCTGCAATTCACTGATACGTAAAAAACACCCTTTTGCAAATTTTCCTTAAAAAAACCCTAAAAAATATTTAAAACTACAAACCATCCTTAATTCACAACATTTATTCTGATAAGCTCATGAAGACACATAATTTCACCATCACATCAGATACAACAGTTGCAAAATTAATTATATATAATTCACTCAACTAGAAATTAAAACCATGCTGCTGCAGTATCAGAAATCACAAAACAGATCATTAGCATGAAGAACAATACAGGCACAGAAAAGCCACATATAATGTGATAGCACTCAGTGCCAGCAGCCTTAGAGGTGGCGGGGGGAAAGTACAAATATTGAAATTCAACCTTTTGCACAATGCTATATACAGCAAATATATAAAAATGAGAAGTTCTGCAATAACCTGATGTCTCTTAGTATGTCAATTAGCACCTTGGCAATTACTTTTAGAATTCTTTTCAAAGCTAATGTTATTGCTTATGGACATTTTATTTCTAATATTTTTTTGTTTATATCTTTCTTGAAAAGAACGAATTAATTACTTGGATTAAATTACTTTCCAAGAAAACATTAAAGTAAAATCATACTTTAAAACTAAATGTATTTCTTCAGTTTTTCTAAGAGAACTAGAGGGCACTCCTGTTCTTCTGTTATGATAAAACACTAAACACTTATTGTTGGTTTTATTTTGCTTCTTAGTTTTCTTAATACTTTTACAAATTTTTACAACCCTCTACAACTTTAAATAAGTTTAGCAAGACCAACGATAAAGAACTGGTGGGAAAACAGCTCTTAGAAGCAGTTAAAAGTTTAGAAAACATTAATAAGAGAAATACTGCCCAAAATGTATGCAATCTCAATGAAACTCCTGTTTTGAAAATGATGTTTTAAGTCTGTAAGAAACACATCAGGGAATGCTGCTCCTATACCACTGCAGCCAATTGCCAGTAATCAGAGACATGAATGATCTCCTGGACCTCCTCAGTGCAATGTGTTAAGTCTGAATTTCACAAGGAAAATAGGGAATAAGGCAGAGTATTCAAGTTTTTTGTTCTGAAATTTCAAATGACATTTTACATGCGCACAAAACCTACAACACATTTCTATTTAATGTGGTAGGACTATTTATAAAGTACAATACTTAAGACCAAACAGAATAATTAAAACAAAACAAAACCAAAAAAACCACCAAAAACCAACCAAACAAAAAAACCCAAAAAAAGCCCCCAAACCCTGGTCATTACAAATGTTACACAGCATGAACCCCACAGTTTTATCAGCACCTTCAAATAATATGGTCTAGAAGCTTAGCCAGCTGCGCCACTCAAGCCTCACCCTGAGGGCAACGAGCGCTAGTGGTGCAATGAAGGTAATACAGTGCTCCAAGAGAGACTGACCTCTCTGCAGAGGTGCTCAGGACTGAGCTGAGCTTGTGCTTCAGGACTCACCTTTTATTGGCCCCCGGTCCTGCTCATGCACAGTGGGGGCCCGCCCTAATTAGGCACAGGTGGGCTTAACACAAGCTCATGCTCACTCCCTGGCAATTAGTGGCACCTGGTTGCCTCATTTCACTACATAGAAGCATCCACACTTCAACAGCCCAAGATCAAAAATTACCCACTTTAGATTCTGTAGCAATGGGATATCAAAACTGAAATCTCAGATTTTCAAAAGATGAAAAACATATGCATTTTCTATTTTGAGCAATACTTCTTGAAGCTTCAAAAACTTCTGACATTTGGTAGTAACAGCAGTAGTAGAAATGACTTAGTTATCAGGGTGATATTGACCATACATGGTAAAATGTTTCAAGGAACCAATGATGATCACCCTGGTTTTGACAGGGAAGGCAGAAATAGAAATTTTAGAATTGTAATTAAAAAACTCAGAAGTTCCTGGCACCACAGTTCTGTAGGTTATGGCAATGAAAAGAGAAAGCCCCAATATCAGAATTACCATTACAAGAACCAAAACTCTTCCTAGGGCATACTTGAGACATGGACTGAGAAGTGACAGTACTTTGAAGAAAATACAAAAAAATATTGCCTTTAGTATGGAAATTTATGTGGATTTATCCCACTTACAAAAGATTATTGTGTCAGATTCACATTGTGACAAATAAACTCTGACCATCTCTTGAAGAGCTGGAGGCCTGAAGTAAACTGGTGAGAAGCAAGCCCTATTTCTGCCAAACTGGTCACCAAAGAGTTGCCATTTGGTAGAGAACCTTGTGCCACCCTGCCTGCAATTATAACACATGGTACTCAACATCTGCCTGTCTAAAACTGAGATTTGCACATGAAGACATTTATGCAAAGTCAGGCTTAATTTCATCTAATGAACATGAAGGCCAAGGGATACCTAACCCCTAGAGACAATTGTGTCTGGAATGATCACTCTGAAAAATGAAAGAAACTGCAGAGGCAATCCCTTGAAAAATTTGTGTGGGCATGTTAGAAAAAAACCCCCCATTCTTCTTTATTGAATAAGCATGAAAGGTACATGCTGTATAGTCGTATCTGAATGCACTTGGGTAAGCTTGGCAGGGCATATCACCAAGGTTCTCCAGGACACATGCTTCGTAAAAGAAGGATAAGGTTATCATGATGCCTGGCAAAGAGGTCAATTGCTTCATTGAGATTAACACAGATTTTTGTTACAGAGCAAGAAGTTCTTATTATTCATTAACTAAATACCAAATGACCTCTACAGTTTGTGACACTATTAAATACAAACTCTGTATGCTTGTCTTGAGACTACAAGTATGAAAAAAATACTCAACATCTGCAGATACTAAGGAATTTTTTCACTTACCAATTCCCATTAAGAAAAAAAAATCCTTAAATGGAAAGTCAGTACCCTGAGAGTGCTCAAAGATCAGCCAAATGAAAAGACCTTTCACTAGTAATAATGTCTTGTGAGAAATAAGAATATAATTTCAAGCCAGTCTTATCACTGTACCGTGATAGATACAAGTTGTGACTCAGGGTAAGGTTCTCTGAGAAGGGGTTACAGGTCAGGGTTTGCAGAGAAATAATGATGTAATCTGTATTGCATAACCACTGTCAGCTCCAACACTCAGTGCTAGCTATCTACACTGAGAGAAAATGTCAGTCTAACTTTGAATAGGATGCAAACTAAATAAAGAAAGGTTTTAAATGTGATGAAGACTTGGGTTTCGGTGGGTCACTGAACACTTGTAGGCACTCTATAATGATCACCTCTTTTTGGATAGTATTTGAGGGAGCAATACTTGATCTGTATTTGTGGGAGAGAATAATTGGACTGTTAGAGAAACTGAACAGAAAATCATCAAGTGAAAGGCCTTCAACAATAGCTGCATGTCTCTAAACAAGACACCATCTTGAGGAGTCATTATTGTTTCCATAGAGAACAGATGATTCCATGGTTGAGACACCACTTCTACAGCATCTATCAAAATTTAAAGGACACTCAGAAGACCACTTGGGCTTTAACAATGACTGAAAGGAGAACTTTTCCAGAGTTGGTGAAAAAGTCAGAGAAAGATGACAATTTATCTGGGAATTCAAACATGAGAGGTTGAACAGAGATTCCATTTTTGCAAGCTGAAACTCCAATAAAGGAGAGGATTGAACATTTTTCAGAGCATTCAAAAATTTAGTTTTATACCTGAATTTACAGAACTTAACTCACTGCCACAGATAAGAGCACAGGACAAACAGGAAGTCCCAGTTTCAGGGTTCAGATATTTTTGCACCAACTATGTTCATAGCAAGATGACAGGAGAAAACTTTCCCAAATAGCCCAGCTGGCTCCAGTACAGCCTCATTAGCAGGCAATGGCACTCAGATGTGAATAACTACCATAGAATACTCATTAAGCTTTGCAATGGCTCTGCCTCCTCATTAAAGAGAATCCCTACAGGAAAGCACTTAGTAGATCCTGGAAGTAGCATTACTCAGTTATAAATGTGGCTAGCATCTTCTCTCTAGGAAGACATAACATATGAATACCTAATTTTGAATCATGTCTAGGAAGGTTATTCTCGAGAGAGAAAAATAAAGCTATGTAATTTCTGGAAGTAGATACATCTGTACCTCATCCTTTTCATGCTAATATTATTGAGGCATGAAAGGCCAGTCTGGGTAAATCTTACACATGCTGCTTCTCTTGAGAAGGCATTTAATTAACCTAGTAAACCAATAGCTAAAGAGAGCATTTCACTTACTTTGTATGACTAGATTTGTTTTCCAAGACAACTTATGCAGAGCAAATGTTCACCTCTGTACCTGGCCAGTCTGTAACATAAAGTGCAAGACTAAAGTATGATCTTGACCAAAAATTCTCACAGTCATAGGGATAAAAGGTAGTTCACTACCACACTGAAAGCAAGAGTCTTCTGAAACAGATGGCATCAAATTCAAATCTCTTACTGGTGTGACAGAGAGGGAGGTTCAGGAAACATCCTTGTATCTGCTAAACCAAAAGCCACCAGGTTTGTTCCTCTTGTGCTGAAGAGGTAAAATGCGCTGGTGCTTGTAAGACAAATAAAACTGCAAGTCTTGCCTGTCACAAAGGTGAAGAAGTTAAACATGTGCATGTGTGTATCTTCACTTTTCTGCTCACCAATGGTTAGTAGCAGGTTATACATCTGCCTGCTTAAAAGACCTCCACAATGGTTACCCTAAAGGTTTGAAATGCTTTACATTCCTTTTAATGAAGAACAAGAGTATCCTTTTGTGGTAGGCTTTGTAAGAAAACTTTCTCTGGTGATATAAAAATCTGACTAAGAGTTGGCCAGCTCATGGCAGCTATGGAGTCTTGAATCTCAGGAGGCTTTTGTAAATGTCAAAAATAGATAGATCTGAAATTTGAACTTCAAGTCTTTCTAATTTTAATTTTGAAAGAATGTCAAGAGCTTACTTGAATACCAGTCATAGAATGGAATTCAAGTTTCCCAAGCCGCTTAAATAAAGAAAAGTTCTACTGCAGTAGGGTAGATGATTGGGACTAAACTAGCACTGGCTGTCTTCTTTATTCATCCATTGGCAGAAAACAGAAAAGGCAAAATACTAATGAACTTCAGAAGTCCTGTGAAAAGAAAAGCTCTGTGACTTCAAGTGATAAATCACAAAGAACATTCGAGTTACATGAATGTGAACTTGACTTTATAATGAGAAAGATAAGTTCAAAGTAGTAAATATCCTTAGGAATGGAAGACAATATTGTCAATTGAATTACTGTTATTTGAGTATTAAGAGACAATAAAATGTCTATAAGCAAACAATCTTGAAATGTAATGGTTTAATGAATAAAATAAGACAACAAATGTCTCCTAGATACCAAAGTATCCAGACCTTAGACTCCAGAGGGAACAATCAACCAGGCACAGTTGTCTAGCCACAGCACTGTCAAAAGCACCAGTGACAAAATGAAACATGAACACTGGGTAAAGTTGGTAAAAAGTCATTAACACTTTCTCATTAACAAATACCTACCCACCACATGTATACAGAAATGAAGGTATTTTTCAAACTCTTTCAGGGGGACAACTGCTTTGCATCCATTTAGTCACTGCCATGCAACACACCATCAGAAGTCAGACCTGAACAACACTTGTTTAGGCAAGAGAAAATGTACTAGACAGGCCCACACAACTGTGAAATAACTGTAATACCTTTTTTCCATATAATCTTCACTGATATCTTTTCCTTTCTCACAGCTCATTTCAAACTTTAAACTTCATCTTTTACTCACTTTAGATTTCACTTAAGCTGTAACAAGTGATAACAAACTGCTAAATAATTTTATTCTACTTTTTCAAGATAAATTTCAAGAGTTTTCTCAGGAAAAAAAAGAAAGGGAAAAAAAAAAAGAAAGTGTAGCGTGCTGAATAATTTATCAATTTGAAGATGGGAAGAACTACGAAGGCCTTCAGGAAGTCAGCAAGATTTGCTTTACTAAACATGGGTGTCTTCAAAGTCAACACCTCTCTCTGACCAAGTCAGCACAGGCTTCCAGGAGAGTCAACAGCCAACCAACAACTAACCAGAGCAGTCAGTGGTGCTGCAGCAGTACAACTGACTGTGGCAATCAGCACAGGTTAGGCCTAGTAATAAGTGAGGTTTTATTTTAGTACAAGTAAACAAAACAGGGCCAACCTCTTGTCCTGATTGACAGGTCTTGTCCATGATGCTGAGAATCTCTTGGGACAGACCTGAACTGGGCAGGGGCTGCTCTTTTTTTCTGGGTTACTGGACTTCCCCAATACCCTTTGTACCTCTTTACACCTTTGTGGGTATAAAAATAGAATCATAGAATCATAGAATCATAGAATCCTAGGGGTTGGAAGGGACCTCGAAAGATCATCTAGTCCAACCCCCCCTGCCAGAGCAGGGCCACCTAGAGTACATCGCGCAGGAACGTGTCCAAGCGGGTTTTGAATGTCTCCAGTGAAGGAGACTCCACAACCTCCCTGGGCAGCCTGTTCCAGGGCTCTGTCACCCTTACAGTAAAAAAATTTTTTCGAATATTCAACTTGAACCTCCTATGCTCCAATTTACACCCATTACCCCTTGTCCTATCACTGGTAATCACTGAGAAAAGCCTAACTCCATCTCCCTGACACTCGCTCCTTACATATTTGAAAACATTGATGAGGTCACCCCTCAGTCTCCTTTTCTCCAAACTAAAGAGACCCAGCTCCCTCAGCCTTTCCTCATAAGGGAGATGTTCCACTCCCTTAATCATCTTCGTAGCTCTGCGCTGGACTCTTTCAAGCACTTCCCTGTCCTTCTTGAACTGAGGGGCCCAGAACTGGACACAATACTCCAGGTGTGGCCTCACCAATGCAGAATAGAGGGGGAGGAGAACCTCTCTTGACCTACTAACCACACCCTTCCTAATGCACCCCAGGATGCCATTGGCCTTCTTGGCCACAAGGGCACATTGCTGGCTCATGGTCATCCTCTTGTCTACCAGGACCCCCAGGTCTCTTTCACCTACACTGCTCTCCAGCAGGTCAGCCCCCAACCTATACTGGGACATCGTGTTGTTCTTCCCCAAATGCAAAACTCTACACTTCCCCTTGTTGAACTTCATCATGTTTCTCTCTGCCCAACTCTCTAGCCTGTCTAAGTCTCTCTGAATGGCCGCACGGCCTTCCGGTGTGTCAGCCACTCCTCCCAGCTTAGTGTCATCAGCAAACTTGCTGAGGGTACACTCTATACCCTCATCCAAGTCGTTGATGAAGATATTGAACAACACTGGTCCCAGTACCGACCCCTGAGGGACTCCACTAGTCACACACCTCCAACCAGATTCTGCCCCATTGACTACAACTCTCTGACTCCTTCCTTTCAACCAGTTCCTGATCCAAAATAGGTACGATTCCAAGGGGCTGATAGCCCCTTTCTCCTGGAACAGCCAGGGAAAGCTATTATTGGGATTCCCCCACCTGTCATTGTGCCTCTTCTCCTTTATTTTGCAGTCAAGTTTTTAATCATGTAACGTACCATGCCTCCTCTATTATACCACTTATACTTGCCCTCAAGCCCATTTCCGGAACAGGTTTTTAAAAGTTTAATATCCACAATGGGATTAAGAGGAGAATCACAAAACACTGTTGTCTAATAACCACAATACTTGCTGGAGTTAACCAATTTGTCTGATGGTATTAGATACATGAAAAGCTGATCAGCTGATTTCTTACTGATTGCTGGAGGAGCACGAGGGGGTGGCAGATAGGTTTCCTAAATTTGTTAAAATTGGCAATTATCTACTATTTCCTACTATTTCACAGTAGCCATAATCTATTACACAGTAATTTAACACTCATAATACCGATGCAGTCAATTTAAGGGTTTTGGGGGATTATTTTTTAGGGGGGGGATGTCAGTGGATTTTTTTGTTGTTGTTTGGGGTAGTTGTTTTTTAGGTTTTCTAAACAGTGTTATGTTTTACACAATATGTATTTTTTTGTAGAATACTGAAATTGAAGGATAGCTTAAAAGCTAAGGTTCATCTGCAAATGTTAATGACAAAAAACCCCAAAAACCTGACAGTTTTAGTGTTCACAGTTTGAATACTATCTTTTTCTGGGTAGTTTTTCAAGTTACTTGAATAAGTGATCCAAAGAAGTACTATTATTTCTAACATATATTATGTTACTGTGTTCACAGGTGTGATTTTAAGTTTAAATAGTGTGTCTTTAACGGTTTTCCTAATTTATGCTGCAGATACTGAAACCTTCCTCACCTGCAGAGTTAAAGAATTTATTTACCCTTAAATCTAAGTAGCTCCCAGTGCTCCCAGTCCCACCAACACAGAGAAGAGAAATAATAAGGAACATGTAGAGATATTAATAGATCTCTTTATGTATAGGGTAATTAAACCCTTGATTTAAAAATAAACTCTGTAAAAAGCAGAGGTGTAGTCCTTGGGGAGGGAAGGTGAGGAGAGATGGAGAGGTTGAGGGGGGGTGGCAGGAAGGAGTACTCAAGACTTGTCATAAAGACTGAGTCTTTAAAAACAGTGATCAGGTGAGTGATCTGTATGTGGAGCCCCTCAAATTCAGCAAAGATGCATTTATTACTGACCTCAATTCTGAATATTTAAGAGAATATGAATCATATTGCTAAGAGATGTTGCAGCAGTACTGATCACAGCAATCATGGAATTCAACAAGTGAGCTAACATCTTATATTTGTTACAAATCCATTTGAATCATCTGCAGTTGGCTGAAAATACAGGAAACTAAATAACAGGCTTGTTTTGATAAAACACTAAGTGAAAATGGTTTTGCAAAGACTTCAGGCTTTTTCTGTTATTCAGTTTTTCAGCATGAAGTGTATGATAAATGAGTCTTGCTGAATAGCTGAAATTTACCTTTGTACAAAACCCATGATTAAAGAAGGCCATTGGAAGCAAGACATTTACAGACAGAACACAGACAAGTCAAATGGACTGGAAGGGCATAATTACAGGAATGCCTCCCCACAAACCAGTGCTAGCCAGCCCCTTGCATCTATGATTCCAAAGGATTTGTTTTTGATATGGATACATCTCAGAAATTGAATTAGATTAAATCCCATTAAATATTTTCTGAACATAAAATAGAATTAAAATTTACCATAGTTTTTATAATGGACATATTTCTTTAACCTAATTTTAGTCTTTGTGATTTCATAAAGCCTCAGATCAAACTGAAGGAAAACTATTTAAATTCTCCTTAGGTTTATCAATTTAAATGGTATGTTCTGAATCATTATTTCATCCAAAAAGAGTTCTAGAGACAACCTGAAATTATTTTTTGGCATGAAAATATAAAACTTCAGATGCTTCTCCAAGCTTGCATTGAAATTGTAAAAACTTCAGAATTTAATTGGATTCAAGTATTGCAAAGAGTTTTCAGGATGACAGCTCAACACTTCAATGTTCTGGAAAGAGAAAATGATAGCTATTGTATGTGGGTTTCCTTGAAACTGGCCACTGTTTCCACCAAGATGAAGTTTAAGGTCACCACCACAGAACATCACCATGCTATTTGATGCCAACCAGAGAAATGCTTTCAAAATTATTTTACCTAGGACACTAAGTTCTTTACATAAACAAGAAAAATGCTCTAATAAAATCCAGGGAAAAAGGTACCATTGATGTATTTTGGACAAGGATAATAAATACTGTCTTCTGAGATTTTTCACAGGACTTCAAAACTATTACTTAACTAATGTTTCATTATGAAGTTGACAGGTAAAGGGTACAAGATGTACATGAAAAGGTAATCAGTGTATAAACCACAAAAAACACTAAGTACAGATATTAAAAGGTCACCTGAGTAACAGAAATGGCTCATTACATCAAATACATACACAGAAGAAAGTTATATTGGAACATATTTCTGAAGATTTTCCTATCAGATTAATCATACATTATTCACAGAACTTAGGAGGGGTTTTTGTACTTTGATACTACAATAGTATCTAAGTACATTCTGTATTTTACAAACCATTTTAGTTTTTTTACAAACTGTTCTAGTTCATCCAGAAGTTGTTTCTTCTTAATTGAATACAAAAGCAGAGTATGTGCCCTGTGTGGTGTTTTCACCAAAGTTTGGCCTAGAATAATATAATGCTTGTAAAGCCTGAAAACAATCTTCCTTTATAAGAAAATCAGTGATGGAGATAAGTAAATGAAGAATGAGAAAATAGAAAAAAATAGAAGAAATAGAAACAGAAAATACTTAATACTCTGGACTGCCTCATCATTTGACAATTGTAGTACTGTGAAAACTAGAAATACAATTAGCAATGTTGGATTTGAAACAGTGAGGGTTTTCTTTCCTGATGCTTGAAGAAAAGGCAATAAATATTTATGATGCTAATTTGCAAACTAAAAAGAAAAACATTTTTAAGATTAGTATACTCAAGCTTTTTCTAATGTAAGATGTAATGCAGTTGGCAAAAATGCTGGATGAGTTAATTCCTTTGCTAAATGTTCAAATGGAAACTAAATTACCATAATCTGTAAAGAAAGACTTCTATTGTACCTAACAAAGTTATTCTCTCTTAGAGAACATGCCTGTCAACTCTGTGTATCAAGATACCTCACAGCAAAAAAACCCCAGAATGCTCACCTCATTAAACAGTATGTATGCATCCCTCATCCAACATTTCTTGCATGGCATACTTACACAATTGATTTTTCCAGTCTGCTCCCCTGTGATCCAACTATTTCCCCCAGTGTACAAAACATTTGTCCCAAAAAATCCTGTAAATCAGTAACATAGAAACTTTAAATTCATATTTCACATTGGAGAAAAAAAAAAGGTTTTAATTTATCTAGACTGTTCACTATTGTAGAACACATTATGCTGAACATAGTATCTTAAGAGTAATTATGTAATAATAAAATAGACTCACTACTTCATATTTTACATCATTATAACATTTAAAGAATTCATTTTAATACACTCCACTTTCACTTTTTAGATTGCCCTTTTTATCAAAAATCAAACTAGGATGGAAAAAAATTAAAATTGTTGGAAACATAATTGGTTTTTTACCTTCTTTAACTAGGGTGTTTTAATTAATTTCTCCTTTGTGAAAAGATTCTACATGGGTTCTGTGAACTTCTTGGAAGTTAATTATGTTGGCAGAAATTCAAGTCTGTGCAGGATTTGTATGGGCATCCTGGATGGACAGCTGTTAACAGGCATTGCTTTAATCACAGATCTTAATTTTTTATAATTTATCTATACTACTAAGAATCAGCTAATTTTCATATTATATCTCCCTATAACATAAGCCCCTTGGGAGGCAGTCCTGAAGGGCAAAGAGGTTCAGGAAGGCCGGACATTCTTCAAGAAGGAAATCTTAAAGGTGCCAGAGCAGGCTGCCCCTGTGTGCCAAAAGAAACTGGCAGGGGAAAAGACTGGGTTGGCTGAACAGAGAACTTTGGATGGAACTCAGGAAAAAGAAAAAAAAAATTTATGGCCTTTTGAAGAAGGGACAGGCAACTCTGTATTTTTTGTTTGTTTGTTCATATGATTAATTCCTATTAGTTCCACGGTCTGTTATTAATGACAAATGTTCATTTTTCAGTTGTTTTTTTCTTAAATCAGAAAGAACTTAATGTTTATGGTAAATCTAAACCATAAAAACCATAAACAAAAAGTCTAATTTCAGGTAGCCAGTTTTATAAACACTACTAACAGAGAGCTACGATGGCAGCACTATCTTGCCTGGTTACTTCATACATCCATTACAGAACTTGCTTAATTTGCCTCTCATTTTCCAAAAACTAAGATGAAATGAAACTTCTTCAGGTTGACTCTTTTTTTCATCCCCCAAACTTTTCAACAATTACATGATACTGCCCAGTAATTCCAAAGGAATAGGTCAACAGCTATTTTTATCAATAGGGAAGACCTTATTCTACATAAGCTGCCTATTACACCTGAGCAGTCTTGCTATTCAAATTTTTCATAGCTTGTAAAATTTTTCATAGGCCTGACACTTTTTAAAAACACTGAGCTCCCAGTACATGGATACAAGCAAAACTGTGATCACTTTCCACCTACTCACTGCCTGAATTCTTAAGAGCTATGGGAAAGAGATGCAGGAATTTGGCAGGAAACAAAATAAGCCAGTCCAGCCTTGAGCACTTAGGAAATGATGGAAATTAATTGCTTAGTGTGGTTAAGAAAGACATTTCCAGCTACCATCTTTCACATGGTACTCAGAGCTGTCATCATCTTCATGTGCATAATACTAGATGGCATAGTTTAGATGTCTTCGACACAGATACAAAAGTCTACATCAACTTGTACAGATTTCCTCTTAAAAACAATGGAGGGAAATAGGTATTTCTGATGTTAATGTCTAAAGAATAAAATTTCCCTCCACAACTGAAGATTCCAGGAAATGGACACTGTTTAAAAAGCAGGATCTAATGCAAACAAGTCTGCTTAGCCTGTACTAATTAGAATGTATGTAGGAGGTACTTCCATAATCCAAGATCTACCTGAATAGTCTTCAGAAGAACATTGGTTGGTTTTCTCACTAGTATGTCCTTTTTTACCATGGGCTCAGCAAGGTAGTCAAACCTTCAATTTCTGTTCCAGTAGTCAAACAATTAAATGTAGGCTATATATTTGCATAGTCATTGCACTTCCACAGTGGCTACCTTACCTTGTGTCTTATCTTTTTTTCTTAAACCTTAATTAAGAGGTTTTTGTACAAAGAAGTACACTTTGAGGAAAAAATAGAGGAACTCAGATGAACTAGTTACTATAGAAGTTCAAAAAATCTTGGGCAGATATCAGGATGAGGCTTCATCCTTGTTGAGGATAGCACAGAGAAGACTTCTCTTTTTCTGCATCCTCCTAGCTGTTACTGCAGTTATTCAGACTACCATGATGAAATACACAGAAAAGTTTTCCACGGGCCTTACAGCTTTACAGGGATGATCTAACTGGAGACCAATGGCTAAAAGTCTTATCTTTCCACTGCAAAGCACACACAGACACAAGACTCCTTCGATTATTCTCTTGTCTCCAGATTCGTAAAGGTTCTCTTAACAAGCCCATCCTGTATTTATTTAAAAACATCTCTCAGAAGTCTCTGAATTATACTCTTGCTTCTTTAAATTTTCAAGTAACTATTTAATCCTCTCCCTTTCAAGATAATATAAGCATAAAAGGTTTCTACTATTATTAACTAGGACACAAAATATGTTTACAGTTTTTTGGACTCAGAAGTATCAACAAAAACCAGCATATCACCTATTTGAAAAGGTACAGATGTGTGGCTAAATATGCCCATTACAGGATGAATGTCCCATTTTAAAATTATACTTGGGAGCATTGTGTAAGTTATTAAAGACAACACAAGCATTTGTCTCTATGCAGCTAGTATCACAGTTAAAAGAAAATGAACATATTTAGGAAAGTGTAGGCATTACTGCACAAAAAAGGATAATAGGGAAGAAAAACTTACATGTTTTGATAGGTTAGGGCTTTTTGAGTCAACATCGTAGCTGGAAAAAAAAAGAAAAAAAGTTATACCAGAGTTACCAGACAAGGTAAATGTAAAGAAACAAAAAATCTAGCAATTTTTGTTTCAACATGTGAAATTTATACTGATAACTGAATGGAAGTCTCACCAATCAGGAAGGCAAACTGAATCATCACAGATGATGCTAGCTATATTAAGTGAAATAATTTTCAATGAAATGCAGATTCTGATATTCCTGTTTGAAAAATGAAAGCTGCCTAAAACCAGAAGAATAATTAAAAATTAATCTTAGAAAACAAATTAACTTGTAAATTATTTTGTTAGGTAATATCTCAGTAATTTGACTAAGTAAATAGAAACAAATGACAGTACACTAACTCACTTTTGATATGAGTGTCTCTTGTTCTTTTCAATTTACCATAATTTCATTCTTCCTACATTAGAAACAGTTATTTAGTTCAGAATAGACCTGTGTCAAGGTAATGCAGAACAGCAGCTGAAAACAGTCACAGCTTTCTGATAAGTACCAAGTATGTTTGATATTTACAGCTTTTTGTAAATAAACAAACAGGAGTCCATTTCTCTGAGTAAACAAAGAATCTAATAGGAAACCATATTTTCCCTTCCAGGTCCAACTCCTTTTCAGAGAGAACTTATCCAGAATTCTTCACAGACATTTCTTTCTTTGTCCAGACTGAGCCTAGCCTTCTCTTTAGTGGTTCATTTTGTTTCATATTTTGTTCATACCTGTTATCCTACAAGGAGCAAGAGGCAAACAAACCAAGATTCCTACACAGCTCCAACTGTCAAAAGCCATCTACTTCTAGAAGATTGCTTGCTTTTAAAAATCTTATAGTTTAATATACTTAGATGCATACTGACATGTATTTTAGAACAGAAAATTTTGGCTCTGTACTACTTACACTTTTTTTTTTTTTTTTTTCGGACAGTGTGTCCATACCTGCTTCATAGGCTATGCTGCAAGAACATTTTAACATCTTGACATCCTTACCTTTCTCACTATTTTCTGAAAATAATGTTTGTTTTCTAATAGTAATTGTTACAAAACTCAGTCATTATTTGCTACACATTTCTTTCTGAGGAAGCAATGCTAAATCAATAATGCTCATTCACGTATTCCATGTAAATATATGCCGCCTCTTTTCAGCTTAATTTTATACTGGACATGTTTAGTATGTTTACAGAGGCTGCAATATTAAAGTGCAAGGTGGTTAACTTACAAATCAAATCGCAGATTCTCTCTCTCTTCAAAGAAGTAGTCCATTATAAACTTTCTTACAAAATCTGGATTTAAAGTATTATCAATTACTTCTGTTCTTCCAAACTGTAAAACAAAAGCATAAGCTTAAGCCACACACTATCATTATGTCTAATTAAAGAGACTGACAACACCAGCAATATATGAAATAAAAGAGAGCCTGTGAAAAATTCTCTTAAATAGATGCCATGAAAGAAAATTACTTCGTCCACATTAATAGATCAGTTATCTGTAGATGAAGACAGACCAGCAGAAGACTTAAAATTTCAATATAGGGTAGTGCACACCTGGTATCCTATTACCTAAACTTTATAAACATCAGCTCCCAAAGCTGATCAGAATCCACAAAAATTTGGGAAATAAATTCATTAACATAAAAATCCATCGTGTCCTCAAACAAATAGCAGCAGCAAACTAAAGCTTGCATATATTGCTTATTTCAGATAACTTTAAATATTAGGGAACATAGCCCTTCCAATAGAATTGTATAATTTTTGCATTATCCAGTTCCTGTTTCAGTTCAGCTCTCTCATCATCTCTCCTCTCTCTGAGATTTCTGCAAAATGTCTTTTCTTTCTCGTGTTTACAGGAAGATCCTCAGCTCAAGATGAAAATATTTTCATTTAAAAAAAATAAGTAACTTTTGACTGACTTCAGTTCACATAGAGATATAAAGACTGACTGTAAAATATCAGTGAGAATTTCATTGTTTCAGCTGTTCTTTCAGGACAGTCAGATAATGAAACAAAAAAGAATGAATTATTAGTTAAATGAACATTTCATTTTGTCCTACACCTTGAACATAGAGATATTTTTGAATACAGCCTTCTGAAAAGCTTGTTGACATTCTGCTGAAAGATCTTAATTAAGGAGTCCCTAAAAATTGGAATTTGGTAACAAAGACTTGAATGACTCAGAAGACGACCAATCCCTTCATTTACAGGCCTCAACTAAATCAATAAACATGGATAAAGAAAGAATAAACCTTTTTGCAACTTAAGATTTTTGAGATGCATTTCCTACAAAACGTTCTCATATTACAGATGTGAATCTCACCACTACAATCTCTAACAGGAGCTTCCCCATCTTGGCCCTCAGACTTAATACACACATGGTATGAAAGGACAGAGCATACTCAACTTCCTCTTCCTCTCAAAATTAAGCCATTTCCTTTCACTCCTTGATTATTAAAACAAAATACCAAAGAGCTCCAGTCACATTATCTGTGTGCTTTAAAAAAACTCCCTTACTATCAGCAACTCTTCTTTCTCCTTTGAGTGACTGTGCATGTGTGCATTCAAGCTGCAGGGGACTGACTCCCAGCACCATTCATTCACATAGATCTTATGGAGAAGTGAGCCTGTATCTAAGAGGGTGACTGATTTGCAAAAACCAACTACCCCCCCAAAGGTCTGAGATATGTGAAGTTGTTCAACAAAGTTGTAATACCTTCAAGACACAGCTCTAGAATCTCAGGAAAAGGCAAAATCCTCAGAAGTGATAAAGTGATGATTTGCATCTTCACAGTGTTCTTGAATCCTGTTATGTACCTTAACTTTGGCTATGCTGTGAGATGTTCAACTGAAAAAGTCTTATTTAGAGATCTCCGTATTCCATCACTTCTTATAAAAGACAGAAGCAAAACTATCTTCCCGATGAACAAACACCATCTCTAAATAAAAAGGCAAAAAAATTATAAATATTTAACATGTAGTGTCAGTGGACATACTCCTTATCTAAGACTACACATAATTTCTTAAAGACTAGAAGGAATGATTCCCTGGTCTCACTGGAACCAAGAGTTTCTGGAGTATGTCCTAAGGTACACATTGTTTAGAAAACAAGTTTACTTATTAGAAATCTCTATATATTGTCAGCTCTCCTAAGCCAAAGCAATATCTATGAAAGGGTCAAACATTATACAGACGGGGGCAGGAGGAATTTCCAAAATCTCTCCAGAGTGATGAAGATACCAAACATTCAAAGTAAAATCCTCATCTCTTGAGAGGACTATCACAGGATGCACAAGATCCTGGAAACAGAACAGAACATGAAGGAATAATTTGATCCTTAAAAAGTAAATCTGTTGAGAAATGATCCAAGGCATGGCCTAAAATGTCAGGATAAAGTTGATAAGCAGAATGCTGTAAAAAACCCTCTCTTAAACCTACACTGGTGACTACTGTGGTCAAGCATTCATCAATAAGAATCAATAGCAGTGGTAGAAAACTGTAATTTCTATGGGAATAAATACTGGAATTTTTATGACTTGTCTTGAGTAAAGGGCCTTCTTGTCCCTTCTGAATAGTAATGTTCAAATTTTATGTACCTTCAAAGTCTCCAATCAGTTTCCAGGTCAAATAAATCTCAATATTTATAAATAAAATCTCCTCCTGTCAGGATGCATGTTTTGTAACATTCAACAGAGTTGGGAGCCAGGAAAACTGAGAGCTAGAACAGCTGATAAAATAAAATATGGAGCAGTATTTAAGCATTTAGTACCGTTTGAAGGTATGCACTGAAATTTTAAGCTACCCTCCAACACAAGTCAATAAATAGCTGTTAATCAGACCAGGAATGAGAAATGAAAACAATGGGGTCATAAGGACCATCTGTTTTCCAGTTCTGAACAAGAATATATCTCATCTATATATTTTTTTCCTCTCAACTGTCCTGCTTCTTACGTTTGCACTATTACACAAACTGTCCATATTTTATTAAAGAATGCAATCAGCTGCATAAAGAGATTTAGCCTTATTACTGAAATCTGCTAAGCATTGACTTCTCTAGAAGCAAAGGACCCTGTACCTTCAAAAAGAAGATCCAAGGATGGCTGCACTCCAAGTGTCAAAGCTATCAGAAGCACACCAATTAAGTAAAGAAAATGTATTAAGTTCTGGTAGTCTCTCAAGCTATGACAAAAGTAATGTATGACACACATATACAAATATATCCATGAAAACATCTCCCAGCCTGTGCAGATTCAAGTAGTAAATTGTCCTGGGAGATTCTTTGATCATGAAGCAAGAAAAGAAAGATAACCAAAGTTCTTCAAATCCTCAGATTAGGACAAGTTTGAAGGAGAGTAAGAGGATGTTCAATCACTGCACTTCTATACACATGGAAGACATGGAAAAACAAAGAACACAGAGAGCTGTGTACTAAGAAAGTTTACTTCCTGCTGTCAAAGTCATCATTAAAATTGAAAGGCACAGACCCAAAATAACTAAGTGACCTCAGAGCATAATTTGTCAAAGAGTTCATTTAGGGGCACTAATACCTCTTTTGACAACCCCCTGGCTTGACACTTTCATAAACATATCCTTTTCTGACAGTATGATCCTTCTTGAAATAGTAAAAGCAGTTTGCACAACAGAAGGATTTACTTGACTTCAGAAAATCCATTCAGAGGAAAATAAAATTTATGGCTAAGGAAAATAGAAAAGAATCATAAAATACTTGAGGTTGGAAGGGATCTCAGAGACTTTCCAGTTCCACCTACCTGCTCAAAATAGAATCAGTTAGAGCAGGTTGTCAAGCCAGGTTTTGAGCCTGTACACAGCCTCTTTGTTCAATATATTCCGTTATAAGATCACCTGCATAGTAAAAACATTTTTTGTCTTATATTTAAATATTATTTTCTATATTTGAGTTTGTGCCCACTGGCTTTTGTACTTTCAGCAGATACAGCTGAGAAAACTCTGGTCCTCTTTACTGCCTCAGATCAGGTATTTATAAACATGGATAAAATGTAAGCCTTTTTACCAAGCTGAACAACTGCAGCTCTCAGCCCCCCCTCATGAGTTACTCCAGTCCCTTTAACATCTTACTGACCCTCTAACTCTGGCTGGAGAGGGAGTCACAGACACTCACCTAAGACAAAACCCCAGCTTATTTATAAAGACTTGTGGACTCTCTCACACAGCTCAACAAAGACAAATTCAAAGTTCTGTACTGGTATTGGGGACTGAGTGGTGGTGTATGAGCTGTGCAGAAAAGGTCTTGGTGCAGCCATGAGGACTTAACACACTGGGTTGTATTACAGTCAGCACAGCCCCCAGATCAAAGGCAACAACTATTCCACCTCTATTTGACACATGTGCCACCACCTGGAAACTGGGTACAGTCTGGGGCTCTAAATATAACTGAACCAACAGGCCCTACGAGAAAGAAAAAAAACAATCAGCAGCCTGGGACACTCAACTGGAGGAAAAGCAAATGGAGTTCCATTTGTTCAGCTTGGAGAAGAGGTTTAGGAAAGATCTTCTTCTACTATCATGCACCTGCATTATACATGACAGAGAGTTCACAAAGGACACAACAGAAGGACACAATAGGCAAAAGTTGTAACAAAGGAACCTAGAAAGGGATACTGGGAAACACTCTTCCAGAATGAGTGGTTAAGCACTGGAATGGGTTACCCAGAGCCCTGTGCAGTCTCTGCCATTGGCAAATTTCAAACCTTAGCTGGGAATGGCCCTGAGCAGCCTGGCTTAACTTTGAAGGTGGCTGTGCGTGGACCAGGATGATAAACCAGACACAGCAGATAAATAGGAGCATGGGTAACACAGAGGTTCCTTTCACCTAAATTAATCCCTGATTATGTTATAAAATGTCATTACATCATTATTTCGTATCTCAGATTTTAAGTTTTATAGTTTCACTGAAATAGAACTATGTATGAATTTGAAGGAAACATTACTTCAAAATTAAAAAAACAGTTACAAAATGGAAGGTAATGTCAGTTTTACTTTTCTAAAACTCTTCAAATCTGCATTTTTTTCAGTAAATAATATTTCCCTTTACTCTATAATCATATTACACTTGGGAAATCTTTCAGACTTGATTTAAAATGCATGACAGAAGTGTATCAGTAAAAGAGGATAAATATGGAAAGTGCTGATGATTAAATCACACTGAGACCAGAGAAGGTGTAACAATACCAGTTATGTGGTTACCTTTATCTCTCATCAGTTATACTGAAATTGTTACAAAACTCAGAAGATTTAATTCAGTGGCACTAACAACTTTTCTTTAAATTATTTTTTTTTTCAGTTGAGGCTTCAGTTTTTCTGTCCCCTTTTTTCGAAGGGCTACACAAACAATTTCTCTACATTGAACTAATACAATTCATTATTTAACTGAAAAAATACTATTAAAATTTATAGGTTACATTAAAATGCTGGCCTCTAAAAATCATCAGTCTACATTTTTCAGCTTACCAAAGTATCATCTTTTAAAATCTGTTTTACCAATTTTCTATAAACTTTTTTAAGCACAACAGGCTATTTCTATAATGCAGTCACTTACAGCTAGTTACACAGCTGCTCATTAATTAGTTCTCCACATGACCTAGTTTTATCACCAGCAGGTATGTAAAGCTAAAATCTTTACATAGCCAACAAGCAAGTACTTCTAAAAATGTTATTCAGGAGAATAATAGAATCAATTTAACTATTCAAAGGAAAATCAACATTCAACAAAAGAACCTGAGATGGACTGTCTTTGTCACCTCATAATGCAAGCTCTCCTGGTAGAAGGGGATTTTTACTTTTTTTCATTTACTAATGATGCTGTTCCAATAATTAATCACACCCATTCCCAAAAAGAAGTTCTTGTTTCTTGCCTGATTCTTCTTTCACTTCCTTTTCCAGCTTTTGGATCTTTCTATATACCTTTGTTAGACAGAAATGTTTTCCATTACGAAATTCATGGTCTTAGTGTTGATATTTATAGCTGATTATAATTATCCTTAATTTACTCTTTAGTTAGGAAAATAATTTGAGCTTCAGTTTTTCAGTGTAACGTTATTTAATCTTATAAGAATTCATTATTTTTAACTCTAGTCTGCCTTTTGAAAGACAGACTTGTCTTTTAAACTTTCTTGAAATGTGAACCTACTATTCTGTTACAATTCTAGGATACTGAAGAACTAAAAAAATGGTTTCATCTATCAGTAAGTTCTTGGCTCTGATCTAAATGGCTTTTGAAAATTCTTCAGAAAGCTCCAGGTAATACTTTTCATTGGAAAGTCACTGCACAAAATGGTATATGAACAGATAACAAAAGATAATCCCCTTCTCAGAGTTTGTAATCTAGCTTAATTGCATGTCAACAGAACAAATAGGAAACTTGAATTGTGGAGAAATAAAGGCAGCACCAATCAAATGAGCCTGGTATAATGATTAAGTCTCAAGTAATTTAATAGTCTCAAGTAATTACATAAACCACAAGAAAACAAAAAATTCACAACTGCCGACCCCATCCTAGAAAAAGCATGGTCAAAAAATACTCTGCAGTGTGTTTGTTTCATAAGAAGTATAATGCTTTTGATACATAAACTCACACTAATTATCAGAAAAAACACAACATTCCTCTAGCATGCATGCAGGTCCTCATATGAAATCTGTATGTACTTCATGGATGCATGATGGTGATTTCTATGTAACCCTTTTTTAACTGATAGTTGTACTTTCATCAGTATTTAAAATTCAGAAGAGATTCCTCATTTTTTCTGTGCTTTTGCTTCTTTCAATTAACTGTTGCCTTTGAAAGAAAACATTACTTCCTTGAAAATGTGTTTTTATTCTGTCTTAATTTGCTTAAGCAGTTGATTATTTCAAGAAATCTGCCAGACAACACTTTCCAGTGAACTAAATACCATGCAACAACAAAATTTATTCATTCTTCATCACTGCAGCATCATAGGATTCTTCCATACTCTCCATCCTTTGCTTCCACATACAGAAACTCTTTCTACTAACATGACACAAACTGCAATCCTATTTATGCCATGTCCATGTGCTAAAGAAGACACAAGCTATTGTTCCAAAGAAACTTCACCAGAACTCTAAAAACCCCCAAATCTAAATCCCAATAGGTGTTGATTATAAAACATCTAGCCTTTGTCATTTTCATTAAGACAGCCTTCAAAATCTACAAAGGAGACTAAGAGCCATGTCTCATTATGGTTCAAAACATAATCACTAGTGGATGCTGCAATGAAATGCTTACCTACCAGACACAAGTAAGTGCCCACTTTGAACAAAATCAGTCAGATTATCATGGAATCACTTAGGTTGGGCAAGATCTTTAAGGTCATCAAGTCCAACCATTAAGTTAACACTACCAAATCCACCACTGAACTATGTCCCTAAGCGCTACATCTACATGTCTTTTAAAAATCTCCAGCAATGATGACTGTTCCTAAGCTCACCAATCCTCTTGGTAAAGAAATTTTTCCTGATTTCCAATATAAACCTCCCCTGGTGCAACTTGAGGCCATTTCCTCTCATGCCGTTGTTTGTTACTCGGGAGAAGAGAACAACACCCACCTTGCTATAACCTCTTTCAGGTACTTGTATAGAGCAATAAGGTCTCCCTCCTCTTCTTCCCTGAGGAGAAGGTCTTGAGGGTGTTGGCTGATGAGACTCTCAACATGAGCCAGCAACATGGGCCTGCAGCCAAGAAAGCCAACTGTAACCCAGGCTACACCAAAAAAAGCATGGCCAGGAGGTCAAGAGGAGTGGCTCTCCTCTACTACGCTCTTGTGAGACACCACCTGGAGTACTGTATCCAGTTCTGGAGCCCCCAACATAAGAAGAACATGGAACTCTTGCAGCAAGTCCAGAGGAAGGCCATAAAGATGACCAGAGGACTGGAGCACCTCTGCTATGAAGACAAGCTAAGAGCTGGGGTTATTCAGCCTGGAGAACAGAAGGCTCTAGGGAGACCTTGTAACAGCCTTCCAGTACCCTGACGGGGGCCTACAAGAAAGCTGGGGAGGAGCTTTTTATAAGGGCATGAAAGTGATAGGACAGGGGGAAACAGTTTCAAACTGGGAAAGGGTATATTTAGATATTAGGAAGAAATTCCTTAGTGTGAGGGTGATGAGATACTGGAACAGATAGCCTAGGAAGGTTGTGGATACCCATTCCCTAGAAGTGTTCAAGGCCAGGAAGAATGGGGTTTTGAGCAACCTGGTGCTGTAGGAGTTTGAACTAGATGATCTTTATGTTCACTTCCAGCCCAAACCATCCTGTGATTCTGCATACAGAATTTTATTGAAAAACACAGTATTAGTGCATTCACCACTGAAGGCAGAAAAAGCACAAAGATATGAGATTACTCATCAACTAATCTTTTACCTATCACCTTATTTTTTACCACTGGTATAAATATAATACATCACAACCTAGAAAATGCAACCCTCACTCAGTTTCTCTGTCATATTAACCTCTGAATTTTGACTGCTGTAACAGCAGCTAGAACAGGATTCTACTCACTGAACCTTACATCTGACATGTAGGTGTAGGCTTTTGCCAGTCACTTGTAGGCATTCATCTGATGTATTGCATACATCTAAATTAGGTTTGATGAACTGCCCTCAGGATATTATCTTTTTTTCATTAACAAATAGTCAACCGAGCTGTAAATACCTATACCTTGACCTTCTCACGACTGACAAGATAGAAAAAAACATGTATGAGAAGTAAAAAAAAAAGCTAGATTTTCTATCAACTGCCACATAAAAAGTCTGTTCTAACCCCTGTAGCTCCTAAACTGTCATATGATGAAATAACCACATGCCAAAGTGCATTGTGCAGACAAGACATTGTCTAATCAGTACACAGATACAATGGAAGCAGTACTGTTGCACACTGACCTGTTCAGGTCATTCTGCTTTGGTCAAGGAGATAAAAAGGCAGAGCACAACACAAAGGTTCAAGGGGGTGAACTGGAGTTATTAGAAACCTGGATCTGTTAAAATCAAGAATAGATGGAATTTTTCCATCAGTCCCCCAAATCACCTCAAAATGAGCATGTGTAACAATTTCTAAGGTGCTCATGTTTTAATTTTACCATCAGGACAATCATTATATTAAAAATGGTTAATACTTATTTTAACAGTTGCACTAGAGAAGTATGAAAATTCCACAAAATTACATATGAACCTTGGACAAAAATAAAAGCCAGAATTTCTGACAAAGTTCTCTTAACCCCAGATCAGAAAAGGACCTGGATGCTTTAGTGATGATCTAAGGCTTGACTACCAAACAGCACCAAGCCACTTAGTCACCTGAATGCCTGAAAATTTCTCCACTTTCAGATATGGCTGTCCAGACATTTAGAACTCTGTGTATGTCCACTGCTTCTGACAATGTAAGTAAAATTAGTGAATTTCCATTTCCGTCCTCTAACTGACATTTCTTCACAGAAATCATCAGAAGAATGTAACCTATGGAAGGGATGAGCCCATAGTGACTGCCCTGTAAACCCAAATGTTGCCCTGAGAGAAGGTTCTAGAAACAGAAAATGGAACTTATGGGAAGGGGCCTGGTGTCACCTCTCTTGACTGACTGGTGTTTCAACCACTTCTGAAATTTGCATCACTGGTTCTAGAACTGGGGCTAATAAATAGGGCACACATAAGTCACTGGCATGCAGGCATTTCCTACATTGAACACCCCGGTTGGCACATTTCAGTGCTGGATCCAGGACTCCTCCACTCTCCACTGGAATTTTTACACAGTATTAATCACATGAAGTATCGGTTCTGAAACTAAGAACATCAAAGCTCCTCTCTTTCACAGGAAAGGCTACCACATTAAGGTGGTTAACTCCTCTCTTGGTGCTATTCTTAGAATGCATGGCCACACAACAGACCACCTACAGTGAAAAATGGTTCCATCAATCCTCTATGTAAGGCAGCTGAAGAGCACATTTTGTCAGTGGAAAAATGACCGCCCTTCCCACAACACTGTCAGCTCTTCCAAAGAATAACATAAAAGGAAAAAAATTAGATGACTAAGTACCAGGAAACAGGTCCAATCTATAAATGTTGATCTGCTGTAAATATGCAATTTAGAGACACTAGATTTAGGTTCTTAAAACATCTCCCTCCAGTGTTAACACTGATAAGTCAAGAAGACATAGGTAAGTCAATGCATAATGCATTTCCCTCCCCTGTAGCCTGCTATATACCTGGTGTATTCAGCAACACCTATCATCTCCCAAACACTACACAGAAAATGTAGATCTCTGCCACAACTACAGTCTAGTTTTGCTGACACTGACCATCACAACAGTAGAATCCTTCCATAGATCTTGTACTACGAGTGTCTTCCACCCTTGAGATCACAAACCTTGTTCAGACTGAGAGATAAGTTTGATTTAATTTCTCTCAGGGAGACTATAACACAGGAAAGTCATGTATTTTCTCTGATTTTGTTTTCCCTTTTGATAACAATACGTGATATAGAGGTGGAAACTGAGATTAATGTGCCACATTATTAAGTGCTCACTGGTAGACAGGAGTCCCATTGTTTAGTGTGGCATTCAAGAGGCTATGACATGCCTCTTTCTGATAGGGCAATTGAGCAGCCTTAAGTATACTTTAGAAGTTTATACATCTATAAATATGCATCTTACCTCTCTCCATTCTTTGTTTCCAATGGCTTGTGTGTACAAAACACAGACTGTGAAAAGACAAAAAAAATTTCTTCATTATCAGAATTTCACATATTCTTAAATTAAATGAACCAATTTTGTAGTCTTGTGCTGTTGAAATTAGTAACTAGGACAATCAGAAAGTCATATGTTTTCCCTCAGTTTTCAGCATGCCTAACCAGATCAGCAACAATATGGTCTAGCTGTTGCACAATGAGCTAATAAAGAGAATGGTTCTGAAATAGGAAGCAAAACTTATGCTTGACCTCCAGCAAATGACTTGACAATCTTCATCAGTAAAACTGGATAAAAACAAGTCTTCGTTAAATGTGGATAATCTGGCTATCCTACTTAATCTAATGCATAAATTACACTTCCTTCAAGAGATGAGAGAATTAAAATGAAAACAAATGACCCTACTGGAAAAAGGAAAAAAAAAACTTCTCCGGTTTTCTTCCTTAGTTCTGCTTCAAACTATTTATATATATTTAAGTATCTTCCACATGCATCCTGTTTTTTTAAACTAAAACCTAATAAAAAAGGGAATCAATGAAGTTTGTCAGCCTAAGCTGTTTCTGAAAGTTCAAGCAGCATAATACCACAGGCATCACTCTCCTCACAGATCTGTTTTTGCAATACAGAACCCACAACACACTAATGTGTAGCTTTCATCACAGGGACAGGTGACAAATGTACAGGGATTACAATCAGGTCTTTTAAACTGTAAGGTAAGTAAAAATCATTTGCTCTGAAGGAGTACTATAAGCTTTATTTTCTGTAGTCATGAACTAGTTGCAGCTAACAACCATACAGCATTTTTTATGTGAAACTCCACTACAACCCTTTTCCAAACAATGGAAAAACAGATACTTGAACACTTTTTTCCTGACAATTTCTTTTCCTGTGCTGATCATTATTTTTCACCAGAAAGTAAAAAATAATACTGTTGTGAGCTGCAGCCTTGCGTGATAAGGGTAGAAGCCTGGTTTTGTTCTAAGTGAAGTCAGAATCATCACCAGACCAAAGAAGAAATGAAGTCAAACTTCAAACTACGTTTTCTTCTTATTTGAAAGGTATATGCTCCTCACAGAAAAAGACCCCATTAGGCAGTAGCAAATAAAAGGAAAAACAAAAGGAACCAAGTTCAGTGTTTTTGTTCACATAAAAGTTAACACAATTCAACATTTTTTTTCCTCTTTCAAATAGGATGTCTTGTAGAAGAAAAAAAGCTGTTACAAAAAATTTCAAAATCTTTCTTTGGAGGTGTCTGTCTTTCTCCATTTAGTCTAAATGAAATCTTGGGTTTCCTACTTTTGTTTCATGCTCATACCCATCTGCAAGAATCCTAGTTTCCAAATTCAGTTTTTGTAATCACAAAATTCAGTTTCCAAATTCAGTTTTTGTAAAACTGTGGAGTTTTTCATCTTTGGAGCACTTCTGGAAAGTGATACTATCATTCTTACCCTTTCATTGCCAAGGCATTCATTAGTAGGCTTCTATTTCCCTCCACTTTCAGTGGCTCCCCAGTGCTTCCAAAGGTATGCCCTAGGACCACCTCTCTTGTTTAAGAATCATTTCTATGAAACCTTAAATGAGGAGAAAAGAGCTAAGAATTTTTAGTATGACTAGCAATTTTCTAATATTTATCTAGGTTGAAGATGTGTCAGGTACCTTAAAGATAATGGTTATATAGACCAATAATAACCTCATGTAGTATTTATTTTATTCTAGAGTGCAAGTTTTGACAGTTCTCTAAAACTCACCCCCGAAATTATCAGGAAAGCATCCATAATACTAGTCCATCAGTGGTGCTAAGATTTATTATCCTTACAGGCTCCCAGAGAGGCATTTTTATAACGATCCTGATAACATAATAATCACAACAATCCCTCAAAAACTTCATCAAAATCATATCCAACCAAGGAAATGCAGGTAAATATGTTGAAGTTGATCTAAAGCACCTGAACTGCTTAACCCAGAAATCTAAGGCTTCATGAAACAACCAATTTTGGTGGTTTTTTTTTTTTAGCAAAAAATGGTATATAAAATTTTCATGTGGGAGGGAAAGGAATAAAATGGGAAGAACAGGAAATTCTTAAGTTTCAAAAGCCAACATACATTTCAAGAGAGAGATGAACAACCACTTCTTCCCTCATAATCTGGAAATTTGAGGAAGTTCACAGCAGAGCACACTTGAAGAGTAACACACCCTCACAAGGAACTTGGATAAAAAACCCTTTTAGGTTTTACCACACTGTTCTTCAAAGGGAAGATACAGCCATATCTATAGTGAAAAAGATGAACATCTAATAATATTTAACTCTGTATACTGATACCATAGTGTCAAATTCAAGGTAAATGAAATCTTGTAGTGAAGGTGAAAGTGTCACTAGTCATCACTCAGTTGTAGTCAGTTCTGAAAATGTTATAGTCCTCTCTTACTTTCCCAGATTGTATCTTTTTTACCCATTCAATGCATATATGCTTGTCCCAGAAACTCCTGTTACATCCAAGCTGCCCAATTTTATTCCATTTCAAGAAAGTCTTAACCACAATGAAGTTGTCCTTTTCCCCAAGCTACCTAAATCTTTCCTTGATCTTTTCCTTGACCCTGCAGCAGGGGTTCCCCATTACTTCACTGATCAGCTTCCATACCTTGAAGGCAGAAGTTTCTGAAGGTCCCTTTGTCCCAGTTGTTAAGAGATTTTTCTCACTTTTACTGTCTTGCAGCAGAACAGTTTTTAACTCTGCATTCTTTCCTATCAGACTCTTTCTGTTACCATACTCAGGAGTCACAGGGCTCCAGGAGAGGACATTCCATCCTAACCACGGTGCTGCCATGACAGTGCAGTGGCTCAGTTTGCCTAGAAAGTGTGTGGGAAGAATTCTGCCAAGCTGACACCAGATGAATAAACATTTCAAACTCATTAACCTAAATCTCTTTTGCAGGTTAGTGCTGTCCCATCAGGGAAGCACTGCTTTAGCTCATTCTCTCAAACAAAATTTAAAAATGTGTTTTCTCAAAAATATTCCTAGAAAAAAAATAGTCTCCAAAGTGGAAGAATAGAATGGTCCAAATGCTGCACTGCCAGTAAGAGTCTTCAATGTTGTTTAAATTGTTTCATGAACCAGGGCTATACAAGTCTTTCCCATGTATATCTAATATCTCTACATTATTTCTGTAATTTACCTCTAGCGAGGCAAAGTGCTGGCTTCCTCTCAGCATGAATATTCTAGATTGCAGGGAAGTGGTCAGAATTACAATACATACTGAGTAGCAATTAAAATATCAAAAAAAGGATAAGCAAGCCTCCCAGAAGAACCAGAGAAATCACAAGTTCCTTTTTAATTTTAGGAGAAGCTGCTTATGCTAGTATGGGAGTCAACTATATTCATGTGTGTTCCTCTCCAAAAAAAGACCAAGAGGATAAAATCAGATTTTCACTGTCAGTGTGGTCCCTAGGTAATGGTGCTGGAGTTTGAAAAGCATATTAGAATTGGGCTAGTCAAGTCCAGTGAGATCTCCAAGTACAGAGTGACTCTACAAGGTTCCACCTTTTATGAGACCCAATGGTCAAAAATTCCATGGGTCTGTATGTGGATCTTGTGGAAGGCACATGATGCTGGTTTTAACACCTTTTTTAGCTAAGTTTACATAAAGTTACTGTAGAGAGATGAGCCTAAGAACGGCCTTTGTTTGAGCAGACATGCCAAGGAAACTTTGCTGCCATACTTTCAACTACAGAAAAGAATTTTATACTACATCCTTACCCTTTCATTTTTACAGCAGGATTGTATCTCTATGGATGCTGGATATAAACAAACCAAACTGGCTAATAAAAAACCCTGTAGGATTCCAAAACTATATGTTCACTGAGAGTATTTGCAATCAAAGCTGCTTCAAAAAGTAATTTCTTGAGTGCAAATACAGTAAAAGCACTTCCAGGGCTAATAGTTACTCCCTTCTCTCTTTACCAAGGACAGCATGACAGTATTCCATGGTTGTGCACTGTTAACCTGTAACAAAGCAGCCTGATTGGTACTCACAACTTGAGGTCAGATCTCTAAAGCACATTATCAACTTGAGTGCCTTAAATAGGTATTTACCAGAAACAAGAAAGCAGTATGTTTTGAATTAATACACAAGCTTATGACACTTTAAAAATACTTCCATATACTTTGAATATGTAAAAACCAAGACACTTCATCCCATGTTGAAAGGCATCTTGAGTCGACTGAAAGATCTCAGAGTTCAATCTATCAGGGGCAATAGGTTACTAACCACCCTTCAAAAGTGCTTAACCTAGACAATGGAGTTATTAGTCAACTGAAAGCCAGTTAGCAATTCATAAGACACTCAATTTTGCTTCTGCACGATCTCCCTGCACCAGAGGCACAGTATTGCCTACATCTCCTTTTCTAAAAACAACATTATATAGGTCAGGAATGCTGAAGGTACTCCTATCTTCATGCAGCTTTTCCACAGGAGGAAGTAGAAGCTTTTCCCATCGGAAGTCTCTTGTGAACAGACATACATATTCTCACAAAAGTACTCAAATATTTCATTCTATCCATATTTCAGTACTCAAGTCCATACACTTGATAGAAGCATATGTGTTATTTCCAATGTCAGTAAGCACAACACATGGCATTCTAACGAAGTTAGGACTTGGAAAACAAAGAAAATACAACCAACCAACCAAAAGAATCTCAGACAACTTAGAGAAAAAAAGATATGGAGAGTTGTAACGAAGATAACATGACCCAAACACCTCATACATAAGGACTAGTAAGTTAACACTACAGAAGTATTTTGATTAAATCCTATCAGAAAATAAAGAAATGTTTTACAGAATCAGCTCCGTGATGAAATTTTTATGAAGTGTCCAATACCGTAATATAGTAATGGATTTTAAATAAAAAGTTCTATCATATATAAATTCACAGGCATAATTCAACATAATTACTTTAAATAATTGTCACAAAGTAAATGCAAACCTAATTAATGCTGAAGAAAATGACTTATCTGATTTTTAATCCATTTGTAAACTTCAAATTTCACATATATTATGAGAACAAAAAGTAAAATGCTATATACTTACTCGGATCAGATTTAGAAAACGTATCTCTGTCCAAAAGATTTCTGTTAAAAAAAACAGATAAAATAACCTTATTTATAAAAAATGGTGTAAGATACAAATCAGATACCAATGCATATATGTTTTTAAAAATTTAGATCAAGAATCAGCTTAGTTTTCTGCCCTCCTAATATGCAAGATTTACACATAGTCACCCAGTACTAACACTTGAGTCATCTTACATTTCATTCTCTTATACATTTTGGATTTGAGCAAACTGTCTCATATACTTTAATACCATCAAGTGAAAAACAATGCACAACATGCACCCAAAACATTTATAATGGACATCAGGAACACAAATAGTTTTAAATGACAAGTGTCTACCAGATATTAACTTGCTAGTTGAACACAAAGCCTTAGGCTTTAATTAAAAGAATGGCTATGAGACCTCAGAGTTATAAGGAAACATCTGTAAGAATCTGTCAAGGATGAGTAAGGTAAAGAGAACTACAGCATATGAGGGACATAGAATTGGAACTTTGCAAATATCTACAGAACACTTAGGAGTAAGTAGTAGGAACTAATCTCTTTGTTATGCAATGCAGTTCCAATATCATAGCCACATCTCAGCCGACTGAAAATCATACAGAGGAGAAGACTCAAATTAGCAGTAAGTCTGGAGAATCAGTATTGACCAGAAAAACATTCTCAGAATAGTTACCAATATTTCATCACTCATAAATGAAATTTTAAAATAAATATTTAAATTATCTTGACAAACTAGGAATACAGGATGCCATTGAACAGAGACAAGACAGAGCTATTAAACTTAGGCAGGTAGTTTAAATTAGCAAGAAGACAGCACAGCAGGAGATACTGCAGTTACGTCAAAAACTGTTCTAGACATCCCTGTAGACCACAAGTCGAACTAAAATCCGAATCTTGCACCTTTGGGAAAAAAATACCATCCTGTAATACATAAAAATACCACTTCAGAGAAATTGTGTGGTTTTCTTCATACTGGTAAATACTCAATTCAAGCAATAATGTTTTAGGCACTCCAATTTCTTGCAATCGAAGACTGACGTGGAGCACCCACAGCCCAGTGGAATCAGAAAGTATCAGAAGTCTACAGAATATATCTATAAGGAAAATAGTGCTGTAAATTTAAGCTGATCAACACAAACTGAGCAAGCAGAAACCCATTTAACCCTAAATTGAATTTTCTGCACTGCAGGCACAGAATTTTCATTGTTTTGCCATCTTTCATTGTGAAAGGTGGCCAGATGTGACCACTGAAGACCTTTAAGAACAAGTCCTAATAAGTTGTTTACTCCTACCCTGGAGCAAAAGGAAGAATTAAGTAACCAATTTACATGCCTTACACATTATTTTCAGTAATTAGCGCAGCCTCTTCAAAGGTCACCATTTGTTACTCTCACTCAAACCTAAATGACATTATTTTTTTGCTACTGAACAGTGCTGAAAAACACATTAATAATTTTGATCAATACAGGTGTTCTAAGCACGTCACTCAGATTTCAACAAGGAAAATATATTCTCAGTTTAGGTACTGCTAAATCCACATTTCAGAAGAAGCAGTATGAACAAAAGATAACTTTATAAGACTGCTGGGTTCATCTCTTATTTAGCCAAATAGGCACTGGGATTAAAATTAGGACTTGTGACGTGAAATCTGTTCATGCTACTTCTTCAGAACTACTCTAATCCACTCAGAAGTGGAATTTTTATATATGCATTTAATGATGCTCATAAAGGCTGTATTCCATTTTACTAAAAAATGTACAAATATATTTTGAAATATCAGCAAACCCAGTAAAAACAGTGATTCCATATCTGTATTTGACAATCTCCACTACAAACTGCACTACACAACAGTACAGTAAATGCTGCAGTATCAGAACTGCTAATCCAAATGAAAATTGCCTTATTCCTCTTCAATTATACTTACTTAGCTATGCCACTAATTCATAGTAACTAGATTTGGGTTATTACCCCAAAATGAATTGCTATAAAAAACTAGAATTAGGGCTATATGAAACAAATAGTACATTAGGCTTTGGGATAGGCCTCCTATGCTCAGCATTAGATTCCCAAGCAATTTTAATTCTTCTGCGTAAGTACCATGTAATGTAATTGGTTTGTTTGTTCTTGTGTCTGCAGAGTAAGATTAAACCAGTTTAATGATTCTTACATGGAACTAAGATGCTATAAGTTCTTAACAAATGTCCTACTCTTATTTTGCTCCTTTTAAAGTTTTCTTCCTCTGTTTTCTCATACACATAAGAACACAAAGACTGGATATACTAGGTACTATAAGGCTCAGCCTATCCCGAAACTCTTGATTCCAGCAGAGGCCAAAAGTAGGTACCATGGGAACAGCATAACAAGGTAAGAGAGAGTGTCTCTGGTCACCAACCATCTGCTGCTCAGGGACTTCTTGAATTAAGATTTCTACATAGATTGTAAGGGGTTAGATAGCAAAGTTTAAAATTGCAATTCAGGTCAGTAAGTGTCATTAATTCACAGTTTAAAACTAATACAGCTTGTAGCATCCTCAATTCAACCCTTCAAACATTTTACCATAAATGTCTTCAGCAAAATTTGCAGACATGCCTGATCTCCCAAATCATTAATAGCCAACCAAAATGGTAACACAATAACTTGACAAGCTGTTCATGCAAGGTAGACAGCTTTGCAAGAAATTTAAAGAATAGTGTGCCCCAAAAAAACAAAAAACAAAAGCCCTCCCAAAACAACCAAACAAAAACCAGCCAAACAGAAAAACCCGCACAAAACGGTGTCTGATTTAACTCAATTAGCTTCTCCACTTCATTTGTGCATTTTCATTTTAGGGAGGAAACAATCAAAATGCTCCTTTCAATATAAGAAAACTTCCTGACATATAAGCACAGGAGAATCAACAACTAAAAGGAATGGTAATAGCAAAAGATGACGACTGGATGCGCTTCTTTATCATCTTCATGGTCAATGGCACTTTCTGCACAGGCTGAGTAATACAGGGCATATTTCTTTTCCTTCTTCCTGAAAAATGCATTCTCTCTAATAGTACACTATTTTGACTCAGGAAATAGTTCTAGGAAATCTCACAAACTCAGAAATAGCTTATACTTCAATTTCTTCCTCCTAATCTATGGTATCAAGAGGAACAGATTTCTATTTTTATTGGATACAGTGAGTATATTTTTTTGTCGTTAAGCATTTCAGATAAAGAATGCAAAAAGAAAAAAGAAGGAATTGCTATCAATTACGAGGAAGAAAAAAAATAATATGCTTTTACTTGAAAAAACATGCACATGAAATTCATCCAGCAAAGAAATCTAGGAACATCTGTGCAGAAAAAATTGCTCTACCATTACAGATCCTGAAGGAATTAATTCTACACCTGCCCTTTCTGGAATGGACATTCCAAAATGTTTTAATAGCAGAGATGACTAAGGGGAAGAGCGAGGGGGGGGGGGGGGCGGAAGCAGAAGCCAAGGCAATAACATCTACCTATTCTAAACTGCAAAGCACAAGACAAACTAGAAATAGTGGGATAAAGTTTTATTTTTCTGTATAATTAGAGCAATTTCCCCAGGGGAAACCAAAAAAGTAATCAGTAAATTACAAAGAACAGTACTTATCTATGCCTTGCAGAATTACTTTGTTGAGGACAGTTTCATAACTCCCAAAAGATTTATCAAGTTAACAGTTTCTGCCCACTGCTTTTTTTGATATAGATTAGAATATTTCAATTGGAAGGGACATACAGTGATCATCTGGTCAAACTACCTGACCACTTCTAGGTGACCAAATGCTTAAATATGTTATTAAGGACATTGTCCAAAGAGCTCTTAACATCGACAGTGGGGCATCAATCACCTCTCCAGGAAGCCTGTTCCAGTGTTTGACCACCTTCTCAATAAAGAAATGCCTCCTAATGTACAATATTTTGTACTATGTTTAATGTAAAACCAGTTCAAGTACAAATCAGATACTTCAGGATTCAGTGATGTAGTTAACATTGGTAGCTAAACAGAAACCACTGCAGCCTATGATGCTTTCTACCATCTCATGTATTTCATGTATGTTGACAAAGACTGACCTATGTTAAAAAGAAACATTTGCTCACCTTGTTCACATATACTTTGCTTCAAATCAGACCTTATTTTAATGATCAATATCTTAAAAAAAAAAAAAAGTACAGAACAAGAAGTTAAGTTTCATTCTAAATTTAACCTTTGGTTAAGCCCACCTGCTAAGCAGAAATAAATCCAGTTCTCTCTCCAGAAATGACAGAATTCTGACTCAGAAGAACAGATTACAGTAACTACAAAACTGAATAGTTCAAAATTATTTCTCTAGTTTCAAAATTAAAACAAAATTATTGTGTTCACATGATGTGGCAAATGTTTATGCATTGCTTTCAACAGCTCTGAAATCCTTAATGATAAAAATTAATTTTTCAGAATCTCTCAAAGTGCTATGGTTTTATGTCTCTCTAGATTACATTTAAGCACTTACAAAGATTCATTGGTTGTGAAATAAACACCCAGCAGTCTGCAAACATTGAAGTTAATTACCTGTGTAAAATTATTTTTAATTTTTAGGAAACATACATTTTCAGTATATTATAGCCTCATATAAGCACACATAAGTACTTTCTCACAGATATTTTTATCACTCCATGGGAAGAGGAATTGGTGTTAGTTCATTAAACAAATATATTTGTATTTCCTTCACTTAATGCTGGGTTCATATTCCCTTTCCAAGGAAGATTCTGGAGAAAAATAAAAAGGGGAAAAAGCAGCATCTCCACACTGTTTACTATGCAGAATACTATCCTTCTACTACTAATTGTAACATAGCTGTATTATATCCTACAAGTCACTGTCCCCCAGCCTTAGCTGATATTAGTGGACTTACAATGGTCAGTCCTATGTAAAATGACGTTATGATCCGAAGAGCCTACTTGAGTGAAGAGTCCACTTGACTTCTTGCAGAGCAATTTCACAAACAACTTCTCAGTTGTAGCACTAGCTTAGATAGTCACCTTTCCCTACCTATTTATTTTCTCCTTCTGTATTCTGTCAGAACACAACAAAAAGTAAGCTATTAGCCTTCAGATCTCTAGATTCAAAATGCCCTAGACCTAAAAGTAGATTAGACAATTTCTCAGCATTTTATCTTCTTGTTCAAAATAATTAGTTCTCTTAGGAAAGGCTCACATGTGGCTCTTCTGACTAAGACTCAATTAGGATGAGCTCTTCCTTTCTGTTCAGATTGTCTCCACTCTTTGGGGCACCAGAAGGACTGTGAAGAAAGCAAACCTCTCACATATGCAAGCTCAAAGAAACATCGCCAGTACTTTTTCATAACCTCTGCAGAACTATTTGACTCTTTTTGTTCACAAGATAAATAAATTTTTAGCCTCCCAGTCAATTTAAACACATATTGGTTCAGAAACTCCTCTCTTAAGGGAAAAGGAAAACTGCTGACTACTCCTGTCCTGGGAATTAAACAAAACATAAACCCAGACAAATAAAATAAAAAACAAACAAACAACCCCAAAACCCAACACAAAACAAAGAAAAAAAAACAACCAAAAAAAAAGACAACCCACCAAGCTCCCTCCCCCAAAATCCCCCCAAAACAAAAAACACAAAAAAACCCAACAAAACAATCAAAAAACCAAACAAAAAACTACAAAGGAATTGCCAGGTTCCTTTACTTCAATAGCAATAGCTTTACAGCATTTCTGTGGAAAAAGACAGCAAGTACTGGATTACAAAGATACTCTTGCAGATAAAGCAGACCTGAATACAATCTTGGACTGCTGCAGTCTAAATAAAAAAAGTTCAATTAGTAGTATCACAAACCTGTTGAACTTTGCTTCAGTACTACTCAAATTATTATTTGAAACCAACAGAATGAACAGTCTACATTCATGTTTCTAAGGCTGAGCAGGTAAACAGTGTCTGGCTCTGAGTGACATATCCTGGGGGGGTGTCACTAAGCATGGCTGGTAGTTGAAAGACCTGCTCCATCTAGTGCTAGCTCACTGGTCCTTTCCAGCTACTTTCAACCAGCCCATCCAAATCAATGGATATGCTGCCCCATTTCAGATCCAGCTTCTTTAGGAATGTATATTTAATACAGCACTTCATTAATGTATAACAACATATAAAACATACAGATTGGTTTTGCAGTTTTTCTGAAAAAAATCAATAAAAGATGTACATCAAAGAAGTCACAGAATTACAATCACAAAATGGTAAGGGGTTGGGGGGGACCTCTGAGGATCATCTAATCCAACCCCCTGCTAGAGCAGGATCCCCTAGAGCTGGTTTGAGAGGAATACATCCAGGCAGGTTGTGAATGTCTCCACAGATGGAGACTTCACAACCTCCCTGGGCAATCCGTTCCACTGCTGTATTACCCTCAGTGTGAAGTATTTCCTCATATTTAAGTTAAATCTTGTGTGCCAGTTTGTATCCATTACCCCTTATTCTGTCACTGGACACTATGGAGAAAAGTCCAGACCCATCCTTCTGACACCCACCCTTTCTTTATATATTTATAAACATTGGTAAGATGTCCCCTCAGCTTTCTTTTCTCTAAGCTAAACAACCCAAGCTCTTTTAGCTTTCCCTCATAGGGCAGATGCTCCAGTCCCTTAATCATCTTAGTGGCTCTGTGCAAGACTCCCTCCAGCAGTTCTTTGTCCTTTTTGAACTGTGGAGCCCAGAACTGCACACAGTACACTCCAGGTGAGGCCTCACCAGAGCAGAGTAGAGGGACTACCTCTCGGCCATGCTCTTCTTAATGCACCCCAGGATGGCATTGGCCCTCCTGGCTGCCAGGGCACGTTGTTGGCACATGGTGAGCCTGTTGTTCATCATGACTCCAAGGTCTTTTTCCCCAGAGCTGCTTTCCAGCAGGTCAGCTCCTTACCTGAACTGGTGAATGGGGTTGTTCCTCCCCATCTGGAGTACCCTACACTTGCCCTTATTGAACTTCATTTGGTTTCATGCCACCAAGCTTTCCAACCTGTGCAGGTCACACTGGATAGCAGCACAGCCCTCCTCTGGCTGCGAATATATTTAATAAGAAGATTCACTGACCCCTGAGGGACATCACTGCTCACCCATCTCCAGCCTGACTCAGCCACAGTGATCACAATTCTCAAGTATTTAGAAAGCAAATGTACACCATCAATGTAATACTCTTCATCCTATCTCAGTTACCACGGGGATGTTGGGGGGAGAAGTGAAGGAAAAGCACTGCTTAGTTCCAGAAAGAAAAAGGAAAAGGGAACAGGGAAAAGAGTGGAAATAAAACTACTACAGAAAGTCTTCAAAATAATTTTTGAAGTCGTAATGCACTCCCTATTACGTAGCCCTTTCCCTTTATAGCACCCTCCTGAGGCCTAAGGATGGTGGCTTCAGCTGTTGAAGGGTGTTTGAGTGAGCCATCCCTCAGTGTCCCACATCTTCTCTGGGGAGAAGCATTGAGTTTACAGTGGTGGCAGGGGTTGGACAGGTGGTCTCAGAAGAAGTATGATGTTGATGGATTCTTCCATCCAATTCTGAGGACACCTGGACTATTTTTTCAACATGCTCTTACATCTTGCTCTTGCTTCATTGGTCTACAACTCAATTTTACATCCAAATTTACTCTATAAAATGGTCCCCTCTTTTCAGCCCCTGGTCCTTCACCCATGGTTCTGTGTCCCCATTTGCAAGGTCTCTGCTATGGCACCACAGCGATGCTCCTCTGCATTGTGCTGAGAGGGTCACAAATACATCATTCTACACAGAATAATACTTGCTACTACTAACCATAGAAAGAAATATGGTTATGCCACATAAGTACACAAACATGAAACTACCTCCTAATGATTAGAAAAAATGCTATGTTTGCATTTGCAGCTAAGCAAACCCAAACAAAGGCAAAAACAAGTTAAGACAACACCTGACATGTCTTCAGACCTTGCACACATAGTATGATAGCTGGGGCCTATCCCTAGCAATCACAAAACACAGGACAACAGCTCTGCCTAGAAGTCACATGGCTACATGCCTAAAGCTCAAATAGGTACATAGGTGAAAACCACACCATGCAGGTTATTAGGAATCCATCTCCATGACTATTTTGATGGACACTGACTGTCACCCTTTTATATTTTTTCCCCCAGCACACTCATTTTTCCCAGCTGAAGCCAGCTGTCTAGGCAGATTTATTTCAAATTAAAAACATGTAAAATCAACTTCTGCTGTCAGTCACACATATCCACTTCAAAGAATTTTCATCCAACCTGCACACACATGCACAAAGAATGCAGGAAATGAAAACCAGACTTGCAATTAGAATTAATTTTATACTCTGTATTATGTATTACATGGAATTACAAGATCAAATAATTTACCATTAATATCTCTGTTATCATTGCATTTTTCTGTGACAGGGATTTTTAACAAATTGTTAATATTTAAAAAAAACCCATGAGATAAGTATGCTGGAGAACAGCAATCTTTCCAGAAGTAATGCCTAGGACAATCAAAGATATAATTAACTATACTTTTGGGTAGCACAACCACTAGGAAATCAATGGCTAAGACTTCCAGGCTTCCAAACAAAAGGAAAGACAAAAATTCTGAAGAAGTACATGTTGTTCTTCAGTGCAAAAAAAAGGGAAATTAAATTATCTTCATTACTGAGAATAAGACTTGCTTAATTACCTTCAGCTCACTCATTAATATTAGATTTCTGTACAAATTGTGAAGTGTCACAGAACTGATCCAAACCAGGCATGAGCAACCGATTGTATTTCTGTTGAATTTATGCTTGTCTTTATACCCATTACTTCTTGTGTGGGAATACAGCCAGTGCAGAGTCTATCCAGCATAAAATCAGAATGATGAGGACTGATTGCCTCATGGAGCACAAGCCTAGCAAAGCAATACTATCACAACAAACATTTCTACAGAAAGTGACCCTGAACTGTGTCAAGATTTTACAACACTTTTACCACCTTTTAGATAACAGTGTCATCTTTGATACACTACCAGAAGTCATAAAGTCATCAGACTACAGCTTTACTTAAAAAATTACTCCAAATAAGATAATTTGAATTGATAATTCCTTATTCAGTAAATAAATAAACATTGACAGGAAGCATAATGAAACTCTTGGCCTTACTTGTAAGACAAGAAAGATGGGAGCAAAATATAGTATTTAACTGGATTGGAATCAGTTGAGGGTATCACCAGAGAGGGATATACAGGGTGACAGATACATGGCCTGAAGCTTATCTTGAGCTCACATGGGACCACAGGTTCATATACACAGCTGGCCAGTGACAATTCTAGTCCAGACACTGGCTTGCAGTCAGTATGCAGTGCTAATACTCCTTTGGAGGAGGAGGAACTTCTGGGCAGTGAAACAGAAGTGCAATAGAGAAGAGTAGCCTATATTCTCTCTTCCACACTGACTGGAAGGCCAAGGGCCTGATCCTTCACCACATGACAATCATGCAAAATCATGCCAGCTGCAACAAATAAAGATTGCATAGGAGGTGACAGTGAAATTTTCAGTCCATGGATTGGATGCCCTCCAGGGCATGTGATGAAGGGAGCTACAGGGTGCAGATGAAGATGGCTACCAGACAATTGTTGACTGCTAGCAACACCACAGGATGCTCTGGGATGACATAAATTGAAGTTGTTCTGCCACTTTAGATCAGGCTCTTGGAAAATTCAGGCTCTTCTGAAAAACTCAGGTTATACCTCACAAAACTCAGAAAAGAACCATGAACTTCTCTTTTTTATTCAACTTTTTTACAGGCATTGAGTAGTAATAGTGAGAAATTAAGCCTTTTCTTGTTTTCCTAGTACTTGTAAAACTACAACTAATGCTGGAATTGAATGAGCCTTGGGAATCACAATAAAAGTTTTTAGTCACAAAGAAAACCCTGAAAAAGCATCATCTGATTTCCAAAATATTTCCTGTTTTTTTTTAATTTTCATAAACAATATGTCATCCTATGAGATGCACTTCTAAAGGCTACTTGATGTGCACCTGAACACAGAACAGGCTGGCTTCTAGAATAAGAAGAGTCTAGTGCCATCTACATGGTACTGGAACCTAATTTGGTAATGCTGACCAAAATATTCCAGGGTAAAGTAACCTTGCAAGTGATGACAGATGAGCCATACAGAATTAAAAGTTAAGTGAAAAGAAATTATAACCTCACTGAGTAAAAAGAAAAAAAAAAAAAAAAAAACCAGAGATGAAAGGATATTGTTTTGCCACAAATTTTGTGGCACAAACAGCCTGCACTGCCTCACTGACCATCAAGTTACACCTCCTGTACAAAATGTTCCCATACTTCCTGTTATTTAAAGAAAAAAAAATACAGGAAGAAGGAATAGTTATGACAGTTATGAGCTGATAAAACTGTTGATGTAAACTAGTGACCAAGTTGATTCTACAAGTCTTTCGATTTAAAAAGAAAATAATGCCATGACCCAAACTATTAAAAAGCATTTCTCCCCAGGTGTTAAGGAATACACAACTGCTAACTATTAAAGAATTTTCAACATTCTCCAAACTTTGCTCTTGCTGTATTTCACAATTTTGTTTAACACTGCTCTTCAGGAGCTTCAGCCAATAAATGTGTTTACAGATGAATCACCAACACGTGTTAACCATTAATCTCTGCCCCAATTACCTCCATTTTACACTTAATTTTTAAGCATGATTTAGTAATCAAAAGATGTCACTACAGCACATTAAAAAGAAAAGAATCACCATAGAAATTCCAGTCGTTCTGCACTTGACATTCAGACATACTGGGTGGGAGACTATTTTTTAAAAAAAGAAAAAATAGCAAATTTAATGAAACAGAAGTGGCTTTTGAAGATAGCTACAGAGAAATTATCTACTGAAATAAATTACAAGAAAGGTAACTAAGGTGAGAATTTATTTACAATGTCATACACCTACCCTTCTTTGTAACTATCTGATGGATTCTCAAATGACTATAAAAACAAGGTTTGAAGAAAACATTGCAGCTATATACCAACAATACCTAGAATGAAAGAAACTCCCATTATAAGCAAACTGGGTCAAATCCAGCATAAAAGTTCCAACATCTGTAATTTTCACAAGTTATCTGAAGAACCTAGAAGTGATACTGAAGGTCTTGATTTGCTTTTACACAAAGAAGCGCTCAGTTCATGGGACCAGGATTTTCTGTGGTTGTTGCCAGCAAAACTGCAGAGACAGGCAGCGTGTTCTTAAGTCAGCCTAGTGCTTGTTTCAGTATTCCAATTTCCAAACTGGTCTATTTACCATCGTCTCAGCCACCTTTTGAAATGCACCCTTAAAAAAAAATTTCAAATCATAATTTACTAAGGGAAGAGAGGGTCTGAAAACACAAGTTCAGAGAACTGACGTTCTGTCCTTGGGGAAGGAGTGTAAACAGCAGCAACTCCCGGGCAACTATGTTAGCAAATGGAGCAACGATCTGTAGCACAAACTTTGTCTCATTTTCCATCTGGAAACAACACTAAGTTCAAATTATCTGCTAGAAGCTGCCAACTTCGCTGGTGAAAGGAGCTGCTGCTCTGCAACTACTAGGGAATAGTGAGGAAGCCGCGAAACGTAAGTGAATGTCAGGCTATAAAAACCTAAAAATAAAAAATATTTTTTGAAATCTAATGGAAAATTCTCTGCGGTTCACGAGAGAAAGCTGGATTTTTGAAATACCGACAGACGAACCACGGCCAAAAAAATGTCACGAAACAAAACTGTAAGCACCGGGTTTTGTGTTACGAGTCAACATTTCTGTAACTTACCGGCAGCAGTATTACTGTAAAACGTGACGAGGCAGCACGCCCAGTTTCGTAACAGTTTTGCAAGGACACAAACCATCTACGAAAGGATTATTCCGGACGGGAGTTTCCCCCGTCCCCACCCACAGCGCCTGGGACAGCTCCAGAAACCCAACACCTGCTGGAGAACAGGCTCTGCGACCACAGCGATGTGACGCCCGTGTCCCTCCGGCCACCCTCCCCCGACAGGCTGGGACACGGACAGGGGCTGGGGCAGCAGCAACTTCCCACTTAGGCAAAGCCGACGGCTGCCCGCAGCTGCTGCCAGAGCCGGCGCTTCTCCGCCGGCAGCACCTACCTCTGCCCCGGGCACGCCTAGTGCGAGGCAAGCGGGCTGGCAGCAGCCCTGGGGCTGCTTCCTATCCTTTCCCGGGGTGAGGATTTACATCTCGCCCGCCCTAGGCACGCTCTCCATGGATAGCAGGCAGAGCGCCTCGCACAGTGCCGGGCACACCGGGGGGCAACCTCCGCGCCCGGCTGCCGCCCCCTCTCCTCCCCGCTCCGCTGACAAACCCGGGGCGAGGAGCCCCCCGCCCCGCAACGCCGCGGGCACCAATCCGCTCTTCCCGCTGCCCCTTCCGACGCCCGTGTTTGAGCGGGCAGCGCGCCACTGAGCCCTACCTGCAGGAGACGGAAAGCTCCACCTTGGTGGCCGGAATGCTGGAGCTGAGTACGTTAAAATCCCCTACAGACGCCATGTCCAGAAACCCACCGCTTATGCCCGGGTTCTGCCACCCCACCGGCTTCTCCAGCCCGAACATGGGGCAGCGCGGGGATGCGGACTGGGAGGGAGGGAGGGAGGAGAGGAGGGACAGAGGGGAGGCCGGTGGAGAGGGCGGGGAAGAGGCGGTGCCAGGGGTGCCTTCACAGCGCGGCGCCGCCACCCGTGGCGTGGAGCTCGGTCCTGACCGCCGCCCGTGGGTCGGCACCGCCGCCTGAGGCGGCAGCGGGGCGGTGACGTCACTGCGAGCGGGAGCCGCGCGTGACTGCCCCGGGCCGGGGCGGGCGGGGTGAGGGGCCGCCCACGGCGGGGAGGCTGCGGGTGCCGGACAGGCGGGCTGAGGGGCGAGCGGCCCGCGACGGGGCGGCAGCGGCTGCCTTCCGAAGGGACGGAACTCGCCCGCCGCCCTGCCCCGCTCGCGTATCGGGGTGAAACGGCACTGAGTCCGACGCGGAGCCAAAGTGTTTGTGGCGGGAAAGGGCTCCCTGAGGAAGCCGGCACGGGTGGCCGTCTCCAGCGTCTTCGCGCCTTCCTGATCTCTTGCCCCTCGCCCCTGCACAGAAACTCCGTCCAGTCCCGTAGGTTGGCCGGGGAATCCCCTCCTCTCACCTCCCGTGAGCGGCCCCCGAGCAACCGAGAGACTCCGTGAGTGCCAGCGGCTAGGGAGAGCCGCGCCGCGGACCGAAACGTCCCAAACTCATCGGGCCCGCGGTGAGGCAGAGTTACGCTACCAAAGCACAGAGGAAAACGCGCCCGGTCAGGAGGGCCGGGGATGCTCCCCGGGGCGGCGAGGCAGGGAAGGGACGCGGGGACGGCTCGGAGCGCGGAGGGGCTACCGCCAGGGGGCGCGCGGAGCAGCGCCCGTCCGAGCGTCCGGCGGGGATGGAGGCTCCGCGGAGGGGCACCGCGGGAGCGGAAAGGAAAAAACAAACCTAGAAAATGAGGCTTTGCTGTTAATTACCCCGGTAAAGAGAACAGTAATTATTATTATTACGAGAGACTCGAGGAAACGACGTGGTTGTTTAGAATAACCTCCGTTATTCTATGCATTAAGTAACACATCGATAAACAAATAAAGACTCTCACCCCCTTGTGTACTTGTGCAGCCAGGCCCTCATCTTTTTCTAAGGACCATTAATTCAGTTGAAACTAATCTGTTTGTGATTATTCACAATCATCATGACAGTTCCATCATCGTACTTACTGTGTTTCATTTGTACCCATCACCATGGCACCTCGGGAGGCCCCAGTACTCATTTCTCAACACTTTGATGAGAAATGAAAGTGCTACCATCCCCACGACACAGATGGGCAGGCAAGACACAGGCAAATTAAATGCCACGTCTGTTGTCATCCAATATGTAGACCAGGTCAGTCTAGAGCCACAAACATTATCAGAATACATTTTGAATCTAGTTTTAGAATTGTGTTGGTGTAATTCAAGTTCAATGCATAATCTCAGATAGGACATCAAAATAACAATGGAGAGCTTGAATGAAGACACCTGGTTAGCTCCTAGGCAACAGATGAAGCAGTGGGAATACAGAAGACATTAATGTAATCTTATTTACAGGGTGCATACACCCTGTTGTGCAGCGCACATCTGAACCAGAACTTCAGTGGCATTAACTCAAGGAAACCACTGGTGTATTTGTTCAAAAACTTCTGACTTCATAGCCTATTTCTTTCTCTTTGTTTTCAGGAAGTTGTCACCTCAAGTTTCTATTCTTTCTTTTCCTTCTCTTGGTCAGTTGTTGAAGACAAAGCGATTTCTCATCAGGTGTCACCAGAGCATTTCCTCTTAAACCAGCCTGCCTGAATTTTTTTATGCAGCCAAGAAACCACATTATCATAAATATGCTAGGTGTGTCTGCAGGCAGCCAAACCAGGAAAGAGAGAAAAAAATTTAAACAAGGGATAGTTAAAAGTTATGCACAATGGGGCTAAATACTGAGGTGTTCAGAACGATGCCTAAATATTAGGAGATTATCTGGAATTTACCTACAAAATAGCTATCAGATAACTGTGTGAAAGAGATGTCAGGTGCCTTGTTTACACAATTTGAATGTGATCATTGACTCTCAAAATTTTGCAGTGGAAACTAGAACATATTTCCCTTGATTTCTTTTGTGATTGTTACTTTATTATTGTCAACTGTGGCTAATTGTCAGCTATCTACATAACTTGCTTTAATATGTGCAGCCTAATCTAAGGAATGAGGGATGTATTTGCTGTAATCACAGAGTAAACCTTGAACAAACTACAGATTCCAGAATAACTAATACGTAACACTGAATGATTGCTTTAAAACATCATTGCTTCCAGGTTTTAGCAGTATATTTGAACCCAAATGCCACAGGATGAAAACACTGATTACTCCCCTCTACCCCCTCAGCTTTCTGCCTTGTAGCTCTTTAATTTGACACCTGAAGAAAAGAAGTTTTATGATTCAATCTTTGCACTTCTAAAAAAAACAAAGCACTCAAAACCAACACCAACTATTCTGTAGGAAGTTAAGGAACTGGCAATGGCATAATTTCTTTTGTACATGTGAAAGAACCTGTAGATAAGTTTAGAAGTGAATTTAGAAGTGAGCTTCAGTGTTATTGGAAGAAAACAATTGTGACTGTAACACAATGCCATTTTCATGACAACCAAAGTACTTCTCACTAAGTCATGATTTGTGATGAATATACATATTCCCTGGTACTTCCTGAAGTATTTGTTAGGTAATTATCTTAATTAACATCCATTAAATACCACCTTTTTGTCCTGTCTGCTGTCAAACTCATGCTTTCAAGAACCTAAAGAATGAAGTTAGCCCGAACTCGGTCCTTTCTGACAGCTGTGTATAGCACTGAAACAATGCCAGAATCTTAATACACACTGCAGTTTGAGAACTGTAGTATCTTTCTCTCCTGCTTTTGATTACTATGCTTGGCTTCCTTTTTCTTTGCTGCTGCTGATTATTCCAACCTGTTGACTAAAGAAAAGGAATTTTGCACTTGCTGGGGCAGGTGGAACCATAGGAGCCACCATCATTACTGGAACCATCATCAGAGACTGTGGCTGAATCCAGAGCACAAGCTTTAAAAACCATCCATAATACAACACGGATATGTTTAATACCTTTATTTTTCTCGTGTCAACTACCTCCTATAACTTCATGATTTTGTAATTTGCTTTCAAAACACACAAATACTGATGAATCTCTGTTTTTGTGACAGTAAAGCCTAAAAGGGGTGTCTGACTCAGAGGTTAGATAAAGAAGAAATCTTCCTTCAACTCCTTCAACATTTTCACTTTAAATACCAGTTTTTCAAGGGCTTATGTCTGCAGTCCCACAGGTGTCAAGGAGAATACGCTCTTCAGTAAAAAGTATTTAGGCCTATTTCAAAGGCTTTGAAACATATCTGTGCTGTCTGCAGGATAAAAGAGCACCTCGTCACCATGGCATAAGCATGAGGAATTTAGTGAGTCATCAATGCAGAGACAGCTACGATTTCACCATTTCTTTACCATGTCAAAGTTAGTAATGCATTTGTTTATGTGTCTCCTTTCTGATTTCATGCAGAGTAAAATGGTAACGTAAAAATACCACTTCTCCTCTCCAAAGACACAAAGGATAGCTATCAAAAAGATATTAATTTCTCACTGTATTATCTACAGCAGAGCTGACTATTGTACCTATCAAAATACCTGTAGCAGTAGATAAAGTTTCCTGCATAATTTCAAGCTTTCTTCGTTTGACCCTATGAGGAGAGGCTGAGGGAGCTGGGGCTGTTCAGCCTGGAGAAGGCTCAGGGGAGACCTCATCACTCTCTACAACTCCCTGAAAGGAGGTTGGAGCCAGGTGGGGGTTGGGCTCTTTTCCCAGGCAACTCTCAGCAAGACAAGAGAGCACGGTCTTAAGTTGTGCCAGGGGAAGTTTAGGTTAGATATTAGAAAGAATTTCTTTACCGAGAGGGTGATCAGGCATTGGAATGGGTTGCCCAGGGAAGCAGTGGATTCTCCATCCCTGGAGATATTTAAAAAGAGACTGGATGTGGCACTCAGTGCCATGGTCTAGCAACTGCAACAGTGGTTCAAGGGTTGGACTCGATGATCTCTGAGGTCCCTTCCAACCCAGCCAGTTCTATGATTCTATGATCCAGGCCAGAAGAGATATATCATCAGCAGCAGCACAATCAGAAAGTTCCTTCCTTACACATCCAAAGGAGAGTCTCTTCCGTAGGATCAGTACAGCCATTACAGCTTAAGGAGAAATCACATCAGTTCCTGTCATAGAGTTCAGCTTTTTCAAGAGCTCCTCAAAATGGCAAGGACTCAGAGTCATCCAGGAGGAGTCATGGAACCCATTTCATCTCTTACATTGAGTATATCATAGTCAGGTCTCTACATGAATAGGCAGAGGAATTTTAGATCTACTGAGCACTTTTTCTGGCTCTCATCTCACAGGAAGAATGCAGCATGATCTCAAGTTCTAAGTGTGCGTATAGGAGTAGTATCAAAACTATCTTTTAGCAGTCAAGGAAGTCAGATTACAGTTCAGATATAATTTTAAAGGACAAGGAATCAAACCAATTAGATCTTTCTGAATGAAGAAATATAATCTGAAGCTGTGCTATAGGCCAAACTGATTACATTTCTGGACAGGTTGCCAGAAAAATGTAAGGATGCATTTAAAGCCATTTTTCTAGAAAGACAACTTATGATGAGCTCATGACAGCAATTTCAGGTGCTGATGAAGTCAGTGTTTAGTATGGCAGCAAGGACGGTGACAAACTGCATACAGTTTACCTTGAGAAGCCTAAATAACAATCAAAGGTTTTCCTTTCAGTGGCCATAACATCAGACAGCCCCAAGATGAAACCTCAACAAGTTCATCACAAATTTAGTTGAACACTTAAGTATCTTCTTTTCAGAAGAGGAAATCTACTTCATCCTCTTCAGTCATCTCCCATGTTCTTGGACTACCCTTGAAGATTGGAATTTTTTTTTTCTGTCCTTCCCAGCCATGCTCACTCACCTCAAGGCCTTTCATTTTTCTAAGAAGCATCACTTGAATTGCAGAAAATATGTATTACAAATCTTTCAGGAATGATCTACTTCACAGTTTCTTTATCTGTCTAATCTCTGTCCAGATCTTTCCCCTCAGCCTGCTTCCACAGTGTTCATAAAATCACTGACACCATTAGCAATACATCCTTGAAGGCAAAAGTCTTCATATGTAAAAATTTGCTTTGTGAATTAACTAATTCAGAAGAAATTAGCACACTCAGGTTTGTTTTCCAGTTATTTTACTCATTGCAACTGAAGTAAAAATCAGTTCTTTCAGGAAAAACATCTTTACAGCAACTCTGAATCTAAGAGCAGCAATACCCAGACTGATACATTTGAACCATCCTTCTCCATCAATCAGGTTGCGCCTTTCATTACTTATGCTTATTTCATTAGTTATTTAATTTCCTAATACCATAGAGGGGGCTTCAGTTCACACTATTGAGAGCATGGAAGAAATCTGTAGATCTGCCAAAATAGTCACAGATTTAATCTTTGAGTGTAGACTCCACCACAGATTTCATCAGGGAGCAAAAAATTGCTGACCTATTACCTAGCTGTAAACATCCAAACAGATGCTTACATTGTGAGGATGATAACACAGAATAATCTGGGTAAGTGTGGGACCCATAAAATCTGGATGATGGATGGAGTTCACCTTTCATTTCGGCTTCTCAGAAGGATCTTGGTGGAGTCAGTGTAACACTGTGTACTGAACAGACAGTGGAAAGCAAACCCAAGCTTTTTTCTCAGTTGCTTTTCAACAGTTTATTTCACAAATTTCTCGCTGTAAGTCAAGATAGTAGAGTTTTAAAAAACCTGTCACCATATGTGCTCATACCATGTCTATTGCTTGATAATTCTGAAGAAAAGTGGTGGGTGTTTTTGTATTCCTTCAAAGATAAAAACCCCAGCATGTTGCCAGGTCCCTCCATGTACTGTTTTTCATGCAGTCAGGCTTACAATGAAGTTCTATCCCAAATTTATTTTGAAAGCTGAGTTTGATTTTTATGTTAATTGTTCCATTTGCTTCTTGATTCTTTTTTTCCACTTGTTAGGTGGAAGAAACCTGCAAATTCCCTTTGGGAGTAAAGAGAACATGACTGTATTTTCATGAAGGAAAAACTTGACAGCACCATAAAGTTTCCTATTGTTTCTGACAACCCAGGGTTAGATATGGAACCAGAAAGCACAAGCCTCTCACACACAATGGGGTCCTATGGCCTGAATTCTGGGAAAAGAAGAAATTATGTCTGGAAAGATCTGTGAAACCATGAGAGGATATTAAAACATCCTCTATTTTCTAGCTGAAAGACTTTCTGGGTGGATCGCAGACCCTATCAATACCATCTATGATGCTGATTTGGCTTCTGCTATTGATTTTATGTCTCAGTTTATAAAGACTCAGGCAGCAGCAACTGAAATACTAGGAATACAATTTAAAACATCCACTCCCACAATTATCAACCATTATTCTTTGATAGGAGCTTTAAGGTCAGATGCTCAGACTGGCAAAGCAGACTTTAATCCACTAAATCACTTAGGCTTACACTTCCAGAAAAGGCCTCCAGCAGTAAGATCTTTTTGTTCAGATACTCAAAGGGAGTTTATCATTTTAGAGTAAAAGTAATTTTCTGAGCTGCTGGGCATGGTTGGGTTCTATAGAGCCCATAGTTTTCTCCCAGCATGCAGACATCAGGGAAGGAGCTGTGCAGGGTCTGAGCTGCTTTGCCCCTCTCAGTGGGGTGGAAGCCCTGACTATTGAGTAGACAGCCAGGAGGTCTCTGCAGAAAAGGGAGGTCCTCATACACAAAATGTTCTGAATAACTACAGTTACTGCAGGGCAAAGTCTTCTATTTCTGCCCATTTACCAAAAGCAAGGTCCAAAATGAATACACTAACTCCGTGAGAAGCTGGTTTTAATCACTTATGACTCATTTATATCTGTTCCTAATTTACAGCATTTATTTCCTACTTTACAGCATTTATTTTGATTGCATTTTATAGTGACAGATTCCCAGTTACCAAATACTGATTTATGATATAGGTTGATTTTGTGTTATTAATGAACTATCAAAATGCAGTGTGACTTACAGTAATGACATTTAGCAACTCACTAAAATATCAAGAGAAGAAATGAGAAAAAACTCTGAAGTTTTCTCTTGGAGAAACAGAAAAGGAGATCAGATGGAGAAAGTGAATTTTAAAAAACATTTATTCATTTTCCATCATAATTTATTACATCATTCAGTAATTTTAAATTCTTTTCCATGACATTAAAATAACTTAAACAGTTGACAGCATGTGGATTGTCTTCCGGGAACACTGTCCATCACATTTTCCTCATTTCATGGCAGCATTCAAGCAATTAGGGTTTTAATGAGGCTGAAAATTTGTAGCCCAAATAATGTAATGAGTCTGACTCTCTTCCAGAACAACTGTGGCACTAATGCAGGAATGCATTTAACCTTATGCTTGAGTTCATAACTGTGTTGTTGGGCAGCAGCAGTCTTCCTGACCTAAATGAGATGCAAGCCCACACTTAACATTTGATGAATTTGGGAGGTTTATTGTACTATTTCTTTGCCTGTGTGAAAAGTATGACTATGATAGTTTCTTTATCTCACATGCCACTTATTCATATCCACAAATTATCCAAATGAGATCTGATCCATTATTTATTTTCAGTTTTAAAATGCCATGTAAAATGGCACAATATTTCTCAAATGGGAGGTAAATTAGAGCCTGTTACTTAAGAGAATATGGAAGATTAAACAGCATCAGAACATCAGTACTATAGTCTGAACTGTGCTGGTAGCTGTCAGGACTTCTAATTCTGTATCTGCAGTAAATAAGAACCTGTTGTTTCCTCTTCTTTTCAGAAAGGTCTTGCCTCCTGAAATTTTTTTTTTCTTTTCCCATAGAGTGACTTCACACACATTGATCATCCAATTGTGGAATAAATATTCATCTTACAAAATAAAGAACTAATTAGTTTGGGGCAATTGCCAGGTACCAGCAGCATACAGTCCAGTCAGAGTAGCAAGAATTCTATAAAAATGATCCTACTACTTAGGTAACCATAGCATAGTTGTGCTAAAGTTGTTCTGCAAAAAGGTGCTGGCTAGGTGCCAGTGCAATAAGCATTTGTCAAAGCTGAGAAAGTTCACAAACACTTAGGTTTTTTTGTATGTGAAAAAAATCCCAGAGAATCAAATATCAAAAAATGCTAAGACAAATGTAAAGCAAAATAAATGGCATGTTTTAAATTAGTCACATGGACTGCATCCTGAATTTTCCTCAGAGGTAAACAAAAAGCTCCCTGAATTAAAAAATGATCATTTATTTGAATAGTGACTCGCCATTTTGTATTTACATATTTGGTTTAGAATTTAACTATAAAAATAAAAATTTAAAAATTGCTATTTCAATAGCTTTAAAAATGGTAAACTAATCTTACTTTGCATGACTAAGAGAAAAATTATAAAAAGTATGATTCTTAAACATATTGGATATCTAAATCATTGCAGAAAATTAAGAAACCTATGCCAAAGTCATCCTTATAGGAGCTCAACAGAACAGAAATTAATGATTAACTAATTAACCTTCTTGAGTTTAACAGATAATTCAGTACAAATTAATATCACACTCTAAATATTAACTTCAGGTCCTTAGACATGTACAGTATGGGTGCATGTTTTCACAGAGATATAATTAGCATAACTACAGAAAGTTATATTGTAAATTTAGAATTTAGCATTGATTACAAAATATATTTTTAATCCAGTGTATGTGTTTTCCAAGAAACTTAAATAACCCTTTAAAAGGGCAAGGCATTTAAAGGTTTGCATATTTAAGAAGCTTCTACTTTTGAAAAGCCTTTTGGAGGAATACTATACATGCTTCAGTGTTAACCTGCATGAAGAGCAAGCTTGGGTTCCTAACACAAGGATAAATTTCTTGTATGTAATTGTTGAAGATGTACCAATCCTAACCCTCAGTCCAGTTTTAGCCTTGCAGCACACCTAATTCCAAGTTCCAGTCCATGAATTCATTATGGAATTAATTTCCTCTGCTATCTGGCATTTTATAGAAGCAGACTCCTAACAGAAACGTTCTTGGTGCCACCTGCATCCCCAGAACTGGATCATGAGCTGGATCATCACAAAGGGTCACTCTCAGCTTTTGTTGAACTGTATCTCAGCATTTTTTTCTGATCTCTGTCAGTAACCCTGAGTTTACCTTTTACAAGACTAACCCTTGCCTTGGCATAGCGTTGGCTGAGAAGCCACTCATATTGCAGAAATTCAGAATGACAGAGTAATTTTAGGAGTTATGCTTTGAACCTTACTTTATCATCCCTGTTGAAATTTAAAATGTGTTTTACTCAATTATTTTCTGATTCTAACACTGTGACATCTATATTTAGCCCTGTGTTAATAGCTTCCAGGTAGAAAACTTTAATGATGCAAATTAGTTATTCTTCATTAATATTTAAAGCTTAGTTTATTCCAACTTTTTTTAAACTCAATAACTTTTATTTTACTTATTGCTGCAGATGTCTGTCCAACTATAAATCTACCCTGAACCTTAAATACAGCTTTACATCATGAGGCCATCACAGCATGGTGGCTAATTTAGCAGGGAAAACACCATTTCACATTGTCCAAAATGTGGAAACCTGCTGTTTTCAACAAAGAATGACAGGATCATGGAGACTGGAAGTGACCTCTGTGTTTCACCTGGTCCTCCTACTCTAAGCATTGCCAGCCTCAAAATTAGGTCAAGTTGCTCAGGGCTTTGTGCAGCTGGGTTTTGAAACTCTCCAAGACAGGGAGCTTTACCAGGTGATCCTTTCCAGTGTTTAACCACTTGTAAAAATTGTGCCCTATATCCAGTTAGGATTTCCCTTGCTGCAGCATGTCAGTGTTGTCTCTCATCCTTTTTGTTGTGCACCTCAGAGGCAGCTCTTGCACTATTAGAGCACTATGCTTAGGTATTGGATGACAGCAGTTAGAGGAGACCACCCTCTGCTCTTGCTTATTATATTCTAATCATCATTTCCCTAATAATCTTAATGATCCTGCAGTGGTGTCTCTGCATCTTGACTGTCCTATAGTAGGGTCTCAGTACTGCACATAATACACCAGATATAACCTGGGGGGGGGGGGGGGGGGGGGAATCCATGCCACTGCCTGCTGGCTATGCTGCCTCTCACACAACCAAGCTGTTCTTAAACTTCCTGGCTGCCAATGTGCCCTGCTCACTCATTTCCAGCTTGATCTTTGCTGCAGAGCTGCTGTCCAGCCATACAGACCCCATCCTCTACCCATGCTTGGGCTTATTCATTCTAAGTGCAGGACATAGCATTTGTCTCTGAAGAAAGCCATGAGTCTCCTGTTGGCCTGGTTCTCCAAGGCTGCAGAGCAGATCAGAGCCATAGATGCTGAAGTCATGACCCTTGATATAGTATGGGAGCCTCTCTCAACACAGCAAATCAATGTGACAAAAATCATTGTTGGTTATTGTCTCAAACCTAATTTATTTTTTGTTTCTAACAGTAGCTCTTCACAGCACAGTACAGTATGGTAAAGAAATAAAGATTAGTCATGCTACAAAAACTAGCTCAACTTGTTCTTTTTCACTAAACCATTTATTTTATTTCAGAAGAAGTCAAAACCATAGGCAGAATATATTGTTGGTCTTAATGTTAGCCTTGGTGCAACTTTCCAAACTGTCTGTGAACTTGAAACACTAGAAGAGTCTCTATGGCCATGCAAGCCAAGCCATAACCTGTTTGGCAACAGGATCTGTCTCAGTGCTCAGTGCTTCAGTACAGAGAAGAGAGGAAAGGAGGATGCTCACCATGAGGTACAGGAAAAGAGTGAATCTTACTGTTTCCAAAATAAATATTCCGGGACAGCAAGCTAACATGCAGCAAAATTTGTCTGTCATGGAGAGGAGTTTGTTTTCAGTATTTCCCAGAGGCTAGTTCTAAGTAGCTGTCTTTTCCAGGTAAATGTATTTGTATATGCTCCATTTAAGCAGCTTGGACTTCTAATGTAAGCTTTATAATTCTTTCTAGGGACAGAGTCCTATAATACAGACATTTCAAGTTGTCTGGTCCTTTTCCGTACTTGGTACTTAAATTTCTATCCTGTCAAAAGTAATGAAATAAATGTGAAACAACTAGATCACAATCACAAGCTGAGGAATAGTCAGCATAGGGTTATTTTTATCAGTTTTCTGCATTCCCATTTTGCTCTGCTCTGCTCTGTCTTTTTAACATTGGAATTGTTCCTGCCTTAAAGAGATTAAATTAGGCCAAGGTTCAACACGTGGATTTTAAAGATAACTGCAGAGCATGGGCAACAGAAAGCACAAAGAAAATAAGTAATGCCAGATAATTACTTCTATTGATAGAATCATGAATGAAGACAATGCAATGTAATACATCTAGATATTACTAAAGGGTTTGATATAATTTCTCACCAAATGATGTGCTGATTAAAAAGTATCAGTATGCAAAATGAATGCAGCACATGCTAAAAAGATTATGACTCAGAAAGTAATTCTAGAGAGCATTTCTAATGGCATGTTGTGGGGTCAGTTCTGTTCAATACATTTATCATTTACTGGGAAAATTCACAGATAGAACATTATGGTAACCATTAATAAGGAAAAAAGTAGTTCAATCAAGTAACTGAAATTTCATGGTAAACAGTTCCTGGGAATAATGGTGCAATATCACTAAATGCAAATACATGCCTCTAAGATGAAGAGGTATGGATTATGCATGTCATGTAAATACCTCTGTTTTAGAGAGCAGCTTGTCTGGCATGGAACTGGAGACAAGGTGAACAACAGCTGTATTGATTTATAGTTCTGCAGAATAGGAGAGGGTGAGTTGTAGCCCTTTTGCTATTCATGGACAGGTCACAAGCAGAGGATTTCTTTCCAAGGGTCCTGAGGAAACACAGAACAGGAGTTTGACTGCCAGCCTGAAACTCAGGGGAGTTAAATTAATGCATTATAATTAATGGCACTTAAGATGTGAAAAGTTTTGCCCCATGCACACACAATATTTTGCACACATGAATTTAAATAGTACATTTTTTTTTAAAGGGATTGGTTGAGAAACCATCTACAGCAAACAAAACTACCTTCCCTCAGAATGTAGTAGCTGCAGTCCTGACCCAGTACCCCCCAAGAGTAAAGAAAATATCATCCACAACCCTCCTCTTTTAGTAATCTCCCACTTTTCACCATATATTCCACCTTATCCCTGTGGTCCCTTCCAACCTGGTATTCTGTGATTTATTCTATGATGGGGTGGTCAAGCTGTTGTCTCAAAAGATGGAGCTTGGATGGTACAGTATCAGCTTAGCACCCCAGCTCTCCACTTTGGTACAGAGAAGCCAGAAAGAGCCCAGTGCTCCAGACTGAACTCAGCAATCCTACTGTTGCCCGTAGTCAAGACACAAACCAACAGAGTCAGTTTATGCGGTGCTTTATTCAGGGCCCGGGAAACCTGAGGACTAGCGTCCCAAGTCAGGATTCCAAAAACCCTTATTTTTGGTTTAGCTTTTATACTTTTTACATCGTGCAGAATTACATATGTTCAGGTCACAAACAACTACATAAATCATGTAGATAACAACAGACAGACATCCCCAAACCCCAAATCTTGTTTAACTTAAGCTATTGTTTAACTGACTCCCACCACCAACCCTTATCTTCAGTACAAAGTGTCAGTTTACTCTTCCTACATGTTCTATATGCTAATTCCTCTGATTATTGATCCCCTCTTCTCAGCACATTCCTTGCTAGTTTCCCAAGACCCGTTCCCAGGGCCTGTTTTTCCGGCCTGCTTGACCAGTCCAAACCTTAGCATAACTACTTCTAAATTTCTATTTTCTTCCGCTACTTGCAACAAGTCCCCCCTTTTGAGCATTCTTTGACTTTTTCACAAGGATGCTCAACCCTTAGGCTTCTTGGTAGGCAGGTGGAGGCAATACATCTTCTGGTAATATTACTTCTTTTCGAGTTATTGCCTTCATTACCCTTCGAGTGTGTTGAGTTTCTTTTGCAATCATTCCTAAAAGACACTTGTATAGTACTAAAGCAACCATAACGATTATGATTATCATGATTCCATATTGTACAATTGATGATATCCAACCAGAAACCTGGATCCCTAATGCACTAAATACTGCTCCGACCCAATTGTGTTCTGCCTCCTTTTGAACATTGTGAACCTCGTCCTCGATTTGTTCCAATTGACTAATATCCTTTTCTACCTCCTGGGTGACATTTGGGATGTGTACACAACAGTGTCCATCCTTGTTATGCAGATACCCACAAACACCATGTTCTTTTAATAACATCATATCCAAGGCCATTCTATTCTGTATAGTCATCCTCGTAGTAGCTTGTAGTTGTAGATTTAGATCCCTAAATCCTTTCTTCGTCACTGCCGCCAACCGCTCTGTTTGTCCTAATAATTTGTACAACATTTCCCTGTTCCGATAAGTGGAAATAGGTGCAAATAAGGACTCCAATACCCACCCAAATTTGACCCCTGACGAGGGTTCATGCCACCCATCTTCGTCCAATCCTATAGTATTCAGGTCCCTACTGCTATCTCTTCTCTGTCTCTTTCTCATCTCTTTTGATGTTGATTTTGACTCTTTCCAAAATGGGCACAGGGTCGGTACACCCAAAGTAATTTGCGTGGTTAGTCCATCTAATGGTAGGTGAGATGTCCATTGGCCATGTCCCAAAACCCATACTAAATTCCCAGGACTGTGAACTGTTGTGTGCCTACAATCTATGGGTTCCATCCCTTGTTTTATACTTATGGTATGATTGTATCCCCTACATTCACATCCCCACTTTAGTGTCATTTTTACTGGTGCTAGCCCTATTTGTTCTTCCGGGGTGTCACATGTAAATACTTTTGTACACTTCCATTCCTCCGTTTGAGCATGTAACTGTCTGGAGGAGGTAGATGTAATATATGCCCTGTAGTACGATTGGTTTCTATTCCCTGACCATTGAATACACCAATTTATCTTTCCGAGATAGGTATAACGTTCCAAAATACTAGGTCCCCATACTGTCTTCCAATCTTTCCAGGCATCTAAATTTTGAGTAACATTTTGACAACTCATTTCATTTTCTGTGGATTTGGTTGTTATAGTAAATTTTCACACGCCTCATCTCCAGGGTAATCGACTATACACTTTCTAGTATTTTGTGTCCACCCAAAATAATTAGGTTTTCCTTTACAATCCACCTCTGTCATTGTTCGAGTCGTTTTACACACATCCTTTTCTTTCATTACTATTTTAGGGACCAACTGACACGTCCAGGAAACATTTCTTAAAGATTCTGGCATCTCTGTCACTGGTATTATTCCCCATGGTATAGGGTCACCTGCTGCTTGGGGTAGGGGTAAACAGGCTGTGATTTCCGTCACATTTTGCATAAGACCAAAGTCCCTAATTAAACCAACTACCAGATTTTCCTGACTTCTAGCCTTTGTTAATTCCTCGGCATCAATCGCTTGCCTAGTTACTCTCCTTTCCTGTTTAGTGGAAGGCTTAATGCTCATATGTACATCCGCATATCCAAAATTCTCCTGAATTAACACTATACATATATATTCTTCTTTTTCCTTAGCTATTTTAGGTATCTGCAGGATAGTTGTCCCTTCCTGGCGTGACTCATCCCAAGTAGTCTTTACCCCTTCCATGATTACTTTATCTCCTGTTACCCATTTCCATCTTGCTATTACCTCAGTGGATCCAGCTTTCTGATTATCAGTAAATAGACAAGTCAAATTAGCATCAGCTCCTTCTACTATTGACAGGTAAGGTTCAGGTACATTAATTTTTACTAAAGTTTCTGCGATTATAATTAAATTGAGAAAGACCAATATTCTCATGGTTTGCCTCTGAACACTAATTTTGTTGGAGACAAGGGCTCTACCGACCATTGCGTGGGGACCTTCTTGACCCTGGTGTAGTGAATCCAGTTGTCGACTCCGTCGACCTTGACGGCCGTGTAGGTGGTCATGATCGCCTGGTGAGGACCGTCCCATGTCTCCTTCAGTGGTTCCACTGACCAGTTCCTTATGTAGACTTGGTCTCCTGGAAGGATGTCGTGGGCCGGATTTTCCAGGGGTAACGGTCGGTTCCAACGCTCCTCGGAGTGCTGTAAGAGTCTTACTCAGAGACAATACATAATTTAGTATCACCTGATCCCCCACCAAATGAGGGTCCCCCTGGTAAGTAGCAGCATGGTATGGTTTGCCGTGCAAAATTTCGTACGGACTTACTCCTATCCTTTCCCTTGGCTTAATCCTTATCCTTATCCTTAACAGAGCTAAAGGCAATGCCTGCGGCCACTGGATTTTCGCTTCTTGGCATATTTTCTTAATTTGGTTTTTCAATGTTTGATTCATCCGCTCTACCTTACCACTTGATTGGGGCCTCCAGGGTGTGTGCAGATTCCAAGTTATTCCTAATATTATAGAAATCTCCTGCACGACCCCCGCAGTAAAATGAGGACCCCTATCGGATGATAGCCCTAACGGCACTCCAAATCTAGGGATAATTTCTTTCAAAAGTGTTTTTTTACCACTTCTTTTGCCTGATTGGTCCTGCAAGGGAAAGCTTCTGGCCATCCTGAAAATGTACACACATACACCAACAGATATTTGTATGCCTGAGCCTTTGGTAGCTCAGAGAAGTCTATTTGCCAATAATCTCCTGGTTGGGGACCTACCTGCAACTTACCCATTTGTACCTGCCTTCTTACCACTGGGTTGTTTTTGATACACACCGGGCATATTGCGTTTACTCTTTTTGCCAATGAATGTTAACATCTGGTTTGAGAATATTTCGTTTTTCAAAAATTTTACCATTGCCTCCGCACCCCAGTGACACTTATTGTGTTCAGTTTCCAGTACTATCCTCATGATCCTTACCGGCAGGATCACCTGTCCTGTTGGGGTCACATACCAACCCTTGATGTTCTTTCGTGCTGCAACATCCGAGCCAGCTTCTCGTCCTCTGGCGAGTAATGTGGTTTGTCCTCCATGTGTGCAGCGGCAGGGTTACCCCGAGCCGGTAGCAAAGCTAATTGGGTCCATATCTCTCTGGCAACCTGCTTTGCCACTTGGTCCGCTTGTCGATTTCCCTGGAATTCTTTTCCTGGATCGTTCCGATGTCCTTTGACGTGCATCACTGCAACTGCCGATGGTTTGTAAATCGCTTCCAGTAACATAATTATCTCTTCCCTGTGCTTGATTGACGACCCCTTTTTCCACAAAGCTGGACCCGTCCGTGAACAGTTCCCAATCAGGGTCCGGCAGTGGCTCATCCTTCAGGTCCTTCCGGCTGGCGTACACTTGTTCGATTACCTCTACACAATCATGTTCCAGCTCTCCTTCTTCCTGGGTCGACCTGAGGAATTCTGCTGGGTTAAGATGATTTGTTATTTTCAGCTCCACATCATCCTGTTCCCTCAATTGGGCCTGGTACTGGAGCATTCTGCTTGATGAGAGCCAATGGCCCCCCTTTTGTTCCAATACTGTTATGACCATGTGAGGTACATAAACTGTCATGTGCTTGCCCAATGTTAGCTTACGTGCTTCTTGGATCAGGATTACTGTGGCTGCCACTGCTCTTAGGCATCCTGGCCATCCTCCACTTACTGAGTCCAATTGTTTAGAAAAGTACCCAACCGGCCTTTTCCAAGACCCCAATTTTTGAGTGAGCACCCCCAAGGCTAACTTTTGCCTTTCATGTACATACAGTTGAAAGTCCTTGGTTAGATCCGGCAGGCCCAGGGCAGGTGCTTCCTTGAGGGCCTGTTTTAACTCCCGAAATGCTTTATCTTCCGTGGGTCCCCACTTAAATCTCGGTTCCTTCACAACCTCATACAGTGGTTTGGCTGTCAGCCCAAAGTCGGGGATCCACAGTCGACACCAACCAATCATTCCTAGAAAAGATCTTAGTTCCTGATTATTACGGGGTACTGGAATTGCACATATGGCCTGTATGCGATTTACTCCCAAACGACGAACTCCCTGTGAAATCTCACATCCTAAATAGATGACCTTTTGTTTGACCAGCTGTGCCTTTTCTCTGGATACCCGGTATCCAGCCTGTCCCAGCATATTCAGTAATGCAATGGTTAATTTGAGGCAGAGACCCTGTTCTGTGGTACCCAGGAAAATATCATCCACATACTGCAACACCACATAAGAGAAAGGTGAATCTTTTACCTGGGTGGTCTTCCATTCCTCAAGTTCCTTGGCCAGCTGGTTACCGAATATGGTGGGCGAGGATTTAAATCCTTGGGGAAGCCTGGTCCATGTTAGTTGGTGCTTCCGTCCCGTGTCAGGGTTCTCCCACTCAAATGCGAAGATATTCCTGCTTTCAGGTGCCAGGGGTATGCAGAAGAAGGCATCCTTTAAATCGATTACTGTAAACCACTGAAATTTCTCAGAAACAGATGTTAACAATGTGTACGGATTTGCCACCACGGGATGTATATCTTTGGTGATAGAGTTGATTGCCCTTAGGTCCTGTACTAACCTATAATTGCCATTAGGCTTTTTGACCGGGAAGATAGGAGTGTTGAATTCAGATTCACACTCCTGTAAAATTCCTAAACCTAAAAATTGAGTTATCATGGGGGCTATTCCCTTCCTAGCTTCCAGACTGATGGGGTATTGCCGTACCCTCACCGGTTGAGCCCCTTCTTTTAATTCCACTACCACTGGTACTGCCGCTTTTGATTTGCCTGGGGTCCTTGTTTCCCAAACCCATGGCACGACTGCTTGTTCAATTTCCTGTGGTATCTCTCCCTTCCCTACTTCTTTAATTACAAACAATTTTGCCAGGTTTTCCTCTGGTATTTCTAGTTTTACCCTACCCTTTTCAAAAATTATTCTTGCCTGCAATACTGAGAGCAAGTCTCTCCCTTGTAGAGACTCCGGGCTGTTTGGCATATACAGAAATTGATGATCAAATTCCCTTCCCCCAAATTTTATATCGAGTGGCCGCAGGAATGTTCTTTCTTCAACTTCCCCAGATACCCCAACAACCAATACTGTAGAGTCGCTTAGAGGTCCCTTTAATTTATTCATTGCCGAGTAACTAGCCTTCCCGCGAACGGATTCATTCCGTTTGCTCCATTGCCCGGGAAGCCTCCGCCCATCGGGGTTCCCTGATTAAGTGGGCATTCATTTTTCCAATGTCCCTGTCCCTTACAAAAGGCACACTGGTTAGGTCCTAACCTTCCGCGTCCCCCTGTACCCTGGTTCCCAAAGCCCCCGAAGCCTTTCCTCAATCCAGCGCCACCTCTCCTTCAGGGACCTCCCCGGCCGCCGCGCCGGGCCCCACCGGCCCCGACGTCAACCCTGGCGACCCGAGCGGGACGAGCTCTGCCCGAGCGGGCGCTCCGGGAGCGGGGAGCTTCGGAGCGCTCCCCGAGTCTCCATTTAGGGGGACGAAGGCCCGGGCAGGCTTTCTGGCATCTGCCCGCCGCGGCCTGCGAGGCACCCCAGCCGCGCCGGCCCCGCGGACCGTTGCCTCCGCCGCCGGGCGGGGAGACGGCGGCCCGGCCGGCGATTGATCGCGCAGACAGCCGCCCGCCCGTGCGAGGTGACCGGAGGGAGAGGCCCGCGCCTCCCCCCCCCCGACGCCGCCTGCGCCCTTTCTCCTTCTCTGTAGAATCCATAATAGTGTCCAGCAACATCTGCAAATCATTCCAATCAGGATTCTGAGTTTTTATTACCATTTTCACAACCCGAGCCACTTTCTCAGGATTTTCCCTGTACGCCCCCGCCGATTGTTTCCATATTATTAAATCATTCGGTGGAAAAGGAACCTTTATCATCACCTTCCCTCCATCCGCTTCCACTACCCCTCGCAGCGGAGCCATCAACTGAGGCTGCGAAAAACCGCCTCCTTTCTCCAGCCTCCCTCTCCGAGTCCGCTCCGCAAGCGGCGTTCTCGGCTGATCAACCCAATCCTCCTGCTCTATCCCCTCCTCGGATGGGGAAGGAAGAGGGACCCTAGCCGTATTTACCGGGGGAGCCTCAGGAGGTGGAAGCGGCGGCGCACTCGGGGAGACCAACAAAGACACATCCTCCTCCGAGAACCGTATTTTACGCTCTTTACAACCAGGGCATTTATCACATTCTACTTTCATGGTTTTTAACACCAACAATCCACAAGCCTTTTGCCACTCAGGTTTTCCTTTCAGATAATAGAACAAATCCAATCCCATTTCTCAGTTTCCCGCAAGAAACTCATCATAAGACTCAATATTTCAGGGGTTATTGTACCATTCCGTGGCCACTGCATTCCCCCCGTTTCATATTCAGGCCACACATGATTACAATAATCAGTCAAGGTTTTCCTCCGCAATTCCTGCCCAAAATTACCTTCTTTCCAATGTGTTTTTTTTATTTGTTTGTTTGTTTGGTTGGGATTTTTTTTTGTTGTTTTTTTTTTTGTTTTGTTTTTTTTGTTTGTTAACAGCCGAGAGGCGAATCCTCAGGAACATCATTGTCATTACAAGACAGAGCTCTGAAAGTTTTAAGCATGCTGACACTTATACCTGTGCACACTCACACACACACACACATACAAAACCAATATACGGCCGATTACCAGAACCAGATACCGAACTTGCCTATACTCGTCGCCGCGAGTGGCAAGTGCTGGGTCTGCACAGCTTTCTACTTGCTGTGTCTTATGACCAGCGCCCAATACCAAATACCAAACTTGCCTATACTCGTCGCCGCGAGTGGCAAGTGCTGGATCTGCACAGCTTTCTACTTGCCGTGTCTTACGACCAGCGCCTAGGCTTCCAACAGACCAGATCTAATACTAACCTAATACTAACTTATTTCTATAAGGAATAAAGCACCTTCGGGCTTACCTCATGGTCGTCCGTCGGGCGCGGGGTCGGGCACGGGTTGATGTCTCCTCCAGGAATCACCTGGTGCCGGCTTGGAGTGAATCAGCACGTGAACCGCCCCAGCAACCCCCGGAGTCCCATCTGGGTCGCCAGAAAACTGTTGCCCGTAGTCAAGACACAAACCAACAGAGTCAGTTTATGCGGTGCTTTATTCAGGGCCCGGGAAACCTGAGGACTAGCGTCCCAAGTCAGGATTCCAAAAACCCTTATTTTTGGTTTAGCTTTTATACTTTTTACATCGTGCAGAATTACATATGTTCAGGTCACAAACAACTACATAAATCATGTAGATAACAACAGACAGACATCCCCAAACCCCAAATCTTGTTTAACTTAAGCTATTGTTTAACTGACTCCCACCACCAACCCTTATCTTCAGTACAAAGTGTCAGTTTACTCTTCCTACATGTTCTATATGCTAATTCCTCTGATTATTGATCCCCTCTTCTCAGCACATTCCTTGCTAGTTTCCCAAGACCCGTTCCCAGGGCCTGTTTTTCCGGCCTGCTTGACCAGTCCAAACCTTAGCATAACTACTTCTAAATTTCTATTTTCTTCCGCTACTTGCAACACTACTTGGCTGCTCACCACCCCCTTGCCACTCGCTGGAGGGGCTGGCGGCTGCCCCTGCCAGATGTGCTTTTCTGCCAGATGTGCTCTCTGCCAGATGTGCTCTCTGCCAGCTGTCCCCATCAGCTGGGTTTGCTGTCTGCAAGCTGCTTCGAGGGGGCACTGGCAGGCAGAGTGGCTGCTCAGCTCCCTTAGCTGCAGGCTGCTGGGGAGTTTTGCTGGATTATTTCACATAGCAGTGCCTGGGGTGTTGCAGTCTTAGGGAAGGTTCAGTGATGTGCAGGAACACTGTAAAGTCATCACCACAGAAAGAAGAATCCCCAAATATTGTCTGTTAAAGATGGCTTCAGTCACTTGCTCCTTGTGACTCCTTGTCAACCCTTCCTGCTTCAGCACTAATTTACTGTAAATCTGTTTGATTGCCCAGGCTTGTCCCACCCCTATACCTTATCTGCTTTTAACAGAAATGCTGTAAATATTACAAAATACTTATGTAATTTAAGTCTGCTAAGCCCTGACATGTTGTTTGTTGTAGTTAGCACCTCCCCCTGTCCTACAGGTGCCAGAGTGGGTACCTCCTGCCCAGCAGCCTGCATCTCCCAAGGAAGTTCCACTGCTCTCTCCACAATTCAGGCTTACCTGAGCAGAAAAAAAACCAAAACAAAACCCAGCAGATAATGTGTCCCTGTACTTACCTTTAACACAAGTAGCCTTAGGAAAGATACTCTTGAAAAAAATGCTTCAGACAGTGGGACTTCAGACAGTGTACATCTGCAAGAAATAGTCCTAGTTTGAGTAACATAAACTATTTTATCCTTCTTATTGCTTTTTCAGTGTTTTCATTACCATTATTGTTCTGCAGCATCATGCATTTGAAGCTGAAGGACAGTATACAGAAGGCTGTGGACCACTGCTGTGCAAAGCTGGCTTTCCTAGGAACTTCCACGGATCAGTTCCTGGGAAGAAAAGGACCATCTCAAGAATGAGCCCTTCCTCCTACACTCTGTTGGGGGTTCAGCTAGGGAAAAAAATATCCCAGTAAGATTTGCAATTCATTTACTATCTGTTGCCTGACAATCTGAATAGCTACAATTGAGAAGCAGACAAAGCTACTTGGAGGGATTTCCTTGGATGGAAACAATGCTACCAAGAAGTGGAGTCTGTAGAGAAGGTGTGTCTGTAGGGATAGGTGTCTGGGGTCTGTTGGGATCACTGAGAACTTTTAAATGGTAGCAATGGGACCCAGGGTAGGAGTCTGCTTCAGAGGGGAGTGAGACCCTGTGGAGGTGCCATGGTCTGCACTGACAGCAAAGGGAACCCCACTCATCTCCAAGTCTGACACCTTCAGACACCTACGTTTAGGAAGCAGGAACCTTACTCCTTATTTTTTTATTCCCTGTGTTCAGTAAGACAAAAGAAAGCATAGTGGATATCAATAAGCCCACAGCAATTTCTAGTCATAAATGATACAGAACAAATAGCACTTAGAAAAGGAATTGTAATAGGTTTGACTTGTTAAATGTATGCAAGCATTGGTTGCATAGGAACTAACACACAAAACTCATTGTAATTATGTCAGTTGTAATAACAACTACAGGGAAGATTAATTTTATACTGTTTCCAAAGTAGCATCTTCTATTTTCTCGAGGTGGGAAAAGAAGAAAGCATGAAAAAAGCATTTGTGCTTCAAGAGGTGGATTTTGAGATCTATTTATAATAAGATAATTATTGTTTTTTTGAGGTTCATCAGAAGATATTATGCTTTGTAATGGCTCTGTTAAGAACACAGAGCCAAATAACCAACAGTTGTCTTGGCCTACAAAATCTACAATTAAAGGGTGTGATCTGGAGTAGTAAAAGGAAGCACAACAAAGTAGACATAAGTGAGAGATAAACTGCTCTGCTTGGAAATTGAACACAGCAAAACAAAAGGCTTTTAGAAAAATATCTGAAGTATGTTAATAATATTAGTTTGTCATCGGTATCTCTAGTGCCTACAGTGTATTTTCTAAACCTGTGACTATCATTTTAAAAAAATAATTGAAGTCTTATTGAGAGGGATGTCCTTCATAAAGCAGTATTTCTGTAATTGCTGATTTGATGTCTACACCTCAAAACAAAATATCACAAACATAGTATAGATGTAGCATCAGGAATCATTGAAATTGATTCATTACCACAGAAAAATTAGCAGTAGCAGGTTAGACTGATAAAGCAGGAAGTGGAGCACTAGTTTTTCATGCTGTCACTCCAGCTTTTCAAATGTCTTTTACAGATGAGGCTTCAGAGGTGAAAAAGGCACAGCATGTGCAGCTGACCCCACCTCTCTAGTTTGTAAGGTTCATCTCAAAGACAAAAAGCCCAAACTTATCTGTAAATATTTTTTTCTGATTTCTTTCTTCCCTCCTACTAGTTCTATTAATCTTTATGGGAAACTCCGAACAATATTCAGGCTATTGAGCCCAGCTACTGAGCTAAATTTGGCCTCAAAGCCAACATCTTTACTTAGAATACAGTGCAGTAGGACCAACCTGCAGAGTGAAAGGCCAGGTGCTGAAAAGCCAACCCCCGCTCCATACACTTTATGGATTATTTACTTCCATATGGCCTGAATGCCTCTTAATGGTTGGAGTGCACTGCATGCTGTCCTGGAGAACCTGTTGCAGTTTAGCTCATGTGAAAGAAAACCACTTCACAAGTACCCAGACCCAAGTGCAGTAAACAGAGACAATCAGGAGGTTCACGGAATCATAGAATCACAGAATGGTTTGGGTTGGAATGGATTTAAAAGTTCATCTACTTCCAGCCCCTGTGCATGGGCAGGGGCACCTCCCACTCCTCCAAGTTGCACGAGGCCTCTGCCTGGCCTTGAGCACTTCCAGGGAGTGAGCAGCCACAACTTCTCTTGGCAACCTGTGCCAGCATCATGCACTGGAAACTTGCAGAAAAGTCAGTAGGAATTCTGTGCATCACCAGAAATATTAAATTTATCCCTCAGACAATTTGAAATTAAGAAAGCATGTAAATATTTTTTGTAACAACAGTTTTGTAATCCACTTTTAAATCCTAAATATGCCACATTTTTATTCTATGTGTATTGCAAGCTTGACGTAAACATTAAATGTGCAGCTTCTTTTTCAAAACATGGCTCAAATGTATAGCTGCAGGTGATTCACCGAGAAAGAAAGAATTACTTAATATCACAAAAATACAGTTGTCTGGTAACATACACAAAAGAAGATTAATCCAAATACAAAACAGTTCTTGAAGACATAACAGTCATCTTTATATTGTTGCTTCATGTTTTGAAACTCTCCTCAGATGCTGAAAAGCAGGAAGCATCTGTTTCAAATAGGCAAGCAGACTCTTGGCAGCTCCCAGGGAGTGCTGCTTTTACTTTCATTGTTTTTGAACTACATGTTAATTCCAGACATTGTAAGTTGAAGTTTCTCAAATGCCTTCTTTTCTAGCCTCTAAACCTCTATGATCACATGAAACATATTGAGAAATAACAAAATGCTGCTTAGTTTGTGCTCTGTAATAGTTTTGTATGTATTACTAAAAAAAATATATTTCTTCTCTGCCATGAAGTACAGTATAAAAATATATCAGTATTAAGGAATTGTTCTTTTGTCTTTACTAATTTGGCAGTGGCTCATAACAGTTTTCCCTTCAGACTTTGCCCATGAAAGGAAAAAAGAGGAACACTGCCTGTATCTTCAAAATTATTGTGTAAAGCTTTATATATATATGTACCTATGAATATACATAGATCTAGTATGGCCATGCTTTTTATCCCAGCTTTTTCAGATTTCTTCTCAAGAAAGCATATTCCAGTGATGAAAAAATGGTCAACACCCTTTTGAAGAGCACAGAACAGTGTTGCTCTTTGGTTCCTCTGAATTTCTATTCAAATGTCTATATTTTATCTGCATTTAAAAATTGCTTTTAGAAGTAGAAATTTAGGGGTCTTTTATGGATTCTTGGAAAACTATCATGACATCATGGGCTACCAAAGAAGCACTGCAAATCTATTACTTGGGCTCTTCACACAGAGCAGAAATCCCCCCAGAATGGTGTTATAACACCTTAAAGAAGGCATCAAGACCAACGTTTAAAGGAAGGAGCTCAGAAAGAGTGGGAAACCATGGCAGGACTCAAAGGAACTTCATCATCCATCATCATTTATGAATGAAGGAATGATCTGGAGAAGGCAGCTAGCAAATGAGAGGATATTTCTCTTGGCAGTTTTGGTTATTCAGAGATCACAGATGTCCTGTTCAGTAAATGTCTCCCTTGGCAGTTACAATGTAATCACTCCTGATGATGAAAGGTCAACTCGGAGCTCTTTATGAGGATACAACAAGGACTGAGTGTAAGGCCAAAGAAGAGAAGGGGTAAAATACTGAGCAGCTTTCATGATGTGAGCAACCTTTCAGTTGTGTGTCTCAGCAGTATCCCAGAGCAGCCACTTTACAGTCCTTGTGCAGATCACTGTGTATGATCACATCAACAAGAAGAAGGTTGTATTTCACAGCACTGTTCCACCTAAGAGGGAGGCCATTTGTCTATCAAATGATCCCTGGGTCTTCAGGACCAGGTCAACAGCATGTTTAATTTCTGCACATCCCCATTATTTCCCTATTTATGTGAGTTTGTATAGGGGGTAGGAAGGGAAAAGTTGGGAAGAAGCGGGATAGTCCTTCTGAGCTATCAGTGTGATCATGAGAAGATTTTACTGTATCCCACAAGTGCTAGACTCTGGTCACATACCAGAAATGGAGGTAGGGCTGCTAGCAGCTTCTGACATTTCCTATATCCACCCAAGATCATGTTATCCCAAACCTCAGGGATAAGTGGTGTGTGTGGATATCACACTCACCTTCCTGTGCCATCCGGAGCTGACTATTTTCTGGGAACCTGCCCCTGGGCAAAGGGCCAGCAAAGTGCACACAGCCAGGCTCTGCTCTGAGGCTCAGCCCTTCTCCATCTCTTGTTCATTGTAGACCCAGTGATACATTTCCTCTGTATTCTGGTCACATTGACAGCCTGGTGGTAAATAGTCCCTGCATGAGAATGGCAACAAATTGCTTTAACTTTCAAGGAGATTCCAGGTGACAGGAAAAAGTAATTACCAGAGCTTCTGCGTGAAGTTAAACATTCAAAATATATTGCATAAGAAAACTTAAAAAAATTATTTTATCCATGACATTTTATGATATTTGCAACTCTGTGAAGAGTAGAATTACTGACTTGTCACAGGAATGTGAATGTTTTGCATACAACCTAAAAACAACCCTTTCATTATTCATAATTGCAAACACAAGGGTGACTACTGGAATCAGTTGGTATGACACAGGCTAGGGACACAGTTCCCAAAAATTCCTAAATTATTGATTAAGAACATATCTTTCAGAATGGCTATATCTGAATGTGTTTTTTTCATCCATCCCTATGAGCATAGCAGAACTCTCTGTGTGTGTTCCCTTCATTTAGTTTGTGCTACTTCTCTCAGTGTAACAGATTTGGACTGCCCATCTTTTCATGTAATACAAACTCAGCACAAACCTTTCACAAGGATAGGGAGCAGGCCCATTTGAAATTAAGCTGAAAATCAACCATTTTAGATGAAAAAATTCAAAGTGTACATGGATTAGCATGGACAATGTTTACTTTTTCTTTCTCTGCAGAAGTGGAGCCTAATGGCTGATTCCTAGTGGTCAGTGCACATCACAGAACCACAGAATGTTAGGGGCCGGAGAGGACCTCGAGAGATCATCAAGTCCAACCCTCCCACCAGAGCAGGGTCACCCAATGTAGGTCACATAGGAATGAATCCAGGTGTGTTTTGAATGTGTCCAGAGAGGGAGACTCCACAACCTCACTGGGCAGACTGATCTGATCCTGATCAGGTCCCTGATCAGTCACCTTTACAGGGAAAAAGCTTTTTCTTATGTTTACATGGAACCTCCTATGCTCCAACTTGCACCTGTTACCCCTTATCCTATCATTGATCATCACTGAGAAGAGCTTGGCTTCATCCTCCTGACACTCACCCGTTACATATTTATAAGCATTAAAGAGGTCACCCCTCATTCTCCTTCAAGCTGAAGAGACCCAGCTCCCTCAGCCTGTCCTCTAAAGGGAGATGTTCCTTAATCATCTTTGTGGCTCTGTGTTGGACTCTCTCAAGCAGTTCCCTGTCCTTCTTGAATGGAGGGGCCCAGAACTGGACACGATATTCCAGATGCAGCCTCACCAGGGCAGAGTAGAGGGGGAGGAGAAACTCTCTCGACCTACTACCCACACCCCTTCTAATGCACATTAGATGGTGATTTTCTGTGTTCCCTTTATGGCTTTGTAAGGCCTTGAGTTAATGGGGATTTAAAATGCAAGGTAAGATTTTTCCCTTTATGCTGAACTCCTTCAGGTTCAGAGGGACACAGCTGGGGGGTTTTATGGCTAACAAAGACAGGGTGGAGAAAGCAGCTGACTATGGATGGTTTAAAATCTCAGCCTGAAAAGTTCTCTCTCCACTGAAGACCTGTATCTGTAATAAATTTAATCCAACACTTTGGGAAATTCATGTTTTACCTAACCTAATCTTTAAATTCAGTAAAATATTTGGGTATAGGTTCTTGGATCCAGCTCATAGCACTTGCAATGCACGTTCTGTATTTTTTCTCAAAGTCTTTATCCTTTTCTCAAAAACAAAAAAGAAAGAAATAATAGGGATGGAAAAGAACCAAGCTGCATATCAGAACTTCAAGAAAAGTGTAAAAGATCTGAAATTACACCTGTATCTCATTGTTCATGAGGATAAATAGCCAAATATACCTACAGGCTTGCACACAAACTCCGTTTTCCTTTGATGTCCTTAATACAAATGCCTACACCAAGGGTTGTCTTGCTTACTTTTATAAAATAAACACGTGAAATCAGAGCCCAAGGCAAATGTATTACTGACTAGTGGTTTCCTGTTGTGTTCACTGAAGCTACGAGGAGCAAAATAAGAAAAGAATAAAATCCAGATCGTAATACAAGGCTGAACAGCTCATCAGTGCCAGTAGGAGTGTATTTTTCTGCTCTTATTTTATCAAGATATATATGAAATTGCTAGTTGAGCCACTGATTTCACAGAAAACTAGTGAGCACTGGCTGACTCTGCATGGTTATCCAGCTGAGGGCTCTTTAGGAAGATGACATCTCTCCTGTTCCCCAGGCACATCTCTGCTCCAGCTTCTACACCAGTCTCTGCTTCCACCATTTGTCAGCAAATTTACCATCTCTTTCCTCATCTGGCACTCCAACTTTTACCCACACTGTAAGGCAGATTAGATACAAACCCAGACTTATGCAACAAGCATAAGACATTTCTGTCTGCCTGCCTCCAGTGTCTGCACTTGCTTTCCTCTCTCATAAATACACTCAGCTCTCATAAACCACACTCTCATCCTTCCTTTGCACAAGGCCCTTTGTCTGCCCACTCCATGGACTCAGAGTAGCAAGTTCAAGTGTTTATTTCATCAGGGAGTCTCATGTGCTGTATTCTTGAGCAAGAAAACTGTTGTCTCATCCATCACCTTAGCCCTTTCACCCCACTGCCCATATTCTGCTCTTCCTCAGCCCTTTCTCACCAGCTACACCTTTCTGTAGTATCTTCTCCAGCCTCTTCCCACTGCAGGCCTGACAAGCAGGCTGCTTTCTCTGCACTGTGCAGAGCAGACAGATTTCACAGCAGACCTTGCTGCAGCCAGCAAAGGCTCTAGAGAGACCCGGCTTTAAGGTTTCTCTACAAGACTTCGCTCACTTTGAAAAAGCAACCTTTAGCAGCCAGACCAAACTGGTTTTGTCTTCCTGCAGTTGACATAAACTGGAGAAGTTCATGTTACTGCATTGTGTGTCCCTCCTGTCAGAAGAAACATAAATGTGTAAAAACACCTGGGTGAAATCCTTATCACTGAGTGGCCTAGAACCAATTATAGTGAAAATCAGACATTCTTGTAAAAACATACTGCATCTGCACTCATATCTGTACATCAGGAGCAGTTTCCCATGAAGAAGTAGTGTTGGGGAGATTTTTTCAAGAGTAGACTTTCTGAGACCTTCCCCTGCAGAGTTTTGGAAGCAGAATTTATCTTCTGGGAACTGACACAGCATTTTTGCCAGGAGAAGGATTTTCTGTACATTTTGTGGAGGGAGAAGGAAGAGTCAGGAGCACTTCAAGGAGCTTGTAATTAAGCTCAACACTGCGTGCGATGTTCTGGGGGGAATGTCTCTGCTGGGGGGGGAGAGCTGCTGCTAAACTGGATCAGAGACCCTCCCCAAAGTCCTTACAGGACTATCTGTTAACTATCAAAGCTTTAATGGTTGCAAATTGCAACTGAGGTTTCTCATGAATAAGTATCAACACAGGTAAAAACAGGTTTATAAGTTTTAAGTGTGGGAACAGCTGAGTTTGTGAAGCTCTGACCCTGTCGTGATGTGGATCCCTCCTGTCAGAAGTCACAGTGTGCATTTGCTGGGGTAAGAGCTACTCTAACACTGGGAACAAACTCCAGAGAGAGACAGATTCTTGAAAGAAATCCTCCAAGTTTTCAATGAATTTCCTCTGTCATTGCTGAATCCCAAGATGTGCCCACACTGTATTTATTACAGTTCAGGAACATGGAGAAGATAATTAGCTAGAGAACACAACAGCTTTAGATTTTGTATTCTAGTACTATTGGCTGATTTTTACCAGCTGGCTATAAAATATGTCATATAATTTATATTAATACTTATAATATTACATGTATTCTATATTGTATTACTGGCTGATTATGTATTGTATTATTAAAATAACAGTGACTGTCTGTTCTGATGCTCATGGTCTTGGGAGATCATCCTTGCCAGTTCCAAATATTATCTCCATCTGAGGTGAGAGAGAACTTCCAGGGAGATTTCTTCTATGCTATTTTGAACACACATGAGCTTATGGTAATACTCATTAACTACTACTGAAAATCTGGTTTGAAGAATACTGCGAAAAGAACAATCATAAGATATGCAAGCAATATTTTAATCTCTAAATATTTTTACATTAAAATCAAAATAAGATTAATATTTCATGGACAAGGATGATAATTTTGTCAGTGTTTTCAGAGGTTCCTAGTAAATCTTAATGTTGAGTTCCTGAGTTAGTGGGGCAGAAATCCATAAAGTCAGTTTCTGTGGAAAAAAAAAGACACAACAATAATGAACAACTTTGTTAACTTTTAAAAGATCATCTCAAAATGAAAAAAAAAAAGAAAGGAAACTTCATCTTAGGCCTTCCTGATTCCCTTAACTTCATCTGGTAGGCAAGATTGACTTGGTGGCAACAGATATTTTTCTACTGATGTATCCAGTTCAACATCCCTTTTAGAAATTCAGGAACAGGTTAATATTAATTAATGACATGAATTAAATGTTACATTATAAATACAATACCTTCCCTGCTTTCTCTCTGTTCAAATTAAATTTTATGCCATTCACTTAATTTCAATTTTTAGTACTTCATCAGCTTTATCTTTGGGTTTTGGAATTAATAATCTCTTAAAATGCATTATATTGATTCACACCTCCCAGCTGTTTCTTTGCTCATCCACAAATTCATGTCAACATCATTCTAACAACCTATGACTAGATCACCTCTTCAAAGTGTGTCATGTTTTTATCTTCATCAGAAATTATTCTCTCCTGTTACTTATTAAGCAGGAATTCCACTTCTTATTTTCCTTTTATTCAAATACAGGGCCAGATCCAGTCAAAAATACAGCAATGCCATCCAAACATCTGTCCAAATTGCCAGGCAGAGAGAAAGGCTGCTGCAGACTGCACTGCTACAGGGACATGAGGAATTATGGAGAGTGGGATCCTTCCTGCACACCCTAGCAGAGGATGCAAGCAGAAGAAAAGGGAGAACTTTCCCTATCTGTGCTCAGGTCATTCTGGTGTCAGGATGATCCTGGTCAACAGAAGTGCTCCCCCAGCATCCCTGCTGCAGTTACAGCTCTGTCACTGGTAAGGTACAGTACTCCAGGGAGAAAGCAAAAGATAAAGACTCCTAATAATAGGAAGATTCTATGACATTACAAATGTCAGATCAAGGTAGCACTGCATGAATCAGAGAAGGAAGTAGCTTATTACTAAGCAGACTGCTTCTATTTATATACAAATAACTGTGGCTCAATTATGCATTTAAGCACTGCTTTTAGGCAAATTTGCTTTCTGTAAAGCAAAAGTAATATGGTAGAAGTTACTTTCTACTACATCCCTTCAAACAGTACAGTCTTTGTTCTTGTTAAACTATTATACAGCATGTAATCTCATTAAGACTGTAAGAAAGTGGCGAATTTGCCCTTTACTGTTGTAAATACGTGGACTGTAAGTTTTCAAGATCTAAAACCAAGCTGTTAGTGTTTTGGGTTTTTTTTCCATAGAATCACAAATATAAGAAAATATATAGATAATGGCGTTAAAACATCTGTGCAGGGATGGTGGGAGAGGTTTGATGGAATCTTTTAAAATGGTAAGAGGAATGTATTTAGCTGGTTCAGGCTACTGTCTGATTTAAATTATACAATTCTTGTGGAGTTTTGGACCTTTCCTACTACAGCAGTTTGAGGTGTTTTTCTCCATTATTTGAAGTAGTTATTAAGTCACTGAGGTGATCTTTTGCTCTTAAATCAAATATTAAATTTTACATTTGTGACAAGCTTTATAGTCTTTCTTAATCATCTTTTTTTGTGTTGCTGTTAGAATGCAGTTATCTTCTGTGACTGGTGCCTTCAAGCACATCTCAATGGAGTGTTTTCTTTTCCATAAATGCTCAGTGCAGCTCTTACCTCACTCAGGTCAAAAGAGAAAGCTTCTGCACGGAGGGTTCTTCCATTCAGAGCAACAGCATTAGGTCTCAGTTTTAGGCCAAGAATTGTAATTTTATTGTATTTCAGAGAGTCAGCCCCTCGGTAGCCATTTTTCAGTATTTCAGTCTTCAGGTTTCCCTGGAAAAGGCCACAGAGAAAATTTTAGGACCACAACTCTTTGGAGGTGATTTATTGTATATTGTTACTGCTGTAGTATTATCTTTGTCAATGAACATACAGAATAGCTTAGAATGTAGACATTAAAGTTCATCAACAGTCATATTAAAGTTCACCTAAGCAAGTCTTCAGGTATCATTATAAACTAGCAAATTAAGAAACAAAATAGCATTTACAACATTAATTTGGAATCTTCCTGGACATGTTTTTCCTACTTGTAATCAATGCAAATTTGGTCCTTGTACCTGCTTGCAGGCTACATTGGCATATGCAAAGCCGAAACCCAGATAGGGAGATTCAATTAGACCTTAAGGCAGATTTAATTAACATCCACAGATAGCTTCCCTAAACGCTTAGCATCTTCCATAAAATCAGCTTCTAGATATTTCCCCCATAATTTATGCCCCACACCTCCACAGCCCCTGCTTGACATCTCTCCTATATATGTCCCAGCATTAGGAACACTGAAGAGACATTGTATGTCCACAGACCCTTGTTTGTTGTACTTATTTACCATACATCCCATATTTAGGGATGTACCAGAAGGACATACAAAGTCATTAAATAAATCCATTTGGATCACCAGTGACAGCAATTTCCCATAAAAGTAGTGAAGAGGAATCATTGCATTTGTTCTGTGATCAAAGTTGTTAAGGAAATAAAGATGAATTACACTGCTTAGGAAGGGATGAGCTGCCATGCAATCCTGACTTTTTAAAGAGGCTGAGGAAAAACCCATGATGGAATCTTTTGCATAAATTAACTTTTAATTTCAATAGTGCATGGTAGGAGGGGAGCAGAAGCAAGAAGACAGTATTTGTAACTTAAGGCTGTGCTTAGACTGCTTATTTCAGGCATCCTCACTAAAAATAAGTGCTAATGCACAGCTCACTGTTTTAAACTGCCTAAAGAAGGAATTATGGCTATTATGGAGCAAATGGGGAGAGGCCTCTAAAAGCCATAGCCTACTTATACATGATGACTTCTCCCCACTGGCAGAACTCCACCACAGGGGAAAGTTCAGAACAGAAAGACCAGCTCTCTGAAGCGGTCCCTGGTGTGGCTAAGCAAGGGAGAGAGCTCAGGGTAGCCACATAGACTCAGTAAGCTCAGTGTGGTGCTGAATCCAGCAATTACATCTCTGTTAATAAATAAAGATGTACTCAGGCCCTGAAGCTCTGAGCCAGGACTCTGCAGTGGACGCCACTGTCCCTGTGACAAAGGTCTAAAACTGAAGGTCTCGGGGAGACAGGGAGGTGCTGGTTCAAGGGGAGGGAATGAGTCTCTCCTCCCCAGCTTTCTAGTGGTTAAAGCAATTACTCAGGAAGGTCCCGAGTTCTCCTCAGAGGGAAGGAACTTATAGATACTTCTTGAAGCTCCAGAAATGCAAAGCAAAAGTAGTTCTGGATCTGAGGCCATAAGCCTGAACTTCCTCCTATACTTTTTATCTTGCTGCTTTGCTCTGGTGCTTTAAACAGCTCCTTTTCCCCACATTTTTCCTCTGGAAATTCAACCAGTTTTAGGAGGAACTTGCTCACAGACTATTAATTCCCCTCGTGTCTAGCATATTCTTCCAGAAGCTCCTGCTTCCTTGCACAAGCCTTTCCATCACTATCTCTTTAGGGTCTGGACTATCTACACTCTGCTTTGTCTGCCACTTCTGGGGATGGAGGCAGAGTTTATGGTTTGCCCTGATTATCCCTGAAGTACAGTGAACCTTCTACCCTTGGCTCTACCTTCTACCCTTGTATTTTTCTAAACTGGTAGGCTTAATATATGGGGCACTTTTACTTGGAGCGCATTGACTTAGGTGACTTAGCCACTATGCATGTCGAAATGAAGGTGTCAAGTGAATTAAAATACCAGCCACAGTGAGATAGTACCAGAGGTCAGGCAGCTCCAACTGTTCTCTGAGAGTTAAGTGCCTACACTAGTCTTGAGTACTTCTTTGTACTTCTGAGTTGTTTAAATGAAAATATAAATGGGAGGTTCTAATTCTGCAGCTGTTACTTCCACAAGACTCTGTGCTGGGTTCAGAGTAAATGGTGTGATGTTAGACCTTACCAGTGGATCCCCTTGGGAATAAAACTTGAGTGTTCTCTTAAACTAGCCATGATTAAATTATTCATCCACATTTTTTTAAGAATACAGAAATGAGCAACAAATACCAGGACTTTCATATGTTTCCCATACCTTTACAATTTGCTATTTGAGATGGATTTTTTTCTTTATAAACATATAATAAAAAATCAACTTCAGAGATTATTGGAATGCAGATAGGGACTTCAGTCACGGATTTATTGGCAGAAGTCAAATACGAGCAATGAGAAATGGAAGTGCCAGTGAATCAAGAATCTAATTCGCACAGATCAGACTTTAATATAAAACTGGATATTGTTTTTCTGTAGCCTTTTTGCCATAAATTACTATACACAGACTACAAAAAGCCAAAGTGATTTTTCTCCCTTTTTGACATTGAAATATCCTTTTGTTTGAAGAAGAAAAACATTTTTTTCTTGGAAAATCAAGAAGAAAATAAATTCAAAATTAAATGTAAAGTCTAGACATGTGGTATTTGTTTCAGAAAAAATATCTCATGAATATACAAAACTATATAAAAAAATCCATTGGCTTACCCTGGCTTGCTTTTGCTCCTAGAAGACAGACATACATTCTAGGAGTAATAGCGCAATAGAGATTTACACAGTTTTATTCCTTTGAACATTTTCTGTAGACTATTTTGGGGCTTTTAGGAATATATGACATGAAAACCATGCCACAGTCTACATACTATACCTTACTTCTTACCAGATACTGGAATTGCAGATAAAATATGATCTGTGTAGATTGCTGAAGTAGGTTCAGATTTTTTATAATAGCTCCCACAATTTACTATCATATGCTTAATGAGCTTCTGGCAGATTTATTTTATAACATTTCTCTCAATTGCAGCCTAGACTGTTGAGGTTTTCTGTTGAGTTCTCTCAGAATATGTCTGTGGAGAAGTGAGTGCTGTATGAAAGGTATCAGTGCACAGCCCCAGGACTGATCTGTTGTGTGCTGCATGAAGCACCCGGTCAGCACAGGGCCCTGCTGGGAGCCTCCTGAATCACCCTGGAGGAGCCCAACCATGGGGGCAATCTCCCTGCTGTCAGACAAGGAAACACAAGCTAAAGAACTGAGACTATGTAATCCTCTGGGCCACAAAATGAAAGCTTCAGGTGATCAAAGTCTAAAAGTTGCTGGGATATCCTGAGGAGAAGAATGTAGCCTTCTCCCACCCACCAGACTGAAAGTGTTCACAGGAGGAAGACAAGTAAAAGGTTCCTTGTCCTCAGAAGCAGTGACTCAGAAAAAACCAAACAAAATCTGAGCTGAAAGAAGTGGACTTTCAGATTCACATCACAGCAGGGACATTAATGATGTGCCACTATGATACTCAGTGAAGCAAAGACAAAACTGCAGCATCATAGTAGGATTATTTTGTAGCTGTCTGAAAATGAAAGCATAAGGTAGCTTACTGGCATTAAAGGCTGAGCTATTAGAAAAAAAACCTTTCCAGAGAAGAGTTAGACATCAGCACCTTATGATGGCTACAGTAAAACAGAGCTACCTGTATGTGTGTAGGTACCTTGTATATTGCTACTTACTTTGCTGAATGTATATTTAGCCAAGAAGTAGTTCTCCTTTTCAATAGTATCTGTCAAAACAAGAACAAGGAGGATTGGTATCAAAACAGGGAACAAAATCCATATGCAGTTCACATTAATTGTAGCAAGGGGCTAAAATCAGACTAAGATGATTTGTGGGTTATTTTATTTCTTCTCTAGTGTTCTTAGGGTGATCTCCAGGGAATACAACATGAATGACTGCCCTCTCTAGCAGACCAGCTGTTCCTAGTGCCACACCTTTCTCATATCAAAATGCTGCACTCTGCTTTCTGTCACCACTGTGACACTCAAGTTAGGGTCAGCTCTCCAGCTATTTCTAGCAGGAGTCAGTGCAATTATCCTCCCAAAAAGGCAGCCTGAGGAGAGCTCTGAATACAACCACTGCTGCACAGCATGGGACCAGACTTACCGATTGAATCACCATCATCCCAGAAGAGAGACCCAGAAGCTTCTCCTTGTTCATCCAGGGCAATAATGAGCCCAAATGGGTTTAGGCGGCTGTTGACAAGTTAAGAAATGTCAGTACAAACTTGTGAGCACTGTCCTTTGCAAGTTATTTAACTAAAAGTTCCAAAAAAATCAACTCCAATTTTAAGGTTTCAAAAAAGGCCACAACAGAAGACCGAACAATCAATAGTCATCAAAAGGGCTCCTGAAATCTGCCTTGTCCCACTGAAGTGTAAAATCCCCGTGTTTTGAGTGGATTTTGGATGTGGATAAGTTTCTCCTTTGGTGCCCTTAATGAATTGTAACTGGGAGACAGCTGGTCACCAGTGCTACCTCACTGGTTTGGGTTGCTGCAGTGTTAATCCTTTCCTCCCCTTCACATTTATCTTGTGAGAATGGGTCACGTGTGAGGTTAGTGTATTAATTACTGGTGTAGGGAATTCATATTTGTGAAAAGAGGTTTGAACTTTTCCATCTTGTTCATGGCACTGGACAAACACATCAAGGAAGAAGTGCCTTGCATTTTCCCCTTGCATATATTTGCATCGAATGACTGGCAGCAGGTCAGTGTGGCAGTAAGAGGTGCAATGGCTTTCCTGAGCATAAACACAAAGCCAGGAGTAGGTTTCAGTTGTGTGCTGTGCAAACAATGATGGGGATCATCTCTCAAGGGACTTCTCTTTGCAATGGAGTAAATAGGGGGATAAAAATACTATGCTTATTTTCTGGCATGGCAGCTGAGAGATGCAGATCGCCTCACTTCTGCATTTTCTTTTGATTGTTTTTTTGGCTCTCTGTGGGTCTGACCTGCACCTGGGCTGTTTTGTGACAGACACAGATGGCATTACCTCTTAGTAGTGGTTGTGGCTGGTGCCTGCTCTGGCAGGATGTAGCCTCCACGGATAAACAGAGGGATCTTGCTCAATGGGGCAGCCACGGTAACATACTGGTTGTTCCAGGCACCTGGAATTTTAATACCCTACCACAAAAAATTAATGCAGTTTAAAAACCCCACAAATCCAGGCACTATAGATTGTGACCATATACCACTGAAAAAGAGACCAAGAGGTACATTTCCATTTCAATTACATCAGTGAAAATGCAAACAAAAAAGTGTATTTCAGGGGTATTATTCCAGTTTCTTTTCTTAACATGAAAGAGGATCTAGCTCCTGTAGCTATGCATATGCATGAGATAGAAGCTTCACGAATGAAAGACAGCAAATAGTATTTCAGAACGGTATCATTATCCCATATGCTGTGAAAAAAACCCCTCATCAAGACACTGAACAGAAAAAGCAAAAGAAACTTCTGTGTCCTCTTTTTACGCACACTGGAGACCATCACATTTTAGTTTAAGGTGAGTGATTCATAATCATTGGGAATGTAAACTGTAGATTTTCTTATCTTTTAACAACAAGCCTTTCCCTTTCAGAAAGTAATTACAACATTCAATGAGTGAAAATCATGTATGTACAGACAACCAGTAAAAGTTATCTGCATTATTCTTTCCTGGTTTAATGCCTCAAAACCAGGTGTAGCCAAGGCTTGCATGCAGAGTAGATGACAAGGAAGGCTTTGTTCTTGTCCTCTATAAATAGCAATTATAACTTATGGTATATTGGTTTTAGATCATGCAAAATTCTGGGAGCTCAGCTTTGCCAAGGCCAGGACATGAGCCATAGGCAGGCAAGGGGCTGCCATCCCCATAGGCAGCCCAGCAGGGGGGTTCAGAGGGAACCACAAGGAGAGCTGAATAAAATGCCTGACCTCACAAAAGAATGGCCTTACAAAAAGAGACTAGAGAAAGGCTTGGATGAATCTGAGGACACCAACCAAATACTGAAAATGACCAAATTTCTTCCAACACAAGTCAGAACTTCCCCTTAGAGCCTTTGTATCCTGCCCACATGCCTGCCAGCATTGTTCAGGGTAGTTAAGAACAGCCTGATGCTCCTGGGCTAACATTTCCAAAAGCTCTTAGCATCAGCCTAATTACTCCAGCTGAAGCCAGCTCAGGTCCTTACCCTGCAGATCGTAGCATAGCTTAGTTAGGCTGAAACTGAGCACTTTTGGAAATGCAGTACTGGGGATGGTGGTCGAAATGTTAAAACTTGTGCACCCTGAAACCAGAAGAGGTTGGTATATTCTACAGAGCAGATTGTTCTCCATCTTTCAGAGGGGAGCCTCACCGTGCTCTCTAAGTATGCCTTCTGTCAAAAATGCAGCATGTTCTCAGGAGCACAACTCAGGTTTCTGTCTCTGTTTCTATGCAGTGAAGTGTACCAGTACAAGAATTAAAACATACAATGAGGAGTGAAAAAAGAAGGAAGTCTTGACAGTCGCATGAATCTTGAGGCTGCTCATGATAATTCAGTTCTCTGTGTCTTAGAGAGCTTTATAAACCAAAAATAGAAAATAAAAAGCAACTAAAAGCTATGCAATTGTAGATTTTTTTTGGTGTGCTTTAGTTTTCTTAAACACAGATGCTAAGGTAAAAATACTGCTGAACATTGCTAGAAGTTATTTTGTTGGAACTGTAATATTACAAATTATGTAAAATTGCTGGCAACTGAATCTTAAAAACACTTACAGTATAGTAGTCAAACCACTGAGCTTCAGGGAAGTACACATCCACAGTTCTTGCTCCCTGTAATTGTTATAAAGTGATTAATTTTTTTTTTATTTCTGATATTACATTAGATTTATTATATTTTGCATGGAGAGATGTATGCTGAATATTCTAATAACATCAAATCTAGGATATTATGGCTGAATTATTATCAAGCAGTGGACAGCTGGCTGATCTATGGTGTTAAACTTCTGAGCCTATACTATCTGGGGGGTTTTACTGCATTTCCAGGGGGTGAGTCAATGTTATATGATGATTCTGGTCTAGGACATAGCTCATTTTCTTGCAAATGTAACTGGCCTAGGTGCACTTCTCCAACACCTGAAAAATCCCAGTGAGGTCTAAGGGAGCCTTTGCAAGACAGGACTTCACAGCTGATGATGGAGTAGGGGGACATTACTGCTCAGTGCCTCTTGTGCTCTTCCAGTTGCAGAAACAGGCAGAGAGCATGGGCTGGCAGAAGGGTATACAGATATTTTTCTTCTTGGCAAAAATTTAAAGTTGCAGATAAATAACAATAATAATGATGAATAATGTGCATATAATTGCACAGTTTATGTATTTTGTTTTTCAGCATTCAGTGAGTTATCATATTGCTGCAGGGACTAAATCATATTAAAAGCACTATGAATTAATAACTTCAGGAAAAGTTGGAAGCAAAATATTTTTTTTTTTTTGGTCACAAGTTGCTTACTCTCATAAACATTAATTTTTATTCTCAACATAGATTTCTTCCTCTTTGCAGAGTTATGGTTTACCCCAAAGGCTTACCCCAGCGAGGAGGTGAAGCATAAAAAAATAAAAGTGGAGAAGAGTTAAGGCAAGTTACCATTTGACATTTTAGGGATTTATATATATGTATGTATATAAACAAACAAAAGGGGTAAGAATTTAAAGTATGTAAATGTCATACTAGAATGCAAGAATTGTTATCCTGAAAATGTGTGGTGTGCTGCAGCCTGTCTCCCACAGTGGTCACTGCTGGGTGTTTCAGGCACTGTCCTAGTGCTGCATTAAGTAAGGCTGGGCTGGTTTGCTCTGTCTGTTTAGATGTCACTAGCTGTTTAGCAATGTAATGGTTGGCTTTATCTATAAAATGCCTTGAAAGCTTGAAAAAAAAAAACCCAACCCTAGAAAGTCAATATGCCCCTCTCTCCCCTTATTTTCTCTTCATTATTATGACAAACCTGAATATCCTGGTCACAGAGAAGTGTGTAAGCACCATCTGGATAATGATGAGCCTTGCTTTCATGACTCCCTAGATAGTGTGTAAGACAGTTCTCTGTTTTTGATTTTGATGGATGTTTCACTTGCTTACACCTTAGGACCCAAGGACTGAAGGAAAAGCTGTCTCTCATCCAAGGGGAAGGGATAACTGTCCCTGACTCATTTTCTCCAGACAAACAGGTGCCATGCTGCAGTTTGATGTGGTCACTGGTGGCCTGCAATGCTGTGGTGAGGGGCTTACAGGCCACCTCTGCCCCTGCTCTGGTAGCTGCCACAAGCTCTGGCCACATGCAAGACCCAGACTCCAACACTCCCCATCTCCCATCAGGCCACAGGCATTCTGTCCTCCTTTTCTGCTGAAGTCCCCCCAGAAACACTAGGAACCCCTTTATCATTTTATATATCCTCATAATGCTCCCTTTCATTTACTTCTCTACAGGAATCCACCCCTGGTTTGTCACCCTCTCTTTGTGGGAAGGTTTCTCTCACATCTTTCATCTTGCTGGTCTGAAACCCTGTGATATCCCCTTGTAGTCAGAAAGGTGGGGGAGTCTGAAGATGAAGGACAGACAAGTGAAGCAGCTCGGTGGAGTCAGGTTGGTTTTTAGATGCAGGAATAAGAATTTCCCTTTAAATTCAGAGAGGCACAAGAGCTGCATAAAAAAGGTGACTCACAGTGGCCTGTTTATATGTTTGATTTTCAACAACGTCTAGAAAATGTATCAGATTGTATTCTGGAAGTGTGCTGATCAGAAACAGCTCTAGCTACATCACATGCAGATATTTGGCTCTGCTCAGATACACCTTCCTGGTGCTGCCAGTGGTGGAGAAAGGAGAGAAACTCACCCTTGCTCCAGCTGAGTAGTGAGGGCACTGACTCCAGTACCATATCCAGCACAGCCATAGGAAAATGCTGCTTTTTAATACCTGTTATATTAGCAGCTAACGTTGTCATTACTGTTTCCATAATGACCAGGTTTGCCTGTGATGCTGGGAAACTCGTAGCACTGCCCCTGAGATGCTGCAGTTTCAGAACACTGTGGGTGGGTAGTAATATGGAAACCAGTTTGCTTTAATATCAGCACGTTTCTTGCCAGCTCAACAATTACTGCTCTGTGTGTGTCCTTGGAGGGAGCTGTCAGCACAGTAACAGGAGCAGGCAAGGGCCAGCATCCAGCCTGTTTACATCCATTTGTCTCTTGGAATAGCCAGGAGATGCTGTGCCCTCACTTTCATCCTCCCACTTCAATCACTGGGCAGCTCTGTACTGTCTGTGCTTCTCGGAAAAGCTTCTGCAAGCTTTGACAGTGGAGGGAAGAAATGGGCAAATATGAGCAAACATGCCCTGAATGTCATCCAATGCCCTAAGCACAGTTCATTTCTCTTATTCCAGTATGATGGCATTTTTTAATTACAGTACTTGCCTCTTCAAGAACAGGAGCAATCATAAAAGCAGGTCCCCAAAGGAAGGCTGTATCTATTCCATGAGTCTGCTTATTGGAGGTAAATCTAGTGTTGAAAGTGAAATATGTGGTGTTAATTCACATTATTATACAACTTGTATAATATTTTTTATATTACTCACTGCAACAAGAAATCTGCTTCCTCAAGACATCCTTTGACACTGCCAAATATTTTTCCTGGTTGAGGGAATGCCAAAAGCTGGACAGAGATTCAGAAAAAACAGTAGCACCTATGATACTGGAGCAGACCAGAACCCTCTCAAAATGCTGGAACTGATTTCTTTTCAAAATAGCAGTGGTGGGAAAACAATTAACTTAATTCCTGTCCAGTGGGTTAACAGTTCATTGAGGGATCCAAAGAGCAGTGAAAGGGCCAAGACTAGGAGAGGAAATGCAGAGGAACAATACTGTGCTCTAGGATTTAATGTTCTTGTGAAAATCCTTGTATTTGGGTTCCTGCACCTTCCACAAATTTACATTAGAAATCTTGCAGGACAAACAGAAAGCAATGTTCATACATATTGTGCTTTCAAGCTGCATGTCCTGAATGGAATGAAAACTGATAGAATTAATTCCATTTTATTCAATGCATTAAAATAATTTTGGATTGTGATCATGTCCTCCAGAGTGCTTATAGTCCTGTTTGCCTGGCGTCACCTGCCAGCTAGGGAAGAGATCTCTCTTCTACCATGCATCAGCTAAATCCTTGAGAATTTAAATAGGCTTTCAATCATTTGTTAGTCTGTCTTTGAGGAAACACAAAACGGATCCTTGTTTCCTAGTTAGCTTATAAGAATGTCAGGTGGAATGTGTCCCAAGCCCTCCTAAAATCAAGCTACCTTGTGCCTTCTGTTTTGTGCTGTTCCTCTGCCCCCTTTCCTATCCAACAGCCCTGCTGTCTTGTCAGAGATGGTGGTTGGGCTGCCCTGACCATCATTGTGAATTTTTGGGAAATTCACACTGGGTGTTGCATATTAGTACATTATTCTCTAAGGATGTACAAATTATTTCTTTAAAAATTATTAACTGTGTGTGTTTAATTGACTTTGCCCCTGCCTAAGAACAGGGCTGGAGCTGTGCACCCAGTGTCAGCGTCCTGCTCCAGCACCCTGCCTGCTTGGGGCATAGACATACCTGCAGACTTACAGTAATTGCTCCAAGTGAGCAAAAGCACCTTGGCAATAAAGAGACATCTATTTCATGCCTGGATTTCTAGAATATTGCAGCTTTAGGAGTGTACTTGGAACTAAGGAAAAAACATTTTTGAAGGCATGTCTCAGGCTTTGAAGAAAGAAACCAACTAATTCAAAGTTTCTTTTACTGTCGAAACCAGTAGCTCTTTTGGACAGCTTAATCTTCATCATTACTGGATTTCAACATATTGCTTTGTAAATATTTAAAGTGGGGTGATATTTTTTATGAATTACTTTGAAATAAAAAAACATTAGTTTTTCTTGTCATCTCAACAGTCTGCCCATATTTTTAATTTTGCTGTAATAAGACCATAACACTGATTCAACATAATTTGTTGTGGGAGATTTCAGGAGAAAATATTGATCAAGAAATTGTGAGAAAAGAGAAGTTGATCTTATTTGCACATGGAGACAATCATCTGACTGTGTAACTCAGCACTATTTTCTCTTGTGCTTAGAGCAACCACAAGCACAAATTCAGCAAATAAAGAAACTTTCCCACTTTGAATATATAAGCCATTAATCCATATCTGTGATCTACAAAAGGTGTTTAATTCCATTTACATGCTTCCCATGGTTAGCTGTTGGCCTCTCTTCTCTCTTATTTTTCCCATTTAGCCAACAGGCAGAGCTCTCCCTTCCAGAAATAGATCACGACCTCTCAGTCTTTTCAGACAGTTGAGCTGCTGGCACCTCTGTTTCATTGTGTGAAAGCCTGAGAGACACCTAAAATGCTTACAGGAATCTACGGGGATGTTGCTCTTATTATTTGAAATGAACACCTAAATGTTTGAAATTAAATGAAAAAATCTGAAATGACCATATGAACTAGGTATTGCTTGGAGACTCCCTGCCCAGGCAGAGCTGTTTTCATGGTGAGGCTGGTGAACTCATAAAATACAGGTTATGTTTTAATGAAAATGAAAATGACCACCTTTCAGCTCAGTTTCACTCAACAGAAATCTCTGCTGGTGCACCTGAGAATGCTCTACAATTCAAACCAAAGCAAATTTGAAAATTTGATAATGTAGATATGGCCCAAATAGAGTACAAGTATGTTGTGAACAGTTAAAAAGGAAATTTTAACATCCTTAAATAATTATTTATTAGAAAATATTAGCTAATATTATGCTAATATTAATGCCAAAGTTAATTCAGTCCAGTCCAATATTAGCATAAATCTCATTGAGCAAAAAATAGAGCTAAAATAAGCACTTGAAATAGCATATAGTATCTTTTCAGGCACAAGTACCTATAAAATTTCTCCTTAAACCTGTTAAATAAGGTAGCAGAGCAGTAAGGGGAAGAATGTCACTTTTAAAATTTAACAGCCATTATGCTGAGTAGGCAAAACAGGTTTTGTGCATATCTTTTCCATACTCAAATGGTCTGCACTTTAGTGTAATCTCAGTTTAATTTGCAAAAAATGCCTTACCCTTTAACCAAAATGTTTTTAACCTAAAGGGAAAAAGAACATTAAACAGTCCAGGATGTAGCCTGTACCAATGAGGCTAAATTGTGTCAGAGCTTTGGGCAGTAACCTTTCACATGCATTATTTGCTCTCCTTTTGCTCAAGTCTTCACATAAAGCATTCTGAAGTAGAAAATTTACCAAAAGTGGGTAAAAATCTAATTGAAAAAAATACTTGGAGGGAAATGAAGCCTGACTTTGGTTCCTGCTTCTTCCAAACAGGAAAACACAAGTTGTTCCAAAAATCTGAGATAATATTTTCCAGGTTTTTTTTCAGTCTGTGTTTATTAATCTCAGTTTTGCACCTGCTTTTACACTCAGACATCTCTATCTCTGCTTTCTCTGTGCAATTTGTGGACACAGGTGTGGGTTTTATACATAGAATGCAGATGCAAGTGCTAAATTGGAAAATGCAAATGCTGTGGATGATTGGAAAATTGAGGCTTCTCTGAATGAAATTACCTTGACATTCTGGACCAGAATACAGATTTCGTAGATTTCATTCAAATACAGAAAATACAGGTATGTGATTCTTATTTTAAAAATAAAAAAAGAACTGGAAATTTTTCTAAGACAATAAATTGTCAGAATTCTCCTTACTTAGTGTTTTTTTTTTGGAAACAAATATAAGTTGTATTTTAATGAAAATCCATTGCATATATTAAGAGTTATTTTTGTGCATATAATCGGATTAGATTTCATTGTAAAGCTGATCATTTTAAGAGAAAGCATGCAGTGATATTACTCTGAATATTCTCAAATTTATATCAACTAGTTTATACAGAGAAGCTCAACTACTTTTGTGAGTAAAATATGATAAAAAAAGGGGAGACTCCCAACTCACTCGTGCATCAGTGACCGCACCACCGTGTTTCCATGAACATGAGACTCGTAGAACAAGGTGTACAAGTATGGCAGCAGGGAGTATCTGATGCGAAGGGTAGCACGAGCTATCTTGGCAAACTCGTCTCCAAACACTGCTGGGTCTTGTTCCTGTTAAAAAAAAGCTTTCATTTCTACTGAGCATCATAACTAGGGACCTCTGATTCAACAGAGAACCTGTGTGCAAACCTGAGGAGAGCTCTGGCTGACATAATGCTACGACAGTGAATGTTTAAATAAGAAAAAGCACTGATCTACAAACTGGAGGATGTATCAAGAACATCTGTTATTACCACACTAATATTTGTTTAAAATTTTTCAACTTAAAAAATTCCTGTGTGTTCAGAGAGATCAGGTCCCACTGTGGTGTATGAGAGCTGTCTGCAGCCACCCTTAACCTCATGATGGGGACCTGGGGTTTCATGTCTATGCTTGAGGATAGACACCCTGTCTCTAGAAATTAATTTACCCTGCAGACACAAGCCTTCTCAGAACAGGAGAGGTGAAACACATTAAAAAGGGAAGACTGATAATCTGCAAAACAAGGGCAAAAACATAATCATATTTGCCAAGAACATAAAGGTAAATCTATTTAAAAGTAAGAGTAAATCCATGGCCCTGCTGAAGCCAAAAGGAGTGATTGAAGTCACTGCCTGTGGTGGGAAAGTATTTCATCCATACAAAGAAACTTGATTTCTCATCCTCTGCCCTCTATTTTAGGATGCCCTGACCAAGGAGAAACCCACACCTTAGCACTGCCCCTCCCCTCCTCACTGCCAGCAATCTTCTCCTGAGAGAGAAGGCATCCTTACTGGGTCCCACCATCAAGAGGGCAGGTTTAAGCAATCTGTCTACACTCATTGACTGCCTCTGATCCACTTCAAGGCAACCTTGACCCTTCCCTGCAATGGGATGTGAAGCACACAGCCCAGGGCAGTGCTGATACGTGAAAGATTTACATCTGCTTTCATTCCTTCTGTTTGACCTTCTCCAGTGCTGATCTGAGCAAGCTAACAAGTCACATGGGTTCCCTCCCCTTCACATATTTGTCCCATAATATTCAGTTTTCTCATTAAAACTGGAGAGTGCCTTATGAATTCCAAGGATAATGAAACATAAAAGGAACAGGAATAACAAAGCTTTTTATATTATATAGTGCTTTTCAGACAGGAAAAACATTAATTAAACTATTTGACATCCCCAATGGATTAGGCAAAGTGGATATTTAAGATTTTATTTTAACACTAACTTAATACTAATTAAATTCAATATTTAAGTTAAATTTCTCCATTATTATGTTTACATCAGAATCAGTCACTGATAGCATTCCTTGCTGGCTATGAGATCCAGAGAATCCATCTATTATTTCAAAATTGCACTGTATTTTTAACAGTATTCTGCCACTGTACAAATGTTGGCTACAGTCACAAAAAAAACAGTAAGACTTCTTAGATGATGCTGACTCATTCAAAATACTTTTTCGTTTCTTTCAGTGAATGCAGTGTTTAAAATGGATTTAAGTAATCCACTAAAACAAAATGCATCTTTTGTTCCTTCTGTCAGTCACTCAACAGTGAGTTGCAGTTCCCATCACGTACTCATTGCTCTTCTTTTGCTTATTAAATTGTACATATGTGATTAATACCCGGTCACCCAGGTCAGACCCCATTTGTATGCTCAAAGAGCCAAGTAAACATATTTAGATAAGGTATCTCTTATTTTAGTGGAGAGGTAACTACAAAACATTTATCAACAGCATCACCTAATACCTTGCAGACATTTGTTTCGCTAGAAAGAAATATCTCAGCATATCTCAGAGATCTCCTTATGACAGTCCTATAACTCTATTCCTGCATTTGCCCAGTTGCTGAATGTCCACCATACATCCATGCAAAGACAGACATCTTTCTAGGAGTGTAAATGTTGCAACATTTGGATGATGCAACTTCAAAGAAAACTGAAGGTTAGCTAATAATGTGACCTCCACTATTGCACTGATCAGTTTACAAAAGGCAAAAAAGGAAAAAAAAAAAAAAGACGTATTGAAGTAGAACCATTTCATCACTGCAGGTAAGTAGTGTACTTAGGCTGCAAGACCTTTACACTGTTCATAGTTGGAAACAGCCTGATACTGCTTTCCATCTGAGACAAGTCTTGAAAGGACTTTATGATAAATCAAAGCCAGGGCACAGGTCTGGACTGAGACTGCACTTTTTTATCCTCCTTGTGGGTGTACTGGCCTTTTTTATTCTTTATTGCTTCATGGCTATTGATGCTGTCACTATTGCTGGCTCTCCTAGGAGTTTTCACATTTGTCTGAAGTTTCTGAGTGTGGCATTTGTCTGAAACTTGCTTTTAAATGTTTAATGCCCCCTCTCCCCTTCCTGCAATACCTATTATAGTTACAGAAGCAATGAAACAAAGAATGAAGTAAACAAGGGAGTAGGAAAATGTGCTGATACTCACAGGCTCTTAAATAAAACCTAGACTTCAGTAGGTAAGATTCCCACCTACAGTGCAGGAAGGCCATTTTCTGTTATTCAAAGCATGCATTTCTGCATGGCTTTCAGATGCTAGATACTGCATATTTTTAGCATTTCTACGTCATATTTACATTATGGATGGGAAAAATTGATGCTTCCCTGTGTAATTCTTGCTCTCAGTGCAGCATTCCTTTTCACCTCCTTCTTCAGTTTACTTGAGAACAGCAGGTTCATTTCTGAGAAAGCACTACAAATCACTGTCATCCTCACTGTAATCATAGACTACAGCTTTGTGTAACTCCAGTTACTTACCATATTTTCCTCTGAATTGTGGTTTCTGGAAAATGGATAGAAAGAGCCAAGCTGCATCCAGCGCAAGCAGAGTTCATAGGTAGTGTTATGGCTAAACCCACAGATGTCAGCACCAATCTAAAGAAAAAATAAAAGCATTGGATAAATGTTTGGGATGGTGAGAGAAGCCTAAAAATGAGAACGCACAGAAGTTTGTTAGAAAAATAACATTTCAGAAAGAGATATCTATTTCTGATGACTTTTTAAGAATACTCCATAGGGACATGAATTTTGGGGAGACAGAGATTATACTATCTCCTAGAGCTTTAACATCACTGATTGTATTTCAATAATTTTACAAATTCTCCAGCCCAATTTTCAAATCCAGAAATATGTGGAGGGACTTCAGTAATTGAATACATAATATAAAGAGATCAGTTTTGGATGGCATGAAGTGATTTAATCTGAATCTAGCAGTGCTATTTTTGTTTCTCTTCAGCCAGCCAAGATTGATGACATTTAGCTTTTTTTAATCTTCAGATCCTTATGCTGTGGAGGTTGTTACTGCTGGACGTCTCAAGCAGCTTATTTCAGAAAACATCTGAGTTAATTTAAAGTGATATTGTTTGTGTGCCAGCAACTGCCTGAAGGACTTACATAGGGGATGCCAAAGAGGTTGAATTCCAGGATTCCAATGATTGACAGGTGCATGTCCTTCCACTGAGACAAGTTGTCACCCAGCCAGTGACCCCCGTGCTTCCCACTGCCGACGAATGTTGATCGACTCAAGACAAATGCTCGCTTTCCAGTTGCCTGCTGGATGGCACTGAGAAGAAAGCAACAAGAAAACTCAGAGTAAGAATGGTAACAAAAGAGTCCTGTGATCAACCTGAGCTTCCAGGCACTATTTCCTCAGAAGGTGTTTAACTCTTGAGACAGTTATAATTGTGAGTCATGTGTAAATGCAACTGAAAAGCTGCAAATAACAGGAAGTTTTATTCAGTGGCCTAAAGAAAAAAATCTCACTCACAACAAATTCATTTTTAGGTATTTTTAGCCTTCCTAAAAATAATTTGTGTTTAACACAAATTTATCCTTGTGTCTCAAACTAAAAAACTGAAACATAATTTCCTTTCTGTATTAGTATATTTTATTTTGTATCCTATGCATTCCTAAAAAGAGTAAAATATGTAATTTTTTCAACATAGGATTTACTTTGAGATTTGTATTGGCAAATAAAGTTCTAATACCCTGAAATTAAAAGTAAAAAAAAAAAAATCCAAACAGCTTTAAAAAACAAATAATCAATATAGAAAACTAAAATGTAATTATTCAAAATGTCACTCCATGCTTGTAGTATTCCCTCTCTTTTCCTGTCATTGTTTGATATATGAGGTTTCATTACAGAATTAGTGGTGTAATGACTTTTTCCTTGCCTTTTGAAAATTATTTTGCTGCATCACCATAAAAATCAAGGAAGTGCAATATGCCTCATTAACAAATCTATTACAAAGTTCATGAACACAGGATTATCTCTGCACATAACAATATTGCAACATGATATATTACAGGAACTCAAATATGACTGTTTTAATATGATTTGAGCAACATAACTTAGATTCTCTGGAAAATCCTATCATGAAATATTGATCATGTTGTTTACCATTTGCCTCCTCCTCTTTCTCTCTCTTTAATGAGATCTCATCAAGAGCAATTTCATCTCTGTTCCTGATGGTCATCATTTGGTTTTGGTTCTGTAATGGCACAGAGCCCTTGAAATGCTTCAATGTTTGCTTCTGTAGCAAAAATCCAACAGCAGCCATGCAAGGCTGAACAGCTTAACCTTCTAGACCATATGCAGCAAGAGGTGCAATTCTGGAATCATGTGGGACCTGCTGGTTCAGGGTTGTACAAGTACTGCTGGGCCCAATAACTGTGCAAGACTCCATGTGGTTTGTATGAATGTTTTTTTGGAGCCATTTCATGTACGTCCTGAGTTTGAGTCCTCTCTCTGGCTGTACAGCACAAGTCTTTGGCTCTGTTTACAAAGCCAGGTGCTAATGAGGGCAACATTAGATCAACTCAACTATGACCTTGAGTTGCAGAAACAATTTGCAACAAGTAATTATTGAATAAATTTCAGTCTATTGTAAACCATTGCCAAACAGGTCCTAATACAATGTATTTGTTGACTGAAATTATTTACAGAATAGTATGTGCAAATAACTCTCGGCATTAAGGTATGCACAAGCTGATTGCTGATACTTCATGTATTCAAATTCAAACCATTTGACGTGCATCAGTTAACACATTTTCAATTCTCCGGCTGCATTAGAATAATACTTAGAATTGGTTTTTATATGATTATGAACTTGTCGTTTGCTTTCAGCAAATATCCTGCAACTGATGCTGATTTGCCAAACATTCCTGTCACTAATTTAATTTAGTATATTATTTGTGAAGAGTGAATGCAGGAAGGGGATACAACCAGCCTTGTAAAGAAATGTGTTTGAGAAATTCAAATGAGTATGTATGAAAAGTCCTTCACCAAAGTTTCCCAGCTTTGTACCAAATCCAACCTCTGCTTAGGCTTTTGGTGGTGTTCTCCAGCCTTGAGGGACTCCCTACAGTTGGTGATCAAAATATGTGTTTATTTGGAAGGAAACCTGCAAGCAAGCACCACAGGAATGGGAAAGGTTCACAGCCTTGGGGGAGGCTGCAAGGAGCTGTGCAGCAGTAACCATCCCAGTGGCACTGATCCTGGTTAGCACAGCCAGGACAGCATTAATGCTGAGGGGGTTGGGGCAGGTGTGCTGGCACATGGAGCTTTTCCTGCTAAATTCACAGGCTTTTTCTCATGCAACTGGCTTTGCTGGTGCAGAGCCTGAATACAACAAGAAAAGCAGCTCAAGAAGGCAGGCAAATCCAAAACACTTCTATTCAAGAAGTGTTACCAAGGCAGTGTATAGCTATGCAGATCCCAGTGTGCAGAGGACAAATCAGTGGAGAGAGCAGTGATGGGAGGATCTTTGCAGAGAATGAGGCATAGGGACCCAAAGACCATGCAAAATCCTGTGTGTCCTAGCTGGGCTGGGTGGCCAGGGAGGTCTAGGGTTCACAAGCTTCCTGCTCCTCCTCTCAAAGCTGGATTGCTCTTCAGGCAGGACTACAAGAGCTGGCAAACTGCTGCTGGCTTTTACCCAGCAGTTCCCATCCCCCAGGCTTGGTGTATAAAATACAAGTGCATCACCACCATACGTAGGATCACTTAGCCATGTTTTCTGGATGCTGTCACAATACAACTGCAGATAATGAGTGGTACATTCTGAAATAAGCCAGCACAAGGACCCCTGCTTTGGCACTTCCACTATGGTATTAAAGCTACCTGTGTTTAAGCTCAACCTCTGCTGGAAAAGGCATAATTTGCCCATTTGTTTAAAGCTATTTTACACTTTACTCCAGTTTCACAGCAACAGTCTGCTTGCATAAGCTGGTTTTGAGTGCTTCCCAGCTGCCAAATGATTTTTACAGTAGCCGATAGCAGCTGTGCTGCAATGCAGCTCTGCCCTGATGGACCGACCGAGCCCCAAGACAAAATGCAGAATGCTGCCTGCCAGGAGCCTCAGGCAGCTCCAAAAGCAGTCAGGGGAGCTGGTTCAGATCCTTCACTGGCAGTGACAGAAACTCCACTGCTTGGGCCACAGTAATGAAAAATTCTGCTGATGCCTCACAGGGCTGCTTGTGCAGCAGCTGCACATGAGCAGCTTTTACAAAGGACAGGAACATCTTGCTCTAATTATACAAGCTGAAGAGGTGGGTCCTACAAGTAAATCCTGATTCTAGCTAAGGAAAATGAAAGTGGAAAAGATTCTTTTTCTTCTTCAAATATTCTCTTTTCTTAAAGACTTCTCACTAACTGTCAAACACTGAAATGAAGCAAGGGGCTGTTTCTTATTAGATGCTATTACAGGTTCCCCAGGTAACATCAGCAGCTTTAAAAATGTATTCCAGTCACCTGAATTCTGCTTAGAAATACTTAGAAAACTTACTTGAAAGTTGATGCTGTTTCAGACCAACCAAAGAGAGAGTGGGTATTATAATGTTCTCCCAGGTAAGTCTTGGAGTCAGGACACAATGTTTTGTCATCCAGGGAGCCACCAGAAATCTCTGAGAATTATACAAAGCACTGTAAAATTATATACATCACAGTTCAAATCTTTATGTATCAGTCACTCAGCAGTGAGTTGTTTCTCACTGTTATTTCTTTATGTTTCTATTCATCTAGGGGTGAAAACACCAAGGGATTTGGGAAGAGAAAAAAGTGAAGAAGTGCTGGACCTACACTAGTTAGAGGTTAGTATGTAGCCAGGAATACTTGCTTGCAGACAGGCATGTGTGACCTCAGGAGGATGAGAGGACTGGGTAAACACTGCTAGTTAATTTCAAGTTCCATGTCCAATAATTCAAAACATCTTTACAAGTATCACATAAGTAGTAGCCAGAAAGAAAACCTCTGCATTGCTGAATGAAGAATACAGCTACATATTCTTTTATGTTTTGACAAATTTTACTTAAGAACAAAAATGTTGGAAGAAAAGGAAAAAAAAAAAAGAAAAAAACAACCAAGCAAACTACAGAAATCCCCAAACCAAACAAACCAGAGAATCAGATGCCTAGGGAACTTGTATGGATGTGTGAAATCAAGAGATCTCAGTATGCCTGCCACGCAGCCACAGAGGTAGGTAGGCAGCACGATTCTGACCCATAGCTGCAAAATTCACACCTAAGCTCAGCTCTGGCCTCTCCCTCCAGAACACAGCATGGCCAAAGCAGCAGCACAAGGGATGGGTGGGGAGTGACAGAGGTGCCCAGGGGAGGGAAAAACTCGAGGTGCAGCAGTCCACTGTGTGTCATCTGCTGTGGCCTGATAGGCCTCACAGAGGAGAGCAAGGATAGATTATAATGAGCATATTCACATGCAAATGTGTTATCTGGTGATTCTTTCTATCATTAGTGGAGGCAGCAGTAGCTTTTTGCCCTTTCTTTGTAGTAGTCAGGGGTAGCCTTGACATTGCTGTCTTGGCACCAGTTTAGTTGAGCCAGGAGGCAACATGAGGCAAAAACTGGCTGCACAGATGCTGCCTGGTCTTTGATCCCGTGTTATGGAAATGCTGGCAAAGCCCATTAAGTGCTAAAAATGTGATTCCCATACTCTGCGGGTAACCTCCATAAAAATGCTATATGAAATTCAGCAGGAACTGAGCAGGTCAGTTCTTTGGTTTATACAATGCATTTATTTTTAGAGGTTGACAGTGCTATAAAATCATCTCAAAAAAAGACGGCAGATTCTCAAATATTCTTCTTTTGCATGCTTAATTAGGTGCACACACTGTTGTAATTATTTCTCTGTGAGCAAGCATCTCACTAATTGCACTTTACTGTATGTTTACAGGTCACTACTACAAAGTGTATTTCCCTGTACCTGAAACCCCGTTAACTTTTACTGCACTGTGCCAGCACAGCTGGAATCCTTGCATTTGGATCTTCAGACACAAAGACTTCAGTGTGGCTGATCTGCATCTAAAATAACTTAATTTATAGGCAACTTCCAAGAAACTTTGACTGATACGGCTTTGAAGAAGACACTAAGGTTCTAGGGAAAGTCACACCTAATGTCCCAGTGGCACTTAATTATTAGACCATTAAAATGAAAGTGGGATATGAAATAAAATTCTGCCACTTGAGTCATATTTTCATGCTTCATTCTTTTTCAGAGTATTTTGTATTCTGCCTCAGTAACACTGATTATTGTACAATTACCTATTAATCTTCAGTATAAAGTGTTTTATAGAAATCTGATTTGAAGGACATCTGGGTATGTGTAATTGTGGTTATAATTTAGATAAGAAGGCTGAAGGCTACATTGACAGAAAGCCTAAGGTACCAAGACTGGGACTTGCACAGATTCAGTCACCTAAGACAAGTGAGACCCCAAAACCCTGCAACCTCAGGAAGATTGTCTTGTGGGACTAAGCAGTCCAAGTCTCACCTCATGCCTACACCACTTAAGGGCTTGGACAGCCAAGGGCATGCACAGTGCTACCAGAAAGTGAAATATAAATATATATATATATATATATATATATATATAAAAATATAAGCCCTTGAACACTGGTTGAAAACAGCTCTACTATACCTCAGAAAAAATTCTTAGTCTCCTATCTGCAGGAGGGAGACCAACACTGTGAGTTGCAAGAAGTAGAAGCATACATGCAAAAGGAGTAAGTCACAGAGAGAAACTGGGCTCAAAACTAACCTGTCTTCAGCATCCCTTATCATTCTTACATATCATGATGATACATAGGTCTCTAAGTCTACCTAGGTCTCTAAGACTCCTCTGCAATGGCTCCAGATTCAATGCTAACTTGTCACAAAGCTCAGTCAGCTTCATGGCTCAGAAGCCTCTTTGTGAGTCAATCCCTCAGTCCTGTATTCATGAGGGTGAAGGGATCTCTGCCATTTTGGCTATGTTTCCCAAAGGCTCACACCTTTTTTTGCAGCTCTGAATGCTGACAGAAGTTGAGGTGACTCCAAGCAAAGGTTGAAGGGTCTCCTCAGACCTTGGGCTTTTGTCAAGGACAAGACCCACAGGGCCTCTGTGTTACAATCAACAGTTTCCTCACAAAGTGAGCAAACATCAAAATCATAATTTAAAGCTCTGCTTCTGGTTTCAGTAATTTGCAATCTTTTTTATAATATTGTCTCATGGTTTTCTTATGTTTACATTTCTCTTGTATTCAGAGTGAAAAGAAATGAGATTTAAGAAGAACTGAATGAAGAATTTACATGACAGTACAACAGCCTGAGAGAAAAAGGAAATATTTACAGTATTCACTGTCAATAAATAATTTATCTATCAACTTCCTCCTGCATATTAGCATTGCTCAGGCAGACAGGTTTTCCTGGGGAAATGTTGGCTGGATTATTTGCCAGGACCACTGACACTAACTTTAAGTATTCAAGGTTTCCTGATCATATCATGAACTCGACTACTAGAAGAGGTGTTCCCATTCCTATTAGTCTACTAAAGGCTTGGACATTCTTAAATTTATTTCTAGCCCATTCCTAGTAAGGCAATGAAAATTTCTCTCCGAAGAGAAATAAAAGATATTGAATCAAGGCATTAGGGAGATGCCACCTTCCTTGTCATGGTTTATGGAAAAGGTAAAAACTGTCCATCCCTGGGACTAGCAGTGGTGATGGTAAGGCAGAAGTGTTACTCCATAAAAACATGCCATAAATCTATAGTTCTATAGTTGAGTTGCAGGATACAGGTATCTTGCCCTTTATCTTCTGCAGAACAGCTGCTCTGAAGGTGGCATGGAAGGACACCTTTCTAGTCTTGTAACATGGCAGCACCAGTGAACGAGGGAAGTGGCTTATTTTTGATACTCCACCAAAGCTGAAATAATGGATTATTGAACAAATATGTAACTGAATGCACAAAACTGGTAGACAAAGATGGAAAATGAGAGGATGGAATTTCTTCTAAGAAATAGCCTATCCAGGACTAAAACAAAACACACAAAAAAACCACTACCAAGGAAATGCTACTTACGAGGGACAAAAGGAGGGTCATTGATATTGTTAACAGCACATCCAGGATACTGGCCGTTTAAGAAATTGGATGGTTCATTCATATCCTTTAATAAAGAGAGCAAGACACATGTCAAAAGCCTTATTTTCTTTGTTTAAAAGAAGGGAGGGCAAATATAATAAGACCTACAATCCAGATCCCGTCATAGTCAAGGACATCCTTAAACTCCAGGCACATCTGGGTCCACCACTCCACTGTCCTGGGGTTGGTGTAGTCGGGAAACACTGCCTCTCCAGGGGGCAAGGCCTAGAGTTCACAAGCATAATGCTCAGTTATCTTCTCATTTCTGTTACACAGCTGCTTTGTCACTTTGAAACAGCAGTCACCAAATGCATTAGGTAATTTAATGAACCAACCTTTCCAACAGCAGGAGTTACACCATCAGAGTTGTTCACCCAGACTCCCATTTCCTCTCCGAGATCATAAGGTCTGTAAGTGCCTGGTTCTTCGTCCTTACTTATGAAAGGGTCCTGAAAGCAGTGATTGCACTTCCATTATTGAAACCCCAACAGTAACAGTTACCTTTCTATTTGTATATTTTAGAAAAATTTGGATTGCAATAGTATTAGAGGAAAACAGCATTAAAACTTAATGAGAACTGACTGAGAGCAGATAATAATTTAGGAAATTCATTACAGATATGTTGTGTTTCTTGTAGAAGGTAGAAGTGATGTGAAATTATTAAATACCCTTGTGTTTATTTTTTATGAGACATTCTGTGTTCAAATGGTTTTAGAGAGGTACTAGATTTTCCTTTTACCTTCTGCCAAGGTCTGCCACACTGGCTGCAACATTGGGTATCCCCACACTTGGACACCTGTGGCTTTCCTCTAAGGTAATCCTGACTCCAGCTGCCTCAGTGTCAGCCACTTAAACCTGGAATAATTAAAATTTCCAAGGTGTCTGAAGATGGGAATGAGCTCATTGAAAGGGAGCCTGATCTGCTCCGGGGGAGGACAGTGGCCAACCATGCCAGAGAGTAATAAGGTTAGGAATACTTTGAGATGCCAATGGATGAAGAGATACCAATCAACTCTGCTCACCAGTCACCTGGGACTAAAAGGAGAAAAGTACACTTTGCAATATGTCCCTAATTGGGAGCAGCTATCTGTTTTGTGTTATTTAGAAGAGAGGAAGATTGCAGCCATTTTAGAAGCGAATTCTTTACTTTTCTCTTAGCAAATATTCCCTCAGGTTCTAAGGGATTTATTTTTTATATTGTATTTATTTACAAAATAAAATTAAGAAAACACTACTGAAACAATTCTTTCTTTCACTTGTAGCTTGTGCAATAATTTAAATGAACTTTAAGTAAAATATGATAAAGTCTAACTAATAAACTTCTTACAAACAAAAAAATCTTGTTCCAAGTGGTAAATCTCTTTAAAGGCATGTTTTAAAGATCATTTTAATACCTAAAGGAATTACCTGATTTACCTGTAAGCCCTCTGATAGCTATTGCCCTTATGAGGAAAGAATATTCTTCCATGCCTCAAAACCAAAATCCCCCACTGAGCCCCTGCCTTAAGAGCAAAATTCTGTTCAACGTTAAATATCTATCTCCAGCATCACCTTTATAAAGAGTGTAATTGTCTGTTACAGTTTTAACTTGTGTAATAGTTCAGCTTTGGAAAAGAGAAAACTGTCCATCTGCAGTTACTATCTCATAAATGTGGAAAAGACGCCTCTCAAGGGACATAAAGGCTGGGAGAAGTCATCTTAATTAGCTTCTCCTAATCCAAACTTCTGGTTTCCTTCAGCTGAAAGGTTATTGGAGTGCATAAATCCAATATATTATGCAGGTTTAGTATTGTTCTAAAGAGAACAAAAGCCTCCTGTGCATTCATGGGTTGTTTGTGGGGGAGGAAGTTCATGTCTGTTAAATCTTCCCTAACTCATCTATCTTTTTTGCAGCTCTTGGAGAGTAGGTGCTGAGTATCCTTAACTCCAGCTGACTGCACAGAGACCTGGGAGCACCCAGCACTCATCCAGACCACTGCATTTTCATCTAGGGCCACAAACATAGATTTTGAAATAAAGCCAGAAAATCTCACTTCTGGAAATTTAGCCTCTGCAGCCCACAGAGCTGGACTTTAAAATGTTAAAGATATCAAGCATTATTTTGAAACATGAGCATGTTGCTATTGACTTTTAAGTAATTTGTCACTCATGTCATTTCCAGATGTTTCTATTATTAGTGTGATTTAATGGAAGGTATACAAGGTCTTACATTAAAGCTGCTCTTCAGTAATAATGTTTATAATTTCACACTGTAGTCATTGCTACTTTTAGAACTTCTTTCATTGTTTCAAAAGAATATATTTGTTCTGACTCAGCTGAAGCATGAACATTATTCAATGCAATAATGATGACCAAGTACTGACACTCTTAGGCAAAATTTCCCTTAAATGGTGGTGGCCTCTGAAAGAGATCAGGAGAGAGAAGTGCTGAAGGACTGTATTTAGAGGCTCTGGTAATGGGTGTCTCCATGCTATTCTGTGCTATCATCAAGGTGGTCATAGTCACAGGGGGCTCTCAGGGTTGGATTCAAGTGTGGGGACTGGTCTCCCTGATGTTGAGGCACCAGCCACCTCTGTGGTGGTGGCACACTCAAGCTCAGGCTCCCTTCCTCAGGCAAGCTACTGGTGTAAATGCTTCTGGCTGTCATTGTCTGCACTTTGCTTGTGACCATAGTGACCTGAGATGAGGAGGATTGAACCCATCTTGCCCAAATCTATTTACTGGAGGTTTTACATGTGACTAAGTGACTGCAATCAGGGCCTATTTCCCAAAATTAGAATGAGGGAAGCAATAACCTGCTACACTTGGGAAACTCACTCATTGCTGTGACTACTCAAAGGGAATCTAAATAGAAAATTGTTCTTTTAGTATCCAACTTGCACTTGCCTTGAGCATGGTTGGTGTGCCTTTGCTGTCACTTGGTAATGAAGCCCTTCATACTGTTTCATGTCCTGACTCAACTTATGAAAATGCTTTACTTCATTAAAGAGCACTAGTACTGAGTTACAACAAATGCAATAAAGTGAAAATACAAAACCTCACTACCAGTGCAACCTATACCTCCCATTAGCTTTTAAAGAAAAAACGACAAACTGGATTTTTGTTGTTTTCCACAAGCTTATCTAAAGAACCAGAGCTGAAGAGACTCATTGCATGAATTAAGAAATGTATATTCCTTGCATCTGCCAAACAGCTGAATTTAGATTTATATCGCAACAGCTCCTTGTGCTGCTCTAGCAAGCACCATCTGGGGAACTGAGATGGCTTTTAAAATGTTGTTGAAGTTAAACTCATGAGTAAGAAGACAACGTATCCTCCCACTAAATGGTGACTCTTGCCTGTAGCTTCTTGCCCAGCAGCAAGTGCAACACAACTGGAAGTGAACTGACTTTGATGAACATGAGGGGACCACCATGTATTTATTGAAGGGCAAGAGCATGCATGGGAAAAGCTACCTCAAACTCATAATATTCTGCTGATACATTTATGTCTCAGGAACTGCTTTGAGACAAACCATTTAATAGGCAGGTGGTATTTAGTGTTACAGCTTTAAGAGATTACATAATTTTTAGAGCAGTGTTGAGGATACAGGGAGCCTAAACTGCCTCATAGCTGGAAAGAAATCTTAATCCTGACAGCACATGTGCTAATCTACTGCTTGGTTAGTTATTTACAATGATGTATCCAGTTTATTTTGGACTATTTTTGTCTTGAAGTTGCACTCCATCAGAGTGACTTAGCAATCTGTTCCTGTTTAAACTCTGTGCCTTGGACTTCCAGTGATAGAAACTGTTTTCACTGCTGCAACCTGGAGCTTCTCATGATAAACAGCTATGAAAGAATCGGGACCTTCATGGCAATGTATCTTTGATGACAAAAGGCTGGCAAACAAGATTCACTATACATATAGGCTGCTATATTAATTATTCATATAATAAGTGTTTACTTAGGCTGTGTGGGGTTTGTTGAGATTCCTAGCAGTGAATGCAATTACAATACAACAAAGTGAAGATTAGTCCAATAATAAATACAGTGCAGATATTTTTAGTGAAACTACAAAAAACCCCAATCAACAACAAAAAATCCAAACAAACCAAACATAAAAAACAAAACCAAAGAAAAAAACCCCAACAATACAAAACAAACAAACAAAAAAACCCATAAACCCAGCAGACTGAACAGTAGCAAACCTCATAACTGTATTTCAAAAAGAAAACACAGATATGGGTATCTGATGTGCTGGCTAGTCCACCCTCAGTCATATGCTACACTTTAAAAAAATGTGTAAGGAAAAATAAGGACAGGGATGCACTTCTGACTTTATCAATTTGACAAGATAATGTGATTTTTAGATGAGGAAGCTGCAGTAGCTCTCGGCTGTCTTGACTCCAGTAAACACCTGATATACCGCCACAACTGAAGGAGGCTATTTTGTCTCCCTTCCTAAAAGCTGTCCTGGTTTGGGCCAGGATAAAGGTGATTTTCTGTCTTGTACTTTTGCTTTCAGCTAAGTCTCGTCTAAGTAGCTGCACTTGCTGAAATTAACAGCAAGTTTCTCAGGCAGTGTCTGCTTCTAGGACTGATAACGCTCGATGTTTGTAGTGACAGCTTGACACTGGTGTGCAGAGCCAAGGACACTGCTCAGTTCTGAGGAACATTTTGCCCCCTGGAAGGAGAGAAGGAGTAAAGAGGTCACACCTGCAGCCCTCCTTTGGGGAGGAACAGACAAGATAGATGACCAAATTTGACCAGAGTATTCCATCCCATACACGTCATACTCAGTATAAATTTGAGGGATCACAAGGGTAAAATCCCTTCCTTCCTTCCCTTCCTGGTTCTCTTTCTTTGCCTGTTCCTGTTTGCTTTGGCATCCTGGGAGGATTCTGTCTCTTCATCTGCCTGTGATCCTGACCCGCGCTAGTCCATATCTGTGTGTTCCTGCCTCCAGCTCCTGACTGCTGCCGACTCCAGGAGTCCAGCCTGGACTTTCCCAGGGCTGCCCTGCAGCCTCAGTGGTGACGTGAGAGTTATTGGGAGGAAGGGGGGGAGGAACATGGTGTCAATTTTCCTGTATATTTGTATATATTTAGTAATTTTTCCTATTTATCATTACTGTTCCATTAAGGTTGTGTAGTTTGCTTTCCAACCCATAAGTCTCTCTGCCTTATTCTCTCTCTGTCTTTTATCTGGGAGGAGGATTAATGGAGAGCATCTGTTATTTGGTATAATTGCTAGGCCAGTGTTAAACCGTGACACAAGCTATTGGCAAGACCCTCAAGAGAAGATGATGAACATGGAACTTATTTTAAAGGACTGGACCAACTTAGGGCCCAGACATTAGTGGTCTGTCCATTATGATTCAGTAAGATTAACTGGTCTCCTTACAATTATGATATACAATGTAGGTAAATATGATGCAGGGCTTTGTCATACACGAAAATTTTTAGCAGAAAGAAGGAAATTTTCCTGCCATTCTCCAAACACTATATGGGGTCACCAGTAGCACTGTGAACTCCAGTTACCTGCTACACAGGCAAACACATTCAAACTGGGGCACATGTGGGGGACTTGCTACAAGAAGATCTGAAGACTTCACCCAATAAAAGGAGAATAAAATACCTCATTCAACCTAGCAAAAAAGACTGAGGGAGAATGCACTTGTTCAAATGAATATATCAAGAAAGAAAGTAGAACAATAAGAAATTTTCACTTTGAGGTAAACAAGAATAATAGCACCCAAATGAAAGGTGTAAGCTGTCTATTTAGGCTGGAAAATAGAAGACTGCAATTACAGCACAAAGTGCTGAGAGGAACTCTGTGGAACTGTCTCCTCTACCTTCCCCTGTAGAGCTCTACCTTCCCCTGGGTCAGCTCAGCCTGAGCCATCCCTGAAGCATTTTTTGGTCCTGTTGGCAACACCTGCTGCCTCTATCTATCATATGCCTCTACCAAGGACTTTTATTTAATTTCCTAAGTTATTTAATTTTTTTAATTAATAAATTTCAGTCTGGCTGGTCTTGAATTTTGTTGCCACCAGTGGAACTTGCTTAACTGTTGGGAGAGGAGTAATTTCAGCACAAGGACATGTACAGGGAGTGATGGAGAGAAAGAGAAAACTTTGTTGGAAAAATTCATGGGGGAAGATAGAAAACTTCCATTTTCATTTCTGCACAAATTAAGTTCTTTGGTCATATGTCAATTTTGGTCACAGAATTAACAAATATTTTCCACAAATTTTCATGCTAACTAACATCAAACTAATGTAATCTCTTACATTAATTTAGATTAAAAGTTTGCATAAGACAACATGAGTTGTAGATACTAGCTTTACAGAGTGGTTATGAATAGATTTTCCACTATTCAGCTATTTTTGTGTGCATATTAAATTCACTGAATTGCATGAAACCAGTTCTCAGCTTTCAACTCCTATCTCAACTCAGCCCTGAGCATAGGAAAAAATTCTGATAACTGAGTGAAAAAAGTGAAAGAGAATTAGTGTTATGGTACAGAGATGATGCTGATAAAAAGATATCTGATATCTGATAAATGCAACACATTTAAATATTAAATCTGTGATAAATTGTGCTTCAGCTCTTCTCAGCAAATGACAAAACCAGAAAATCTGCTGCAATAGTATGCATGCATTTGCACCTAGATACTGCTATGAACACTATGTTGCAAATAGATCTTATTAATGGAGAAATAATTAGCAACATCATTAATTTACCAGAATAATGACATTGTGCATTCCTTCCTTCTTCAGCTGTTGGAGGTACTCTGGCAGACCTGCATAATTCACTTTATCATAGGTGAAGTCCAGGCGACGATCCATGTAGTCAATATCAAGATGCTGGACATCCTAAACATTTTTAAAGTAAACATTACATGAGTGCTTCCCCCAGCTCTGTAGTTCTCAGCAGAGGAAAAGCACCTCAGCACACCTCTTCTATGTGAAAAGACTGAGACACTTGTGGTTGTTCAACCTAATGAATAGAAGGCTCTGGGTGAGACCCTATTGTGGCCTTTCAATACTTAAATAGGAGGTCTATAAGAAAGATGGGAACAGACTTTTTAGTAGGAGCTGTTGCAATAGGACAAGGAGTAATGTTTTTAAACTACAGGATAGATTCAGACTAGATATAAGAAAGAATTTTTTTACAATGAGGTTGGTGAAACAGTGGAACAGGTTGCCCAGAGAAGTGGTCCATGCCCCATCCCTGGAAACATTCAAAGTCAGGTTGTACAGGGCTCTGAGCAGCCTGATCTGGTGACAAATGTTCATGCTTACTGTAGAGGGGTTGGACTAGATGACCTTTAATGATTCCATCCAACCCAAACAATTCTATGATTGAAGTATTTAATACAGAAAACCAGAATGTATGAAAGTGCACCACTAAAACAAAAAGGTAAATAATATGAAATGAAACCTAAGTGATTTTCTATAATAACCGTAAATAACTGTCAAGCCAAATTCAGCTCCTATAAATTTCCATGGTAGCAATGGAGAAAATGGAAATGCAGAAGTCCTAGTTTAGCAGCTGTCTGGCAGTGATACACATCAGACATACCATAATTTATTTTTTAAATGCTAGCACCTCATCCTGCATATCAGTAAATCCACACTAGAACCACCTATCATACAGCCAAGGGCACCACTTAAAACTCATGTTTAAAGCCTGCTTTAAATGTTCTTTTAAGCATTACAAATGTATTATATGCAAAACCTCTACATAAGATTATGAACATCCTCTTATTTTACAATGCTCTCAGTAGGATAATAATTTTTCCTCTATCATAATTTTATTCACTCACTCAATTGTAAAATTAGCATACACAGTGAAAAACTCATACTTACATATGGGATATTATAGTGGTGCATGCGGTCGACAGTTTTCTTTAAAGTCTCAATGCTGCCATAACCCCATCGGGAAAGATGAAATCCCAGAGACCAGTAGGCAGGCATGTGTGGGCGTCCAATGGCCTAGAGCAGGAATGAGGAATACAAAAATGTAGAAGGTGAGACAGAGAAGTTATTCTGAAAGACCAAGAGAGGCTCGCAGTTTACTTTAGCCACGAAGATCAGAGCACAGGTACCACCTACCCATGAATAACCCTTTCCTTTCTCAGAACATCTCCCTGTACAGTGTGCTTGGCTTCAAAAAGGCATTTCTCCTGGTGAACCCAGGAAAGCAGAGCTTTAGCATCACTTCTAAGAACACCCCAGTGGAAAACACAGTGTATAAAACCCTGGCTAATGTTAAATGAGAGCTGCTCTGAGGTCTCAGCTCCCAGCCCCCAGTAGCTTATGCCTTCACTTACATGGTGCACACCAGCAGAAACACAGCATGGAGCCTCAGTCCACCTGAACCATGCCAAGTCCACAAACCCTTTGGTCAACAGCAGGCAAATCTCTGACACTGCACAGCAACAGCAGCTTTGCTAATTTCTCTTGCTGCATCCAGCTGAACTAACTCAACAGGAGTCTGATGTTTATTTGAACCCTCTGAAGTTTTAATTATATTCACACAACACCCTGATAAAATTCAGCTGATTATGACTGACTGCTTACTGCTGAGCCACAGTGTTCTGTTGTCAAGCATTCACAAACCTCTTCAAGGTCAGAGTTACTGTTTGATCCTGAAATTCTCAACTGAAACATGAGGTAATGAGTTAAATATGATTTTATAAATATTTGATTTGCACTGGCTCCACATAATCCAGCTGTAAATTGCATGAGGAAACCTGATTGAGAGCACAGGGGAGCAAGACATCCTGCTCTGCTTCCCCTGCTGAGAGCTGCTCTGGCAACCTGGGAAAAGCAGCAAGCAACCACAATGTGTCTGATGTAGAAATAAGCTGAAATCCAGCACTGCCTCATTAGTACACACTGATGTTTGGGGGGCGGGGAGGCATTTCTTGAAATCCTTACTCCAGTTTTAACAGATCCTGTGAAATTAACCTTTGCTGAGCATTTCTTACATCCTTGCAGGCAACACATGATAATCAAGTAGATAGTGAGCACCCATGACTTAATCAGTTGCAGCTATTCACTCCCTTTGGCTAAACAACTGTTTCTCCTTTATTTACTTGTGGATCTCCATACTTAGGTACTTATGCTAAGAAGTGAAAAAGAGTAAAACTTCTACATTGGCAGCTAAACCCCATTTACTTTTAATTAAATAAAACAAGATACTCCTGGCACTCTGTATCTACTGCACGGCTGAGCTCCCTAGAGAGTGCAATGCACAAAGGCACAACTTCTGATGGGTTTTTCTCCTGTAAGAGTCTGACCTGGGAAAGCAATGCTGAACTTAAAATTGATCTAAATATGTCATGAATGCTGGAGCTGGTGGGATGTGCGAACTGCACAGATGTAGGACAGAAGCAGAAATAAGCAGATGATATTCAAATGCACCCAGGCTGGAGGAACCCAGAGTGTAAATTGCTTCTAAATGAGAACGTCCTGTGGACAGATGATCTTTAAGCACTAAGCATTACAAATTTGGCTACACTGTGTTTTCACTTGTTGGGATGCTGCTTGCCTAAAAAAAAGCAAGAGGAGGCCAGAACAACTGGTGATGCTACTGTTTTAAGTCCCTCCAGAAGAGAGTTTCTGGCTGAGCAGAACAGCTGCCCCAGGCACCTGCTTCTCACCCGGTTCCATCAGACTTAGCTCTCTTCACCCTCCTCAACAGTTACTTTACCTCCAACTTATCTGGAACTAACCATAGTGTGCAAGAGCAGCAATCAGGAGCATGATCTTTCACTGCATGAAACTGTGCTTCTTCAGGGAGTGGGTGGCCCTGGGCAGATGAAGGTGGCCCTACTGACATAGAATCATAGAATCAGCCGGGTTGGAAAGGACCTCTGAGATCATCAAGTCCAACTCTTGATCCACTACTGCTGTGGTTACCAGACCATGGCACTGAGTGCCACATCCAGTCTTAAAAACCTCCAGGGACGGAGAATCTATCACCTCCCTGGTCAGCCCATTACAATGCTTGATTATCCTCTCTGTAAAGAATTTTTTCCTAACATCTAACCTAAATGTCCCCTGGCAGAGCTTAAGACCGTGCCCTCTTGTCTTACTGATAGTTGCTTGGGAGAAGAGACCAACTCCCATGTGGCTCCAACCTCCTTTCAGGGAGTTGTGGAGAGTGATGAGGTCTCTCTGAGCCTCCTCTTCTCCACACTAAACACCCCCAGCTTCCTCAGCCCTTCCTCACAGGACCTGTGCTCAAGTCCCTTCACAGCCTCCTTGGTCTTCTCTGGACCCGCTCCAGCACCTCAACCTCCTTCCTGAACTGAGGGGCCCAGAATTGGACACAGTACTCAAGGTGTGGCCTCACCAGCACTGAGTATAGGGGAAGAATCCCTTCCTTGGACCTGTTGGCCACACTGTTCCTGATACAGGCCAGGATGCCATTGGCCTTCTCGGCCACCTGGGCACACTGCTGGCTCATGTTCAGCTTCCTGTCAACCCAAACTCCCATGCAAGGGAGGCTGCTGTTGGAGAGACATACTGTTGCCACTGTGGTGCTATATCATATCAGTTACATGTACCATTAGTTCTGCACAGCTTGAGTGGACACACCTGCTCTCCCAGACCATCATTCAAGCTCTGCTGGGGTTTTCCATGGAGCTCAATGGGGCACAATGGCTCAGAACCATCTCCTCAAGACCCTGTGAGCCAGCACCAAGGTGTCCAGCAGAGCACACCAAGCCTCAGGGCAAGATGTCTGCTTCTCTGTCACAATCATGCTCATCATACTAAGAATAAATTCATCAGAGGAGGAGGCAGAGTTTGTTTTAAGACCAGCCAAGGCTGTAGATGAGCTCTGTGAACCCCACCACTTTGCGCTCCTAAAGCAGATGCACATTTTACTCTTGCTTTCTCTGCTGTAAACAAGAGAGTGACCTCTACAAACAAGGTTAAAAAGACAGACCAAAACAAAAGCACTCCCTAATAAAATAAAATGTTTTGTGTGCAGGCTTCTCCCTTGGACAAGAGGAAGAGGGAAAACCAGATGATAAATATTAATCCTGAAGCCGAATGCAGAGCCCTGTGTCCTGGAAGGATGCCCTGTGTGGCATCACTGCCTCTCCGGGAGGAGGCTGGGAGATGGGAATGGCTGTGGGGGTGACAGGGAAATGGAACTGCTGGGCACCCCTGCTCCTACTTCTGCAACACCTCAGGTTGCTCCTGGCTGGGTAAGACTGTCAGCCTAGGATATCACCAATAAAATGTGTTTCAAGAGCTGGAAGGCAATTTGTTTCTGCCCCAGTTTCTTATGGAGCACCCAGGTGGAGCTGTGGCCACCAGCATGCCAGCCCCAGCCAGAGTCTTCCCCAAAGGGCACATCCCCACCACTGGGGTTTGCTGAGGTTCAGCTGCTCATTCTTATGTGATGGTGCTATAACACCTGCAGACTACAGAGCTGCCCCACAGCAAGATTACATCCCTTGAAGAGGACAGGATTAAAGCTGAACCAACTGAAGAAAATCCACCTTGCAAGCAAGATATTAAAATTTAAAGCAATTAGTTCCCCAGGTTTACCAGGCTGGTGCTTCTATGGTGAGCTTAATTGATATCAGCAGAACATTTGAAGAGGAAGGATGGAAACAGGGCAGCTGGGAAAACAAATGTTCTTTTTCCTAATTATGCTGCGGACTCTCTCTAATGGATCCCCCTGAAGCTTCCCGATAAAGTAACTGACATATGGTACCTACTTGCAGATGGATCAGCAGAGGCAGTGATGTGATTCTGCAAAACCAAAAACTCATGTTGGATTTGATATATATTTAGGATCTAGTTAATGCATATAGATTGCATTCTGCATACAAATGATCATAAAATGCAGTAGGCAGATAAAACCTGCTTGGCAAAATTGACTCTCATAGAATCAGAAAAGGTAAATGAGGTATGGCAGGGGAAGTGAGGGAAGAAAACATGAGGAATGCAGAAACAGCAGACATATGTGGTATCCAAACTGAGAAAAAAATATGGGAAGATATAGTAGTGCAGAAGCAGAATTACAAACATGATCCTATTTTCAGTACCACAGATCCTCCTGCACTTGGTACTTAAATAACTCCTGGTGTTGTTTATTAAATTCACTGTTTTTCCAGGTTTACATAAGTTAGCATTATGTCATTTTTTCCCCACTTTTTTTCAGATGCACCTGAGGGTTGATGAATCCAGGGAGTACCCAGGAAATGTTTTGCAGTAAGAACAAATTTCAGTGAAAACAAGTATATCTAGCAGCTAAAATCTGTTCCAAGGGAATAGGTGATCTATATTTACTTTCCCTTTGTTCACTTACTGGACAAGTAGGATAATTCCTATGAGCATGAGTTATAAATGCTATGTGGTAAATCAGATTCCTATTCTATTAACATTAGGACCAAAGACTTGAATGCCTTAGAGGTGGATGAAGAGTTATCTCCTCTACATCACAGAGGCCACAGAGATGGTCTTTCCCATGCTTACAAAGGAGGTACCTGATCAACATGAAAGACTACTAGTCTTGAACCCTAATTAGCCAAATAAAATGACTCTTCAAACATGATATTTGTTTAAACTTCCTTTCTTTAAGGAAGAGCTGGAGGAGAAAACTATAAATTCAGTTTGGCTAATGCTCTGGATTTAGACACAGAAATAGTATGTTTGGCCAGTCACACAATGACCACACTGGCAGGAGGTGGGTACCTTTCCCCCAAGGGGCTCATCACAGCCAGGCAGCCTGGCCCCACCAGGGACCCCTGTGCCTAGGAGCTCCCAAAACACCACTTTCCAGAGGAGATCCACGCTAACAGCCAGGAGAGTTGAGGGATGCTGCTGAGCAGTGCCTTGCAGACACAGTTCACACCACTCCTTTCCCCTCATTGCAATAACTGCTCAGGAGAATCCTCTCAATGTGATAGAAAATACAACTAAACAATAAAGCATTTACTATGTCCTTCCCCTTCCCAAAAATCTTGTACATAAAAGCCAAATTATTACCCTAGAAACTAATAATACAGTAACTGTAACATTTGCAATCTGGAAATTTCAGGATATTTACTGAAGAAGTTGCTTCACTGTGAAATTACTACCATGCATTCTTTAAGATTCCCTAGACAGACAAGTGCAAGCCTGACGAATACAGAAAAGGGTTTTTTTTGTCCTGGCATGTGACACGTCTGGTTAGGAGACACCCACCTGATCCCCTTGACTTCGCTTTTTTCACTCCAGCTCCACTTCTCCAGAGGCAGGGGTGGAAAGTCAGCTGCCAGTACACATCAGCTGGGGAGTGAGAACTCTCTCATTTTATTTTCAGCTACTGGCCACCTGCTAAGCCACAGAAATGCTGCCTTCAAACACCAGGGATGGCTCTGATCTCCATCGTGTTGCTGCAGCAGCTCCCCTCAAATAGGTGCTTTCATCACAAGGATCACAGCTACTGTTGTCAGAGAGGTCACTTTACTTTTTCTTTCTTTGTGATTTTGTTTTTGCTGGTTTTGTTTGATTGCCAATGTGTAAATTCAAAACACAGTTTGCTCGTTTGTCTGTGACAGTGGGGTTGGAGGTGGCTGGTGGGTAGGATGTGCAGAGATGGAAACTTCTGAGTGACAAGGCAGTGGCTCCTCCTCTGGGATGCTAGGGGCACCAGCAGCTTCCTAACCCTTTGGGAGGCAGCACATGAACCTCTGCTCAGCAAAGACAGGTTTAGCAGACTCTGCTTCCCTGGCAAGGCTCCAGCCTTCCCAGAATTGCAGCATGAATGAGGCTTCTTCTCCCTTCCAACACCACAAATCATTTGTGGCTAAATCCTCTTTCTCCCTGGGCCAAAACAATGCTTCTGTTCTCATTTCAGGCATATTAAAAGAAAGTAAGCCTAGGAGACAGTCTTCAAAAAGCCAGGAAATACACTGTTTGCTGGCAATAAGAGCTCAGGCCTCTTGGCAGGGCAGCAGTGGGAAGGCAGAGCACATGAACATCTCACGTGAAAGCTCTGGTTGCCCAGCTCAGGGTTCACAGAATCACAGAATTATCTTGGCTGTAAAAGGCTTCAAGATAATTGAGTTCAACCATTAACCTAGCACTGACAAATCCTTAACTAAACCATATACCTAAGTACTATGTCTATACTACTCGTAAATACCTCCAGGGATGGTGGATCCACCACTGCCTTGGGCAGCCTTTTCCAGTGTCTGGTAACACTGGCAGTGAAGAAATTATTCCTAACATCCAAACTAAAGTTCCCCTGGTGCAACTTGAGGCCATTACATCTTATCCTATCACTTGTAACTTCATTGAACAGATCAATCCCCATCTCTTTACAGTCTCCTTTAAGGTAGTTGCAGAGAGCAATAAGGTCTCCCATTGATCAAGCCTGTCTAGATCCCTCTGTAGAGCCTCCCTACCCTGGAGCAGATCAACACGTCCACCCACTTCAGTGTCATCTGCAAATTTACTAAGGGTTCACTCTATCCTCCAGTCTAAATCATTGATAAAGATGTTAAACAGCAGTGGCCCCAGTACTTTGGGGAACACCACTCCTGACTGGTATCCAGCTGGATTTCACTCTATTGACCACAACTCTTTGTGCACAGCTATCTAACCAGGTTTTAACCCAGCAAACTGTATGCCTATCCAAGCCATGAGCAGCCAATTTCTCTTGGAGAATGCAGTGGGAACTGGTGTCAAACGCCATACATAAAGTCAAGATAGACAACATCCACATCTTTTCCCTCATCCAATAATTTGGTCACCTTGTCATAAAAGGAGATCAGGTCCCACCACAGGCTGCTCAGCATCTCCAGTGACAGCTTAATCATCAGGGTCTGCATGCATGCACAGCCCTTCTCACAGTGACATGCCCTCTTCTCAAGCTTTGCTCCACCAGCTTGGTACTGGTTTCTTTCCACACAGAGCTTGGTTTTGAGGTGTTTTGTTTTGGTTTTTTTTTCTGTGCAAGAGCCCAGTTAATGCATCACCTGGCATTTAGTGACCAGGAAAGATCTATTACCTGACATTTTTTTTCTGAGCAGTCCTGTCTGGATAAGAATTGCCTGTGTTATTCTGAAGCCACTATTTGCATGGGCAATTGGAAGGCAAGTATCTATACCCTTTGAGACAGTAGTAAATACATTTTTATCACACCTATGCTCTCCAATGAAATTACATTGATTTTCATTACTAAAAAAAAGGCTGATACCTCGAAATCAACAGGCAATTCCACTGGCAAATAAATGCTTGAAGCCTTTGTAGTTCATTCAACATCTCTGAAGTCCAGCAGACATAAAATACCCAAACATTCCCATCTGTGTTTTGCCTAGGTTGTTTTATCAAGCAATCCAAATCAAAATACAGTTATGGTCATGTAGTAAAGGCAGTAAAACTATCATGGCCAGGAGAACAGTAAGCTTGGACAAATTTCTTTCTAATCAGTGCATCCCCCTTAAATGCAATCCTGCTCTCAACACTGAAATGCTGCAGGAAAGGCTGGAAATGTGCACTGAACATCCCACCAGTCTGCTATATTCAGACAGATACTCAGACATTTGCAGATGCTTGCCCACATGCCAGGTTGCCCATGGACATTGCTATGGCTGAGGAGAGTTCATTAGAAGGTACTGCCCCATGTGCCATAGGTACTTTCTACTTACCTCTGTGTATTGCTGAACTACGTTTTCAGGAGTTGGTCCAAGAAAGACATAGAAGTCAAGGATCCCTCCAATAGTCCGGAAAGTTAAAGATGGTTTTGGACTCAGAGTAACCTCTGAAAGGAAAACATGTTCTCAGTGCAAACCCGTTCTGTACCTTGTGTGGGAATGGTTGAAAACTGCACCACGAGTGGCAACAACTGGACACCTTTACCAAGAAGGTGGTCAAACACTGGATGCAACAGGCTTCCTGGACTCATGATCAATGCCCCAGTGTCAGTGTTTCAGGGGCATTTAGACAATGCCTTTAATAACATGCTTTAACTTTTGTTCAGTCCTGAAGTAAACAGGCAGTTGGACTAGATAACTACTCTACATTCCTTCCAACCGAACTGGTCTAGTCGGGTCTGTCCTGTGCTATCTGTATGCACACTGGGCTCTTTGGTGCACAAATCTATGCCCAAGCAGAGGTGACTCCATGTTCAAGTCACTATCTGGCACTCTGTGGGTATGATTGGATGAGCAAACAGGACCTATACACAGTCTGGGAGTTGTCCACTGTTTCTGTAATCTTTGCTTTTAGACTGGCATTGTGCAGCAGTAAATCAAGGAACCCAGACAGAGCAGATTGCACAGATCCATTTGTCTCAATTTCATTTATATAAAAAGAAACCACAAGCTTGTGTTTAGGGTTCCTCTGTATCATTTTACTCTTCTTATTGGAAGTCATTGTCTGCCAGGGGAAACTGATTTTATAGACTGAGTGAAGATTTCCCCCTGTCTGAAATTATACCACTGGATTAATACAGTAAGGTGACCATGGCAACGCACAAAACTATTCTCCACAGACAGAATACAGGACTAACTTAAATTGATTTGATACAGTTATGCCAATCCCAGAGGAAATTTCCTCTACCTTCTTTTTTCCCTGTATGTGCATCTATTAAAAAAAATAAAAATAATAACTAAAAAATTAATATATTTTCACTGAAAATATCTTAACCTTGTTTAACAATCATTCTAATGAAATCTCTTTGAAAACTTTATAGTAATTCCTGGAGCCTCATTTATGGAACCACATTGAAAAAGTCATCAGTAAAACACTGTTATATATTTACTAATTTACCATCTTTCTATATGCAGCCCAGATGGGGAATCCATGTATCTTTTTACCTTGTGCATTGGAGTTCAGAAGGAGAACACCATGGGCATTGGAGTCATCTTCTACACACATATAGAAAGGGTGAACTCCATAGAGGTTGGCAAATGGCTGAAACATAAACAGCACATTAGGTATGTCTTGATTGCTATTTTTCATAGTTTTTGTCAGCTAGGCACATTTGCAAAGACAAGGAAATAAATTAATTCATAGTTAAAGACTTGTTTTGAAAGGCTGGGGATTCTTTTCATCTGAACTGGTATGAAGTCAAATTGATAGAAAAGAGTTATTTTTTCTGCCTCATCATGAAAGTAAGGATTTGTGTGTCAGTTAAACCTTTCATATTCTTCCAAACCCTCCAAATTTACATGGGTAAGAACTGCTTTGCTGGTTAGAATAGACTCACCAATCACTGACCCCAATTTATCCAAACATCTAATAAGTCCTTTTGAAGTCCAGCATGTTTGGATGAAAAGAGATTGATCCAAGCATGAAATTAAATGCTTCCCTGAACAAGCATTCTGGCATACATAATATTTTTTTTCTGAAAACTAACTGCACCATGAAAAAGCTTCTGATGAAAGGTTTCAAAGTCCCCTCAAAATGACTCATGGTTTTGTCATTTAATTAAAGCTTACAACAACTGCAAAATCTGTGACATTCCGTGTTTGCCATTGATTCACATTAGTAGTGTTACCACACAGAGGGAGATGCTCCCTTGGCAAAGCTCTACCTTGCCACCTCCCTTTGGTGATTCAAGTGAGGACAAAGTGTTGCATGAAGTGTTGCATTACCCTTGGTGCCTGATCCCTGGCAAACATGCCATAGGTAACAAAGTCCATGTTGTGTTTGAAGGACAGGTGCTCTTGTTCTCCAAAGCCATACACTGAAGTGGATGGCACAGTAGTTGAGATCTGAAGATACTGGTTGGAGAAAAACAGATCAACCAGGGGACTGTCCCACCTGCAACAAATGAAAGGAGACATGATAAGTTTGCTTACCTCTGGTGTGCATCATCTTACACTCACATTTAGATATTTATACTTTTTCTGTATTTTGAAGAGTAACAATATTTTAAAAAAACATTAAATTCTATGCATGCCTCTAAAATGCTTAACCAAACACACCTTAAATATCTGCAATGGCTGCAGATACCTTATCTACTTATGCAATAAAATGCATCAGTATAATTCTAAAAAGAACAACTGAAATAACAGAAGACACTATCTGTAATCCTATTACCAAAATAAGTGGTTGCTTGTGCTATTTCTATGACAACCAACAGGGCAGGCTAAAAATTGTTATTACACAGTGGGGTTCAGAATCCTTAATGAGAACAACAGACAGTTGTTATCAGTTTTCACTTTTCAGTGTTTTGCTGGATTAAGACCCAAATACTCTTGTTACTTCTGACTTTATGCAGGTGCTTAAAGCAGAGGGATAGCTTCCTCCAGACTCAGCTTGAATGAGATATTTTATTTCGATGACTCTACTGCTTCTCTCACCAGCTTAATGCCTTTATATCTATTGAATCATCTGTGGACACACGCTCACATTTTAATTAGGTGTTACATTCTGTTTCCTATCTCTAGTGTTATAATGAGCTGCAAGCTAGATGGAGGAGAACATAGTCAAGCTGTGGAAAAGTATTTCGTTAATGACACTGTGTATGCCATGAGTATCACATTTAGATAGCACCCTCTCGAGCCTTATTTAACCATGAATTGGTTACAGCTAATTGAAATAAATGAGCCAAAGCCATAGAGCACAGAAGTGGCATAACTCTCCATTTTATTTGTCTTTTGTCAATGATTTTGACCAAATTAAATGGTTGATCAAATTGACCAGTAATTCAGAGAAGTGGAAGATTGGCTGTGTTGGCAGGAGTAGTGCTACTCCCCTCACCCTCCCCCCCACCCCAAGGGTGGCATCCTCCCTGGTGAGCCCTGGCTGCCACCCATGCCACTGGCAACCCTGCTTGAAGATGAGTACCAGCTGCTGGGAGGACTCGGGGGACATCCCATCTCCCACCACACCAATCTTGGGCAGCTCTTCTTTCCCCATGAGGAAGCAAGGACAGCCACTCACAGGGATGCCCAGAGGTTCATACAAGGCACTCTCCTTTGCAAGGCCTCTCCATGCAAAAAGCAGGCACAAGCTGTCCCTGAAGTATCTAGTAAAGTCGTAAGTCAATCACATGTACTGAAGGGTTCATGTTTTTTTTCTAAAGTCTATTTGGCCCTTCTCATAAGCAGAAAAAGTAAGAATTTGTATTTAAGTCTTGATTTGGTTGTTTGCTAGCAGCAACCCTCCCTCCTTTCCATCATTTCCTCCACCTACATGCAGTACTGAATAAGGTTATTTTCTTACAGGAAGGTTAATGCACACAAAATATCCTTGAGAATCAGATGCAGCCCTTTGCTAACAAAGGCATTTCTGCAAGAGGCTGATGCTGTGTAGGAATAAGGATGGGCTCTGGAGCTATGTTCCTGTCCCAGGGAGCAACATAGCATAGCTCTGCTCTGCACGAAGGCAGGCACAGTCACTGCTCAAAGCAAACCATGAGGTTATGCAAAAACCAAAGGATGCTGGAGGGGAAATGCTTTGGGAAGAGCTTGAATATCTGTTCTAACTCACTGAGCGTTCTCTGTGACATCTATTCAGAGGACAGGAGGCTTTTTACATTCATGGTACCCACATTATGGCACTGACATTGCGCATCATGAGAGCAATTAGTGTTACCATGGCAGAAAAAGTGCTCCATCCAATCAGCCAGTGCTCTCCCTGCCCAGGAGGGTCACTGAGGTGATGCAAACCACAGCCCTAGAAGTAACCCCTCTGGCCTACCATGGCTTGAAATGGCATGGAGAAACTGTTTAATACTTCACGCATTCCCACAGGCTGCTGTCACACACCCAGGCTCTGCATGGCATCCCCAAAGCAGTGCCCTTCTCTGCAGCTCTCCAACACCCTGCTTCTGGGGGCTGCCACTGCCAGCCATCACTCTTTCGTTAGACCTCTGCTTGCCAGAATGGCTATGAGCTGAACACAGCATTAACTATGACATAAAAAGACTGGTAATGACTCTCTTTTTTCTGGGTATCATGCTGTCTTCTCTACCTGAAGGAAAGCTTAGACAGGTTTTCCCCAGGCACCTCTCTGCCTCCACTCTCAAGCGGCTGCCTTTCTGCTCTGCAGCAGACTGTGGTAAGCTGTTTATGTGTTTGCCTGTGTATTGTTGGCAAAAAGCAATCATTTAAATGAAAATTTTTGTCTGTCATTCCTTAAACTGTCAGAGACAATAGAAGAAAATGTTTTATTTCTCCCCTTTCCCTTCCTGCTGGTCTAAAGCAGATAGAAGGAGCAAAGCAGAGGGAACATAACATGACGCCATGTGCACAGGTATTTGCTTCATTCTCTTCTGACAGTCTTACAAACCATGACAGCCCTATGATGCACAACAGAATGAATCTGAAAAAAAACTAAAAATACAGCTAAACAATTGTTCACTGTAAAAAATTCAGCCCCCACCAGCATTAAGACATTAAGCATTAAGACTGTGAAGGTGAGAACCCTTTTCTTTGGCTGCACTCAGGCTCACTGCTCTAAGTCCCAACCCTTTAGTTACCCTGTGGTGGGAACACTCCTGCCTGAGGAAACACAAACTGGCCTCCCCACTCATCTACCCAGCTCATTGCCTGCTGCCTCTCCAGGAAGCCTAACTGATAAAAGCCATAATTTTCTTCCAGATACAGTGCACTATACACAAGAATAAACCCCTCTATTTTTAAACCTTGTATCAGGCAAAAAAAAGAATTATTCAGGTCTGAAAGGGTCTGTAGGAAAGTGAACTAGTCACACATCCAGAATTCAACCAGGACAAAATGTAACTGCATTGGACAAGAGAGACAGCACTAAAGGAAGGTGGGTAAGTAGGCAGGTAGACAAAGCATCCTGTTCATGTTGAAGGTAGATTATGACTAACACTGTCACAACATTTGAGACAGATGATGCAAAGGCAGTATAAAATGCTTTTCAGACGTGCAATCATTAGTCCTTTGCAACACGAACTGGGCATGATGATTAACCTGGTTGAATGACCTTGCTCTGTTGAAGTTTATTGGAGACCAACAACCATGGTGTGTGCAATGGCTCAGACCACTGACTCACCTGCCGTGAGCAAGCAGAGGGTGGCACTTACAAAGGGGGTCTATAAAACCTCCAGAACTAGGAGACTTGGGACACTTACATGATACATCACTAGGACATACCCATGACTATCTATCTGGACATCTAAAAATTATTTTATGTTGGGAGAGGGTTGTTTTTTTCTTGTTGTTGCAATGAATCCAGGAGACATGAGTTCATTGCTTTAAGGCGTGTACACCTGTCCCTCTCAGTTGCTTGGAGAAAACCTCCTCTGCAACATCTGCTCTTCTTGGCCTCCAGACCTTTTGCAAACTGCTGTCTGGTAAAAGGGACTACACACTGTATGTATTATCAGTGTGCAAAATCATGTGGAAACTTCACATGTCTATCAGAAAAGTGGGTGTAAGCCCCCTGGAAGAGCTTGGGTATAATGTTTCAGAGAGCATTGTCTATTGCTGTCTGCACAGTCAGCCTACAAAGCAGTAAAACACCGTAGGGACTGAGGAGTATAGGCCTTATTTTCATGTGAACCTCAACTGTACGTGGCTCCTGACTCACCCTACTCTTATGGGGAGCATCATTGTAGGAGCCCATGTCTCCATGATTTTCCACAGTCTCAGCTTGCTGAAAAATGTTTCTACTATCTCACAACAGCCATATTCCTTATCAGTTTTAAGGGCACCACTGGACTGCAGAAGGCACACCAAGAATGACTTTCTATATGCTAATATTACTTTTAAAGTGAACTATCAAATAGGAGGAGAAAGTCTGCACAAGGAATCGACATCTCTTCCACAAATGTGACATTTTTAAAAGAAGTAATTGCAGGGTATATTTACAGTTATTGACAAAGTTCTGTATTCAAAGTCATAGTATCATGGCATCTCCTATAGGTGGCTGGATATACAATGTTGTTCTGAAAAACTCTCGGATAACTGATGTAACTACAACACTTCTCGCCTACATAACATAAATCTTAGTGGTTAGGGAACAATAACAATGACTCTTACAAACTAGGAGCAAATTTGAGCTATCCATGATGCACACAATTTGTTCCTGTTGCTTTCAGCAAAATTGCTGTTTAAGACAACAGCATTCTAAATCATTCTAATAGCTTTGCCTATGTAAAAATGTCTTCATGTTAAGTGGCAGCTGTGCTTACCACCACAATCAATAAAAAAGACAGCTGAACTTTGAAGCAGCCCTTTTGGAAATTAGGGCAAATCTTGATTAGATTTCAGTTATTTGTGCTGTATCTTCCCAAGTGTGATAGCAAACGAGGTATTCCAGAAGCTTAATAGAGAGAGAGGAGCACTTATCTGGGCTGGCAAAAATGTGCTGCCTTCCATTATAAGTATGACATCATGAAGGAAAAGTCAGTTGGAAAAAGGATATTAAAGTGGAGAATCTAATCAATAGTCCTTCCCTTTGCAGCCTGTCTCCAGCAATGGCCCAGGCCAGATATCACAGAGGAAGTTGCAAGATGTCACTCAGAGGCAGCCTTCCAGTAACCTGCTTATGGAGGAAGTTTCTAGCTATTTTCATAGAATTAGCTTATGTTGTAAAATATGGAGACAAAAATAGTTGTGGTTTGTTGTTTGGGGTTTTTTTATGCATGAATATGCATGCTGCTAAGCTTCCCATGTCAGTACTGCCCAGGGGCAACAAGTCCCACCGAGTAACCACTCACTGCAAAATGACAGTGTCTTTCATATTTATTGCTGCCTTGAAGCAAACAGTTCCTGGCCTTTTACGCTGTGCTCTTGAGAAAAATCTATGCTTTCTTGAAGCCTTCATACTCACACTTGATACTACCTCCTCCAATAGTTGCTGGTGTTTATGGCAGGAGCAGAAATGAGAACAGTGGTCAGTCTGAGAGTACAGGCCACTAAATAATGCAGAGGATCCATTTTGCTCCCTCAACTACATCATTACAATCCAGTATTTTCTCTCCTGTTTTCATTACTGTTGGGCCCTGGCCAATGAAGGGACAGTGTCACTGGGAGAGCTGCAAGATCAGCTGGGATAATATGAGTGGAGATTTATTAAACTAAAGGCAATTACAAATTTCTTGACAAACTGTTTTGCCACTGATCACACCAATTTGCCAGAACAGGTATTTTCCAAGCATCATGGGAGCTGGGAGGGGTTTCTGGCCACCTCCACAGCCCCTCAAGGCCAGTGGTTTGGGAATCTCACCTCCATAGCAGGAGACCTATTTCCCAGTCCCTCTGTCCTTCATGGTTTAGATTTAAGACTTGCAGGCTTGACTCAGCTGCAGTTTTCTGCTTTTCCACAGCAAAACAGAAAACGCTTGACATCTTTATGGAAGTAGGGGCTCTGCCTGCCCCTGTGTCTCATCTGACCTCCTTGGAACCTCACCAGCAAAAGCATGGAAATTTGGTAGCACCTCTTCACCGTCATGGCTTTGGAGAGCTGCTGGCACCGGGAAGGACCTTCCCTGGCCACCAGTGAAACAGCAGGAGAATGGGAGAATGTGAAGAAGAGAAGCAGGAGCATATGGGACTGTAAGGGACAGAGAAAAGGAGAGCTGTGGTGAAGAAGGAGGAAAGTAAGAAGGGAGTAAGCCAAGAGGCATTAGCGGGAGAAGAAAAGGAGGCAGCCCAAGAGCTCCTGGTTGTGGAACTTCCTAGCAGCCCTTGGATCATTTTCTTCCATGACTCCATGTAATTTTTGCCCCCATGCAGATGAAGCAGCAGTTGTCACCTGAATACCTTGGGCCAAGACAAAAATGTAGCGGGACTTGGGCTTTTGTTCTTACTTCCCGCTCTGCATGAGGTTTGCAATCAGCTGTTAAAATCTCTCCTCTTACAAAATCCCCTCCTCTCCCTCATCCACTGGAGCTCTGAGGATTACACGGAGCCCTGAGTCTGTCCTGCCCTCTTCGATGTAACTCGGCCACGACAAAACCTGCTCACATGCAGCAGACAGGTGAAACACCTGTAAAGCACGCTCAGAAATGCCTCGAAGTCTCTGCTGCCACTCCCCTGCAACGTGGCACTAAATCGCTGCCCCTGAGGAGGGAGCACACGAGGGGCTGAGCGGGGCAGAGAGCGGGGCCGGGGTTTTACCCCAGTCAGACAGAGGCTGTCAGCAGGAAGGACTATGCCACAGAGAGTGACAGAGGGAAATACAGGAGTGGACTTGGAAAGAACATCTCAAACCCATGCCACGTTTCTGCTCTCAGGAGAGGCTGCTCACTTTCAGTGTGGGCTGTCAGATGTGCCAGAGCACAGTGGGGATTGTGAGGGATTTCAGGCATTTTTTTGGGGGGTGAGACATCCAGTAGTGTGAAGCTGCTGATGATGCATAAGGAGCATGATGTAAAACAGATTTCCAAGGAATTGGGATTGCTTTGCAATGGAAAAGCCTTCATCAGAGATGTTAGAAAGGTCTAGCAGAACACCTGGACCTGTTTTGATGCGTTATCCATCCACACCTGAGGAGTACAACTGCAGCACCTATTGAAGAGGCTTTATTTTCCCACATCACCTGTTCTGAACAGTATTTCTGTGTATATGAGGACTTATGATTGATGTTCCTGTTCATTGAAACAGCAAGGCCATGGCTATTCACTTCTTAAAACAGGAGACTTGAAGTCCCTCCAGGTGTTAAGTGCTTGCCTTTTTCTAAGGGACACTTGCCACACAGCCTGCTCTAACCTGGCCCAGCCACGGGGGACACCAGCTATGCCACTCAGTGCAGGGGGCACCCAGGTGTGCTGGGTACCCTGGAGCAGCAGCTCCCACCTCTGGAGGGACTCCAAAGGAAAGGATTTGCGTTATGGCATCTTCTCTGGAGGCTGCACCTGGTACATGGAGTGGTGGTGGGGCAGCAATGATGAAAATGCTCTGCTGCAGCTCCTGCTGAGCCCTTGCTGCAGCCATGGAGCATGCTTACTCTCATCCTATGCCTCCAAACCTGCCTTTGGGCAGGTTGAACTAACATGGAAATGTACTTAACTGCCAGATGCCACTGGTGTTCCCCTGGACCCAGACAGCCACCGGTGGGGATGCTTCCGAAATGCTGTTTGCTGAGGGTTCATTCTCCCCAGTCACGCAAATGCAGCCACCCATGGCTTTTAGGCCAGGACAAATAACCTGCTTTCCTGTTTTGAAATCAGATTTCCATCTGCACAGCTCTTCTGATGCACATCTCTTCTGAAGGCTGCCAACCACTCTAAGTCCGGCTGTGGAGGTATCCCTGTTTATCTGCATTCACTCATGCTGATGGGACAGACAGGCAAATGAAAAGGAAGCATTTTTGCTCCTCACACAGGGAATTAAACTCCAAATATTATTCACTTGTGAGAGGAAGGGTTCCCTGCTGGGATGCAATCCTTCAATCTATAAGTACTGGCTGTGCCATTTCATTCAAAATAAATGAATTTTATTCAAAATAAAATTTCCTAGGAACATGTAATTTCCTTTTCTATATGTAAAATCCTGTGTCTCTGCTGAAGAGAAACTTCTAGTAGCAGCCCTGCCATTGTTTGCAGGCTAAAAGCCCATTAACTGTGCATTATATTCTCCTGCAATTTCCTCTTTTTGGGATGGGTTTGGTTTCAGAAGAACCCCTGAACCTGTCTGGAGGCAGGCTTTCATGCTTTTCTAGCATTTCTAGCTCTGCTAGCACAGCATCACTGGCGTGTGCTTTATCAGTGCTGCTAACCAAGACTGCCCTCTGCCTCCCCAGGCTCTGCAGCACACCACTGCTGCACACCACACTTGTGCCACTGCAGAGCACAGATCTGGGGGCACAAGGGGTGCCCCACTGCCAGATATATGGTGAAGGCTTCCCTGGGCCCCTGGCAAGGCAGCAAATGTACCCTCCTGCAACTTGCTCAGTGGGGACCAACTTGAGCTCCTCTGCATCTCACTGGAGTTGTGCTGGTGGCAGCTCAGCAGATCAAATTCTGCATCTGCTTCATGGCTGGACCCTTTCCTTGCCTGGGATGTCCCAGGTTTGAGCCTTGACTAAGTGAAGCTAAACCCCAGGGGTATGGGTGAAAATGAAGACGACTGAATGGGCACAAAACATGAGCTAGCCACTCGCCATGTGTCATTATGCATTCATCTCTTGCATCACCATTCCAATTAATGAGCTTTTACAAAAGTCTCTTACTACAAAGAGAAGGAAATTGGGCCTTTAACACAAGCCCACTATTTTCACAAAGCTGTTAAGTCTAACAAGGAATTAAATTATTTTTGTTATCAGAGTAATGCATAATACATTCATTTACTATAGCCTGCAAAAAGAAAACTTTACAGAACTGACTGTGACGTGTTTAAAAAGAGAGGCCACAAGACTGTAATTTAAAAGGATGGGCAGCTAATTAAAAACCCAGTGAGATGGTTCCATCTGCAGACTCAAACCATTTGTTGTCTTACTCACATCGTGTGTTAAGCCATCCTTACATTGTTCAGAGAGATTATGCTTATATTTTGAGTCTGTTTAACAGAATTTATTGAGAGAGGGGAAATCTGGTCTGAAATTTTAATTCCTTGATTTGGGTGTTGATTTTCTAATGCGTAAAATGAACCACTTGGATCCCAATGACCTTCTGGCACTAGTGGTGGGATGCAAGATGAGCAGAACTGGTGCTGAGGACCCAGCAGCAACATTTGTTTGGGCTTGCCCTGAAGCAGAACATTAGCAGCTGGTGGTCCTGGTGTGTGCTGCTGGAGCACACCTCCTGGCAAGGCCATGTGGAAGGTACCTACTCTGTGCTCCTAAGGACCACTTCAAGGTTAGTCAATGCACAAGAGTTGGGTATAATCAAGAGATTTATGCCAAAATGTGCTGCTGATCTGAATTAAAATGCTAGTATAGACATAACAACAGCCTGCTGCAAATAACCTGTATTTCTATGTTATGTGCATCTCCTTTGCATGCCTGAGCCATGCAGTGATAACCCAGAACAGTCTGTAACACTGGCATTTGTCTCTGCAGACAGCCAGAAACTGCTAAAGCCATGTTGCAGCATCCTCAAACTGGCAGGAGTGCACCTTGACTGGGACTTGCATGCTAAGTAGCATATTACACTAGAGATGTGTTGGTGGAAGCCAAGAAAACAAGAAGTCATAAAACCTGGTGACATTTTCTAGTAAGGGGAGCTTTTCCTGAAGTTAAACCTACAGTGTCAACTTGAGAACACAACTGGTATTTTTGCAGATTGACAAACTAGTCTAGAATCACAGAACTGTCACAGTTTGAAAAGACCTCTAAGATCACTGCATCCAACTGTCAACATCCTCCCCCCCAGTAAAATATATCAAGTATCACCTACTAGGGCATGTCCTGAAGTGCCTCATCTACACGGTCTTTAAATACTTCCAGGGATGGTGCTTCTACCACCTCCCTGGACAGCCCATTACAACACCTAACTATTCTCTAAGTAAAGAAATTCTTCCTCATGCCTAGTCTAAACCTCCCCTGAGGTTTAGACCCTTCTTCAACTTCAGGCCATTTCCTCTGGTACTATCATTATTTACTTAAGAGGCCAGCACCCACTCTCCTACAACACCCTTTCAGGTAGCTGAAGAGAGCAATAAGATCTCTTCTCATCCTCCTCTTCTACAAACTAAACATTCCCAGTTCCCTCAGCTTCTCCTCACAGGACTTAACTCTCCAGACTCTTCACCAGCTTAGTTGCCCTTCTCTGAACTCAGTCCAGCAACAAAATGTCTTTCTCATAGTGAGGGGCCCAGAACTGAACACAATACTCAAGGTGTGGTTTCACCAGAGCCAAGTACAGGGACACTGTCACTTCCCTTCTCTTTCTGGTCACACTATTCCTGGTACAAGCCAGGATGCTGTTGGCCTTCTTGGCCAGCTGGGCACACTGCCATCTCACATTCAGCTGGCTGTCAACCAGCACACCCTTTTCTGCCTGGCAGATTTTCAGCCACTCCTCCCCGTGGCCTGCAGCCTTGCATGGGGTTGTTGTGACCAAAGTGGAGGACCTGGCACTTGCCTGTGTTAAACCTTGTTTTACTGACCCTGGCCCACTGGTTCAGCTTGTCCAGGTCCCTTTGCAGAGCATTCCTACCCTTGAGCAGATCAACACTCCCACCCAGCTTGGTGTCATCATCAAACTTACTGAGGAAACACAGTCCTCTCATCTAGGTCACTGATGAAGATGTTGAACAGAACCAGCCCCAAAAGTGAACCCTGGGGAACAGTACTGGTGATCTGCTGCCATCTGGATTTAAGTCTGTTGACTACAGCTCTGTGAGCCTGGCCATGCAGCCAGTTTTTAACCCAATGAAGAGTATATATATCTATGCCATGAGCTGCCAGTTTCTCTAGGAGAATGCTGTGGGAGTCAGAGTCAAAGGCTTTACTAAAGTCCACTAGTGCTCTCAACCACTAGGCAGGCCTCCTGGTCATAGAACAAAACCAGGTTGGTCAAACAGGACCTGCCTTTCCTGAACCCAACACACAATGCCACCCAACCACAAATGCCATTCACTGAAACCTGTGGCAGTTAGAGGCTTAGAGCCTCTGAGGCTGAGCTTTAGTTTCCTAGACCTACCTCTTGAAGAGTGTCAAAGGATTTGGTACTCTATTTCTGACAATTATGCTTAATTTCTGACATATCAAACCATCCCAAATTTCAGAAACCTTAGTTCAGTGCTTTCATGAGTTGAGTCTACCAGTGTCCCAAGCTGTGCCACTGTACCCTCAAGAGTTATTTGACTTCTGGAACAGCCATTCATACAGCAAGGAAGGTAATTCTCTATTACACAGCCACATACTCCTATTAATAATAAATGTTCCCCAGGGACAAGGCATAAATCTGTGTTTATGCCACATCCAGTTTGTGCTTGAGCCTGTGTCACACAGACCCAAGCACTAGTGTTTGAGGGAACAGCGCTCGTCCTGTCAACCTTAATTTCTGCAAAAAGCAGTGTGAGTGAGAGCTGATACTCACAGCACAGTGCCAGTGCTCTTCCTCTTGACCGTGAAGCGTGAGGAGTCCTCTGTGAACTCCACTTCGTAGTTGGCCTCGTCAGCGGTAACTCCAGGGGAGTTGATCTTCAGCGGGACCTCAAACCGCTTGTTGTTTGGGTCGTAAAACTGAAGCAAGGCAAGAAAGTGGCAGATTAGCTCATTTGTTAGTCTGCATTGCACTGGTTAAATGATTCTGTTATTCCTCCCCCTCCAGATACTCACCCTGAACCGGAGCCTGTCCTTTGTCTGGAACTCCACTTCCAAGATGATCGGGGAAATGTCATTTCCAAAGAGGGACAAGGCCTGGCGTTTGTTCAGCATCACCCTGTGGTGGAAAACGCCCTGATGCCCACCACAACCACCCTGGTATAGGCCAGGGGGAACAGCTCAGCCATGCTACATCAGCTCTTTAAAAAGAAACCACTGACTTATGGAGAGAAATAATTGCTGAGGTTGGCTTAGGCTCTCCTTGCTGTTAGTGGGTAAAATAGGTGCTACTGAAGCAGGGCGACCTCGTGGTCTCCAGGGACACAGCTCTCAGGGTAAGGGAAGCCCTCTTGAACTAGCACCTGATTTTCTCACTGGTGTTGAGTTGTGATGTGAGGGCAGGATCCCAGCTCTGCTTGGCTTATAGTCAAGGAAATAACAGCCGTTGCCCTCCTTGTGGCAAGCTGAACAGGCAGCAGGGAAGTAGCCTGGGGAAGACTTGTGGCGAATTGCCCTGGGGTGGCCATGGGGGGTCACTGCATCACCCGAGGAGCCGTGCACACTTACCTCCAGCCATTGGCTGTCTTCTCGATGCTTCTGCCGAGGGAGTATCCATAGGGACTGTCCTCAGGAAAGAAGCACCAGGGAGTGTTGTCCACGTTGGTGGGGCACCATCGGCAGCCCCGCGCCTCGCAGCCCTCCTGGGAAGCTCCGGGCTGGGGGTGGCAGTCGATGCGTTCCTGAACCGCCAGCGCCCCGGGGCACTGAGAGCCCCGCTCTGAGCCCAGGCAGCCGCCCAGGGCTGCCCGTGGGGAGAGGACAGTTAGAGCAGCAGAGCCACAGTCAGAACAACCACAAGCAATGTAAACTTCTTGAGTTATTCTTTTTCTGTTGTGTTTTTTTCCTCACCTGGGGGCTAATAGGCATCATTCTTTTGACTAAGATGCCGGCAGAGCAGAGTGCCTGCTCATGACCAAGACAAGAGCAAGTGTTCCTCTTAGAAGCTGAGGCAGTGGGTTTGCTGCTCAGAGCTGCTGGTGTTCAGCTGAAGCAAAACTAGCTTCAAATTAAACACCAGGCTCAAACTGCTGGTGAGGCTTGAGAGCAATGCTTGAGGCCAGCTGAACAGGAGGGGTACTTCAGTAAGGATTGAAACTGTTAGTATTATTAAAACAGTACATTTTCTGTATACTTCATCTTTCATGTTATACACAAAGATTATCTACTAATACAGATAGAAATATGTGAAGTTAGCATCCACTCATACAATATACATATATAAAGTCAGTATTTTTATAGTTACAAGTTTGTACTTGGGTTAATTTCTACATTGTATGACTACTACATATAGACAGTATGAACAGTTTGTGTTAATACAAGTATGGTTATGAGTAAAGGGAAGATACCAGCCATAAAAGAAAAGGCACAAATTAGTCATCCCCAGAATCATCCTGAGAAAAAACCTCATAGTAAGGTGCTAAAGCTTTTCCGTTGGGCAACTGCAGGTCAAGCCTGTGGTTCCCCAGCACACAGCAAACCTCCTGAGAGCAGGAGAACAGAGAGCTGCTCCCCACCATGCTAACAAAATGCTCTGTTATCAAATATTCTTGAACAGAGCAGGCATACCACAGGCAGCATACTTAGTTTGAAGTTAACATGTCATTTTAGTCATTACAACAATATTCAAAGATTAAATCTTCTGGAACAATAATTGCTCTTTTCCATAAAATGACTAATACCTCAGCTTTAAATTCTTTTTTTATGTGGACTGTTGTGAGTTGAAAGCTTAAAATGTGATTGCTAATGCAGTCTGGGCTCTCCATATAAAGAACTTTACAAGCAGATGTGCTCAAGCAATAATTACATAAACTAGGAAAATTTACAGAATAAACCTGCAGATTCACTAGTAAATGCCATCAAGCTGCGATGCTAGAATAGATCTTTAAGTATGAAATGGGAATGCAGAAAGGCAGGAACTGAGTGCCATCTACATTTGTCTTTTGAGAAAACTCTCATCCCTTCTTTGATGCAGGAGGGTCTGACCTTTCTGTCTGACACTCAGGATTTGAAGCAGAGCTCGATCCTTGCTGCCACAGCTCCTCCTATCACATTCTAGAGGTAAGAATTTACAGGAGAAATCCTGTTAACCTTTGCCAGCTGCCACACAGGCAAGCTTGGCCTTCACCTTTATGTTGTGGGGTGGACAGTCATGATCTACAGGTTTAATGGGCATTCACAAACCCTGTTAACTGTCACTTTGGAAAGCCCTGAATCCTAATCCTCTTTTTCATCCTAAGCATAATAGGTATATGAACATCCTCCTGCATTTCATCAGTTACTTCTTCTGGAGCAAACCCTGCTTCTTGAGGGAAGTGGAAGGATTGCTAAGGCTTCTTGTAGCCCTCTGGATCCTGAGGACCTTAAGCCTAAAGAAATGCCATACCAAGCACCACCTCTGCAGTCAATGCAGGGCTCCTGTGTCCAGCAGTTTCGCACTGCCTTGAACTCAAATGTACACACCTTGGCAAGCAAAGCACAGAATATAGAGTAAGTTTCATTAAGTTGTTTTTTTTCTATGGTTTTGTTAAGTTGGGATATTTTTTGTTTGGCTTTTTGATTGTTTGTTTGATTGTTTTTCCTAATAGGAATCAAATGCAACATTAGTGTTTCCATTGATAAAATAAAAAATATGACTGAACATGCTATAGAAGATTTTTAACTTGGCATCATTTAACATAGCATAGGTTCATGGGAGACTTTTATCAACTCATTTTTTGCAATAAAATACTTTCAAAATACTTTATAAGAAAGATATCATGAATGAAAAAGCTAGTTTAAGGGGGTAAAAGCATTGCCTCAGCAGGAGTCAAGAAATTTCTTTAACCTCATCAGTGTGGAGCCTGAATTTACCAGCAAACTTCGAAAACAAGAACTTGCACATATGAGCAGATAAACAAGGCTGCAACCTCATTCAACCCTTGTTCCTGGATTTACTTCTCTTATAAATTGAACAGTAGCAAGTGGGAAGATGGAATTTTTCTTCCCTAAGTTTTTAAAAAATATTTAAATCTCTGTATCATTTTCACTGCATGAATGGCCCACATCTGTAAACATACATAGAAGATGAAACGCAAACAAGAAGTTGAGTATAGCAGTAGCTATGGCTACTTACTGCTTTTCTACAGTAATTTCCATGGGAACAGAAGCTAAAGTAAGGTAGTTTAGAAGTTGTATGTGAAAAATTATGTCTGTTGATTTTTAAAAATCTTTACTTCAATTTTGTGAAATTAGATTAGAAAATGCCATAATAAGGCATAAGCAGGCAATTTAAGTATTACCACACACCTTTTAACTTAATAGTATTAGTTTTCACATTTTAGGTTAACCCATATATTTCAAAGGCACTTCCTGCTGAGGTCTCTCCATTATTTAGCGACATAAAAAGATGCATTCTCCCTTTATTAATAATCTCTAGATGAAATTAAACCTCTGGGTAAACTGGGGTAAAAACCACAGAACACAAACTAGCAAAGGTAACTTCCAGCAACTGAATGGTCCCACTGACTCCAGCATGCCCTGGTGCCCAGGAGCTGAAAGCCCTCTTTGCCTGGGTTGTATATCTGAGCAAGACAGCCCCGTTATCCTCCCACAGTCACCACAGGTGGAACTAAAGCCATGCCCATCCTCTCCTTTTCCATGTAAATGGATCGTCTCCCCTAATAGCTGTTATTACATTTATATCTTGCTTTTAAGCCCGTAGAAGTGCAATACATTTACCTGCCAGCACAACAGCCAACAAACAGAGGCTCCTGAGCCACTCCATGGTCAAAGGCAGATTTCTGCGGGCAGCGTGGAGCCTTTTATACACTTGTTTCAGTATGTGATAAGAAACATTGCAAATATTTTCTTAGAATTCATTAGATTAATTACAACTCATGACCTTGCCTGTATTTAATAAACTATCTAAGCAGATAAGATGGGATGTAGGCAGTAATTTGTCCACAAACTTGGCTCAACTTCTCTATTCAAACCTTGAGACTTCTTTGAAATTTTATTTTTTAGTTTTTTTTTTTTAAACAAGTAGCTTCAGAAGCCTAGAGCTTACCTTTTTCTGATTTCATATTATCTTTTGTCACATATGTAGTTTTACAGTATAAGTGAAAAGTTTGGAGAAAAACAAACAACTGAAGAACTCCCCATTAAAAGAAGACATTGATAATGTGACCTTTACAAAAAGACAGTTTTGCTCCAATTGCTTGATGGCAGAAACTTTCAGCGTAAAACTGTGTTCTACAGCAAGATCTGGTTTAGGTAAAACGCCTTCCTGGAGGAAAAAAGAAAAATTAAGCTTTTTCTATATACACATTATCTAAGTTTCATTGGTGCCTGTCAATTGATAGCTTTGTAAAACAAAATGTCTGTGCTCAAGCATCACCAGACTCAATCATCAGCAATTCAGACCCCTGCCACAACAGCCCCTCACCATGCGGCCCAGGGGTCAGTCTTTCCCTAGGTTTGTGAAGACTTTCCTCCTGCTGTTGCAAAACACAATATCTATATAAATCTTTTGAACACAAATATGCTAAAACCCAGGATTCCCAGATGACAGCCCTGGGTTACCATGCTGTTGCCACCATTTGTGTAGGTTGGCACAGTGGCAGGCAGAACAGGGACCCTCCACCACGTACACAAAGTGTGAGTCTTGTAAATCCACTTTCCAGTGGAAGTTTTGTTCAAAGCTGTGAGAAGGGCCATTTTTCGTGTCTGTGCACACTCCCTAAATAGTCAGAAAGCAGGATAGATGAACACTTCTTGGTATTGCTGCTGTTTAAGTAACCTATACATTGCTGCTTAACAATATGTATCATCACACACTCCTGCCAAAACTTGGAGCAAATCAGTAATCTCAAATGACAAGTGGTATGCCTTTTCCATCTTCTTTTTAGCTGAGAGGGAAACAATTCCTCTAAGAACAGTAAGAGGCATCAGAACTTTGTTTGACAGACCATATGTAATAAGGTATAAGCTGCCATCTCTCAAGAACAGGAGCCATATGTTTCATTTTAAGGCTATACTGTACTTAGTATGAGGGTTCCCAAGTACTACCAAAACACAAATAATGGCCAACAAGAACACAGACATGGCTCATCAGAACAACCTATGGGCAACTTATTCTACTGCATAGTGTAAAATTCTGCATTTTAGATTTGGGGCCTCTGCAAGGGAAGTAAATTTTTTATAAGCAAGTATAATGAAAAAGACAAAGACAAGTAGTTCACATTCACATCTTTATTTAAGTGTTTACCTACGTAAGCTATGATTTACAGACTGATATTTTTTTGGGGGGAAGAGGGTGAAGGAGGGGGTGGGAACCAAAACAAAACAACAAACAGCAAAAAACCCCTCAATATCCAAACACTGTGTCTGAATCTACACAAATTTTAAAAATTTGCAGAATTTACAAATTAATTTTCAGAGCAGTTGGGTAAATTATACATCTTCCCTCAATATCCACATTCTAAGAACTTTAACAGTCATACAGGCACAAGATAAGATATTTTCTTTGTACAACCACCTATTTACATAGCTTTTTCCAATACACGTGGTTCAGTTCTCAAAGTAACTGCCAAGGTTTGCAAAACAGTGTATTTAAAATACATTTAGCAGCATATAAAATTAGGTAAAAAGGAAAGACATTTTGCTTTAAAAAAGAAAATGAGATGAAACAAATCCATAAGAAAAATAGATTAAGATATATTTCCATCCTGACATTAAGGACATCTAGTAATTACAGAATATAGGCAAAACACTAATAAAATGTACCAATTTACGAGCATTTGAGTTCTAGTCCTGAGCACAGGGTATACATAGCTGCACAACTTTGGTCAACAAGGATAATATGCTCTCATTAACACAAATCATATGGCATTCACTGTTAGCAGGATATAGCCCTGTCAGATATATGTGTCATTAACAGCTTCTTCCCATCTTTTATTCACTCTGTTTTCCTAACAACAGTGTAAGTGACCTTTAAAAATCTTAAAACTGCGTGTTGTAAGCAAAGGCTTATTCCTGGGTAATCATCATTCCCCTGCTACCCTAAATGCAAAACAGCTGATCATACTTGGGAGTGAAATGCAGCAGAGCAATTTTGTTACATATTCCAGATTATAATTTTGAGACTGTCATTAGAGAAGACTGATTTCCAGTTAATTTAAACTGTTACATATGCACACAAATCAATCTATAAGATATAGACATACATATGTGACCACTGAGACACAAGCCATGTTACACCAAGAAGTTATTTTTTCTTAAATACAGTACATATTTTAAGGACAGCAGGTCTAGTAGAAGAGTTCAATCTTATTTCTCAGTTCATTCCAGTCATCAGTGTTTACCTAATAAACATGCAGCAAACTGCATAGAGCACACCTCAAACTCATCAATATATTAATTTATCCCTATAATTTCAATTACTGGCAACCTCTTCACTTGCATCTCCTGTATCTGAGATCTGTCCATCCACCACATTTCGAGCTTTCCAGATCCTCACAGTCCGGTCACTGAAAAACAAAATGAAGCAGTATTAGAGGTAGGTAATTACACTGGAGAGGGATACAGATGGGCTGGGGGGCAGAGAAGCTTTCTTAAAGCTTGAGTGTCTTCTTCAGAAAGGCACTGTTGGCAAAATAAGATTTCTTTAATAAGCAATTTTCATTCCACCTCCAGAAGACTTTGCAGTATAAGATGTACAGTGTTTAAGATTCCCTGACCTTATAACTCCACCTATTAACTTTAGCCATCTAGGCCAGTATAAAAATTATATGTCTGGGGAAAATAAAATCTTAGTTATTACTTCTTTTTTTAGATACCTCTAATACTAAAAGGTTGAAGTAAACTGACATGAGAGAAGAGCTTCTACCATTTAATAACTATACACAAATCAGCAGACAACAGGTAAACAGCCAGTGTTCTGCTGAATTATATAGACTCAACAGGACAAGGCTACTTCATGCCATTAAAAATGTGTGAAGGTTTTAACAGGTTAAAACAAACAGGACCTGAAACATGCTCTGTTTTCACAAGAGGTGTCAGCCTGTAATAAGGTAAAAAAGCACAGAATTGTAAGACCACACAGTCCTAAAAAACAACAAGAAAACCCCAAACAAGTAGAAAGCCACACCAAAAAACTGAAACCCTTTGCCAGATGCTGGAAAGCATAAAGCAGTGTGCTGATGTTCAGAAGCCCCGGAAAGACAAACTGGAATTTTGTACTTTTGGCAACAAATATACAGTTTTAAAGTATGTGTAAGTCACACAGGGAAAGTGTTACAACAGTCTATATAATAATAAAAAGTAAAATATAGAATTAGTCTTGTTCAACACCAATTTATCCTGTGAATGAGAAGTTACAAATTCTTATAAAGTCGTCTGGCCAGCAAACATAGACTTGTATTCTTTATAACACCCACAAAAAAAGCACCAGGAGGCAGAAGTTGAGACAGATTTTATCAAGTATAGAGGTTTGTTGACTTGAACATACATTTCATAAATCATCAGAAATACCCTAAGTTCCATAAACCTTCGCCTCAGTGTTACAAGTGCCAAAAGGTTAGGATTTTCTCTCACTCGTAATAAAAAATACATTTCATATACATGTATGATCTACAATTAATAGTCTTTAGGCAGAGACAGAAGCTTTGACATCTCTACCATTATCTGTGACTGTTTAACCATGAAAACTGGCTAACAAAAGTAGAAAACGTGACAACTTCCAAATATGAAGTGGTCCCACTTCAATTGAGAGAGTCTTGCTTTTGTTCAGAAGGCCATAAGCTTCTGCAATTGGCACTAGAAGAAAATACAACAGCTTTTACAGCTTCTGTGCTCAGACTAAGTGCACACTGCTGCCCTCTCCTGCACTTTCTCCAGAATGAGGTATTTTTCCTTGGTCACATCTCCTGAGGTTTTAAGTATTGAAGTTGCTCATTTTTACCAAGGAAGGAAATATTCAAATCAAGGTTTTTAAAGGACAGTAGGGCAGCTTGCAGAACTTCTGCTATATGTCAGCACTTAAAAGAAGAAACCTGAAAACATGAAGAAAATAAATACATACCATGGCTCATAGAAAAATTCCTGCAGGTCAGGAGTCAGTTCTAGCAGTTAAATAGCCCAACTATAGAGAAAAGCTATTAAGGTTCTTACTATTGTCAAAGTCTCCTTTACATCCTATAGACTGGTGGTCAAAAAGTTTTGATATATACAGCTACCATTAAAGTGTTTTTCGTTTTTTTTTTTTTTTTTTTTTACCATTTACTCCCACAGTTTGTGTGATCATTAAATTACAGGTGATGTACATGTACTACTGAAAAGTTCTAGTATTTTCTTCCTGTGCCCCAGTGGATCATTTTGCTCACTCCCTGGGATGCATGCACCCTGTTTTGGAGACCACTGCAGTAATGTATTAGTATTTAGGGGCATGGATTAGGTCTCCTCATGCTTGCTGTGAAGTGACTGACACGATCTCCTACATGCATTTGCACTGACAGAACTGTAGAAGGAGGTATGGAAAAAAAAAAAAAAAGATTAATGAGAAAAAAACTCACTCTGCTGCTGTGAAAATCTGGCTGGAGTTGGTGCAGATTGCATTTATAGGGCTGTCATGTCCCTTCATCTCTCCAATGGGTATGAAGGTATCCACATTCCAGAGCTTGAGAGTGCCTCCTCTGCAGCCACTGAGCAGAACCGGAGCACCAGGCACCGGGCCAAGAGCACACACCCAGTCTTTATGAGCATTAGGAACTTGCTGGAAAAGAGAAGACAGGCAAATCTCACCAGGTTGCAAAAAGTTCTATAGGAATGAGCACAGAAATGGAAAAATCCCAAGTTCCTAAACCCAATTCCTGTCCTGCAGTAGATCTGCCACTTGACACTGGGTATATCCCAGCCTTGTGGCTTCTCCTTTAGAGAAAGACTACAATTTAGGGCTATCTTCTGTCAAGGTACTTACATGCCATGTTTGTTTCTTTCTGTGAAATAGCATTGCAACACAAGAAGAAAAAACAGTATGCACAACTAACCTGATGTGGAACAGAAATTAATTTAGGATCATGCTAAATCTCCATATGTTCAAATGCATGCTCGAACATACAGTCTCTATATATGTTTCTAAACCATCCAAAACACTTACAAAACACACACACACACAAAAAATACTACTAAAAATACAATAGGGAGACAAGCTATTTCTGTATTTGCTTTTCTCCTTTAGTCTTCTCCTATCACACATTGTAAGTTGTTTTCATGATGCAGCACTTAACAAAAATATATTCATTCTTTATTGAGGAAGGACACTAGGACTTGACAGCTAATTGGGAAAGCAAAGTAGTGCACAGAGCAGAGGAGAATAGAAATAATAGTTTACTGTCTTTTAACGGAACCAAGAGTGCCTCTTCTCCAGTTCATTTTGGTAGGAACTGCTTTGGTTTGCTCTCTCTCATATTATGGGGCACATCCAGCTTTCTAGGATCATCTTGATTTTTTCTATAATATACACTACTCACCCCTCCATGGGCACCCCCTTGTCGTGAGGGAGGAGCTTGTGTGCCCTTGTGAGGTTGGGAGCTCTGCTGGTGGTGGCAGATGCCTCCAGTAAGGTCTCCCATGCCAGACAGGTGACAACTGAAGGGTCAGACAAAGTGTGTCCATGGGCAGGATGAGCTCAGTAGCCTCAGGCAACTATCCAAGGAGAAGGACAACTCTAACTCCAAACCCGGGCAGATGGAGCTCATTCAGCCCTGTAAGGCCATCCATCCATCCATCCATCCAAGTGAAGGATACTCTTAACCAAACCTACGTCCTGAGGACTTCACTGTCACTGACCAAGCTTGCTGGGCCCTGGCAGATGAACCTCAGGAGTAAAGGGTGGGACCAGTTCCACGCACGCTGCTCCTCACCTAAAAAAGCCACAGCGCAGGCTCGAGGGATAAACCCACATTTGTGGGATAAACCCACATTTGTAAAGCCCCTGCAGCAACAGGAGGGATGGAACACCAGGGGAAAGGGGCACTGGAAGCTGCAGAGCCAACCCTGCATGCAGGAGGCTCAGGACATCGGTGGCTCAAGACTGACCCAGGAGATGACAGTCTTGTTCAGCAGCATCCTGAGTGACCAAGCAGCCTTTTTCAAGGAGAGCACTGCTTGCTCCACATGGAGAGGGGCCTAGAAAAGGTGGCCTAACCCCCACCCAGTTGGCTAGCCACAGTAAACAGGTATCTTCTGATGCAGTTGAACAAAGACAAAGAGACAAAGGCATATTCCTGCCTCTAAAGGTGTGTTCAGATTGACTCACATGCTGGAACATCAGAACCATGCTTGATACAATGGACAGTGGGCATCCTGAACATCGTTTTGCTCTAATTGCCCATGAACTGCCACGACTTAACTTTGACATTGCTGTTCTCAGTGAAGTTCATCTTCATGAGGAAGGCAGTCTTAAAGAACGTGGTGCTGGCTACACACTGTATTGGTCAGGCAAACCCAAAACTGAAAGACGCCTCTCAGGAGTTGGCTTCATGATTAAAAACTCCATCACTTCCAAACTGGAAAATCTGCCAGCAGGTCATTCCGATCGCATTATTTCCTTATGCCTCCCACTACACAGCAAGAAACATGTCGTTCTCTTCAGTATTTATGCCCCAACCCTCTAAGCTGACCGTGCAGAAAAAGTCAAATTCTACAGTGACCTGTGTTGCCTCACCCAAAAGGTTCCTGCAGATGGCAAATTTATAATCCTGGGAGACTTCAACGCCAGAGTAGGAAAGAACTATGAAGCCTGGAAAGGAGTACCAGGCAAGCATGGTGTTGGAAACTGTAACGACAATGGATGTCTCCTGCTAGAGTTTTGTGCTGAGCAGCAGCTTACCATCACCAACGCTATCTTCCAACAGAAAGACAGCCTGAAGACAACCTGGATGCATCCTCGATCCAAGCACTGGCACCTCACTGACTATGTCTTAGTGTGCCAGAGAAATGTTTGTGGCATCCGTCATACCTGAGTGTTGCCCAGTGCAGAATGTCATACAGACCACCACCTTGTGTGATAACTTGCCCTCTACTTCAAGCCCAAACCTAAGAGGGGTGGCATCCCAAGGAGGAGGCTCAAAGTTAACGATCTTAAAAAAGATACAGTGAGAGACAGCTTCCAGGTAAAGCTTCAAGCTAGACTTGTAGATCATCCCATAGATCCCTCTCCTGATGTGCTTTGGCAACACATGAAAAATAGCATCCCGCAGTCCTCTGAAGAATCCCTAGGGTTCTTCACAAAGAATAACAAAGACTTGTTTGATGAAGACAACCAAGAGATCCAAGAGCTGATGACAAAGAAGAGAACTGCTCACCAAACACATCTTTCTCAGCCATCTTGCCATGTAAGAAAAGCAGCCTTTCCTCTTGCATGCAGTAAGCTCCAATAGAAACTTTGAGACATCAAGAACAAGTAGTGGATCAACCTAGCAGAAAACACTGAACTATGTGCAGTTATGGGTGACCACAGAGAGCTCTACAAGTGCTCTGGGGTGAACTTGCCACCAGCTACCACAACAGATACAGAGGATATACAGATAAAGAGGAGATACAAGGACTCCCTGAAACAATCCCTCAGCTTTGGCCATACTGACTGCCATCAGTAGTCCACTCTGGTCTCCAATCAGGACACATGGAGACACCATCCCTAATGCTGCTGCTTCCTTTGTGAACACACAGAGAATCAGTCTCTAGAAGAAAAGACAGCACAGAAAGAACTGTTGCTGTTCTTGTAAACCTTAAATCAGTCATAGAAGTGCTTTGTGGCTTGGGTTTTATAGCACCAAGTGAAGTAAGATATCCTAATTCTCGAACAGCAGATTTATTAAATGATTTTCATTAATTATAGAGGACCAACCTTGTTTAACACATGTATGCCAGACCAGGACCTCAGCTTAAATGTCAGAATTTACACTTTAAAGCAGCTCAGCACTGTTCTCAGGGTGGGTGGGATTTCATCCCATTCATCTCTAACAGTCAAGCCTACATACCCCAAGAAAGAGCAACAACAGAAAGTCTGACTGGAAATGAGGGAGGAGGGGAAATTCATACAAGAGAGGTTTAAAGATTGCAATGGGTCACTCAGAGCAGCTGTGCCATTTCTGACCTTGGAGAACTCAGCTGGGCAATCAGATATAACTTGAACAATCAGATATATCTATGAAGATGGCCTTGCTTGGATCAGCAGGCCAACTTCACACTGTGCAACCTTCAGTGAGTCCTTCCACCCTGAATTACCCCATGATTAGCAAAAGCAACAGCACTTCTCTTCTTTCCCTGTGACAATAGTAATAAAAAAATATTTATATTGTTTTGCCAAACGCTCTAGTCTCATCTCCTTGAAAAACACACAGTGTTTTATAGAATTATAAAAGGAAAGAATCTGAGATCAGTTTTATTATGTTCTACTTTTTAAACTAACAAAGGAACATGAAGTATAGAAATTATGAAATGCTCATAAACCAAAGAAAAATAGGAAAAGGAATACAACTAGACCGCTCTTACATACTACCTGCCCCTTGCCCCTGTGTTCTTTCTGATGTTAAATTAATTGCAATGGCAAAACCACACATTGCATAATATTTTAATGAGCCTAAAATGCATGAGTCTTCACTCTTCTTGCAACTTTATTAAAGTCATCCTGAGGATAAAAAAACTCTTCCTGTTCTTGCAGTTGGCCTGTTTTTGCAAACAAGCTGCTTAATATATTTCGCTGTGACAGAGATATGAGGGTAGATGTCTCAATGTGATCACGTGCAGATTTTTGATAAAAAGATAGATTTGAGGTCTTTTTTATTCCTTATATTCCCTTGGTGTGGTTTTTTGTTTGTTTGTTTGTTTGCTTTTTTTGTTTCTTTGGTTTGGTTTGGTTTCCTGTTGTTGGGATTTTTTTCATTTTTTTTGTTTTTTTTTTTAATTTGGGTTTTTTTTTGTTTTTTAACAAAAAAAATTAGAGCAAATATGTTCTAACAGTAAATAGATCATTATGAGTGTGTTGCATACATCACATAATGCAGACATTGTATAACAAGTTGAATGGAGATCATGCAAACCTCATGAAGTTCAACAAGACCATGCACAAGGGCCTGCATCTGGATCAGGGCAATCCCAAGCACTGATATAGGTTGGGCAGTGACTGGCTTCAGAGCAGCCCTGAGGAAAAGGACTTAGGAGTGCTGGTGGATGAGAAGTTCAAAATGAGCCATCAATGTGCACTTGCAGCTCAAAAAGCCAAGCAGAATCTTGGCTGCATCAAGAGAAGTGTGGCCAGCAGGTTGAGGGAAGTGATTCTCCCCCTCTGCTCTGCTCTCGTGAGACCCCACCTGGAGTACTGCATCCTGTTCTGGAGACCCTATTACAAGAAAGACATCAATGTGCTGGAGAGTGTCCAGAAGGGCCATGAGGATGACCAGAGGGCTGGAGCACCTCTTCTGTGAAGACAGACTGAGAGAGTTGGGGTTATTCAGTATGGAGAGGAGAAGGCTCCAAGGAGACCTTATTATAGAATTCCAGTATCTGAAGGGGGCCTACAAAAAAGCTGGTGAGGGACTTTTTAGGATGTCAGGTAGTGATAGGACTAGGGGGGATGGATTCAAACTAGATATTAGGAATTCTAATTAGATATTAGGAAGAAGTTCTCCAGTATGAGGGTGGTGAAATACTGGAACAGGTTGCCCAGAGGTGGTGGAAGCCCCATCCCTGGAAGTTTTTAAGGCCAGGCTGGATGGGGCTCTGAGCAACCTGATCTAGTGGGAGGTGTCCCTGCCCATGACAGGTGGGTTGGACCTAGATGATCCCTTCCAGCCCCAAAAATTCTATGATTCTGTGATTCTAAGCAGCAATGTTTTTTAGAAAAAGAGACTGGGTGGAGTGAGGTAGGATATAAAACCTCTCCAAAAGAAAACATTCTGTAGCCTGACCTAAAACATTGTTTGTTATTATTGTGTTCCCAGTTCAACATTTACCAATCACATGGACAACATCCAGTGGTTAAAATCATGGAGGACAGGCAAGTGCTGCCTTCATTCCAAAGCAAAAAAGAACAAACTCCACATAGAGCTAAAATAGAAGGCTAACCACTTCATCAGAATTTCCTGATACTACATACACTGAAAAGCAAGTACATTCCTAGTGTAAAGATAAAGTATATTACTGGTTACTTTCTTAGTCAGTGCTCTGTGTCCCTATTAAAAAAAAACATCAGTATCTAGGTGACTGGTCATTGTATGATCCTGAACATTTAGAGCCTGAAAACAGTTCTACAGAATGACTGTTACATTAGTCATGATATTTTTTTTCCATTACCTGAAGCAGGTCTTTTTGAGCCAAATCCCATTTCTTAATTCCATTGTCTCTGGATCCACTAAAAAGGTTGTCTCCCATAATAGCAAGTGCTTCAATGCCATCATAATGAGGAGGCTCGAAATTGTGTGTAGGACTGACACTTCCAAGAGCCCCTTCAGTCACATCAAACATCTGAAATAAATTAACAAATGACCAAATGTGTTAAGCAAAATATCTGCCATCTAACCAGCTTGGAAGACACTGCAATGAATAACTTCAAAGGAAAAACTTGGTAAGTCTTATTACAGGCCATGGTACCATGACGTATATTTCACAGAATTTATTTAACAAAAGAAATCCTTTCTTCTTTTCTGCCTCTTGCCTGAAGAGAAATGTTTCACTTAGTTCAGAGAAGACTGCTCTGGGAAGAAGTGCTGCTGTCTGAGTATGAAATACACGATATCTTCACAAGGAAGAGCATATATATACCATGTGGTGAGCTAGAGAGAATGAGCAAGTATGAGAAACATAACTCACACTGGAAAAGCTGTACAGGCAGCTGAAGGACGAGTCAGATGTTTTGACAAGGGCTACATACCATTACCTGCTACTGCTTTCTATGGACTAGACACCTCTGTTCTTGCCTGTGCTCCAAGAATAGGGTGTTAAAACAGATTCCTTAAGTGAGGTCATCTTAACTATATAAGGCATAATCAATCCCATTAGCTCTTTGTCCCTAGAACAACAGTGTGAGCAACCCTGTTTCTTTTTGTGGCAAGCCAAAACTCACAGACCTAGATGTGGAGGAATTTATGAGCCATAACTTTTATAATCACTACCTTTCTTTTCCAAGCAAATGTCAGACTTTGTCCCCTATTATTTGCTCTTCATTGACCTTTTAAAATGGAATACACTTGGCGGTAAAAAAGGGACAGCTTGCTAGAGTAAAAGAATACCTTAAGTCAACCAAAGATATTTTATAAGTTACTGCATTCAAATTAGCATGCATCAGTTCCAATTTTAACAAAAAAGTTCAATAACACATCAGACAAATTAGGCACTTAGACAGAATTGAGCAGTATTCCTGGCTCAGCAGACAAATCTGTAGATAAGACAGTAGTTTCCTGTGGCAGGGGAAAGCAGTATCTATGACCTAACCAAATGCCCCCAAGGGACCAGAGTAGAGAAGCACTGAGAATTCCCAGACTGCCACTCTGAATATACCCTGACAAACCATTTGTACTACCCAAAGCAGCTTGACAATTAGAGAAGCATTCACCTTGCAGAACACTCACTACTCTGCTGCACATACTCATGGCCAAAATATCCCTGGATATTCTAGTCGTATCAGTCACGAAGCAGATGGCCTCATGAAGATTTGTGTAGCCTTCCCACAGTAAGGGAACACGTAATAATGGCAGAAAAACTTCTGTTGACAGCTCTGTTTTCCAAAACCCCTTCCACCTCCTTGCTTGTCACAGGAGTTGGTAGCATGAGAAACTTGCATTAGATGACCACATCCTCTTATCCCCGTTGAAGTTCTAAGACATTATTGTGCCAGGATAGTAGCTCTTAAGTTACCCAGTATTCTGAACCATGCAGAGAAGTTATTATTAGAGTGCCTCTCTTTCACCATACTGCCTAAATTCTCTGGTCTCTAAGCACTGGAATTGCTGATAGGATTCAAATCAATGTCCAGACCATCAGGCTATGCACCAACATCTCAGGCAATCTTTCGAGTGCACAGTCAAGAGTCCAAGAATTGCAGTATAATGTCAAAGAGAAAAACCCACCTCAGTGAGAATGCTCACTCAGGTTCTGGTTCCTGCTCCACTCCCAGATGTGTTTATACATTTTCAATGTGCAAGAAGTATAAAAATGAGAATGAAGGGTCCCCTCTCAAAATAAGGTGAGGTATCTTGCTTATTCTCTTTCATGACTCACACACAGTGAGAGGGTCAGCTTTATGGAGAACATGATATAGAGTTTCCACAGTCTGACTCCCACAAACACAAGACTGTGGGTTCAACTAAGCCTTGGCTGAGGTGGAAAAGAAAACAAACAAACAAACAAAAAACCCCCAAACCCACAAAATATGCACTAGATCCCCATTTCCCTCCAAAACAGATTCACTATCTGTTTTGTGAATTAATCATAATGCCAAGTAGCAGCAAAGTATTGTAACACCACTAGCTATACTTTAAACACAAGTCAGAGCAGCCTGCATGCTAATGAATAAACCAAATAGACTGGGCACCTTGGCTGAAATGTGCTGATTAACCTGAGTAACATTCAAGCAAGAGCCTGGGCTAGACCCCAGACTCTCTTGTGTGGGAAGCACACAGAGTGCCTCTGCTGAGGAAATTAAGTCTGCACTCTGCACTCCAAAACAGGGACACCAATTTAGGATACTTTCAAGAGCTAAATGTTATTTAAAAGTAACATTGAATAAGTAACTATGAATATTTTTCTAAAATTTTTTCACGTGCACCTAATGTCCATCTTACTGGGGATTAAGGATAAATTTAGCTACAGGCAGCCATCCAAATAAAAATAATAAACATTTATCTTTTCAGTGCTAAAACTGAACATTATCATTAATCTAAAACTGATGAAAGAATTTCCATCTTGACTGTCATGTTTCAGATACGGAGTTGCAAGTCACTTCTGCTGAAGCCTGCATTCCATGCAGATGTGAAGAGTTTAAATAAGGAAATACTAACAGCTTACCTTTATATAATGATCCTTAGAACCAGTGATAATAAGATCTTGTCCATTGGAAAGTCGATCTACAGTAAGGCACATAACAGGACCCTGGTGACCAGTTAGCTTTCCTGTAGACTGAAATCTTCAAGAATAAGAGAAGAGATGAAGCTTTGTTATTTTTTTCATATATACTATACCATCTATACCATAGTTTCTGCCAGAATGGATCATTTTATTTTCTCCATGTCTTCATTATTCCTCCCCTGTTTACATATACTCTACTCTTCATATCCATATGCAAATGTTAAATTTATGCTATATGTAAACAAAAGCTTCTATTATGCAAAACAAGAATAAAAATTTTGAAGACAAATCATACCCCTTGAGGTATTATCTGTGTTTTGCATGCATTATTTGAGTGTGGGTTCTATTTGGAAAGGTGCTACTATAGTGTAGCTGTCATAGCCTTACATTACATTACATTAGTTGGTTTTCATCATCTCATCAACAATTACTAGTCAGGATCAATGCACCTGACACTTCACAAGTCTGTTTTGGAGCACCTATCTTTAATGAAACCTTATGGCTTTCCTTTCAACGTGTTTTGTCCTTTTTCCTTTCCTGCGTTTGTCCTTTTACTACTTAGGGAATATAAAAAAGATGAGGAAAGACTTTTTAGCAGGGCCTGTGTTGTAGTAGAACAAGAGGAAATGGAGGTAATGGTTTTAAACTAAAGAAAGCAGACTCAGACTAGATATAAGAAAGACAGTGTTTATAATGAGGGTGGTGAAGCATCAGAACAGTTTGCCAAGAGAGGCGGAAGATGCCACATTTCCCAAAACATTCAAGGCCAGGTTGGACAGGGCTCTGAGCAACCTGATCTAGTGAAAGATGTTCCTGCTCACTGCAGCTGGACTTGATAACCTTGTAACCTTTCCACCCATTGTTATTGCATGGTTCTATTATTTTTCCAATAATTTTTACTGAAAAGATTCACCATAGCATTAACACACATGTAAGTCATGAGCACCTCCATTATCTCACTAACCACCACAGCATGGATTAGTTGATCCATATCTTGACCATATTTTGCCCAAGTCAGGGACATTACCATAAACAGGAAACACTTCATTGACTTTGTTTCATATGCACATATAACCACCTAAGGAACAATCTCTTCTGATGGTGTTCAGTACCTTTTCAAGTCCCACATCCTCACAGAGTTTCCAGCAGCCGCATAGAGGAATGTGCCAGTTGGATTTAGTGCAATCTGATTGATCTGGTTCTCTCCAGCTGGGATAGTGACTGTTCTATTAGTACTTCCTGAACACACATCACCAGGCATAGCCTGGCCTGAAGACCTGGGTACAGGGAGGAAGGAGAGAAAAAAGAAAAAATCATAGGGCAAACTCTCTTTTTATGTATTCACAACCTACCAATTACAATCATTTGATAAAACACCATTAAGCATGAATACAACTTGTTTTGCATCTCCATATTTTATCAATATCCTGCAGTGACTCAGCTTCAACACAAAGAAAGCCATCAGCCCCGAACAATGTACACATCGACTAAACTGTGCTGCACTATTGAATTAAACCTATATTTTTTATCTAAACATGGGCTTCATTTAAATTCTTGGCATTCAAGGCTTAGCATACTTACGTCAATGTCCGAATACACTTAGCAGAATCTCTTATGTCCCACACCTTGATATAGGAGGTTGAGACTGTGAAGACCAGGCTAGTGTAGTTGCAGTATTTTATGGAAACAACATTATTTGGATGACCCCCCAGAGACATAATCTCTTGTCCAGTTACCAGATTCCAGACTTTACAGGTACGATCTGAATAAAGACAAGCAAAAGGAGGAAAAAAATTCAAAAATTAAACACCAAAGAAACTCCTCAGAAAACAAAAAAGTTTGCCAATTCTCTTTAAGAATGTGTCTTGGTATTTTTAACAGCCAGGGAGTAGAATAGCCACAGAAAATCTGTCTTCTTCCTCAAATCTACCAGCTTGCAATGTTCATAGAGTGACTGTACCACCCAGTAGGGAATTTAGTGACACTAGATCTAGCCCCCCACACTCCCACCAGCTTTACAACTCTTAGACCCACAAGGGACAGGACAAGGTGCACAGAGGAAGAATAAAATGTCTCTTGCTCTTCTCTTCTCTAATAGCCAGCTATAGCAGGAAGAATCTATTCAAACTCTGTAGGTAGGTAGCATAGCCAAAGTTGTACTAATTTCTACCTCTACCCCTACACTGAGGCTATTGCTTTGCATTTCACATCCTGTGGGTAAATGTTACAGTGACTGGTTCTATCATATCACTCAACAGATGTAATGTTATTCTTCAGAGTTACTTTCACAACAAATAAGCAGCCAAATACTACCTATTGAAATTGAATGCATATAGATAACTACTGTAAATCCTTTACCAGCTTATCCTGCAAAATGGATCCTCACAATTTTCATTGTGTTTACAGCACTAAGCAAAAATGGAGAATTTCATCACAATAACCTAAACTGTCCAAGCAGCCCCTGTAGGCTGCACAGATGTATGAAGCTTGCCAAACCTTTAGATCCAGTGAAGAGAAGATCATCAGTTGCATCAACACAAAGCACAGCCTTGGTATGTCCTTCAGCTGTATAGATACACTGAAGCGGAGATGATCTGATGCATTTTGAAGCAGGGAATGGGTTAATTATCCCTCTAAAGAAAAAAAGAGAATGTCATTTGGGTATAGTAGCACTCACAAATCAAATTAATTCACTTAAATGTAGGGGGGGGGGGCGGGAAATGACCTCATTTCCTTGCATGGGCAGAACAGCTGAATGCCTTTTATTAAACTATGTAAGAATTTTTAGTATTATAGCTTCAACAACTATTAATGCTGGACTATCAGTTAAACACACAAGAAAACAAAGAAATTAAGACAAGATTCTGAGTATTGGTTAAATGGTAAAACCTGGATAGTGCTAGAAGATGCTTACAGCTCCTGTACTCATTGGACCAAAATTAAGACTACAAATCATGTAAAGATATCTTAGTCCAAATAGAACATCTGAAAAATGGAACAAGTGTACTGCATGTACACTGCCAATTCCAAACTCAGCAGGCATTCCATATCACCTGCATTCCACAGGCAGTTTTGGGGAACAGCTGCTAACTTGTGTGCCTGAGGAAGGTTCCTACTGCACCCTGTCCCCAGTGCCACACGTGTTCTCAAATGGCTAAATGGTTGGATTACAGACATCCCAGAAAATTCTTCCTACTTGTACCTAGTTCTGCAGTAATGCCAAAATACTAAGTCAGCCCAAAAAGACAGAACAAAACACAAACAAACCCCCAAGAAACAAAAACAAAGAAACAAACAAACAAAATCCAAAAAAAACTCAAACAAAACACTGTTCATCACCAAACAAAAGTTATTAGCAAACTAAAATGCCAGGCATATAACTGCATACACATAAACCTCACTGATTTCTGTGAAGTGTAGAGAAGCCTCAAGGTAGTGCCCACATACATAGAACACGAAGCTGTGTCTTGACCCACTTGTAGCTAAGACTCTGTCATGGTCTTCTGGGTATTACACACATAAATGTGAGAAAAAGGAACTAAGCCATAGCCCTGTCTCACAGGAAAAATGGGAGTATCAGATGGAAAATATAAAAATTTCATAATATTACCCAGAAGATTTCTATTTAACTTTGACAATTAGGTGGTCTTCAAAATTATTACCTTGTACATTTTTACTGCTCAGGACATTTTAATTCATTACTCTTCCACAATGCTTTTATAGATTTTACTAATATTAATTTTGCCTTAAATTGTTTAACACTAACTTCCTCATTTTGGAAAGGCATTCACCTTTCAATCTGCACCTTTTTGTGTTTTCACAAATAGAGGGAACAAATTAGTTTATTATTGCTATGTAAGATCTCTATGCTTTTTTCTAACACCACACAAAACTAATATGGTTTTCTCTGTAGTATCCCCCAGTGCATCATGCTGCCTCTAGACTGAATTACTCCTACTGCTCTTCTCACCCATTCATTCCCTTGACAAGTATGTAAAATATATATCCCAGAGCCATTTATCTACTTATGTTCAAGTGCTCCGACATCTACAAACAGAAAATGCTACAAATGACCAGACAAAAACAACCATCACATTATTATTTGCCCTTTGACTGCCCTTCTTTTGATGAACTAATCATCACAGAGTACCAAAATCCTAAATTACAGATTAGGAACATGAATAGGGACATTTCTTTCTTCTTTTAAGATATGTTCTGTCAGAAATACTTAATATAAACCCTACTCATTTATTTTTTTTTTAAACTGGGATTTAATTTTTAGTCGCCAAAGCATACAACTGAACAAGAAAATACAAAAAGAAAGCAATAAGCATATAAAACCTAAGAAAATGTCTGCTCCTCTTTCTTAAAAGACAATGAGAGAAAGAATATGTCTAAGGAAAGGCTTATATCATGCTTCATTTAAAAAGAAAAACCTAACATGCTCAACAATGATAAAGAACACCCTAAAAAAGAAGGAAAGACATGCTTGACCAAAATTTCAAATTTTAAAACTTTTTTAAAAAGCAAAAGGGATACAGTGCACAAGTATCAGGAAAATTCATGCAGCAAAATGAAATTTCCAAATAACTTAATTAACTTCAGGGACAGATGCCAAGAAAACAGAAAACAGAAAGAGAGAGAGTACCTGTGTACCTCCGACAGAGAGGAATCACTTTCATCAGACCTACAATCAACAGTGGTGGAATTGTGAGGAGAAAGAATATAGGTATCAGCAAAGTAAAGCCTCCATTTAAGAAGAACAAGCAACAGCATGGCCAATTCAGAAAAGCAATGCAAATCCAGGTACAGTGTGCAGCATTGCTCAGGATACACTTAAACCCGTGATAATATGGGGTCTTAACATAACACTCTCAGCAGTAAGTTACACCGGTAGGCTGTCTCAGCCCAAGAAGCTTGAGTAACATCATCTGATTCATTCTTATTTAGTAAAAGAAGTAAAGACAACAAAGAGGAGAAAATGCAAACTTTAACCTCTCTACCAGAGTGCTTTTTGAAAATACCAAAAGGAAAAAAAAAGTCTGCACATCAATGCCTCTTAAGCATAGAAGAAACATGTAAAATGTTAATCATAAAAATATGAATATGAAAGTTATTGATAGCCCACTGAAATAAGATTTGCAAACAACCCTAAATTCAAAATCCTTCACCCCTCATTTTCAAAAACATTTAAAAATAAAACAAGATAACACACAAGAAAAAAATGCTCCCAGACAAGAACATTCGCATTAGGTCTTAAGATGTCCTTCGTTTTCAACTGAAGCAAATCAAACAGATACAGAAGTTTCAGTTTTACTTCAAAGTCAGTCCAAAGAAAATGAAAAGAGTTAGGTGGGAGTTAGCAATAAGATAAAGGTAACATAGCTAGGATAAAAGAAGTTATAAGCACAGTTAAATAACTGAAAGCCTTTTAAGCTACTGTTTGGGATGTGGTGACTCTGTAGACCACTGAAAAAAAAAAGTTTTATAAAACAATCATGTAAACAAACGAGCATTTTGTTTTCTTGCTACAGTGAGAAATAAAGGTTGATTCTAAGTTTGAGTGGCAATTCATAAGCAGTGCATAGCACTAATATCAATACTGAAACTTGCGATGAAGACTGCTCAGGTCAAGTACACTGCAACTTGGAGGAAGGCTCCTACAGAAACAGATGCCTAAAATGTCTGGAACCCAAGCTCTACTTCTTGTAAACAAGGTATGAATATAATCTGCTCCAGATCACTGCCTAGAGTAAAGTCTGTTCAGCAATTTGTATAATTTCTAAAGAACTGTGCTCTAGCCATTTGAACATCCCATCCTCCAGGGTGCTGTTGTGACAGCACTTGGAGAAAGACTGGAGTAATCGACTAACTATCAAAAGAACAAGTTCCTACATTGTAAGCTACATCCTACTTTCAAGGGTAAACATGCAGAGAAATACAGATACATCTAAGAATTCTATCATTCTTTCCTATTTTGAGTTTAAGACTACAAATACCAAACAAAGCCTAGAAAACAGGAAACAAGGTTCAGCAGGAAATTGCTATTCTTGAATTTTTACAATTGTTTCATGGAGGTTTAAAGTATTTATTTGAAAACTACATGAAAGAACAATAAATGCCTCCTACTGTCCTGCAGGAATAGGGCAAAATTTCTAATAGATACTACCCTGAGTGCACTTTGCAATTCCCTGGTTGGGGACTGAGGCTTCCCTCTGTGACTTACTTATCCTGCTGAACTGATGTGTTTCCCTGAGAAACAGTAAGACGACTAAAAACATTCATTTCATTACGGGGCCGGCTTGGTGGGGAAGTAGGAGGTGACAGACTAGCCTCTGGGGCTCCAGAATCTGAGCTACAAGAAAAAAAGAACATCTCCTTTAACTGGTTATGAATGGTTAGAGAAGTTAAATGCAACATGCCTCAAAATGTTAGATGCTCTTTTCTTAAGCAAATAAACAAAATTATAATGCTAGCTACAGATAAGTCCCTGGGAGGATAATAAACTTAAGACTACAAAGTGCTGCAGAGTGCAAGATGGCAGTGTTCCAAGTGTATGTGCTATGACTGAAAGCTCCAGGCAGAAGCCACACACATTTGAAATGAAATAATTCTTACAAAACTGCAGTTTCTTAGAGAAATTGATGACTTCCTTTAAAAAACATTTTTCATTTGATTGGTTTGTTTTGTTTGTTTGGTTTTTTTAAATGCTCCAAATGAGTTTTTCTCACAACTTTGCCGAGTTATTTTGTACAGAAAAATGTCCTGTAAAACAAGGAACTCTCACACACATAAATTGAGCAGTGACTAATTTCACTGTCAACAATAAAAACTGTCCTAGAATTAAAGAAATTGGAAATTACAGATTTATTTTTCGAGAAAATATACCCAAGTTTTTTATTATTCCAGAGAAAATAAATTTCAAAGAATCTTACAGTTTCTGTTCTTTTGCCTTTGTCTTTTCCATTGTTTTTTCATATGCTTTTCTCTTTGTTAAAGGTGAAGGCTCAGGTATCTTCTTCTCTGACAGAGATGGTTGTCTAGACCTTAAACAAGAGAAATCATTATCTTACTGCAAGGCCCTTTAGAAACTTGCTTTTATTACATTAGCTGACATTCTCCCACTCATTTCAAATTTCATAGATTTCAACAAATTTCATGCAAAATTTATTATTGTCTCTCGCATCTAGGGACTTTATATGTGTTCTCACATTTTAATATAAAAAAATACATGTTATTAATTTCACAGTTCATCAACATATGAAGAGCTAGGTACTGAAAATGCAAAGAAGATCTATTAAGTCAGTTATAGGAGACTGACTAAAAGAAATAAATAGGCAACTCAAAATAAGAGCATAGATGAAATGGGAAGATCTGACTAAAACCTAAATTTCAGATTCCACAACTTTCATCTGCATTAGACCACTTATAGACATGAAGAACAGAGAAATCATGATGACTCTTACATATGATTTAAACTTTGCATTAACACATTTGTATTTCAGTATCAAATTCAGAATTAGGAAAAAGTATTTCCCATTGATAGCCTGATTATTGTAACACTGCTCCTCTTCATCCCCCTTCTTCATTGCTTTCCATCCCTCCTTTGTCCTCTCTGCTTATTTCACAGAAATAATTCTGTTCAGTCATTGCAGTCTTTCTCCCAGCCTATGACTCTTCATTAAAAAAAGAGCAAAAAGATCAGGAATGCAACATTAATGCTGACTCCCAAATTTCATAATTTCACTACAGTCAGCTAAAAAATGAAATGACACTGGATGGTCTCCACTCTTTTGAACTCCAATTTCTCACTACCTGGGCAATCAGAAATGCAAAATTTGCCTTGGTTTGTCCTCTTTCTCTTGTGTTAAGAGGCGTATTTTTTCTGCTAATATAAAGACCATAAATGCTTACTATAAGAGAAAAAGCAGGTTCTGAAAGTGCTTTTGTGCCACACAACTTTATTAAGGAGACAATGTTCAATTGGCAGGCCACCTGCCTGACACAGTTAATAGCATCTGGCCTGAGAGCTCTACAGGCTCTGGATTTACAGAGCTGCAATGCTTCTCTACATGAGAAAAGTTGTACTAGCTTCCCTTGAGAGGAAGCCTGTGCTATATAAAAATCCATCTCTCATGCAAAATAACATGATTTACCAAGGAGGGCACAAATAAGAACAACAGCTGCTTGTGTCAAATAGCCCAGACTGACTGTTCCAAGTAATCACATCCCCACTCAACACAAGCCCTAATTGGAAAGTGAAGTCCGACCAGTAGGACCTGGTGCCAGGAGCAGGTGCAGATCCTAGAGTCATCCTAGGGTCTTCAGAAGACCGAAAAAGAAGTAAAAGTGATAACTTGTCTGGTTTTGTACAAAGGCCTAGCAGTTAAAGAGAGGCCTCCTCAAGGCCTGAGTGCCCATTTCTCTCTACTCATTTCTCTGCAGGGCTCCCTTACCACTAAGGTACACTTTGCAAAGAACATAAACAATAGTGGAACAGGACACATTCCCTCCTTCTCTTTATGTTGAATCAAGTATGCATTTTGGAATGCAAAAATCCTGGAGTCTCAAAGCAAATCCTAGTATCAGTCTGAACAGCTAGCTCTTTCAGCAAAGATGACAGACTTGGGTTATAGTCGCCACTGCCATGGTTGCCTATGTGTTGTCTAATGCTCAGCAACCAGATTAAATAAACCACACCAGAAACTGGAACCCAGGCTCCTTGGCATTAAACCAGCATCTGCCACATACAGACACATACAGCTCCCTCTTGCTCACTCTTGACCTGCCTTTTAAGTTTTGCATCTTTGACTCACTAGAATGAACTTCCTAAGCATAAATGTAAAAAAAAGAATGTATGTCAAAGGTCTGAGTGAAAAGGAGCAAGATATACACCTAATTACAGGTTTCCAGTGCCCTTTGAGATTTCCCAGTATACTGGAAATCTGAGCAGAACTGGCACAAGACCTACAGGAAACTACACTACTCTGAAATGGTTGCTGTAGATGAGTTGAGCCTATCAGAGGACAATGGCACTACCCACCTTTATAAACAGAAACTGTTGCCCAGGTGCATTTAGGTGCCTCTCTGAACATTATACATCAACAACAGTCAACAATTACAGCGTTAAGGGTTTCCAGAGAGGAGCAGTTTGTTCAAATGCAGACACTTGAATTTCACCTAAGCACATAATCTCTGTCATTTCCAGAGAACGCATATTTTGAATCACTGTTACTGCTTCTACATCTTGAATGCCACTTAAACAAGTGACACAAGAGAGATAATGTTTATTGCTTATAAGACCACACGCTGCTCCAGAAGAATGTATTTTATTACAAGAGATGGCACTAGAAGCCCGTGCAGGAAGGCCACAACCTTTCTTCAACAATGACCAGTTACCAGCAAAAATAGAAATACTGTACAAAGTATACAGAGTTCTAGTTTTGAAAAAGCATCTTAACTACAGCGAGGAAGTCACTGCTGACCGATTGTGGGCATTTTTGATCCCTTATCTGCAAAATATTGATCAAGACCAAACCAAGAGATGTGAGGCCTACCGCCAATCAAAATTATTTACTGGCAGCATAACTCTACTGCTCACAGAATTTGGAAAATCATGTTTGCCTCATTGTTGGCTCATGGTACATTCTAGAAAAAGGAGTGAGACAAAAGTTGGTATTACCTGAGTCTTGGATGCCAGGTCATAACCCTGGATGTTTTAAATCTTGAAGCTCCAAAAGTGTCTAGAGATCTCACACTAACTGCTGAAACAAGGGGGTTCCTCCACCTATCCTCACCCTCAAGAACATTCTTTCCAAGCAGACTGAACTTGTAAAATGCACTGAAGCCATCAGCATGGGTTAATAATTGCTCTCAGTAGTGTTTTATTGTTTATGATTGCCACCTCAAGCACATGCTGGAAATACACAGTAAAAGTAATAAAAATTGCCAGCGTATATTAGATGAAGACTGCTGTAAAAATATTATGCAAATAGGACAGTGAAAGATGCATAAATCCAGAATCTGTAAAATGAAGATACCTACAGGATAAAGTTTTTCCATTTCACTGAACATGGCAAGCGCAGTCAGTTTATGCGTGAGTTTGCACAATATCAGAGCTAGTACCTAAAAAGCCAAGAAAAAGGTCTCTAGCAGAGAATGGGTATTTACCAACAGTGATATTGGTAGAAATAGATAGAACAGTAAGAGCAGTGGAAGAAAAGAGAGTGCATGTAAGAGATATATGCTAGCCCCACAGTGAAAAAAAATATAAAAAGAATTTGGTTCTGTTTGTCATCAATTACTATTTTCAATTAGGAAAGTTGTTCTGCAGATAAGTGCAACCCTGGGAATAGAAAGGAGGATTCATAATCTCCAAAACATTCCTTTATGCTTGTATGTTCTATTATTGTATAGACTTTAATTTTAAGCATGGTCCATATAAGATGGCTCACAGAAAGATCTTACTTAATAGCTAGGACCATAAACAGATACTATTACTATATTATATGAAGTTTTTGGGTCACATTTTTGGGGTGGTTGGTTTTTTTTTTGTTTTGTTTTGCTTTTTTCCCCTGCTGTTTACAGTATTTCCCTAGAATCTGTGTTTCCCACAGCACTAATAAAGCCAAGTATCCAAGGTACTAGATGGATTTTTTCCTGCTATTTAGTAACAAGGCTACAATAATTTTACTACAACATAGCAACTTAACAGAACTTTTATCTTCAATAATAAACACATTACTTACAACAGTGCAATGATACTTTCTAGAGTGGTGATGGTTGAAAAGGAGTTACTTAGTAAGCTTCAAGTGTATTAACCTCTTTGTAAAGTTAAAATAATAGATTACAAGAAATTGGCAACATGCATTTTTTAAAAGCGAAGGATAATTAGTACAGCATGGCCAAACTTACATGCTGCCTATCTTAGAAGGTAAGCCAGATGGTGAGGGAATAAACTCTCTGTCCCTAGCAGAAGTATCATTTGTGTCAGCAACCATTCCATTATCTTGGTTTTCTGCAACTGATGCAAGAGGGCCAGCCAAAGCAGAGTCTGCAGCACTGATGTCAGAGGCTAAATCACTGCTGTCAGCATACAGCAATTCCATCTGGGTAGTGGTCCTCCGCCGGGCCTGGAGACAAATAAAAACCAAGTTGCAACTAAAGCAAATTCATGGTATGTGTCAAGAGTGCTACATTTAAGCTTATCATGGGCCAGAAATTAGCATCCCCCTTAATTCACTTGGCAGCTATTTTGGAAACCAAATCAAGGAGTCACCTCCACTCTTTTGCAACACTGTTAGAGGACTCAAGTCAAACTCAATAGAATGAAACACTGACAATTGGTTTCCAAGGATAACCTGTCAACCAACTATAAGTGCCTGTCAGTACTACAGGAGTACAATATTACACTCCAAAGGTTTGTCCAAATGAATTGTTATAAAGCAGAGGAATAAAGCAATCTGTGAATTTAAATAGCTACAATTACAATATTGTGAATTCTTACAACAATGCTTATTGTGATATAAAACTCTGCTTCTTACTTATGTCACTTAAAGTACTTTAGGCCAACATGATTTTTTGTAATAACTCCACATTACAAAAATTTGAGAGCAACAGAAAGCCTCACAAAGTAGCTTTGCACAACCTTTATGCAAAACATTCTTAATAAAACTGATCAGACATGTTAAATGTGATGATGCTGTGAAATTAAGATGTATTCCTCAGGGAAAGAAAGGCCAGTGGGGTAGACATAAGTGCAGTCTGAATACAGCCATTACAAAAATGACACTTATTTGATGCCAACATTTTTGGACCAAGCTCACTCAGCTTCCCTGCCCAAAGAGCACCAACAAATGCTACCAATAATGCAACAGCTGACCTAGACATATACCTCCAGAGCCAACTCTAGTCAGAAGAGTTGAAGCTAAACTTTTTTTTACTTTGCAAACTTGGTTTATGCTCCTATGAGCACAGATGCTAAATTGCAATCATACACATTTCCAGTTCCCACTGCTTTTAACATTAAACTGCAGACAGCTTAGATATATTTCTCCAATACCAACAGTAATTAAGAGCCTGGAGGTCAAACTTCTATTTACTTTATAAAAGTTCTTTACATCTCTATGAGCACAGAAACAAATTGAAAACAATAAGCATATTCACAGTTCCTGGCATTAATATCAAACTGCAGTCTAACTAATAATCAGCTGCAATTAAACTCCAGTTTGCAGTGCAGGTAACTGGAATAATGTTTCTCTTTCAGAAGCTATGAAAGTTCAACGACAAATTTTTGAAAAAGTACATTTTTATCATCACTTCTCAGAGTATCATACAAAAGCATATTACATACAAATCACATGAATGGTATGGCAGTTCACTTTTTGCATGTCTTTGTTCATTAGTGTCCCTAGAGCACAGCAAGAACATTCCACAGAAGGTGTCATTATGAACTATTATTATCATAATTATACAGCTTACCTTGCTTTTGGGTTTTACTTCACCACAAAGCTTCAAAAGATCTGAAGATAATGAACTAAAAGAAAAATTTCATCACAGTTAGAAACAAAATAGGTATATTTTTGCAGAAATGTGAATTTGTATTTGATTCTTCTTTCTCCTGAAATGGTGGGCAAAATGAAACAAAACAATGTCAGAGATATCTTCTAATGGACATATAATTAATTACAAAAAGAGGAAATAACAGCATCTTTTCTAGAACTAGATCCAGTTACATGTTAACAGAGACTGCTCACCTTCCTTCTGTCCCAGGACTATGCAATGGGGCATCCTCATCAGTACTATCTTCCAAATTTTCTAGAAAATTTCCAAAATAATATGTTAGTCTGTCCACCTACAACAGGACCTGCAGGTTTTAAGTGCTATACAAAACAGCTCAGGCAATGTTGAATATAGATGAACAGAATATGAAAGGCAGGGACTTTCAAAATATTTTGACTATTTGCTACACAGTCCCCATTGACTTTTCCTGGTATCTGAATTAAGTTCTCATACCATCTAAATAAATCATACATCTAGGCATAGTGTCCCAGATCTGGTGCTCTATTTATTGTAGCAGAGCAATGGGAATGACAAAAAAGCAGAAATAAATTCTACAAGAATTTGTAGACAGAAGATAAAGCAAAAGAAACTGCAAGACAGAGAAGAGATCAATGGCAAGTAAGGATGTTGTGCCTCCTCTGTTTTTGTAATCTTCTTGCTCTAAGACAGAATCAGCCTGGCTAGAATGAAAAATAAATTAACAGATATTTAACTAGCTAGCGAGATGAGGCTCAGCCTCAGCTTATATAGGATGTCACCATTTGGACTGACAAGAAGCAAGTACTTTTTTAGTATATAAGCATTTAGGTTTCAAACAGGATGACATCCCCATTTAATAATACAGAACTGCTTCCTAATGAGAGACTGATTGGCTGTATTGAATTTAATTGTAAAGTGAAGCAGTCCAACAGAAATGGTTCTGAAGTAAAATGGGTTCACAAACCTGACCACAAAAGACAAAGCCAGCATGCATGTCACACACTAACACTGGAAAACACCAGATTCACTTGACTGCATGCAAACAGCAAAAAACATTAAGCTGAGACAACCAGTCCAGGGCGTATTTACAGTCAGTTCCAGTCTGATGGGAAACTTAACCTGCTAACTTCCATGTCATTTTACTAATACATTTTAAATATAGTTCAAGGACATGGGTAATACATTCCAGCAAGCCAAGTACCTCATTTTTTAACATACTCATGAAATTTTAAGGGTTAAATCTCATGACATTCAACCACACCTCTTCTTTGATATTAGAGAGGCTTTAAGATTATTTACTTAATTTTTGCCAGAAAGAAGATAATATGTGCAATGCACAGAACCAATATATTTGGTACACTCATTAAAATAGGCTTGTCCATGTATGTTTAAGTTGAAGTGGAGAAAGTGAGGAAAGATATATAGTTCCAAGTTATGAGAAGGAAGGAAAGAAAATGCCATGGGTCTGTATATGCTACATCTAAAAATGTTCCCTCCAAAAGTCAAAAGCATACATCGATTTAACACCAACAATGCACTTCACAAGTACTCAACTGCTGTACTAAGTTTTGAAAATGTAACCTTAATTGCCGAAAATACAACATTATAAACAAAGTCAGAAAAAAGGCACAAAAAATAGCACTGTGAACTATTTTTCTATACAAGGTAAAAAAACAGCATCAATAAAATAAATGCATTTATTAAAAATACGAGAGTCATATTTTTACATGTGGTGATGTTACTCATCCCCTTCTCAAAGAACTTGCTATCAGCTTTTACTGGCAACAAAGTAGAAAGTGTTGGATAGCCACAAAAATAGGGATTTTATTTACAGGCTCACACTCACACGACCTAGCATCTATTGATATTTTATTTGCTTGTCTGCAATTCAGCACAGGAAGACTGCAGGTAGAAACCAACACAGAGAATCAACAAAAAAAAAAAAAATCAAAAAAGGCAGAAGAGCAAGTTTCTGCAAGAAATTCTGAGCAAGGAAAGATGAAAGGAACAATAAAGTTGACAAAAGAAGTACTGCTTGCAAGCTTTGGCTGAGATGACTGCTAATAAACTAATGACTGAAGAACAGTGGAGAGATTTTCTGATGACAGTACTGATGGGCAGTACCAGAACAGCTCAGCCAGAGAAAATTATGTTTGACCAGTCCTCTCAACATCTGCATTTACATGTCTGTGAGGCACATCCATGAACATCCAGATGTCACAGGTGGGGCAGAAAAGCAGCTCCTATAGTTCTTTGTAAGAGTCACTCCAGCAACACCTCAGGACTCAACTTTGTGGTCACATTAAACTCTTCACAAGAGCAGGTGGGATAGCAAATAGCAGTGATTCATCCACACACAGAAGGTGTACTTTCAAGACCCATTCTGAAGGTCAAAACGTGAACCCATGATGTGCTTCACTGCACTGAACCCTTTTCTTAAGCCTACACTTGAATGGAGGTGCCCAAACTGGGGAATGCCCAAACATAATTTGTTTTAGTTGGAAAGGACCTTAAGGATGATCTAGTTTCAATCCTTCTATTGTGGGCATGGACACCTTCCAGCAGACCAGGTTCCTCAAAGCCTATCCAGCCTGGACTTGAACTACTCCACAGAGGGGGCATTTATAACTTCTCTGGGCAACCTGTGCCAGCATCTCACTATTCTCACACTAAAGAATTTCTTCCTAATATCCCATCTAAATCTACCCTCTCAGCTTACAATGGTTACTGCTCCTCCTATCACTCCATGACCCTGTAAAAAGTCCCTCTCTCCTGCTTTCCTGGAGGCCCCCATCGTGTACTGGAAGGCTGCTTTAATGTCTCCTCAGTGACTTCTCTTCTTCAGACTGAAGAACTCCGACTCTTTCAGCCTGTCTCCACAGGATCATGTCTGTGACCCTTCTCTGGACTGACTGCAACAGCACCATTTCTCTGTATTACTCCCAGGCTACCTGTCCTTGCTTCCACCCTCTGCAGGCTTCCTTTTTGTGGTTGAGTTTGTCCAGGAGCTGCTTGTTCATTCGCGCAGGGCTCCTGGCATCTTTGTCTGACTTCTCCTTTACTGGGATGCGGCAAGCTTCAAGCCAAGTGTATTCAAATAGCTAAGAACTTGTGACGATTCCAGAGCTGAAAGCAGGCATCAAGGTAACGGTACACAAACACCTTGAAGTGCAACTGCTCTGCTTGGGATGGGGCTGGTTGGGTGCTGTCAGGCAGCCTTGTGATATTGGTTCTCAGGATCTGGTGCCACCCACTTGCACCCCTGGGAATCCTGTCAGGTTATCAGGGAACCCCTGAACCAACAGAGTCCACGCTAAGCAGCTGGCAGTCCCAACCTCAAAGCCCCACTACAACAGTCTCTGAACTCCTTGCACCACAACAGTTCTAGCCACCAGTGATCTACAAAATAGACTATCAACAGTTTGCATTTTGGCAGTCTGAGGTCAGTACAGAATATTCAGCAGAGACACACACACAGTTCAGTTTCCTTCCTGTAATGTGTTAGCACAGTCCTGACTAGCATGGGTGCTTTAAAAGCCTCAGTTCATGCTTGCAAAGTGTTAAAGAACTTCCTTTATAAGACATACTCAAAAAATTTTTTATGATAGATCTACTGTTGCAATGCATTTAACAAGTGTCTTTGCACTGCTCCAAATAATGTTGAGAAGTAAAAGCCTGTCGAAAGCTAAAGAAAATGCAATGCCAACTTCATGGCAGGAGAAATACTGCTCTCACTCCAGCAGGGGTGAACACACACACATGCACACACGTTAAGGGTCTATTTTAGATACACTGTGTTGTTAATAACCAGTGAGGCTTCTGAGCAAATACTGTCTGCATGCAGCAAGAGGTCCTGACACAGATCTTCAGGTGGGTGTCACCTGTCAGCAAGTCAGCAAAGTTCTCATTTCAGATGATGATTTACACACTTGCAGGCAGTCCTGTGCTTTTGAAATGTTTCAGATGCCTGTGCAAACAAGCACAGGACAGTATAATAGGATTAGAAGTAATACAAGGCAATACAAGAGGAATTGTTACTAACATCAGGAGTATTTTTCATGTTTCAAGCATAGCCAATTTTGTGGCTAGAAGCAAGAAGAGAAAATAAGGGAAAATTATTTGGGAACCATTTAAAAAGCAACAACAACAAAAGATTCATCTCCTTAAAATCAGTGAAGACAGAAACTACACCCAATTGAAAAAGTGATATATAATTTGCATCCTGTACAATACTTACATTGCAAAATAAGACACAAAAAGCTATAAATTACCTGCATGTTAAGAATTACTTTTTTTCAGATCTAAAAAGATGAGCAGGACTTTTCAAAACTACAGCAGTAATAAGATTGATTTATGTGGTCTGAACAAGCAGCTGAGCCATAAATTTGAATTACAGCTGTGCTTACTGCCTTCCCTTCTTATTTGACAAGTCTAACTAATATGAGGGCTATGAAAGGTTTCAGAAAGGAGGAAATGCTCTGTAAGCTCATGATATTCTGTACATTTACAAAACAGTTCATGCAAACTTCACACACTCACAAATTCTAAGATGCACCAGTTAGTGAACATGAATGAATTAGTAACTCATGCAGCTGTACAGTACACAGAAAGCTAAACATACTTACCCAGCGGTATGCTATCTAGGTCTGTGTAAACAACAGCAACAAGGAAACAAAAGCAACACTCCAATCAAAACATATCCATTTATAAAGAGAAATTAAAAAAAAAAAGGTACCCAAATGTATTCTAAGTTTTTCTTAATATCATCTAATGAGAAGTAGAATAGATGCCGTAAAAGACATAAGATGCCATTTTCAAAATCACTAACATACAATCATTGAACAAGGTTGTATATTTAGAATTTCACATTCACATACCAAATTTTAAATGTATGGTCTTTTGTAAAAAATAAGCAGATTCTTTGAATTTTAAGTCCCAATAAAAAAAAAACTTATTTCCTACATTTTACTGCCAAAGGGATAGACATATAAATTACACACATGCACATCAATTGTGAAATAGGATCTAAGATGTTAAAATACAGCATCTATTCAGAAAAGAAATAGTCTAGAATGCCCAGTAAAGCATGCATGAAAGCATGACATGCATCTGACTATTCAGAATACTAAGTCATACAATTACCTTGCAATGCATGACCCAGCAAAGCATCAAGTTCAGGATTTAACTCCGCTTTTTCTTTTAGCATATGAAATAGCAGCTGGTTTTGAGTAGCACTGGTAATTTCTGTCTGTTTAAGGCGTCCCTCAAGAACTTTGATCTGAGCTTCTTTCTGAGCTGCTTGGAGACCCTAGGAGAGAAGAAGAAAGACAAATGGGTTTTTGTTACAAAATAAGAATTGGCAGAATGTTTTAAAAATTACAGGCACAAACTAAATGAACACTGTTACCTTCCTCTTAGATCCTAAAAATCAGTTGTCCATTCAAGGTACAATTCATAGATTCTTTGTATTTATTTAAGTGTAGCAAACATCCAAAAATGAACACCTCAGTTTTTCACAAGTACACAATTTTTTTTTTTAAATTGCTAGCTATTATACTGTATGACAAACAACATCAAGAACCCCAAGCAACACAAAAAGACTAATCTATCCTACAGAATTATTCAGTGAACTTTCATCTTCTGCTGAAAGAGTTCATGACCTAACTTAAGAGGAACTAAGGGAACTTCCCTAGACTCATGAATTAGAGGAAATTTTTTAATTTCTAGAAAACATAGCAAAGGAAATATACAGTGAATGGTTTCCAAACAGAAGAAACAGTACGGAAAAATGGAGGTACAACATGTGTTCTCCAAGACTTGTAGGAAACTGAGGAACTTGAGCACTAACACTTGAGGAAGAAGTGTAGTACTATGGACTTGTACATTAGATTTTAACTTTCTCATGAATGAAAACAATACAGGAATATACATATTTTGGATGTAGAAACATCACCCAATAGACAATAGGCATGACCAATTTTGCAAGAAAATGTACTTTCAGTTCTTCTACTTTTTAACTATTTAGTAGAAAGAGGTGAAAAAGTGAAAAATTTGAATATTCTGGAGGTTTTTATCACCGTAAGGAGAAATATGAAGAAGTCAATATGATCGTGGGAATTCTCTTTTCCTTTTTTTAAAAGCAAACCCCCCCCCCCCCAAAACCACTAACTTTCTTGATTACCTGCATAGTGATGCAGCAAGAATGCAAAAAACGAACAGAGAATTGGTCAGAAGAACTGACTCAAAGCCCATTGCAACAGCCTTGAAATCTTTCATTTGATTCAGTGGCACAGAGTATGCCCCCTCCGAACTGCAATAACAGCAGCAGTGAGAGCTATAAAATGCTAAATACTCATTCTGAAAATATTACTTCAAGTCTTAAAAAAAAAAAAAAAGCCCTTATTGCTGTACTGAAAAGTGGAAGACTGAAAATAGTATACAATACATCAACATATTTTAGTCTGATATGTTTAAGGAATTGGCTGAGACAATCTTTAAAAAAGACCATGAGTATTCTGGAGTTTACTGAAAAACAAAGCACTTTATTTGATTATGGAAAGTTAGTGTTCTTATAAGAACCACTTGAAGTAATTAGTGAAGTAGGATCAACTGCATGTTGAAAAACAGGAAATTAACTGAAGGGGACAACAGATCTTAGCAGCCTTCGCAAATGTGACTCAGTAGTAGTGACCCGTTTTGTTCTGTCTGGCTTACTTTTCACAGCATAATTTCACATTAATTAGTATTTATTGTCAGCACAACTCTACTCTCAGGTCCAGACATACAGACATTTTATTTAATGCATTACCTTATTGATACCCATCGTGAGGAAATGATCAAGCAAATATCGAGCTTCTGTCAATGTGCAAGCATTGATTACTGCTGTTACATCCAAGGTCTCTCCTTCCTCCTATATGTGAAACAAACAAAAAAACCCCAGTCAGATGGTACAAAATATGTAAACTTTTTTTTTATTGATTACAAGCTTAACAGAAAACAGAAACAGTTGATGATGCTACAATATCGTTCAGTTCATCTTGTTGGTACCTTTAAACTATGTTTGTCAGACTTATTTTCCAAACTGTCCCAAACACACCCCACAGTACAAACTCTGAAGCCTTTCCACTTTCTTCCAGTGTTTCAGTTCCTTTCCTATTAGAAAGCTCTTACAGACCTCCAACTTAGACACTTGCCTTCTACAAGTTAAACTACTCCCATTGGATGCAGAAACAAGTGCATTTCTTCACTCTGCAACATTTATGCATTTGAAGTATTAAGCACTCTGGTAATGTAAATACTTTACTCATGTAAAGTATGTAATGTAATGTACTGCATATTGTAAGAATTTTCACATTTGGATTTCACTGCTTTCAGTAATACTCAATTTTCTACATCAATCATAATAGACAATTTCCCTTTACTAAATTACTATTTGAAAAATCAACCTTAAACAAGCATCTTGGCCTGAAAAGGCTCTTTAGTTATAAAAACCCTCTGTTACATAATTGAAAATATACTAAAATGCAATATAATTAATTTATATAAATTCTTACACACAAAAATTAGTTGCATATATTTAAAGTATACAAAAACAATACAAGAGAGTGGAAGAATATCAACAGCTGTCGAAAGATGGTCCAAGCTGTTAGCCTTCAGTCCCAAGAATTATATTAATTTAATGCTATCACTAGAGAAAGCATTTGTTTTGACATTTAAATGCTTTGTAATCTTAACTTGCATTACACTATTGATCAGATCAGAAATTTCAACTGCATTAACATTCTTCATTTCAGATTTAACCCAAGTTTTCACCAGTTTTAACTTCCTAGTTAATAAGCTGTAAATAATAATAATATTAATAATAATTATTATTATTATTATTATAATCTACATTTTACATTTGACCTACCTTTGCTTCTTCCATTTGCATAATGTTTGCCTGACAGTCAGAAATGCTGTCATTAATGTAGTCTATATTCGCAGTTAGTGATTCCATCTCTTCATTTATGCTTTGGACATTTCTCTCTGTTTCACTGCCAGCCCCATCTTTGATGAGCTTCTCCCTCTTCTTGGAAAGCTTTTCTCTTCTTTTTGTAAGCTCTTCACGTTGCTATTTCCCAAAAGACATAAGATTACATAAAAAGGAATCACTAAACAGGGCATGTTAGCACCTTTTGTTTGCTTTTGGGTTGGTTTTTTTGTATTCTTTTGCTCATTACACTTTAACATATCATGATTTCTACAGGAAGAAGTTATACAGGTGAATATACTAATACATATGCACATGATTCGTCTGTCCCTTTATTTTACTAAGCACAGCAATCCCATGGTCCAAATTCTTGCTAGAGTTGTTTAGAGCTTCTTCATGGACAGGGATGGATTCCAATCATTTAGCCCACACCACCATCCCAGTAGTTCATTTACAGCTCTCTCTATTTGATAAGACAACACGGGGTGTGTGTAGCAGATCACCCACCGTAAGTAACCTGTTCATATCCGTCTCCATGTTGGCAATGGTCATCCTCTGCATGATGATATCTGTCACTCTGCGTTCCAGCAATTGCCACTTCATCCTGGCTGCCCTTGAGGAGTAAACTCTGCTGGTCACTGCTTTACGCTGATATTTTTTTCTGTCAGAAAACCAAGAGAGCATACAGCTAAGACTAAAGTAGTCCAATTACACATTATAATGTGGAAAGAATCAGGCCAGAATACAGTTCATGGACAACTTTAAAAATTCTATAAATAAATGCAGGATTTCTTGCAGCTTTTCATTGCACCCCACAGCTACCTGCAGCCAGCCCTGAAATCTACTGAACTCTTAACATATTTTAAAAAGAGATTTCAAATGCTGTGGCATCTCACGTGATGCCCCATTGAAATAAAATGCAACTTAAAAGTTGTTCCCTATTTAACAAGGGGTTCTGCTTTAAACTACAGTGGAACTACCAATACACCTAATACATTAAATGGTGTTTTACAACAAGATGATCTTTGTACTTAAGAACACTGCAAGCATTGGACCACCAAGGGCATTTCTCTTTCAGAGCACAGTAACTGGATTTTGAAATTTTGGGGTTTCTAAATGTGACTTGTTCTTTAATGTCATTTTATAATACTCCACACTGACTTAAAGCCACCAAACTCAAATTGCATTTGATAAAGGTAAAATGCCCACTTTAATGAGCAGTACATGCTAGTAGTTTAAAAAATAGCTGCAATAAGTATCATCACATCTTATGCTAGGGAGTCCACAAGATTTTCAGTTCTCTTGAGAGTGCTGAACAGTTTTAATCCTTACCCTGTTCCATTTGTTGTAGTTACTGATAATGCTTGAACTCTTGCAACTGGAATTCTCATCTTCTGCTGTGCTGATGTTTTTGAACCATCATGCTCAACTGATGAGCTAGAACTTGCTTCCTGTATAGGATGCTCTGGCAGGCTCAGCTTCCGACCTACTTTTCCTGCCACTTTATCAGAGAGAGGCCTTACTTGCCGACGAAGGGCTGTAACCTGAAACAGAGTGCAGAGACTCAATTACCACTCCCCAAAACTGTGTTCTAAGTTACAGAAATGCAGCATCATTCTGTTTTCAAAGATACATTGATATATTGTGTTTTAACACAATACCTCTTCAGTTTTGCGACGCAAGATAACTTCTTGATTTCTTTTCTGAGCTTCCAAAAGCTTGAGCTGATGCTGTGAAAAAATAAAAGCAGCGTATTATATTTTTTTTCCATTATCTAAGACTACATTCTATTAACAAGACAACCTTTACACACTAATACAAGTTTGCAAAACCATTGTGACTTGAAGTGGTTGAGTCTCAATTGTTTCTCACTCTTCCTAACGCAGAACAAAAGTGTTCCACTCTACCAATTCTCTATCAAATAGAATACTTGCATGCAAGCAAGATGGTAGTTGCAGTTTGGTTAAGATTCACTAATAAAAGAAATAGGGATATATTCAATAAGCCTTCTATTTTCTGTTGCACTTACCATTTAGAAACTGATTATGATAGAATTGAAACCAAATTATGTGGGTTTTGACTGGTGAAAATACACAGGTACGTGCCTGCCCCAGCGAATGCACACAAATATGGTGTGTGCCCACAACCAGATGAACATCATAATGAGAGATACTTATTCCAAATAGAAGTTCTTTATCTGTGAAATCACCTCTCGTTTGCGTTGCTCCTTTTTAAGCTGTGCAATTTCTCTATTTCTTCTGGATTCAGTCATTCTAGCTTTCTCCTGCTCTTCTTTCATTTGTTTCATCAATCGAACCTGTGAAGAGGCCATCAATTAGAAAAGCTGTTTATACAAAGTGCTGTTCTCTGCCCCCACTCATAAGAAGTTTCTTCTTCAAATTGCCATTTTCCAATATATTACAAGCTATTTGGCAATTTACCTCCTCCACCTACGGCATCTTCTTCACTCAGTGCTGAATAATAGCTAACAAGCAGTACAAACTTCTCTCATTTTCAATACTTGTATTTTTTGTTCATTAATCCTAAAAGCCACCCCTCTTCCCCAGAAACAGCCTAGTCTTCATACTGCTACCCTAGTGTTCACACTTCTGAACAGCTGACATCATGAACAGGGTTATCTGGTAGATTTCAACCCATTTTTCAGTATAACACTTCAATGTACTGAAATATACCTTGGTTTTCTTCATCTCTGTCACCTCCTGCTGCAGTTTCTTCAGCTGCTTTTCATATTGAGATTGATTTTTAAGCAATCGTGCATGTTCCTTTTGTGCTGTTTGAAGTCTCTGCAGTTCTTTATTCATGGCCTGGAGTTTCTTTTCGTATTCTGACTTGATTTTTTTTGCCTTTTCTTCTGAATAGGTCTCTACAGAACCTAGAGTAAAAGGGAATTCTTAATCTGCTTTTGTTCAGGATATTTTCACTTTGCCAGCCACAGCAGATGACTTCCAGCATTATCTGAAATATCTTTGAAAAATTTAATTTGTCTCTAGCTTGTCACCTGCACTGCTTCAAATTTTTCACCTTGTATTTCTTCTTGGATAAGATACTAAGTATTAACAGTTTCCTTCTGATTTTTTTTTTTTTTTTTTGCACTAGACAAAGTGTACGTAAGAGTACGTAAAACACAGAGACATACATGGTTATTCACACACATATATATGCAAGATCATAACAATAGTCCCAAGAGCCACAAGTCTTATATCCCTTTTTTGGCACTCATCAAATGGGAATGTCTAAGGATTAAAATGGAACAGCAAAAGCATATTAAGTATATAAATATAAAGCACATATAGTATTTTTTTAAAAAAGAAACAAAAAAACCCAAACAACACTTCTCCCCATTATTTTCCCAAAATTCAACTATCTGTGGCTTAGAACTTCCTAAGCCTGAGTTAGCTTTTCATCTCTATGTAACTACATACTTCAAAAAGTCTGCTCAGTAATGTATTTCTGCAAGGCCAGTGATACTAGTTCTTATTTTCATACAAATCAAAAGAAAGGGAGGAGGGGAGAGGGGATAAATATTTTTAATTCAGGAACTATCTTAAAATGAAAGCTCCTAGAAAACTAGAAATGCTTATTCAACCAAATCAAAAACCTGTAAGAAGCAGTATTAAAACAAACAAACAAAAAAAAAGTCCAAATTAGTAGAAACTAGAATGAGTAAAGTATGATTCCTTGGCATTATGGGTACAAACCCATTTATGTTTTCTGCAATTTCTTAACGCATTTGAAAAAGGAAGTGAGAGGAGTAACAAACAATTCAATTTGAATATTTTACACAGCACCTACATTTAAATGATTTTGCGCTTCTTACCCAAGTTTTGAAGAACCTGATCTCTTTCAAGCTGAGTGTCTCGAATCTTATGTTGTAGCATCATCAGTTTCTCTTCATACTGTTTTTTCAGCGTTTGCAACCTTCGCTGGCTGTTCTCCAGCTCATCTATCAGTTTTTGCTTAATGGCTATTTCACAGGTGATATTTGCCAAGTCTGCTTGATAGTTTTCTAAAACAAAAATATTTGAGTTATTAAAAATAAAGACTTCTGTTACCGCATAACTAAAGTTGACTACTGGCAGACTACAAGCGGAATTTTCCGTCCTCTAGCTCTTTGAAAAATATACCAAAAATTCTGAGACAAGAGAAGTCACCTCAATCATGGAGGAGGAATGGTAAAGGCAATTAAAAAAAATAGGAGGAAAAGGTAAGGAAAAGCACTAACCCACAAGCTAAGTTTATAAAAGTTCAATAATTTCTTTAGTCCTTTTTTTGCTTAAGATTTTGTTCCAGAATAAAGACGTCAGTTAAGAATTACTTTTTAAGTTCTGCAGCTCCTGATGATGGTGTGTTAGTCTCAAACATGAAAGACCTGGTTTCCCCAACTGATGTGAGAGAACAGTCTCTGACTCTAGCAGTCTTAATTTGCACGCCACACATAACCCAGCTGTTAAGCTTTTACATAGAGTCACAACCTCTGAAAATGAAGAATGTTAATGGACTTCCAGCCTTTCAAAATTACCCATTTCCAGGTTAGCTGAATGGAAGCTCTCACCTTCGTGATTAGTCCCAACACATAAAAATAAGCTAGTACTTAAACCTTACACTTTGGATATTCTAACTAAGAAGAAACATGTTATCAAACACCTGATGGCCTGTGGGCAATTTTAAAGCCAATACAGGGGCACTTGATCCTGTACATATAAAACACATGTATTGCATGTTTTGGCACCAAAAAAAAACCAAAAAAAATTACTGGACACCATCCACAGAGAATTATAGACAGTGGGTTGACAGCACACTATCTTGCCTACTAAAAGCAAAGGAATGAATTTTAGTACTTGTAAAATTCTACAAAATATTGCAGTGACATCACCTTTTTCATCAGAGTCAGAATCTGATTCATCTGAGCTTTCTACAACTTCCATGTCATCTTCATCCTCATCATCCTCCTCTTCTTCATCATCATGATCACTTACTTCCTGAATTTCCTCCTACAAAACAGAAAACAAAGATATGGATGCATGCCCACACTTTTGCATTCCCCAGTCACTTCTGACTATTGCCATGTCACAGGATTCATCTGACCCATTCCTAATCTCCTTTCTGTAACTTTGTAAATCTTTTAAGCAGACAATAAACAAATAAACCAAACACTTCTACATACTTACTGCTTCCAATTCATTATTCTCTCTCTCCGAAGTTCCTTTTTCATCTCTCTTCTCCTGCTCGTTATCTGTGTTATCCTCTTTAACACTAGCAGAAGAGGCACAGACACAAAATATTCACAAACTGAAATGGCATGTGCTTCCCATTCCCTAAACCAGTAAATTGTATTCCAAATAGAGATGAAAGCTTAGGAAGTGTACAGGAAGGCTTAGGAAGTGTAGTTAGGCAAAAATACAGGTTGTTGGGCATGGGTAAAACACAACTTCCAATCTCTCAGATAAAATAGTGCTTGATTACTCTTAATCTTGGCTTTCACAATAATATTCATTATTATCATGTTGTTTTAGGACATATTGCACAACTAGGACAATCAGAATACACTTCATTTACTACAGCACTACCCATTTTGCATGGAAGTTGCAGTGTACCCAGAATAGGCTTTACAAAAAAAAAAGAAAGAACACTGTGTGCAGATACAACATGCATTTCAGGTACTACTACACTCTCAAGCTATAACAAAAACCTAATGTACTTACTGTCATCTCAAAATTTATGTATAAACCTTAAACAATAATCTAACTTATCATACTATAAGTATTCCTTTGATGAGTTAACTACTTTGACATCAAAGAAATGCTCAGAACAGGCATTGATACAATGACAGAGTTAAGAATATTTTTTTTGCAATAAGGCTGTCCATCCACAAAAAAATTTTCCCATCTATTAAGATTACATTTTAGCATATTTCTGTGCTTTTTTTTTTATGCTATGGCTCACAACTTACTTAAAAGTCACTTATCTCCATATTCTTTCCTCTCTTGGTCACTAAAGAGATGGTTTATATAAATTACAGCAAGGTGGGGTTTTTGTTTTAAAGGATTGGTGTATTAGCTATTAGAAGTCTTAATGTTATTACTTGCACTCTTGAGACATCACATGCAAATGTAAAATTTAAAAATCAGTGGCACTTGGGAAATGGCTGTGGACCAAATGTCTGTCCCTCTAGCACTACATGTGAAAAAATCCATCCCATCCCCAATAGGTGGGAAATTGTGATATAACTCTGTAAGATGCCATAGTAGGTAATAGAGAAAAAATGTGGTTAGGATTGCATAAGGTGAAATCCACCTTACCTAACTTCAGATGCATAAAAGTTTGGCAAGTTATGTGCTGTCACTGACCAGGCAGGGTAACTAGAAATGCACATCTTCCTCCACTGACATCAAAAACATCTCAGAGTCAAGATCTAACTCTTGGACAAATCCAGTACTCAGTGCAGAGACAAGAAATGTTCAGTAAATTCAAGACACTATAATTTGGCAAGTAACACCTAAAAGCCTTTTCTGAAACACAGCTCTACTCTGACGAGTGCCAGTTAAGTGACACAGCTTCCACGCACATGATTTTTCTGTAATACTATTTTTCAATCTGTTCAATGATAACTTGTCCATTCTGCCCCACTAATCCCTAGTGAAAATAATTCCAGCTACTGCTGACCATATGTGAGGCAGGAATCTTCTGCCTGCACTGTGTGAATCTACACAGCAGCCAGGGAAGCTGGAAGTCAAAAGCCTAACTAGATGAAAAATAATTACAGGAAAAAATACCAAACAAGATCACTGAGCCCCACAGTCTCATTTCCACAGTTCTTCATCTCAGCCCACAACACGGTCTGTTTAATGTTGGTTAATAAACCTAAACTATAACATATTTTAGCTGCAATCTTACTGCAGATTGAGGCAAATCCCTGGTTTCCCTTCTGCCTGCACACAGCATGGAGCTCACCACTTCAGAGAATTCATGTTCTGCCTAAGAAAGGGGAGAGACAGGAGGAAGGCAAGCCAGCAGCTCTCCCAGGCAGGACTGTACTGCTTAATTTGTGTGCTACTGGTATGTGGATTCACATAATCTGCATTAATTCAGTTGAGGGGTTTTTTGATCAAAGTGGACAGCTGAAAAATAAAAGCTCCATTAGTTGCATTTTTAATGACAGCATATTCCTCTTTTTGGAGCCTTCAGTTCCTCTCTATGGTAACTGCTTTGTCTACTGCTTTGGCTGAAACTGAACAGAAAGAATGGCCAAGCTTTTCAAAAATAAAAGCAGCAAACATAACTGAGGTGCAAAGGTGCCAAATTTTAGATGTCATACACTGCCTGCTAGATGCTTCTCACCATATGAGCTCCTATGCCTTCCTTCTGCCTTTCATTCCACAGAGGCCGTGCAAGAAGTAAATTACTTAATTCTATAACCATGCCCAATGCTTGCTCAACACCCTTCAACCCCACAGTCAACCTCAGTTCCATAACAGATGTTTCTTCCAGTTAAAGCACTTGTTGAAAGTGAAAACACAGGAAAGAATTTTGAAAAGCCAAATTAGCTACTCTGTAAGTATGTAAGAATCTGCCCAACGTCTTTTCATGTATGACAACCGGTTAATTGAAATGACAGGTAATTAAAAACCTGGGAAATATTCCAACCTTCTTTCTTCTTGACTGCTTTCCTCAAGTTTCTGTAGCCTTCAAAAGCACGAGGTACAGTATTGGAAGGCCAAGCCAATGAAGGACAAACCAGACAGTGAAAAGCAAAAGTGATAAGAAGGTAAAAAAATGATATACAAGCTTGTGGAGTTTAAAATGAAATTTTAAAAGATACCATCAAGAGACAACAAGTAGTAAAAAGGCAATACATTTTGCACAGTTGGAAAGTAAATAGAAAACAAAGAAGCAGCATTTGTAAGTTATCTAATCTGTCCCTGTTAATAACCGTAAATTCAAGTTACACTAAGGAAAAAGTTTTAGATAAGACAAAGTATTTCAGTTTGAGAATTATTTCTAACATGGATTTAAAAAAACAAGAACCAAAACCCAAAAAAACTTAGTTATAGAAAAAAGGCTCTCTCCTTTTTTGCCACTTAAAACTGGCAGTAATATACCAAAAATTGCAAGAAGTACTGCCACTGAACCAAAGTTGTATTGATATTCCTCAGGAATGTAACAGGAAAAAAATTAATGCAAAAACGTTTTATGTCTGCTGATAACGTATTGTGATACAAGACAGTAATCCAAGTTTTTCAGTACTAATATTCTGTATGATATATCCCAAACAGAGTTCATATAAAAATGTTCAAACTGCATTTTTTTTTTGGTTTGGGGTTTTGTTGTTTGCTTTAAATAAAATACAGAAAACTGCAGTTTATTATTCTGGGATTCAAAAATTACATGCAAGCAATTGCTTGTTATTTTTTTAATAAATTAACAAAAATGTGAATCAGAAGCAATGAGATGGGCAAAGTGTTAGTATTTTTACTTGCACTTTCTCGCCTTGGACAAATGTGGATTTATCAGTAAGGAAATGTCTGTATGACTTGCATAAGTTTAAAGATGACAAATTTCAACAGCTACTGAAATTCCTCATTCTGAACAAAAAACAAGAGTTTTGTTGCCTTTTCATTTGTACTGCCTCTAACCTTTCTTCAGTATCAGGTAGGAGCTAACATAGTAAAAGCCATGCAATATTATCATTAATTTAGTTAAAAAGAAAGTTGTGAAAGTCAAAAGACAACAGGAAAAAAAGGCAACCAGGTATATTAGGCTGACTAACAATTGAAAGGGACATGGAAAGCTTGCTCTGGGGATTCTGGCAATTCTGTGGGACACTCCAATCAAGCAGATATTGCAGCAGCCAAAACATTACTGTCGTGTAAACTGCTTCTGATAAACGTTACCATAGATTCTTCTTAAAGGCTACAGATACATAGCAGTACATACCTGCTGCTCATTCAGAAACTGGCTCTTAGGTTTTCAGGCTAGCTCACTACAATTTAGGTAAGTTGCATGTATTTAAAATTATGCAGCTTTCAGCATCTGATCCACAAAGAGAAACAGATGAAGAAAGATAGTAGATGGGGCAGAACTAGGCTTACCAATGCCATTTTTATAGGAAACTGTTAGTTAGACAACTTTAAACGAACAGCAACCCTAAAAAGAAAGAGTACAGCAAAAGCAGCTAAATGCCTGTAGAAGACAGAAGTTCAGCAAAGAATCCCTACCAAACTGAGGGGTAAAGTGTCCCTTCAAAATACATTAGCATACTCATTGTCAATTCCTGAAATTTCAATAGAATAAAAATTCAGTGATTTATCCTGAATACAGACTTTGTATTTCATTATTTAGAGAGAACCACTCTGCATGTAACAAGTATGACCTACTATTTGCATAACCCCTAATTTCTAACATTTCTTAGCTTATAAATATTTATTACAATGCAGCCTGCAGATAGGCCAGTAGAGAGATTCAAACCTTACCAGCATTTTGAAGAGCATGATCTCATTCTACAGAACACAAGACTAACTTTAAGATGAAGGATGGACCATCAAAAGGTCTTCTCCAACTTAAATTTTTCTCTGATTTTCTAATTCTATAATGCTAGGAGAGAAAAGTGATCACAAAAAAATTATGGTAAGTAGTCCCTACTTCTGGGTCAAACAACTTGACTATCCCATTCAGAGCACAATTGTCCTGATGTGAGCAACTGTGACTGGGCAGAAAAGCTTCTTTCAGGGAAAAAACCTCCAAACAAGCACACACCAAAAAAACCCAATCAAACAAACAAAAGCAAAAAACCAAAAAAAAACCCAAACAAAAACCACACAACATGAACAGTCTGTTTTACTTACTAGTCGACAAAGGATAAAACTTCCAAATGTTTTTTAAAGTGATCATCTTCTACAGCATACATCTAATGCACACAGTCCTGTGTGCTACGTAATACTGAGATCCCAACTAACAATCAGGACTCTCTCTAAGCATGAATTTAAATGCATCCTTTTTTAGAAAATACGGTGAAATATGAAAACTCAAATATCTTGGGTTTTGCATTTAAAAAACATATTGAAGAGTTTGGCTGAAGAGAGGCCAGAGCGTTCACTGTGCTGATTTCACCTAATACTTCCATCCTCCCCTCAAGTTCCTACACTAAATGTACCAAAATCCCCACAAAAGTATGTTTCCTGAAAAATTATATGCAAAGGAAGAATCTAGTCATTATTTTAAATGTTTGTTCTCTACAATTATCAGTATTTGTGTGGTGACTGGATTTATACATATGGGACCTCAAATTGCAGGTATCACTAACTCAAAACTACTTCATATTTCAACAGTCTTTAAGGCTTGTACTGTTTTAAGTTTTACACTTCATTTATGGAAGAAGCCTAGAGGGTCGTAAGTTGAAAGAGTAATGGATTAGAAGCATGGAAAATTTCAGGGAAAATTGAAAGATCTCTAATGGAATCAAAGTCTTGGAGTACACAAACAGATCATTGCTGTACTAACTGCTGTCTCAACAGGCATTTATATTCATGTTTATGAGCATTTCAGTAGATAAGAAGTTGAAGAGCAAAAAACAGCAAAGCATGATGTTGCAGAGAATTAGGAAATTTCAACTTAAAAACATTCATAAAAACAGAAGATGGAGCAAAAGAAGCCATTCCAAGAGCTACCAAAGAATTCCCAGCTATTCAGATTATCTTTTCTTCAGAAAGCGGTTTCAGTTTTGAGATATGGTTAAAAAAAAGTTTAATTGGTTAATTTCAGATACATTTTAAAAAACTAAATATCAAAATTTTTGGAAAGCACCCATGCTTTTATCATAGTTAGTAATTATAAGAAAAAAAAATTCAGAGACATTCATTCTACAAATACTGCATACTTGACTGGAAGAAAAGATTCCAAAGAAAAACACTTAAAACTTCAATGTGTAGATGGATTTGAAGAAGCAGCAGTTTAGGATCCAAACCCACACAGCAACAATGAACAAATTTTAAAGTCTCACTGGTTAAATAAAAATACACAGCTTTACTAAAAAAGAGAAAACAAATAGCATTATAATTCATACACCACCTCTTTTTCTTTTTTCTTTCTTTTTTTTTCAGCTTTTCCAGATCTTTCTTGGCTATATCTAGAATTTCCATTGTCTCTTTCTCTGATGAAAGCATGGAAGCAGAAAATGCTGATGGGCCACCAAAATACGTGGATCTTGTTGACGCTCTTGACAAGCTACGTCGAAGATTTTCATTCACTGCTTCACTTTCTAATAATTTTGCTCTTCAAAAATAAACCCAAAAAAGATAAATCACAAGAATTGCTAATGCATGAGATGTATATTCCTGAGCAATGCATTACATTCAGTTTAAACATTTACAAACCAAGGTGAAATAACACAAAATACATTGAATCATAGAATTGTCTAGTGGTTGGAAAAGACCTCTAAGATCACTGCATCCAACCATCAACACACACAAACACAAAAAAAAATTTTTTTTAAATCACTGTGCCCACTGGAGCAGGTCCTGAAATGCCTCTAATGCATCCAGGAATGGCAACTCCATCACTTCTTTGGGGAGTCCATTCCAGCACCTGACTACTCTCTCAGTAAAGAAATTCTTCCTCATATTTAGTCTAAAACTCCCCTGGTACAACTTCAGGCCCTTTCCTATAGTTATTTATTTGAGAAAAGTGCCCAGCACCCACATCCCTACAATCTTTTTTCAGGTAAGAGAGCACAAAGATCTCTCAGCCTCCTCTTCTCCAAACTAAACATTCCCAACTCCCTCAGTACAATTTCCCTCGATACAAATAATAAAGAAATACAAGTGTAGTAAAGCCTTTGATTACTTCATTTTACACAGTGGCTATATATGTATTTTATATATTTCATATATCTTAGTGAGAATACACACAAATACAAATGTCTGTATAAATATATACAGAGATAAAAGTACAAATATATCTCTTCAGACAGTGTATATACATTACACAAAAGCTACACAAAGCTTCTAGTACAAACTGGTAATAGGCCAGATAATCCTTTTTTCACATGATACACCTCCAAGAAACAGAGAAATAAAAAAATCTAAAATATTTCATACTTATTCTAATTAAAAGAAAGCAGTTGCTTTTCATTGATATGAAATTGTAAAAAGTAATTTCTCAGTACTACCATTTATACATGGTTATGAAGTCACATAAAACAATTGTTCCAAATTAAGCTGTCCTTTGTGCAACAATATCAAGATATTATTTAGACATCATCTTACTTTCATTTCTGTTGTCAGCTTCATCTTTAATGTGTGAATTTTTTGTGACCAAGAACAACACCAGATGGTCTTTACAGCTCGAGAACCACTGTACTAAACTAATCCCCACAGAGGAAAATAGTAATTACTGGCTAACAGTTTTAGTGGTTTGTTTTGCTTTTTTTTAAATAAAAATAGTTCAAATACATATTATGTAAATACCTGAGATCTTCAATTTCCTTGATATAATTATGAATCATGTTGCTAATTTCTTCATTTCCTTCTCCTTTGAAGGACAGAGAGGAAGGGTGGGGGAAGAGAAATATTGAGAAAGGATGGTAACATTTTTAAAACCTGAAATACAGCTACCAAGCACAAGGTGTCAGCAGAGAGAAAGTCATATGGGCTACATGTTAAGATCTTATGTGGTATGTAAAATTTATTTCCACCTTAAACTGCATTAAGTGTTTGGTTACTCTATGTAATATGATCAGGATTACTAAAAGTAATTTATTCTGTTTCATTTGTTTTTCATATTAGCACCTTTTACCAACACATCCATCGTAAATCAAAAGTAACCTGACAAACAGTCCGAAAAAGAATAATCAGCCCATTGACTTATCATGACTGCATTGTTCTATGAGGTGATAAGCAACATTCACCCTTCTGTACCCAGGTCCTCATCCAAAGCAAAATATTAAGTCCATAGATGGGTAAGCACAGAAGTAATTCCTATCCAAAGGTATTATTTCACATTGTGCTTAGTCCTAAATGAATGGCAAAATCAGGGTGCACGACTATTTCTTGTTAACAGAAGTCCCCAGAAAGAGGAAATAAGTGGATGGGAGGCAATGTCTGCCAAAGCATTAGTGTTTCATAGGCATAACTTTATTCCAAGAGACCCACAAAGCAAGAACATATCACTGATTTAAGATCATGAACTTGACAAGCAGTTTACACACATTCCCAATGCACCCACAGCATACCTGCTCTGGCTAGCACTTGATTGGCCTGATCACTCATGAGTTGTGTTATTCTGGCTCTCAGTGCATCAATAGTCTCTTGCATTGCTTTAATTCTAACACGCAGGTTGTTGTTTTCTGTTTGCAGCATTGCATTTTCATGAAACATGTCATTGATGCTTTCAACGCCTTCTTCATCTATAATCCTTTTACCCTTATGAAAGTAAAGATATTTCATTAATAGTAAGGCTGACCAACACATGAAAAATTTCTAACTTGGCAAAAGCAACCCACAAATTATTTGAAATTCCAAGTAGATGCTCATAGAGGAAGATAACGGTCTGAAAAAATTAAAAACAATGGATAAATTAATGGTTTTCAAAACACTGAGATCTGGCCAACATATTTGGGTCCTGTGTAATTCCACCTCAGCGTGAAATACAAGTTTTTGAAGAGGTTAAGAAATAAGAAAATAATTCTATATAAAATCAGGACCTTTTTCTCAAAGATAGCAAAGGAGGAGAACACTGTTTGGTAACTACATTTTTTGCTGAAAACAGTCTTTTTAAAAAATTCAGGAAGAAACTGGCATTGTGTAGTAGAAGCATCAATTGTGCAATTTAAAAATACATTTTAAAATCAAACTTGTTTAGCTGCCTTGTAAGATTTTCAAAGCCATACAGAATAAGTGTACACATTCATTTCTGTGCCAGTCTAAATTTTGGTCTTTTTTACTCTGGAAGTGACTATTTATTATTGTGGGGCATGATAGGGTCACTTTTTGCCTTTGAAAAAGCAAATAGCATGCACCATCTGTTGACATCATTGACGTTCATTGATGTACCTTTTCTTTTGGGATGCCATCTAAGTTTTCTAAAAACAGCTGGTAATTAGAAGTGTTGTTTAAATTTGGGTTGCTGTTCAAGATTTTTTTTTAGTGTCTGAAGTAGAAGTAGCCAACAGAAAAAACAAGCTGTAGAACAAGAGGCATTTTAAAGCAGAAGAAATCCTTAGAGGATAAGCTTACTGTTTTGTATTCCATGAGCTCCATCTGTAGCCGTGCAATCTCACTGCGTAAAGCATTTATTTGTTGACTGGCCCTATCCTGATTAACCATCACCTTGTTCTTGATGTTCCGTGCCCGATTGGCATACTTCAGTGTGTTCAAGGTTTCCATGAAGTCTCGATCTGAAGGGCTCACGCATGCTATCATGAGTGTTTGACTGGAAGGTAGTCAGCATTAGCATATCAAGAATAAAAAGAGCAGAGAAGTTAATCAGTTTTCAGGTTAAACAAGAATAGTGACTTCATAACATTCGTAAAATATTCCTTGATCTAATTACAGTAGAAGAGTCTCAACCAACTGAGTTCAGCACCTTTTTATCTTTTATCACCCTAGCATAAGATAGGAGATGCCAGGTCACTAATTGTTCTACATGTAACATTATAAAAGCATTTAATTGGTGCTCCTAGAAATGCTTTTCAAATTATATTCACTTTGCCTAATCATACATAAACTGAGGTTTAGGAACTTAAGAACAACCTGAAGACCCAGGCAGTGATTTGGATCATGCAATTATCAGGACTGAGTGCTCTACTTCCTGAGCTGCCCACCTACATAACATGAAAGTTGCTTGAATCCTCAGCTGTCCACACATTGCCTAAATGTACCTATTGTCTACCTCAAGTTCTGTTGAGGTTCAAACTGCCCGACTTCTCCACTGCAAACTATCTCCTCTTCTCCAACAGGAGCCCAAAATCTAGTACCTACTCTTAGAACGTATGGCTACAACTGTATTTATTCCATGTTTCATAACTCCACAAAAAATAGCAGGAACCCAAGTTCTAGGTCCAAGAGTGCTATGAATAACCATCTTCCTTTCAGGTTCCAAAATATCCTCTAGCCATCCCAGCATGGAATATGCAGGCTGAGAAAAAACTCCCTGCTCCAAATGAAAGACTGAGCAGACAGACCAGGAAGAACCAGTGAGACAAAAAAAAAAGGCAAATTTTTTTTCATTCCATCCAAGTGGATTCCATCAGTCAACAGATGGAAGAACCAGGCCTTCCCGCTCTCCCTGGAGTACAACCATTTCACAGCTGAAAACAGCCTAAAGTGGTCAGAACCAGAGACCCAGCTGTAGATCATATTCTGAAGCTGTCTACATGGCCCAAATCCTCTATAGAGTGAAAAACACCTGCACTTCATGGACTCAGTACTACTCTCCAGACTTTAGAGGAATTTGCTGCTCTATCCTATAAACCTTAGGTGGCTGTGTCAGCAAGAGCACACTGCCTCCAGTGCAATGGAACAATACCTGCACTAGGAAGACTGGATTCTGATCTTCACTTTCTGTAATTTCAAACTGAGACAAGCAAATTAATTCTTGCAACCCTTTTACCCACACCATACACACTGGGAAATTAAACTGGGAAGAGTAACTAGCCTGAGGATACAAGGAAGATTTGGTTTCAGCAACACTTCCTCAGACCTCCCATGTACCTTTGTCTCAGTTCTCCAAACTGTTTTAGTCCTCAAGATAAGACTGTGCAAAATTAAAACAATTTTATAATTCTTACATCAGGAGTACTTGTGCTTTCAGTTGAGAATATGATTACTTTTCTACCCTTCAGAGGACTGGTTTTGCTAGGTATCCATCTTAAAAACTAATGAACTTGAACTCCACTTTCCTGTCTGAATTGTATAATGGTCTACTTTTTTTTTTAAATTGTTTTACTCCCGTTGTTTTACCTTTATTTTTTTTTTTTTAAATTGCCCCCCCACCACATAAGTTATGAAAGTCTTCCTTGTTCATATTATGTGTTATAAAACACCAAAACTCCATATTCCTACTTGAATAATTCAAGAAACAATAATTAAATGCTGCTTCACAACTGTTACAGTATTATATTTACAATCAGGATTATGGTGACAAGAGTACAGAGATACAAGGCTTTCACCATCATTAACTCAAGACTTATTGCAATCTAACTTGAATCAGTACTAGTAAATTTGCAATACTTAGGGTACAGTACAATAATGTGTAGTGAAATACTTAGGGTGGAATTTTGAAGGCTATTGACATGCTGACAAAAATCTAATAATCTGAATTCCCAGAAGAAAACACACATTTATTAAAAATATAGCTTTCTCACACTTTTTTCTGGTCAAAGCATGGGTATTAAATTATTCAAATTGTGTTAATACGTGTAGTATTTCCTTAACAACAAGATGCTAATCTGACATGTCTCAGCATACATACAACATAAGCAAACACTAGAGAGGGGGTGGGGAAGAGAATGTGGGGCTGGGGGAGTGGAATGGTGTCTTTAAATTTAGCATCAGGAAGAATAAATCTGAATATCCCTGAAAACAGTGAGGCACAGCATTACCCATCTGCACAATGTACACTAACCTATGCGGTTGCTGCTGAAGAACAGGAGGGGGAGCAGTGGAACTGCTAAAATGGGAAAATGTTTTACATGCAGAAATAGTATTTTTTAAAAGTGCAAGTTTAGAATTGGTTTGAAAACAATGCTCAGTAGCTGGTGCATTTGATAAAATTTAGTGAAGAAAGGCTACTTATGGCTTTTTTTTTTCCAGAAAATGTTTAGAAGAGCTATGCTCTGTATTTCTGCTATTTATTTTTTTTCCTAACTATGGGATTTCTTCCTCCCTTAAGCACTTCTGAAAATTCTAGCTTTTATTTTACCTGTTTTGTCTGGGTCTTTGCTTTTCCTCACAGTAAAGTGCTGCAAGTTACTACAGTTCACTCTCCAGAAATAAGAGCACCAATTTAAGAAGTCTCTTCCACTTCTCCCAATTCTTTTGTGACATGCCTAAAAAACTCCTGCCCTCCTAAAAATAGCAGTCACTGGTGTTGGATTTCACAGAGGAATAAAAGTACTACCTTGCTAAAACAGTCAGCTATGACTTAGAGAAGCCAAAACCTCTCTCCCTTGTCTGTGCAGTAGGTATACAGAACAGGTTCATAAAACTAATTCTGGTGGTACACTGGTTTGTTTTTGCTAAGCACTAATTCAACATAATTGGACAGATGCACAATACTCTGAGATACACAACCTTTACAAAAAGATGATGGTGCCTGCAGTAAACTAACTCCAAACTCCCGTGCATGGCAATCAGAGCAAACAACTCAGTGCCATTCAAAAAAACCCAACCAAACCCAAAACCAACCAACCAAACAAAAAAACACAAAACCAAACCAAAACTCTGAGGGAAAACTCATCACAGCTTTTAACTGTGCTGTAATTAATAAGGCTGTAACACAATAACAAAGTTTACCATTTATGCTATCTACAGCTTGAAGATGTCTTCATGGAAAGGACTTGTCCTGGAAATGAAAACTTCTAAATAACTTGAAGCCTTACATCTAGTAAAGCTACAACAGCACTGAAAAGAACAAAGCAAAAATCTGCTTTAAAATCTTTTGCCTGCATTGCCAGAATTTTCTATCATGACAGTAATTTATCTTTGGAACCTCCCTCCAATAAAAAGAGTGGCTATTTTGATCACAATATTTATTTTCCTTTCTGAAGATTATATATTAATTCACAAGGAAATATATAAAATGTTCTAGTTTTCATACCTGTTTCCCCCAAGAGAATCTTGAAGTAACCTTGTAAGCTTTGAATCCCTGTATGGTACATGAGTTGCCTTCTTACTTTTATCTCCCAGTGCACTTATTACATTGCCAAGTGCCAGCTATAAAACACCAAATCACATAATTCACGTTAGATTGCATTCCCAAGAAGTTTTATTTTAAAAACAGCTATAAACTGCAGTCTGCATGTTGTGAAAACATGAATCTACTCACGAAAGATAAATATATATATATATATAAAGATTTTTACATTCCAGAGTAGACATATATAAGCTTCAGTTCTATCAACAATAGATCAGTTTACTTGCAGCCTGGTAACTGCAATTGCTAAGTACTTTTCACTATGTAATGATATGTCAGTCACAAAGTAAATTCTGAACTATTTCGTGTAGCAAGCATTTACTTTTGATAATTTTCAAAGCTGATCTCTACTTCTAGAAGTAGCTATAGTCCTTTAAAAATTAATTCTATCAATTATGCTAGATCTAGAATAAAATATGGGGCATTAATATGAAAGAAACCCCAGACCTTACAGATAGGAAGTAAGGAGTGCCTGATGAAGATTTAACATTTAAGATTTGCTATTATATAGTCCACTGGTATCTTATTTCATTGCTAGAAGAGTCTAATTCATGTTTATAAAAAAACATTTGGCTATAAAAGTATTTTAAATATACAACTCCATATATTTCAATCGTATGCCGAATGAAAGAATATTCCTCTAGATGGCACCCTGTAACAGCCAGTTCTTAGCCAGTTCTTTTCTGTCTTGAAAATAATTTCACTGCATCCAGCAGTTGAGCAGCTGCCTATACACCACATTCTGTGACTACTCTGAAGTGTTTAAAGCACTTTCAGTCTGTTCCCCAAAGCTGAGGGCTTCCACTCACTGTAAGTGAAAGGTTTGTGATAATAAAAAAACTACTTTTAATCAGACCGATTTTCACCTTCACACATTCTGTATTCCCCTTTTGTTAAGGATACCTCTATGTAATCTAAACCCCCAAATTTCTGTTGGCTTTGTGTTGGTATCAATTATGAAATCTTTCTCTTCAATATAATAAAATCAGAATAACTACATAAAATAACCACTCTCATGATGGCAAGAGATTCACTAATAAAGTTCTAGTTGCAGAATACCTCCCTGGCATTACATATTAGACCAGAAGAAAAAAGCCACACTTTCATACAAAAATAAACACATTTTGCATCTTTAAAATATAATTACATAGAATCTCTAAACAGACAAGTAGCTCAAAACAAAGGCATGAAACTACAAACTCCACTGATAATTACTGGCTCTTCTTTTCAGTATAGTGAAGTAAAATATTCAATATAGTTGATTAAAAAAATTAAAGAAAACCAGTGCATAGATGCAAAACCCCATTATATTATGCTGGAAATTAAAAAAAAATATTTCTACTTAGACGTGTTTGCCTACCAATGTTTTACATTATGTTTCATAAGTGTAATAAAGAACCAGAATTTACTGATTGTCCACATTTTAAATGTACATATTCCTTGTAAAATGCTTGTAATGTTGTCCAATTGTTTAGGTCTTGACATAATAAAAAATAAAAAAGTGGAATGAAGTCTACAATATTTTTTAAAAGAAGTTAGACTAACTATATTTTACAACACTTATAAATACTATAATTTGCTAGTTAGGGTCTAGTACAACAAAGGAAACCCTATCAAGCCAGAAACCAGCAAGAATCAATATATACTGTTATGTCTCATGCTACACTCCTTGTCCTGCACATAATTACTCAGGGATTACTAAAAACAAATAATCCAAAAAGGAAGATGGTGCCAATGGAAACAAGTTGTCTAATCTTACTAGTCCACAGTTGATGGAAATTCCTTCTTTTGCCCGTTCTCCTGTAGCTCCTGTTCTCTTTAACCTTTCAGATCCTGCTAGATCAACAAAGTGGAACTTGGCAGTAAGAGTTTCAAGTTCATTCATCTCTGAAGATTCAGATATTATCCTGTTATCAGTGGCATTATCCTGAAATGAAGAACCCATAAAGCTTAGTAAGATCTTTCCCATTAATATTTCTCTGTGAAGTTCCATCAACAATTATTTATTTATAAGACTACATATTTGCCCATCACCTTTCTTACTTACTCACTCTATGACAATCTCTCAAAAAACTATCTCCATTTTAATCATATGTACTAACATATGCTTAACTTGAAGATCTAGTTCTAGATGCATGTACATCTAGAACTCATACTTTAAGTATGAGTTACAATTGTGTTTTGATGAAGGAAAAGAGGAATATATGTATTAAAACATAGGCAGGCAACAAAATTTGTACCTCTCTTGGAATGCAAGTTTTAAATTAATTGTCAAGGGAAATTGACTTTTTTAAAACAAAGAAAGAAAACATACCATAATTATATTACTACCCACCAAAATTACCATAAACCCACCAAAAACCTGATATTTTTATTTGATACCTCTGCAGTCCCCATTGTCTACTTCCTTGGGGCATGATTATTCAATTATATTTTAGGAATCACTTTTTAAAGACAGTTTTCCTAGTAGCCAGTATTCCATCAGCACTCCTGACTTCACCAGAAAATAAGGACAGCAGAAGGAATGAAGAAAAAAAGAATAGTTTTCTTTTTTCCCCCTCCCAGGTGAGCTGTAATGACTGGCATCTGACACGCACCTCTGTCAGTGCAGGAAATCTGCCCAGGAATGCACCACACTTTGGGCAGGTACCATAGCCTCAGCTTCTTTATACTTAATGCCCCAAATCACAGCAGCAAAATGATCCTCTTTCATTTGATAATCCCAGACTTTTTTCTGTCAGTTAGTGTAGCTGTATGATATATTGTGGAGTCTTACTTTAAGTGTAGGCAGTCTTGTCAGGAAAGCAACACGGAGTGAGAAAAATCTTTCAGTCACTCACTTCTTGACCTTCCTGCTAAAGCGGACTGCAATCTGTTCCCAGCCCTCAGAGTAATGATTAATGCATCCTTTCATTCTCACTTATTTAGTAAGTCAAATGTGCATCCAGAAACTTCCAAGAAGCATGGATGGTGCAAGCACGATGTGAGGAGCAGCATTCTGTGCAGCCTGTGCAATGCGGCCCTGGCTGCCTGCCCAAACTGGGCACAGTGTGCAGAGGGGACACAACCAACACTGTCATCTGAGGAGGAGAAACTGCGTTGCCCTAGTAACAAAGGTCTCCCAAAACTGTTGTCTACAGAAATTTGAGCTGCATCCTTCCTGGCCAACCAATAATAGCTCGTATTATTTTATATTCCAGGAGCATTTGGAGGCCAACATCAGATCTAACCTCTACCCTCCTGAACACAAGGAAAGAGAAGGGCACTGTCTTCACAGACTAAGGGCATAGCAATGCCCAGCTCCAGACAGTCAAATTATCTTGCTCATATCTTCAAAAAAAAAAAAAACCAAAAACCAAAAAACAAAATACAGTTTGACATAAGGCAGAAGGTGGCCACCTATTCCTCTAAAACAAGCCTGCATTAAAAGCCAGGGAAACAAGGCTCCCAGGTACAAAGCTCCCTCAGCTACAGGGAGGGACAGTTCTCAGCAAAGCCTCCAAGCAGGCAGCATCAATAAGCAGTGACTGAAGTGCCCCGCCTGGGTACCAAGTGTAACTACAGTCTCTCCTGAGTGAGTACATGCCCACACTACCAGACCCACAGTTTCAGTATGGAAAGTGGGAAGTAATGTTTTAACAGGTGTATAAAGTAGATCTACATACCACAGGGAACTAAGGAGTGCTTTTCATTTTGCCTGCAGATGATCATTTGTATAATTAAAAAAATATATATATGTGCAACTTCCCACAAAAACCACTGCAGATCCAATTCCCTGTTCCATGTGCTTAAACATTTGATATGTATGTATGGAATGCTAGTCAGGTACTCAGGCATTCACCAAAATATTTTAAAATGTCAACAGCTCTAGAATAATCAGATCAAATCTCTGAAACTACTGTAGTTTTCATTAATATGGATTTATTTAGAACTCTCCTCTTTACAAGATACACCAATGGCAACTAACAACTGAACATCACATGAAAAATTTTCTACAAAACAGCTCATTATACATTCCTAGGTTGAATGTCAGGTTAAGTGTACAGGCCTAACAACACTTCTGAAATACGCTAAGCTCCCAAATGGAAAGCTTTTCTACTTGTTTGTTCTTGGGTATCAACAGAGTCTGGAATATCTGAACATTTTCAGTCAGTTGCTGCAAGTTTGAACCCATTAGCTACTAAGACACTTTAAAATGCTTTCCCAATTAAAGACAAATTACATTTTAACTTTAATATGTGTGTATGATGCAATGAAATACTAAGAAAACTGTAGAGAAGAATGAGCAGGTTCATGTAAGAGGCTGAAGTTTATTGTCGCCTCTGGCTAAAGGATGGTTACATATGTACAGATTAAATCAAGTTATTATAATGCTTTGCAAATACATCGAGCATGATGATGACTGTAGCATCTTTACTAAGTGCAATTCAAATAGCATTAGCTGCCAAAGCATTATTCACATTTTGAGAAAGACTTACTAAAGGGAAGTTTAACAACAGCAAGGATACGTACAGTGTTAAATGCAGGACAAACTCTGGTTTGACACAGGTGTATAGTAAAGATAGCATGTGACCGGGAGCTCTGAACATTCATCTGAGTGCTGGCAGTGGTTCGAGACAAAGCTCCCAGCTTCAAGCACTGCATCATCTAGAAAACAAACAAGAAGTACATTGCATTGCTTCCAGTTTAAATAGTGTTCCTATTACACTCTATTGTTTTAGCTACAAATAAGCTTTTTCTCTTTGCTATGATTTCAGTTCCTGTATGCCAAAAGCTGAGAGTATTTTTTGTGGTTTCTGAAAGAAAACACTTAAATATTTGTACAGCTCTTTACTGTCCACTGATAGTAACACAGCAGTTTTCCTTCCACTCATTTGTGGCAAAAAATGTACAATTTTTGTACATTTTGAACAAAAACATACAGTACAATAACATTTACATTCTGATTTGCAATGCACATTAAAGGCAGTTTACCTCACATCAATCCTCATGCAAACCTTTCCTGTCACAGCAATATAAAAGATTTAGGACACAGCAAAATTTTGTCTTCAACAGATCTACATTATCAGCAAAACTCTGCTTCTAGAAAAAGTGGTATGCACTTAATATCAAGCATTTATCAGATTTAAGTCTACAGAAACTGAAGAGAATAAAAAATTCAACTAGATTTAACAGCTATGTTATAAGCAAGCATAACTGATTTTTATCTACTTTTTAAAACGTGGAAAAAAAATTAAATTGCAGTTAGTATGCTATAGAGTAACTTATTTTTAATGATCACCTCTGATTCTCCATTCACACTTCGGGTTGTAACACCCACTGTATAAATTCCTCCTGCTGAATCTTCATGTATTTTAATATTTGATTTTTTATTCTTTGCATCAATATCACGTGTGGTATCAAACAGATCAAGAATTTCTTCATTGTAAAGCTAAGGAGAAATAAAGGGGGGAAAAATGTATTACTTTAGGAAGGAATTCCTCCACAGACTAACAAATCTGTGCACAGCAAATACAGAAAGATCTAAAAGTTAAATACCAAGGCTCTCAACAAAAGATGCTGCGAAACACCCAAACTTACAAGGACAACAGGATAACAGATTGAGCAGCTGCAAATAGTCACCTGCACACCTTACTACCATGAACCCAAGGAAGTAGCAACTTCCTCCACATCAGATGTGGGAGAAAATTCCTTGGTGGGACTGGGCAGGAGGAGGCACAGCAGAACAATGGGAGCACTGGTTTCTGTGGTGGGCACCTGCTGTCTCTGTGTTTAACCTTGAGCTTTTCTGTTGTTCTGTTGATTTAGTGGGCTGCACCCTACTTCAAACATTTCAAACTCACTCCACTTGCTCTCCCTGCCATCACATCTTTTCTCATCCTCCCTCTCACACCTTAATAATCTTATGTCTCTTTCATTTAGATAAATTGTTCCTGCCCTGGAAGGAATCTGACATATGTGTTAAATGTAATAAGCAGCTTATATGCAAGCTGCTTATTAAAGACACCAAGCACAAGACCAAAAATACTGTCATGGTTCCTTGGACAGAGATTCTGTACTTTTCTCCATACAATACCTACACTTTGGTGCCCCACATTTAGTTACAACTTCCAGGTGAAATCGTATGAGTAACAACATTTATTTATTACATGTTACAAACTTCTTAATGTTTACTGACTGTTTCACTGGGTGTCCTGAAGGTAAGTGCATGTACCTTTAGTGGTCTTTCAACTGAGTATTATTAAGAAAATATTTTTATGTCAATAAATTCTATCAGAATCAGGACAGACATCAGAAATTACTATGCAGTTATCTGTGTTAAAGGAGATGGATCATAATTTCATAATAATGTTCTGAGTTTTAGGAAAGGTGTTTAGATCCAGTTACAGAAATTAAGGCAAACAGAAAAAAAAATACCCAGAAGAAGCTGCATTCCACTGGGAATCTCATGACTCAGGTGTCTGCTGATGTACACTGGAGAAGTTTCAGTGTGCTCAGTATGGTTATACCAATTCACTTCAGCAGAGCTTAGGCCACATTTGATTAAATCCTTGATTGAAGTCCTTAGGTAAAAGCCAAAGAACCACTACAATAGATCTGTATTCACCTCATGTACTTACTCATACACTAAAAGCAAGATCTGTATCCACCTCAGGTACTTTCTCACACACTAAAACCAAGAGGCTTTCTCTTCTCACAAGTGAAAAATTCATCCTTGAGAAGAAAAGGCTCAGCATTTGTGAATATGATGCTTTTAATTCTTTACATATTAAAAAGGAATTATATTTAATTAGTAAGAAGACTCCTACCTAAAATATTTATGCCTAATAATGTGTTACCTTGCTAAGTTCAAATGAACTGATGCCACAACTTAGACGGGATCCTGATAACTCATCTACAATTGCATGGAACTGCATATGCCTATTTTGGAAAAGTTAGCAGGGGACCAAGGAATTAAGAGAGATAGACTGCAGCAAACTACAGAAAAACAACAAAGTACCAAACTGAAGTCACTGTTCCCAATACTTACTCAGCTGTCAGACTCCAAAGTTACTCAAAAACCAAAACATTGCCTCTATTTGTTCAGTGGCTAAATTACTGTTTATGTAATCCAGTTCTAACAGTAGATAGGATGGGAGGAAGAGGATGCTAGCCTCAGTACATGTTAAAAAAAAAAAAAAAATCTACCAAAAATGTAGTATTTTGTTAAGGGAGAAACTATTGTATAATTCACTTAACCTTTCTGTAAATTAATAAACAAGACAGGCTGTAATATGCCCATTTCATCTGCAACATGTAATGGCTGCAATTCTCCACACCATTACCACTGTAACATTAAATTACTGCTCTGTATTTTGGGACTCTCTAGCAGTCACATTTGTAATGCTACATAAAAAACAAACAAACAAACAAGGAATTCAGAAAATAAGAGAGAGAACTACTCCTCACAGTACTACTATTGCTGTTGCCTAAGCAGAAATGAAGCTGCAGGTCCCCAGTGTTCAAACAGAAGAGTTAAGTATTCCTACTGCCCATGCTCAGCCCCAGACTTCTCTCTCTCTTTAGGCAAACATTAGCCAGAACAACAAAAAGCTTTGCTTAAGGTTAGGAGTAACAAACCTGGCACTAGTGCAAAACTAATGCCAGCTTGTTAATCTTTAAAACAGGAACACATGACTAAAGGACCTGGTTCACTTCAGCAGTAATAAAACCAGCAGCTTTTCTCTTCGGTAATATCAAAGTGTGCTTTTCCTCCTGAAGCTGATATAGTAAAGCTGCAAATACTGAACTAGGTAAAACAAATTTCTACCTGTTCTTCCTTAAATTCATTCTTCCTCTCAGTGTGTTTGAAGTATCAGATTTTGAAGCTTGGTAGTGAATTTAAATATGTTACACCCAAATCAATCAATTTCAAAAATAGTTCTATGGGCAGGAGACACAACATAGAAACTGCAACACTTAAACCAACATCTGCTGCAGGTCAGAAACATCACAGATGCTGTGGGCTCTCTTATGGCTACCAGAAGACACAAAGGGAACTGTTTCTGCATAGCACTGACACAGGTTTCCTGGGTCCAACAACAGGGAAGAGTGACACAGAACACAAATTCCAAATCACTGGGGATCACAGAGGAAATACTTTTATGAGAGGTTTCTTCTTTGGTGAAAGGAACATAACAAGTCTCAATCTCACAACAGATTTTGAAAGCTAAAAAATCCATGGCACAGGACACAAGCAGGCAAAGCATGGTCACTATTCAAAGGCATTAAGTACTGATTTATTTTTTATACAGTTTATTGCTTTAACATTTTGTAAATAATTATGAACAGGCAAGAGCAACAGGCCCCACAAACAAATGTATGCTGCAGAAAGTGATAAATGATGACTAATATAACTATCTCTGCACTTCAAAGTAACTCTGTAAAGGAAGTTACTGAAAGAACTTGAATTAGATAAAAAGACTCTTTCATAAATTGGTGATCATAAACAAATGCCATAAAACTTCCTATTGAAATCTTGAAAATTAATTCAAACAACTTGTGGGAAAAGCAAGTAAAAGTAACAAGCAGAAAAAATGTTAATTGGCTTTCTGAAAAAATACATGAAGTTACACAAACACAGATTATGTTTACCTCTAAGAACTGTGCATTCACTTTAAAATCTGGTGGTGGAAGTCCTTGTTTAATAGCAGCTTGTTTCTTTTCTTCAATACATCTGAAAAGATGCTTAACAGCACGTGATATAATGCCTTGTTCCTCTTCTGTTATATTGACATCAAATCCAGTGCCCATGGTGTATGTTTTGCCAGCACCTGTCTAAATTGAAAAAGTAGTGACTAGAACATGTTAATGGTACCAAATGAGAGAAATGCAGTTTGTGAACACCAATGCAGAATAGTGACTACCAAGTCAGTACCCTTTCAGTATTAACATCCACAACAACATGAAATTTTGAAAAACTGATAAACAGCAGAAGTTAGATGAATTCTACTGCTTACCTACAGATCACATACAAGAAGGTAGCTCAGTCTTTCATAACCTTTCCCCTACAAGCTTCCTCTATGCTGCATATATCAACCTTGAGCTACCTCCTTTGAGGTAAAAAGAACAGTTAATGTTTTCAACCAAGACTATTAAATAAAGCATGTATTTCAGAGGCAGAAGCAGCATTAGCAATTCTTTACTCAAATAGATCAAATTACTCCCATAATTACGGCGTCTGAATATCTCAGGTAGAATATTACCATTGTTTTCAATTTATAGACAGCACTGAAGAATACACACTGTACCTTCACAAGGAAAATAACTAAATGTGAAGGTCTGTGGAAGATAAGGCAGTGCTGTGTTTTTACTTAATTAGTAGGTCAAGTCTAAGACAAAGATACAATTATGCAGCTCAACACAGTCTACCAAACTGGATCTGCAAACTGCTAGGCTTTACCTGGCTAATTTGAGATACACCTAACAGTGCTGTAATTAAGCATCCTAGACCAAATTTTATGCAATCAGTTCTTAGAGAAATATTCAGAAGACAATAACCTATTTGACATTGTCTTCAACAATATTTCAGCTTTAAGAAGTACAATCTGTGTCTAGAGCACTGAGAGGGGGTGTTCTCTATATGAAAAAGTTCTCCAGCCTTGCAATTTGTTCTCTATATTTTGACCACAAACAATGTGGGGCCTGAAGTTCCCTGGGGTCTATTTTTAAAAAGCTCCTATTCCCAGAAGTGTCTGCAAATGCAAAGGGACAAAGAATTGCTCAGAAGAGAATCTCAGTACAATCTATCTCTGTGTATCAACTAAGTCATGGATTTGCATTGATGCATTGGGTGAATCCAGGAATTATACACTCATGCTACTTGGGGCATTACTATTAATTCAGAGATCTTCTCCGTCTCAATTACCATTTTGCACAGCATCTATACAAACTCCTATTCACAGGACATCCTGTTAATAATAAAACAAAGATACTAAAAAAAACAGGTTCATGCAAACAGGTTCATTACACAAAATTCCTATATTTAACAGAAAGATAGTTAAAAGAAAGAAATAAAATTGTAAAGCTTACTTGTCCATAAGCAAAGACAGTGGCATTGTAGCCTTCAAAGCAACCTTCAATAAGCTTTTCTATACATTGTATATAAATCTCTTCTTGCTGTGAGTCAATGTTAAAGACATAATCAAAAGTGAAGGCCTTGTCTTTTCCCAAGAACACTTGAGGTTCACCAGGTGTGACAGATGTACAAATATGGCATCCTTCAATCTTCTCTTTGGCTAGCTGTGGTCTAATTCTGTTGTGAAAGAGACAAAAATAGAGGTTCTCATAATCAGAAAAAATACAGCATACAGACAATGTAACTAAGATCTGAGAATAACTCCTTACTGACTGAAAAAATAAGAATTTTTCAAGACAGGAAGCTTCAAGCTGTCTGTGCCATAGTACCTATCAGAAACCTACTCATACAAGTGTTCATACAAATGATGTCACTTTCTCTGAAGGTTCACTCACCAGCTGGAAGCTGACAACCTGCCTAGAACTCTAAATGTTTCTGTATGTATACTATGCATTATTAAATTGTAACTTGCATGATCATTTCAGACTTTGAAATCAAGTTCCCCTGTTCTATCAGACTTCTTTATGCTTTCACTGACTAAACGGATTAGCATTTTATTTTTTTTAATAACAGAAATATGAAAAATATGCAGGATATTTTAAGTAGTAATCTGGGAGAAAGGACCCCCAAAGCCTACATATCATCTAAAATGAAAGGCTCTTTGCTTGGAGAACAAGAAAGCTCACTTTTCTTATTTTCCTGTGACAGAGCTTTGTCACAGCCAGCACACTTCAGTGAAGTGTTTGGTTTCAGAAACACCTTAAGACGTACCTTAACATACCTTAAGAAGAAAAAGCAACCATTTCTAACAAGTTCTAAAAGTAAGCATGTCATATTCCTTATTATTTCCTCACTTAGACAAATTCCAGCTTTTATTTCTCTTTGGTTAGTTTCTGACAATCTACTTCAATCACAGGCTTCTTATATTCTATAACTGTATTAATTCCTCTGAATTCTTGTCAAAACACTCTTGTAATCTTGTAAAAATTGAATTAATTTACTATCTCTATGTCTAGAGAAAACTGTGAAAGTTTGTGAGTCAACTGGTTTAATGATTAGCCAGCAGGAAGAAAAACTCCGTGAACATAATATGTCATTCTAGCTGTAATTAACTAATAATGTGGGGGGTTTTTGGATTTTTTTTTTTTAAAGTTAATTCTGTAAATGTTTCCAAGTTCTCAAAGTAGCAACAAATCTTTAAAAATACAAATGTGTGAAGTGTAGAAGCCAAGCAACAAACAAGGCTATATACAAGGCTGATAGGACATCAGCTGTACAGCTACATACAAACAAAATCATGGAATATTTTACTTAGATTTTCCTCTTATATCAGACTTCAAGTACCTATATTTACCTCAGTGTGCCTAATTTCAGTTACACAATGTCAAAGATGAAGACCTGTATAGACATAGTCTACTTTAAAAGTAGATACTCATTTCATATTAGTGTTTAGTTTGGAGTAGCTGTGCTGTCTTCTACCAAATTCCCCTGACATCTTCACTTACCACATGTTGGTTTGGATCATGGGCCAGTTTCAGTGTACACAAACTACACTCCTTTCAGAGAAGACCAAAGCAAATTGCTTCACTCTAAACACATGAAACTTGTCCCAAAAGATAATGGGAACATAAAGGCCCAAAGCTACCTACTCATCGACTATGACTGTGCCAGTGTTTGCTGATGCAGAGGGAACCAGTCTTCAAAAACTCCCAGTGGACTGCAGCAAACTAATTCAAATTTTGTCAGCTTCTTTTTAAGACTAGGCACTCTTGTCTTTCACTAATCCAGTGAAGACATCACAAAGACACTCAGTAGTCCTTACAAGCATCAATTCTCACAGCTTCTAAGCCTCTGATATACTTCTGGCTTTGTTTTCTAGTACAAGAAATCCTAGAAAGACCTTATCTTAAAAAAAAACAAAAACAAAAAAAGAAAAAAATCAAGACGAAAAACTTTTTCAAAATTAAGTAACCTTTTTGTGTATCTAAAAAACCCCAGCTTTTGTCATAGATCTGAAAGGCTTTTAGCACTGACTCATAAAATGAAGGATGACAACTACAGAAAAAAATTGAATATATTTTCATTCTCCTTATGAGAATTACAAAAAAATTAATTTCGTACACTGACGAATTGATGCAATTATGACCAGTGCTGAATAATTTTCTCATTTCTATTACTAAGTAAAGGCTCAGAGTGTCCACAAAGAGGAGCCGCATGCCTAAAATATCAATTATTTGCATGATAATTATTACAGTCATGACATGACTGTCAAGTGAGCAGTCTGGATGCTGGCATTCAGAGACTTCCCGTGAGAGTCCTCCCAACTAGCTCCCTGCCTTGCAGCCAGGCAGCACCTCCAAGTGCTCTGCTGCTATAAAACCCAGCACAACAGCCAAGCTGAAGTGCATCATGTCTGACCATAATCAGGCCACAGCAAGATGTGGCCTCTTTGACTGTGGAGAGACACTAAAATGATCAGAAGGCTGGAGCACCTCCCCTGTGAAGCCAGGCTGAGGAAGTTGGGGTTGTTCAGCTTGGAGAAGAGGAGGCTTTGAGGTGACCTTATAGCAACCTTCCAATATCTGAAGGGGGCCTACAAAAAAGCTGGGGTAGGGGTTTTTACACAGGTGTGTAGCAAAAGAACAAGGGGAAATGGTTTCAGACTTGAAAAGGGAAGATTTAGGTTGCATATTAGGAAAAAAATATTTCCTGTGAGGGTGGTGAGCTGTTGGAACAGGCTGCCCAAGGAAGCTGTGGCTGCTTCATCCCTGGAAGTGTTCAAGGCCAGGTTGGATGAGGCCTTGAGCAACCTGGTCTAGTGGGAGGTGTCCCTGCTCATGCAGGGGGGTTGGAACTAGATGATCTTTAAGGTCCCTTCCAAGCCTAGAATCATAGAATGGCTAAGACACCATTCCAGAGATCAGCTGAGCTGATGGAAATCTGCATCTCTACAAGCAGTGTGTTACCAGCTTGCTCACTTCCCCTGGGCTGTAACACAACATACAGAGACCGAGAAGCAATAATGGTGTCCACCTTCCCTGATTGAGCATTAAATCTGAAGATGGTGCCAAGAAAAAAAAGTAGCATGTCACCAGCACATATGCAGCACAGAGGAAAAACAAATCAAGACAGGTCATATGAGGAAAAGTTCACCTCAAAGGCAGACTCAGTCTCATTCTGTGATTGCTCTTACAGTGTCCCCCTCAGCCATGAAGCTGGGAAGCAGCAACCAGAGAGAGATCATGGCTGTGTCAGGTTTGAAAGACATCTGCTCAAAAAAGAAGAGACAACAGACCTTCCTCAATCAACCCACACTTTAAGATGTGAGAGCTCATTTTGGCCAACTCTCCTTGCCTAGGTTCTAGCCTGGCAGTCTGCCACCACAGTTTTTCTCCAGAACCAATTTGACTTCACCCATTTTTTTCTTCTGTGTGACCCCATCTCACCTGTTTTTCAGGCGACTCTCTTAATTGCATACAATCAGCTGTTTTCTACCTATTTCCAATAACACCTCCTTAGATGTGGCAACTTCCCAAACAACATTTTGCCTTGCATCCTTCCCTCTCCTCAACTCCAAAGCATGAACACACCCAACTCTTGTTTACATGTACTTTGTGGAGCCTCCAGGCCACACATGAAGCATAATCCCTTAAATCTATTCTGCCTCAGCACACTGGGACAAGCTGTCTAATTAAGGAGGGCTAAAACAGTCAGTGGTGGTACAGTAATGCACTGTATTGTACTGGAACTAATCTCTCAGTAGAATAGGTGCACAATGTCTCTGATAAAAATATTGTCAGCTGGAACAGACTCAGATGCTACAGTTCAGGGACTGCAGCAATCATGGGGTCAATACCCTGTGTTAAGCAAGACATCAGCCTTCCCAGAACTGATTACTTTTTAAATTAGATAGTATCATACGTATTTTTTTAAAAATCACATCTTTATTTCTGGGGATGAAAAACTGTCCCACTGATTTAAATATATACTATTTATAGAATCATAGAATCTGCCAAGTTGGAAGGAACCCATCAGGATCACCAAATCCAACTCCTCTCCCTGTCTAGGGCACCTCCAGGACCACACCATGTACCTGAGAGCATAATTCAAATGCTTCTTGAACTTGTGCAGGCTTAGTGCTGTGACCACTTCCCTGGCAAGCCTGTTCCACTGCTCAACCATCCTCTGGGTGAAAAACCTTTCCAAATATCTAACCTAAACCTCCCCTGATTCAGCTTCCTACCATTTCCCCAGCTCCTGTCTTCAGTCACGGGACTGAAGAAATTGGCACCAGTCTCTTCTCTTCCCCTCATGAGGAAGCCAAATATCACAATGAGGTCTCCTCTCAGCCTCCTTTTCCAGATCCTTCACCATCTTTGTTGCTCTACCTTGGACACTCTCCAAAAACTTGATGTCTTTTTTATACTGTGGTGCCCAAAACCACATGCAATGCTCAAGGTGAGGCTGTACCAGTGCAGAGTCGAGTGGTTCAATCCCCTCCCTTGACTGGCTGGTGACACTGTACTTAATGCACCCCAGGACACTGCTATCCCTCCTGTCTGCCAGGGCACACTACTGGCTCATGTTCAGTTTGCCATCCAGCAGGATCCCCAGGTCTCTCTCTGCCTCCCTGCTCCCCAGCCACTCATTCCCCAGTCTGTCCTTGCCACCAGGGCTGCCCTATCCTAGGTGCAGAACTTGGTGCTTGCCCTTGTGAAATTCCGTGTGGTTGGTGATTGCCCATCTCTCTAAACTGCTGAGGTCTCTCTGCAGGGCCTGACTGCCTTGGAGGGAGTTGAACGTTCCTCCCAATTTTGTATCATCCGCAATCTTGCTTAAAATTCCCTCCAATCCTGCGTCCAAGACATTGATAAAGACATTGAAGAGGACTGAGGCAACGATGGAGCAGGACCCCACTAGTGACTGGTCACCAGCCTGATATTACCCCATTCACTGTCACAATGCATATATTTAGACATATGTGTATTTATAATGGTATATGCATAGATAAGATATACATGCCTACACACAATATCACCTTTCAACTACTGAAAAATTTACATCACTGACTACTCATTTAAACACCTCCCTTTTATCCAAGTTTTTGACAGGAGTCTCCACAGACTTATTTTTATTTAAACTCTGCTGTGGAGAAAGGACTGTGTTCACCTTGCTCAAAAAAAGCAAAAATTCAAACATCACTCAAACCATGTGCAGTTCTAGGAAGAAACAACCTGTGAAACCAGGACTCTCCAATACTGCTATCTTATTACACCAGGCCTATTAAATTTCACACAATCAAGGTTCACATGTGGGTATATGAAATGTTAAATTCCAAGATCACCTAATAAAATATTAAGAGGAGTGTAGCAGGCAATAAAAACTGGAAAAATCAATTAAACAAAAGATCTCCAAAACTGGAAAAAAACAGCTTCCTGTCATTACTTCAGGATCCCAACTTCTTCTTTCTATTCCATTATATTTACACTCATAAAACCACTCCCATTAAACAAACTCCTTCACACAAGGAGGGATTAAAGAAAGCTAAACAAATTTAATCCCACAAACACCTAACACTTCTGTTTGCATAAACTTTTTTGTATTTTTGCCAGTACACACTGGAAGCTTGCTTGCTCCTATGATTATCAGCACCTCCAAAGGAGACCACAAGTATAGCATCTGAATGCATTCACCTAAAGTAGCTGATTGGTATATTACTCTCAATGAGGTTTTAAAAATATGAAAGAGACTGGCATATGACAAATACCAGCTCTACCTCTTGTTAACAAACCAATAAGGACATAGGAACAAGACTTCTGGCTTACTCTGGCAATCATCACCCATTAAGAGAGTTGCTGGCACATCTGAGCACAACAGCCCCTGCACCTCCGCTGCCTGTGGCATCAAATAACTTCTACAGGAAAAAAAAACAAATGCTCGGATTTGTTATCATTCAGCAATCTTCAGTACAGATGCAGTTCTGTAATTTTCCCATTATTCCCACAGGGGCTTCTGCTGGCCAGCAAAACAAGCATAAGAAAGTCAGAGAACTACCTGTACTGCAACCTTTCATAATTAAAAAAACCCATATAAACCATTTAAAAGTCAATAAATAAATAAAAGTCAATACCTTCCAGCCTATATCCTTCAGAAAAAAAATACTGGGGTAGTATCACTCCACTTCAAAATGAACCAAATTATAAATTAAATTCAAACCCAATGCCTACAAATAATACCATATAGCAATTACTCCCCAAGATTAGCATCAACACAAATCCCTTATGCTAAACTCCAGACAAAGTTCAGATCATTTGTCTCCTGCTTTTTTTTTTCTTAAATTCCTGCTAGGTAGTTGTATCCTAGCAGCCATAAATATACTGTATTATCAGCAGCCCTGGGGCCTTCAGAGTGAAATTCATTTGTTTCAGACGCCTGCAATGGCAGAATAAACAAGTCTTCAGAAAATACTTCACCAACTGAATGAAAAATGGAATAAAAGCCATCCTTGTAAACAAAAGCAAATAAATTGCAAGGCAAATGCAGGGTACCTTTGTGACAGCACCACTTCTGCAGAAAGATTAACTCAGTTTCTGGATGCCGTAATTGTTGGTATTCAGTGGTGTCAGTTAACAGTATAGTTTCATATTAATGTTATCAATCACTAGTATTCTGCATACTTGGATAAGATATAAGAAGATATTTTAAGATATAAAAAGGACGTGCAACTACAGATTTACAAGTTACAGCAATTACACGAGATGCTGCAATTGGCTGCCCTGCACCTCACCAAGTCTTTCCCCCCATCATGCATCAGCTCCCACCCTGGGAATCTCCTTCACTTGCAGGAGGCAGAAGCAGATGCCACCCAGCCAGAGCCACCAGCAGAGCCTGCTGTGCCTGTAACCCAATCACTCTTACCTAAGACTTGGGCACTGCTCCCATCTGCGTTTCTCTGAAGTTGCCATGGCTGCCGAGGTCTGGACCGAGCTCAGCGCTGCCAGCAGGTGCTGTGAGCACCAGGAGCCCACAGAAGCCACGGTAGGGTCCAGAATCCTTACTCAGCCTAAACTCACATCAAGTTGGGCAAGCACAAGTGAGGCAGATGTTCTGCATGTTTGCCCTTAGACACTAGGAAACTTTTGGGCATATCAAGTAGGTACCTTGATGAAAGTTTGGCAACAACAGAGAATAAAACTTCCTGGACAGCTTTTGGACACGAAAATGTATTAAGGACTGTGGCAGAAGCTAAAGTAGGATCTACATGGTCTAGATTTTATTTTCAAGTCCTCTTGAGATACTGATAAAAAGCATCTCTTCAATCCATGTGCAGCCATTAAAAATGACCAGTAAGCCAGTAGCTTAAAAGACCCAGAAAAATCAGCCACTAAATTACCAAATGGGGTCCTAAATCATAGAATCATAGAATTGGCTGGGTTGGAAGGGACCTCAGAGATCACCAAGTCCAACCCTTGATCCACTACTGCTGCAGTTACCAGACCATGGCACTGAGTGCCACATCCAGTCTCTTTTTAACTATCTCCAGGGATGGAGAATCCACTACTTCCCTAGGCAGCCCATTCCAATGCTTGATCACCCTCTCCGTAAAGAAATTCTTTCTAATATCCAACCTAAACCTCCCCTGGCACAACTTAAGACCGTGCCCTCTTGTCTTGCTGAGAGTTGCCTGGGAACAGAGACCAACCCCCACCTGGCTCCAACCTCCTTTCAGGGAGTTGCAGAGAGTGATGAGGTCTCCCCTGAGCCTCCTCTTCTCCAGGCTGAAATACTATATTTTATATCGCTAACTTATATTACTGAAAAAAAAACCAACCCAAAAACCAAAACAATAAACCTATTCAAAACCACACACACATAATATTTTGTTTCCATGCTGAGTCTGTCAGTTCCAGTTTGCACATAATGATTACAAAAAGCAAACAGAAAACCTGAATTAAACTAGGCACATACACCCCTGCTCTAACTAGATTTGGCCAGTTCGCTTCCTCTTCGATTATTTAGTTTTTTTAACACAAATTTAATTTCATAAAACAATTACCCTTTGCAGAAGCTTGCATCTGATCAGCTCATCTTCCCATTACCTATTTGTGCAGGGGATTACGTTTGCAGTGCCAGGCTGAGGCGGGTCCATGGGCTGCTGCTTTCACTTGGCTCCTGAAACCCTGTGCAATACCTGCATCTCCAGGAAGCTGCTATGGGTAGCCAGACAACAGTTTAGCAGTATGATTGCAGACTAATTCTTGTGCAATTCTGTAACAGCCTAACAGGCTGTGCAACACAGATGGCATCCTCACACTGACAGGCAGCCCTCTGCTTCTGCCAAGAAAATAAAGCACAGGGAGGGGAAAGGCTGGAGCCTGCCCTCACACAGACCACCTACTGCCCTGCTCCCTTCCCCATCCCTACCCCCACAGAAGGGCTAAAGGATCCTCCAGGATATCTAAGAGACCTCCAACATTTTTCCTTATAAAATGAATGAATGCTTTCATGCAAACCCACTTCTTGTGATTTCTCTTGGACTGATTTACTCTTTAGTGAGTGAAGAAATCCACAGCTTTTGAGAACAATTTGACTTTTGAGAGAGAGAAGAGGGGCGTGTGTTGCAGGATCTGTACAGGCCTTGATTAATTCTAGCTCACGACAAGGTCAGCTGAGATGGAAAAGCAGTGCTACTCTAAGTTTCCACGTGCCTGCCAAGCACAGAACTGGCATGCTTCCAAATCCAGGTGCAGGTTGAGTAGGACTAAACTGATATCAAGAACAATATATCTAATATTTCTAAGGCAAACATATTCTTAAAGTTCCACTGTGCTACTTCCCCATTTTTTTTAATGAATACCTACTGTTATGTATCTCACCACTCTCAAAGCTAGATGATTAATAATAACACAATATCATAAAGAAAACAAAACGCAACACAGAGAAAAGTAAAGGCAGCAACGTTTAATTTATGAAATAAAACTTGAAGTATTTATGGTTTATTAGCAAAAAATGGAACAAGGAGCTAGGCCTTCCTAAAGCTAAAGTTTACAATTAATTTCACACCATACAGGAATGCAGGCACACCTGTGTCATGCAATACAGTAGCAGAATAGAGAACTTAGTCCCAGCAGTCATGGGTCCAACAAACTTCAGTGCTGGAAGGGACTACAGACACCTGATATCCATGTAGCTAATTAGCCTAGAGAGCCTACTTCTCATGAGAGAGGATCAGCAAGGAATTTTTGAGAGCAAGAAGCAGAAGTATCTCTGCTGTTACAGCATACACAGTGCACAGCTGCACTGCGGGCATGGTCAGCATCAGCTCAAGGTCTGGATATCACATCCTATGTGGAAAGACACTGAAATAGTCAAGTCACAGCCTGGTCTTCCTGTAACATTTAACCTTGAAAATCCAATACCTGGGAATCTTTTTCACCTTTTTTTTGTTTTGTTTTGTTTTTAAATACCATCTTCATTTCATTGCTGCTGTTTCCCATCATTCACTAGCATTGAAAATACTGAAGGCTAGTAAAAATTATTATTAATATTATGAAAAATGTATCATAATAGGTCCTGATGGTCACATTGCTTAAAGAACATAGATGTCAGAAATTCAAACAAAGAGGGAAGAAAAAAATAAAAGTCTCTTGGTGTATCCTCAGAAGTGTCTATAACTATTGCACTAATGGATTCAAAAAGGTCGATTAGACAGTCAACTTTACCTATCTATGGATGAGAATTCATGAAAAAAGCAACTGGATATTACAAAGAGCATGTCACCCTGTATTTCTGTTGAAAATTGTTTTGTGTTTTTTTTTTTTTCTTTCAGCATTTAGTTTGACCATGTAGGCTAGCAGCCACCTTCATTCTTGCTCTGGAGTGCATAGCTGTAAAGAGTGGCTGAACCACACTGCCGGTAAAGCTTACCAGAACCTGGAATTAATTATGTTATTACGGCAGTATCAGGAAAAGGAATACACTTCAAACAGCATTTTCCTGCTATATGACTGAACACTTAATAAAGATTAAATCTGCTAAATACATATCATCATATGTAACTTAAGATGAAAAAAAACTTTAATCAAAAGAGTTTAAGGAAAGTTTGTTGAAGAGCAAACAGCCCAGCTGCCTAGTAATGAGTCATGGTAACAAGTGCTGCCAGTATTTCTGGGCACTTTGTTTCCAGAAATTTTAGAGTACAAGAATTCATCTGAGACAAAACAGTATTCTCAGAAGTAGTGTTGTGAATACTGGCTATCCAATCCCCCCAAATACCACAGTCACTGTGGCTTTACCAATCTACAGAATAACATTTATTTAAGTCAAAGGGGAAGGAATTAAAAACAAACAAAAACCAAAACAACATCAAAAACCCACAAACAACAACAACCCAACACAAAAACACAAACACACCCTGAGTATCTGCAAATCTAAACTCAGTCACATTTGTCACATTTAGAGTTCTGGCTTTATACGATTTTTTTCTCTCAAGTTAAATGTATGTCTATCCCAGAAGCACTGCTACCTTAAATAGCCTAGATTTTAGAAAGAGGTACTCTTATAAAAAAACTCTTATAAACTAAGTTAAAAGGGTTTCATGTCTGCAGCAAAGAACTCTCAATTCTTGCCTCCCTTACCCAGATTTCTCTCTTTTTCACCCACACACCCACCTACCCACATACATACACTTAACTCTCCTTACAGCTACAATCCAGAATTCATTACACATTCATGCCAAAACTACCATAGCTCTGAAAATTGTTTTTATTTCTTTCAGCTCCATACAGAGAACTGATCTTAGTCATATATTCTCAAGTCTAGGGCAGTTGGTTGCTTTCCACTTATGAGCCACAGGTCCAAGAATTACATTTCACCAACCTGATTCAACTCAAAGCAAACACACAGTTACCCACAGACTCATCATAGCGAAAGCTACAAGCCACTTACCAACTAATTACAGTTAAATAATGCAACAAAAGATCAGGTCAGTTAAAAGAATATAAAGAATATTACAAGTTGTCATTAATCATTACTGAAATGACTGCTTAGCTAATGCTACTAAAATAACAACCAGACATTTCACAATGGAACAAGACAGCTAAAAGCAGTGTTTCAGTAACCTCTGAACAGTGGCTTCACTGTTAATTTTCAGTGCAACATTCTTGGAACAAAAACCACTACAATTTCTCTGCTACTCCTTGTAAAAAAAAAAAAAAAAAAAAAAAAAGCCTTGTATCCATAACACCCGATCCACCAAGTTCCAAAGCAAACTGCAGAATTTTTTTTCATATTTATTGTTGACTGTTTCTAATGAACAGAAGTTGTTCTGTTTCAAAACAGAAGGTAGACTGTTCAACCAGTGACTGAAAGCTCTGAGCTGGTAGTACAGGAAAACAACCCAATGCCTTATTTAGTACTATCTGTTTTAAAACTTGCAAAACAGAAAGGACCATAATTATCCACCTTATTCAGCACTTCTGGTTCAGCTACACATTCTATATGTCTATATGAACTATATGAATGGCAATCTGCTGTTTTAATACTTCATAGTTATTCATGCTATTTGCAGGCCTGCAAAAACATCCACATTAGCAGCAACAGCATCAAAAGTTAAAAGATTAATTTTTCCATCCTTCTGTTCCTACGCAGTGACATTGTATTCAGCTGCCCTGTGAACACTTGACAATCTCACTGTTCAGATGATGCTTTAAAAGGCCTCTAAACAGTTAGTTAAAAGTCAGGACAATTCAGGAGACTATGCCAGAAATTCAGTAGGTAGCATTTTTCTAGACTGAGTCATGCTCCAGATTGATTGCTCAGTAGGATACTGGGAGCTCTTTTGTTGCAAGTAAGCATTTCAGTCAAATATAAACTGACAGTCCCCAAACTCCCCACCCCTCACCCCTTCCTCCATTTTCCAGTCCCCTTCAGCAGCTGACATGTTTGCAAGGTCTCTTGGTACTGATTCTAACAAAACTCCCCATGAAGTTTCAACCAGGTGTAAAACTTGGATAATCTACAGGCCAACATCTTTTGGTCTGCTAACTGCAGGCTGATCTTCAGATGTGGTGGAGACAGTAAAAACAAGTATTTTTGTTAATGAGATAATACTTTGCATGTATATGGAAATAACAGTGGAAAGCTAAAATAATTGGAGCTTAAATAACAAGAGGAGTCAAAAGAAAAGGACTGGCCACAGGTGACCAGTGAAACAAGTCTGCAGTTGCTCCTGGTATAGAGACTGGCGTGGCCTTGCTCAACACCATCTGTGCAAAAATCCACCAGAATCTGGAACTTCCCAGGAAAGCCACTTCCCATTCACCTCCCAAGGTGAGCAGGAAGAGAGCTCTCCACTGCAGCAACATCTGCACTGAGGGCTGAGCGGACACAAGTTCTCATCCTCAGCTTTTTATCCAGCCTAAGGGAAGTAATACAGAAGAGCTTGCAAGACAATATATACGTAAGACCAGATAAGTGCACAGCAGCAGCTTCTCACAGACAAATCCAACTCCCTTTATACACCTTCAGTTCTCACAGCATGCACACATCTCCTGTAGCACGTGTTAAGATGTATTAACCCTGAAGAAAGGCAAGAAACCAGCATGATCAAAAGTTATTTTAATAAAGCAGTTTGTGTGTTTGTTTTGTTTCTTTTTGTAAAAATAACAAATAAAACAACCACATATGCAAAAAAAAAAAAAAAAAAAACCACACCAAAACAAAACACCCCAGAACTGTGCCTAATTGTGGACACTGCGTGCAAAATAACTTTCTGGCTGATAAACCAGAAATTAATAATTAAAATATTTGAACTTATTTGATTTGAGCAAAGACATCCACATTAAGCAAAACGCTGCAGTCACTATGGCTTCTTCCATCCACAATGCCTAAGGTACTCAGTTTCCCCACTGCCAGTAGAGAAGAACATCCTCTATGTACAAGATGGAGAAATATTAGGTAATGCCTTCAGTGATTTAAAGCATTTAAATCTGATCCATTTATGCTTATAACCTGACTAAAGATGAAGATGACGTGGTGCCTCTATATTACTTGTACTATTTCTCTATTAAAACTATCTAAATAATTTATTAACTGCAATATTCAACATACCACTAGAGATTTTAACATAAAAGAAAGAAAAAGAGCATGCTCATATCTAATCAGGAAAAGTATGGGCTAATTCCATATTCTTCAGTTACAAAACCACAAAATAGAAAAGGCTGCTTGATTTTCTAACAGTAGAACTTTCACTCCAGGCAGGTAAAAAGTCCTTGTTGGCTAGGATGAATAAATTCAGTGTGGAAACCATTGTGGAAATACAGTCATTTTCCTGGTTTAATTGCTACTAGCATGCATACCTCAATGCACTAGCAAGCCTACAGTTTAGCATTACCACTAATAAAAATAATACAGGTACAGTTAGCAAAATATTAATTCTTGGACAGAGCACATCCATGAAATAACTGCATGCTGGTGATGCACCACAACATAAACTGACAAATTCACAGGACTTCTGTGAATTACACACACTCTGTAAACAAAGTCTAGAAAGAACTAGTGACTTCTTTGCTACTTGAATCTGACTTAAACAACTAGCATCCATGCTGGCATAACAGCAAGGCTAAGTACTTCATGCTTCATGTTGTAGCTGTAGACTTTCAATATTTCATTAGGGCTCAGGTTCCCTGATTAGATTACAAATCCAACCAGAACTTCAAAACCATTTTAGCAAAGTCACTTAAAATTAAAAAAACCAATAATAATAATAAAAAATGGGTCACACAGCAAGGTAGCTCTCATAAATTAAAAGCAGTTCTTTCAATTTTACATTACAGGCACGGGAGGCTCTGCCTCTCTTTCTGGAACAATCTTCCTCTTCTGTGCACAGCTGCCAGCCTGGGCACTGCTCTGCCAGCCTGCCTCAGCTCCAGCACACACAAAGCAGCAACACCTGATCCTGGGATCACTTCTGGCTGCTGAATGCTTGGCTGCAGCTCCTTGGAGACAGAAAGAAAAGTCTGCCCTGACAAGCTTCTTCAGGGTCAAAACCCATCTCTTTGTCTTGACTGAACTGAATCAGCTCTTCTGGGCACATAATACTTCTAAATCAGGCACTTCCCAGCTGCTCTCATAAATCATCAATTCAAATCACTTGGGGTTTGTCTGCATAAGAGTTCATAGTCCCCCATGAACTGGAGGTAGGACAGATGCATTCAAAACAAGTATTCTCCTACAAAATAAACTGTTTCGAATTGCCTTAGAAATGTACACTGTTTACATATCAGGATTACAGTAAAACCAACTAAGATGGCCATGGTCCCTGATAATAAATCTCTCAATCCTCTGAGCATTTCACATCAGACAAGACAAGAATTCCTTTGGCTTCAACAAGACCTAAAGGACAGTGCACAAAAGGAAGTCCACACAAGATTTTCCGGGATCAATACCTCAGCTAACAAGAAACGTTGCTAGGAAACTGCAGACTATGAGTTCCCACAAAATAATGCAGCAATGGCATACTGGTGGTGTCTTAATGCCAGTGAAACTCTTTTGCTAAGGAAAAATATATGAAGCTTTCATAAAGGGTCATACATTTACTAAAAGGTACAGGCAGCTGCCTCCCTCACACACACACACACACACACACACACACACACACATGCACTTCCACCCCCCATGGCTGTGCTCAGCTTCAACCACTGTTTTCATTGTAAAACAAAAAACTTTAAAAAAAGCAGAAGCATCACACAGCTCTGGTGTTTAGAGTCAAACTTGTTTTCACTTAATATCCTTTAGCACTAGCAAACCATATTTAGGGGATGAGGAGAACGAGTTTATTCCAGCACATGCTAAGGTAACAGAATACTTAGAAGAAAAATTAAATATTTAGACAAATCAGCTTAACCTAACTAGTGCCTTACACAAACTGTCAGAAAGCATTAAGCAAGGTCTTAAAAGGGTGTTAGCAAATCAATAGTGGGTTTTTTTCCTATCATGTGCAGATTTCTCTAAAACAGGTATTCATAATTCTTCTAAGGCAGTCTGCTTTTACAATGCCAGCATCAAAACAAAAGAGAAAAACCTCTACACTGTTTAAAATTTTAATATTTTGCTAACTCATGATACATAAATTATTGTACAATTTAATGGAGTTCAGCTCTGATTCTGAAAAAATGCTAAACAAAGGAACAATGATAGCAACGAAGGCTCTTTCGGTTCTATTTTTTAATTCTTTTAAAATAAAATACTGTCAGGGTTTTTCTTGTTTTTTTCCTTAAAGAAAAATGACAGCTAAGCAGATAGTACCACCTTAAGATCCTCACAGAATAGTTTTTCTCCCTAGTTTCAACTACAGACTTTGCTTGCCCATGCCTTATCACTTGAGTTTTGTTTACACATAAACACAGAACTCTGTCATCAAATGAAGTGCAACTGCAATGCACCCCTTATGTAAGCCTCATCACATGAATAATTAGCAAGACCATAAGAAACTACAAATAGCTTATTTCTTAACTACAGTTAGAGTTAACCATTTCTAGACCACTGAATTAGAACTTGTGACTGCAGAATGGGAACAAGACAACTGAAACTGTTAAATGAGTGACAGATTCTGGACAAGGAAGGAGATTACCAAGAACACACGAAAGAAGATTTTCCTGCCTCTTGAAGTCTGAGGTCATGACTGGCTGCACTTCACAAACAATCATGGTTTTTACTAAATAGATAATTGGATTCTCAATCAAATTCAGTCACCTAGTGTTACACAGTATGTCAGATGTCCAGCAGATGGAAAACAGTACAGCAGTGACACTCCATCCAAAACTTGCTGCCACATCAGGAACTGCTAGCTTTAGTACCTTAAGCAATTTTTGCCTGAACCATTTTTTTAAAAAGCAAAATATGATATTTGAAGTCCTTTGAATTCCATTAAGACCTTTGTCATTTACCTTAGCTAATAAACAAAGTAGATGAGGATTCAAAGAAGTAAAAAAAACCTGACAAAAAACCCACACCACTTTTCCTTTTTAAAAAACAAAACTCTACACCCCAAGTAAGTAGTTCTCCTGTAATTTTTGCATCAGTCACTGAACCAAACAAGTCCAGTATGTTGTGGCACATAATAAGGATATCCAGAAAGATTAGAAGATTAGAAGAAAAAAGCTCTGAGTGTCCTTCAATCTTTCAGACTTCATAGTAAAACTGAAAAGTTTCTGGTTTTGCAACTTCTTGTCATTCTCACCCAGCTGTGGGGGAAGAAAGGAAGAGCTTTGAAAGTCTATTTCCTTTAGGAACAAAACTTCTCAGCTATTTCCAAAGTAATTGAAGATACCTTTGATCTTTGTGTTCCAGTTGTACCTAGATCACTAAGCAATACGAGTCTCCAGCACATTAAATACTGAACAAATACTCAGGAGACAGGGTCATTGATACTCCAGTATAAGAGCTGGCCACACACAGCAGCTTAGCCCTGTGCTATGAACAAAAAACTAAAACAAGTGGCACAGAATAAGAATTTTCAACTTTGGAAGAGAGAATACCAGTGTTCCCTAACCAGACATGGGCTCACACTGGCACACTGAAGTTGAGACACTGGTGTATGGCATCCCCCACTCCAACAGGCAGCAGCACATCCAGATAATTCTCAGTAACGTTAACAGTTAAAGCAGAGAAAGACCCCTTAAATACAAATCTCTATCAGCTATTTCTCCCAGTACCTTATAAGCTATCCACCATCACTTCACATCAACCAGCACGAGTGCTCACATATTCACACAGTCATATCTCTGGTTTAGCTCATCAGTTTTCTTTCTGGCATTTCCCTCTACTTTCAAGATCTAGAGAGATGGAGCTTTCAGCCTCGAAAGACAAACAGATAAGGAAAATAAATTTCAGTAACCTGATTTATATATTACACTTTACTTCTAAAGTGACTCCGAAGAAAAGGTCCTGCAACAAGTTGAATGTACTTACACCTAAAGTCCTGGGTTACAATATAACTTAAGATTGTGCCTTAAATGGATTGGGTTTGAACATTTGAATGCCACACGCAGAGCCATTTGGAAGGATCTGACATTCAGAAGCTGGAAGCAGATCTTTGAGAAATGTGTGACAGCTAAGAGTTCAGTCCATTATTAGCTGACAAAGAAGAAGCTCTACAGAAAACATCAAGAGTGACTTAAGAAAAGCAAATTCCTAAGTTTAGTATCTAAAATTCAGTTACAATCACTCAAGCATTTACTGTGGTAATACACTACAGTCAAATTGTAACACTGTTGCTACCTGTTCTGAACAAGAGTGGGTGAACAGTCAGGAGTCTACAGTTTATTTTTTATTATCAGAATGGAAAAATAATGCAGTGCCAACTCCTGTAACTGCTGAGCAAAGGAGAGGACCTCTCACACACATTGCTGAGCTGGAGTGACCATTCCCCCCTATACCAAAGAGAGAGCAATTTTCACTAGAACTGTGGCAGTACATTACAGACATTCTGCCTTGCTGGATATTCCTTGGTTACACCTAAAGTCTTGCACAAAAGAAACCTAATGTTAAGATGAAAAATGCACATACAAATTAATACAGAAGTCAGTTGTCCAGCTAAACTACAATTAGTCAGATTTCCTTGACATAATGATAAAACTTGGGCTTCAGTAGCATTTCCTAGCTGCAATCTGAGAAATTAAAAGCATGAATCTTCAAGAGATGGAGACATCAGAACTTCAAAGCACTTTCCTCAGTCTGCCAGTACATTCGACTGTTTTAAACAAATATAACTTCAACCAGGCAACTCCTACACAGATACTAGGCAGACATCCAACAATACAAACCAAGCTGAATGTTAACTTTGCCCTGTGCTCCACACAGATTATATGAACACACAAGACCAAAGGAATTAATTAAAGTCACTTTTTCATTGTGTATTACCATTTTTTTCTTGTCAAATTATAACTAATTTCCAAAGAATCGTAAGAAGCTGTTCAAAGAAACTGATGCTCTGGGTTTTTTTCACAGGATTATCACATGCTTCATGTCATAAGCCACTCACTATTCTATGCATTTCTTTCTGACTTACAGAAGATACTGTTAGAATAAGCCAGAAGAACTGAAAGAATGAAACATCAACTGCCACAGCAGGGGACAGGAAGACATTCTATGAGATGGCTTAGCAAAGTATGAAAATCTCAAAAGAAAAGAAACGTTAAACAGTAATGGGTTAATTATTCTCATTAGTCAGCTTGGACAAAAGAATACTGTGACAGAGGAAATTCAGAGGGTGACCCCAAGTATTCCTGCTGGAAGAGGAGGAAAGCAGATTGTTACCCATAACTGAATGACACTCCAAATTCCTGCACAACAGCAATACTGCATCTGCCATGAAATATTTTACAAGATAGGTAGGGGAGGGCTGGATGAAGAGAAGGAACAGCCTTTAGAACAGAAAGCATATACAAACCGTGCAAACAAAAGCCTTCATTATTTCATGCTGTGTATGCCTACAGCACACCACCTCCCATTAGCAGCCGTATCACCATCATCACTGGATGACTGCAAGTCCCACAAGAACCTGCTCTATCATACTCATGTGGAGAAGAGGTGGCACCACCTTTGCTCAAGTTGTCCTCCATATTTCACCCACAGGCAGAGATCATCAATATCTTCCTGGCTTTTAGGCCTTCCCTGCTCTCTTCCAGTACAGAAGATTACCAAGACAAGGTTCACATTAGGAAGAAAAAGACATAACTTGACAGGGCCTTGAGTAACCCCGCCTGAATTTACTTTTGAACCTGCTTTGAGTGAGAGATTGGATCAGATGACCTCCCGAGGTCCCTTTAAAGTTGAATTAGTCTAAGTTTACCCTTCCAAATCTGTAAGGATTTATTGTTCATGTGAACATTGCCACACCCCTGTAAACACACTCTGACATCTGAATGGGAGCATTCAACTGTGCCGAATGCAGGTCCTGGCACTCAACATGCAGCTCTGCAGAATTACAGATAATTGGAATGGAGAAGAGATGGAAAGGGCACAGAGTTACTCCACCTTTCTGAACCAAGGTAATATCAACTCTGTCCACAATGTTTCTGGAACTTACAAGTTTGAACTGTTTTTAAGTGCCTCTTATACAGGCAATTCCAGGACATATTCCAGGACATCCACCCTTACAATAGAAAAATACTTGCTTTCTATATTTTAGTTTTCTTACTGTAAATTAAACCTATTACCTTTCACCCACTCTACCTTGAACACGAAGAACAATTTACTCCCTTCTACTTTGTATTTGACACTATCTATTTTACAATGTCTTTTAGCAATCTTCCTTACTCATATTTCACACTATGGAACTGGTCATGGTTTGTAGACAGCCATCTCCCTTCTCTTTTCAGTCCCCCTCAGTCTACATTTGTCTTGAACTGCTGCACCCACTAGACATCAGCAAATACATTAGCTGTACTGGTAGGGATTCATTTGTACCTAACACAAGACCTCCAATTTCTATATACACGATTTTTTTCCTTTTGCCACAATATAACACTGCTGCTTCATGCTTGATTTTTATGCATTATTCATAATCCCCTGAATTCTTGCCTACAGGAGCAGCAGATAGTGCATTGGCCCTTTATTTTCAGTTAAGTACCATCCAAGATGTAGGTCAACACCATTTTATCCAAGTCCTCTCTTCCCAGAGAATCATCTTAGCACTCAGCAGTGACGGGAGTTAAAAATAAATGGAAGCATTGGCCTGGCCCTGCTTTCATGTCTGCAAGCACAGAACAAAGCACTTTCATCTGAGGATCGCTCTTGTACAATGTTTGTTCCTTCTGGGGGCCTACCAGGGCTTTACTTGTTGAATTTGAGAACAATGAGAAGTCCATCTGTTCCTCAAAAGCTTTGCTAACAATGATGATGAAATAAACCTACAGCTATGCTTTAAGATGGAGAGCCAAGACAGTGGGCTGACTAGGTGGCCAGCCAATGTAGATCCCTTTGGGAACTGTGTGGGGAAGAAAAAGAAAGGAAACAACACAAAAGATATCCACCAAACAAGGACGAAACAAAACCCTAAAGTCTGAAGTTTGGGAGAGTACACTAGAAAAAGAACATTTAATTATACTGATGTTTAATTGTCAAATAGTTTACACCAGTTCAGCCCTACCTCACAGCATTTTTAAAGCTCACTGAACACCAATACACTTTTGCTGAACTCAAAGTTCTGCTGGTGAAGATAAAACCCACAATTCTATTGTTCCTGAGTGATGGGCTGACTGATTAGATTAGACAGAAGTGTAAGCAGATGCAGATTGAACAGGTGGCCTCTCCAACCTAGTGCCTCTTCAAGCACTATGAAAAGCAGTCTTTTCTGTCATGTTTAGGAAAGTTATATTCAGATATTTACTGCCCCTTAACTCAACATGAAAATATTTTTCTGGGCTTTAATGTGTTTCACAACAGTTTGCCCATAAAACAAATCAATCTTTCTAAATATATCAGTTATTCACACATGATATAATTGTAATTAGAAAAAGAAAATACAACAGATATTCTGATACCACCAATATCTCTAGTCAAGTAATGTATATAGATAAGACTTCTCAGGCATTCAAAGGCATCACATTACACAGCCAGAGTCTAAAAATAATGAATTCACACGTAATTAAAATTAAAGACCAGACTTCATTTGATTGCATTTGAGACCATGGAGTAAAATAAACCTTACCTGGACAACTTCTGTAGAGTGACAGCTGAATCAACATATGTTCTGCTTGGCAGGTAAAAAAAAAATTAGTAGTCAGCTATTTCATACAAATCAAAGTGTCTGGTACAGTCATTTCTTTTTTCTTCTCACACAGAAACAAATGGTGGAAGAAAGGGAAGAAAAGCACCACATACATGCTTTAGCGAAACAGATTTTTTAATTGTAACACTTTTCATAGAAGATAATTGCTAACTTGGGTGGTTTAGTACCATCAGCTTTTCACATGATATAACATCATGTATTATTTATATCACATCGTGTTTACTGTACTTTAAAGCTACATCTTTGGCCTGAGGAACTCATGACATAACTCAGAGATGACAATACACGAAGTACCAGTCTGAGGAGGGAAAAGCATGAAAACAGCATTTTAAAAAAGGCAACAGACTCACTAAATCGTATCTTCAGAAGGGTGGAGATGGGGACAAAGATATTCTGTCATAGGACAGAATCGAGCACAAACTAAGACAGAGACCCTGCTGCAGTTGGCAAATATATTTAAACAATCCTATTGAGTGAGATATCAGAAGCTCCAACATCTTGGGATAATGAACTGCTCAGAGTAACACAAAAGGACTCAGGACTCACCTCCCAATTAGTCCCATGCTAAAGGGAAGAAATGTCCAATAAAATAATGCTTCGGTTTGAAAAACAAACTTATTAGATAATAAAAATATTGAAAATCAAGAGGTTACTCAATTTACATACACAGAAATCTAAGTCTGTCTGCCTTCCAAGCACTTTATTCCATGAAGGTACAGTCTCACAGGCAACACGGTACCAAATGTTTCAAAGAAAGTGACTTACTTGGGATCCTATGTTCTATGCAAAACTAAGGGTTACACTGTACATGAGATGTTTCTTAGCAAGCTCGCTAATGATCCCAGAATTATGCAAGATTGTATATTTCACTATTTGCAATATATTTCCCAGAGGATACTCTTTCTTTTATATTTTAAACTATTATGATGACCTGCATAACATTTTAATCAACACTGCTAAGAAGTCACATACTTCAATAGCAGCACTAGTGGTCCACAGCTACATAGTTTTTCAGCTCAGGATGCTCCCTTAGCTTTGTTTTAGCAGCATTAAGCAAAAGACAATAATACGGTTAGGAATAGAGGGGAAAGCCTCAACAAAAAGAAAGAAAAAACCCACAGCTTAAATAAAGACAATAACCAAGTGGTTGTAGCATTGACCCAAGAAGTGAAAGACCTTTGTTCAACAACTCAAGTGAGGTTAAAACAAGTAACCAGAGAAGGCTGTTTGGTCAAACTCCTCCATTATCTTTTCTGCCCTGGTTCCTTCTGATAGTGTCAGACTTTGAGATGTCTCATGAAAGAGAAATATTTTCTGTCCAGTCCTTTTAGTTATAGTCTTCCATGTGTTCAACTGTGGTTAGTTGAACAGTCAAACATGACAGTCTTTTAACTCTTATCAATCTTAAGAATCATGTTTTATTCATGTTTTAAAAGGAACAAGCACGTTGAACATACAGGGAAAAAAAGGTTCTTCAAACTACAGTATACAAAAGAAAGCATTTCAACAAACATGGAGTATTTAAGAGCAAGTTGGAAAAACTCCATTAAATCTAAAATGTCCTGCAAAGAGTTAGGTCCTCGCTCACCAGCTGAACTACACAGAGCTGCTGTAACAGCATGAGTGCAAGAACCACCAGTGAGACACTAAATATTACCTAGACAACAAATCCTTTAATCCTTTTTTAAAATCTAACAGTGGAAATGAACTATTCAACTTGAATGCATATAAATTGCTGTAAAAACAATTTACTAATGTTCTGTTACTCCCAGTTATTTGTGTTGAAACTCCACAGTAAACAGGCTCAAGGAATATTTCATTCATTTTTGTAAGGTAGAATTAAAGACCTAAAGACGCTTAAAGGGTGCATCGTCCCAAACAGCAAATTTGTCAGCTGATTAAAAAAACAAAAACAAAGCAAAATTCTTTAAACAAAATTAATCATTCCAACAGCAGCCAACTTTACCAAATCTATTGAGGATACTAACAAAAATGAAGAACCAGATGGTACCGTCTCTTCACTCCTTATTTCCATAGAGTCTATCCAGGAAATATTTTATGCTAATCAACGTTAGCTCTGAATCAGCAGTTTCTCATGTGTTAAAATATATATTGAACAGACTTTCTCTAAACATTAAACTGACTGTGAAGCTGACCCTAAAATCCTTTCACCATTCTCCATTACTCCTCTTGTTGCTCTGGTAAACACGTCAAACAAGAGAATATGTTTGTAAAATAAGGCTGCATTTTTTTCCCTTAGTCCCAGTGGAGTATATATATATATTTATTCCAGAAAAACTTCAACAGGGAAAGATGGAAATAAACATGGAGAACAACAAAAAGGTAAGGAAGAATGGGAAGAATATAAGACAGATTTAAAACAATTTTAGAGGACAGGAGAAAGAAAGTGCAAGAAGGCACATCTTGTGCAGCTGTTCTTGCTGAACTCGTTCAGATCTGGTTTGATTTCTAATTAAGCTTTCTTGTTCACCAGTTCAAATGATACTTTTAACTTCTCACATGTATTTTACATGGGAATAATATTAGCATAACAAAAAGTTCTCTGCTCCAGTAGCCAAAGATACAGTGTTACTGAATTTTTCCCTTTAACAGAAAAAAATGCACATAAAATGGCTTGATTTCCCCAACAGCAATCAAGCAACAGAACATGAAAGCAAGAATTCCAGCCACCATCTCTAAGTCAGCAGCAAGGGCAATCTATTACACTTAAAACACTTAAAATAAATAAAGGGAAGCAGAGAAAGGGAGCAAGGCTCCCTTGATCCCAAGCACAAGGGCCATTCAGCTACTATAGAAGAATTTACAGGAGTCACACAGTAAAACTGGAAATGTGAAGCCTTGAGGTCAGTAATACAGGAATGTCTGGGCCAGCAATATAAATTCTAATTCATCATAAAGCATAATCAGTTAAGAAAACATCATTAAATGGAAAGTAGTGACTAACTGTATGATTTTCAAAGCAGAGGAAACTCCCAAGTCTTCTACAAACTTTCAGAAATGCCAAGTTAAAAACATAATTCATCCACAAGCATGAACAGACCATTCATTGCTTTTTCTACACTCTAAATTCAAGGCACATTCCTTTTGGTAAGGAATACACGGCATCAAGGAAAATGTCCAATGAGGCTTTCTTTGCCCTCCATCAAAGAATAAGTTTGTGTTTACATCACATGAGTGGTGAAAAGGGAAGCCTATTTCCTAGAGAGCAAGATCAGAGGTTTCAGCCTGCCCCAAGCAATATCAGTTACAGATGAACAAGTCAGAGATGATGAAACCAGAATTAATTCATCAGCAGATGGTGTCGTGACTTTTTTTTTTAGCCAAAATGCAAAACATATGGATGGGGTAGAGTAATTTTCAGTGAGGACAAGGGAATGTTTGTTTAAGTCAGGGAGCAAAGAGAAACATCAAAACCAGCAAAAGATACACAACCTGACCATTCTAAAAACAAGATTTCTTTTGTAGCTTTCCAGTAACACCCTTTCCTAAAGAGGTATTTCCCAACATCAAATATGTCTCCCAAAAAACTACTATTTAATACTGTTGAACAATTTTCTTTGCCTTTGGTTGGGTATATTTGCATACTGATAGGCTGCTTAACACTAATACAGTTACTTTGAGATATTTTGCCCCCCAAACATTTTCACAGATTCATGTGATGAGATGGGTAATAACTATTGCCTAATAGAAGAAAAACTGGCTCATTTATGAGCCTATGGATAGTACTGTAATCTACTGATGTTGCTTATCTACTTACAGAATCATCTATGGGAATGCTTAGCACTGCATAGGAAGTATGAAAGGAGTACCTCTGCCCTCCAGAGCTTACGATATATACCACACCATATAAGGCCATTCATCTGACATTTGAGGATCTATTTGTGGTAGGAAGCTTAAACATAGCTGTAAGTGTTTGCAGAACAGCAGCCCAATAAATGAAATCAATTTCAGCAGCCATCAAACTGCTTCAAAGCACACCTATCAAAACAAAACAAAAAAAACCCAAAAAAACCCCAACCCTAAACCATGTCCTTCCACTCAGCTGCTTCTTTCCTTGGGTATTTAACTGTAGCTGGCCCTAGTAGAGAGGAAAATAATTTCAGTCAGAAAGCTATTTGGAAAAGAATGCTGAAAAAGTGGAATGCAGAAGATGAAAAAAGTAGAGGGAAGTACAACAAAAACAACCAATGTTGTATGGGAGAAAAAACACACAGAAACTAGCAAAGGAGGAAAAAAATGTAGAAGAGGTTCCAACTGGTTATCCACTTATTAATCCCACTGTTATTAGAATTCTAAGCTTTCCAGTAGATCCATTACATTTTGCACACTTAATTTCCATACTTGGCAAACATCAACATTTCACCTTTGTGAAGCAGGGCCACAGCATATTGCAGACACCCAAGATGAGTATAAGAAGGAAACTTTTTAGATGATTCAGGGAAGAACTGGGTGGCCTCTCTGTTCACACAAGGAGGGAGGTAGCAACACTTCCTTTCTGTGCTTGAGGGATGAAACGTGGAGCAGACATGAGTCAAGCACATGGAGCAGTGAAGCAGTAGTGAGGTACTCTTGCCCAAGCAGGGAAAATGGTACATATACACAAACACACTGAGAGACAGGACAAGTAGAAACTTTCACAGCTGTGCTTTTCACTGCTCACTGATGTTAAACATATCTGATTATAAAACACTGTCCCCTGTCTCCTCTCCTCCCTGGTTCTTTGCATTTTCCTCATTAACACAGTTTCAGATGGGCTCCATCCTTCCCAACACAGCAGGCTCAACACCAAAGTCCTACTTCCTTTAGCTTCACCGACTGGCACTACAGGTCCTATTTCCACTCTGAACGTCTAAGTGGCCAACATACATTACTACTGGTCAGCTTCCACAGCTATCAATCTTTACACACTGTTGTTCACTATTTCTTGTTTTCATACAGCATCTTAAAAGGCAGCATTCCAGATCAACACTGAAGTTTATCAACTAGATGTCTGGGATGTTCAGTGACTCAGAGTGAATCGAGGTGATCTTCCTTTAGAGGACTAAAGGACAGATGTTTACTTCAACATTCTACATTGTTATGTCTTCTCCATAGCAGGATCCAAATAGCAGACATCCTTCCATGCTTTATCAGATAGTAGTCCTTCAAGCAGGCCTTCTGGAGAGATCTATCCAAATATGACTGCTCTGCAAAAGTCTCCTTGTTTAGCACGTATCCAAAAATGCTGCCTCTCGTTAGATTTGTTTCAATTCCTATGGCACAACTCGGGTCTGCCTGGCAAAAGTAAGCACACCTCTGGCCTAGTGCTTATGGGCACTGGCTCAGTGACACCATCCAGTCCCTGGATAGCTCATATGATGACTCTAACACACATGTACTGACATATATCACTGGTTACTGAGGATCTCAAACTTAGGTGAGAACTTTGCTGGAAGTCTACACTCTCTGTTTGGCTGTGAACACAAATAAAGTGGCAAGACACATGAGAATTAGGAACTATAATCCGTGTCCTTTTGTGGACTTGGTTCCAAAGATAGTTGCCTATCATGCTTATACAATTTCATAGCCTTCTTTTTTCAAAAGTTTGTTTACTTAGGCAGAAAAGATATTTAAAAAGCAACACATCAATCTCAGATTTACAAAGAGGATAGCTTTTCACATTTAAAAGAAAACAACAGCTATCTGATTAGATAACTATTGTGAGGGCTCTCTGATTTTATCTGAAACCAGACACTACACAGTCACACAGAGAGCAAAGCTCTTTGTTGATGTTACACACCATCATCAAAATTGTAAATCCAAGTCTTTCAGTGGTGGATGACAACAGGGAAAGATTTTTTTTCTTAATTGGGGAATTTAACATTAGTTACTGGATTATCTAGCAAACTATTTTCAGCTTTCGTGCTTCACTAAACTGGAGTATGTATCTTTTCATTCACAAATCCATTATTAAGCTGAACAAAATGGAAATAAATTAGCATACAAGATGATAGTTTAAAGGGGGTACTAATTAGAAATAATGTATTTTTGAACCCTGTTGTATCCAATTAAATGAGATAAACAGGTTTTGGAAAAACATTTTGCTAAATAACTTCAGCGATGTCTATGCTACAACCTACATTTTAAGTTCAAGCAATTTCAGCTTTGGAGTAAGCTCAATACAATATGCCTTGGCAGTATCTTACCTCAGTTACTAATAGAGAGGTTTCAAACTAAAAGTTGGTCCTGCTGTAGTGCAAGTTTTGTTCAGGAAAAACACATACAAAACCAAGGACTAGTTCATCACAACAGTAGAGTTCACCATGGAACTACACTCAAGTCCCCAAAAGAACTAAAGAGCAAACACCCAAGAAAACAGAATATAGTATTCATAATGCACAGCAGAGCATGATGCTGCTATACAGTGAGTTGCAAGACCAGTTGAGTTACAGGGCTATGCAAAATATACAACCAGAAGTTACATAAAACCATCTACAAAGAGCTACTGGTGGGAAAAAAATAATTGTGCATGCTTTTGTTCATGATTGCTATGCAGAGAGGAAGAAATCTTGTACCTGAATAGTTAACCTGCCAAAAGGAAGAAAGCAGACAGGAGGAAAAGATGCAATTCTTCATCACCAGTGAACTGTACTCAGGCACAAGTTTTAAGACAATTGCAGTACAAAAATGTGCCTTGTAACATTAATGCTTTGTTTTCAACAGTGATAGCCAGGTGATTTTAAGTCGCTTTTACAAATTCTTTGGTATATTTTATTTCTAACTTATCATACACCTGCAGCTATAAACATATTTGCACCCATCGTTTTTATGTAATTCCTAGCTGCAACAAACCTCTGTATTTGTGAATGAACTTCTACGTTACTGTTTTTCTTGGCTCAGAACATATTTAATATTTTCTTCAAATGACAGAGCAGTCTGTAAATCTGTAACACACCCTATTTTTAGGATCACACCTATCTCATATTTTCCTTTTTAAAAATACAGCCTAATTATGCTTTGGAATAATACCTCCCTGTACTTCATGTGAAAAATGCTTCGACAGACAACAGCATTCACTAAAGCATCTCCCCACACAGAACATGGTACTGCATTCGGGAAGCAGGCCTTAACCAACAACTGCAGCACACACCCCACGTTATCATGCAGGGGCAGTATTTCTCTGTTTACTGAAAATGTTATTGAGCTGTTCCCCCTACACTCACATACCAACAACAGTATGCAGTAACATTGCTTATTCCTACTCCCTTTGGGGAATAAAGATCCACCTGTTTTGTCTTCCTGTACAACCCTTGAATTCCCCAAGAAGGTGAGATGTATTAATGCTGTTCCAAAGACCCATTGGTAGAAACAGACCTTCCCTTAAAGTCTGATTTCATGTATCATAATAACCCAGTGTACCAGCATATAATATAAAGGAATGTCTTCAAAGGAAAGAAATAAATCAGCATGCAGTATCACAATTAAAATGCAAGTACTAACATACATAGACATCTATAAACACACATACATCTATTTCTCCTCATGCCTGAATTATGTAAAGATATCATGAAAATTAAAGCATCCGTGGGCTAATCTGGAAGTTCTTCAAACAATGAAATAATATCTTCACATAAAAAACCGAGAAGAGCCAAGAGTTCACTGATGAACAACAGATTTTTATCTCTGATAAGAGTAATTTGAACTAGCTGATGTTTTAAAATTATTTAAGCTCTCCTCCCATTACGACTTCTGCATACACCTATCCTGTGAGCAGTCTCATGAAAGTCCATCCCTGTCTCCCTCCCAGAGCGTAAGGTTAGACACAGCCTTGTGGGATAAAAGACTTCATCCGTCTAAAAATATCAGTCTGCCATGATCCACTCTCGCTAAGCTCCGGCCGGCATCGCTACGGTCTAGGGGCTGCTTTACTTCCATGAGTAAGCACTTGCAGCACAGGGCTAAAATTAGTTGGAATATTTATAGTCACTGCCGAAAATTATAGAGAAACGACTGAAAAAGACCTCATAATGAGAGGGGCTTTCCTCTCTCCTTTGGCTATTTTCATCAGCTCTGAGGAAAAAGACGCTCAGCAGGAGCCGGACTGACACACTCTCTCTGCAGGCAAGATGCCCCTCGCTGCTGTCCCCAAGCGGGCAGCTCGCAGCCCCGCTCCGCGCACAGGCCCGGGCCCGGGGGCTTCCAGGCACGGCGGCCGCGGTCACCCGTGCCCTGAGGGCCTCTCCCACCGCCGCCCGCTCCCGGATCCCGCAGGATGGGCGGCCCCGCCGCTTACCTGACCGCCACCCGCACCGAGCTCTCGTCCTGGCCGCCCGACATGGTGCCGGGGGGCAGCCGAGGGGCGGCCGCGAGCCCTGCCGGGAGCGGAGGGCGCTGCCAGGACCAGGAGGCACCCACCGGAGAGGAGATGGAGGCACTGCAGGGGCTACCCCCTCACCTCCTCCTCCTGCTCCGCCACCTCCTCTCTCCAGCCATTTTAGGTGCCTGAATGAATAGGTAGGAGCCGCGACAGCGCAAGGCGGTTCGCGCCGCTCCTCCTTCCACCCCCCGCCCCGCTCCTGCCCGGCCCTTCTCGTCCCTGGGCGGGGAGCGCCGTCAGTCAGTCAGCCTGCCGGCGGGCGGAGGCACAGTCACAGGCACCGGGCACCAGCCCCCCGCCCCTCCGGGGTCCGGCTCCCCGCTCCGCCCTGGCAGACCGCCCCGGCTCCAGCCGCAATGCGTCAGCAGACCCCGCCCCGGGCAGCGGCCGCCGGCGGTGCGGGAGATTCAGGGGGCGGCTTGAACAGGGGCACACAGACACGGCACGGCTCTCCACGCACGCAACCTACACTCCTTCCCCTCTCCACACACACACCTGTTACTGGGACACACGCTTCTCAGACGCAGCCCGTCCCGTCCGCCCACCTCTTCCCGCCCGCCTTCCCACGCACACGTGCGGTGCTTGCCTCCACGCACAGCTCTTCGCGGATAGTGCCACACGCACCGGTGAGCTGTCGGCTGTGGGCACACACGGTGCCATTCTCGGCATCTGGCTGTCACATGCCTCTTCCCACAGCCGGACACACGCGTGGCATTTGCACACAGAGCTCCACAGGCAGAGCTTGTGCCCCCGACACCCTCCAGCCATGCCATCAACGTGCACGGCTCTTGCACATGCATGTGCACAGCCACAGAGCAAAGCTCTGCACACAGCTTCTGAGGCCTCACTTCTGGGAAAGAGGAGCTCAACCCCCTGCCAGGATTGGGGATTTTGGTTTTTTTCTCTTCCACCTGTTTCCCTCTTCTGAGCAGGAAACCCATGTCCTGCCTCCTCCTTGTTCCTCCCGTGGCCTTGTGCAGTAGTCAGGACCTTTGTGCCCAAGGAATCATGCAACCCTCCCATTTTTCTGGCCCTACTCAGCAGATTTGTTTGCCCTTGCTGCTGCAGCCAGGCATCGCTGTTCTCACTTCACTAATGAAATGCCTGGGTTTTTTTGTTGGAAACTGAGTGGGTGGATGACATTAATTTTTGATGCAAATAGTATCCCTGCCAGGAAACAAGCCTGATTATTTTGCCCAAAACAATTCACATTCCTAAGGAAGATTTTCCATCAGAATAGGCATGGGTTTGAATTTGAAATTATATGCTAAAAACCTTGCAGTTCAAGTTGTTTTGCTTTTGATAGTGAAGTTTGTTCACGCCCAGGCCCCAGACTCTGTCAGAGATGGGCAGGTGAGGTGTCCTAGCAGGATAGGGCCTCAGACATGTCCCCAACACTCTCAAAACACAAGTCTCTCTTTCTCAGAAGAAACTGACTGTATTACTACTCTTCCGCATGTTTCCCTAGTTATTTTCTCACCCTTTTCTGGTTTTCTCTATTAATTAGGAAACTGGGTTGTTTCCTAAAAACAAGCCACCTGGAAGCTGCTATACAAAATATGGTCTTCTGCTTTTTTTCTGAGTTACACAGCACTACCTTACAAAATTCCAACAGCATTTGAAAGTATGGAGGACTTAAACAACCAAAAGGCAGAAAAATGGAGATACAGAGATAGTTCAGCTGGAGGGCACCAAGGAATCTGGTACAGACAGAACAAAGCCTACATTTTGCTGGGTTTCCAGGCTCACTATCCTCTAGCTACTACTGTGGTCAAAATGCTTTTCATGCTTCTCTTCTCTCTTTTTTTTTTTTTTTTTTTTTTTTTTTTTTTTTTTTTTGTGTGTGTGTGTGTGTGTTTATTTGTTTTGGTTTTGTTTTGTTTTTTTGTTTTTGTTTGTTTGTTTTGGGTTTTTTTGGGGGGTTTTCTTGGGTTTTTTTGTTTTTCTGTTTTTGTGGGTTTTTTGTGCTTTTGTTTTTTGTTTTGTTTTGTTTGTTTCTATTATTATTATTATCTTATAGAATGGGCAAGATAGCCAATAAAGAAAAGTCTCTTGCATGTGAATTATGTTAGCACTCATACAAAATGGCCCCAAAATGAAGGTGATCAAAGGCTCCTAGTTCAGGATGTTTCCAGCTAGCAGGGACTAAACGCTCCTGATGATATTGTACATCTGCCTGAGCTATTTAAGAATACCTGCAGCCAGCCCATGGTAAGTGGCATCCTACAGCATAATTAGGTTATCATAATTTACTTACATCAGATTTACAAATCAAGATAACAATAAAGCTTAAGCAAATATGGAAAAAGCAAAGGTTGCTACTTTTCACTGTCATAGCTGCAGTAAATTGGATACTTTCTTATCCAAAGGTATCCAATGCATTTCTTCAGCTGACACAGCTACAAGGTTAATGTAACAAACACACTCCTGTACCTTGTCAGTATCTTCTGCATTTGTTTCATGCAGCATCTCTTGCTGGCTGGGCCCCAGCACAGCAAAGCTCATCCCCATCACTCTGAGCATGCGTGCAGCATCCTGGTAAGTCAGTGTCACCAGTTCGCCACCGCGGGAGCTGTGACAAAAACCCAGCAGGGAGCCGCAGCTGCAGGAGCTGCCAGAGACCTTTACAGTCCCGGATCCTCAGGTCCAGTATCATACTCCAGATCTTGCCAAGGCCACTTCTTTTCTAGCCTTCATGTGCCCTTAGACATTTGCTCCAGCTCAACCATATCCATTCCTCTCTCTTTCCCAGTGAAAATTAAGTTGGCAGAAGCCTAGCAGAAATCCTCCTGAGCTGAATGTTATGTATATAAATGGATTGGTAATTACAGGTTTTTGACCTTAATGACAAATATTTATCACATTGGGACTAAACAGGAAGTTATAAATTTAGGTATTACAGTAAAGATATTCTCTTCTGATTGTAGGTAATTTTAATCCTACAGTATTACATACCTATCTCCTATCCCAAATATTTCACTCCAATGCCCATCTTCTCTGAAATTGATATGGGAGGTTACATACAGTTTCCTCCCATGTTTCATGCAAATTACCTGATTTCTGATCATTCAGATGTAAAGCAGAAAAAATACATAGATCCTACTTCTTTGATGGCAGATTTTTTTTGTGTTGCCCATTTCCAGAAAGCATACAATCCTTTTGTTCAACTGTTTTATTCTGGATTTTCCCATCTCTTCAATGTCAACAAGCATTCTGCTATACTGTTAACTTGGCTGTCCCAGGAAACTTAAATAAATCCTCTTGCTTTTCATTTCTTATAATGTGGTTGACCTCTCCTCTCCAGCATCCTATTCATCTCATTGCAGGATTAACTTGAATAAATAAGGGCATAATCTCTTCCTTTCTTTCGTTGCCTAAGTACATAACCATACTGCCAACATCTTGTTTATCTTTAATAAAGCCGTATGGTAACATTTAGCGGATTTGTCCAGTCTCACATCTAATGTGAGGTTTCCCTCTCTTCATGTTCCCCAGCCAGCATGCCTACATGTAGGACCTGCAGCTGACCACCCCATCTCTCCTGTGGCTCTGACACCTCAGATAGCAGCCACCTCTGGTCACCCCCAGATCAGCTGCAGAGTTTGCCAGAGAGGGGACAGACTGCAATAACAGGGAGCAGGAGGGGAGCTCACAGGTCTGCTTCCTGCTTGGTTCTTGGAGAAGGACTCCTCAGAACGTCCAGTCCTTGCAGCAGGGTTACAGCTGTTACACTTTTACCTCTTCTAATCCCCTGCTCTGTGACTCAGCACCATGAGCTTCACCCATTGGGGCAACCAAACACAAACCTGGGTTTGGAAGGGTGAGGGCTCTGACTGACACACACACCTTGCACACATGGTGAAGCTGCCCATAGAGTTCCTCAAGAACCAGAGGCTGCTTAAAATTACTGAGCTGTGCACAACTTGAATGAGGTAAGACAACTCAGTTTCGAAATCAAGGGTCTTTTGATCTGTATAATGTTTGCAGACAAGTTGCCTAGGCTGTGCCAGTTGGTTTTGAAATGATCAAATTAAAACTATTTCAAGACCACTTCAAATAATAGGCCACTCACTTTGACTATTTTAACTGTGATAATTTACCACTTCTAAATAAGTGAGTTTAATCAAAGGCTCAGCTTGTTATTTAGGGCCATGCTTGGGGGTTGTCTATTATTTTGACCCACTGAGAAAAAAAAAAAAAGTTAGTTCAGAGAAGAGATTCTGTTGATAAAAAATAACAGAATATTGCAAGAAGATATTGGCACTGAGACAATTCATAGCCATGAAGATCTGCCCCATAATGGTTTGAAAATTATCCTTTATTTATTCACTGTACAAAACCTTATCAACTAACAACCTGACATTCTTACATAGTTGTGATGTTCTCTCGTGCTCTTCCTGCTAAGTAGTGGAGGTGACACTGTTTTGTTGAGACAGGCAATAATATACAAAATCTCTAAGTTCTGATTAGTCTGTATAAATTAGAGCAATCACACCATAACTAGTAGAAGGCTTCAAGCAAAACTAGTAGGGTTTGGGAAGTTAAACACTAGGCCCACCACTATGGAAGCAGGAATTTTTTCAGATACAGGCAGGGAACATGGCATATTCAAGCAGTACAGAGCAGTGTGAATGTTCTTAAGGTTGTTAAATCTCATCGTGTCTGTAGTTTGTGCTCTTTTATCAAATTCACTCACACGAAATAAACAGCTAATATATACTCTCATAAGTGACTATTGTTTTCTTCAATGCATGAAATAAAAAAAGTTTTGGGCAACATCCAGGCTACAATATATTCAGTGACTCTGGAATGACACACCATGGAGACCAAATGTATATGAAAATATGCTATAATATATACATTCTAATGAGTAAATTTTCTCATGTTCATTCATTTGATAGTTTGAAAAATATGGAGAGATTTGCTTATGTGAATGATCACATATTTTCTCTATAGTTTTCCTTTGCTTGTATCTTTCATAATCCTATGAACTGTGTGACTCAATAACTCCTTGTTTTCCAGTATCTTCTGACACAGGAAAGGTAATTGGACTGCTATGGAACTGAGCTTTATGAGCTGATGGGAATTAGGTCAACAACATTCACTCATCAGCAATAATCACTCCATTTCATCTAATGAACACTAAATTCTTCAACATTACTGTATGCACTGCTTTCAGGTTTCCGCTTGGCAAAGTAAAATTTCTCTTTGCATTTTTTGTGTGACACCTTGGGCCTGTATGAACCTTGGGCTTTTCCATCACCATATTTTTAAAAATCTTAACTGCATACTAAAAGAAATGTCTAGAAACTATGGCATTTTGATTTTTAAGGATTTTCCAGTAGCATTTTTTCTTCTCTAACCAGCTTCTCATTTCAAACCAAAGGACTTGGAAAGCAGTCAGGCTTATAAAAGACATTTCAAATATTTTCCATTTTCCCCCCATCACTCACAGAGACTTTTTTTTTTAAATAAGAATGAGGAAAGAAAAGTGTAAAGCCACACTAAACCAGCAGGTTAAAAAGTATGACAGAAGAGCCTTAGCATCCAAAATGGAAAAGAAGCAGGCTGCTGAAGAAAATTATCACTTAGCTTGTGATGGGGTGGGGGAAGGTAATTTCACACTTGAGAAGGAAGAAAGGAGTGCAAGATAATGTTTATATAATCAATACAACACCAGATAATGAAAATAATCAGACTGGTTTGATAGATGACTGTGGAAAGAAGATGATAGAGAAACCAGAAAGGGGAGGGTGGAGAAGGAATAGGGATCTCTGGAGTCAAAGACAAGCAATGGCTCTGCAGGGTTGCCTTGGAGCTCATCAGCACAAGAGGAAGAGCAGCATCAGGCACCTCCAAAGTGATAAAAAAGGAGATGAAGCTGGCTTTTTCCATCCACCTTCCAGAAACTGAATGAACTGTAAAGGGGTATTAAGGGACACATGATTAAGGGATCATATATCTGGAGATGAGCAGAGAATTCAATGGGAACTGAGCTGGTAGATATGACCACTACACTTGCTGAAGAAAGAAAGGATTTCTTTATGTACTAATGCTTTTTACACACAAAAAACATACTGTGTTAACTATACCAGTGTTAACAAAGCACTACAGTTTTCCTCTGCTCTGGGCAGCTCAGAGTGCTTGTGTTGTATGACAAAAATGTGCTTATACACATAGACTTATTTATCTTCCCTCTGGTCCCAAGGACTGCTCTAGTTTGTACTGCTATAACTGCTGTCTACACTTCAATGACTATGTGTGGAAAAATATTTTTATATGAATATACACATTGCATTTTATCCCATGTACTATGCATATATATAGATCCCCACCAAACTGGCACTGCTAGAGTAGAACAAAGCATGAGAAGGAGAAAAGAGCTAAAACACATCTCTTGGGGAAAAACTCCCCTGCACAATCTTAATAGACTCATGACTTCAGTCAGTGGATTTACACCAAGGATGACCATGCCTTTTATGTCACCATGTTTTAAGAAATTGTGTCTTAACTGAAAGCTGTAATCAGCTATTTTACAGCAATGAACACAGAGATGGTTGTCAGAACCAGTATCGAGGCTGATTCCTGTGCCTGTGCAAACACTATTAGACAACACCTTAATGAGATGAATTATTAATACAAGAGCTGCACGGGAAATTAATTTCTGCTGTCTCTCACCAGAACCAGCTGTTCAGACTTGAATGTGTCACAGTTGCACAATACAAAGTTTGCCTTAAGGATACAGTTACCCAACATGATGGATTTTTCATAATGTCCCTCTCAATAGTATCCTCATCCTTCCTCTGTCCTTCACCATTTCCCCTGCACCAGCATACTTTCCATTTTTGGTCCAGACTTGTAGCAGGTACTGAATGACAGGAGTCCATATGAGGATGGTGAGTGCAGCAAGAGCAGTTGCAGAACAGCCTGCTCTAGTCAGCCTTGTCAATCTACCCTAGATAAGATAGGGAAAAAAAAAAGAGTTTACACATCTAAACAGCAAGCATCAAAACCCTAGCTCATTCCAGATGAAATAAATCTAAAGTTGTTCATCTCTCATACAATCATAGAATGGGTAGGGCTGGAAGGGACTGTAAAGACCATCCAGTTCCAACCCCCTGCACAGGCACAGACAACTTCCACTAGATCAGGTTGCTCAAGGTCCCATCCATCCTGGCCTTGAACACTTCCAGGGATGGGGTAGCCACAGCTTCCTTGGGCAATGTGTTCCAGTGTCTCAAATACATGGAATAAATGAGTTCCAACAAGGCCAGGAAATTTTTCTTTTCCCTGCAGAGCTGGCTAATGATAGCTAGAGTTTAGTCAGTGACCAGTTTTATTATTACTCGGCATAAACACCTTGTCCTCCTGTGTTGTTTTCCCAAGCATATTCCCCAGCCACCATGTGCCTAAGCCCAAGATGGTGAATTCTTTGGCTTAGGGTGTTGTACAATTTTTTATGCTGAAGTCCTATTTCCTAATTGGCATCCTTAGGCATTACCGCAACAAAAACAATAAATAGTAATAACAATAACAAAACCAGGATGGAAGGTGGGTGAAGACATGAGTAATTACCTAAACAACACAGGGACCACAAGCCAGGGCAGCACGGGAGCTTGGGGAAGAGTGAGTGGGTGGAGAGTCACCTGCATAAGAGGGTTGGGTGGTAAGGAATATGTCTTGCAAGACAAAATGGAGAGTCTTTATTTGATAGCATCATGGAATTTATAAATGAAGGGATGACAGCTGTAGGCTAAACATGGCACAAGTTGCTTTATTCTCTATGCATGTGCAGCCTATCACACAGACTCGTTTAACAAAAAATATAGTCAAAAAGGTGATGTAACAAAGGAGATGTGAGAAGCAGGAGTTTCCAAGCAGGGTTTGCAGAAGAACAGCTGACTTACCCTGTGCTGTAGCATGGCAGCAGCCAGAGACAATGTGCCAAGCTCTGTAGCAGGCTGCAAGCCTCACCCCCCCTTCCAAAACTTGTGATTCCAGGCCTGTACTGGGCTACACATGGGTGGGGAAGAGGCATTCAGTTGTCCAGGTAGCAGTCATGGCTAAACAACTATTCTCCATCTTTCCTCAGAAAAATGCCACAAAATGAGTGTTGTTTTCTTTAACATTTATTTGAAGCTGGTTTTTTTACATACCACTCATTGTGTATGTATCGATTGGGAACACTTAAGCCAAAGTAGAAAACTCCGAGCAATGCCAGGCTGGACCTTATGTAAATTTGCATTTATGGATGGGCAATATAGATATAGTTAGCTCCTGAAATGAAAGAATGATTCCTTGCACAGTGGGTAATGAACTTCTGGAATTCATTGCCACAGGAGGCTGGGGAAGCAGGCTATTAGGAGGCATAAAAAGGGATTAGCCACGATTTGTGAACAATGCCTCTATTAAGAGACAAGAAAAGGAACAGCCAGTTCCAGTGACTGTGACCTTAGGAAATTGGACCAGAGGAAGAGGCCAGGTACATGTGCTCTCCCCAAACAGCACCTCTGATTGTCGATCTTCAGCCTTTGCCATCTGGATCTGCTTGCTGTGTCTCCAGTAACATGATGTGAGCCTAAGGGATCTTGCAGGGTCTACTGGGGCCTTCAAAACCTGTGTCTTGTTCAGGGAAGATGGCCAGCATCCATGCAGCTACCCAAATACCATGATGGGCATTGGTCAGCTAAAGAATTTGTGGCTGTTGGTTTGCCCCAGCAGGGTGTTTCTTAATACTCTGATGGATTAAGTCCTAAGTGGTGCTGCTTTCCTTAAAGGGGCCAGCAGCCAGCATGATTTGAAAGAGAGTTATAAAAATCAAAAAGGAACTGACTTTTACAAATCATTCACTGAGGCTAAGAAAAATACAGATAGAGGAAGGCACAAGATTCTATTAATACAGTATGAGTTTAATAATTGTTTGGCATCAAAAGGGGTCTCTCTCCAAAAAGTGCAAAAAAGCAGATATTCCTTAATATCAGGTGTCACACTGAAAGGAAGAGTAGAGAACAAATTAGCTGGAATTTTTCAGCTGTCTCTTTGTCCAGCTGAAGGCCCTAACTCCATTTGATTTAACCTCATACCACTTCTGAGTACTTCTACTACCCTTCTCTGGATCTTTTCCAGCTCTATTACCTCTTGACTGAGATCAGACAAGAGGTCTGGAAGCTGCACTGAGCTGTACCATGGATTCTTTACCCTAGCACAAGGATGTTCTCTGTTTTTCCCAATTCTTTTGCAAGGAAGTCCTGAGATCATGTTTGTCTGCTTGAGAGGCACCACACTGACATTTGTTACTCACTGTCTATTTTCTTCCTGTATGGTAATAATGAATTTAAGTTTTTTCCTCCATAAAATGAAAGACCATTTTATCCTCTTCGTGTTTTGTTCTCTGTCTGAATTTCATTTCCCACTTGTTCTCACAAAGTCATTCTGTATGAGGACATTCTTCTAGAGCTTTTAATAACTATTAAAGTTATTATCTGATTGTCTGGCTTTTAATGGAGGTCTTAGCAAAGACTCTTACAAGAATCTTTCTTAAGAATCTTCCAAGAATCTTTCTGCTAAAAGCACTGATAAATTTGAGGCTGTTTATAGAAAAAATGAAGAAGACCTGTAATGATTTGTAGACTGGTACAAGGGAAGAGGCTTAAAATAATTTAATGTAAACATACCCCTGGCTAAGTAACAGCCACAGAGCACATAACTGAAAAACAGAAATACATAGAGAGAATGAATGAAGAATGACTTAGAGTGGAACATAGACTGTGACTGACAAGGATATGAAAGTAAAGGGAACATAGAGGATCTCAGGAATAAATGTTGTGACAATGATCTGTGTACAGATCCAAGAAAATATCCAAGATAAGTCTTTCACCAGTGGATCACTGCAGAATAGCACTGGGAAAAAAGGAGTGGGAGCAATGGCAGCAAGCACTCACAGAAATGGATTGCACGACCTGATATGTATCTCTGTGCTTACGGGTGATGAGTAACCAGCCCAGGAAAGCATTCTGGTTTGCTTTACCTATTTGTTTCTGAGTTTGTTTTTCTCTGAGGGGAAGTCCTGCCGTAACAAACAGTGCCATGAAAAACCCCCCAATCCTCTCGCAACCATTGAATAGAAAAGAGCACCACCTAGTGCTAAATGCTACTTGCTGAGGCTGGTGTCTCCATGTCTTCAGCATGTCCTCATTTTAATGTTTTCCCACAATGTATCCAGGCACAAAGAAATTAATCCTTAGCAGCAAGGAGCATCCTGACGCTCGGTAAGAGTAGCTGGTTCATCAAGAGCGCAAAATCTCTCAGAGTTCTGTGCACACTAAGGTAATGCCTTAGGCAGCTAATTATCATAATTATGGTTATTTGTCTGATTCATTCGGCCCAGATTCTGCTGCCCTTATTCACCAAGTGGAGTTGTGTGCTTCACTGATATGCCTCACTGCTTTCACTGGAGTAAAACCAATCAACACTCACAGGCCAGGCTGAAGAAACCAGAAAACCAAACTTCAAATGCTTGCACTTTTAAAACTGGGGAGTTTCATTGCATTTACCTTCTGATTCTATAGTAACATCAAATTTTCAAGTTTTTCTTGCAAATATGAAAACTATATAGTTTTTTGTATGCTTGCTTGGGGGGTTTTGTTTGGTTTGGTTTTTTTCTTGGATTGGTGTTTTTTGTTTGTTTTGTTTGTTTGCTTGCTTTTTAGTTTAAATCTCCAGGAGGGAGGTCATAAAATCACAGAATACCAGATTGGAAAGGACCTTAGGGATCCTCTGGTCCAACTTTTCTTGGCAAAAGCACAGTAAAAGCAAATGTTTTCTTCTGCAAAGAAGACATTGCTTGACATGAGAGTTGCCTTCACTGTTATGAAGGTAGATTGTATGTAAGATTAATTATTTTTTCATAATTTCTCATAATTTATGCTTAAAGTCCACGATTGTTTGCTTTGTTTTCTTCTGATTACAAATCCACATTATGTTAGTGTTCATATTTTTGGTCTTCAGACCCTTTCACTTTGTCACACAGCATTGAGTTTTCTGTCATAATGTAATTAAAATTTCAAAAGCAGACAAGAAACAGGTAAATCAACTTAGAATACTTCTACATCCGCTACTGCTATGTATTATTTAAATAGCTCCAGACTTGAAGATACATGTAGCATTGGCTAAGTGGGTTAATTTACATGTACATGTTTATAGTAAAATGACATTTAAATGTCTTACTCAATTTAAATTTGACTTTCCTACGTGATCTTCAGTGACACCATACTACTATGGCTAGAATAAACTGTGCTGATACAGAAATTATTTCTTCCCCCATTGAAAGTTTTCAGCATTATACCACCCATTTCAGCTGGAAGATGATGAAACTCAGCTATTCAAATTCCTTCCACATCCTCTGATGTACAAAACATAGCTTAGCCCATACAGCTTTTTATTTCTGTCCTTTGCAGCCTGTCTATATTTTTACCTTATTAGGCAGTCTTCATAAAGTGCATTCTTCAACTGTGAAGAAATGCTCTGGGTTACCTGCAGCTGTTGCTGCCATATTTTATCCATAGCATCACTGTTGCAACTATTGCCACCCACTTATAAGATTTCATACTTGTAAAATTATTCTCCTTACCAAAATGTCGGGTGACTTGTGGATTTTTTTTCTATTATAGGAATATTTTTTTGTTTTGAACTGGTTTGGGTCTTTTGGTTTTTTTTTTAGTTAATAGGATAATAATTTATTCTTTCCTATGTATGCCCTTTACCAAGAAAAGGCAGCAGAATTGGCCTGTATGAGTAAACATATGCACAGGCCATTGGATAAGGGTGGTACAAAGTGTGGTTACTTACAGAATAACCACAGTGCCTGTGTGTGATCTGTGGTTGTTGTGCTTTAATGTTTCAAATGACTGTGGGGCTCTAATTTCCCCTAAGGCTACAGGGGTGCAAACTGTTACCAGTGTAGCTGCAAAAGCTGCAAGCTAGGGGTTGCTGGTCCTCACCTCTGCCAGAGACGTGGTAGGAACTTGCTCAGCTCCTTCTAGGACTCCATGGGACACAAATATGGAGGCTGAGAAAAAAATCCTGACTCAGGACATCTGTAACCATGCTGGTACCTCATCCTGCTGGGCAGGTCTCAGCCACTTTGTGGTGGAGAAGCAGAACTGCTGTACAGTTTATGCTCCTTGGGTTTTGGGATTAGAGTCTCATCTGCACCATATATAAATCTCAGCAGGCAAAGGGGCTTTCTCCTAGCAGTCTTTGAAAACATATGTGTGTGCTCTATCATTAGAAGGACACACTCATTATATCCAGATCCCGTGGCTCTGAAGTAGAAACATGACAGCACATGGATACGTGTTCATCTGAGCATGGGCACACAGGCCTGATGCCTGCAGCTGTGTGCATAGGTCCACAAGAACTACCAGCCTGGTACCATACACCCCAGGATGCACCAATGCCTCCACATCCACACACTCAAGATATGCAAAGAGGCTCCCACAAGCAGAAACTGCAGCAATGCAGGAGCTGTGCAGAGCTGAACACCCACGCCAGGGATGGGGTTTGCTGAAGACAGAATCCTGCTCCAGCATGTCCAAGAAACACCAACTTCCAGGGCTGCAGCTGCACCGCTGCCTGTGGGTCACCAGTGGGTGTCACTGAGATTCTGCGAGGGGTATAAATTAAAAATTCCAAAGAATACTTTGGAAAATGCTGGCTTTGGTTTTGCATCTTTTCTGTAATAACATCTGTGGGGAGCGTGGGAGAATCTGTAGGGAGTGTTATCTTGTTGCACATGGTTTTAATTCTGTCATCACACTCGGTAATAGAATTTAACATCTATTCATGGCTACACTAGTAACAGTGTAATTAACTAATTAGTAGGGACTAATTGTTAAAAAAACTGTATTGCAAATACAATAAATTAAATAGTCTGTGTACTTTTAACTGGGAGAGTTGTGAGTCTGTGCTTTTTCTCCTTAGGTAACAAACTCCTGAGAAACAAAACCAGCAATTTAAATCAAATTTGTACTTCACTATGACTAAAACAGGAGCAATAAGAGACTCTGGCAGCTGCATAAAGGTCAGGTTTATGGCTTCATGGAAGGAGGTGAGTGTGTAGCCATAAGCTCACGGCACTCAGAATCAGGTGAGATCCCAGCTGGCCCCAAGGGGCTGCTGCTCTGCCCTCCCCAGGCTGGTACCTGGGCTTGCTCTTTTGAAAGGAAGCAGCTGTTCAAGTCTCCTTCACCTGCTGGCTCCACAGAACAAACCAGAGATGTTGCCATGGTCCAGGGAAGCAAACTCCCACCTCTTGAAGATACAGCTGTGTTAATGGCATTTTTGAAGGTTTAGGTTCTCCCTGGAGACCTCTTTCTTTTCCCACACCCTGACACTGTGCCCACTCTCAGGAAAGTTTGGCAAGGGTGAGGCTAGTTGCAGGCAAGAAACAGGAGTCCAGTAGTGCTTTAAGGATAACTTTCGCAGGAACAAACAAATGGCACTATTTAAAAACTACAACAGATCAAGGAATTTTTTTTCCCCAGACTGTCTATTTGTTTCTAGTTATGGTTTTGTTCTGTGTTTTCAGTGAGTATATAATTACCATGAATTATATAGCAGGACAGGGTGTGTATGAGGCACACCTTGAACAAGCTGATTCTCATTGGCTTGAGCAATGGCTTGAGAGGTGCTGTTTCCCAAGCACAGCTTCCAAAACCACCATCTGGGAGGCCTGTGTGGAAAATTTTTCTTGGTTTAAAACTTTCAGAAGCAATGTATTGTACTTTCTGCAACACTGATAGTGTGCTACATAGCTCTTGGATTAACTAACCAGAGCCCCTCCTTGTAGCAAACACAGAAACATTAAAGGTCACAAATTAGAATTAATGCAGACACAGATATTCACTGTCAATCATTTTTAGCAGCTGTCAAAAAAATCCTTCTTTTCATGTTTGGGCAGGCAGAAGTACCCATCTTGGAGATTTTGAGCCATCGCCATACTTCAGTTTAGCCTTTAGTTTATTCTGTTACAGAGCCTTTCATGAAGGCATCCTGAAGACTTCAGCATGCAATGTTATTTTAAAATGATGCTACTATCAAATAATGGAGTGAAAAGCAAATAATTGACTGAAATTCTCACTATCAGTGCTGGTAGAGTGAGCTCATTTGACTGGGAAGCAGTGCTGTTGCTGAAGCCAAGGTAAGAGGTAACTGATTACTGTTACAGCACAGAACTAAAATGCACAGGGACTGTATGAGAATGCTTAGTCTTTCTATTTACTTGTTCTTGCACAGACCTGCTCAATCTAACTTCCCAGTTAGGTTGATACAGCAGTGATTTAGAAATTTGAGAACTTGTTCTGGTTCCTGTTTATTGTCCTTGCTGACAAAGCAAAATGCAGTAAATCCAATCTGTGACTGATGCAGCACTTAGCCATGGTGGTACATGGGAGCATGACAAGAAAGCAGCCCATGTTTCACACAGAGGATTTCCAGACTGATTTCAACTCCAGTATCATTTACTACTGGTGTTAAGGTTTTCAGACTGAAGACTTTAAGTCAGTTTTTGTCTGAATTATCCTATTTTCCTAGTAAAACCACATTTTACTGCTTGATGAGCTGTGGGACAAAGTCCTTCCTGCTTTCCTTTTCATTCAGGATGAAATGTATGAATCACATGTAGGCCTAGAAACAGGACATGTGTCCAGCTGAACTGTGAAACTCCTTGACAGAAGATACCATCAGATCAAAATCCCCAGTGATATTCAGAAGAGATCAGGATTTTTCTGAGCCCTTGTGTGAGGTGCTCCTCAGCTGTACAAGCAGTCATGGAGCTAGTGGCCTGTACTTTGCAATGCAGAGTGATAATTAACAAAGATAAATAAACTCTTCACATACCAAAGTCCAAGCCATGTGGCGAATAACTGGGATTATAGGAAACTTCCCCTGAAGGCAAATTTTTGTGTAATTGTCCACTAAGGGTGTCTGTCCATGCAGATTCTGATCTGTCTTTCAAACTCAAGCTAAACCACTGACAATGATTAAATTCAGTACAGCAGCTCATTCACCCTGCAAACCCCATTTAGATCCATGAAAAATTTGGTCTGAAGTTGAGTCAAGCCCAAAGAAATTTACTTAATACTGCTTTTAACTTAGCAAGCAATTCCTGCCTTGCTTTGGCCAGGCAGCGAATGTGGGAAGCCACTTCATGAGAAAGACAGGATTTGCCATTAAAGCTATTGTGCTGCCTTTTCCCTAAATTGAGAGGCAACAGGAACAATCCATGAATTGTGCTTAAGGTTTGTAGACCCACAATCCAGCTGCATACTAATATATATCAGTATCCACCACTCTCTACTTCATTCTTCAGTCTTTAGCATAATTACACCTATTTCTCTAGAGTGGTGGTCTGGCCTTCCTGTGTGTTTTCCAGCTGAACTGTTACTTAGGGTATTTCTTTTAACCTGTGAATTCTGTTCTTTCAAATGAATCTGAACTTTAACCTGTATTATTTTCACTAGCTGCATGATGAACTACTTTTGTCACCCAACATGTTTTAGAAATTGATTTTTGAGTAGCAAATACTATGATTTATGTACTAAGAAACAACTTCCTTTTTAGTTTCTAATAAAATCTTTTGAAATCTTTTCTGGTAGGACTGAAATTTTCCAGGCTTGACTCAGTTCAAAGATATGTACATAAGTAAATAAAATATATTCTTTTTGTTAGATTACATAAACATATATATAATATAATGTGTAGTTATATACAATATATACAATTATATAATGAAAAAATAATATATATAATTATATATAATATGCAATGTAATGGATAATATATATAATTTTATATGTGTATCTTTATACATATGATTTTTGTTGTGTTGCTAATTCTTGTAATTTCATCAAGAATTTCAGAGACTTGATGTTTTCCATAAAGCCTGAGCTCCCACACACCCTTACTTATGTAAGAGTAAAATCCTGAATTTTTAAATAAGAAACTATCCATCAATCATATTTGCAAAGAAAATAGGAATATCTAGATTAGCTATAACCTAAAGGCTCGTAAACCAGAACCACAGAGATAACGATAATCCATTTTTTGTTTTGCAGTAATATCATGATTCTTATGCAAAGCTGCTTGAGGTGTGGCATCATCAAACCTGAAACCTTCCTCCATTCCTCTTCATGTAAGAAACAAAAACGTTTGAACTCTGTCATTGAAAAAACAGATTATGCAAGCAATTTGCAGCATGTAGCACCTAGTTTTGAAGCATGAAGAAACAGGTTTTGAATCACCAGGGGAATGGCACTGAAATACTCCAAATAAGAACATACAGGGAAATATTTCATCATGTTCCATAACTCATAGGTCCAGCTGGCTGTGGCACGTGATGGAGCTCCTCAGAAAACACATTCTCCACATTTATTTACACAATAAATGTGGCATGCCTTGACAGCCCTACCAAGGCAGTGTCTTCTGGATGCAGAGAGAAGACTGTGCCAAAAAGGCACAAGCACAACAGGACTTTACCCACCTATTTCCCAGGCTGTAGCAATCAGCAGTTTAGGAACATTGTGATCTTGCCATCACACTCAGAATGCATGTTGGATGATCACCAGGGGAAGTACCTAGAGATGTACCTGGGTGTAACTCAGTGCTGGCAATATCAAGTGGTGCTTCATCTGCATGAGGCATGACAATAGCTCTCAAAAATCTTGATTACAGTGGAAATAAAGAGGAATTTCACATCCATGTGAATTGGTTGGTGATCCACCAACAGCCTTCACACACTACTTTCTGTCTTACCCACCCAGCAGCCACAGAGTTTGGCTCTTCTACTTTGGGTACAGGGCAGTGGGGAGCTGGAAGCTCTTGGTACTTGCATTGTTTGCCACACACAAAGCATTAGATGGTCCTTGCAGTCAGTGCCTGTGCCTCACATGCTAATCATGCTTATCATAGGTCCCAGCTGGTGGCCTGGGATGAGTGTCTTCTAGCATGACAGGAAGATGCTGAAAGTGTTGGTGTTCAGGCAAAGAAACCATAGCATGCCAGAAAAGCATTCCCAGGATCATGGTTGGATGTGGCCAGAGGTTTCTGAAGGCATCTGGGTTCCTGTTAAGACCAGGGGTTCACAGGTGTTCTATGAATGGCTTTAAACCCCTCATGTTTAAATAATCTTTGTCCCATGCAATGCTGGCAAACATCCTGTGGCCCAGGGGCTTCCAGTCAACCTGGGTTTAACAACTTGCTAGAGGTGAGCAGCAACTGTTCTGGCTGTGGGGAAGCTCTTCTGGGGTGGGAATGAGGTCTCCCTGCAATGAGAGGAGTGAATTTCCAGCTGCTGCACCTCACTGCTGTGGCTGATTGTGAAGTGGGTCCCAGGCTGGCAGTCCCACCCCTCTGCTCCAGCTGGGGAGTGGCTCCTCAGTCTTACTTTTGGTTGGCTTCATGGCAGCCCTTTCACAATCCCTGGAACTACTGCCAGGCATCTCTGTTATGTGAACACCCCTAGAGCTCTTATAATGTACTTAGCTTGAAACAAACTTCAAAGATGTGCTTCATTTGGTCTTCAAAAGAAAGTTGCTGCTGCCCCCAGAAGGGAAGCATTCCCTGGCTTCCCTCTGCTCCACTTTCCTTTCCCTCTGCCCTCTGGGGCTTCCCTCCTCTCAAGTGCAGCTGCCTTCTCAGCCTCCCAGCCTTTAACCTCACCCCATCAGCTGAGATAGGGACTGACATATTCCTCCTTTACCAGTTATTTTTGCCATTTCCCAGTAATTTCCCAGTCACTCCCAGTTTTTTTTCCTTTCCCAGTCATTCTTGTACCAGAGAGGCAGGGTGTATTGGCAAGGTCTCCTTGCCCAGAAGCTTGCAGAAGGGCACCCTACCTTCCTTGGCCCCATTCCTCAGGGACCAGGAGGACACAGCCTTTGGGGAAGCCAGGATGGCAGCTGCATTTCAGATAAAGAATAAGCATTTATGCTGAAAGGGGTCAGGGGAATGAAGATGTTTTCTCAGCAAAGACAATTCTCACTTTTTAAATACAAATCTCCTATAGGATTTATGCCTTGCCCTTTCCCTCCCCCCCATCCAAGTTCTGTGGAGGTAAGTAAAGAGAAGGCGCCTTTTCAAAAAATAGAATGCACAAAAGTAACCTGTTTCTAACTTGAGGAGCAGCTGAGGGAGCTGGGGTTGTTTAGTCTGGAGAAGAGGAGGCTGAGAGGAGACCTTATTGGTCTCTTCAGCTGCCTCAAGGGAGGTTGGAGCAAGGAGGGAAACAGCCTCTGCTCTTCAGGGAACTGTGAGAGGACCAGAGAGAATGGATGGAAGCTGCACCAGAGGAGGTTTAGGATAGATGTTAGGAAATATTTTTTCACTGAGAGGGTTGTCAGGCATTGGAATGGCCTGCCCAGCACAGTGGTGGAGTCACCATTCCTGGAGACATTTAAAAGATGTTTGGATCTGGTCCTTAAGGACATGGATTATTAGTTAGATTAGGGTGTTGGTCAAAGGTTGGACTGGATGATCTTGGAGGTCTCTTCCAACCTAAACATTCTGTGATTCTGTGATTGATGACCAGAGAGTAAAGCCTGAAACTATGAACCAGAGGCAAAGCCAAATTCAAAGCAGTGCCATGGGTGGGAATGCCCAGCCAGTACTGCTGGCATTGGGTTGCAGCCCCTCCCCTGTTCCAGTGGCCTTCCCCAGCAGCTCCTCTTGACAAAGCCAGCCCAGGGTGGAGGCAGTTGTGCTCAAAACTGAGTGAATAAACAGAAGCTCAACCACAAGGGGAAAAAAACCTTAAAATTCAACAAATATCTGAACTCCCTTATTTCACCAAGGATGGATAGGGGTTGTAAGTGTGTCCCTCTCATTCTGTCTGTCATCTTCAAATTCTCTGGTCCAGGGACAGACAGGCAACATTAGTGATCCCTGCAGTGGAAACTTGCCTGTAAATGAGCTCTGACAGTCTCATATCTGCTTTCTCTGGAAGCCTCTCTGGGCTAACTTCTTCAAAGTGCAGGAGGGAAGCACCATCTGTCTGCTGGATCAGAGGAAGAGTGAATGAGATTTAATTAAGATGATTTTTGCCCTCCAGTCAGGTTGTTTAAAAAATAATTTTAGCTCTCTTACCCCTTCAATTAAACTTGTAAGCTAGAGGGAGCAATGCACCCTGAAATACTGATTCTGCCCCTCAGATGGCAGTGACCTACATCCATGGGTGCTCAGCCCACGGGCAAATGCCTGGCATTGTTGGTGCCCAGTCACACTGTGCATGGGAGGAACCATCCAGCTGCTGGTTTGGATCAGAGGCACAGCTTGACGTGAATCCTTTAATTTTTTTTAAATGAATCATGATTCATTATCTCAGGCAGTATCCCATATCAGGTGCATGAAGAAAGCTTTGGGAGAGGCAAGCTGAGGTTGTTTGATCAAAGCTATGCCCTAGGCAACATGAGAATGCTTCCCAGCCTACTACAGCTGCTTTCTGTAAAGGCAAACAGCACTTACTTGAGTGTTGGAATTGACTGGAAGAAAAGTTAGGTTTGCTTCTTTTTTTTTTCCTCTCAATATTTTTCCCCCTCAGCTTATCAGTCATGTCAATCCTAACAACAGGGCATAACCAAAGGCCAAAGTCAACTCAGCTTTCAACTACACCTGCACATCTTACATCATCTTCACTTAAGGCTTCCTAAGAGGGGCAGACGAGTATTTGGTTAATAAAACGTCAGCCTGGCAGAGAGAAAAGTTGTGAAACTCTTGGGAAATGCTGTGGTTACTGAGCCCTGCCCACAGCAGCTCTGATCAGGGTGCAGATCTGCTCAAATTAAGTAATGGAGCATGCAAACAATGAGGAAAATGATTTGGGAAGGAATTTAGGTTCTGTAAATAATTTTGACTTCAACTCTCACCAATTATATATTCCACAGTGTATTGCATAGTCAGTCACTCCCAAGAGCTGCTGAGCACTGTAATACTATATTCATACAAAACAAACTCTTAAGTGCCTTCAAAATGTTCATAAATGCAGTCACTGTTTTATGTGTTGTGTCTCAAAGTAATGGCACTTTCTTAGCCTGCTAATAGAAAAAGGAGTAGCATGACTCATCAGAATACATTCACTATCAACAATCTTTATAGGAGATGCTTGCCAATAAAATTACTCTAGCTATCTCATGAAGAGAGCAAACATTGCTTAGGACCAAATCTTGTCAATGCTACGCTGATATGAGTCCGCAAACTCAGCAGCAACATGGGTTCTTGAAAGTTTCTCTCTAATAATCTAATCAGCTTCATTAAAGAAACATTTTAAGAACAACGAGAGATGCTTGGTGGCCTTTAGCTTCATGGAAAAAGCATTCATTTTATTTAGCTTCCCTGACATGCTCTGTGTTTCACTGGGAATTGATGTGCTTTCACTACTCAAGGTCGTGCTCAACTAAGCATCACCTTTCCCTTCTGCTAGGAGCCCATTGGACTGGAGTTATAGTAGCACTTTCCAGATGGGATTCCTGGGGCTTAACATTACACATGGAATGGGAAATCTGAGCCTCTAAGACTGCACAAAATCTTCTGTATTTGTGCCTGAATCTGGTGCTCAGCCAGGTGCAGGAGGAACTGATAAAGGTAAATGAAACAAGACATAGGAGATTAAAAGCTCCTCCAGCTTTTAAGTATTCCTATGTGCTGCTGACATGCATCTGTAGTGAAACTCTAAGACCAGGATATATTCTCACTCCTACTGGAGCCTGCTGTGGATAAGGACTTAACTTCAAGTGCACAAAACAAAGAGTTTCTGCTCACACATGCCTCACTCCTCAGGAGTGTGCAGCTGGGCCTTTCCTGCCTCCGCCCTCAAGAAATAAAAAAAATAAAATAAATTGAAAAGACTGTGACAGTCAGACAAGATTAGAGCAGAAACCCACATTATGGCCAGTTTTAGACATGTTTGGGCAGGTGAATACAGGCACAGAGATCCTCTGCCCATGCTCCAGGCTGGCAGGGCAGGTGCCTGCTCTGACTTGGAGGTAGCCCAGCACCCTGTTTAGTGCAGCCCAGCATCATGTTCAGCCCAGCTCTGGGGAATGCAGGGCAGCCCTTCACGGAGAAATGCCTTTCTGAGGTGGGCCTTGCTGGCTAAGCATGCTTTCATGGGACCAGGGCAGGGCAGCTTGGGTCTGTCTGTACTTTCTTAACATACAAATGCAGGAAAAGAGCAGGAGAGACTTGTACTTCATGGCTTCAGGCCTTCCAAACAGATGTGTACTTTTTCTCAACGTGCTGTCTCAGTTGCCCATGAAACTGGGTGCTGCAGCCCTGTTGACTCCAGCAGCTCTGGAATTCCTGCCTTCATAATTACCTGTCAGCCAGGAGGGGCTGTTTTGGCACCACCTCACACAAGCTGAAGATGCCATCCAACAACGCCCTGTGCCAAACAGGCATTTTTTGCTGGAGCACCCCAGCACCCACTGGAATCAAAATCTGTCCTGGTTTCTTTCAAACCTGAATTGGTCTACTTCCAACTTCTTCATCTTATTTATCCTTTTTACATCAGCATAAGGCTCTGAATCATCAAAGTGAACACACATCTTCAAGCACATTTTTAACAAACTAAACCAAAAGGCTTTGAACGTGGCCTTACACTTTATGGCAGGCTAGGCAGGTATTTGAGGATACACCCCTGAACTATGTGCTAGGTAAAAGCATTCTTTAGCTCATCTTCTCTGGTTTGTCTTTAATGTGCCCCTGGATCTCCAGCCTCCACCATAAGCTCTGACAGGCAGAGCAAGAGTTATAGCCAAGAGAGCAAGAACATAATTTTTTGGAAAATAATCCTAAATTGGAGGGGAAGGGGTTTGGAAATGTTGGAGTATGTGCTGGTAGAATAACCTTGGGCCCCTTAGGGGCACTCAGAAGGGTGGTGGAGCAAGCATTTCACTGATGTCCTGCAGGGAGCCAGCCCTCAGTCATCATGGCTCCATCCTTGTGGAGCAGCCCAGCCTTGGAGCTGGGAAAGCAGGTCAGAGGAGATGGACAAAGCCAAATCAGATTGATTAAGGAAACATCTAGCAGACATATTTTAATACTTTCAAAACTAATGATGCCATTTGGTTGTTGTTTTTTTTTTCTCCTGTCTGTTAATTAAAACTTCTCTTGGACAAGCAGTTTTCAGCCCAGGACTTGAAAGAGGTAATGAACCTCTCTTCAGAGAAGTCCCTGGAAGTAAGTCCTTAAAAAAGAAGCACAGTTGTTCTCCCAGACCAGCATACCTTGCCTCTACTTTCATCTTGGCATCAATTGTATTAATCACTCTTTTTATCCACCCATAATAAGGTAATCAAGAAGAGTCTAATAAACTGAGTCTTCATCCTCTAATGCTCAACAGTGAGCCATATGGCGCATACATAAACGAAAATTAGTGATTAGACAGGGGCTGAGTTCTCTGTAACATGATTACAGTACAAAAACAGGCTACCAAGAGCCTTTAACAGCATCTCCTTTTATGCTCATTATGCACTAGCAAGGAAAAGGGGATTTTTGCAGTTTTCCTTCTATGGCTGCCATTTCATACTGGGTATGAAAGGATTCTTAGTTGAATAGTAGAGTTCAGACAAGACGACACCATTTAAGAATTTATTATATTTATGGGTTATCTAGAAATATTACAAAGGACATTGTACTAAGCAGCTGTGTGCTTCTGGTAGCCACCTACTAGGGTCAAAATAGGACTATTTGGTTTTCACAGGTATGAGCTGTAAAACTTTTAAACTACCCTGGCATTGAAGTTATACACTGATACTGATAAGCATTTGCTCAGTGTAAAAATGTCCTATTGCTAGCATCCACCTAGCAAAGCCCATCTTTATCTCTAGTTGTACTTCAGTACCCTGCATTAGTAAGTTACTGATCATTTTAGTTGTGCAGATACCTCTTCAGACTTTTCCTAAAAGTGGTTGCTGACTACCTATAAAAGCTTTATTTCCAGGGTCTGTCCATGCAATGCTCAAGGACTTCCCTTCTCTCACACACGTTTGTACATTTGCCAGGGACGAAAGCACCAGCACACAGATGTCTCAGCACTGAATCCATCCCACCAGGGACAGAAAGCAGACTAAGAGGATGGGAAGGAAGACTCAGTGCAACCCATAAAATAAAGGCAGAGATCTCCAAACACACAGGCACAGGAAACACCAACTGAAATAAAAGTCTCTAATAAACTTCAATTATTCAAATTATTTATTATTCAAAATAGCATAGTGAGCTAGAACTGAGAAGAAAAACATTTTAATTGATATACAGAGGACAAGAATATTAGAGATTCAGTACCTTTTGGGGGCTTGTTTTCAATATTAATGATGTTGGGTTTGCTTCAATCACTTGCTTTTCATTTATGGCGAGAACGATTTCTGCTTCCCAAAGACCCAAATCTTTATGAAAAGCATAATGAACCTGATCTAATTGAAATACATCTCTAAAGAACAACAAAAATAAACTCAATGTCAAAGACATTTCAGCCTAAATAACTTCCATGACAATTTTAATTCTAAAATTGATCAATAAATCAACATTTTTGTTGCTTAAATTTTTTTGTGTTATGCTACAAAGGCTGTGTCAGGGCCAGCTTGTCTCTGTATGTTTGATGACAACAGAAGAAGAATAATGTGCCATTGCATGATTATTTTATGTCTACAACAGGTTTCATTATTCCCTTTCCCCAACACAGGGCTCCTCCCATGGGCTCTCTTGGACTTTTTTTTCCCCAGATCTAATCCTAGATTGGTTTCTCACTGAGGACTCAGCCCTAGGACCAAGTTGACTCCTCAGCCCTGCATCAGCCCCCATAACCATCTCTTTCTCCCCTTTTTAATTACCTGTTTAAAAGCAAGATTGTTCATACACATCAGACTTGCACTGGGTGGGTGCAGCCTTTTTAGTATGTCACGTTACCCTGTTGTAAATGGTCTCATTTACATGAGGTTAGAGACATTAATTTAAAAAATACAAAGCAGGTGCCATAGAATGAGCCATAATCAGAAATAAGGCCATAGAGAGACAGAGTAAGGTGTTTTTCCAGATATTCCCCACTTACCAGAAAATTTCAGCTGTGGGAAGCCTTTCAATGCATCTTCTCTGAATATTTCCTGAATCCATTGTGCTCCTGTGATGTGAGCCTTACTGTTCCACTTCTGGGAATATTTAACCCTTGGGCAAAGGCTCCAGCACTTCATAGCAAACACAAGGCAGCAGTCCTCCAGCAGCCTGATCAGGAAGCAGGACTGTGCTCCAAAAAAGCAGACACTAAAGCATGTGTTACCAATAAAACAAACTCAAATGCAACCTCAGCTCTCAGCTCACCTACCCCTCTAACATACAGCCTGTCTCCTCTTGATCTGATACATGAGCATGGTCCCACAGTGCTCCACAGACCCCCCCAAAAATGTATTTTTTATGCCTTGTATCCTGGGCTTGCTCCCGTGGAGCTTTCCAAGTGGGTGCAGTAGCTGGAAGAGCCATAGGGGGGGCCTTCAGCCCTTCATGACAACCTAATTCTTAACTGACCACCACAGGCTTCTCAGCTGCTTAATCCAGGTCTTGTCCCACCACATGGTACCTCAGCCAGGCAGCTGGGACATGGCTAGACACCTCTGGGTACTGAAGAGTCAACCAGTGTTCTTAGGGCCCTGATACTTAATGGCAGTCTGCAGGACTGAAGATTACATTTGTGGATCTTAAGCCCTAAAAAAAAAAAAAAAAAGATAAAAATCTCTATTCTAGACCAACACGAGCACTTGCTGGTAATATTTGTGATGCTGATACTTTATGCATAACTCTATCTTACAAATATCATAACAGCCTTTGGGTCATGATGCTGCTGAGGCCACCTGATCTCATGCTACTGACACTGTCTTCTGGCATAAAACTCTTGCCCAGCCTCCCTGCAGAACTTCCCAGAGAGAGGTGGCAGCTCTTGTCACCTTCTTGTAATGAATCAGGTCCACCCTGAAGTAGATGGCACAGGACAGAAGAAACTTCACAGCAGCCTTTGACACCAGCCTGATACAGGAATGAAACACTGGTTTTAACTTGCAAACACACAACATCCACCCCAGGCTTTCCTACCCCATCACAGAAACAAGGGGTGAGAAGGGGGTCCCAGAGCACACACGGACAGGTCCTGACTGCTTTGTGAATGATTCCTAAGAACACTGTAAGCTCAAAGTAAATGCAACATGTTTTATTTGAGGTTGGAATAAATTACAACTGTAAAGCATAATTTATTGCTTTATAAATTGTCTGCTCTTAAAAGGCATTAATAGAAAACATAAACAAAACATAGACATTTGATTAACAGCTCAGTTCTCTTAAGCTTCATGAACAGTTCAGTAGGGGGATTTCATTTTATGTATGATTGAAATCTCTGATCACAGGCTTGTAAGATTGACTTTGACATGCATTATTGACATTCAAACATATTAAAGGGACTGTAAATGTGTTCATTTGCTTTAGGATAGAATTTTTATTGCATTTTTCCCTAAAATATTCCACTGAATACCAAGTCCTTCATTCTTCACTCAAATACAAATCCCACTGGCTTCAAAAAACTCCTTTAAGAGATATGAGGGGGTCTTCTACCCCTGCAAGGTCTAAAACAGGAATGAGTCTGGTCCTGAAACTAAAGTGAAAAACAAACTCCTCCTAGGTTCAAAAGAACTGAAATGTCATGCACGAAAAATGTTTCCTCCCATTCTGATTTCTTGCAAGGAATCCCAACATCATCTGAAGAAACTCATGTGGATAGTTTGTACATTTATTGTACAGTTACCCCGTGCCTGAGACTGGTATGAATTTTGCTCAGCACCTGCACCCACCTAGCATGCAACCCCAGGCAAGTCCAGTCTGCCCTGAATCCTGAGGGATGGGAGGGTGCTCACAGGAGGCTTTGCAGTATCCAGATGCTGTAACACAATGAGCTGGATCTCGCCAGCTCCAAATAGATAGGCAGAAGGAAGGTCAAAGTAGTCATTTTGTCAGTTTTCTCGGGAGTCAGAGCTCCTGAACACCAGAAAGGGAATGACATTCATGAGCAGCTCCCATTGCACCACAAAAAAAAGGATTCCAACACGGCATCCTGCCCTGCTCTGACCCTCTTGCACTGCAAGGGCCAAGTGCTCCCTCTCAGCTCCAGAACAGTGTCTCCAGGAGCTATTCCCTGAGCAGGGAGCATGCACTTTCCTGGAGCATTGCTTTCCTGGCTGGATCCAAAGCAGCACAAACTGACTTGGCTTATTGCCCTCTGTTACACCAGAGATAAAACTCTTTAGGAACAGAAGGAGACACCCATCTCAGCCCTTGGAACGACTCAAAGTTTTCAGAGAATTTGCAGAAAACTGCAGCTTCTCTTCCAGCCACAAAACTGACTTCAAAATTCATGAGAAAAATTTTTCTAAAACTGGCTCAATATTACTCAGAAAGTTGCTGTTTAGAGAATGGTTTCTTCTCGTACCAGCCTCTAATGTTGCATGCCTACAAGAATGACAATAGCTGAAGGACGTGCTAGGGTATTTTATGCTTATTACTGAATGGGAATAGGTTAAGTCTATTATTGAATCCAAATATATCAAACTTCAAGGAAAATACTGTTCTACTGATCCTGGTACAACTTCAGTTTTCATTACAATTTCATCAGTAATATACATATCTTTTATGTTTCATACATAATCTAATTTTTTAAAAAGCAAACAAACCATCTTTTAGACATGGTTTCCTCAAAAGACATGTTTCTCTTGTGCTGTGAGGGGTGTACAGCCTGGATCAGCACAGCAGCTTACAGGTGCTGCACTTCCAAAAAGTCAAACTCTATAGCAGAGCTTTGGTGTGAGCCTGGGAGGGTGCAGGGCCGTACCTGGAGCTGTGCCAAACTGGGCCAAGTGTTCAGCACTTTTCAGTCTCTTCATTCAGGACTGGACAACCCTGGTTTAGCTCCCAGCCACATGGTAAACTCCCTAAAAGGAAGGGTGGGGAACACTAATGCTCCTTCCTTCTGGCTTGGGAGGCTTGTGGAAGGGTGGCTTTGTGGCTGCTTTGCACTTGCAGAAAGGCAACACTGCAGCTGGGACAAGGGCACACACATGGGGCCTGATTCATCACCATCTTAGGGAAACATAACTCAGAAATATTCAAGCCTCTAAAACCATCAGTCATTTCATTTATGCACACTGAGAACAGATTCTTGGCTGACTTCTTTTTTTCCCCAGCAGTTCTGAATTTTTCTTTGAAGATGAGAAAGAGGAAAGCTTGCCTTCAGGGGGGGACAGGGACAAGCAGAGACACTAACAAATTAAAATGCATGCACATGTCATCCACCACAGAAGTGACCTCCAGTCTGCTCTTTAAAACACAGCATCTTATTATGATGAACCTTAATTTCTCATCCCATTCAAAGATTCCCAAGAGCATTCCTTTTTATGTCAGTGAGATATCCCAGGGGACTCAATCGAAAAGAACTAATGAGAGGAATGAACTGCTGTCACCAGACCAAGTACAGGGTTACATCTAAGTCAGAGGCTCTACAGAGGAGCAGAACAGGGAGCAGATGAACTCTGTTTTCTGTTGCAAGTGCCACTAAGGAGCTGTAAAATCACCAAGATGAGCACACTGAGAAGAAAGCTAATAGTGCTCTCGACTGGAAGTTAATTCACCTTCCCCTTGTTCATGAAATGATCATAAAAAGGAAACAGTTTATATTAACTTCAGGGTACTCAAACATTCCCAGCTCATCAAATATCACCAAAATGTTTCTCCTCACTTAACAGTTCTAAACAGTTTTTGCATCACCCCTCTCAGACAACGCATACCAGACAGAATTCTTGTAAAGAATCATACTTCTATGGAAAAAAAAAAGAACCAACAAACTTCAGGATTGCTACATCTCGGCTGAGGCTCATTCATCCATCAGCAAAGGCTCTTACCCACCCTGATCTTCACTCCTGAGATGTCCATTTGCAGTGCACTTTAATTCAAAAAGAACAGATCAGGAGGAGTTCTCAAACCCATTCCCATATTTGTTTCTATTTAACCAGGTTTTGACTCTAGCAAGGTGCTCAGGTCAGCACTGTCTTAGAGGGTTCTGTTTAGAGCACTATCTGACTGAGTGGGGACCAGGTTCCTCCTGAACTAAAAAGCAGATTAGACAATCAGTGACTGCATCTGAAAGCAAAGCTGTTAACTTCTGGTTTTGCTCAAGGTAGTGGGCAGTGTTCAGCCACTCTACTGAAATATGGCAGGCATAGTAATTAGTGGTTATAAAATGCTCTGACTTTTCACAGACCTTTTCAAGTGCTGAGCATTTCAACTGGCAGGAAAGCCATGCCTGAGAATTCAGTGTATTGTTAGAAACTGACATTTTCCTCTCTCTACAGTCCTTCCTGTCTGAAGTGTCTCAAGGAACAAACAAGTATCTACCTTGTGATTTTACCAACAGAGGAACTGGGTCAGAGATGGACAATCGCTGCATTACACCCCTGGAGCAGAAGAATGACTCAGTCAAGTGAAAACTAAGTCACTTGATGCCCACTGCTACAACCCCCCCACCAGAGGTTACCTAATAGGGGACATACAAAAATCTCCCAAAGGAACTGCTAAATCATGAAGAGCAAAGAGCCTCTGAAGCTATGCGTAACGGCATAAAGTACAGCATAATATATTACATATTCAGCTCTATCTCTGCTTCTCTGTCACATGGGCAGTGAGCTGCTTGGACAGTTGCCTTCTGGTCAGCCTATTTATTATGTTATTTCCTACAGAAACGCAAGTAAAGGTGTCTATGCAATTCAGCAGCAGAACAGGAGCCTGGTTTTACATGGGCTGAAAGAATGTTTCTTATACCCAAGTAAGATTTTTGCATGCACCTGCATACTCACCCAGATGCTGCCTCTGCTGTGCTCCATGCCTGAGTTTCATGCCAGCTTTGCTCTGCGTAGCAGGCATATCATATGCACACAGTGACCTGGTACAAGAGCACATTCTGCAGGCCAAGTCTCAGGCAAAAATTCACCTACAAAACCTAAGCTTGGTGGTAGTTTTTTGCAGTGAATTGGGCTTTTACTAGGAATTAACCTAAGCTGCAATGACTGATCTTATACTCTGTGCACTTGCTTATTTTCTTTTCACAATTCAGCCACTTTCTTCCTTAATACTAAAATGCTGAAGTCTTACATAGCATTCAGAGCATTATTTTCTGCTGGCTGTGTTTCTCTATGCTCTAAGCCTCTATCACAATGCATGCAAAGGATAATGGCTGAATTTGTAATGCTTTTAACTAAAAAATACTTTTAAAAACATAAAACATAAATTATTTATTCCTCTTTGTCCATTGTTTTAAGCACTGAGTCTTCTCCCAAGATTTTACACAGTTCATTCAGTCTCTGCTGCATTTTAGGAATTCCTGCCAGTTGTGATTCCAGTCTCTGTTTTTCCTCACTCAGAGATAAACGGATAGCGGTGTCCAACTGCTCGAAACGCCAACCACCTTGTCCATCAAACTGCAGCAAGTGAGTGTGGTACTTCCTGCAGCAGAAATTAAAATATTAGTAATGGCTCAGGGAACAGCAGGTTTGTCTTTTTCATGCAAATTTAGATCTCTGAGTCTTTTCAATAGCACCTCTTAGAAGGGGAGAGTTGTTCAATTTTGGATCACCAGGTAAGACTTCTTTTCAGTGACTCATAACCCTTACACTCTTTCATAAGGGATTTGGGTATATCAAATCTTGTCAGTGGGACCTCTCTAGGTCACCTAGTGAAATTCAGCAGCAAGGTGCCAGCTGTAAGCTATTGGCACTGGTGTGGGCTCCCCAGCTGCGTGGCTCACCTCACATGGCCTGATGTCCCTGGGCAAGGTGAAAGCTGCCTTCTTTCTGCCTTCCTCTGAGAAACTTTGTGAGTGGTTGGAGTTGCGTTCACTGCAGCTCCACCAGACTCCTCTTTCTCCAGAAGACTGACAAGGAGCAGCAGACAAGGCTCCTGACTCCCCCCAGGAATGTTATTCCCCATTTATTTTATTTACCTCACTTTCTGAGAGACATTTTATGTCCTTAGTAGAAAACATGTTCAAGCAGGCACAGTGCATCTGTTGTTACTGATAAAACTCTGGTTTGTTTGAACATCTCAGTTTGCTTCCTTCCATCTTATAAGGATGGCTAAAGAAACATCTGATCCTAAAACTTGGTTAAGTTTGCAAGGACCAAAGTAAAAAAAAGTCTGTGAAGGAGTCACAGATCTCTCAGTAAGTTCCAGGGTGTGTGCACCAAAAATATTCAAAGGTGTGCATGTGGAGTTTGTTAAGACCTGACAAGACATTTATCAAGCAGTGCAAGAGGAAGAGCAAAGAGTTCCCTCAGAGCTGCTGGTTCGACTGTGTAATTTATCACTATAAATTTTAAAAGATGAGATGCATCATAAACAGTAATTATAAATTCTATTCAGGGAATGTGACGGTCCAATAAACTCAACAGTTTATGACGTGGGACTCAAAGAGATTCAACTCCAGGCTTGTATGCACTACTCCTTGGATATTATTCTTTGTGACACTAAATACTTAAAAATAAAATCAGGAAGCTAAGATAGCTGATTGAGAGATCCAATGTTTGTTGACTATAAGAGTAGACAATATTTTGATTTGAAAAATAAATATTTGCTAATATAATCTTGAGGAAGAGAAAACAGCATGTGAACCCATTCTTTGCCTGTGCAGTGCAATCCCTGTGGAAGCACATCTATGCTAAATGTTTTTGATGCTTATTTCTGTGTACTTAGTACTTCTGTTTACTTCTCTAGAACCCCACAAATCACTAGATTTCTGATAATGTCAATAGCACTGTGGAGGTTACAAGAGCAATCCCAAATCTTCCTGAATAGCATTAGTACTAGGAAACTATGAGTTCCAGTTGGAGACTGAACTCAAAAGGTCTTTCTCACAAGTTCTTTTGCAAAAATTTCCCCCCTCTGCATCATTTTTATTTGTGGGTAGGATCAGAATCAGAATAGAATCATAGAGTGGTTTGGGTTGGAAAGGACTACTAAAGAAAGGTCATCTAGTCCAAGCCCCTTGCAGTGAGCAGGAACATCTTTATCTATATCAGGTTGCACAGAGCCTCATCCAACCTGACACTGAACATTTTCAGAAATGGGGCATCTATGACCTCTCTGAACAACCTGTTCCAGTGTTTTGATACCCTCATTGCAAAAACCGTCTTCCTTACATCTAGTCAGAATCTACTCTCTTTAGTTTAAAATCATCACCCCTGTCCTGTCACTACAGGCCTTACTAAAAAGTCTGTCCCCATCTTTCTTACAATCCCACTTTAAGCTCTGGAAGGCTGCAATACGACCTCCCCAGGGTTTTTTATTCTCCAGGCTGAACAATCCCAACTATCCTGGTCCTTCCTCATAGAAGAGGTGCTCCAGCCCTCTGATAATTTTTGTGGCCTTCCTGTGGGCCAGTTCCTACAGATCCATGGCTTTCCTGTGCTGAGGATTCCAGAGCTGGACCCAGTACAGCAGGTGGGATCTCACCAGAGAAAAGGCACAGAATCATCTCCCTTTACCTACTGGCTAGACCACTCAAATACCTATTTTCTAGAGCAGTGAATTTAAATTAATGCCATTTAAAAAAAATAAAAAATAATGTTTTTCTCTTCAAGCATAATTTATATTCTTTTAAAAACAAATGTCTATGTGACCTTTCTCCTCATCAGAATACGCAATTTTTTTTCCAGCAAAAGATTTTTTTTTGTCACTATCTGCACAGAGAAAGGAGGAAGCTGTTAAATGCTGGTACAATCTCCTTCCTTTGAGGCAATGAATCGGTAATTTATTTTTTGTCATCAGCTTAAAAAAGCAAACACTCTGACAGTATAAATCAAGAACTTCGAACAAAAGGTCTCTGCTAGTGTCAGCATTTATCTCCTTTTGCCTTTTAAAGTATTTGGTTTTATCAAGTATTCAGTAACTACATGTTTTTTCCTTTGAGGGACTTAGTATTCTCTCAGTAGAATGACGTCTCAGAATTCTGATATTTTTTAAATAGAAAATTGAATTTTGAAAGCTCATGAACCCTGCAGATACAAACACTTGCAGTGTTTCCCATCTTCTCCTAAGCACTAGTAAGCTTCCTCAGGACAGCTCATGTAACTTGACACCTTTACAGAATAATCTGCTGGTATCTGTTGTGGGTGTGGTGGACTAATTGATTGCCTCTTAGATACCAGCATGTTGCTATTAATAGTTAATAACTAAAACACACTTGGAAAAAAAAAAAAAGGAAGAAGAAAGGGATGGAAGAATAAACATATCAGTGAATACAAAAACCAATGCTAAATCACAGAATCATAGAATCACATTGCTATTACTGTAGTCTTAGAAAGCACAGTAGACATTGAACAACTGTCCTAGTACGAAGAATAAAGGCCAATCCCCTGCCTGTCAGAAAGCTAATAGCAGAGACCATGATGACTCTGCAAATGTACTTACCAAAGAGAAGGTCTGTGTGTTATAGAAAGCAGGGATATTCCAGCAGCTTTTGCAGCTTGGAATATCTTTCCTTCAACATCAATGCTTACAGCACTTGTGCATTCGTCCAGCAACGCATATTTTGGCCTTTCAAAAAGCAGAAAAAGAACATCACAGTATTCCCATATATGCTGTTCACTTGAAGGTGTCCTGGTTTGGGCCAGGATAAAGGTGGTTTTCTGTTTCTGTACTTTTGCTTTTAGCTAAGTCCCTTGTAACAGAAAAGAGAGCTATTTTTGCCAGACATCTCTCATCTACAGCTGAAAGCTGGGTAGCTACAACAAAAAAGTTTCCACACATTATTCAGGTGCACAGCCAGCTTCCAGGAAAAATGTTTTTTATTTCCTGGTCCATCTGAATACACAGTGATCTAACTACTGCAGTACTGCACTCATGCAGTAACTACAGCCAATTCACAAACTTGCTGTCCACTGCCATGTATGGACTGAGCTGCCTTGGTGTGCCTGCAGCCTTCAAAAAGTTGTGGAGCTTGGCTTTCAAAATCCCACAGCCTCTGCAGCAGTTAATCAGACTTCTGCAGTACTTTTAGGACAGATGCAGGGAACATGTTTGTGCCTGAGATGTTAAAGAAAGGAACATCTGGAAAATGTAATCCTTTGTTGTCAAAAGCAAAGCTTAAGTAAGATGCAGTGCCCAAACTAAAAAGCAGAGCTTGTATGTATAAAGGACAAGGTCTGTGGTCCTGTGCAACTGTCTAGCAGTATTGTATATTGCATGGAGATTACAGTCTACTGCTGCTCAAACTATTACAGCATGCCTGCAAAACTCTTCCTCATTTTCAGATTGCAGTAAAAGAACAAATCAAAATGCTTACTTATGATAAAACATCCGAGCCATGCCCATCCTTTGTTTTTCTCCTCCTGATAAGACATCTTTCCAATCCATGATGGCATCCCAGCCTTTTAAAAAAATGCAAACAAAATGTGTCAGGAACATGTAAGTTTATGAAGGATATACATCTTCTCTTGCAGCATCTCTACGATCTGCAACCACAATCATTAAGAGCATTTCCATTGCAGAAGAGACAGCTTAAGGTTCTGGATTACATCTTCTGAAACACCTTAATGCCTTTCCACTGACACTCAATTGGAAAAATGACCCAAATACCATGTCAATTTTGAAAGTGGAATTTAATCTTCTTGAACATGTTGGCATTGACAAAATCTTTACTTAGCCTTTGAAAAAACATCTCCAACCTATAACTAAAGATTTTATTCTGTAATGGCTGTTCTATAGAAAAATTTGCTATTCCTTCTTGAAAGGTGTGCATAGAAATTTAAAAAGACATTCAAAGAAATAAGTTGTAAAAAACCATAAAGAGACATGCCAAACTCCATTCACTCATGTAGGCAAAGAACAACTGTCAGCAAATTAAGCAGAAACACAGATACAGACACAGGGATGCATTCTGTGTGCACAGACAAGCAGCTAACATATCAAACTGCGTTCAGACAGAAGGATTTTCGTTACAAACTTTCCACTGTAACACTGGTTATCTGCATTTAATATTCTGTACAGCTTCTAACTGATTTGTCTCTTTACCACTTTCAGATGCATGCAGTGGGAGTGAGATGGATTTTATCTGCCATCTCACAGTGAAGTGGTGTTCCTGTGAGTACTCTTGTGAGTGGGAGATTCAGTCCCACTAATGAAAAACTTCAAAAACCTGACTGAAAATAAGTTTTCAAGCAAATAATCCAGATGGATAGAGTAGCAAAATAGATGAGTTTTGAAAAGGGAGAGTGTGGATCTAAAGAAAATAATTTAAGTTATTTCTCTCAACAGTTCTTCTAATCATGATACAGTCAGCTGGAGCAGGGCTGAGTGAGGAAAAGAACATTTTTCCAATTCAGCCCAGAAGCACTGTAACTAACAAATTAACAACACAACCAAACCCCTTTTTTCTGTCACTGCTTGACTGCAAATAACCATTTGCCAGGAAAAACCTTAAACAAGGTCAAGCATTTCTGTCATTTCTGATACCTGACCAAAGGTGAGACAAGTGGGGCTTGTGGCAGTGCAGGAGGCTGGAGAGTGCTCTGCTCATGCTTGGTGCTACGCCAAGGATTTCTAGGTCTCAACAAAACCTCAGTGAGGCATCTGGTGAAAGGCTGTGAACCTAAAACCAGGAACTGATAATGCTAGAGATGGAATTTCAAGAGTTTACTCTACATAAAATTGTAAAATATAATGTAATGATTTTTTAATATATATATATAGTTAGATTTTTAAAACGAGCAAGCACACACCAGAAATGCATCACCTTTAGTGTTCCTAATGTTTTTCCTTAGTTCCTCACATTCTTGATTAAGAATCCCATTGTGCACCCCTCCTGAGGGCACAGACAGTGCTTTCTATCAGAGACAGAATTGTGTAATGAGTAACTGAATCACCCTTTGGATGAACCCTGGCAAAGGGAACAGATACACAGAGGCTGCTGTTGCTGCTGAGCAGTCCTGGTGCAGGGACCACACAGAGAGCTGGAGTTCTCTTACACCCACACCTTCCTCTTCCAAAAAAGACTGTAAAGCACCTGGAACACTTCTTTTTGGCAACAGGTGCTAGAGGCATGGTATGGAAATGGTCCTTCACAAAAGCCATAGAAACAACTACACTACTGAAGACAACAATCAGGCTGCTGGTTATATTCCACTATTTTAAAGCAGAGAATATAGACAAGTTCCAGGGTTCTGGATCTGAGCTAGGGTGTGGGTGGCTCTGCAGGTGAGTACATGTGCCTAGGGAAGCAGTGCCTGCATTCATTCAGTTTCTTCCAGATCAGCTGGTTTATAAAGACTCACTCAAAGACAGAAATGGAATAATGTTCAATAAGCACCATCTTGTCAGCAAAATCATTCTATGATTTCCTCTAAAGGTGTAAGGTTTAACATCTGTTTACCAGGGTACAATGGCCATCTCTGTGGTCACATCAACTTATATTCTAACAGTATTAAAAGTGAATCTTGTCTCTTCCTGCCAAGCTCCTTCTCTCAACTTTCTTATTTGCCACTTCAAATGTCTCAAACAACAGATAAGGAAAGATCCATTTTAGTGTTATCACCTAATTATTTTCTAATGTCTGAACAATTTCATCTGAACACTTACATATTGTAACCCACAATGAACTGACTCACTACTGTGCATTAGCAATAATGCACCTACTTGTTTCTCTTTTCTTCCTGCTGACATAGCACAGGTCAGTGAGGGTCGACAGTATTCTGAAAATATCAGCCAAGTCAGTGGCTTATGTCACACATAGCTACATCCACTTTACAAATGAAGAAATGAAATGGCTTATCCAAATGCAGCACAAATCGCTCAATACGTACAAACATAATCCTGGCTTTCAGAGTCCAAATTCCTTGCTCAACTTCTTGTTACACGTAGCCTTTGATTGCACTTGGTATGTAGATGTGAAGAACATTGGATGTCACAGAAATGCCCTTTGCAACCAATAAGACAAAAAGTATCTGCAACGTGCTGGGACAGAGTAACAGCAGTAGAAATCCCTACAGCTGTAAGCAGAAATCAGTGATAGCCTTATGATAGCAGCATTTCATTTTCTTGCATAGCTTCTTCTCTAATTCCTTTTACCTCAGTTTTCTGAAGGAAAAAGCATGCCAAATTTGACAACAAAAAAAAGGGTAACATTTGTGGTGCTGTACACTGAATCCTTGTAAATCGTCACATTTATGTGCAAGACAGAGCATTCAGCTGCTATAAAAAACATGCTTAAAACTTTTCCATGTCTACCTTTCAATGCACCTCATCATACATGGACTGGAGTGTTACAGCTTGACAGAAGAAAGGTTATCAAAGCAAATCATAACCAGACAGCCCAGCCCTGGTGAGTTTTTTAACATGGAGGCCCTTTTGCATAGTGCATGTCCCCAGGCACTTGTCAAATGGAAGAGATCCCGGTTGCTGTGCACAATGAATATGCAAGGACAATCCTCAGCTGAGGAAGGAACAAAGAAATCATTGATTTCATGATCCCCAGCTCAGCATGACACTGCAGGGATTTGTGGCTCTGGATTTCAGAGATACTTGAAAAGCTGGCTAAGCACTCTAGAGTCCCTGCTGTTACTGGTAAAAAAATCAAATACAGGGCTAAAATGATCAGATGAAAAAATCTCAGAGAGAGGAAATGTGCTCGTCTGTGTTGGCCTAGCACAAAGACTCCCTGGACAAGACCCAAAGATGTGACAGATGTTCACAATAATGAGGAATAATTATAATCTGGGGTGCTGAGAAACCCTAAGCAGGTTAAACTTGTTCAGTAATGTCATCAGCCCTAACCTGACAGGTCCAGTCATGCATTCAGCATGCTGCTACACGTACTCTGACTCCTCTCATGTGACAGGCCATCAGTGTCATGACTGACACTGGCTAAATATATACAGATTTTCAAAGCAGGTCAAAAAGGAACCTGCACATCTACTGCACATCTCCACATTACTAACTACCTGCAATTTCTGGACAAATCTTTTCATCACCCATGCTGAATACAGCCTTCTTTGCTATCCTTCTTTTGTATGAAATATATGTCTGGTAGAGCTTGCAGCTCTGCAGGTGTTGATGAGGGCACTTTACTGATAATATAAAAGGAAAGGAACAGAATGGCATCCCTACAAAAAAACATCAGGTGAGAAAAACATCAGTGTGGGCCTCAGTGTGAAGGAAATTCTGCCCCTAGTAGCAAGGGCTGCTACTGTCAACAATTGCACTGGGTTCTTCTAGGGCTTGGGCTGAGGGACACCAGGAATGGTGGTAGCAGGAAGCAGGATTGGTGTTTTGGTAGTTTTGCTGTATTCTTTTGCTACCAACTGAAAGAAGTTTCACGAGGGTAACACAGAAGCTAAACTGGGCTACTTATTCCTGTAAACCTATTGATTTCAAACACTATTAATAGAAATAATAGAGAAATTTCTACCATTGGCAGCAACAAGACTAATATCAAGCTCTTACTGGCTACTCTACTCTTGGGATTTGGTGACCCTTGTACTGATGCAATGTGGAAATTATTGTGCTAAAGCCAATAAAGTTACACCAGGACACATAAATTGAGTCAGAGATGCAAACTTCTGGCTCCATCTAGATTTTTCGTAACTGCTCACAGGGAGCAGAACACAAAACTGAAAACTATTATATTATACATGCATAACATTTGTAGTCAATTAAAACACAACTGGGTAATGCCCTAAGGAGCTTGCTAGATATCTGGTAGAGGCTTAATCCTGCTGAGGATAGGAGAAGAGGGTCTACAGAATGTACTCTGCAACTATGTGGAAACAAAAATTTCAATTGTTCAATTTCGAGAAGTATTTCTCTGGCTTGCTGGTTCAAAAAAACAAACTAGGAGTCTTTGTCCCAGACTGGGGAAGCTCTAAGGAGTAGGTAAGCATACGAAATCCATGTAGCGTGTCAAATCATATGTCATGGATTTCCTCTCTGCTCATACCTCAGCACTTGTCTCCAGCAAATGTTCAAGAAGAAAAGCGTATTATCGTCCTAAAAACTTCTTGGAATGTGGTAATCTCTCCTCCTGTTTTCCGGCTTTGCCCACTTCTGTAATTTTAGATTGCAAATTCCCTAAGAGACTTTTTAAAACATTTGTTTGTGCTGACTTCTGCACAGCATGCCCCAATCCTGCGGAGTTTCAATATAGCACCACTGAATATTAACAGTGTCCTCCAGACCTTTTTATAGATGGCGTGTCTCCCACATGAGCTGTCAGACAGGCAGAAAAGCAAATATGGGGTCAACAATAAATACTTTCTTCGGCACATGAAGTAGATCAAGACTAATCCAAACCTGGGTTTTCAGTTTGGCCATGTGGAACACTGACGTGAGCCAACAGCATCCCATCCACAGAGCAAAGTAATTGTCCCATCATCAGTTACATGCTCCAGCTGCAGGGTTATAAACCACAACAATGTGCATTCAGACTGCTGGGGATATGGTTTTGGCTCCTAAAGGTCATGTGTTGTTCAGTGCATCTACAAATACCAGCAGGCAACTAATGCACACTCCACAGTGGCTTCTTGCCACTGACAATTTAATTGCTCCTCCTTTTCCAGATCCCCATTCCAAAATTTCTGCTTCTTGTGCTGCAATTTTGGCACTTCAGTTAGTGAAGCAAATGACTACTGCATACTAATAGGAATAGTTTTAATGTCAGTGTAGGGAGTAGGGACTTCCTCTGCAATTATTCCAGTCACTGAGTTTAGCTCTTTGCCTACTTTTTCAGTCCTTGTGTCATAGTATCAGGTATGAATAACAGTAATTCTCTATTGCAACTTGAGGGCCAACATTCCTTATTACATTCCCAAAAAGAAGATATATCCCATGGAAAGACTGAAGTCTATCAACAGGATTGTGAGGTGGAGAAGTATCTGAAAGAATGCAATAGCTGCTGTAAATAATTACTACTCCCCACTTGAAAATGTGCAGAAAAGACATCAAATGAGTGCCCGTGCATATTTCAAAAATTAAGTATACCCTCTGACTTTTGAATAGAGCAACAGGCTGACATCCAGGAATGGGAATTTGTATCTCAGAATCATAGAATGCTTTGGGTTGGATGTTGCCTAGGGATTCCCTGTGGCTGAGGCACTACTCTCTACTGTCAGGATGATCCTGAGAGATGCCAAGCACACACATTACAAGGCAATGCACCCTAAGTACCCTCTGAAAAAGGAGCACTGACAGCAGACAGAGGCAAGGTACATCCAACACTCCCAAATTCAGCTCCTTAAAGGGGTTTGAGATCACCCCCTCTTCTCTGTAAATGTTACCAAATTTGTCCTATGTCTCTTTCAAAATCATAATGACGAGGAAATTAAAATTAGAGATTAGTGGCTGGTGGGAACTAAAGGTGGAAAATTATTGCTGTGCTTGGGAAAAAAGTCATTAAATGCTCCAGTTCCTTAGCCACAAGCAAAGTCTTCAGCATCTTGACATTTACAATGCCAGTGTATTTACACTGATCTTACTCTTAGGGCAAACTGAGAACAAATGGCAACTTAAACAGCACGTGGTAGATGGCAACATTACCAGTGGCACATGGTTTTTTTTAACCTCTTCACCCTGGTGGTATGGCGCCTTCCCATGGCATATTATCCTCTTGGTCCCACAGACCAGGGAGGTGAAAGCAGATCTAACTCTCCTTTCATTCACATGCTTTTGAGTTGATATAGTCAGTGACACTACAAGGTTTTAAACCAGGTTGCATTTTCTAAGAAAATGAAGGAAGGGCATCAGTCTCACATGAAAAGACTGGCCATTATAAGAATGCAAAGATTTTCAGCTTGAGTATGGATGTACTGGGAAGGAGAAGAGCACATAGCTCTTGTCCCTCCACTAGCATCTGGAGCAACAACCATGTGGTTGTGCAATTCCCATAACCACAAAAGGTCTGGATCCAGTTTTGCCAGTTCAGTAAGTAAAGATCAGTCACACTAAAAAACACATACGATAAATAAATTTCTTTAAAGCTCCTTACAAAAATATCCAATTTACCTCCTTCTCTTTGAACTATGTGGTACAGATGGACCATATGCAGGATACGCTCCAGATCTTGATCGTGGTAGCCTTTCTCATGCATGTCATCCACTGAGTCTGGATAGATGACTTGATCACGTAGCGTTCCAATGGACATGTAGGGCCTGAGAAACCGTACAGAGAAATCGGTAATCTGGGGCTGGATGAGGCTCTATAAGTGGAGTATAAACATGTTGCTAAAACCAGATTTGTCTGTGGGTGCAACGTGGGTGAATGTGTTTCTAAAATTACCCTGGGGAAAATGTAAGGTTTCTGTAACAGCTGATTGCAGCATATAAACAGAGTAGTATGAGGAGCAGGAAAGCACTGAAAAGCCTCCTTTGCACAGTACTACTCTGGACTGCAGAAGTAGGACTGAGCTAACTCAGCTGGCTCTAGAAGCCTGCATAACACTTCTAAATTGCAAAAAAGCATACACTGGATCAGCTTAAACCTCTCAGCACCAGCTTCCTCTGGTAAACACAAAGCTAAACTGTAGGTGAAGCAGCTTCTGAACCTCCACATTACTAGACCAGGTCATACCATCTATCATACTAGCACAAGCTGTCACCACTTCAAGAGCCAGAGCTCTCAGTCATAGCCATGCCCCTGGAATAGGTATAGACAGTCTCCACAATGTCATGAGCTGTGCCTAGCCTCTGGTATAGCCCAGGCCCTCAAAATCATCCTGGTCTCTGAACAAAGTCAGCTCAAAAAACAGCTTTACACCTCTTTAATAAGTACCAAGCCATTCAGGCTAGGATAGCAAAGACAATTTCAGACATGTCTGTTTGACTGTCTCTTTTGCTCCTCTTGTTTTAAGTATTTCTTGCAAAGCCCAACTATCCATCCTGTCCAACAGACACTGTTGATAGCCCCTGGAAGCTGGAAACACCCCAGGAATGATCTGTGAGATTCTGTGTTTGGAGAGAAAGGTCAGAGCCAATGAATAGTCAGGCTCCAAACTCTCTCTTGCTTTCTGTGCCAAGAGTTGCACTAACTCCCTGTGAGTTCATCAGACAAACCAATACTTGTCTTATTAAAGCCGTGGGGATGATGACAGAGAGGAGCAGTTAAAATTAGGCCAGCAATGAGAAGGCTTCCAAGTAGCTTGCCCTTGCCACAGAGAACGCTCCCAACAGCTTCACAGCACAGTGACAAGGGGTCAATTTTCTCCCCTAAAAAGCTAGGAACCTTCAAGCTGGGAAGTTCCAGCCACACAGAGGCTTTCCTTGACATAAATACAATATACCTCAGCAGATTTATTCCATTCCCTCTGAGGTGTCTCTGCAGAAGGGGTGGAGCTACCCATCGTTATTCTGAGAATCCCTAAAATGCACCACAGAGTAATTTGAAGAAATTCATAATACAGCAGATGTACAATTACAAAACTAAAACTGTAACATGAATTGAAAGTTACATTCAAGCTGGCATCAGCTGCACTGGTTTTAGTGCTGAAGACATCCATGGTGAACTGCCTGTACCCACCCGCAGTTAAACGACTTTGACCACTGGCTGGGTGAGGGTGGGAAGGGCAGGGGATCATTACTGCTCAGAAACATTTGGTCATTTCCCTACTGTGGGTAGGCACCCAGATGGAGCAAAATGAGAACAACAAGACAAATACAAGCATTGCTGCTCCTCTTTGCTCATTGTTTTGCTTTCTGCTTATTATGGGACAAGTGCTGCTCTGGGCTGCTACATGAATGACAAAAGGGTTGGAACTACATGATCTTTAAAGTCCCTTTCAATTCTGTGATTCTATGAACTCAAGCACCAAGAGCAGTGAATCATTTAGATTAGTGGGGATGCTGCAAAATCCCAACTCTAAAAACTATATAACTTTATAAAGTAATGATATATTACACTGCCATAGTGCTCTCCATCTAAAATCCCAAAGGGCTTTGCACTCACAGAAATCGCTTCACTTGCTCTGGACTGCTGCCATTTCTAGGACAGAAGACAGCAACTCCACCTGGGCTCAGAAAAGTTGAGATCAGGTCATGTGCAAGATACATTAGGTGAAGCTGCATGTAAGCACAAGGAGGACAGAGTTACCTATTATATAATTTATCTAGAGTTTAATACCTTACTGTTGTGAAGTACAATCGTGTAATGACAAGCAGCTCCGGGTTTTACCCTGCAGCACAGCTGGGAAGGCAATGCTCAAGAGCACTACGTCAGGATGTGTGTTCCAGTGCTGTTTACTGAGACACCAGCACCACTGCCTGGTACAACTGGAATTTCCTTCTGGCCTCCCAACTAAACACATTAGTACTACCAAGCACTCTTCTCTCCACCTAGTTTGTAAAAGTGAAAGAAAAAAACAGCCTGCAGCAGAATAGCAAACCCCATCAATTACTGACTAACTCGCTGATAGGAAATAATCCCAGGTCTGTCCCAGGAGGAAGGAAAGCACAATCTGCTTCCCCTATCACATAGGGAGCCACTCATGTGCCTGACAGAACACTTCCATCTTGCTTGACACGACATCTCCCATTTGGAGGTCCAATTCTAGACAACAAAGAGGGGCACCTCTGTGGTTGGTTTATCTCATTTATTTTACAGGGTGGATGGGTTGCCTATGGCATGTCTCCTCCTTCAATAGGCCATGGAGAACAGAAAACAAATTTAACTGACTTCTAAAGTGTTAAAGTTATGAGAGTTCATCTAACTCACTCTCTCATTATCCCATATGAAACCAGATTTAGCTATGAACCCTCCTTACCTACCATGGGTGCCACAGTCATACTAAAACCAGTTAAACTTCAGATATCATTGTAACTGAGGTTATATGTGTGTGACAGCTAGGCATTAAGTAAGCTCCTTGTTAAAACAGTATATTCATTAAATTTTTATCAGTTCAAACAACAAAACCAGTCCTTTTACTGTGAAGTTACAGTTGAGCTTAACTGGACATAATTGATTCCTGGTGGAGATTTTCCATTCACTCAGTGTCTGGGTTCCAATCTCAGAGCAATCTCTTACAAACTTCAAAAGTAGTTCTTCTGCCATGTGAAGGTCATGTGTTCAACTGTAATAGCTCTGAAATTGATTTCTTTCTTTCCTGTACTGGTTTTGAGAGGAAAATTTAAGATCAGTACTCCTTTTTTAAAGTTTAGTATCAAATTCCCAGAAAATTATGAAAACAAGCTTATTATTGCCTGGTTTTCTGGAACTGCAAGGCATTTATTGGAAGAGATACTTTCAATTCATACGAACTGATCTTTTTTTCCAGTCAGTTTGATGGTTTTGTTGCATCACCAATTTCTGTTTGGTGCACTCAGTGCTTCACTTTGGAGAGTTGTAACTTCATTCTGCCAGTAACAAGCCATTACCTCTTAGGCTTATGAATTCCCTCTTGCAGAGCTGGTTTTAAAGAAAAATTATATCATGACATGCTGCAAGCCTGTGGAGGGGACCATTCCCCAGCAGCCTGTTGACACATCACTGTGTCCAATGTTGGCAAAATGTTAGAGAAATCAAATGCTAAGGAAGGGCAAATGTTGCCAATTATATGGTCGCTTTATTGCAATTAACTTTGTGGAAGGAGCAGATGACATGAAATATATCGGGGTGAGTACCAATTAATTGTCTTTCTAATCAGAGGACTTACATGCTGGAGCTGTTAGGAATGAGGAGAGATGTATTATACCAATTCAAAGGGACTGTAGATTAACACTGCACCCTGTGTGTAATAATATTTACTAATTCACTGATGCATTGAAGAGCAGATGGCTTCACTCTCTTGGGAAGCAAGTTAAGGAAGATGCTTAGATGTCAACAAATTTCTGTACCAAAATCAGAATAAGCCATATCCACTTTAAGTGTTTACAAATACTTCACGAGTGTACTCAAAGGTGTTTTCATCTCCAACCCAAAATAAACCGTCCTGACAGAACTAATAACCTGTTCTTACCTCCATAACATTGGAATGAAATGCAACAGAACGGAGAAGAGCAGAGCATTTCAGTTGGAAGGGACCTATAATAATCATCTAGTCCAATTGTCTGTCCAATTCAAGACTGATCAAAAGTTAAAGCATGCTGTTAAAGGCATTATCCAAACAAGTCTTTAACACTGACAGGCTTGGCACACTGACCACCTCTTTAGGATGTATGTTCTAATGCTTGACCACTGTCTCAGTAAATAAAGGCTTCTTAATGCCCAGCCTAAATCTCCCCTGAAGCAGCTTTCAACCTTTCCCACACACCCTGTCACTGGATTCTGAGGAGGAGATCAGCACCTCCCTCTCCACGTCCCCTCCTTAGGAAGCCATAGACAGCAATGAGGTCACACCTCAGCCTCCTTCTCTCCAAACTAGGCAAGCCCAAGGTCTTCAGTCACTCCTAACTGGACATGCCTGCCTTCCCTTTCACCAGCTTTGTTGCCCTGCTCTGGAAGTATTCAATGACCTTCACATCTTTTTTAAATTGTGGGGCTCAGAACTGCACACAGAGCTAAACTGTACCCATCAACTTTTTTTTTAAAGCACTATGGCAACTGATCAATATGCACTCCGTGAGTTTATAAAGCAATCTGAATAATCAGAGTCCTAATTATAAGCACCATGGAATGAAGAACAACCAAAATATTTCTTAATTAAATTTTTTGTGTCAGAAGTGAGATTTGTCAAATATAAGTGCCCAAGGAATCTAAAGCTTACTTCACTCTGTTTGGCACAGGCTGTGATCAACATCTTATCCATGGAAGGTGAAAGACTGAAAATTTGTGGCTTGTCATTCTGGAAACCAGGAGCAATGTGGTTTCCAGAATGACAAGCCACATGTGACTGAGCAATCGAGACCTGACTTGTCATTTGCTGTCCTGGACCATTTGGAGTTATTATTGAGAATAACAGATTGTCACAGATGCATAGTTACATAGGAAAACTTTTATCTCTGGAAATTATGTGCAATGCCAATATAAATTTTGAATGACCCATCTTTTAAACTTTTGACTCTGGCTGACAAAGTGCCTCATTAACATACCCAAGGCAACACTACCCCTAGGATTCTCCATTTCAGATAAATTCCAGATTGGATTTTCCACGGAGTTTGGGGTGGTTTCAGAGTGCAATGCAGTGTTCCTGCTTTGACATCTAAACCAAAATGTATTCCAAACTTAAGAACCTCTATTTTAAAAGATGGCACTGGAGCCCAAGCTCCAGCCATGGAGGTAACTTCTTAAAAAGTACAAGCTTGCACTGAAGAGTGTCCTGTTCAGAAAGCTAAGGGCACAGCTCAGACCTACTGCCCAATTCCCCAGAGCTCCAGTACAGCACAAAATATAAAAGCAACAGTTTTAAGTCCAATTCAAAACATGGGAGCCACTAGAGAAGTTTAGGTTAGATATTAGAAAGAATTTCTTTACGGAAAGAGTGATCCGTCATTGGAATGGGCTGCCCAGGGAAGTGGTGGATTCTCCGTCCCTGGAGATATTTAAAAAAAGACTGGATGTGGTACTCAGTGCCATGGTCTAGCAACCGCAACGGTGGTTCAAGGGTTGGACTCGATGATCTCTGAGGTCCCTTCCAACCCAGCCAATTCTATGATTCTATGATTCTATGAAAATTAGGGGGTGTATGGCAAACTAAAAGCAAATTTCTTCCATGAACTGGGTTCAGGCTAAGTTCTTCTCAGCTTGCAGGGCATTAGATTCCCATTTTTCTAGGCCAGCATCCAGGCTAAGAGGAGTCAAAGGGAGGGCACCTTCTAATCTTCCCACTGAACCAAGGAAACTGCTGCTAAGAGGTAGGAATCATGTGTCTGAAAAGTTATTGGAAAGAGCCTAATTATATACTACACCAGTCAGAGACCTCAGGTGAACAGAGGAGACTTTAGTAGCAGTCCTTGCACTGTATGTTATTAATGTTATTCCTTTTTCCCCTCCAATGCTCTTTAATATAAAATGCATTAACTATCCTAATCCTTCAGTAGCACTGTAAAAACATATTGGAGGGTGTTCTACCCCTATTTAGGTGGCTGCTAGCAGAAGAGGGCTTGTTATAGATAAAAAGGTTTCATCTTTAGCTATCCGTTTGGCATCTAAGCTTCAGTAAGAGGCAGTTCAGACACACACTTGCATTTAGAGATTCCTATGGATTAACTGTAGGTGGCTCCCTTTACCTATTACACATTTTTCCTGATAACTTTCCAAAAGCCCCAAATCTCTGCATGACTAGAGAATACATCTATATTTAGAACTTTCCATTCCCTTGCTGGTGCCAAGATCCTAATTTGCAGGTACTGTAATATCTTGGCTAGAGTCACCTCAGCAGAACTCAGGCTCTAGCCAAGCTCCTGATTTAGGTCAGTAGTAAAAACTAAGTAAAAGTGATCTGGATTTCTAGAGATTCTTTAATAACATTAATAAAATAAACAGCAAAAAACCCTAATGAAAACACCACCTTTGAAAAAATAAAATGTCTTGAATTGAATTAATATGAATTCAGTTCTTTCTAAACAGTGTTGCATCTGCTACTCTCACACAGAAGGTGGTATCACTGAAGAGTTAAAAACAATAAATGATGCAATGTTTAGCAAAATATTAAAAAAGCAGCAGGCTCAGTTTGTTGCACAATATCTAGTTCAGGGATTTTAGGACCAGCTAAAGTTTCATCTACTCTTCTGAAGATATAAATAATTTATCTCTCTTTAAAATACTCTACACTGAACTTTCCTCTCTGCTCATACAGAACTAGACATGAACATCCTCTAAATATTTCACATGGATCAGTTACCAGAGTGGAATCTAATCAGCTTAGAGCCATTAACATATTTAACAGGAAATGAAATGCACAGTATGAAAGACTGAATTCTCAACACATTTAATTAGAGTGTCATCAGAGGCTGAAAAAAGTTACACTAATCACTCTGTAGCTTCTTTGCAAATAATATGTGCTCATCTCTGGAAATAAATAGATAAATAAATAATCGAAAGACCAAGATAACTTATAACTAGAAGTGGTCAGATGGCATAAAAGTTTAATGTGAACAATCCATAAAATTATCCAGTTCAGTCTATTTGTATCTTGGGATAGGCAGAGACAGAAGAAAGAACACAAGAACACATGTACAGTTAAAAACAAAACCCAGAAAACTTCTACAAAATCAGCTAATGTAATATGAAATTATTGCACCTCCTGAAATGGAACAAAAGCAGACAGAAAAATTGAAGACAAAATACTCCCCTTTTCTTAAACACCCAATTTTTGCAGGACCAGACTTTTCATAGCTCTGCCAGTTCTTATGATAAAAGGATTTTGCACAGATGACTGTGAAGATCAATGAATTGAAGAAATAACAAAGAGCTGTTCTGGACAAGAGGCTAGCTTGCCAGTTCCCACCAGGCATACCCCAGCCTAAAAGGTGTTTCTGATTTTTACCACAGGAATGCAACACAATGAGCAAAGCAGCTTCCCTCTTTAGAAAGAACCTGCATTATTCATGGTTTTACAGGAGAGAAGTGACACCTTGTCTCAGAGAGAAGAGGAAGAGTAGACAGTGAAGCCTCTAGAGCAGAAGTTGCTTTTGCTCTGGGTTTCTAGAATGCTTAGTTGTCCATGGCAACATTGTTTGCAGGCACTGAGATATGAATGGGCAAGTAGTACTAGAGCAATAGTGCATTGCCAGTGAAACACACTGCACTGATCTTCCTCTCTAATCCTCTGTGAAACTGCACCAAACAGGACCAAAAGTGACAGCACAGCATGCAGAAATGTGCTGTGTACATGGATACATGAAACGTGATTACAGCTGTTTTGTAAATATTATAGGGACCTGAAGTGGCCGCAAGGGAGCTACAGTAATCTTTAGCAGAAACTAAAACTGATAAGGTATAATTACTGTAAAATGCTAGGCAAATAAACAAGTCTGAAGAGCCTTCCCTCTTGGGAAAGACATGCTCCCATCTAAGCTAGGCTAGTGTACACATGCTGAGCTGAAGACAGAAGCCCACCTGCTACATGCTCCCACAAGACCATGACATAATGACTCAAGAACAAAGAACTGAAAATTATTTGAAGAGCCTCATCTAACCTAAATGTTACTCATCAATGTCTTAGTTAGTCACTCCAGGCTCTATTTGTCGTCAGTGGAGTCCTTTGATGAACTGGTACTTCCTGTAGGTCTCGTGTCTTAGATGTTTGTCCTGGGACAGAGGACAAACAGCTGCAATGGTACGAACTGGAAGACTATTGTGCATTGAGGGCTTAGCAATACACGTGACAGTCAATCTGAGTGGACACAGATCCCTGGTATATTTCATTGCACTGTGTTGGGCTGTACTGCACGTATACATTGACCTTCTGGCCTGTGTTGTGCTGCACTTCCCACTTGGCTGCAGATTAAACTTTGCTGGCTCATCACAGCCCAGGAGCCTGCGGGCAGCTCCCTCTTGGTATTGGCAATTACACCACCTGTGTGTCCTTGTCTTTATCTTGAAGTGAAACAGCATGTTTTTGTGCTAACATCCTTTTGCTTGACAGTAGAAATTATAAATATAATTGTTTTTTTCTAAGAAATTCCTATCAGAGTGCCAAAGACCATAATGCAAATAAACCTTAGCACAGATGAGATCAGTGCTGCGTGCCATGCTGTGACAAGAGGTCCATCTGATGCTGCACAACAAGGGGTTCCTAGCATCTCACAGAACGTAAGTGCCACAAAGATGATGAAGGAACTGGAGCATCTCTCCTATGGGTAAAGGCTGAGACAGCTGGGACTGATCAGCCTGGGGAAGAGAGGGTCAGGAAGATCTTATCAATATATATAAAAACCTGAAGGCAGGGTACAAAGAAGATGGAGTCAGACCATACTCAGTGCTGCCCAATGACAGGACCAGAGGCAATGGGAACAAACTGAAACACAGAAGGTGCCATCTAAGCATCAAGAAACAATGTTTAGGGTGATCAGTTACTGGAAAAAATCACCCAGAAAAGTTGTGGAGTCTCAGTCCTTGGAGATACTAAAAACCCATCTGGACGTGATCCTGGGTAAATCTCTAGGTGACCCTGCTTGAGCAGAGAAGTTGAACCAGATGGCCTCCAGAGGCCAGTTCATGGAAGAATCCTCTGAGGCCAACCTCAACCATGCTGAGATTTTGTGATTTTCTATATTATCAACTTATTCCTTACCTCTAATAAAAGGAATTTTAATAAATGCAGGTATCTTTCTTCTTCTTGTGATTGACAATGAACACTTTCATTGGTGCACTGCAACAGTGAAATCACCGTCCAGAGGTATAGTTTACTCATTATAAAGCTCACGCAAGGATGTCTAGCCTTGAGATGCCTAAATTAATATAGAAAAATTCTGCCTTTGGTGCATGAGTTGACAGTTTATTGTTTTAACTTGTTAGGGGTGAGGATTAAACACTTGTATACAAAAATAGCTAATAGTGTTCTCTTTGGAAGGTGAGTAGTTACTAGTGAATATTGCATTGCCTCCAAGAAATGCAGAACCATGCTGAATAAAACTTATATTTCCCTTGGAAACTATATTGAGTTGGAGGTGGGCAAGTTCCTCAGCCTGCAGGCAGGCAAACATGGGACCAGAGCCTAAGAAAGTTATCTGAGTGAGCAAATCATGGAGAAGGACAGATAGGAGAAGACAGAAGGCCCAGTTCACCTTGGAGATAGGGCACAGTTCTGGAGCCCAGGACACAGAGGCAACCAATAGAGAGAGCCTATGGTGTACAGGAAGAACTAACACCTTCTTCTCAAGAGGGAGGTGGTGCTGGGTGTCTTTGTGGATATTTAAAAGCATAGGGCACTGTAATGAGAGCTTCTGACTGAAAACTGGAGTAAGAAGGAGGAGAAAGGACCTCTTCCTAGGGAAGATGATACAGTTACTATTCGAGTTTTTAGCTATCCTTCCATCACAAAGCCAGCATCCTTTCAGTCTTTTCATATCAAGCTTTCTGTGTCAGGTAGGTTTTGTAGTTCACTTCTTCCAGTGCTTCCCTATGTTAATGTAGCCAAGTTGCTTCTCATAATTTGATATGCATAAGACATTTGAACCATGCTTTTTGACACTCCTAGGTAAAATTTGATTGAAATGGTAAACATTTGCCCTTCTTTTCAACTGTCAAAGATCCTTTGTTGGACAATTGCAAGACTGGACATTAAGCTGGAGGTACCTGCTCAAACTGGACACAATAATGGCACTTCTCTGCAGAAACTAGGTCCTGTAAATGCTACCTCCAGATTACTCCCTAGCATGCAAGTTCCTCCATACCACTGCTAAGTTACACAATGATCTCAGTTAACCAGTAGGTGAATTTCTTTCCATGGCACTGCTATAAGAACAAAATTTTAAAGGCAAGTGAGCTGTTTGTCTGAGCAAAACAAACCCAGCTCAGACAATCATCCAGTTGCTTTTGGATGGATCCTATAAATATCAGCCACATACTTAGTTCTTATAATCTCTTCAGTAACTTCATATTTATCAAATGTTTGTCAAGCTTATCCTGACAATGTATATTTTTTAAAAATTCAAAGCCTAGTTTTCACAACTTTTAATTGAAGTTCCATAAACAGTCTGGCACATACATGGATACCTGGGAAAGTTGTACAGGCAATGTGTAACTGTCAGTGATGAATGAGTATTTTTGATATTCCAAATCCCATTGAAAGAAGTAAGTGGAGGGTAGAAGCATTGCAAAATCATGGTAGCAAGAACATGATGTCCAAAATATGTTATGAATCACAGAGCTGTTGATTGCCAGACATACTAGTAGAAATATTCCTGCAATTGGGCATCCTCACAGAGAAAAACTTAGCTCTTCTGTAACATTGAGGAAAACATCTCAAAAGAATGTAAATAGAGGAAGTTCTGCGTATTAGTGGCACTCATTTTTGTGCAGGAGCCAAAATAACATTTATGTGCTTAGTACGGAAGCCATATTCAAAACAGGAGGGATGCTGTTTGATTACAAGAACAATTTCACCTTTTAGTTGTGTAGGTACCATTGTATTCAATCAGCCATGCAGATAGCAGCACTTTAGCATTACCTCTGTGTATCTGTGCTTTGGTGGGAATGCAATGAGTTACTAAATGGATCTTAATCCTCTGAAAGTTCAAGTTCTTTTATGGATCACAAATAAATGGGACTTGGCTTACACCAAGTAAAGTTAACACACTGTTAACTTTAAGAGAGCCATCTCCATCAGCCTGGAAAATGAAGTCTCTCCATCCATCCATCCATCCATCCATCCATCCATCCATCCATTCATCCATCCAGAACCAGTAATAGTAGATTCTGCTTCAACTGAGAAAACCACCAGTAGATAAGAGACTATACTGAAATCGCTCTATTTAATCAAGCTTGGACTTCCCTGTTGATGCAGACTTGTCAACAAGGGTCTCGATTTGTTTGAAGTGTGGTACTGGCTTCTGTGCTTCAGACAACTTCCCACTAGGAAATGCACTATTCTCTATATAGTATAAAAGTTGAGTATTATCAAAACAACCCAATTCCTCACCCTTGTTTAGTCTTCTTGGTATCTCCCATAGCCACAACTTGCTACAGACAGGCCCCCAGTCTGAAGGAATTGAGGAACCATAACCCCAGAACATGGCAAAATCCTTCACAAACTTCAGTTCAGCTGCAGCCTTTAAAAACCACTTTTGAATTTATGTAAATACATTTTAAACCCAGTGTAGTGAGATGACTAAAGGCTTCAGTCTGGGATTGCTACAACACTTTGCCTAATAACAGAAAAGACTTCTAAGCTGTGCTTTAATTAGCTGAGACTGTCTGGCCAGTAAGAAAGGCACCTTGCATGTCTTGAGAGGGAGTAGCAGTTAATCCATAAATCCATTATCCACTCCATACTATTAGTGTAGGTAAAGCTTGTTCACAGTGTGCAACCAAGAGATACAGTCATTACTTGTGACCAGACAACATAGAGACCTAATTAAAAACCTTCAAACTTTACAGCTATGAGTGAGCCTCGAACAGAAACAGAGGGGTCACCCAGTAATCCTAGCAGGCAAAGCTTCAGTTGACCTATAGACAGCAAGAAAAGAACTTTCCTGTTCTAGAAGAGATGGCAGGACTTGCTTCAATAAGGAAAGAGAAGTGGAAGCATTTCTATATGAGCAAGATGAAACAGGAAAAGCTTTGCCCTGGCTGAGGGGTAGCTTGACAGTTCTCTCAGATACAAGGCCTCACTTTTTAATTGTCAACAGAATATTGACTTAATAGTCTTTACTTGATTGATTTCAAAAAAGAAGACACAGAGTAGCAGGCAATTTGTTAAACCAAACATATCAAAACTATGCATAACTGAAGTATGTTGTAACGTTTCGTGTTAATGCTATCTACCACAGACCTTTTTTTCAACTGTCAGATAAGTGGCGAACTTTGCAAATAAACCTATTTAGAAAGAGCACTGTGAACTTGGTAACAGAAAGTATAACAGATAGAAGCAGTGTGCAAAGGCATAGATATCTATATAGCATGACATGAACTGATGGCAAAGTACTGAAGGAACAAGTCACTGTGGTGATGTACTATCAGCAAAATGCCAAAGGGCAAAGACAACTGCTGGTACAATGTTGGCATGTCCAGTCAGAGTACAGCTTAATTCCAGCTGACCCAACTAAAGTGATCTGATAAAGACAGAGCAGTATGAGCTGACAAGAAAACAGGATGTGCAAAATACAACACACCATTAGAGACATCTGAACCAACTTAACTGAGTCAACAGATCTCACATAGGTGTATTTGCACAGCACTTCACTTGGGTTTCTTCTCTACAGAATACATGCTAACATGTAAAAAAGTAGCTTAACACAGAAGAACCATATACATACATACTATATATGCAAGTAATTTCACATGTAATATAGGGTATCTGAAAGTGAACACAATTTTGCAAAATTAAATTATCTAGGTAATCAAGAACTGTCTTAGGAAAGAACCAGATTTTAATGACAGTGACCACTACCTGCCTCAGTGCTTAAAATAATATTTGAATCGTGCTATAATCTTCATGAGCTTATAATGCAAAACGACTTATTTTATCACTTGATTATTTATATCTCTTAAAACTAAAATATTCTTACTTGGATTCATCCACCACGAATACCCTTGGACTATTTGAGGCAAATCACATCAGATGTTTGGGTTACTCAATAGAGCCAAAGAGAGGAAATACATCTTCATAGCTGATGCAGTTTTGTTTTGTAGCCAAGGACATTTTTAGAATACAGAAGGAAAAACACCACACAGGAAAAGACTTTTAAAGAAACCCCAGATAAAACATCAGAAATACACCAGACATATGCAAAACCAAGGAGCTTAGGAAGGCAAGATAAACCTTTAAACTATTATGTCCTATACTGCCTTTAGCATTAGTAAGAAGGCAGCAAGATGCAAATCTTGAATTATGGAGAACAAACAACATTTAACATCAGTGCATCTTTGGCTGCCTACATTTTAGTTCTGACAATCCTGATGTTGAAGAAAAGAGACAGAGGTTGACTTGAATAAGCAATAGAAAGGGAGAGAGAATACAGAACTGGACTGCCACTGTGACCACTAAGAAAGTGATCAGGGTTAGTCTACCAGAACGGCATGTAGAATTACAGAGGAACTGTGCATACTACTGGAGGAACACACCCCTTTCACAAAACCACCACCAAACTTTACAGTTTGGTGTAACACAAACACACAATCAAATTTCAGTAAAAGCAAACAGGAGAGAAAAAAAATTCCAGTAACAATGGACAAAGATAAAGAAGTACAGTGGATTAAGGTTCATTCTAAGCTCTACAAATGTCAATCAGTGAATCAGTCCTCAAGAAAGACAGATAAAATGCTGAGGGATGTGTTAGGCATGTGCTGCACTAGGAAGACTGGAAAGTGGTCACAAAAGTTTAGGGAACCAACAAGGACTGCATGAGACTTTCTTGAATGCAAATAAGACAATAAGACACACCTGGCAGAAAGTAATGATTCATTTATATCAATAACCCAGTGGTGATTACAACTTTCCTGCAGCTTTATGGGACAGAGACATTGAAGTTTACTCCTGTGGTTTTGTCAAGGTAACCTGTAAGTGTGTAGATGTGCAATTATGCTGGTGCTTATTTTAAATGAAGGACAACTATCGAAATGAGAGCCAATGTGCAGAATCCGTGTTTCCTTATCACTGAAAAAGATGGGACTTCTAGTTGGAGAGCAAGAAGAGCTGGAGTAAATGTTAAGAGGAACTGTATGCTAGAGCTCACTAATTCCAGATGTGGAGACTCCTCCCATGTTTAGGACCAATACAGTAGAAACAGGGCACAGTCGAGGGAAAGCAGGCTACCTTCACAGCTATACTACGAAAGGATTGCCTGCTTTTCTAATTCCCCAAGTGCTACATATAAATCTTGTGGTCATATCTTTAGCACAGGTAGTCATACTACCCACCATTTATTTTTCTTAATTATTTATTATTTTATGTTTCTGAATTATGATTTGAATCATGATTCCTTACCAACCAGAGAACCCACAAGCATCTATCTTTTCATTCATGCTACTTTCTTGACCGGTTTATTAAAAGAGGAATGGAAAGAGGTGGTTGACACAAATGAATTTTACCTTGTGAAAGAGGGCCAGGAAAGTAAAAGGGGCAAAAGCACACACTCTGCCAGTTACTGAGGCTTCAATGAGATGTGACAACTTGTTGGGCTGTGACCAGTTCCTAGCACTGATCCATACTTGAAAACAAGTTGCTTTTGGCACCAATATGTTGCTGGACTGCTTAAAGCCTCTCTCTCTTTTTCACACCCTCCTCTTTTACAGGCCTGTCATGGACAGCAGCAGACCCACACTCAGAAATCCCTGGGCTTCTCTGCCCCTGCCCCCAAAAGGGCAGTTTGTCCTATCAATATTAATCTGAACTGTGACTGATTAATGACAAATTCTGCATTATTTGGCCCTATATAAGGGGAGAAAAATCTCACGGATTCATAGTGGTAAAATCTAAAAACAAGCAGTATAATGATACTAAAGAATCTAAAAAGATAAAAAGACACGCACTCTTGAGACTCTCTTAAAGCCTACATACTGCTACGTAAATTCAACTACAAAGTGTTTGCAATGCTGATGAAATCTGGAGTATACAATGAGATAATTCAGTTCTTAATAAATCACCCTTCTGTGTGTAGCTTTTGAACTTGGCAAAGACACATGATTTCCCACACATTTCTGAAATACTACACTGGAACAGTACAAAGAGAGATGAAAAAATCATCTTTTCAGTGAGCTTGTATTTACTGTGGAGTATTTTGTTACTTAAAAGTCACTGTATCCTCTATCATTTGCTATGTGCAGATAAGGTTCCTACATTTCCCTCCAAGAGCGCTGATGCATAATTAAATTCAGCCACAGGCAAGGCACACAGGAATAAGCTCCAATATTAGTGGTAACTGTGTCCACTCATGGAGAGCCATCTCCCACATTCTTAGACCAGATACATAATATCTATACTTAAACACACCAATGCAATTCTAATTCCCTGCTCTTCTAGCCATCAAAAAATTCAAGAGGCCTTCTGCTTTAATACAGTTTTTGCCTACCTACCAAATGAAAGATTAAAATAGATTGGACAGGTAATACTGTCCAAACACCTCCTAAATCCTCTCAGTCCAGAACATTTTCTCTAAAGTTATGCTGAAAAATATTAATGATGAAATGTAAACAGGGCACTACCTTTTCCAGTCTGTAGTTTCAGAAGTATGTCTATAAAAATAAACAAACAGAAGATAATCCTGACAATCCTGACCTTGTACAGGCCTCATAGGCAAAATGCACCAGCAGGACCTTCCAAAACAAGCTGCTTTATTCTGGGACTTCAGAACAATTTACAAACCACTACAGAAATCCTAAATGTATTTTAGGAGATATTCTATCCAGGGATAGAAAAAACAATACCATAGGTGAATGTGTAATTTATTTAGGCTATAAATAAATGAATTGTTAAAACACTCAGTAGTGGAATACAGGAAGAAAACAATGCCTTGACCAAATAAGGCAATTGACATGAAATGCTTAAAAATCCAGCATATCTGTTATGAATATGGTCCATATATATAAAAACTTCAAGCTAAAATTTCATTTCCTTCAAGTCATTCTTAGTGTCTCAGATATTCATCTAAATATCCCTTCAGCCACATTCCCCCACAGATCCCTGTGTGACTCAGTTTCAGTCTCTTTCCAGATACAAGACACCTACAAGTGACAGGTCACTGTTTGGAATCTACAGAATCCATACTGACAGCTGAACTTGTGCCCCAAAGCAGACTTCAAAATCTTCAGTCACAATCAATGTGTAGCACTTTTGCAGCAGAGCCCTCTTTGTCACTGTTTCCTAATTTACCCATCATTTTGATATCCCAAAGACACCATAGCATCAGTTTTTTCTCCTGGTGGATGCTATTAGGATGGAATGCATACAGTGATACCTTCAGGGAACACTGCAAAGATGAGATGCCAACCCTACACTGCTTTGACACAAAGAGCTTCAAAGACACTGGTTGAATCTCAGCTTCTGAACAAGAGTTTTGGAATGCTCCAAAGAAGAGGTCTGCAGGATAAACTCCACCACCACTGCAAAACTAGGGGAAAGAGCTAACAAGGAACCATGATTATGGAAACGAAAATCCAACAGATGAGATCCAATCCCCTCAACCAGCACCTTGGCAATGTGAGTCTATTTGTTCTCAGAGAATAAAAGGGAAGGAGGGAAGGGCTGTAGACAAGCCAGCCTCAGATGTTGATCTGAGAAGGGGACAGGACCACACAGGCGACAGAAATGGCTAAACCAAAAGATTTTATGCAAGAAAATGTTCAGAATATTTATTTTTCTGCTTAAAAATTAAACTGATCTTAAGAATGTGTCACACAGAGGGTATTCTGAAATATTGTTTTGAAAAAAAATTTAGTAAAGCATTTTGCTCCAAATTCCTGAATGAAACCCTCAAATGGCTCAGAAGTGTGACAATTGCTAGCAATAATTTATACATATATTTGGAATATTATAGATAAATTTCATTATCTTCACCTACAGCAAGGAAAATCTACTTAGCAGTTAATATTTTGCATTCAGCTTAATAGCTTGTACTTTTAAACAAAACTGCAAACAGTACCCTGAATACTTCTTTTGCCCATGGGAAGAAATGAAGTACAGAAAGCAAACAAAGATTCTCAGTGTTTGATATTTTCCTTTGCAAAATAACCTAGTTAGAAGTCTCTAAGGAGATAATCTAGAATCAAATGCATTAAATTATGTTCTGAAAGTCCAACAGCAAGGCAGAATACAAACAAAGCACCAAAAAAAGCCATGTTTCCCTTAGTGAAATGAGCACCTGTTATTAAAAAGGCAACTTTCAGTTAATACTGGATTGGATTCTGGTCTTGTAGTGTCAAAGTTGAAATAGTGAAAATTACTCTGGGCAACTCAACATTTAGGAACCAAAACACTCTCATTTGTTTTGAACTTTTGAACTTGGATGTACATATCACAGATTGAAAATAAGAGAAGTAGGATCAAAATTCATGTAGACAGAAAAACGAATCTTGAGCAAAACCATACCTTTGTGGTATATAAAACATGTGCTCTGGAGGAGGTTTGTAGAGGACTCCTTCATACACAGGCCACAAGCCACTTAAAATTCTGAAGAGTGAACTCTTTCCACAGCCATTGGGTCCAGTGATTAAAAGATTCATCCCCTCTTCAACCTACAATAGCAATGAAAATACAGATGTTACAATGCAGTATATTTGGCACAAGACACTCTAAGACCCCTAGAAGGAGTTACATTAGCATTTACTTCAAATTATCAATCCATTTCATTAATTACTGGCACATACTTGTGCAACTATTTTGGACAAAGTGGCATTAGATATTGTATGTGGTCTGAAATATTGAAAATAATTTCTGAGATTGAGTATTTCTATAAACTACACCAATAATATCACAATGTCAATACACCACAGTCAGAATCAATTATTCTAACACAAATCAGGTAGAAAGTTGTTAGTGGTGTACAGAGCAGTGCTATGCCCATCAGTGACTTTTATTTAACCTACAGGATCCTGATCAAATTATTTGGAAAATTCACTTCGCATTACTCTTCCCCACTTAATTAACTGTGTTATTTTGGCTGTGAGGCACTTGTTTTTATTAATTTGAATATTATCTTATGTATATTGAGTTTGTATTTATGCATAATCAAAATGCTGTTGTCTATTCTTTATATAAATATATTGACTATGTTGTACTTTTGGTTGTTTTTCAAAAGAAGAAATATAATTGTCTCCCTGATCCTAAAGTTGTAATTTTACAAATCCGAAATCCCTATGCCAAAGCCATTGCAAATTTTGCCATAGCTGGGACCCTGTCCTCCTAGATGCTAATTCCTGTACCAAAAGAGGTGACAAAAGGAACACTGCTTTAGCTAAATTAAAGGATATGCTGGAATTTTTCATGCTAGCATTCTGATAACCTCAAAGATTTTTTTAAATTATAATATTTGCAGTGCAACATAAGATCAGGATATATATGGCAGTAATTCAGTAAAGGTCATCCATTAAAATTGTGAGCAAGTACAAAACAGTATCTGGAAAAACTTCATAAAAATAATACAAGTTTCTCCTGAGTAAATACTCCGTGGTTGGGTCTTATGAATGATGCTGTCAACTATTAGTAATGCTCTTTGTGGTGATCATGCAAATATGCAGACTCAATTTTTTCACTGTTGCTGTGAACTCAGAATTTTAAAGGAGCCTATGTGAGTAAAGCACCCCAATTTCATTTAGATTTAGTGAAGATGGATGCAGACTGACATACACACATCTGAAAATCTCAGGTTAGCTTTTAACCTGGCAACAGCACCAGAAATCCTCTCTTGGCTTTCTTTGAGCAGGATAAACTACATATGACTGCCTCTATTGAGCTACTATGCCTACCTTTCTGGACTTTCCCTTTTATCCATATGCTTCTCCAAGTACTTAACATAAGGTACATGAATTCTGTGCTGTTTATGTTAATGTGATGGCAACAATCAGAAGATTCTTGCATATCATCTTACTTTGAAGTTTAGTCTGGAAACCACCACATCGCCATTCGGAGTAATAATAGGAACATTTTCACAAATAATTCCATGTTCAACATCAATAACTTTCCCTAGAAAGAAAAAAAAAGTTTGTGAAATCTTCCATTAAGCAATGGTATGTGACAGACTCTGTGCATGGCTGAGAGGTAGAAATTGGTGAGTTTCAAACAACTTTTTTATGTGACCCAGGTTCCCCCAGGGGCAAATCTGTATAATAAAACTTAGTCAGAAAGGCACTATCAGCAATAGCCAAGAGAGTGCAATGAATCTCTAATTTGTTCATAAATATAATGCCATAAATACAATTCATCATAAATACATAATGCATTATACAGAAATCTTTCTTCACATCCTACTCGTATGTAATGTATTTAATTTTAAATAGGTGATTAATGGCAACCAGTAAACAAGTTCAAGGACTGCCTCAGACAGACCAGTTTACTTTCCTTGAGGATTTCATTCTGAGCTCAAGTTCAGTCTCCTCCAGCAACAAGATTAAAGGAGAAAATATTAATGACCTGCTTCCATTTTTTTCTTGAAGCCACAGTCACTGAAATGTGCCTTGTAGGTATTTGTGGAAACTCACAATATATTTCACTCCTGCAGCTACACTTACTATTTGTATTTCTGGCAAATTTAAATATACAATCTCAGTTGGATATTTGGATATTCTGTAACACAAGAACTTAAGAGATAAATCCTTCAGATCTATAAAACTATAAAAAATGAAACCTAACTTCTCAGTCAGCTACTAATGGGCACCTCTTACAGGGTCCAAACAGCTGGACCCCTGGACAAGTATCAGACACTGCCTTTACAGACAAGGTGCAAAGGAAGAAGACTTCTCTTTGTATTAGAAGGTTGCTTATGTTATAACTTACATTAATCTGAACAAAGCAAAATGGAACTAAGGAAAAGTTGAATTTATTATAAAAAGCACCTGACAGCATTTCTCTCTGTTAAGGTTAGTCTCATATTTTCATTAAAAGGCTTTTTTTTCTATTACTTCCAACTTTGCCAAACTATAACAACCTGGGCAAAAATTTCTGTGCCATGCATCTTCCCAAGGGTTCTTTTTTTCCTAACATAAATTCTAAATAAAACAGTTCTGTGGTGTCCAACACAGCATTAAGGAAAACAAAACTGTTTTGCTATTAAAAAATAAATAAATAACTTTTCAGCCTTGTAAGACTGACAGGCTCTACCACCTTCAGACTCCTACAAGGGCACCTGATACACAACTGTGAGATGAGCCAGATCACACAAAACATGCAATTTTTGATGGGTTCACAAAAACCAAAAATATTCGGCCAAGACAACCTTCTGTGAGAGAGGGCCGTACCAGTCACTTCAATCACATGAGTTCTTGCAGAGGACCTGGCACTGACCCGACTACGTCTCCACAGAAAATTATCCTTCACAATCTCCAGCAAATTCTCCAAAATTCATTCATGTTTTTGAAGCATTTGGATACAGTGGAGAAAATCTAGTTAAAATAAATCTATGATACAAAATAATAAGCTAAGCAAGGATTAAGTAAACTTAAATCTCATTTCCTAACTTTGCAATATTTGATTGCTACTCTCAGGTGCTTTTAAAGCATTTTATTGTGGAACCAGAAATGCAAGATGTACAAAATTCTATTTTGTATAGTAACTTTAAAATTCTGAATTTAGATAGAGTATGTATGTGTTAATATTAATATCTGTTAAAAGTATTCTAATATTATTCTTATTTTCACAATGTAATTATTAACAACAGTAAATGCAAAGCACAGCACAGATGTCCCTTAGTTATTTAAACTTATACTGAATGATTTAAAAGGAAATAAGTATGAAAAAAGCCTTTGGGGAAGCTAAATATTAAGATAATTTTTTTCTAACAAAGCAGTCACGTCTACATATGTGAGCACATGTACTTTCTTCCACAGACAAATCCACTCTATGGGAATTTCTTAAGTATCAAGAGCAAAAGAAAAGAAGAAAAAAAGTATTACAATGGGACTTGTCATAAAAAATGTGGAGACTATGGCCTAGATTAATCTGGCCTAAATTCTACTTAAGTCCTTGTGCAGAATGCTTGGCACTGGCTAGCTGCCTCTGAGAGCCTACAAACACTCAGAAGCAAATACTACTTAGAAGGAACTAAGGCTGAATGAAATGTGTGACTGTAGGAGGAAAAAATCTTGGGAAAAGGATGCAGAGGGAAAAAAAGGAGTGAAGTATGAGCATAATAGACTAAAAGGGAACATGAAGAGCATACATGCATATCTGATCTGTATTTGGTTTCATTTTTAAAACACGGTTATTTAAAAAAGGCCTAAAATTACTTTGTTGCTCTAGGAACTACAAACCCTTGCAAGTGAAAAAATGTAATAATTATAAAAGGCCATTTCTTGTAACATCAGCCAAAAATTACCAAGATCTACAAGATTAAGACATCAGCTATCTCCAGAGCTATCCACCACAGTACAACAAACTGTTTGTTTGGAGAACCTTTTTTGAAGGCCTTTAAGAAATCCTTACTGAAGAGCAGCACTGTTGAATCTGTTAAAATATGTTACTTCAGGAAGACCACCTTAGTGCCTTCAACTTTATCGAAGTTTTCAGAGGATAGAGGGAGGGAATGAAGCTTTTCAACACCAGAGAGGGCAGAAGGGGTCTGTTGGGAAACTGGGAAAAGCTCATTACAAAAGCTGCCTCTAAGTCTCTCAGAGAGAAGCGGAACACAAGAGGAAAGCTGGTACAGTATGGGGCACAATAAGAAATGGATGTGCACAGCAAATGCTATGGGGGTTGTGGGGTGGTGGAGAGAGAAAGATAGTGCTGCCAGAAAGGTAGAGGATAGGGATAGGAGATATAAGGTAAATATTGATCAGATCATTTGGAACGTGAGGGGACCACTTTTTCAGACCACTCCCAGCCAAAAATTCCCACTAAATTACAAAAAAATAAGCACAAGCTGAACTTTAGTTGTTGACAACAAAGCAGTATTTTTGTCAAAAACTACTGGGATTAAAATGTTACAGTTTGTTTTCTGGAAAAAACTGAGTGTCTGTGGAAAGTAGGCACTGTCCATGTAAGAATAATAAAACCACCACCACCAAGGATAATAAAGTTGAGATGTCTTTTTAATTGACAGTTGTCACAGAAAACATTTGAGCAATTTTTCTGCATTCAAAAAGCATGGCATAAGCACAAAGTAACAAAATAACAGGAATTTCAAATAGAAGGCAACGTGGCCTCTGAGGTAATAAGGCCTAGAGGTCGATTTGTTGTAGAAGCAAAACCTTTGTTCATTGCCTGTCCCACTACACCAGCTCCATACAGGGAAACACATACAAATATGAATTAATTACCTTTGATTTCTAAGGGCCCATCAATGTGTGATTCTGCTTTATCTTCATTCTTGCTGTTGTTTTCAGACCCTTGAATAACAACAGATCTTTTGTAGATGCCTCTCTTCACCTCATCAAAGACTGAAAACATTGTGTAGACACGGGCAGTGTAGCCTGCTAGCTCAGTAACCTGAGAAACAACAACAAGGTTCTGTGTTAACCTATAGGGCATGCACAGCTCCTATCAGCCAGCAGAGACTGTCTCAGGGGGGCATATTCAGCCCCTGTAAGCCATGATAAATCCAGTAAATGAGGAGGTCACAGGAACTGCTCATTTCCATGGATCGGTAGAGCCTTTGGCCAGCAGGTAATAGCTATTAGCGTATCTGGAAACAGAGAGTTTATCATACAAAAGAAAAACAAAATCTCTGCATTCGCCAGCAGAATAAAGGTCCACAAAAGTGAGAAAAATTGACATCTATAATTATTGATGTTTACTTCCCTGTGTTGCCAAAACCTCTTGTGGGAAAACTGTGCTTTTCCACGTAAAAGCTGCCCTGGCAGCACCAGGGCATCCTCATCTAAAATATGGTAGAAAAAGGAAATACCTCTTCTGTCAAATGCATGCTAGAGTACCAGAGCTAGGTCTGAGAACCTGGGCATTTTCAAGATGGTAAGATTTTGTAAACCTCTTTCTCCATTTTTTTTTTTGTCTTTTTGTCACAATTTCCATCTGGTGGAAACAGAAACAGATCTCTGAACCTGGTAACTTTCTATTTGTGGACAGTTACACCATCAAGACCTTCCAAAGAACTGCCTCCATCTGCTCGCAGCAAAGTATTAAACTCAGGCATCTTGTTATAAAAGTATTATTAGATGGTTTTAAGTTCATTTTAGATTAATTTTTATACCAAATGCAGAGAGCAAGTCAAGAATAACAAGAAAATTAGTTCAAGATTATAAAATTATTAGCTTGCTGTGGTTAAACACACACACTCCATGACTGACCCCATTTGCAATGGACATACAATATATATATTACAGTATACAAATATATACAAATCCTCTATAAATTTCTATAAAAATCCTCTATAAATTTCTCTGTGCCAAATTCAGAAGTGAGCGCTAGTGCTGGTCACATGGCCATCACCCCACTGGAGGCTAAGAAGCATGCACTGTTTCAGAAAACTCATTTTAAAGAGACCAATCACTCAATGTTTCAGCTCCATGAGCTGTGCATTGTTTTGCACTACTGGTTATAGGACTAACAGCTGTGGAAAGTCCTGGGCTAACAGCACCTGAGGCAGGAGGTAGCACACAGGAGCTGTAACATCATTTTCCCCTCTGGAGTCTTTCTATAAACTTCAGCAGAAGCTCGTGCCAGGACTGAGCCCTTGACAATGGCATTTTATGGAGAAAATCCTGCATGTGATAAATAAAACTTGTAGCAGCTGTGCCCCAAAAGAAACATAACTAAACCATGACCCCACAAACAAGTTTTGTCAAAACACCTACACTTGCAAAGAAAAAGTGAGCCCATCTGATCCACATGCTGAATTAGCTTGATGGGAAGAAGACTGCAAAATTACATCAATGTATAATAGGTTACATGGCAGTATCTTTAGATCAGAGGCCAAGCAGGGAACAGCAAAGGAGCACAGGTCAAAATCATAGTCCATTAGAACTTCCAAAAAAAGCACAGACTCTGGCTTTGTCAGAGTCCATATATGAAGGTGCCAAGCTACCCCTCTTTCTCCAATTTACAAAGCCATAGCTATTATGGCTGGATTCCAAGCAATGGACTACACAGCTCGATTTGCTAATGCATCCCACTCACGCAGCACTGGGAAAAAGTGCTTCCCAACCAAAGGGAAGAGCAAATATTAATGGATGTAGTCCAATTAATGGATGCAGAACCAACATTCAGAAGGAAATGCTGAGGAGAATAAGAGCACAGACTCACTTTTCTTTTGCTTAACAGCCAGCATCTAGAGAAACTTCCAAGACAGATTACAAATGAAGCCTGTTACTGGAATTTGGGTAAGGATCTGAAATAACATCTCTGACCTTCCAGGTGAACACCCCGTACTTCTAGACTATTTGCTGCCCTAAGGTGTACTTTTCCTGCTAAAATTTCTCTACTTTGCAAAACTACTTACAGTTTAACAAGTTCACTGATAAAAAGCCCTACATCTTAGTACACTGATAAAAAGATACTGAAAAAACCCTACAGCTTAGCTGGCCAAGAAATAAGTACTCAGTTCTCCTTGTATTTCACAGAAAACATGAGACTTCCAACAGAAAAGTCCAAATACATGGGAAGCAGACAGCCTGAATTCAGGTCTGTGCTCCAAAGAGGAATGTGAACCTTTATCACTCTCATTCCAGGAATTTCTGTTGCTCTCTGATGACACCTGAATACAGGTATTAAAAATGAGATTTACATATTACACCACACTGCCATCTGTGCACTTTAGACTGTTTGTGAACTTAAGTCTAAAGATCAAACTACTATTTCAAAGATCTACATTGATTTAGTTACAATATAATTTATCTTTACAAATACCACTTCTTTTTTTATATATTTTATATTAAATGTATGTTCTGTTTTACTTTTTTTCCTCTTTTGTTTCACATATGACAGATTTACAGTACCTCTTTGTAAGAAGACATAATCCTTTCAATAGCATCTGCTCCAGAGATCAGCAAGTTTCGTGATGTAGTAAAAGCTTCTGTTCTTTCACTAACCATTGCCTGTTTCTGGCCATCTTCCAATTCTAAAATTAAAAAAAAGTTTTCCATTAAAATATTCTTATGAAAATTATCTCTACAAATTAAACTACAATTGCAATGTGATCCATTGCAGAGTAGCTTTTAAAATGAGAAAAAGTTAACTCTACAGAGACAACCTTTCAAAAAGAATTGGGGAATTAACCAGAATAAATAGCTTGATAACAAAGTAGGAGTATGTGGATTTCACCTTCTTACACAAAACATCCTGTTATTTTACATTGTTTGTCTACCTAGATATTTTCCTTTTAATCTATCATTATTCAACCTAAATTTTTCAAAATATTAAAAAAGTGAAACCTAAGCAGTGATCTGAAACAGACTTCTAACATAATTTTTACTATTTTCACAATTAATTTTCAGCCTTATTTACCTACTTCATGTAAAAGAAAACATGCACATTGATGGAAAATTGGCAAATTTTATTTCTATAAAAAAGTAACAAGCTCTTTTTATTAAAGGCACAACACATTTCTCCCTTCATCTGACCTCTCAGAACAAAGTTGCAATTCTTTGATTGTGATACTGCATACTATCAGCAAGAAAACTCTTGCTCCAAGGAAAAGAGCTGTCTCATAAGAACAGGAGTAGTCAACAGGCAAGGAGAAAACAGCAGTAATTATAGAAGCACAGAATAATTTGGGTTGGAAGGGACCTCTAAAGGTCACTTAAGTCCAATGCCCCTGCAGTAAGCAGGGACACCCTCAACTAGATCAGGTTGCTCAGAGTGCTGTCAAGCCTCACCTTGAATATCTCCAGGGATGAGGCCTCAACTATCTCCCTGGGCAACCTGTTCCATTTTTCATGGTAAAGAACTTTTTCCTAACATCCAATCTAAGTCTTCTCTTCCCTAATTTAATTATAGAAGATACATGAGAAATACATGTTAAATGTAAACATAGATAGGTATACTCTTGCTACCATGTGGCATACAAATTTAGGCAGCATAGTCAATGTATAGTGTTTGCTTTGTAAAGGACTCAAAATTTAAAACAAGCTGTTGAATATTTTAATAACAAATGTTGTTTCGGTGTTAATAGCTGTGTCCACAAAAAAGAAAACAATGTGTACTAACCAGCTATTAAAATATTTCTCACATACAGCAATTAAAATGAAAGGTCTCAAGGGTTTTCTGCACAGTGTAACTTTATATACAGTCTTTATTTACTGCTTATGTCTATTGCAGTATGGGCTCTAGATACATATTTTCTTACGTTTGAGAAAATTTTTTGAAGCTCCTTTTTAAAGCTAAGAAATTACTAGGCTTCAGGTTAGGCAGGGTAATACAACAGGTGGATTCATTAATGCAACTCCTGTATCAGCAATTGTTATTAACATCCTCTGTGATGTTTGCACAATACTTACAGTCAAGAATATATACAGGAGAAATTCCCTGCAAGAATAATGCAACTGTAATTTTATAGGCTAAATCAAGCAATGTAAGAGTAATACAGTATTTTTTTACCTGTCAACTGTTTCACTTCCCTGACAAGATGTGATTCTAGAAATCTGGTGTCTAGAAAACTACATGTGTTACCAAAGCCATGTATCTTTCTGTCTTTTTTAGTTAAATCTAAGTGTTATTTTGTTTTCATTTACACATCCACAGACATCCACATCCACATTCCTACATAATTGGATCTGAATCACTGAAATACTATAGATAATTTAGGAAGAACTTTTTTTTTAATTCTTACATGATAATTTTTCATATAAATGTATTCATACACACTCACACCCATCTATGTTACTCTTTCTGGCCTCGTATGTGTTTTTTAACTATTTTAATTAACTGTGCTTATCTACTTCACTGATTTTAAGAAGTATTTCCATTCCAAGAAGAATACACTTAAGGGACAGAGAGAATTCAGTTAATTCATTAGTAAAAACTAAACCAAAATTTATTTCTTACTTCTTGGAGAACCAATTTGTGCTCATCTTGTCAAAAGTTACAGCCCACGCTATGTAGAACCACCAAAGAAAATCACTGAGGAATCAGCTATGGTTTAATTACACTGCTGCAGAATTCTTCTTGTATGTAAATGCAGAACTTACTGATAGGTGCTCCTGGAACCCAGGCTAGCTCATCTAGCAAGAATTTATCCATCTCTGCTAACCACTGCATCCATCATTTTAAGCACACTTGAAGGGATATTTGAAAAAAAAATTAAAATTCTATAGATTTTATGAGCATTTAACCTTTCCAAAACACAAACTCTGATATCACATACCTAACCCACCACAATTACATTTTTCAAACTTTTCCAAATGTCAAAAACATCGTTCATATTGCTGCCCTCCTGCATTTGAAGAAGTGATGCATTGTAACAGGGCAGACAGACTGTCCCTGATTCATAAAGAATGTAATATTTCCCTTTTCATCTTCTTTTATGCAGCTCATAGTCATACTTGTTTTATAAACAAAGATAACTGTTCACTGTGTCTAGAGAAATCAAAGTCCTGCTTCCAAAAATAGTCACTTTCCAGAAACAGATGAGAAACACGACATTTGGAACACTCAATTGTTTAATACAAAAAGAATGTGAAATATTATCAAATGGGAATCTTGTCTTTGCAAGTTGTCTTCTCTGAAATATCTAACAGAATTTCATTCACAAATATCACTGTTATCAAAGATTCTTCTTCCTTTTTGTTGCATGATTCTTTTTGTTTTGTTGCTTTTCTCTTCCTTCCTGAAGAAGTGTACAAAATCCATTATTTTACACCTTTAGTCTTAGGCCTGGTCATGTTACCAATTTTGTGCAGATCCCTGATACTGGTTATTTATCCTGAAGTAATAAATTCACCATCTGTTCCTTCAGATATGAATAAATTTGAGTCTGACCTGCTGAGGCACAAAGTGCTGTTTTCCCAAGCTGCGCACTGGTAAGCTCAGGTCTACTTTACTCTTTGAATACCTGTTACACTTTGAACTGGTCTTGTTAGTGTTGACTTGTCAGTATTCCTGATCCATCATTATGATTGCATCAGGTCTCCATAATAAGCCCCATGGTTGCTGGTGGCAAATTTTGCATTACAACATGAGCACAACTGTGCCCTTCTTTTCTCCCACTTTTGAAAAGTATTTATGAAAAAAATACCCATGAGTGACAGGAATGTTACTTAGCTTAGTGTGAATACAAGTCTTTTTCTATTATTCATGCTGTAATACCACAGAGAAATTTACACTGTGTAATTAAACCACCTTTTTCTTGACTGTACTCATTCCTGTTATAGCAGAAAGTCACATAACTCTTTGTGTTGTGCTGATAACCTCCACTGTGAGATGAAATGACTTTGTACAAACTCTTCTGTTTGGAGTAGCACCTCCTAATATTTCTGAAGCTGTTACCAGGATGCCAGCCAGTGTTTCTTGGTAGAGTGACTTCCTGAGACATGTGCTGGGCAGCCAGCTCAGACAGCTGAACACCCAGAAGCATATCACACAACTGCAAGTAAGCTAAATCATGTGGAGGCTGCTTGAAGTCAAAACCCTCTCATTCAGTTGGACAGCCCTGTTAATTTGGAAACTACTAAACCTGCACTGAAAAGAATTTACTCATTCCTGATTAAATGTACCCAAAGAAAGAATTGATTCTTTCACAGACATTGTAGGATATGTGCCTGAAGAATCCTGTGAAATTTGTGTATGGTTCTAATTGTGTATATGGAAGCCTACTGAAACAGACTTTCCCATTTTTTCCATCATTGTTACTCCTTAATTACATTTCTTTCAGCCTTTTTTTTTTTAAGTTGTATCTGCAATTACAACACTACTTGAATCTCATTTCACTTTCTGAAAAGTCCTGGTAGGATGTCAAAAAATTATACTATCTGAATTCACTTGCTCTTCCCTCATGGAGTCAGGAACAGTGGTTCCCAATTCATTAACATGTAAGAGAATAATTACTCTGTGGTTCTGTGGTTCATGGAAGAAGATAAGTACTCTAAGAAAGTTAGTAGTAGCATTTTGCAAAGTACTAGGAGATGCCCCAAAAATCAGCCTGCCATCCCAGCAATGACTACTTAAAAAGGACTACAACTATCATTATAATCCTACATGACACAAGGATGCTAAGTCCTGAATTCATGCTAGAAAGTTCAAAGTTGGATTTTTTGCATTGCTCTTTCCTCAGCTGACCTGCTATGCTTGAAAGTTACACACAAGACACAGGCATTGCAATAAAATCTGTGAACAATAAATTGATTCACGGGAGGTATGGTCTTTTGACAAAGTGACTTTAAAGAAATATTTAGAAATAAAGTAAAAAATGGTATTACCGCCATCTGCAAATCCTGTTGCGGTGATGATGGGCACGGCGACCATAATCATACCACAGCTACTCCAGACATATTTCATCAGGAATTGCTCTATCATGATGTACCATAAACGTTTGGACAAAATGAGATTCATTTGATCTGCCAAAGCCTTGTAACTTTTTTGCAGTTGTTTCATTTCTACCTACAGGTGAAAAATAAAACATTTGTACAATGCAACAAGATACTTTCACACATGAAACAATTGGGTACCTAGAGCTGTGACTTCTGAGTTACATCTGCTATGTGGTACTTCATTTTCACACTGCTGAAGTCTCACAGCTAAAGTGTACAGCTTTATGGAAGTCAGTGGACCTGGTTCTTATTTAAGCAATCATCCCTCGATAGCACATTGGCTGGTTTTCAGCTCTTTTAAGTTCTCTGATATGTAGGAGAACACCATACAAGGCAGTCACAACAGCTGATTGTAGCAAAATAAGATTGATTCAACATCCCTTTAATGAAGCTGCAGCTGTAGAGTTTCACAGCAACTGAAACTCCTACTATTCGGAAAGTGTTTGGGGATCAATTACCTCGAATGACTTCAAGTTGCAGAGCTGATCCCTGAAATGCAATGCTGCTTGTTTTCCTGCAAGCAGTCTCAAGGAAGAGAGAACTATCCCAAGAGGTTTAACAAGTGTTTGCAAGTCATTATGATACAATGCATTCAGTTCAAGATAGTATATGTGGGAACTGAAAAAATGTTAAATTTAGCAGCACTTCAAACATTCTGATAGGCAGCTTTTGAGAATGATTGCTTCTACTAAAACAAACCTTTCACATTATATAACCATTGCTTGGGCTGAAAGAGTAAATCAGGCTGGTTTCCAGCTTTCATTTTCACCTTACATGAAACCATATTTTTTTTCCAAATTGTATTTGACAGGTGTTATAGCCAAAATTTGCTCATAATAAAAATATGAATAGTTCCGTAATAAGATGGCTTTAAAACAAGCCACTAGTTTATGTAACTGTGAGTGCTGAAGTACTGTACTTAGGCTATTTTAAGACTCGGATGACTACATCTTCATTTAGCTATGTAAAAGAGCGTCAAAGGTTGTAGTGCTATCAACAGAGTTTTCCCCTAGACTTTCTGGTGTGCCCCAGTTGGTGTTTCTGCAGCATTAAATCTGGCAGTTCGTAAACACGCGGGAGTGTAAAAGAAAAAAAAGAAAAAAAAGAAAAAAAAAAAAAAAAAGAAAAAAAGTCTGAAGAAGTTAAGCGGACCAGGTTGGGGAAAAACACGAAAGATAAGCTTTTTAGAAAAGGGCAAGATCCAGCTGCAAAACACTATCAGAGCTCATGGGAACTGCCGTCCGCTCCCAGTCACCGCCCGCGAGGCGGCATTTTCCTAGGAAACGGGAAGTGGTGGCTGTAAACAGGTTTAAGTGTCAGAGGGACCCGAGTGTCACAGAGGGCGGTCTGGCTCCGGCACTGCAGAAGCGACCCCAACACCCTCCTTTTCCTTTCCGCCTTACCTTGTGTCCTCGGTAAAAGGCGATCTCTTCCACGTTGGCAATGATACGTGAATGCATGAAGCGCAGGTAGCCCTTCTTGTGCGCCTCCTCAGCCACCAACTTGCCAAACTTGGGCGAGCAGGCTTTGAGCACTCGGGCCGTAGCGTAGACGACGAGCCCGGCCAGGAGCGTGGGCCCGATGGGGTTCGCCCCCCGGGACCGCGCTGTGCGGATGAGGGTGTAGGAGGTGAGCACGACATCCAGGATGGGCTTGGTAAGGTTGGAGTAGAGATGCGCCACGGACTGCGAGAACATCATGATGTCCTCGGTGAGGGACTGGTCAGGGTTGGCCAGCCGCCCGTCCATACTGATCACCCTGTAGTAAGTCTGGTTAGTAAAGTAGGTCTCATAGGCGTGATCCACCAAGCGCGTGCGGAAGGCGAGGGCCAGCTTGCACTCCAGGTATCGTATGGTGCTGTTCACGAAAGTGGCCGGGATCGCAATCATCAGCCATTTGATTAACTTGAAAACGAAGCTCCTGGGCTTTTTTTCTACGATGCTTTTTACTATCTTCCCGTCGAGGGCAGCCACATAGATGGAGAGAAAGGTCCTGGAAACCAGAGCCACTGAGTGGAGGCAGAGCAAGCCCAGCTCGGTGCTCACCAGCTTTGGGAAGAACAGCTTGCGAAGTTCCAGCAGCTGCTTGAAAAATTCCGCGTTCACGGCCGGAGAGGCTCTGCCCCTGCTGCCGGAGCGGTGTGGCGCTTCCCGGCCCCCTTCAGCCCGGCCGGCATCCTGCGAACCGCCCTTACCGCCTGCCCGCTTCATGCGCCTGCGGATGATGGGATAGAGGATCTTGAGCCCGTACGCCGCTGCCAGCAGGCACGCAGCCTTCTTCGCGGCGCCCGCCCTGCTCCATTGCACCCTCCGGGCCGCTGCATGCAGCATGTGGGTCATCCTGTCCCGCCGGAGGCTCTGCTTCGCGCCGCTCCTAGTGGGGATGGCTCATGCCCAGCGGGAAGATCGGCCCCGCCGGCTGTTCATCGGGCCGCCGGGGGCCCCGGCTCCGCGCCGGCCGCCCTGCCGTGACAGATGCCGAACGAGCCCTCCCTCCAAGGGGTGATGGTCGCCTTCAAAGCGCGGCGCGTTGCACAACGCAACCCGGCGCCGCGCAGCCCGCCCCGCCGACCACCATTGGCTGCGCGGCGCGGGGCGGCCCCGGCAGCGGCCCGGCTACCCCGCACCGCGGCCCCGGCCGCCCGCTCGGGCTCGGCAGCAGCAGCGCGGGTCTTCCGTCGCTCGGTTGACAGCGGGTCCCCTGGAGCTCGGACCCAGCTGCACCGTGGACCCCCGAAGCTCGTCCCGGCTGCACGGCGGGTGTCCGGATCTCGGTCCCGCAGCGCCCCTACTCCCCTCAGGCTGCTGCCGGCCCTTTCCTTCCGCCTGCCCTGCGGAGCAGGCACCGCCTCCGGCCCCGGCCTCGCCGGGGCGGGGGGTGGGAGTGGGAGGAAGCGAACGGCGACGACGGGGATAGCTCAGGGCCCGGGGCGCTGGGGCATGGCGTTCACGCTGACGTTTGCCGAGACCTTCCTCGGGGCAGAGGGGACGAGCAGGGTGGGGCGGTCGAGGGCAGCCGGGGCCGGTGGCCGAGGGGTGGCCTCGTTTCGGAAATCTGGCCGGGCGGCCTCGGGAGGGACCGGGCAGCGCGGCGTCTCCGGGGCAGCGCTTTCCAAATAGTCGTAATTTATTTCCTGTCTTCTCGTCAAAAGGAAACCGGTATTGTGCTGTTGCAGTGTTATTAGACAAAAACAACCCCGACGGATTTGCACGGTCCTTGCAGCAAAACCAGGCTGAATTCGGAAACAAACAGAAAAAAAAAACCAAACCAACCAACCAACCAAACAAAAAAAAACTAAAGCCAATTGTCTTGTTGTTTTATTTTGCTCTTCGCCTACCCCTTCCTAATTTTTTATTCCTGCTTGTTCGCTTGGTTGGACAGGGTATTGTATTTGAAATTATAGAGGTGGGATCAGAATACTTAAGACTTTGGGACCTTTGACACTTTTAAAAATGAAGTAACTATATCAGCTGGTGTATAATAAAGCCTTAGTCCAGGATGTGTGTGTAAAAGCAGATTTGAAAAATGTGCTATTAGGCATTTACAGGGTAGCTGAGGCAGGCAGCCTTCTGCTAGAAATGGAGAGTGAGGCCACCTTTTTCAGCATACACAGAGTTAAGTCACATTACTGTTACAAAACAGCCCTCTATGGACAGTGCAGTGATGATGTTCAGATAGCAACATAGGCTTCAGGATGCAGAAATAGTATCTTTGTTTTTAAAGAGAGCATGCTTTGCTTTTAAAAATCAGGCATCACTTAGCAAAACATCCAGATGCTCTCCAAAAAGCCCAGTAAGCCAAGACCAGCAAGTCAAGATCAAGAAAGATCTATTTCTCATGTCTTCCTAAGAGGCTGAACACACTGTGTCCATACTGGGCTGCTGGAAATGTATATAGAAATGATATAGGGTAATTTTGGATCTTAGACTTTTGCCAGTGAGGACAGGATACAGATCTGGAGAGAAAAGTTGTTTTGTTTTTTTTTTTTTTTAAATGCTAGGAGATTGTAAAAACCTGCCCTAGAGTAGTACAGTTAACTTCTAGTTACTAGTTAGGCCTGGTTTTGCTGCAGATTATTTTGTCAGGATAACAGAAAGGTTTTTCAGCCAACAAAGCCATTGATGAGATACATTGGCTGAGAAATAGCTTTGCTTAAGGTTTGTTATATTTACGTACATCTCCAGTTGGATACTTCACATTCTGGCTTGTGTGTATCACAGCATACTCTTAGATTTTGCCAAACCACAGTTATTTGCAACATATCATTACTCTAGCATTTTCCTACCGAGAGGAAAGTTCACAGATCTGTTTCACTTCTGTGTATCTGCTGACACTTCAAGATCCTGGGCAACTGAAGCTTTTTTTTTTTTTTTTTTTTTTTTTTTGTGACCTGGCAGTAACTTACTCTTGATTTTATTTTAGTAAAATTTTGAAGATAGGTGCAATCAAATAAGTTCAAGTAACTGAAGCCGTAGAGTCAGGGGATGTTGATATAAAACCCAGAATATTTGGTGGCTTATCCTCTCTTAAGGAGAACGAGATATTATTTTTTTCAGTGCAAAGTGTTTGGTTCCTCAAACACATTAAAATAGCTTGTGTGCTTTTTTTTTAATATGGGAACCAGTAACCAAGGAGCAAGAGTGAGAGGAGCATATGCTGCTTTTGTAATTATTGAATATTCTGTAGTGATTTTTCACTGTTTTTCCAGCATAACAGAATACCATAATCCTGCTCCCAACTACAAAAATAGATTTTTTATTATCAGAAGAGTTTGTCTATGATGATTGAAGTAACAGGATCACTGTCTATAGGAATTATTTGTGCTTAGATACAACCACAAAGCAGAAATGGAAACAATAAATATCAGTCTGGCTAAACTCCATGGACGTGTAGGAGCTCGAGTTCAATATGGCAACAGTCATGCCTCTTTTCTTCTCTCCTATTTTATGCTCACTTGCTCCCATTCCAGTGCTTCGCCTTGCACAGTTTTGTGATTGTGATGGAGATAGAACATGCAGGTTATGTGAGAGATATCAGGCAGCCTTCCACTTGATCATTTTATAAACCTTCTATTGTTTGAAAAATAGTCCAAAGGCTGTAACATCAGTCTGCAAAAAACTAGAATTGCTTCATGGCTTACAGAGTTATCCACCATGCCATAAGGACATACAAAATCAAAAATAAAGCTATTGAAAAATGTATACAAATTACACCTTTTTTATCACTGCTATTCAGGGTATTTAATATTTAAATTCACATATACCATGCATAAACATAACTGTTTATATGTGGATGAAGTATATGTGAAATATATAAAATATTAATCCAGACAGTACCTGTAAAATATGATATGTAACCTAGGAAATTCTGGTTTTATCTTTAATTCTGAGCATCATATTTACATACTGTTGCGGGAATAGTAGGCCTTGATCTGAGTCAAATTCAACACAGAGTACAGTCATAGGAGCCCTTACTCTGAAGTATTTCCAAAGTTTATGTTGACTTTAATGTGGTCACATAAGTACAGAGATATACCAACAGAACTAGTTTGCAACATCAGGGCAAACCAATGACAAATCAGATATTTCCATCAGGAAAGGGCAGTAGAGGTATCAGACCTTGGATTTCAAGTTCATAGCAGTAGAAATAGTCTGCTTATTCTGACTGGTTATATAAACTATTGGCTATATTCATGTATCACAGTAGAATATCCATACACTGTAATTTGTTTGGGATCTGGAAATCCAAGCCAAACAAGAAGCTTCAGTTTTATGATGACAGATGTGGAAGTCTGTTGACTAAGTGTCACTGTGGCAAGACTGGCCTGATCCAACCAAGGAGCTGGTACCAACAGTTTTGCTCCTAATGAGGCTGTATGGTGCCCAGAGTAGGCAGAGATGTGTTATGGCAACAGAGTAGAGAGCAGAGGAGAAATGGGAAGATCCTGCTCTGTTGGTTGGCTTCAGACTGCAGGCATTACAGATTATATAAATCTGTAATTTATATATATATATACTTATATATATATATATATATATATATATATACATTTACATATATATATATTGTTCTGTCTTCTGTGTGTTTAAATCCTGCATGTCTTGTAGGTTGTGAGGATTTATCCATGAGGGATATCATCACCCTGGCTGATGATACAATCAGTAGCAGACCAAGCACTAACAGTTCTAACTTCTGAGAACAGCACAATTCTAGATAGAATACAGCTCTAGAAAGAAGTATAAAAGACTTGTTTTCCCTTTACAGAGAGAAGGAGAGGGAAAACGCCAAGGGTAGGTAGAGAAGGTCAGTTTTAGCTGTGCAGTAGCACGGGTACAAATGGTAAAATCATAGCTGGTGTGTCAATGAGCAATGGCCAGATTGGCAGTGCCTGCAGTGGAGCTAATGCTTCTCTCTCCAGAAGTGCAGGAAGGAATTAATCCACAAAAATAATCTATTTTACTCATGCACCCCAAACTCAAGATCTGCTGCCATCCTTTTGTCATGCCTCAAGAATTTGAGGGGCTGCAGCTGGTAAGTGTGACAACAAGAAGATCATTTATCAAGCAATCTATTAATCAACTTTTATATGGTATATCTCTAAGACTAAGCAAACTGGTTCAGGCCAGCATTCCACTGAATACAGTATTCTGTCTTTAGCAAAAGCTCTAAGTAGGTACCCAAGAAAGATTAAGATTTGAAATGACATATGATGCTACCTCCCCTGCTGAAGCTGTATGTATTTACAGCTATTTTCAGCTGTAAGAATGTAATGAGATTGAGAGGCTTTCCAATGAAATATTCCACTCTTACAAGAGCTTATGGAGTCTCTCTTGAACTCATGTAAACTTTTACATAAGTAATAACATCTTTTGGCACGCAGTGCTTCAGATCTACCATGCTGTACAGGAGGAATCACTTTCTTCCTTTGACCCTGGCTCCCATGAGCTCTTTGTGGCCCCCTACGCATGTTCTGGAAGAGGCATTCAGCAAAGCAGCACTTTCTGTTCCCCACCCTACTTAACAACTTTTCCATACCATTCATGACTGCGAGCTTCTATTCCTTTTATTCCCCCTACTTTGGAGTGCATAGATACAGGAACTAAATATTCTCTCTGCTCTTCCACGGATTTTAGCCAATGTCAGCCTCTTCCCTTTTATTTCATGGCTTCTTGATTTCCTTAGTTTCCTCTTAGTTACCTTTGGTAACAGATTTTGTCAACAGCCTTAATTAAATCCATCAAGACTACAACAATCACTTTTTGCTACATGCTCATTAGGCAGCATTTCTATCTATGGAATGCTATTCACTTGCTGGCCAAGAGTTTAGTTCCTGTATTTTTTTTTTCATACTGAAGTAGCAAGTAGGCTTTCTGTATTGTCACAGAATCTTTCTCCTTTTCTTCCTGACCTTTCGTTTCCAAAACCGAGGAAGTTTGATATGGCTTGTTGCACACTACAGCATCAGAGAACTCCAGTGAACACTGTTTATTCTTGATACTATGCTTCTATCTTGGAAAGATTATTGTCACCTCATCTTTTGTTATTTTCACATTGGACAGATCCGTTGCTGAGTTCCCCAGACAGGATTCCTGCCTAGACCTCTCCCCTATTTCTTGATCAATGAATACCAAAACAAAAAAACTAACTTATCTTTTCTGTAATGTCCATGTCTCCTCTGAGTGCTCATGTTGTACTTTGGTCATCAACAGGCTCTGTAGACCTTCCGGCAAGCTTTTGCTCCTGGTTGATGTGTAAGAATGATTTAATAGTTTCGTTCCTTTGCCTAGCTGTTTCCCAAATTCTTTTTTGCCTATCTAATTAGATGTTCACTGAAGTTCATGTTCCTTTGTGTTACCTTCTTTTGAATGCAGTACAGTTTTTGCTATGGTTCAGACTGTCTCTTTGCTTCAAGTCTGGTATCCTCCAGCTTTCTCCTAGCCACATGTAAGGATGTAATTTTTTTAGTTCCCTCTCCTAATTTGTTTTTAACAATCCACATGTTGTACCCTTACTGGAGCTACCATGACCATGGAGGATTATTTGGGCTTTGCTGCTCTTTTAGAGATACTGCTTTTGTAAAGTGGGGAATTCCAGGATGAGATTCTGGACCAGATCTTGTCCATTGCTCTCCATCAAGCCAAGGACTGCACTTTGTATTGAGGGCTCATTCTGTGAAAAATAATTCCACCTAAATAATACCACCCACGAGCAGCATCTGTTTCACAGAGCAACATGTCAATATACTGTTGTGAGTGGTAGTGTCCTGGTCAGTGGGCTGCAATGTAGATCCTATCCCATGTTCTTCCCAACTGGACTTAGAATTTCAACCCATGTTCATTATTTTTTTCTCTCTCAGGTGGATGGTTTGGCGTGTTTGGAAACTATTTAGCTTATCTAGCATTAGTCTTTAAACTAATAGCATCACCCCTTTACATTTATGCTCTCTCCTAACTCTTTCCAGCCTCTTGTAATGAATCCAGCTCAGGAAACAACCAGAAACACTGGTCTCTTAGTGCACTGTTTCCAACATGGCAGGGAAAAAACTGATCTTCTACTGGATGGATGAACAGATTTCAATTTATGCTACAATATTTAAACCGGAGTTTCAAACCAAATTAATGCTACTCATATCATTCAGCAATTAATTGCCATTTTTCTAATCCAATGCTGATACTTTGAACACAGACATAAGGAAGCCCACTGTGTTTTTCTTTGGATGTTTGGTTGAAGATTGGTGTTTTGTGATAAAATATAAAAATTATTGAGCTTTCTGCAGTCTCTATAATTCTTTGAACTAGCACCCGTAGAGTAAATAAAAAAATGCCTCTGCTGTATCAGTGTGAATGGGGAAAGCACGTTTTGTTAAACTAATTGAAAGAGTGTCATGGTTTAACTTCTATTTTTCAAGAGGAACTACTTTTTAAAAGGGAATATTTTTTTTTCAATCAAGCTTTGTCTTCTGTTTTAAACTCCCTCAGACTCTATCATGACTTTTAGGACAAAACCACAAACTAACTCTCTATAAACCACCACAAAAATATCCTTTATTTCTCCATAAGCTGGTCTCTTAAGGAGGGAAATACGCAGAGAGAAGCACTAACTGAGAGAAGACCATACAACTCTGTTAATGATATTTAAGCACTGGGTTTGCCAAACACTTTCACTTGGAACAGACTCACTTTTTTTCCAGTCATGCATTTTTGCATTAGACAAGGTCAATATTTATATATTGATAGATAGGTCAATATTTAGGCACCTATGTAAGTGTATCCTGTATGTAAAAGTAACAGAAATTCCCACCCCTGGACAGAGGATTAAGAAACATTTCAGTTACTCTGAATGTTTTGCATAGTTATCTACAGATGGATTTAGTTACCCAATGCTACATATCAAGATCAAGTATTTTGAGCAAAAATAAAAGTTAAAATACGTTAAATTGACAAAAAAATTGTAATGCTGTAAAATATTTAAACACAACTGTGAGAATACCCAGTGTTTTTTTACTTCACATTCATCTGCTTGATAATTCCTTCTTTTGTTATAATAAGCATTAGAGAAGGACTTTTCCTGGGAAGTAGTGTTACAATGGAAGACTAAGAAACATGAGAACCATTTGCAGTTTGTTCTAAAAAATTATGTGGAAGCACATTTTTTCTCTCTTTCTCACTGTCTCCACTGTTCATCCAAAGTAAAGACTGTGATGCCTGGGGAAAGAAAGTTGCAAAAAAATTGCACAACTTTTCAACACCAGCCTTATGGAGAAATGCAGTTGTACATCAGATAGATGGCACACTGTTTTGCTGCATTATTTATATCTAGAGCTTACCTGATAATGAAAAAGCACACTGGAAGGTAAAATGAAGTGATGAGGGGAAAACTCATGTACTGACGGGCTTCAGCTGCAGCAGTTATTTTACCAAAATATGGAAATTTGTTCTGAAGAAGACCTGGTATAATACTTTCTTAACAAAGCAACATGAGATTGAATAGTGTGTCTTAGCTTTATCTGCAGAAAGTCGTTTGAGGAAGGGAAGATTTCTTATGTTGAAAAAATAATTAATTGAAGCTGCCATGTCACTTTTCCTGGATTCTACGAGCTAATGCTAGCTACCAGATTTAATAAATGAAGCATAAAGATAACTGCAGTCTTTTCCTTTAAATCCAGATAATGCCGTGGAAGAGTAAGGGTGGCACAGAAAATATCATGTTAGAAAAACAAAACTAAAAGGGATTTGATTGTGTCATGCCTGAAACTGCCACTTAGGCACAGTATTAATATTTAACATTTACACTAGATGAAATCTAGGTGTGGTGGTGGACATGAGGCAGCAACTAGAATGTGTTGAGCTCTGCCCAGGGGCAGACGAAGAGCAGTTGAGAGTTTGTGTGTGAAGGGGCAAGCTAATATGGGAGACACTGTTGTGGCTGTCTTTTACAGGCCACCTTACTGAGATGAGGAAGCTTAAGAGGCCTACAGACACCACACAATCACAGTCCCTGGTTCTTGTGGAGGCTTCAGTTTCCCTGACATTTGCTGGAAAGGCTACACAGTCAGGCACACACAGTCCGGGAGGTTACTGCAGCACATTGGTGATAACTTCCTGACATAGCTGGTGGAGGAACCATCAAGGAGAGGAGTACTGCTGGACCTTGTATTGACAGATAGAGGAGATGTGAAGGGTGTGAAGGAGGGGTTGAGGATGTGAAGGTAAGGGGCAGCTTTGGCTGTAGTGATCATGAGATGGTAGAGTTCAGGAACATGTGCAGTAGCCCCAGAGCAACAAGCAGAATCACAGTTCTGGAAATCAGGAGAGAAGGCTTTGACCTCTTTGGATATCTGCTTGATAGGGTATCATGGGATAGAGCCCTGGATGGGAGAGGAGCACAGGAAAGCTGGTCAGTATTCCTGGATCACCTCCTCCAATCCCAGGGAGGAGCAATGCGTCCAAACAAAGAGGAAGTCAGGCAAGAAGATAAGGCAGGAGATGTGAATGGATGAACAAGATGCTCCTGAACACTCTTGAATGTAAAAAGAAAATCTTCAGAGGGTGGAAGCAAGGACAGGTAGTATGGGAGGAAAAAAAGAAATTTTATGAGGACCCAGGGGTTAGGCTAGGAAAGCTAAAGCCATGGTAGAATTCAATCTGGTCAGTGACATCAAGGAAAACAAGAAAAGCTTCTAAAAGTATGCCAGTGATTAGAGGGAGATGAAGGAATATATGAGCCCTCTCCAGAAGGAAACAGGAGACCTGGTCATGTGGAATATGGACAAGGTGCTCAATTACTTTTGTGCCTTAGTCTTAACAAGCAAGGGCTCCAGCCAAACCACCCAGGTTGCATAAGGCAAAGGCAGGGACAGTGAGAAGGAAGATCAACACACTGTAGGAGAAAAGCAGGTCTAAGACTATCTAAAGAACCTGAATGTGCAAAAGTCCATGGGACCTGATGAAATCCGTCCACAGCTCCGAGGGGAAATGGAGATGAATTTGGGGAGGGGACCTTTAATAAGGGCTAGCAGTGGTAGGACAAGGGGTAGTGGCTTTAAACTGGAAGGGGATAGAGTTAGAGTAGATATTAGGATTAAATTCTTTAGTGTGAGGGTGGTAAGACACTGAAACAAGTTGCCCAGGGAATTTGTGAAGGCTCTATCCCTGGAAGTGGAATGGATAGGGCTTTGAGCAACTTGGTGTAGAGGAAGGTGTCCCTGGGCCTGCAAAGGGGTTGGAACTAGATGATCTTGCAGGACCCTTCCAACATGAACTATTTGATTATTATATGAAATGCAAACAAAAATTATTCTTTCAAGTGATTAAATGAATTAAATAATCTTTCAGTCTGCCATCTGTCATATTGGCAGCAGAGACATACACACATAAAATAGAAATATATTTTACTATAAAGGTTTTGAGTTTTGTTACAAGAAACAATTACGCATACAGATCATAACTACCAGGGACATCTCAATGATGAAACATTCTGTCCAATAAATTTATTCTGTTTAACTGGTGATTTTCTAGAGAAGCAGATCTTCTCATTTTTCTAATATCTTGACTTGGGATTCTATAAACACCTTAGCAAAATTAAAAGTATTAGAAAAAAATTGCCAGCCCTGGGCCATGTTTAATATTAGACTCCTAATACCTTCTCTGAGCACTCTCTACATTTTTGTACCAATGACAATTAAATGCTTAGTAACCTGAAAAATGTTAGGCTAAAGATAACTCAGTAAAGACACACTACTTGACAAGATTAATATATAAATTTAAATTTTGTTTTGTGAGCAAGTGCCTTCATTTGGTGACATGATGGCAGTGAGTCACAGTGAAGGGAGTGAGAGGAGATGTGGGTGCTGCCGAGGTGTCCCAGGAGCACCCACAGCTCTGCTTCCCTCCTCAAGGGTTTGTCACTATTTATACACAAAAACTCATCAGGCAGTTCCAAGGGCAATGACAACTCCTAGTAGAAAATGCTTGCTGATTCTCCCATTGCATCTGAAATACTTGAGGAAGAGTACAATGTGGAGGAAGGTGCTTCTCTCTTGACCTAGAAATTACTGTGATGTGCCAAGTGGGCCTGGAAGCTAAAACATCAACAGCTGAGTAGCCCACTCCAAGAGCTGTGAGTTTGATTTACTTGGGAAAGCAAGAGCCTTGCAAAAGAGCAATGGCTCTGGCAGCAACCTGTAGGGGAATGACAGTGGTAGAGGAAGGATGGCAGCAACCAGAGCATCAGTTCCCCCCCGCCATCAGCCTGCCCTGCTTGGTTTTCTGCATCTTTCTTTTCCTGTCTGTCCTTCTGCCTGACTCTCCTTCTTCTCTTCCAGCACCAGGCAGCCTGGGAGCCAGGAGAGCAGCTGCCCTGGCGCTCCCAGGGAGGAGAAGGCCCTTCAGGAGGACCCTGCGGCCTTGTTGGGAGGTGACAAACCATCCCTGGGGTGCCCTCTCCATCCCCAGCACTGCACCTGGTTGCTCTCCCTCTGTCCTCAGAGGCAGAAAATGAATTGGGTTGGTGGCAGTCGGTAAGTGAAACTCTTCAAAGGCTGCCAGAAATGGCTCCTTGCTGACTGACTGCCTGGGTGTGCCTCCACAGACCGGGCACAGACATATTGTCTGAGACAGCCCTGGTGTCCCCTCACAGCCATGATGTGTGAGACAGCCCCAGTGTCCCCTCACAGCCACGGTGTATGAGACAGCCCTGGTGCCCCCTCACAACCATGATGTGTGACACCCTTGGACTCCCCTCCCGAACCAGACTGTGTGAGGAGGAGCTCACATTTGGGCCTGGTATCTCTCCACAGATGGGGTCTGGGTGAGGCTCTCCTGCTTGGGCCTTTCCTCATGGCCTCACAAATGGCAGTGATTACCATTTAGAGAAGGAAGATGTGTAGGTATTTAGATACACTGAAATAGTAAAATAACCTCTGAGTTGTAATGTTAAAAATAATAACAATATTCAGTTTCTTTAGGTGCTGGGCCATCTGCCTATCTACTAGAAATTTAAACCTTGCAGATTTTGTAAGCCATTTGGAAGTAATGTTGCTAAACACAGCTTTATAATTATCCTGACTCTATGCGGAATCAAACTAAAATAATGCCCCACCATCTGGAAGTCTTCCCAGCAAAGCAAGGTTTCTGAAAGCTGCCAGTCTGAAACAAGGGGAAGGGCAAGCTTCAGTTTGGAAAAAAAAAAAAATGCTGCAATCCCAACTTTGCTCTGAATGCCTTTCTATCATAATATTCTGTCTGTAAGAAAAGGCAGTGGGGAGGAGTATTGCACTTAGCGAGTAATCCTGCTTGCTTTCTGCTTCTGTTAATTATCTGACAGAATTTCTGAGGTGAGTTTGGGATTTGCATTCAGGTGTCAGAAATACTCTCCATTACTGCCACTTCTACCCACTGCAAGGGTAAATACTATGTGCATGTTTAGAAGGTTCTAACTAAGCAGAGTAAAAAGGATTGCAGCCATGCTCATCCTGCTCATAGCAGTGACCCAGAGCTTCAATTTTATGCACTATGGAATTACTTTTAGACTATCTTTAGCAAATGAGAAATACTGTTTAAGGTATAACAGTCTCCTATATAGCACAAACAACAGCATCGCATAGTGACGATCTATTTTTCTTACCATTTCTAAAGAGTTCACAATATTCTGTACAGTCCCCAAAAGGTAGAGACTTGTACTGGGCTCCTTTGCTCTCTTTGCTAATGTTGTTTTGTAACTAGGTTGCAGCATGACAAAGAAAACTGGGAGAACTGCATATACTGACAAAGATTCCTTAAGAATTTAAGAATTGATTAAATTTTGCACTACAGGTCAAATGCCTGAAAGCTTTTCCTTCTGAATATTTAATGTATTTGGTAGCCCTAAGATAGAATGGTCCTATCCTAGGTTCAAAGTGGCTTCAGCAGAGAGATGTTGACATTACTATTTGATGCATTGATCCGTTATAAAATAAAGTAACATAACATAACATAACATAACATAACATAACATAACATAACATAACATAACATAACAACATGTTTTTGCCCTAAATTCTCAATGGCTTTTATGAGCAATTCAGGCCATGACTCAAGATTATACTTTTACTGTTAAAGCAATAATTATTTCCATCTTTCAGGAGCAGAATCATACTAAAGCAGGAAAGGAGAAAGCAGAAGGTAAATAGTTCTTGCCATCTTGAATTTTATAATGTTTAAATGCTTTAGCATTTCAAAGCATTTGGAGTGAGACTGAAAACTATAGCACAATACTTGAAATATATTTGCCTGCCTGCATGTAACTTTTAGAGCAGAAGTCTTGTTGTATGTTTTACCACACTGAATAACAGCAGGATGAGGAGAAAGTAGGAGAAGGCATGAATGAATGAATGTGCCCAATTTAAGTTTTACTGAATTATTTCTGTTAGTATATTATGTTGGTGTGTGCTGATGCATTGGATTGCTTTAAGCCTTGTAGTGGCAACCATGTGGTTAGCTAGACTACTGCACATACACACAGCTGTTTTCCTAGGGTATATAATAGAATGTTAGGCTCATCGAGTACTTTATTCTGGCATTTGAAAAAGCAGGGCTGTTTATTTGTATTTTGAATCTGAAACTGAAATAATTAAATCAAATTTGTGGATGCCCCATCCCTGGAGGTGTTTAAGGCCAGGCTGGATGAGGCTTTGAGCAACCTTGTCTTGATGAGAGGGGTCCCTGACCATGGCAAGGAGGTTGGAGTAGATGATCTCTAAGGTCTCTTTCAACCTAAGCTACTCTATGATTCCGTGAAATTTATCCCTGGCATAGCAGAAGACATATCAAACAGGAAAGAGAAAGAAAACAGTAAGAGAGGATAGTTATAAACATAGAAAAATCAAATTTCTCTTCAGCAGCTGGGAAAAAAAAGGCAGTATTGGGAAGTTCCACCACTGAAGTGGGTACCTCCCAATGCCACAGGCAGATGCACTGGCACTTACAGGAGAAGGAAAAACAGTCTTGGCAGTATGGATACAGTCTCTGATATTAAAACCTTTACCTAAGGAAATGTGGGAGCAACCAGCAGTTTGTTGCCCACTCTGCTTTTCCAGTCTCCTGGAGTCCTGTGAGTTCTCAAAATACCTGTTTTCTCAGGGATTTATTGGTCTAAGCCACACAATTTGCATTGCAACTGTAATTTACTTCAGTGGAGGGGAGAAATCAAAATTATCCAAGAGAGGATTGTGTTTAGTAATTTAGTAGCATATTGCTAAACACAGTGGTAATTTTGTTACTGCTGTTACACAGTTAATAATAATTTAGTAATTTAGATGTGATGGGAAGGAACTATCTAGAACATTGAGGGAACATGGGTATGCTTTTGTGGTGTGGACTCCAAAGCCATATTAATTTTTAAGTTTTGATTTGTACCTAGGATGAATTTACCCTACTGCAGATATTCTTCTTACAAAGAACAGATATTTTTCACAGATTATAGCATCATAGACAGCTGAAGACTGTAATATAATAACTTATACTGGAAAATAGTTGCCAATGAACATGATGAGTATATTAGTTACATGTAATCTGCACTTACAAGAGGAATTACATTCCAGAGGAAAAGACAGTATTATTTTGTGTTTTGATATAGCCTTCAGTTTTCAATATCCTTCTTGGGGTTAAGATAAAGAAATTGTACTTTATCCATTTGCTGCGCTTGATGCCAAGGATTTTAGGATGATTACTGGTAGTCTTGTATAAAGAGATTTTTTACTTAAAATTCCAGAATTATCTGCCTGATGTATTCAAACTGTCAGTTGTATTTCTTTGTGTTCTTGCAACAAAAAGCCTTTGCAAAGTCCCAGGCTTCAAGATTTTTCTTCTTTACCTTTTTTTTTTCCTTGCAAGTCTACAAGTCTATTTTCTATGTCAAGAAAGTCAAATAAACTCTTCCTGTCCTTATAGATTATAATAGCTTATAAATTGCCTAAAAAGGCCAAATTTATTTTTTTTAAGACTTTTTCCTTGCAGAATTTTTTTATGACTTTTATTTTAAAGAAATAGTTTTAATGATCATACACAAGTTTGAGGCACGAGTGTTAAGTACTAAGTTTTGGACATCATGAGAACAGTGATATATTTTGCATGTGATGATGTGCAGTCTCTTTAAACACAGCAAAACCAAGCTAAGTAACAATAGAAAGGATGTGAGAATTGGAGGGATTTAATTCCTTTTTATTACTAAGAATTGTGTCTAAAGTCTTGCATGGTAATTTCAGAAGAACTATACACGCTGCAAATGTGTTGTTGAAGCTTCTGTCAAAAATGTATTCTGTCTTTTAAAACATTTAGGAATACTTTGAAAAGAAGAAACTTAAATCAAAAATGAAGCTTCTTGGAGTATCATCTCCTAAAAGTTCAGCAGTCAGTTTAGATCTCCTCAATCTGTATGTTGTTAACCAGATATCAGTCAAAAAGGACAACACTGGTAAGTTTAGTCTAACAGTGTTCTGACTTCACAGTTAACAGAATCAGTTATCAGTAGCTGCTACTGTAATTATAGTTCTTTTTCTTCCACTTATAATTTAATGCTCAAATAAGTGTTGTTTTATTTTCAAAATGTAAAAATAGTATTGTAAATAAATAGAAACATTATGGTTGAATAAAAAGACAGGACATAAGAGAAATCAAATAACCTTGGCTGCTCCCTGATTCACCTTTAAAACCGTGCACTTGTGCACCTTCCTCATCCCATACATTAAGTTTTCCCTACATCCATTATTTTCCCCTTTGCCATTGAATGGGTCCATTAGTATTCCACTCCTTTTTTTCATAACTTTTGTGGGGCATTTGGAATAGTCTATCAGTTCTACTCAGAGTATCTTTCTTAAAATCCATCATTAAGCTTCTAAAAAAGCCTCTACAAATTACAAGAGTCCTAACTCTTACCCTCTGTGACATATTCATAAGCCAAATTGTGGAGAATATGTTGTCCTATGCTCAGGAATATTAGAAAGTGACTGAGTAGGTCAACAGAGCTTGTCTACACACAGCAGCTGACCTTAAATAATTTTTATCCTCTAATGCCATTTAAAAGGGAGCTGTTGCATTGCTAGTAACAAAGAAAGAAAGAAAGAAAAAAAAAAGGCTTTATATTAATTAAAAAACTTAAAACAACAGCTCTTGTATGCTAAAGAAAATGCAGGTAGCTCAGAACTTTCTCCAAGCCTAGTGCTGACACTCCAAATACTTTCATTGCAGAGAATACAAGGAAGCCAGTCCACATTGATATCACTGAGAATGTAAAAATACCTGGTAAGAGGCACAACATTGAGCTCCCCGTGTCACCACCACGTACGCAGCACTTGTCAAATTTAGATGACATCCAGAACAGGTACTTGAATAAAACAGGCAGTAGTTAAGCAATAATGAAGTTCTAGAAAAAGTATCTCATCAGAGTCTTATATTTGTAGTATTAAGTAAATGTAAGTATACCATTCTAAGACAAAGAAGTTCCACAATCACTCCTGGTATTCCATGATAATCCTGCTATGAGAGAGTAAATAAATGTATTCTAAATTAAATACTGTACAGAAGCCTAGAGATTAAAAAAAAAAAAAGAAAAAAAGAAAAAAAAGTGTCTTTACTTTTGTCAGGTACATACACTGTTTACCTCGCAGACCAGTCTATTCAAAAACCATTTTTCACTTACACTGTTTTCCTATCCAACTTCAGACACCATGAACTGACTGACTTACACACTGGCTGCTCATAACAACTTAAGAATCAGGCTTTTTTAGGATGTGTGGAATAATGTTATTAAATTATTCTCTAAATAATACTAAGAATGTTTGTATTCTAGATCTTATATGTTGTACATCATAGGCTGTTTGTATTTATTTTACAAGGTTACAACAGCAAGTATTGGACAGCAGAAGGCAGCATCTCTCAGAGAAAGTAAAAAGCCATAAGGTAAGTGAGTTTATTGTTCTCACTCATGTAAAGCTGAAAATGTGCAGCAATAACTCTCTTTTTAAGTGATTTTTCAAAGAGTGTCCACATCTCAGGGATACTGAAACATGTGAAGTCTTCTTCTGTAGGGAAGGAATATACTCCTATTATGTTATATGCCAGTCATATTTTCATAGAAAATTTTAGATTTGTTCCTGTTATTTATTCACATATATTGAAAGTATAACCTTGTTTTAGGCATTTCACAAAATATTTAAGAATATCAGTGATCTAAGCTAGTCACAAAGGACAGAGAGTATGGGAAAGAGGCTGAGGCACAGAGTGGGTAAAGTAAAAAAATACGCAGAAATGTGAAATGATGAAATGTGAGAAGCATAGATAGAAGTGAGTCTTTAAGAGGAACTTATTACAAGTGTCTGTGGATATGACTGGGAAGTTCATGCACTCACTGAGTTTACTGTGAAAATCTGTTTCTTGAAGGCACACAATGTGGCCAGAAATAATGGCTCAAAATAATGGGTAGGTTTCTCCTCAACCTCCACTAGTACGAACAGATTTACCTACATTCATCAAAACATGTGGCAATGCAGTGTGTACACACAAAAACCTGATTTAATGTATGTATTTAATGTATGATTTAATGTATTTATGAAAAATAAAGTGTAAGTACCATATGTTGCAAAGAACTGATTTTAAAATTGTCAGAAGTTGAAGTATGGAATTTAAGTAATTAAGATATATCCACTTTATTAAGCTGAAAGAAGGGCAAAACAATTAATAATTTTCAGCTTGTTGCAATCTGTGTGTATGTTTCAATTTAAGTAGGGACTTGTTTCCCTCAAATAAGCCCTTACTAACTTACGGGTTTTTTAAATAATCATAGTAGGATACATGAAGACTTTCTCTTGCATGTGATACATATGTAGATGTAAAAGATGTAGAAAGATTTTATTACTTTGAACTTTATGCAATAATTAAAACAGCTTTAGATAAGTAAAATGTCCCTTTGCTATATGTTTTGTCTAGTTACCTCAAGTAACAGAATTAAGGTATGCTGACTCTAGTATGGAACATGAAGACAACATAGCAAGAGGTTTTAGTGCATGTCCAATGTCCTCTTCGGGTTTTTGGTCCCCTAACTGCTCACAATTTTCTGAAGAAAATTACAACACAAACCTCATGGGTAGCACTTGGGAACAGACCTATGAAGAGAAGCTGCAAAACCAGGTTTGATTGATTTTTTTTTCATTTCAGCAGAGTTACTTAAAAAAGCTTTCACTTATTTGGTGTGTAGAATTAACGTTAAGGTGGAATTAATTATGAATGATTAACATTTCTTGTAGGCTGATGGCAATTAATATTCCATATACACAGTTATATTTATGGCAATAAAATACACTTGATGAGCTTTTGTTCATTGAGCTCTCAGTATCTCTGACATCTGCAGGAAGAGAGTTAGTCACTTACTGTGCTGTCTGTTGATAAAGAGTTGATGACCTAGTGACAAAGAACATGAAAAGTCTGAGACACTTGAGACATTCTTTGCTTCAGGCTCTCTGACAAGGTATGCTCTCTGGCATATCTTCAAGCTCAGGAGAATTTGAGGGAGAGTGGTACAAAAATAGAAGTGAGGGATCAAGTTAGAGAATCCTTAGTAACCTGGACATTAAGAAATACATAGGACTGGACAGGGTGCATCCAAGTATATTGAAGGAGTTCGATGACACCACTGCAGGGCAGATGTCATCTTTGAAAGATTGTCATCAGGAGCACAGTGGTCAGAAAAGTTTCTCAGCTCTGTCCCTGAAAGGATTATGTAACTAGACCTCCCGGAGGCAAGGTGACTGGTAACAGCCAGCATAGATTTACCAAGGCCATACTGTGCCTGCTCAACCTGATTGCCTTCTGATGAAATGGCTAGCTCTATGGACAAGGAAGAGCAGTAGATATTATTTACCTCAACTTTAGGAAGGCTTTGACAAGTTTTCCCATGGGATTTACAAATCAGAGGAATGGACAATAAACATGGGTAAAAAAATACCTGTTACTGTAATGCTCCAAGTAGTTTTCTGTGGGCTGAAGTCTAATTGGCAACAGGTTAGTAATGACAGGGATCCCCAGAGATTATTACCAAGCCTGGTACATGTTCATTAGAGTTGCACAATGAGACAGAATGTACCCTTGGCACCTCAGCAGGTTCATGCATGACAATGAATTTGCAGAGTGATCATTACAGTAGCAGGGCTGTTACTCAGAGGGACCTCGTCAACCAGAAGGTCAAATACAGAGAGGGTTGCACTAGAAGGAGCATAGCCAGCTGTCAAAATCAGGTGCTTATTTCCCTCTGAGCAGCATATGTGAGAATACATCTGAACACTGTGCCCAGTTTGGGGACCTCCAGCACAGGAGAGAAATCAGCAAACTAGCAAGACAAATTAACTGCCACAGAAACTGTTTAGGGGATTGAAGTGCATGATTAGTGTGGAAAGACTGAGTGAAGAGGGCTTTCATATCCTGGGAAAGAGGAGGCTACAGGGATGTGGATGGACAGGGATGGTGTCTTGCACAGTCTGAACACAGTTGCAGACAGGACAGAGCCAGAGGTATACAGTGAAATGGCAAGAAGATCATAAGATTCAAGAGTAGAAATTCTGTTTGCATGGGAAAAGGTATTGCCACAGAAGTGAACCATCAGCTGAACCATCCTGAACAATCTGGCCTAACCTTGAAGCTGGTCCTGCTTTTAGCAGATTGGACTAGATACTTCTTGAGGTCCCTTCCAGACAGCAGTTCTCCGTGTTTATGTGAACTTCATTGGGACTTCATCTTGTTACAGTCTACCAAGCTTGTCCATACGATGAGAGGACGAGGTGCTAAAAGGACATTTTGCATGTTGGCAGTGATATACAAATATAGAAAAGTATGAGTTTCACAGAACTCAGTTGAGCTCTAAGGAGGTTTTGGCTTCTACTGTAGAGATGAAAGAAGAAAAAAATACCAAAAAAACCCATGTGAGAAAATATGCATACTATTTGCAAACCCAGCCTTAAAGTTTAAAACACTACTACTGTTATAAATATTTAGATAAATATTTAGAGTTTGACAGCTTCTACTCTTTTCTCAGACAGGAAATAATTTTGCTCAAGACCCTTGGATTACAAAACCTCCAAGCCACTGTATTTTCAGGAAGTCTGATACAGTGCCTCAGGATCTGTTTAATCCATTGCATAGGTAGGCAGTGATTTTACATTAAAAAGAGAAGTGACATCCAAATTTAAGTAACAAAAATATTAAGATAATCTGAAACTTTTTTGCTACTTGATGTTTCACGGATTTTTGGTGGTTTTCAAGTAGGAATTGAAATTAATTGGAAAGACTGAGCTATATAAATTTGCTAGAAGACAGAAAAATCGGAATTTTAGGGAGGCACTTAGAACTGTGATCTATTTTTAGCTATGTCACACACGATGGTGTTACTGAATCCACCCCGGGTGAGAAGCATGGATTCACCAACAGGTCACAGAGCTCACTCATTCTTGTCACTGTTGCAAGTGCTTGTCTCATGACCTTAATGCTGTAGCTATGGAGCAACTTCCTTTTCTTTCACATGTGATTCTGCTATAGCCTTTAGCCTTTTTTTTTTTTTTTTTTTTTTTTTTTAGAGTAGTTTGAATAACACTTATATGAGAATATACACTTTTTTAAAAAAAAGAATGTCAGTCGCTTTTCTGTGGTGCCCAGTAATAGGACAAGGACTAATGGGTATAATCACAGAATCAGCCAGATAGGAAAGGACCTCTGAGATCACCAAGTCCAACCCTTAATCCATTACCACTGTGGTTACCAGACCATGGCACTGAGTGCCACATCAGTTTCTTATTAAAAACCTCCAGGGACAGAGAATCCACCACCTCCCTGGGCAGCCCATTCCAATGCCTGATCACCCTCCCTGTAAAGAATTTTTTCCTAATATCTAACCTAAACCTCCTCTGGCAGAGCTTAAGTCCATGCCCTCTTGTCTTACTGGTAGCTACTTGGGAGAAGAGACCTACCCCCACGTGGCTACAATGTCCTTTCAGGGAGTTGTAGAGAGGGATGAGGTCTCTCCTGTATAAGCTGGAGCACAGGAAGTTCCACCTCAACATGAGGAGAAATTTCTGTGAGAGTGGGTGATCTCTAGAGGTCCCTTCCAATCCCTAACATTCTATGATCTGGAGATGATTTAGTGGTTACGGTAGTGTAGGGCTGACAGTTGGACTCAATGATCTTGAAGGTCCTTTCCAACCATGATGTTTCTGTGATTCTATGAAATCTAGAAAATATTTCTTTTTGTATGTGGCAATTAAAAATATTTTCAATATCAGAGTATTTAGGGCTGGATACATTTATTTCAGTGTCTTTCCAGGAGCTCCTGCTTAAAATCTAGAGGTCTTACAGGGCTAATCTTCCTTTACTTTTTTAATTCTGTACGTCTGCCATTTCATTGACAGTTCCTATTGCTCTCAAGCCTAGGCTGGAAAAAGCCATTAAAAGGCTGGGCATTATTTTGCTGTTCCTGATTTACCTACAGCCTGTTTGCCTTGGAAGTCAAGTGACTGATAAGCTCTCTGTTTACATGGTAACTTGAGGAACAAGTCATCTCCCAGTCTTAACTCCTTTCTCCTTCTCTACTCTCTCGTTTCTCCTAGCTTTCTCCAGCAAAATCTGAAGTGAGGATAACATTCACCTTGCTGTATATCTTGGTGAAGACCTAATGAATATCTTTACATTAAAGACCTATGTGACCTTATCTCACCTACATCTTTTTTTTTTTGCTGTCTCCACAGCCTCTCAGGCCTGCCCTTCTCTGCTTATGGCACTCCCCTTAGTCTTCTGCCCCTTCATGGCTCATGAACAGCAACTTCTTTTGAACCATTCTCCAAATCCGTTTCTTTTTATCATCCTTGTATTGTGTTTATCTGCTATAGCAATAAATTCTTATACCTCAAGAGCTGGCAGTTCTGGGAAGTGAGTTCCTTTCACTGAGTGTGAAGAGTATAAACTTGTACAATCTTTCAATGTAATTGTAGCAGTTACATTAATTTTAATTACATTACAATTTTAATTGTAATCAATGTGCATACAGTACATACATTAGAGAGGGGTAACACCTCATGATTATTAACTACATTTTTGGGATGTCTTCTAAAAATACCAGATGTCTTTCATTCTGAATGTGCTTACCTATTTCCTCATCTACTATTAACTTTTATTTAGCTGTATCACATATTCAGCCAGAGTTAGGAACAGGATTCTGAATTGCTTCACAAAATGTTTTTACCTCCCTCATGGAGATGCATTCAGGTTTCTCCAAAAGAAAAGTCTCGTGTGCTTAGCCTTTTAAAACTCTTCTGAGGGCACTTCCATAAGTAGTGAGTATGGTTTTCTCATTTACATTCTCTAGGAGCTTTATGCAGTTCCAAGTATTTGCTGATCAAAATATTACAGATGTATTCTCCAGTAAGAGTTTGCTGTCCTACATTTCCATTTTCAAGTTCCATTGATATAATTCCTCAATTTCTTTTTTAAAAAGGGCATTTTTTGAATAGTCACCTTTGCCAGTTCTCTGTGCTTCAGAAGCCTCTCAACCTTTTTGCTCAGATTTTCTGCAAGTTCAGTCAACAGATCAAGCCTAGAAAAAAGCAGTAAAAAAGTTACATTATGAGCCAAGTAAGTGAAAGCATGAGTGTTTTCATGCTGATGACACTGACATGATAGCATCTTCAAAACCACTACTATTAGATATGGGGTATCTGGCAAGCAAAATGTCTTACAGGCCTCCTGACAGTAGAATAGGAAACTTCTGTGCTGCATTAGGATTACTAACCTCAAGTACAAATAGAAGTCACTTGCTAAAGAGACCAGTAATTAAAAATACACAGAGAATATTATTGGCTTTCAGTGCAAGAGAGAATTATAGTCTTAAAAAGCAAACTATTTTAAGCATTTTTTAGTGAGCAGAAGAAGCTATCTTCCTTTTTTTTTCTTCCAAAGTGGCTTCCTTTGGTCAGCTGGTGGAGCAGCAGTGACATACAGTGGATGAATTTATAAATCACAGTTTATAAATATGATGTATTTCATGTCTTGGTATGTTTGAAAACATCATGGAACAGAACTCATTTCAAGTCAACCTTACTATAAAGGGGAAATAAAATATACGTAAAATACAGGACACTTTCTCAGCTGAAATAATGTATGTTTACTACAAAAGCAAGTGTGTGAGCACTGAAGTGTTTTAGATTTTTATTGTCAAGGTATCATAATTTTTAGTGTTAGCAGTTTGTGTTTTGCTTATTTATGTACTGTACTGAGCAAACTCTTCTTTTTTTTTCTGCCCTCATCTCACCTACCAGCCCCAGGCTGGACTATATGAATTCTGCCAGGAAAAATCCAGTGATAATGACCACTAATGAATCAGAAAACAGTGAAGGAATAAAAGAACTGTTGTTTGATGTTGTGAAAGAAACTGCAGAACTGAAAGCTCCCCAGAATGGAAGTGACTGTTCCTTTCTGGCACTGTTTGAAGATACGAGCAAACCAATCCAGAATATTCCTTCCATGCAGCATTTTAATCCTTTTGTTAACCAGAGTAGTGGTGCCATTTTTACCATTGATACTAATGATGGAAATCAAATGACCAACAGAAATTATCATTATAATACCAGAGAGGCTTATTGTGCAATCAGTGCAACAAACAATTCTGTAGACAGACACCTTGAAGGTGTTTTCACAGCTCCAGAACAGCTTTTGTTTAAAAGTAATGATGTCTCAAGTGCAAACTATGAGCAAACCAGTGGACATCATAAAACTCACCTGCAGGACTGTTACAAGGGACAGCACTACTTTATACCCTCTGAAAACAAAGAAAAACCTGCCAACCTTGAAAAAATTGGTAAGTGTCAGTATTTTAAGGACATATATTCTAATTCTTAGTCTTCTTTTAAGGACATACATTTTTGTATGCAGAAATGTGTCTGCCTTGACCAAAAGCATGTCATAAATCTTCATGACTTAAAATCAAATTATTTAAATTCTTTTTGAAAGTTGGCAGAAACATTTATATTCAAATTAGAATTATACTACTGCATTTAATAATCAAGGCTTACTTTTTTATTTTAGAGGCATTTGCTTATCACCATGACCATCAGATTAATTTAAAGGAGAATGTACAGAACCACTTCAGAAAAAATAGGTGAGTGCAATGGAAATTATCAGTCTATTAACTAGTCATAACTGCAGAGACCTTGCTGAACTGGACAAATCCTGTTAAGAGAACATGAAGGCAAAATTCTAAACAGTATTACTGAGGAGGACACAAGTTTTCCCACTGAAAATAGTGACTAATGTGAAAAGACTTAAATGCATGTAAGCCCTTGGTACCATTGTTCATCTGCCCATGGTAAGTAGAGAAAGACTTCTTCATGGGACAGTTAAGTAGATGCTCCCACTTGCCTTCTGAAAGACCCTGTCTCCTTCCACTGACTAGAGGAAATCAGTGTCTTCCCTGGGCTAAAGGAAGGATATGTGAGTGCCCCATGTTTTACAAGAAACAGTTTTATCAAAGACTCTTATCCATACCACCTTAGATATTACAAAGCAGCACTATCATCTGTCATCTCTCATTGCAACTTGCATTCCAACAGAAATGAGACTTTTGAAAAACAGGTTATTGGTATTAAATCTAAGGTTCAGAAATAATTTCAATGATCTCAGTAGTGGGAAGCATTTAATGTTTACTCAAGACCAAATAGAAATTGAAGAAAAAAAAATCTAGACTAAATTATTTTAGTATAGATAGGAAATAAAATTATAGGAAAGGAAATCACTTACCAGAGAACTCTGTTTGCATCCCTCAGTAAGGATGAATCTGTGAATGAATCAGCCTGGAGACAGAGACAGCTTTTTGGATATGAACAGGTAACTTTTAAAGAGACTTTTTTTTTTCTTTTTTTCTCTCTCTCTTTTTTTTTCCTTTCTTTTTTTTTTTTTTCTTTTTTTTCTTTTTCTTTTTCTTTTTTTTTTTTTTTTTTTTTTTTTTTTCTCTGACAGGCCTATTGTTTTGCACTATTCATTTGAGGTACAGAAGGAATGTCAACAACAAAATTAGAAAACAAATTAGAAACAAAATTTAGCTTCACTGAATTAACTTCTGTGGAAGCTTCTTTTCCATCATGGTTTGTGTAAGGAATCAGAAAAAAACAGCTTCTAGTTGTGTGGTTCAGGAAGTCCTTTCAGGTCCATAATTTACACAGTTTGATTCACACCTAAGCTGATACCTGAAATACATTGTGTAAATTACCCATTTACTCTTGGGATCAGATTTTTTCAGGTAGTACCCAGACACTATATGCAGAACATTTCATTGTTATAAAGGGGCTTTATACATATACAATATACCTATAAAAAAATCTTTCAGATGTTTTCTCTGTAGAAATCAGTGAGGTACATATGGTGTTGCTCAGGGGTTTTCTGCCTCATGAAAGAATTTGGGATACAGTGCAGTATCTCCTTTATGTAATGTAAAAAAGAAACATTACTTAACCTGAGGTGCTGATCCCTCACTATTAACAGTTATTTTTAAAAGTTCACAGCAGCACAAGAGAAAGATTATAAGCCTGCAGTGAGTTCAAATCTTCACAAGACAGAGAAGGGTTAGTACCATTTATACATTATTAATTTTTAAAATTTGTTTTTTCTCTACATGTGAAGCTGAAATGGTTTATTTTAAAGCCAGAGACAAGCGTTTTGATCTTCCTAGGATGTAACATCTGAGAAAGGCTTGTATTTTTGATTCACATATGGACAGAGTAAGAGGAGTCAGAAGGGAGGTCCCACATCCTTTTTGCTCCCTTTGTAGCTACAGGAGTCAGCTGTGCTGGCTGCATTTCAGAGCAGAAATCCTCCCAAGGGCCCCCAAGAGAAAAACATGGCCATAAGCCCATGAAATTTGTATGGTAACAAAGGTGTGCAGGGAGTTTGCTGCTTTCTCTCCCCACCCTTGTTCTGCAGAGTCCTTCCTCCTTTCGGGTAGCGCAGTTCTGCTGCTGATACAGGCTGCAGATTAACAGCATAGTTGAAGTTCTGGGGGACTTTTCTCACACTTTCTGCTAAGATGTGTTGTCCTGAAAGGAGAACTGGCTATTGCCAAGAACCAGGTTGACTTCACTAATATGTCTTTAAACATTATCTTAAAGCTGCATCAGAAGCAGCAATGTTTAATTCTACCTGCTGTACTTGAGAGTTGGATGTTTGGGAAATTTTTGTTGAATAACCCCTTTTCTGCCTTGTTCATTTTGTTTCTCAGATGTGGACTCATCACTCAGCAGTCAGTCTCCCAGTTACTCTCCAAGGCAGACAGAGAGCTGTTTCAGCTCTAGTCCTGACACAGTGCGTACTGCCCCTCTGAGGCTTTGCAGGGGGTCATTTGGATGATATCTGGATGCCTGAGTGCATCCAAAGGTGGATGTAGCTTGAATCTTATTTATGGTTTGGTTTTGCACAGGGGAACCTCATGTGTGAGGAAGGCAAGGAATGACTAGCTATACATTTTCCTACATAGTTTAACAGATCTTGTCTTTGCTGTGGAATTACAGTAACATAGCTGTGGAGGATGCTAAGCAAGCTTCTGGATTCTTCCTCCATGTATAGCTGCCTGACATTACATGCCTGTAAAGCAGGAGCATTTGACACACTCTATGTTTTCAGCCATTCTTCAATACAAAAATGACACAATATAAGAACATAAATTCTGTGAGAAAGCAGAGGCCCACCTTACCCACGTCTTTAACAAAGGTCAGGAACACATCCCTGAAGAAAGACTTAATAAAGACCCCAAACAGTTCTGGCCTTCCTGTTTATTTCATTAACTTAGTTATTAACTTAGTCCTTAGTTACTGAACTATCTAAAAAGCTGCATTCATACAATTCTGTTCAAACAGTCTGAAGAAGAAGAGACAGCCAAAAAGAAGGAATATCAAAATGAACAGTCCTTGAAGATAACTGATGACAACCTAGTCTCAGCCTCAGCAAGGACAGAGCCCATCAAAATCCCTCACACCAGAACCTTGCCTCTCCAGCCCTGCAATATTTTGACTGGAGAAGAAGCAACCCATACTGAGGAGAAAGGCTCTATTTTATGTGCCACTGAAGAAGAAAATGAAAAGCAAAGTGCCCCAACTGAGGGCAACTCGTCACACCAAGCCCTTATAAGAGGGCGCATCACTGGCAGTACCAGGTGTGATGGTTGGTCGCAGACGGAGAGCTCTGTTTTAGAAGTAGAAAAGGTGGATGTTGCCACCCAGTGTGAGAGTCTTCAGCTCTGCAGCTGTGGGAGCTCCCTCCCCTCTGCCCGCAGCCCGGGTCGGGTCCCTCCTCCCGGCACCTCGGGCACCGCTGGAGGGCAGGAAATGGCAGCGGCTGAGGATCAGCAGCCGGCAGGCACGGGCAGCGCAGCGGGACCAGCTGTGCTTCCTCCTGAAGCTGAGTATCTGAGTTTGGCTGGCAGGACTCTCCAGGTGCTGAGCTACATTGATAAAATGAAGGAGAGACAAGCAGTGACCAAGTAGAATGGTGTGCAAGGAATAGAGAAGGTTTTCCCTCTTCTTAATGTGTTTCATTTAATTGGCATATTTTGTTTTTTCTAGCTTGGTTAAACAAAATAATTTTTGCTGTTTGTTTGCTTTAAATTAATATTAACTACAGATCTCTAGCTGCCTACATCTATTTCCAGCTATGGATTTCTATAGATCTTCAGCTGGTAACATAGGATTTTACAATAGCCAAGTAAATACAAATTTTAGGACTTAGATTGGCTCCCCCCCCCCAGCCATCAGTCCATAGGATTTTGTAGTCTGGTAATGATTTTGCTTCTCTGGAAGGTAGCAGAAAGATTCTGTTTCACTTCAAAACATAATTTGAATTAGTTCTTAGTTCAGAACTAGGATAGTCTAATTCTTATTCATTTTAACAGGCAAACTAGCCTTTGCCATATGTTTGTAGTCAACACAAAAATGGGAAACAACAGAAAATGCACATCTGCACAAATAGAGTAATATTTAATTTTAAAATAACTAATTCATTAATTTGTGCCAGGAAAAAAGTCCAAATACTTAATCTTCCTTCCATAGCACATCTATTGATTTGTTCTCTGGTTGTGAATACTGGCAAGTCTTTTACATATTTCTGTATCTTCCCTGCAGACTGAAAATCTGAAATGCTTTTCTCTTCATTCAGTGTTTGTGTGAAAGTACAAATGACAACAAATAAAAGTTTCTGATAATATTGTTTCTGCGTTATAGTTTAGTTTTTACTTCTCAAAAATGTTCCTAGTAAAGGTGGCAGAGAAACTCAGTTACTGACACTTACTTATATATCCATACATGCTTATTTATGTTTATCTATTTATATCTACATACATACTTGATATATACATAGCATGCCTGACAAATTTGGTGCCCTTCTCTCATGGGGTTACAGGGTTGGTGGATAAGGGAAAAGATCTGATGTCACCTACCTGGATTTATGCAAGGCATTTGACATTGTCCCACATAACATCCTCGTCTCTAAATTGTAGCAACACAGGCTTGTCAGATGGGCCACTTGGTGGAGCTGGCTCAATAGTCACACTCAAAGAGCTGTGAGCAAAGCCTTGATGGAGCTCAGTGACAAGTGGTACTCCTCATGGGTTGGTAATGGGACTGGCACTGCTTAACATCTTTGTTGGTAACATGGAGAGTGGGACTGAGTGCACCCTCAGCTCATTTGCTAACAACACCCAGCTGTGTGGTGTGGTGGATGTGCTGGGGGGAAGGGAGGCTATCAAGAGGGACCCTGGGAGGCTTGAGAGGTGGAACTATGCAAACTGCATGAAGTTCAACAAGTCCTACACAGGGGTTGGGACAATCCTAGGCGTAATTACAGGTTGGTCAGGGAATGGACAAAAAGAAAAGTTTTTGGGAGTGTTGGTTGATGAGAAGTTTAACATGAGCCAGCAATGTGTGCTTGCATCCCAGAAAGCCAACCTTGTCCTGGGCTGCATCCAGAGAAGTGAGGCTAGCAGGTCAAGGGAGGTGATTCTCTGTCTCTTCTCCGCTCTCATGAGACCCCGCTTGCAGTACCCTGTCCAGTTCTAGAGCCCCATACACAAGAAGGATATGGAGATGTTGGAGTGAGTCCAGAGAAGAGCCACAAAGATAGGAGGGCTGGATAACCTCTCCTGTGAGGACAGACTGAGAGACTTGGGGTTTTAAGCTGGAAAGAGGGTAGAATTAGATTACGTATTAGGAAGAAATTATTTACTAGAACAGGTTGTCTGGAGATGCTCTGGATGCACCCTCCCTGGAAGTGTCCAAGGCCAGGTTGCATGGGGCTTTAGGCAACATCTAGGGGGAAGTGTCCCTGCCCATTCAGGAGGCTGGAACCAGATGATTTTTAAGACCCCTATTCTGTGACCTATACATCTTGTGTGTGTGTATAATATGTGTATATATATATATATATTACCATCTGGCTGTGTGCTGGATCCTCTTTGTTACAAAACTGGGTTTGGGCAAAAGCTGTGCTGGAGACCATTCCTTGAACAGTGCAGGAGATTTGCTTTTATAAGGTGAATATATTGTTCTTTCTCCCTTGGCCACAGATGATTGAAGATTCACAGGTCAGTTCACCAGGTCAGTTTCTTTTCTTTTTACTTTTAAAGGAAAGGTTTTGCAGAAGAAATGTGTCACCCACCCCTGATGAGACTCCATCATTTTTTGTCCCTGTACTCATCATCAAACTAGTGGCTTTGTTTTCTACCCACTCTTATTTTTGAAGCTAAGAGCCATTTTTACTGGATGGTCTACATTATCCAGTAGTTTGCAGGTTTATGGCCATGCCATTTCAAAAAATAGCATATCAGAAATTTCAGTGAACTTTTCTGCAATCAGAAGCAAATAGCATTGTCTTCTATATATATAAATTGCAGACGTGGGTAGTGGTTTGCACAGCCAGACTTCTGAAATGTGTAACCATCATTTAACCAGTTCCCTGACCACTTCCTGAGGATTGACATAAACAGATTTTTTTTTTTTTTAGGTTTCCTCAACTTATTGTTAAAGCAAATTCCCTAGTAATTTTATTTTTAATCTTAAACTGCAACATTCATCATCTTCACAGGAGCTGTAATTTATTTGAATAACAGCTATGATTTACCAGAAGCTTGGCTGTTATCCCTGGTTTGTAAGGCAGAGCTGCTCACTCAGCATTGTGAGGCCCATTCAGATTGTGCCACAGCAGCAGCAGCCCATGCTGGCTCCAAGGCGTGTGTTTATCCAGCAATCCTCCATGCCTGGTACCTACCTGTCAGCTTTTCCAGTGGCTCGTGTCCAGCTTCATAGCCTTTCCCATGGCCAATGCTGCCATGACTAATTTAGTCTGCTGGCCTCCAACAAGAGGCTGTGCCAGGGGCCAGTGAACAGCAGTGCTACAGCTAAAAACTCTGGTGCTGTGTACTTCAAAGCCAAGGGGTTTTTATTAGACTGGGAGATGTAAAATTGCCACATGGCCAAGCACTGTCTGGCAGCTGTGCTTAGAGAGATGCTGATGTGACCCACTTTGAGGCAAAATGCCATTACCATGTGATGAAGTTGTACATGAGAATGGCATCATTGATGGGCCTTTTAAACTTTGTTTTATGGTGAAAAGAGCTATCTGAGTTCAGGCAGATGCTCCTGATCCTCAGAGAGAGCCTCTGAGTGGGGCAGACTCCTAGCTTCTTCCTGTGAACCTACTGGACAAAGAGTGCAGGTCAGAACTGGGAAAAGAGAGATGGTTGCACCACGTCAACATAAGTGTGTAGGGACAAATGAAGAAGTAAGTCATATCTCATAATAATTTAGAGCCTTTCAGGAGCTGTGGCTTATTTTCACCTTAGCTACTAACAAAATCTGTGCAGTTCTAGCCAGCTTTCTGCCTGGACTGCACCATTTCCCAGTAAGGACTGAAACTATGCAGCTCAGTGCCAGACAACTTTTCTGACTGGCTGAACATGAGAGCTACACATGTGGCTCTAATGTAATAATTCACCACTTGGGGTAGTGAATCACTGTAGATAATCACATCCCAAAGCCTTTGGGTGAGAGTGCATAAAATCTAATTACCTTATAATTTTTACCTGTAATTGCAAAGCAATCATGAAAAATAAAGCTATCTTTGTAGTGGTATGTGTGCTGGCAATGATAACAAATAAGGCAGCAGCTCTTTTGAAGTGACTAGAGAATTATTTTAAAGTATTTACGTTACTATTATTGCATTAGAAGAGAATCATGCTTCCTCCTTATCACAGATCTCTCTGCTCAGGTGTTTTCTTCCACCTGATTTTTTTGGAGACTTTTGGGAAGAGAAGAGTTTGATTTAACAGGAAATCTCCTCTCTCTCAGTGGTAGCATCAAATTGTGCTTTCTTCAGCTCACAGTTCAGCAGTTGATGCTATGTAAGCCACTGGTATTTGTAACCTGCAGTAATGACCATCATCCCACTATTCACATACAGGCACTATCGGCTTTCTCTGAGGCAACAGTGTAGGCAAAGATGCTCCTGTTCATCCATGTTAATCCTCCTGGAAGCGTGCTAGGCCTCTGGGGTGGCCACAGAAGTATATTTTTAACTGTGTGGTGACAATCAGTTGTAACTTGACTTTTGCTGAGGAAAAGGATACCTCTTATTAATCAAAAACCTGGAGCATTTGTTCAGCATTGGGACTTGATCACTTCTAAATACAGATGGAGAGAAAGACTCTCATTGAAAATGTTACCCTAAGCTTCAGTTGTTTTAATGGAGAACAAATTCAGGAAGGATGAGGTTTCCTGGAAAAAATATTCATCTGTCCCACAAAAGCAATGACTTTCCTGCAACCCTTCTCCAGCCCCCTTCTCACTGACAGTCTCTGACAGGCAGAGGGGACAGCCCCAGTTACCCAAATCACAGCTCACTTCTCCAGGGCTTGTGGTGTTGGACTACAACAAGGTCTCAGGCTTCTGTGAGCCAAGTACTGAATACAGATACAACTCTTCCCTGGCCACACTGCTGTAAATTTGCAGACCACACCTTGATGGTGCTTGCTCTGGGTGCTGCAGCTCTCTGGATGTGAAACCCAGCAGAGTCCAGCTTGCAGCCAGCTGACATACAGCATGCAGATGGCTGCAGAGGATGCTGATGGTGGTACACCAGCTTTGTGGGAGGCAATGGGGAAGCCTGGGCCAAAAGACAGAGGAGTAGAGAGTCAGTAAAGACAAGGTGGGAGGCTGCAAGAGACTCAATGTACTATTTAGTAGAACTGTGATAAACCACTTCCAAACCAGCTGTGTTTGTGCATACTTGCAGAGAGAAGGCTGTGATTTACTGCAACTGTGTCACATACAGCACACAGGGGCTGGCAAGGCCAAAGGACACAGAACTGTGGCCATTCACAGGACAAGTCAATACATCATATTGCAGAAGAATAACTCTGCTCCCTGAGCTGGAGTGATTCTCAGGAAACAGCATATCTGTAAGGAGATTTGTTCTTGAAAGAAGCTGCAGTTCCTGCATACAGATGATTTTTGGAGAACCCCACACCAGCTGAAGCTGGTAGGGATCTCTGAGCTTGCCCAGTCCAAGCCCAACCCAGAGGGCCAGCTGGAGCAGGATGCTCCAGGCCACAGCCAGCCACTGTCACCCCATGGCTGGGCTGGGCTTGGGGGATAAGCTAAGTGACCCCAGGGTGCCTGCTCACAGCAGCTGCTGCTGCAGGTGGAGGCAGCTGAGCTGTAGGCATGTGAGGAAGGAGGCTGAATGCTGCTGCCCTGCTCTGCCTCATTTCCCCGAGCACACCTCCTGCCTCTCCTGCCTCTGCTCACCCCCTTCTCCCTGAGTGCCACAGCCAAAGAGCCTTGTCCATGGCAGCTCTGCAGCAGCATCTTGGAGCTGGGCTGACAAGGGTTACCAACTGCTCACCCACCAGCGATCCTGGGGTGCTGATGCCCTTAGCCTTCCCTGTGAATCCCACCCACCATAATGAAACGTGACATACAGAGGTATTGTAAAAACTATCTCAGTTGATAGCAGGCTGGGGGCAGCATTCATCCACCACCCAGCTTATAAACACTTTGGTTGCTTTTGATTTTTTTCCCATTATTTTTAGCAGCACATGAGAGTGGCAGGGACACCAGCACAGGCCCCCAGTTTACTTCCAATGCCTCATGGTGTAGCTGTCTCCCCCTCTGCCCTCCAGGCAACCTGGGGGATATGGGTACCCCAAACTCCAGGCAGAGAGCAGAAGCCATGCAGCATCAAAGATGGGCTCTGACTGTGGTCACATCCTGCAACAGTCTAGTCCAGTAACAGGGCACACTCTCATATCAGACATCCTGGGGAAATTAACTGGGTTAATTGGAAGGCAGACAAGGTTTGATTGCTCATGCCAGTAATAGACTAAAACAAAACCAAGTTTAGCAGCAAGGCTTAGTCCAAAGCACCATTTCCCAGCAGGGACTGGGCTACCAGCTGCAGGCCACGACTGCCCCTTTGGGGATGGAGATGTCATCTGGCGTTTGCAGGATGACATGTTATGTGACTGGTGACAACCTCCCCTCCTGTAACTGCAGCAGTGCCAAGTGACACTGAGTGAAGGCTTCAGATGGACATCCTGAACATGGGATTTGGTGACAGCTGGCTGGGGATACAGCCTCAGCTGTGGAAATAGCTTCAAGAATAAGGAAAAGCTCCAGGGGCAGGAAGGCTGCAAAATGTCACAGCACTGTTCAAGGGGACCAGAGAAACCTGTGAGCTATACCAGGCAGGGGTGGCATCAGCCCCAAGCATTGTACATACAATAGTAATTGAAAACAAAGCCTATGAATAGATGAGATCCTGGGAAGAAAAAAAAAACAACAACACAGTTTTTAGAGTGGCTTATCAAAAGGAAAGCCAATTACTGTGTAGAGGTGGCACTGCAGGGAGCAAACACAGGCACTAAAGTATTCCAATGCAGTTGATCTACCAGAGGGTGCCCAGTACTTGGACTGGTGCCCTCAGAAGGGAAGGAGAGGGACAGCTGCCAAGCATCACTGGTTCACAAGGGGAGACATGCTGGCTCTTCTATCACTTAGTGCCCAACGAGCACAGAGGGGCTGGATCTGGAAAGGAGTACTGCATCCCCAGCTTGCTCAGGCACTGCAATCCATGTTGAGGTGTTCATGCAGAAGCTGATGCATCCTCAGCCCAGTGCCCATCTTCATCTTTGCTTCCCTCCACCCAGGCCAGTGTGAAAATGTCCCCTGCCACCAAGAGGTAGTGTGACAGAGGCACCATGTCCCCACATTCTTGGTTCGCTCACAGTTCCCCACACCTATGTCCTGCTTCCTTCCTCTAGCCCCTGCTAGGGATTTGGTCCTTGCTCTTTCTGCCTGTGTTTCCTTGGCAACCTGATCCAACCTCAGTTTCATGTATCATCTTCATTGCAAAGTTTAGCTACTTAAGACCCCTCTGCCCTCAAACTGCTTCTGCATCTCCAACCACCCCTTGAAAACTCACTGATCCTTCAGGCATAGACATTCCCACCTCTCCATCCCCCGTTCAACACCTTTGATGACGTTTAAGGTATTAATTAACTCTCTTTCCAACGAGGATGCACACATGATTCACTGCTTTGCTGAAGGAGAGGTCTTGATTTTTCTCACATCTGAGTCCCCCCTCCCCAGGATGTCCTCCCCAGCACTGATATGCTGCAGCTTCTACTCTCCTTACACCAAGAAAAATTCCTGCAACCTTGTACAGATCTGCTTACTCAACATGATCTTTTCTGAAGAATAATCTACAGAATAGGGCTTGCTAGGAAGTCTTTGTTTTAATCTCCCTGTCCCTTTTTCTTGTTACAATAAAATGCACCTAAGCCTACCCCTGCATGATGATGGTCTTAATATCTTGTAGGTAATTTTGGATGCATGATCATCTTTCCCCCTGCAGACAAGACACATATTACTGCTCTGAGACACCCTGCTCTTCTTTTCAGCATTATGGATTCTATTGGTTCTTTCATGCAGCATCAGAGCACACTAGCTAAGGCGATGGTTTCACTCATGTGAAAAACAGATAGATCTTTGTATGCTCCTGAAATTTAGACCAAAAGATCTCCTAAAAAACCATCTATCTAACCAAAAGCTCCACCTCTCAGAGGCTATTTGTTGCCTTTTCTTCTATCAACATCAAGACACAGTAAGCAAAGCTGGTAGTTCTGCAGCTAGTGCTCGAAAGGCAACCATTTCAAAATTTCAGTTCCATGCAGAAATGTATTAAGTTCACAGGGACTGGGTGGGTCATGCACATTAAACAAGTGAGAAATATGCTGTGGAGACCAGCTAATGAACAGCCCCACAACAACACAGGTGGAACTACTCATGGCAAACGTGTGTGATTATTTCCCCCAGCTTTCAGCTAGTGGCTTGATCTTGAAGGGGTTAATCTCTCCATGAGGATAAGGGTTGAGATACCATTTATTTTGGGTCAAAAGTGAAATTTCATCAGCCAGAGATCCAGACTACATTTGTTCAGGGAGCTCTGAATGGGCAGGGGGTGGCTGGAGGGATACTGGCTCTGGGGATGGTCACCATCAACCAGTCCAGCACAACTCAGCAGGGGACCACTGAGATTAGAAAAAAAGGAAGTTTTTTTACAAGCTTACCTTTAACTTTCCCAGTTATTTCCTGCAAACTGTAGCAGTCTCGAAAGCAAGCACTTCATGCCACACACAAAGCAAAGGCTGTGCAAGACTGTAAGAATGCCTTTGATTTGGACATAGCACCACTCAGCCTTGATGCCTGGGAAGTGTGATCCTGAAAATGCTCAGAAATATTTGGGAGCAAATTCTGTTATTGCCTGCAGTTCAGAAATCAAACCTTCAGTAGTTATTTTGTGACAGTAGCTGGAGTAGAGAGGAATGGGAAAAAACAAAAAATACTGAGTGTTTGACAGCAGAGCCACCAGCTTCCCATGATACCACAAATCTGCCTTGTGGCTTTCATGACAAATAATCTGAACTGCAGCCACTCATCATCACTATTAGCCAGAAACCTGAAAACAAAACCTGTCAGTGCAAAATGATCAGCTTCCTCTCTTGCCTCCTGGAGATAAGCTCTGCCATGGATACAGGTTTGTCAAGCAGGCAAGGGCAGCCCCCAGCACAGCACAGCACAGCCATGGTTCTGTTGTTCTTCATTAATCATCAAACCAATTTAAGCAATTTTCTTAAAACAAAAAAACACCACACATAATTAGGACATTTCCCCATTAGAAAAGAGCAACTTCTGCCCTTCCCCCAGTTGATAAGTCTGAAGGCATAAACTGCTGTCACAAAACTGGACAGTCTTTGGGCAGGGGACATTAAAAACCCACATGGGTACACAGGGAGAGTTGGCAGTTTTGCGTAGCTGCATTCAGCTCTTCAAAGCAATCCTACAGGAAGGAAGTGACACTTGCCTGGTGTGCCATCATCACAGGAATTTTCTCTCTTTTGAAACATACTGTATTAAGTTCATATTCAAAGTTAGTCGCTCATTTCAACTAAGGCCGTGGGCTATTTTAGCTCATTTTGCTGAGCAATGTGATTGTGCAACTCTGGAAAGTAACCCAAGTACCCAAACAAAGAAAACCTCAAGAAAGATTATGTAATTAAGTATCTCACCTTTTATTTTGTTCATTTACACTTCTGGCACTGACAATTGTTTGAAGATATTTACTTCTATGTAAAGACCAAACGTCATTAAAGCAATCAGAAGTCAATTAAATAATTTTACATCACATAAGTTTCAGAAAATGTACAACACTTTCATACATTATAGGCTTGACTGGTTGCAAAAGGAAATGGCACATATTTGACATGGTTAAGAAATAACTTGGACACCCTGACAATTAGTTTTGCCAAAACCTGTTCTGTACCAAACACCATAATCTGTGCCCAGGGATTAGAGATTGCCTGATGGTGTCATATGCATGTTACTATTCCACATGGAAGTATAACTATCGATTTGGTCTCTAATAATGTCTCAAATATTCTACATAGAATTTGTCACAGAAAGATCTAGTTGACACTTCTGTAGGGCTGCAAGATGCTTTATGGAAAGTGGAGATGTGACTTTTGCCACTTCCCAGCCATGCCCTGAACCAGCAGGACACTGAGAACATGGGGAATATCAAGCATATGAATAATCCTATCAATTTCACAGGGACTACTGGAACAGTTGAAATAGAACAGACAGCAGATGGGTCTGCAGTTTAATGCAGTATCCCAGCACCACAAAACCACCTTGTTTCACCTGCTGAGGACCCGTGAAGTTTCTTCTGCAGAGGTCACAATGATGGTCATACATTCAGTCCTCTCTAAAGTAATGTTTAAGGCAGCAAGAGAAGTTTGCCTTTATTTTAACACTTCAGAAACTGATGCTTCCTTTAGAAACAGGTGGATATTATTCATAATTAATCAGTGCGCCCCTTATTTATATAAATGGGATGCAAAGCCAAACCAAGTTTTGACAAACTGTATCTCAACAGAATCAAGGACTGCAACTGAATCAGAGTTGAAGCTTTATAATTATACATGCCAGATCACTGACATGTAACATACTGTTTAGTGATAATGTGAAAAAGCGGAAATTTAGATTAACTCTGTACTTTTGAGGCCTGATGCTGGTCAAACTTCCCCTGGTGTGAGTGATCTCTACTGAAGCCGATGAGTGAGCACCTCTGATTAGAGGTGTGAGTAAGATTAAAAACATGCTGCTGGTTCACAATAACAGGTCATTGTGGCTAAAGAATATTCTCATATACAGAACTCCAGAACACCATTAACACCCATTTACAAAACACTACAGTGATGGTTATTGGCACATAAAAAACTCCTTCTCTATATGAAAACATACACAAAATAGATAAGAACTGCCATTTTTTCCAGACTTTTAAAATCTATATATAGTTGCCTTTAAGGAGTTTTTACCCCCAGTTTTATCACAAACAACAATATTTCTTTAACAATGTTCACCTAGATTTTACTGTGCTGACATTTGTAACACTGCCACAACCTAGACCACTTTGTGGATTATGCTTAACTGTACTGTACACAAGGCGATGAAGATCGATAGAAAACCGCTAAGATTTTTGCACAAAAATGTGATTTGTTAAAATCCAGAGAATGACTGAGTCACTTTATAGGCAGCAGCTACATGTAAGCTGTAAATGTTACCCGCAATAAAAACACATTTTGCCATAAAGCACATATTGTGGCATTATCTGCTTCTGGCCTGGTACACAAAGCTCGATTATTTTCTTCTCAATGAAGAGAAAATGGTTTTGGTTATCTTGACTCTCTTAGAAAAAAGTGCACAAATATCTTACCCTTTAAAGTGCTTCACAGAACTGTCTCTTCTGCCTCGATTCCTACCCCGAGATCTCCCTATGCTATGAGCTGCCTGCCTTTCTTGCTTAGTGACTTTCAGCTAACAAAGCCTCTTATAAAAGTAAAACTTCAAGACCATATTAGAAGTGTGTTGATGTTGAGGAGTAGGAAGTGGAGTACAGAGGTGAGAAGTGCAAGGCCTATCTTTAACTAGCCAATTGCTCATGGGACTGCAACCATCACCCTCCTGGCCGAAGGAAAGACCCTCATCCAGGGCCTGTAGCAGGCCTTGAAAGTCAAAATTGCTCCCCAGTGCTCAACCTGAGTGACTGAGGGCAAAAGAGATTCCACCAAGGGAAAAAGTAGTAGCTTTCCAAACTCAGTTGACATGTTCTCACCTCTGGGTGGGTATGAGAGAGGAACACATGCTTCTCCACCCCCATTCCCACCCACAGGACCAAGTACAGTCCCTTGTTCCCATCATTCTTCTCCCTCAGAAGAAGAATATATCCTTTCCTATATCCTATATCCTTTATTTCTTCTCCCCTCCCAACCCTACACTGGTAAAATGCTGCATTTTCCCACTTATGCAAAATTAAGTTGGCATTGGAATAATGTTCCATAAAAAGTATCCCAAAGTTTCTGACATGGCTGTCACTGCAATTCACACGGTAGCAACATCTATGAGAGAACATAAAGTGCATGCATAGCAATGCAAGTTCAGCCCCCCTCCAAATGAGTCCTGGGGCCTTGCTTCATTTCTATTTTCAAAACAGGTTTGCTTCTCTTGTTAAAACCTGATATTTATCAGTGGAGTGACCAGGGGAAGAAACAAGTGGCAAATTATCTCAACGCTGCAAACAATTTAGATTTGCAACATGATGAACAAATTGCTGCATGTGTATCAAATTTTAAGAAGATTTAAAATGCATCAGGACTTGTTTCTTTCATACTTGCTCTTAGACCAAAACACATAAAGTGAGAAGATTAATCAGAATTAAAATATCCCAAATTGTTCATATAATCAATACACCCAAACCTACCAGCAGTATTACTCTAGCATTCCTTATGCACAGAATACCTGAATTAAGTGTGCAGTACTCGTGAAGAAACAATTCCACATCTTCTGCAAAAAGGTTACACTAAAACAATATTGTGCTTAGACATACTATTGTTTCAATTTCATAAATTAAAATACTGTTATAAGAAATTATTCAGCTACGCTGTATTTTTACTCTTTTATCTGGAATGTTAATAAGTCTACCTTTAGCAAAAAATTTCTTAAAACTTAAAATATGCACAAATATAAAAAAATCTTAGCAAAATAGAAACATTTTATTTAATTTTCTTCATACATTATAAATTTTCACAGATTCTAAAAATAAACCCTAATTGAGTAAGATTAATTTCAAGTATTTGATCTCACTTTTATTATACTATGCTTGCTACTAGGTTCAGTGTTTCTGAAGTATGGAATGTTGTCTTGGTGTACAGCAACCCTAAGGAAGACTTAAACCCAACTCTTCGCAGGTGGTAAAGGGGGAGTTGACAATAACGTAGCTGATATATTTTGCACCCTCAGTGACAGTAACAATGATGAATAAAATGCACTTGTTTCAATTGTTTTGCCTTGAGAAAAAGGCCACAGGATGCAAATCTTCAGAAAACTGCTTTCAGCAAGACACAACTTGTTGCATGAGAAAACAAGCTCAGTGCTGTATGCACCTAGCACTGCTTTTGAGAACGTCTGTGGAAAAAGAGTGGGAGAGCAGGATGGTCTGCTGCTCCTAATAAGCCCCAGCATTGCCTGCAAAACAAAAAAACCTCATCTTGTGACAGCCACCTTTCCAGTGACTGTGCCCTGGTTATGCCCAATAAATGCAGCAGGTTCCTCTGCCTGTGGACACAAATGCAGTGAAGTGTGGGGTCTGCCTGAACACTGTGCTGGCCCAGGGACACCCTCCCTGGCTTACACCCTGCTCCAGCAAAACGCATGAAACAAAGAGATATTCATGGGTGTAAGGGTGAGTGTGGGCTTATCCTTTTGTGGAGATCAGAGCCATAAGTGCTTGCTCTGTAAAGCCAGTAAATACCTACTGAAATCTATGTAGGATACCACAGGAGCACAGGATGGGTGTAATACACCTATTCACATGTCATTCTAGGTGACAAAACTGATCCCAATAAGGGTCTTCAAACATTCATTTTTTGTTTCAGGAGGAAACCAACTTGGCCTTAAAACTATTTTGTTCTCATCTGTGCCAAGACCTTTCTTTCTCATTTCAGGTATCACCCCTTCAGTGAACGTTTCAGAGAGGTGACAGCCTAACAGAGACATCCTACAGTGGGTGGGGATTGGAAGATAGGTCTGGAGACTCGAGCACTTTCAACAGCTGGTGCTCCCAAGCATAAAAATATTGTGCACATAAATGGGAGGCTAGATGAAAGGTGCAAGAATCCAGCCCTGTCACCACACAAGGAGATGTTCAAGGTGTGGCCACTCTTTGTTTGAAACTCCCTCTGTCTGCTATGCTTTCCCCCTTTAGTCCCAGTCAAGTCAGGGAAGGATGCTTTAAAATATTTTCTTTCAAAAAATATTTCTTTGATTAATGAAGTAAAAAAGAAAAAAAATGCAAAAATACACCCAACTGCTGAAGTTCAATAATTGGAGAGTAAGAAATTCCTCCTAGAATATCAGATAATATGTCAGATTTCTTTAAAACAAAACTCCATGTTATCTAATAAAAATAAGTCAGTAATAAATGTCCAGTCTCAGTTTTGATAGCAATTCTATATTGAAAATGTATTTCAACCCCCAAAAAAGTGCACAAGGCAAATTTATAAAAGGTAACGAACCCAACAGCTTCTTCAATCTTTACACAACAAAAAATAAATATATTTTTACCAAAGAAATGGGGGGATAGCCCATAGGCAGAGGAGTTTTTATGCATTCTTGCATGAAGTAAATGTTTCAAAGATATGAATTTGAATTGTTGATGCTTTCAAACTCACATCTTTGAAGACTTAAAGCAGTGAGGAAAGGACAAGGGAAAAAACCCCACAATATTTTAATGTAGCTGCATAAAATTCAATTTGCCAAGGCAAGCAAGCATGGCAAGTTAATAAAATACCATTCACATGTTCATTACCAGGCTGAAGGCAGCCAAGTTGATTTTTGTGCCTGACATTTTCTTGACAATTTTGCAATGCTTCGGTAAGGCAATTACTAGGAGATGAAGGCTTCTGCCCATTGTTAATATTCCTCTTCAGATCCAGCAAGACACTGGTTGACTAAGAGCATTTCAAGGAAAAATGTGCTGGGATTCATTGCAAAGATAAAGTGAAGGCAATATGATTATTCATGAGCAAAAGGCGCTGGAGGGATGACCACTCTGCATTTAGCAGCAGAAAACCTCTTCCCTCCTTCTTCTCTGTTTAGCTAATGACACTTTGTATTCAAAACTTGGCACGAACCCAAACATTCAAATGCAAGAAAGGGAAACAAAAATAATTTTTTTCCAACTAAATGAAGCCTCTACTTTGAACACAGCAATATATAGCAGTTCATTTGTACGTGTACGGCTTTCCTGCTGTCAAGTAGTTAATTTCAGCATTTTCTCTCACAAACACCAGCTCTGAACCGTGGTGTGAACTCCAGAGCAGCAGTGGCTGGACAGTCCAGTGTAACACAGACCTACCGCACCCTAGGGACTTCCATACAGGTGACCATGGCTTTCTACTTGTTATCTCAAACAAATAAAAATGGGAATTCTCTTAGGGTTAAGTGGGAAATGTTCCCTCCAATAGCTATAGCAGAAATTTGTATTTCCCAGTCAGTTAAACCTTTGAAATGGCTGCCATGACAGCAGCTTATGCATTCATCATTGGTTGAATTGCACAGCAGAGCTATCTGCTCTGCTGCTATGGGATGCTGATCTGACAGTTGTTGGCTGGTTGCTGATTATCTGTTCTATTATTTAATCTTTTGTCAGTATTGAAGATAAGCACAACCAGTGACCATCTCAGATAGCCTTCTGTATTCATCTGGTATAGTGCACCCTACCAAATACCTCGGTCGTGCACACTTGGTGAATTCACATAATCATGGGATGCGATCTCTTGGGAGCCACCGCTTTTAGTTATCAAGAAAACACTCACATATTGAATTTCCTCCCAAATGGAGCATTTTTTGAACATGAAGGCATTTTTTACTAGACAGTAGAAAGGAGAACCAGACCAGAAGCAGGGCAGTGAGGTCATCAGAGAGCTGCTTTTCCCTTCAGAAGGCTTTTAAATGATTAAATACATCAGCAGCTGAAAATTATTCCACATCAGAAGCATCATTGTCAGAAAGATGGTAATTGCTTCCCTTCACCCGAATATACTCGATATATCTCCCTTCATCAGAATCTGACATACCACATGTACATAGCCTGCTTTCAAACAAAGATTCAATTTCCTCTAGTTTTTTCCCTTTAGTCTCAGGAAGGCAGCCGTAGATGAAAACCAGTCCCAAGCCAGCAAACCCTGCATAAAGGAAGAAGGCTCCTGCAATGTAAAACAACATGCACAGTCAGATACAGAAGTTTCCATCCCTTCTCTGCTCCAGAACACAAGGAGCAGCAGAAGCAGTGGGCTGCAGATATCAAAGGAGTGCATAAAAGCAGTGGTTGGAGCAGCATCATTAAAACAAGGAACTGTGAGGCCATGGGTGCAGAAGGCTGCTTATTTGCTCCATTGTGGAGCAAATTAACAAAAGTGATTTCATGTCAGGTGGAAGATAGTCCACATCTTTTTTGGACAAGTCATTCCACTGTTAAAATAAACAGAAATTAACTGGTTGCATGCCCAATGAAAAAAGCAGATTTGAAAGGCAAGAACTTTCTTAGTTTACCTTAACAGTGAAGGACACACTAAGTAAGAAACTTTAGCAAAAAAGAAATAGCCATGATTAAAATAATGCTTGTGACTTACACCTAGTTATTACTTAGAAGTCCTCCAAGAAGACAATTAGCAGTGAGATTGTTCTCCCTGCCACCCACATTACCTGGGAGGGGCAGAAAAGGTACCAAAGGACCAACAAACATTTACGTGCGACGTGCTTCTAGTCTGGTGACTCAAAGGAATGACAAATAGAGCTGAAAGGCTCTGTACTACTAATGATGTGAAGGTCACATCAACTCCCTAGCATCTTAATGGGATTTAAATTACTTGTACTGGAGTGGTGAGCAGTAATCTGACAAACTCTCCCCAGGCTCCACCAGCCAGGACTTAATCAGCAGCTGGGTGTTGGGCAGTAGCATCTTACACAGCCATGTCTGCAAGGACTATCTGATACTGGCCTTGGATGCCACCATAAACTGAAAAATTGAAGATGCTGTGCCCTGAAGTGGGAATCAGTGCATTTCACTAAATTAAATGTGGTTTATTTTGTTTTGTTTTTTTCCAGCTTTCTTGTTTTGATCAACTGTCTAGGTTCTCAGTTTAGGACAGAAAGAAATCTTTCTTATGAAAGCTGGACCAAACTCTATGATCCAGATAGGCTGTACCAGGTCTCTAGTTTTACTAAACCATGATGAGTTGAGAACACTGCCTTCTCAGCTGACATTTCATAACAAAATCAATTAATCAACCCGGAATCAGTGTAAAACCTAGGCACCACTGGTAGCACTGCATAGAGACACATTGTGTTTCTTACCATAGTATGTCAGATATTCTGCTGTATGCAGAAATGTCAGTGACACGAGCACATTGAAAACCCAATTGACTCCAGAGGAACATGCATTTCCTGTACTTCTAGCCCAAAGTGGGTAGATTTCAGAATTGACAGTCCAGGGCATAGGACCCATTCCTAAGAATTGAAAAAAAAAAATATCAATCTCAGTTTGATGGTCAGACTCTGAAGTAAATTTAATGTGTAGCCTCACTATTTGACATCTTAGCTTTATAATTTTTCAACTTGTATGCAAAAAAAAACCATGTTCTTACCAGGTGCAAAGAAAACCAAGTACAAAATAAGGCCCAGAAGTGCTGTCCAAGAGTATGGAGTGGGGCAGAAATTGTATGCCCAGAACAAATCTTCCTTTTTGAATACTGTTTCATTTGAACACCTGAAAAATAACATACAAACTTCATATAAAAGAATTTTCCGGTAAATGGGTAACATCTCAATATAAACATGACATGTAATGTCCTATAAAACGCTGGCAAATGTACAATTAAGATGAAAAAAATTCATCACTCTTACTTTATCCAGATCGCTGAGCCAAGTTCCACATTCACATATGTGCTTTTTCACAAGCCTGGCCTTAGGAGGAGTAAAGAGCAGCACATTCCTAAATTTAAGCACTTGCCTTGTATCTACAGATCTCCTTCAAATGAATAGTCTTTACTATGCAAGTGGTGATACCAAAGCCAAGAGACCATTCACATGACTAGCACGAAATGCAAAAAGAGCTGCAGCAGCAAGATTTGAGCTAATGATGCTTCATGCAGGAATTTAAGGTCAAATGGAAGTTAGTCCTTATATCACTGATGAACTAACTATATGCTGCACACCTTGGGTGTGATCAGTAATGCCTATGAAGTGTGCCAAGGTCAAGTAAAGCTATAAGGAAAAGAGACATACATACACTTTCTTTTCTATGCAGTGAAATAATTTAGAAGACTAAAGCATTTCTAATTATAAAGTAAAGCTAAGAATCAGACCAGAGGTTAACTGCCTGAGCTATTGAAAGAAAAATCATCACTATTCAAAGGATTATGGAAATTATGTATTCCTAAGAATAGGTATAAAATCAGGTATTTCCATATGACTGCCAGCAATGTATTTTAAAAGAATACTGGTGACTTTATTATTTGCTAGAACTATATTTTAAAGTAGCTTTTGTTTGAAGGGACGTAAGTGTATCTAGAGAAATTTTTCAGCTGCAACCACAGCAATTGCTACATTTGAAAAAATGTGCTTCTGGGAGAGAAGACACAGGCAGACACCACTCTTTCATACATGCACAATGTTATTTATGTGAAGAAATCACAAGAGAGTTGAATATCTGTCTGGCTAATATTTCCAGATCAGGTGAGTGCTTAAGTGAAGGATATGACTGTATTGACAGTAGAAGAACCAGAATGAAGATGCCTGCAACAGGTGATTGCTGGGCAACAATTGTTGAGATGGCAAAGGAACAGACACCCTGAAATGTACCAGAGGACCTGCTACCCTTGGGATGGACTTTCAAAAGCAAATTCCAACAAAACACTTCTCCTCTAACTTTTCTGTTAAGAATCAATCCCAGCCAATCCCAGGCTGAACAGGAATGTACTAAGCACTGGTGGCCAACCCACCACCACTCTTGGGGCACAAATCTTCCTTACCTTGGCATGCGTATACCAACAGGACAACATTTAAAGCAGTATATCACCATGACATCCAAAACCCAATTGTATGACAGCTGAGAGTTCAAAGGCACTTCAAACAGAGAGGTTATCACAACAAATCCTGGAAAAAATGCATCTGAAACAACAGCCAAACCATAATGGTGCCTTGCTGGCAGTGAGCCATAGGATCTGCAGTTACACTCTGCACCTGAGCTACCTCACCAAGTGGAGCCCATGCTCTTTGGTGAAATGCCAGCAAAGCAGCCAGTGCTGGTGAGCAGCTTCCCACCCTGCTGCCCTCACCGCTCAGGAAAATGGAAATTGTGTTTGAAAGATTAATTACTGCACAGTGGGTAACCCTGTTGCCATCCCCCAACTCGCCCCCCTGAAGCTGCCTGCTCTGCATCTCCGCTGCTGCAAGATGCCAGGATTGCTCAGCTTCACACCATTTTAACAACATCATGTTTGCTTCTTTCACTGTTACTCTAATTTCATTTGCAGGTGTTTAATAACGAATACAGGCTGATTAGCATTTTGAAACATCTTGATGCAGAGATTGGTTTCTCCATTCTGCCCAGCCAGATTGGCAGCTCCCCAGAGAGGAGCTCATGCTTTCTCTCAAACAGAGCTATAAACAAAGACATACTTGGTTCAATTATCTTGCATCCATCTCTAGCAGCATAAACCAACCTGATGATTTATACATGCACAACAGCCAGAAGGTCTGGATGTTTCTCTTCCCTCCCATCTTTCCCCAGTTGTGTCCTACTTTTGACAGAGAGGAATACAAATGATACAAGGGAAAAGCAGATGTCTATAAAGCCTCCTATGGCTGAGACCACTCATCTATTATTTGCTGTCTGCCCAGAACTGAGAGGAAATCCTGTTGCAAGGAAGCAGATTCAGTGCATCGAAATAAGAAAAATAGTACTTGAGACTGGATTTAACAGAAACCTTGCAGTAATAAACTGAGATTTCCTTATCCTTCAGTAGTAAACCAGCACAACCCAGAGAGTAAAACCAAAGATATCTGCATTTGTAGAAGTCTTGCAGTGCCGGCTACATAAAAAATAACATCCCTTCAATGTTAGGAATTTGTTCAAGCTCTGTTAATGTGCTAATTCTACTGCTATACTATTTGTACAAGACCTATAACTTTGCTGAAGAAGATGCTAATAATTACTGTATAATTTACTATCAAATTCTGAATTTTGTCCTGCATGGAGAGAACATCTAAGATGGAAAGCAGAGGAGCAGCTCTCCATCACTTCACATGCTGAAACACACTGAGGAAAATGCCAAGTAAACAGCTTACTAGTGAAATGATGCTGTCAGATACCAGTGCAGAATTGTTAAAAATACCAGTATGCTGGGTTACTGTCATATACTGTCATATACACAGTGAAGCCATACCACATCATTTCCTCTGAAATACCTGCCAAAGTGGAAATACGATAGTATTACATTGAAAATAATTAAGGTGGATTTCTTTTGTTATCTATTTTCCACAGATAATTTTAAGATGCACACCTGCTCTAATTAGTGATCACCTGACCTTCCAGCAATTGATGTGAACAATATGAATGCCTGGAAATAAAACAGAGCAGCAGCAGATTTCTAAATTACAAGCATTATATGCTTGGTATCATAATCACAGCATCCATCCTTTATTAGATGTGGTGTGTAGCTCAGATCTAAAGCTTTGCTCCCCAACCTCCTTAAATCACTTTCATATGGCACATAGAAGGTAAGAGAAGATGAGCTGGTGTGGATGGTCTAAAATGTTATTTTAGACAATGACAAGAGGATGAAACAGGATAGGATCATTTCCTCAATAATCAATCTAAATTTTCCTAATACTTGATTCAATTTGGTCAATTCTCAAGTGCAACTCTGAAAACCATGGCAGAGAAAAAGACTGGGCAGGACACAGCAGAGGCAGCTGAGCACAGTTGCACTGATTTTTTCCTCAATTTTCCATTATTCTTTGCTTTGTTGTAGAGGGTAAAAACTGTAAAGGATATGGCTTTTGTGGAATTAAGTATTTCATTCTGAACAGTTCATATATTTGCAATATGAAAGCTGCTGTCTTCTCATTGTCTTTAAGTCCTTCAGAAGCATCTTAAATGGATTTATATCAAAAGTCTTAAGACATCAAAATTGAAATCAAATCAGGCTAGGGAAATAAATGACTTCTAAAGCAAACTGTTAATATAATCTTTCACCTTCCTTAAACATTTGTTAGAACAGGCACGTTTCAAAATTACACCTTCAGCTCTGAGATAAACTTTAACATCAGGTACTGGATGTCTATGGATTTTCCATAAAATATATGGAAATATTTTAAACCTTACTCAGTTTCACTAATTCCCCATTTCTTTGTTCTAACAAGAGTAAAACCACTGAAGAACTGCTCTTCTGACAGACTTGTGTGCCTGGGTTATCAGGATGATGATGATCTGTAATTTACCAGCTTAGTCTCTGGTGTTACACAAGTATATCAGATTTTTTTGAAATTTTCTTTAAAGAGATTTTTAAAGTCTTATCTGCCGAGTGCTAATTTTTATATTATGCCAGTCCAGCTGAACAATACAAGTTTATACCAAGCTTACCAACTCATTGCTTCACCTTAAGCCTGGTCACGGAAGGGGCAGAGGATCATACATTCATAACTTAAAGCAGCAGCTGTTTGGATTGAGAAAGGTTTTTGTGGAAACTTGGGATGCTTGGGAACAGCTAAGATTATTGGTCCACAAGCAATTAATCACCCTGTGGAAGAATCTCGACCTTAACATGTGGCTTAGTTCTCAAAACTAAGCCCCTTCTCTTCAAGTCCCTCTTCTTCTGCTAAAATTATTTAGCAGAATATTTGTCTGAACAAACTCCTAAACATCTTTACATTACTTAAAGGACAAAGTTTAGAAAGGTACCAGATTAACTGTGTAATAATTTAGTGGTAGTCAGACATGTGATTAAGGAGAACTCTGGAAACCAACCCTATCCTGTCCATCAAGTGGTCACTCTAATCCACAAGAGTTATGTTAGCACAGCCCACAGAAACCAGTAAAACCATAAGGTATAGTTTCATTAAAAAATCAGTATATTTGATTTTAAAGAAAAAATTCTGCTCCTTTCAGTGCTTAATTTTTATACATACATATGGTAAGATGCTATTTGAAGTATTGAGCAAAGCAGAATTATTTTCTGGAGGCAAACAGATCAATTTCACCCCAAGTAATGTCTGAATCAACACTTCCTAGGCTGCCTAACAATTCCCTCACTATTGGTTTCTCTGCCTCAGAGAAGATGCACAGTAACTCCATGCTCCTCTAAAGAACTTTGCATCCACTGCTTTGACTTTGTAGTTTACACAGAGAAATAATTCATCCATTAAATAAGATGTTGCTAAAAATATGCAGATGAAGCTTCTTATGACAGATGTCAGCAATTTAAGGAAAAAAACAGCAGAAAAGAACAAACAGATGGAGGATGCAGCCTTGAAAAAATGTACCCATAAAATTTCATGGTATTCAACTAGATATTGCTTAACCTTCATTACATAAAAAACACCACCAGCAGCATTTTAGGACACTCATTGAAGCCTTTTGCTATAATTGGCAAAGACTTCTTACAATATTAGCATGCACTTCAAGAACTTGGAAAAATAGTTTAGTTCACAGCAAGAAAGCAAACTGCACCTCAGCAGATTGCTGATGCATTTGCACATGACTGAAAAAGTCTTTATCATGCTGAGGCCCCCTGCTATAGGATCTATCCATTATACCTATAGAGCTGTGGGTAACATCCTGCACAAAGAACAGAAATTAGGGCACTTTAATGGATAGCAGTTATAGCAGTTGCTGCTGTCCAAAATATTTTTAAAAATCTTAAACTAAAGTGACAAAGCCAGTTCCTTTCTCTATTCAATGTTTTCCCTATCAAGTAAGTTTAGTGGCAGCCAGTAGGGCTAGAACAAAACCAACAGGAAAATTATTCTCCTCAAGCTGACTGACTGGCACTTTGTACTCTGCATCTGGTAAATGGAAAGCATATGGATCACTACTTCCATGTGATGGAAAAATTTCTACACTGAAAGGGTTTTCAGGCACTGGAACAGGCTGCCTAGGGAAGTAGTTGAGTTACCATCCCTGCAGGTACTTAAAAGAGATGTAGATGTGGTGCCTGGGGACATGGTTTAGCAGTGGGCTGGGCACTGCTGGGTTAATGGTTAGACTTGATATTAAAGGCTTTTTCCAACCTTAATGATTCTATTACTCTCTTTCATGTCAGAACAAACATTTGTATGAGACTTAGTGTCTTAGCATGCTGTTCTAATTTACCCCTGTCCCCTGACTCCTGATGGCAGATGTATATATATATATTTTAATGTTAATTTTTATTTAGCTAAAAATCTTTAGGGAGTTTTAATTCTAACACTTACATTTTCTCAAACAGAAATTTCATCTTTGCAACTTCATCTGAGTTCCCCCAGCAGACTGCTGGAGCTGCTATTCAATCTGAACAGGCTGAGCAATAGACTACTGAACAACCAAAAACAGGAGCAATTTCTCCCCACAACAAATAGTTCTCAACATTAATCACATCAAAGGAATTCTTAACTGTTTTTCATTGTGTATGTTTCAGTATTTTTGTTACCGTGTACTAGTGGATTCTGAAGGGTGGACAACAGTTGCTGCATGTCTGGCCAAAGGAAGAAGCTGTCTAGGAGAACCAGTTAGTCCATGTGTTAGCTATGGGTCTGAGCAAGATAACAGTTAGGTAACTCTGATCTCCCATTAAATGATGCTCAATTTCGGATTTTTTTCTGAACTGAAGGTTTTCCTTCATATTGCTGTATCCTATTCCTCTTAAAGTTCAGCCTACTACTCCACTTGACTTCTTTCAAGCTTCTAGGCCACATCCAGGCCACTGGCTACAATTTCCCACTCTCCTGTCACACCACAAGTGTTTCAAACCTTCATTTTTCATTATATTTATCAGGAGGGGAGAGAGACAAGTCTCTGCTACTACTATAACACTGTCTGACAAGCTTCTCTCATCTTACATGTTCTCCTTACCTTGAGAAATGGACTCAAACCAAGAAAAGGCAAAATTATGTTTAGTGTAACCTATGTTTAATTTAACCAAGTGTTAAAGCCCAACCATCAGAGATTTCACAATGGCTGGCAGAACTTATTAGGTACACATGGATACCAGTCCCTCCACCATGCTTAAAAACTGGGAGCAGCAATAAGAAATACCTGCTTTTCATTATAGGACATACAATTACCTTAATGACACTACACATAGAGTGACTTTTTCCTACTCTTCCAGAGTATCAGATGGTAGAATCATAGAATCATAGAACTGGCTGGGTTGGAAGGGACCTCAGAGATCATCAAGTCCAACCCTTGAACCACCGTTGCAGTTGCTAGACCATGGCACTGAGTGCCACATCCAGTCTCTTTTTAAATATCTCCAGCGACGGAGAATCCACTACTTCCCAGGGCAGCCCATTCCAATGCTTGATCACTCTCTCCGTAAAGAAATTCTTTATGTGAAAGTGTCACTTAGTAAAAGTGTCAGGAAACATTTGAGGTCTCTGTGCTCTACCGAGTGTTCTGTCTTAGTCTTAATTCAGAACCTGACTAGACACATGTTTCAGCCCAGTGCAAAATAAAATTAATCAGCAGTAATTAAATGTACGATTTTATTATCACGACCACATCATAAATAATTCAAGTATTATATTAATAACACATAAACTTGTGAGAGGTCATACAACTATGAAAAACAATCATCTGTTCACTTAACAAACAACGAACAGTCATACCTACAGAATTTTAATGGGCAGAATTAAAATTAAAACCTGATCAAAAGGAAAAATTTTTATTAGTTTTGAGCATTCTTAGCTGAATATCCGTGCCCTTCACGCATTTCTACCTATGATCATTTTAACCTCTTTAATCATTAGACAATAAGTAATTTTCAAGTATTTTGTGTTTCCTTTTAACACTGAATTCTTTCAGGTACAAAATCAGCTGTCCAGCTGAGGGAAGAAAAGAAACAATATGGCTTTCTTCTCTAATTCTTTGTGCATAGCTGTGAAATTGCTCTAATTCTCAAGAAATTAAGCAAGAGACAAAATGACAGGAGCAGAAATATCACTGGAACTAGACATCATGAAAGGCTACAGCAAGGGAACAATTAAAGGAGAAGCAAACCCACATCTGCTAAATGTTTTCATGAGAAGTCACAAGAATATATTTTTGCCCAGCAGGTAACAGCAGGTAATATGAGATTTCTGCCCTGTTTCCCTCTCTCTAGGATGTATTCCAGTGGATTACAGACAACTTACATGTGTACTTTAAAGATCAACCCCTTCAGTAATGTTTTCTGCTTTTTAACTTGTAGAATCCAAACTCTGATCTACAAAAAACCAAACCAAAAAACAAGCCACCCTGAAATAACATACTATTACAGAGGCACTACACTCTCTGACAGCAATTTTTGACATATTCCCAGCATGTTATCAACCTTGAACTTGTCCTTTTTATTGACAGGCATATCCTCTTTCTAAAGTTTGTGCCTACAAGAGGTTGTGCCTGGTCCACTGAAATTTCACCTCTCACCAAAAAACTTTGTTTCTTCATGTCCTTGAACAACTTCCCTAAACCTGATTTTTTTACCTCTTTTGTTCATCTTTTACGATAGACTTTCCTGTTTCTTGTAGCTTCCAAATTACTGATGGGCATGAGAACTCCGACCAGTTTATAGACACAAAAGTGGGCTCTAATAGTGTCATCAGCAAGTCATGAAGCCTCCAACATTCCAATGCTGTATTTAAAATGTCTAAGCCAATCCTCACAAAACCCAAGATCCATTAAGAGACAGAGAAACAGTTCGGTCTTCAATCTCATTCTGAAAAATTTTCATCAGCTAAGTGCTGTACTTTGGACTAGTTCTTTCTTTCAAGTATTACCTGACTCTTGAAGAACTTCACCAAGCTGCAGATCATCAAAGAATGTTTAGAAATTTTGGGTAAATACAGCAGAGGTGATCCTGTCCAATATTTTGAAGCCTTTGCCATGATCAATAGATATTTTAGTAGTACAATAGAATCAAGAAATATAAGATAAACACCATATTCTAGCAGATGAAGTGGACAAAATGCCATGATGTGATAGAGGGCAAGACTCAGTACCATAGCACCTAAAGCATCATGTATTTATGTGCAGGTGAAGATGTAATGTGTGTGATGGGGCTGTGGATCACTGATGTGACTTGTGTGGACAGCTGTTGGTGGGACAAGACAATTATTGCTACCACCACCTTGATGCTTGCTGCAAAGTGTCCCTTCATTCCTGTTCACAGCAATCAAACATGAATGGAAAAGAAACACCTTATGCCACAGCATATCCTCAGGCACATGGCAAGCCCTCACAAGAAATGGTGTCTGGGATTATTTTATTGCTTGTGAAACAGATGCCATTTCACAAATTTTAAACAACCCAAGTGCACAACAAGCAGCAGCAAGGAAGCACAGAGGCATTCTGGGGACAGAATTAGCTACAATTTCCATCCTGGCAGCCGTCAGGGTTGAGAAAGACTTGTGGACTCCCTGTGACCCCAGAAAGGGCTTTACAGTTTGTTTAGTGGTTTTCCTGTGGTTCTACAGCAATGGTTCACTTTCCAAACACCCAGCTTCAGCAATGAGAACATACACACACCTGTGCCTTCACACCTTCACTGACCGTTCCCCTTATTTCTCTGAAACTCTTATTTCTCTGAAAATTCTTCTTGTGAAGAATTTCCCCATTTCCTCTGGCAGACAAACCTTTGGGAAATCTCAGTGACAACTGCTAACTGGAAAGTGGCTTCCAATCACACCAAGGGGCTCCCAGAGATAACCTGTGCCACATGATACTTTCCACTGAAATCCAGACAGGTTTTGTCACTCTGTTACACACAGGTGCCTACAGGCAGGCACTCTGGGAATTTGATTGTGGAAGTTCTGGGTTACCCCTGCTCTGACACATTTGAGAGCATAAGGACAGAGCACCACACTCCAACCAAATTATTGAAAGAACTGGGGTAACTGAATTGGAGAATTTCTAACTTCTGTTTCTAGATCTAAAAGTATTTAGTCTTTCTGACTGTATTGCCTTGCAGCATTTAATTTAATAATTAAATTACTGAAACAAATTGGACAGAAGATTATGTAAAATGTATCATTTTAGAATTTCATGCAAATTTACTATAAAATAAATGGCTACCTATTTAATCACGTTTTTTTTCCCACCTAATTTTACATTTGATTTACTTAATAATTAGCATTTCTACAGTTCTTTTGGTTACAACAGAAACACCAACTAGCTGCCTATTCACAGTGTAAGTATCAGTTCTCCCAGGAGACACCTTGTTCCTACAGTGTATTAAGATAGCTCACCTCAATGAATACTGGTGGAAAGGGCTAAATGTAGGGGTCAATAATAACAGGTATAATATTTTAGTATGAGAGTATTATTAACAGAACAGCATGCAAGAATTGCTGGCATGATGTAACCAATTCTTTTCCACAAAACTCAGGCAAAGGCTGCACAAATAATGTACAATAAGAAACAGTACCTTTTATTCCATCAGGGAAGAAACTACAAGACAGCTCAAGGTAAAAATTTTAGACATTTGAAGTTTAGTAAAATGAAGTCTATCTAGACTTATTCTTACTTAGAAGTAACTTTTATTAACATGTGTGCTGTGCACTGTGTCTCAGTAGTATTACCAAAGGAATGTCATTAGCATCTCAAAAGCATCACTCAAGTTATAGTTGCCAAAAGAAAGCCCAAGCCCATGGTCAAAAAAGACCAAAGACAAAGAAAGCAAGGTTTTTGTTGCAACTCAGTATGAAGGTTAACTTATCAAAAATAATCACTAGAGGTTCAACCTCCAAATGGAATAGATTCTATTTCAGTGTTACAATCTTGTTTTTCTGAATGCTTCCAAATACTACAGAAAACAATGAAGAAACAGAAAAAAAATTATTGAGTTTAATTATCCCAAAATGTTAGATGTACAAAGCCACTGTAGAAAATAATCTGTGGAGATTATAAAGGTAGTTCATTTGTTTCTTATGCTATGCAGCAGTGCCTTATTCCAGGGACTGCCAAACCAGCACTGTGCAGAAATTATTTTTCCTAAAATCACTATCACATATTTCCATGGCAAGCGAAGAGAGAAAAAAGTATTTATCATTCTGAAATTTCCACTGAAATCAAAACAAAAATCTGTGTCTGTCTGTGTGTGAAAATGATTTTCTGAATTTGGATCTGAGACAGAAATATGTAAGGACAGGGATTTTATAATATAGCTCACATGAATTAGCATACAGCTAGCACTTCCCTGTCCTGTTTAAGTTCTTGTTACTGACATAAATATGAAGTTTGTATTTTAATAGTTCTAAAAATAACCTTTTAGCCAACTTCACCTTTCATTTGAAGTACTGAGTTAATTTCAATTACTGTAACAGCAACTGAGATACAAACACTACATTTTAACTTACTGATAACTATCTTTCTGCCATTACAACTGAAATCTATCCAGACTGAAAATTTGCGATCTTGTGTTCCTCATTTAAAAGAGTGGTGGAAGGGTATTTTTAAAAACCATCTTCTCCCTGATTCCAGTAGGTGGCAATAGCTCTGCCCTGAACAGCTCCGAGGGAGCAGGGGAGTGAAGCGCCGCATCCCTGCCCACACACCCTGTCCTGGGGGGGCTCTGAATTAATCACCCAACAGAGCTCCTCAAAGAATGATTCCTCCACTCTCTGCCTTAAAATTCACTGCAAATCATTACTATTATAACAGAAAACGGAGCCCCAAGGAGTTTTTAATAATACTCTAAGACCACTTATGACAAGATGATTATTTCATGCCTGATTTGTGAGAGTGAGCACTCAGCACAGAGTATCTCTCTCTCTCTCTCTCTCCTCGATTTCTGCATGCAGGTGCAATACCTAAGGAATTTTATAAAATACATAAATGTAAGCAGTTACACGTTCTCTATTTTTGACATTTATAAACATTGGGTACCACTGTCAGTGAAACTTAAAATTTGAGATCTGGCAGTAGAAGAATTCAATAGAAATCAAAGTAATCATCTGTTTTCCATGTTCTCTGGCAACTAAAAGAACTTCACATAAATAAATGCTTTTTAACAATAGTTATTTTGCCAATAAAGTATGCTAAATGGGAACATACATCATCTAAATCACAGGTCTGAAGAACTAAATAATCACACAGAGCCTCAAACTCATCTCTCATTATCATATATGCAAAGCTAATGTGACAGCTGTGGAAAACTACAGGAAAAGAAATACATACAGCCCACAATCATGACAAAATGCCCTAAGTGCTGCTGTTCAGAAGTATGACCTGCCAACAAACAGACTGCCCATTTCCTAGTCTGTACTAACCAACAAGATGTATTAGAACAAGGCCATGACTTTAAAGAACATGAATCAATAATTCTAGCTCATCTTGTGTCAGTGAGGGATTTATATTACTACCTCCATTCTCAAGGAAATGAACAACACATGCAGATAGCAGATTCCATAATTTTTATGAATTAAACTCATCAAACATACTCAATTATTCAACAGCCCTAATGTAGAAATGTCTTAATTTTTTGCCTCAAAAAGAAAAAAAATACTCTGAAAATGTCATCCTTTTAAGAAAGAAAGAGAACATAATTTCACTGTATCAGATAGTGTGATTACTTATTAGTAATAAAGGTGTGTAAGATTTGGATTAGAGATTATGGAAATGGTACAAACTGCTGTATGGAGGATTGGGTTCAACCTTGATGAATGTTCTTTACCAATAAAAATCCCCACCCACACGAATCTTTCAGAAATATTTTCTGCCTGCAAAATAGAGAAAATTTTAATTTAGTAAATTAATAGATGTAAAAACCTAAAGCAATCTGCTGAGTTTCCCATTGAAGATTTTATTTAAATCTGCACTTCAGAGTCAATATCTGAACAAATGAAAAAAGCAACTATTGGAAATATTCCTCTCTTAGAAGAAAAATCCCCAAGCTCCCAAGTATGAGTCAGTTCCTTCAGCAATGGCTCCAAGGCAGCAGGGGAAAACCCCAGCTTTCTTCCAGCAGTAGCTCCCTGCACCCTCATGCTCTCCAAGTGATGCATCCTCCTCTGTTCTACACTCTGATTTCTTTGGCCAAGGAAAGTGCCATGGCCACGCTCTGTTCCTGCTGTGACATCAGCCCAGGAGAAGCCCCCTGGTCAGGATGGATGTCTGTCAATCTATGCCTAAAAAAGATGAGCAGCTGAAGAACTAATTAGCAGCAGGCTCCTATGGGCAATAAAAGATTCTCTTCTCCAGTGTACATTTCATAAGAGGGAGAGAGGAAAGCTACAGGAATAATCCACATAGTTTAAGCATGCTAGCAAGAAGACTGCTAATTATCTTATATATGTTGGCATTTTTTCCCCTTGCTTTCCTATCTATCTGCTTTGTCACCTGCCAGCAAACATACTTTTAGAACAGGAAACAAGATTTATTCTAGGCCCATGTCACCTGACAACAGAATTACTGAAATGAGCAGAAATTGTACTTTTCCAACAGAATGTAAATTTGAATTTTAAATACCACAGCATCTTCTTCCTTGGACCCCTTTTAAGTGGTGAGTAGCACAAAATTGAAGAGTTTCCATTTGAATGAATGTAGCACAATTTTTCCTGACACAAACCAGCATTCACATTCAGTTCTACCCAGCTCTGGAATGTTTTTGCTCAAGGGCCACTTTTGCTTTTATATTCCAGTTACCTCAGTGCTATAGTAACTGAAGTAGTTGTTACAACAACTAAACCAAACCGATGTCAGAATCTGTCTTCATCATTCTCTACCAGAACACCTTTTAAATATTAACTTAGAGGAAGATCACAAAACACTGTTCAGCAGCAAAGTGCAAACAAGCTGGTCAAGAAAATAGAAATGATGCTTCAAACTAACCAGGCCTGCTTTAAAATCCTATTTTGTGCTGGGTGTTTCCAACAAGTCAGTTTTGTCTTAATCATAGAAACAAAATGTTTCCAGAGTCAGAATACATTCACTTCATAACAGGCCTGAGTAGGAGTATATTTTGTCCTTCCTTTCAAGAATCTAAAAATTTCCATTAGTTGAGTAGATATAATGAGTTAAAGCTATTAACAGTAATTCCTAAGTAACTACCCTAAAGGAATGTAAATAGTTTCAGTGTAGAGTATCATGTTGGGCTGTTCATTATTTTAGACCTAAAATGCAGATACAATGTACAAAGGACCTTAATTGGTCAGGCACAAGATTCAGTCAAAAATAAAATAATACAAAAAGAAGTTTTCTTCCCCTTGAAAACAACTATGAAGAGACTGTATCTTCTGTTAACGCTACAACAAAATTTCATGCTCAATTTAAATTTTTTAAAAAGTGCATGTATAGATTTTAACATATTTTTAAATGCTTAAAGAGATCTAATCAGGCCCACCAAGAAATATTTTCTTCTTAGAAGAACTTAAAGACCTGATGCCTCAGAGATCTGAGCAGGAAGGGTAGCTGAAAGAATCAAACGTTAAAATTGGACTTACTTTGCTGTCTACTCCTACAGGCTTCATCTATAAGGACACAATATATTGCATTGCCTTACTCTTCTATTCTTCCTATTTGCTCTTACTAATTAGCAGAGATAGCATTAAAACATGCATACAATATCTCTTAAGTTCCTCTTCTACCTCCCCAGCTCTCCACAATCACACTGTAAGTGCTACCATTGTGATTACACTTTCCAGTATGCCCCTCCCAGAAGAGACTTGTGCCTCAGATTTTAGGCTGACAAAGAATGTAAGCAGTCTGCTTTCTGTAATTTCTGCTTTCACATTCCTCACTAAGATATATTAGATATCATCATGCTGCAGTACATGCTCCCAGTCCAACAGGACAAATAGCACTGCATACGGCCACTTGGCTGCTCTGTTTCCATACTTATTGGCAACAGTGAAGACAATCGGAATGGAATGCCATTAGAAACCACCCACAAATTAGTTTTATTTCCTAACTGATTCCAGAGAGGAAAGGGGGGGATTCTGCCTTCTGGTTCCTACTGAAGTGATGACTATTTCTACTGAGTGAATATTTAGCATATTGTCCAGAAAGGAATTTCTCTAAGAGTGGTGGTTGTAGCTCTTCTGAGTGCTGCTGATGCACACATTGATGCAAACCTCCTGTAGATCTTGCTACTTTCCTGAATCATTTACTCCATCTACTACCTTTCTGCTTTGCAGATGTAAGAACCATAATCCACGTATAATCTTCAGCTACTGATCTGAAGATTTGCTAAAAGAAATACTGGCTCCTCCTCTAATTGCTGCTGAATTAAGCAGCACTTTCTAATGCAGGCCCATGAAGAAAGATTCCAAACCATCGTTTCAGCAATAAAATCTTATACCAATACCTCCTGCACACCAAAACAAGCAATGTGTACCTGTGAACAGAGGAGTACTTCATTCCTGGAAGGCTGCCCTGGTGCAAGCTTTTCTGTGGTAACAGGAAGGCTGCCCTGGTGCAAGCTTTTCTGTGGTAACAGGAAAGGTCTGCATGCCCATTCCCCATGATGTACTGAAGATGGATTCTCAGTCTTTAAATGTGTGAATACACACACACAGTTCTGGCATTAGCAAAGTCATCACAGCAACCTTTACAAATGTACTTGTCACATTGCAAAAGAATCTTTTTATAGGACAGCAAAACAAGTGTAATGACCTTATTTATGTCTGTCTTTATTTACAAGCTGTGAAAGGAACCTGACATTCCTCAAAAAATCTAGTGTTGCTACAAAGAAAAAGTATTATAATAATTTTAGCCGTCTCATTTGCTATGCATTAGACATCAAGCAGCACTGCATGAATGTCAAACTCCCCAGAACACTGTGACAGACACTGGCATCTCTCCTGTTGGACATGAACCAGGCTGTTGTCTCAGAATCCAGCTAATGAACTCCCATTATTTATTTTTTAGGCACTGGAATCTAGTTAGTTTCCAGGCAGGAATGCCAAGGTCATTGGGCACATTCCTGAAATGGAAATTCTAAAGCTGGAAACCAGGGTTGGAGTGACTGCCTAGCCTGCTTCCTCACGTTGCCCCAGTATTTAAATCCACTTTTCCCCAAAACAGGTTTCCAAGGTACAGTTAAACTCCTGAGCAAAATGAGAGACATAAGCAACAGGCATGCACAGGCAGTGACACATAACACAATTATTAAGGATCTGCAAACATGCCATTAATTTTACACAGAAGGAAGGAGCTCAGGAGAGCACTGGCCAGAGGAAAATGAAGAGCTTCCCAAATGCAGAGCACTTGCATTCACTTTTGCACTGAATGCCCTTAGAGAGAAGAATACTTCTTTATATTGACAAAAGCAGGGCTCTCCATGAAGCATAAAACTCCTGAGGTGTTGCTGTAATGAAGTTAATAAAAATGGCTGAAGAAAACAAATCATTCAGCTACTCTCCCTTTACAGATTTCTGCTCCCAAATGTCCCCCTTTGGGGCCTTTGGAGACCTGTTAGCTAATTTTATGGACAGGATGGCTTCTAGGCTTGTCTCTGATCTGCAGATGATGTTATTATTTCTTCATAATTGTTTACTGTACAAAGTCAACATCTTTCTCTCCAGAGGGAGGCTGCTCAGAATCACTCATGAGAGCCTTTTAGCTTCCAGCTGTGGGCCTGCTGGTCTTGACAACACTCCTGTCACGGGTAATGTCATGTCAAGGCATTATTAGTAGCTCCTTTCATTGACTTTAAGAATATTATTAGAATTTAAAGTTACTTCTACTTCTAGAGGACTTTTGGCTGGCCTTTAGGGTTATTGTAATTACACAAACAGAAGTTTCAAGGTTTCTGTGAATACTTTGATAGTAATTGCAGTTGTGGGGAAAAACTAGATTTTTGGTTGTGCTCTGAGAGCACAGAACTGAAAGCAGTCACCTCCATATGCAGTCCTGGCTGAGCGATGGACTTTGTCCATGACTTCTGCTGTGCCACCTGAGATTCATATTGGAAAATTCCCATTGCAACCCTAGCTGTAAGAGTGAGATAATGCTTTATAACACCTTCATGGAGATTTTATAATTTAATGTTCATGAAGGGAACAGAACTGCCAGGCTTTCTGTGCTACTGCTGAGTGCAAAACTTCCCTAAGACTTGGAGAACTGATTCCTGACACAGAACCCTCAGACCATACCAGAAGACAAGACACAGCTCTTCTTTTATCACAAAGTGGGTTATTTTAGAATATTCTTGCTCACTGTCTTGAAACCATCCTTGATATGTTCCTGGGTCGGTGACAAGATTTGCATGAGGACAGTTGTTTTGTTTACTGATTCAGTAACAGCAAGGGCAGCAAAGTACCTGACTGTGCTGGTGCCCTGGGCAAGACACTGCCCTCAGTGTTCTTGCAGTACCAGTCAGGCTTATGTAACTGATAGAATAATAAAGAATAAATCTCTACTCTTAGAGGTATGGTCTTACAAGTGCACCCACTGAACATTACCTATGCTGTTTCAAGGCCTGACTGGGACTTGGTCAGATTTATTCATATGTGGTCTCCCTCCCCCAGGACCATTGCTGGTCACTGACCTCCCTATCTTCAAAACAGGCAGAATGCTATACTACTCATGAAAAACATTTGGAAGCTCTAGTTGTCTCCCTAGGTTTCTATGACAACCACAGCAACATAAACAGCCTTTCTGGCAGCCACAGGAGACTGAAATCTCTGTTCTCTTCCCTCCCCTCCCTAGAAGTTCTCAACATAGAACATACTGTAACCAAATAAAAATTATTAACAATAAATATATTTGATGCCTAGTACACCCAGCTGGCATCAGGGAAACTTCTTGCAAATAAAAATATATTACAGTATTTTACAGTATCTGTCAAAATGTTGCCTGTTAGGTCAGTGTTATTGAAGTACCTTGGGACCAACTGTAAAGAACGTTGCAAAACTATAAATGCATAAACAAGATGGGTTTCTATGTCAGCTTGTGCAGCTGCCAGGAGTTTTTTTAAAATATGAAAAAGCCTTCTCTGTTGGTGCCTCTCAGTACCTCTCACCTTGCTGGTAGGTTACACATCAGGGATAGATAAGCCCTGGAGCAAATATCAAGACAAATGGGGTTAAGACAGCTGCAGAGCTATGTGACTGCAGGAACCTCTCCATGGGGCAGGTCCCAGATTTCCAGCAGGAAAATAATAAAGAAAATGTGACTGCAGCAGCAGTGAGGTGTTCTGATGGCACTGTCAATCCAAACCAAGCAGAAGTCCTTTCTCTGAACCTCCTGTATCAGGCAAGGTAGTCAGAGCTGCTGCTTCTGGTAACACTCAGGCAAAACGGGGTCTAATGAATCCCAAAGAAATAGCTCAGGTCTTTCTTCCCTCCTGAGCAAACTTCATATCAAAATAAATGTGCCATATGAGGCCAGAGTGACTCTGGAGGTTTTAAACCATTTAAGCCCATTCAGCCAATACTGGATGGCATGAAGCCAGCAGAATAAACAGGAATCACAAAGTGCCCGCATGAGATAATTATGATTATCAGCTGTCCACAGATAGCAAAATCATCTTTCAAACAATTAAACCAGCTTCCGATTGTAAAATTACCATAGAAAAGGTGGCATGAAAGTCAAGAAAAAAATTAATAGAAAATGCTAAGTCTCCACATGAACCTTTGCATATTTCCTAAGTATGTTTATGAGTTTATGATGTTATGGCATAGATGAATTAAGGTGAGGTGATTTATCAGCAGTAATTACATGTTAATTTCCTTGTGGTACAGAACAACTCTAAACTCTAATCCAAGACCTAATCATTATTGAAGTATTGATAAACTCTTACAGGACATTGTTCCAACTTCCTTAAGAACAACAAATACTTAAGAAAAGCTGAAGACTGCTGTAACTTCACAGGGAACCTTTACGCTGCCAAAGAAAAAGAAGTGTGATATATTCTGCAGTTGCACTGGCACTTTTCTATGAATGCACACTTCTTTTACACCACAAATGCAACGTATGGGATGATGATTCTTTAAGCACAGAACATAGAAATCTGTGTCCACAAACCATGCTTTTGACAACTGAAACTTTTTAGATTTTTAGATTTTTATATTATAAAATTAAGCAACGTGGTTTCTTTAGTAAGGCAATAATAAAAGTGTCATCTAATTCAAGTATTTAATAACTCAGAGGGCTTCGGGTGTATATCTAGGGAATATGCTCCACAAATGAGTGAAGACATGAGGAAAAATTTTCCTAATTGCTGGTGTACTTTTGCCACATTTTCTAAGTGGCTGACTATATTGCACACACCAGGGTCAAGTCTTCTATTTAGAACAGTTGTTAGAATCTAATCGTCCATTTTTTACAATGTCAATTTATTTTTTTTTCTTCCAGAACATCCTAAGAGTAACACGTTATATAAAAGCAAAAATCTTCTCACTAGCATATAATATGTGGTCAGTTGAGTATAAAACCAGAAAATCTTGAAAAGTGACATACCTGCCCCATGCAGCTTTCATTGTAGAATCTTTATCAACAGGAATACATGAGGACTCAACAACATTTGATTCATTCAATTTGTAGCAGAGACCACAGTCTGGATCTAACATACACCCATTACAGTAACTGAAAGAGAATGAAACAAATACTTAAGCAACACTACATTCATTGGTACACATCAGAAGCATCTCCTAATCAATCTTGGGATGCACACAGTCAAACTGTCAGTGCTGGAGACAAGATAATAAACACTGATAAAAATCTAACACAGATTGCTTTTCCCTTCTGTACAGCCAGTTGGTGGCCCAGTTGCAAAACTCCCAGTCACACCTAGTTAGGCTGTGTAAGAAGTCACTCATGGAATAATTTTTATTAAAGAAGGACAGATTGGGGTTGAAAAGGAAGAATCAAAAGTCATACCTGATCACCAAACTCATATTTGGATACAGGAGTCAGTCTGAGACCACAATACCACGTGTCTCCATTGCACACAATGGATGGAGCCAATACATTAATGGAGCCAATTCACAAACTGGCACCTAGCACCCAAAAACATCCCACCAGCCCTTCACTTGTCACTGCAGAATGTGCAGTGCTGTGGCAGATCATTCCTATTCATCACACTTGCCAGCTATTCCAAAATCACATGCTCAAGACCATTGCTACTGTGGTGAAACTACCTAGGTAGTTTATGTTCCCCAGAAGCCATCTCAAATTCAGAGATAAATTTTCATCATTGAAGGCCCTGATATATTCTAAGGGATAACTTCGGGAGTTAAAAATAGGAGAATGAAAAACTGCAAAATATGGTGTAAGTCTGGAAATATAAAAATAAACTGTGAAATATAAAATCTGGAAATGTGTAATTAAAGTGACCAAAATAGATTTGTATATCCCTGTAATAATAAAACCAAGGAACTAATCCTTTCTGAGGGTGTATCTCTATCATAACAATGACTTAGTGAATGAAGAAATAATCTGCTTAAGCTACTGTACCATTATGAGGAAAAGTGAAGGTAACTGTATAACAAACTCCCAAGAAACTAATTCAGAAAAGCAGATTATATGGATGTAAAAAGTCTGAAAGTACATGCTTAAAATCCAGACTTCTGGATTTTTCTCACTATGATGTTTCTCAAAGCGTTACAATAATGTCACTTCTTATGTTAGTTAGCCAAAAACAGGGCTAGGAAAGTGTTTAAAACAATGTATTCATTTCCATTTTACAATTTCTCCCAAGTTTCAGAAATTTGTGCCCTTTTTTATTGTGTGCTTTCTAAATTATCAAATTGCCACAGAATATCCATGTTGCCTACTTTTTAGAAAATAGATCTATTTTTAAGTACACTTTCCTCTTTCTTAGCTGATAGGTCAAATTCAGGTTTGAATAGCTTTTTTCATTTTTATTTTTTGTATTAGGAAAGCTGCATTAAATCAGATATAAACTGCAGAAAACAGTTTTAAAATGGATATGAAACAAAACATTCAGGTAGAAGTCAATCATCTAACTGTAGCAAAAATGTCTTCTCTTGCAAAGATAAATTAGAAAATCATAACTCTGCAATTATCAATTATTAAAGGAAATGACAACTCCAATATGACATTAGTGAGGCTTAGTTACATTTTTTTAATGAATATAAGAACAGCGATGAGAAAAAAGCAAAACAGTTGTCAGGGACAGTCTTTTATAGATCACATCTGTGTTTAAGTATGTGATGATACTAAATATAGCTAAAAATTATATCTTCTAGTGAAAAGAATCCTATGGTATCAAACAGGAAAATATATACAATTTTCAAATTGTGGAACGTCTTCTACTCAAATTACGTTTTGTATCAAAGCACCTTTCAGTAATATGAATTTCTAAAAAGACCTGGGGTGCCAGCACATCCAGCACGGCACTGTGGCATAGAAAGCAGCCATTTCCAAAATACCTCATGGTATCAAGTGGAGTAGTGGACTTTTAAGTCAACTATATACAAATTGTGTTCAATGTAAACACAATGTGCAAAATTAAAACACTGAAGTGGTCTTCAGGAAACAGTTCTCTTCAGAAAATTTCAGGATTGAAGGTTTATCTAGATTTATTCTTTTTAGGTTTTACTTTAAGCAGAAATACAGTCAAATACCCAACATCAGCAAGAACAACAGCAAGACACCAGAATGCAGAGGGATGACAATTAGTTGCAGCAAGAAGTGTCGTGTTCATAATGCTGCCAGCAGAAGACAGGATAGGGACTGAATGTCCCATCATTTCCCTCAAATGTCCTCACAAAAAAAATCACTTCAGGAGTTGAATGACAGAACTGAAACATGTGTTGTCTGTCTTGTCCTAGTGGGTCACTCTATGGCTGACTTCATAAAAGCACGTATGAATTTGAGTATCAGGAATTAGTAAAAATCAGAAAGCAGAAGGTATCTTATTTATACCTCCCTCCTGATCCAACAGTCCACAAAAAAATGGAGAATTTCGATTACTGATTCCAGTGTCTGCCAACACAGCTCTTAATTCAGCTGTTCCTCAGGCTTTACTTGGTATGCACAACTGTGTCTTCCAGTTGACATTCAACATAATAAAGGCTGCTGGATTTCATGTCATGCTAAATGTCAGAGGTTATAGTTACTCATAACAGTTTAAATATTTTAAAGTTATTATTTTCCACAGCTTTTCTGAAGCTTATCTTTCAGGTTGAAAAGCTAAATAACAAATATATAAAAAAAAACACATTACCTTTGGGTTAGGATTTTTCAGGCTTTGATACCAGGTTTTAAACAGAAGACCATTTTTATGTCAGAGAAAACAAATCCAACCTAGAAGACTTAAAGCCCTTTCAGATCTATCTCTCAACAAACTTAGAGTAGAAGGTTGCTGCTTAGACCATCTAGCATTCTTTTGTGCCCCTTTTTGCCACTGATATGAATTATGCTTTGATAAGGCAGATAGTAATTGCTTTTTCATAGATGAAGATTGATGGTTTTTTCCTCCAAAATTCCAACATATACAAGTTACAACTGCTTCATAACACAATACAGAAATCTCTATTGGTTAATAAAGACTAATGATCACAGAAGATGCAACATGAAATCAGAAAATATTATTATATTTTTTTAAAGAATTAAAAACCAACCAAAAAATCAGATTCTGAGGTGGTTTAAAGCTATCGCTCAGAAAGTAGAAATAAAATATATATATAGCAATTTCAGGCTTTGGCTCTTCTTCACTCTAGCCCCATTACTATTTGCTAAACATAAATATTTAAAGAATTTGAAATTGAGCTTGCATTTTTTTACATACATGCTCACAGTCATGTAAATAAATTAGAACACAAAATTTACCAGGAAAATAAGTGCATAATGTAATACTGAAATGTTACCAGCTCCAATAGATCTCACTCCCATCCTCAGACATATCAGCCTTACCCAGATACACCCACATATATGTCAACATATACTACTATAAAAATACTGATACTTCTTCAAATCTACACCACAGACCAGTTACGGCCTTGAAAGCTCTATACCAGATTAATCCAGGATGTCTGTGGTAAGAAGGAAATTCATATCCAATGGGAAATATGTTTCCTGTACTACTGTGATTCTATGACTCTGTGAAATATTTATATCTGTGCTAAGGTTATGACCTCATGTCTTGGAGAAAGGTTCCTCTGTGGAGACCCAGCTGAAAATTCCCAGGCAGTTTGGTTTTCAATCAGACTGACAACTCATCAGGACTGAAATACCCGAGAAAGGTAACCTGATTTTGATGAAACCAGCAGCAGTACAGCAGGAGGGTTTCACAGTGTGTGTACCTGTGTACCTACTTCCCTCTTGTTTACCAGCTGGGCTCCTAGGCAACCCAATGAGAAGACACACATCTAAACTTCAGATCCTTCACTCAGCCTATGCAAGCAGAATAACAACAATCAGGAATGTCAGGTTCCAGAATGCCAAAGATGCCCAGCTTCTTTCCAGCTCAGAGGCGTGAGGTCTACAAAATAAAAGACTCAGTAGCTCAGCCGCCCAGTTTACCTGAAACTGCCATGGAATGGGATTTTGAGGTTCTTGCCTCATTGTCAGACCACATTTACTGCAATTCCCAACTACAGTTCTGCCAATTCAATCAAGGCATCCCTGCCTTGATTTGATTCCATGAGATGGGAATATGTGATGTCTAGAAAGCCTGACAGCACTAACTTCAAGGCCCTTTGCTAGCATTTTCTTGCCAGACTGAGTTACACCAACCTTCAGAATGCTCTGCTCTGGAGAAGGCTGCCTGATTAAGTACTTCCTGAGGTTACAGGTTGATCCCAAAGGTCACAGTTCCTTCTTTCACAGAGAACTTGAAGTATATAAATGAACTGCTAACTGGCTGGTTGTGGACATTTTTCTTGATAACAAAATTAGTTTTTTGTCATCTTAACAGTGTAGTTTACTAGCCTCTAGTGCAATCTCTAAAATGACTGAATAAAATCTCTGACCTGCTAAAGTGACCTTCCAGATGCCACTGATAAGTTCACAATTGCTTCTTCCCCTGCTTTTTGCCACTGCTTACAATACTTACATTTAGTTTGTCATTATATTTTGTGCTTTACATTGGTAAAATGACCTTGTAAGTAGTGACTTTCCTACAATTCCCAGGAGTCTATTAATTTAAGGTGCAAATTGTACCTTGTCATTTTTTGTTGACTGATTTAGCAGTAAAAGAACTTTGCCCAGTGCCCTTGCTCTGCCAGTGTTGTTTTTCTTTTTATCGTATTATTTTCTTTCTCAACCTGAACATGTTTCTGAATTGTTAATTTCAAAACATTTCCTCAGTTCTCACATTTGCCACATTTTAAGAAACTTTCAACTTTGCCTTCCATATTCTGTTATCCAATTATGAAATTATATTAATATGTTAATATTGTCCAGTGACAGAAATATAAACTGAGTTAGATAATAGATTGTATAGTTCTTTTCTGGAATGTAACACCTGATTTCACAGTATACTACTACATGTGTAGCATGAACAGCCTCTGAGATTATCAAAATATCCACAAATATGTATGTTTCTTGGGGATGGACTTCTACTAATTTTGGATTCATCAGTCTTCACTAAGCATATGCTGGAATATCAGCCCAGGTATGGGAAGAAGCAGCTAAATGTGAAAATCTGATACACTCCCAACATGCAAGACATTTTCATTATGCCCTCTCCATAGAATAAGTTCCACCATTGTGAGCTTGTGAACCCACTACTCCTGCTCTGCAGGGTTCAAGTATTCATATTGCTAAACAAGGTTTTCCTCATAGCATTGTAAAAATGATAAAAAAGAACCTCAGGCAGAAGCATTAATTTAGGGACAAGAGGGTCTTGCAATGTCTACTGAGTATTAGCACACACCACCCAAAGAGAATATAAGCTGCAAACCACTGCAGGCTGAAAGGGAATGTCACACTGATTGTGCTGCTTTCTCCTTTTCCAGCTTCCTGTCTGCCATACAGGAGACATGATGCTAGGCCACAGGGATCTTTCATCCTACCTCATATGCCCTCAAGGTTTACAATTTGCTTTCAAGACTGGTTATGCATACAATCCTCTACCTCCCTTAGCATATGGTACAGTTGTTTTCCAGCTTTTAACAGAAAAACAACAGACTGGATTCAAGCTTTCTTTGCCTCTGTGCTTGTATTCTCCTATCTACAACCAGAGAATGCCTCTTCCTCCAGCCTCAGCTGAAAGAAAATGGCCAACAAGTATGGCCAAGATAGAGCTGAGTATCTCTGGTCAGAGTATGCCTACCCAGCTAGAGCTGCCAAGGGAGACAGGCAAATTATGTCTCCAAATAAGAAAACCAGCCAAGATATTTAACTACACAAAAATATAAGGACTTTCGGGCAAATATTGCAGTACTGACATGTGAGGACACCAGTGCATTTAGTGCACCAGCTACACAATTAAAGAACAATTAAAGGTGTATTTTGCTAAATGGCTTACTTCATTTTTATACACAAACTCATTTCAGCTAGGTACTAGGACCTTGTTTAAAATTGCCAGATGCTTGTGTCTGGGGTGTTGTATTGTTTGCTTCACTGTAATTCAGGCATGAATTCAAGCACTTTGTTAGACTTCTGATGACTCCTGTGTTGCTTCCAAAAGCTAACCATTGCATACTGATTAAATATCACTGGTCAAAAAAATAAGGGATGCTTTAAGTAGTTAAAATGTGTGGTAGCTGCACGACACAACTCTAAACTGCCATATTTTGGACATGTAAAATACAGTATTTGACAAAGAATGAGAAAAATCTACTTGGCCTTCAAGAGCACTTTCCTGCTGCTTTAGGAGACCAGATAACAGAAGTTTATTTGCTGATGTTCAGCACGCTTGCAGCAAGTGTGGGTAGAGCCCTTCTTAAATCTTCATTTGTGAAGCCAAGCCATGATGATGATGATGATTTGCTGATGTCTACTGGCAGTCTGTTAGGTAACACATGTATCTACTCAGTAATGTACATAATGAAAAGCTACCATTTAAAATCACTGTACTTGTATGCTATCTGCAGTTCTGTAATTTACACACAGCTATTACAACAGATCTAAATCAGTTACATTCAAGTATGATCAACCCTCCTTCATCTTCAAATCAGGCTCCTGCTCCACCTATCCTCTGAGACTGCTCTTCAGTGAATCCTTCCTAGCTAAGTGTCAGACTGTTACCGAATCTTTATCCTTCCTGATATGCCAGTCACATATAAATACACTGGCCCTTTTCAAGCTTCCCTCAAATCCTCTTCTTCAAAGACTCACATACCTCAACTAAGTGTCACAATCTCTATAAACTCAGTGCAAATTTTATCTTCTTGATGTTTGCCACTTCTGCTTTAGGCCAAGGGAGGACCCTGACATCTCATTCATTTTTCTTCCCTGTCATAGTCCTATAAAGGAAACTACTGTCTACAAAGCTTGCTTGGTGTAAGTCCTTAAATCATCATGGCTACACCACTACTACTATAGCACTTCAACAGCAGACTGTGCTGGAATTATGGTACCATACAAAAGGTATCCTGAGCTACTCACACATAAGTATCACTTGTCTTTTGCCTTTGCTGATCTTCTTTTCTGAATTTATATAGCCCCCAGCACAACAGCTTCCTGATTTATTCCTGGAACTGAGCAACACAAACAATAAATAACAGAAGCAACTGACTTGCACACCTTTATTTTGGGCATAAGGGCAGTCTCCATTGAAACTACTATTCCAAAGAGACCCTACACATAGGTACTTTACTTCCAGTTCAAACTTGATTAAAATCATCCTTGAGCAACTAAAACCTGCAGACCATATAAAGAATAGCACCATCACTTTGGAAGATTTTAATAAATAATTCCCTAAGCATTGTTTCAGGTTTTGTTTAGCAGCAAAGTTTAAAAAGTATTAATGGAGATCGGAAGTGTGAATAGGTTACTATATGAGTAACACCTTGTTCCCTCAGTAATGCAGGATTTGATTCAAAGACAAGAAGTGTTAACATGGTTACAGGGTCTGCTTTTCACTCACAGACATTACAGTCCAGGTAAGTCACTTTTCAGGTCTTAGTGTTTAAACTGTTTGCAGGAGGTTTTCCTCATTCATATTAAAGATGCCGACTACATGGAACTGATATCTTCCTTTCTGCCCCTTACGGTTTTAAATTAAATTACAAGTTTTGATTGACAAGAGCAACATTCCAGCAAATGGAAAATTATTACCAAGCAATAAATCCTTTTATTATCTACTGAATATATTTAAATACTATGTCAAGGTCATTCTACAGTTCTACAACATAAACTGTCTATCAGAATTTTAATTATGTTTCATAAGAGCTGGCAAAAGTATTCTCAAATATGTTTACATACTCCAAACATATTTTCCAAACTTAATAGCAGAAAGACATTATATTTACCATTGCAATTCTAACTAATCAGAATGACCAGTAGCTCTGCCACTTTGACATTAGAAACATAAAATGAGCATCATATTTTTTAAAATACTGGTTCTTCTACAGTGACAGTATGAAGAATACTGATGTCTAGTTTGAAGATACATCAGACTAGCAACGAGTTAACAAAATAAAGTACAGTAGCTTACATACTTACTATATGTATCCTAAGGCTAATAAATACAATAAAATCATCTTCAGTCATTAGGTTAGGTTAGCTGAGTTTTGCAGGGCTGATCACAATTAAATTTTTTTGCTGAATTCATAAAGAATATGCATCTTTGCCTATTAGCTATCTTATAAAATTGCTACATAAGAGCAACTAAATATTGATGCTCTTATTTCATGGGTGTAAAATGAGCTTAGGAACATTAACCACATGAGGGTGACTAATTCAAAGATGAACAACAGGGCCCTTGTGTGCCCAGCACAGCTGGTACTGCCAGTACTATTTTAATCAAACCCTGAAGACAATCTGTTTGGGAAAGAACCTGAGAAAGTTCTTATGCACAGGTATTATTTCCCTAGGATATGGAACTTAACCTCAGCTTAACAAAAAAGTTATCCTTTTCATATAGTAACTAAGTTGAAAAATCCTGCTTAAACAGAACAAGTTCACATTATGTCTTCTACAGGTAACCAAGTCTCAAGAAGTGTAGAAAGAGGCAGACACATGGATAAAAGTTGACAAACAGACCAAGAGCAACAAGACAAAGATAATTTTTCAGAAATGGGTGAATGTCCCTGAGAGAAGCAGAGTGGGACAGTCACTTTTTTTTTTTTTTTTTTTTTTAATTAGCTAAAGGCAAGAGAGTAGCTAGTGTGTATGCCCTAACCTCGGCCTCTTTCCAAAGCCAGGAAAAACTGCACTAAAAATGAGAACATGCTCATAGTGTTTTGAATAGTGAGAATAATAATAGGAATGGCCCAGCTGATCTTTCAGGTCTTAAGATGATAAGGTTTTGGATGCTGCTGCTCTGTACTCCTAAATTTACCTCTGAGCTTCTCTGTGGCTTTGATGATAAGTAACAGATCACAGCGGCTGAAGAGATAAGATCAAAGAAGGGAAGTGGTAACACTGCAAACATCTATATAACTATATATAGGTGGAGTGTGAGAAAGAAGTTTGATTTAAGGATGGCACAGATGAGCATTCACCTTGCCTCTACTCAGTGAGACATGCATACACTTCCCCCTGTGAGGAGGCAAAGAGAATTTCAGTGTTGAGGGTGCCCAGCTGAGCTTCATTACTTCCAAGATGTCCTTGTGAATGAGGATTAGATTCAATTTTTTTCACCAATTTACAAGTTATTTTTATGGCTGCTGATCAACTATGATATTATACATCTCCACATAAATACTTGATATTTGCAGACTGTCTTCCTTGTTGTTTTCTGCAAGCACATACAGGTAACCTGTACCTCTCCTTGCACTGCACAGGTCTTTCAGAACGTAGTATTCAAGTCCAAGGTGCTCTTCTGAATCAGGACAGTGAACATGTTCTTTATTTGCTTGTTTCTTCTATCTTCATTGTCGTTGTAGCAGCAGGAATTATTCTGTGCAGAAGAATATGGCTATGAGGGAACAGAGCACTGTACCACCATTAGATAAGGAGACCATGAGGTGCATGTGCAGGCACACATATTTAAAAGAGGTTATGGTGTCTACAGGGAGATGGAATTATGTGTTGATCTTCTGAAGTTCTGCTGGCTTTTGATTTTCCAAAACCTTCTGAGACCTCTTCAAGGCTTGCAAGAAGCAATGCTAAACAATATGAGATACCAGCAGCTATACTGAAGCAAGATAAAAATGGATTAAACAGCAAGAGACCACTGCCATTATGTTACTTCATTTTACTTGAGTTGGACATCATACCTAAGTACCCCTACAGTAACATTTGTTACCCTAAATGGTGGCTGGAATAATGCCATTACTCTTTGAGCAGCATAAATAATATGCAAGACTGGCATGCAGAGTACTCTTTTACTTACAAATCCTTAAGTTTGAGAATCAATTTGACCCAGTTCTGTAACTGCCACAGGGAATACCTTCATGGTCAAAAAGGAGAGAGAAGGGAGCCTCTCAAAATACAGCCCAGCTTTTACTTTTTCTCTGGTTTGCAGTCCCCACCTACCTTTTCTTCCAAGACCATGCATATTATGCTGAAGTTCCTACTAGGGTGGTGAAGATGTCATTTACTTTCTCATGACAAAACCTTCTAAAAAAAAATCATTTCAGCATATTGAACCGGGGCACAGAAAGCATCTATACACATATCTTGAATAGCCATTTCTCCATGTTGAATATAAACTATGGCTGGATGTCATCCCCTTCAGAAATAATTTAGATAAAGGAGTAAGTTAATGTATATTCTCTATGTGTAGCTACAAGGGTTTGGCAGAATAGCATGCTGAAAGTAAGCTGATCTAAAGATAAAATGTTTTAAAAATTGTGAGATTTTTTTCCCCTTGATCTGTGCTAAAAGCAAACAATATTTCTTGCACGTGATGCTCCCCTGGCTGAAGATACCTGGAATTTTGAGACTTTCTGCTTTGGAGTCTGTGGTTGACATCCTTACTGAACAGCTAGCTGAAGACCTGGGCAAATCCTTTGGTTCTCTTGCTGTTAACATTATATTATTTTATTGAAAGGAAAGCATATCTCCCCCCCCTCTTTTGCATCTTTTACCCAGATTACCTGTCATTCAAAGAAGTTGTATAGTATATCTCAAAAATTGCAAAGTATAGTTGACTACAGAAGAAAACAACTAGAAGTACAGGGTTTTTCATGTAGGGAACATCAAATCTGGTGAAGTTATTAGCATCTATTTACACTATTTTAGAGATCTGTCTCCTTCCTATGGGTCTATTAAAGCTTGGCATCCTAAGAATCTTTCATGTAACATGTGCTGGCATATGAAAAGCCATGGATCATATTTCTAGCTAATATCACTAGGAAACTAGAAACATACCTCCCATTTCTTTTTATCTCCATTGCAAGCATATTTAGAACAGATTTTTTTCAGACATCTTACTAGTCTCTTAATAGCGGATTTTCTAATCTGCCAACTAAATGAAAGAGCTCTTATATGTGAATAAAACCCCACAAAATATAGGAAGTTACACACTGTTATTTGAAACTATGATTGCATTTAAAAATTAATCCTCTGCCCAATATTGACAAAAAGGTCAAATAAATTCCATCTGTTTTAATTATTAATTGATCTACAGTTATCTGAAGATTACTTTTTTCCCCACTTAGGAAGACACAAGACAAGGAACACAACTTCTTCAAGAATCTACAGCTGTAGACTCTTGTCTATGACAAATGTACAAGGAGACAAGTAACAGCAAGCATATTTACACAGTACTTTTAAAATATTCCTAGTTTCCACTATAAACTGCAACAGATTTAATGTAAGAGAGGACATCTCAATTGTGCAGTTGGCCTTAACCACCTTATTTAATCCAAAACTCCAAAAGGTTACCCAGAGCATTTAAGCAAAAACTCTTTTCTCTTCTGAGGGACATTAGCATTTAAACTTAAGTTATATATCTTAGTTCATCACGCTAGACACTGTATAACTCAATCAGAAAACAATCTTCAAGAAGACTGCATGAATGATCATGAAATCTCACCTGTATTTTGTGCAGGTAGAGTTTTGATGTGAAGGGTCTGGTGGATTAAGTGTGATTCTTGGCGAGACCTGAGCTGACAGCAAAAATCCCGAAGCTAGGATAATGAGTGCTACAGCAGTACCTAAAAATATAGATAAAGAAGAATGTAATACTTTTCTCCAGAGCACAGGAAATAATTCTCAACTGAACTATGCTTGGGAAAGCAAGGCACCCCATTATTATGCATTCACCATTCACTAAGGAGTTGTGATGAGAACCTCAAAAAAATACCCTTTGCTACATCCACATCTTGAACTAGGTTAGATTTTAAAATCAAGTGCATCAGGTTTAATGCCCAGATATTAAATTAATAGGTTGTGACTGGCCATTACTAGAACACACCTCATAGTTTTCCTACCTTATTTTTCACGTACACACAATATGCTTTAAAATTTTAATGCAAATTTATATAGTTCACTACTCATGATACTACTGCAGCTCTCCCAAGCTCAGACTTTACATCTTGCTACTCAATGAGGCATTAGACTCTATGTTGTATAAAACACCCTGTATACCTATTTGTATACTTATTATTTGTGGTAAGATATCCTCTACACCTATTTGTACACTGATTATTTACATAGTATATTTTATTTGAGAGGTCACATACAACACATTACCTGAACTACAAATACAAAATGTTTTTGTTAATTTTTTTTTTAAGCCATGAAGAATGTGCTTTTCCAGTCTCCTCTGGCATCACATTTCTGATCTTGGATCATGAAAACCACTTCAGGTTTCTTGACTCCAAATCAGAATGGTAACACACCAAACACGCATTTATTATAACTTGGAAATACCGAACTGATGCCAAACTACATGTTTTCATTTACAAATCTGGGTAACTGTGTATCGAACCAGACACATCATGGTGCCACCACTGTTCTGCCTATACAAATGCATTCAAATACTTGAGTGCAGATTAACTCCCATCCTTTGAGAACTGCAGATGGCCAGCAACTTGGCAGGTGGTCCCCCACTCTGCTGTGTTGCATTAAATAGAAGTTTGGATCCCTGACAGCAACAACAGAACAAAATATGGAGACACTAAACCCTCTGAGCTAAATGCTTATGAACATTATTTAAAGAGGAGTAGGAAATATTTTTCTTTTCCAAACCATGATCTTGGAAAGGTCTGAATCTTTCAGACATTGAGCCAGAGGCAGGTATCAGTCACCCATCACTTCAGCCAGAACAAGCATGTGATGTGGGAGCAAGCAGGGTAAATGGCAGGAGGTGGCTGAGCACAGGCAAGACTACTCTTGCTCTGCCTTTTCGTGCTCTCAAGAGATGGCCAGATGATGAGCTGCAGCATCTGAATCATAGATATAACATTTAAATTTCTGTCTTACTATCTCACACAGGAGATGAATGAAAACCACATTATTCTAGTTAAGGTATTTACTGTATTGTATTTGAGCTAACTATGTAAAGAACTGTACTACTTTTTTTGAAGTGCTGCAATGGCTATGTAATATGCTTTCTCCAGTTCTTAATAAGATGTTCTGAATTCCAGTTAATGAGACAGAAATTACATATCACATAAACACATGAGATTTAAAATCTAACCAGCTGTGAAGTTCCAAGCATATGATTCCTCATTATGAAAAAAAGTATAAAATGCTAAATGAAAACATAACCAAAAATTGCTTGAAGGAAAAACTAAACTGTACATGAAAACATAACATGCAAAACCTCCATTTTTAAAATTAGCCTAATTTTTAAAATAACCTGTGGTACAATACTGCTGCTGGTCTTGAAAAGGTATGTGATTTCAGGGAGAAGACAGGGCTGACAATATTATTTTAAAGATGACTACTTTGATAAAATTAGCATTTGAGATTTTATTTTCATTATATTAGTAATTATGAGGAATGTATGATACACTAATTAAGCACTCACCTGCTAAGCTACCAAGTGTAAGTTTCCGGCGACCCATTCTTTCAACGAGCCAGACTCCCACGAGAGTGAAAATGAAGTTTATAAATGCTGTCAGTGCAGCCAGCCAGATTGCAAGCCTGTCATCTTCAACTCCTGACATCTGCAAAATGGTAGCACTGTAATACCTGTGAGCAGAGGGAGAGGCAAAGGTAAACACCACTGATTTCAATTTGGCTTGTAATGCACTTTGTGATTTTAAATCAAAAGGATGAGAACAAATATCAAGTGTGACCTCCTGCATAAAGCAGTCGCAGACTGACACCCAATTACCCTGGCAAATCAGGCATAACCAAGGCAGAACTTGCGCTTGACTAAAGTTTTGACTGGAGAAGATCAAGAGATTAATTGCCATTCTCTTAGCTGTTTAGATTTCCAATGGTCAATCATATTCTGCTAGAAATGGAGTTTGCATTTTTAATTTAAATCAATCTGGCTTTCAATTCCAGTAGTTGCTTTATGCTCTTTTTTTTTTTTTTTTTTTTTCTGCCAAAACATGAAGGATTTTAGCACTCTGTGTACTGTCTGGGGATAGAGAGCTCAAACATCAAATATGTTTTCACTCCTGTTAAAGGTCATACAGAGCTAATCTATGGCATCTAACATGTTTCAAGTGACACTTGTACCTCCTGGTTTTAGGGCAGTTTGAATCCTCTGCCACTGAAGCACCTGAAACCTTCTCTATGGTTTTGCTTTTGTCTCTACCAGAATTTCATTGCTATGAAATGCCTTAGCACACATTGCAGGGTTCTGGATCTGCATCCAACAGGAGTGATTGCAACAAGTTTTCACTTCTATCTAAAAGGAATCAACTGTTCCACACAAGTAGTAACTCATAAATAAACCAACTGACCAATATTAAAAGGGAAAAACAAGGAAGCTTTCAACCATTTTTCACAGAGATCAATTGAACACACTTATTGTGCCTGTGTTCTCAGGGAGAGCTAAATAAACCTTCAAGAAAACAGTAGTTTTGTTCATATTGCAAAAGCCTGTTTTAAAATCTTGTTCTATCAATTTTTGCTGGCTGGACTACTGAATAGTCAACCCCACAAATACCTAGCGGCCTACCTGCTTTCAAGCAGAGATAACTGTAAAAAAAGGTAAAAGTTGACTTTTTTTCTCCCCTTGTCAAAATGCAGCTTGATTTAAATGTTCCCCTGTTGTCTTAATGTCCAGATGTGTTATCATCAGAAATTGTAGTGGTCCACCTATTTATCTTCTAAGCATAAACCAGTTTTTATTTGAAATCAATAATGGACAATATGTTCATCTGACTTGTCAAAGTCCTTGAGCCATTCAAGACAACATCAGTTATAAATGATTGTGACTACAGTTGGATGCTAGAGCCTTGCATACTGACTTAGACAAGGTATTTAAATCCTCTCATCTCCTTTTCCCCACCAGTACAGCCATTTGAGACCATGCCTACAAGACCAACATATGGCGCAGCAGGAGAGGACCTCCAGACTAAAACTGCTGGTGCTGTGGACCAAGCACCTACATACACGTGGCTTTTGAGCCTGGCTCCAGGGTCTGCCTGCCCATTAGCAACTGCAATGCCTTGTCCAGGTTTATTTTGTCTGAAGGATATGCATGCTCTGAGATACCGGTAATGGTGTGAATCTTGAAGAGACAGACTCCTGAAGGACAGACATAATCTTAATTCAAATGCTAATGTTAATGCATCCCCACTTCTTAGAGGCTCTCTAAATTGAATTGTTAACTGCCTGTCAAAACTTGTACCATACTGCACTGTTCTAGTCACTAAAATGCCTCTGATCTCCCAACACCACCTTTCTTTTTCTTCTCAAGTGCAGAAAAATAACAATAAATGTCAAGTCTTGACCCACTGACACCTACTATGAAACTCTTATTTACTTCCAACAGACAAGGCTTCAGGAAACCATGTTTAACTCCACACATTTAAACTTTCTCAAAATCCAATTCTACTGGGAAGTCAGAAATTGCCAGTTGTCAGCAGCAGAGTATAGAGTACTGATTCTCTAAGAGTAAAAAAACTCCAGAGAATAAAGAATCACATAAAATCACATAGCTGTCTCCTGCATGACATATACAAACAGCCACCTTCTCCCCTGACATTCTTTCTGGTTGCTTCTTATTGCACTCACAGGTTATATATTCTCAACTAGAAGCTTACTGTTTATCCTTAAATAAACAACACGATCCATTCCTATGAAAAACAAACCAGGGAAATCCGGGCTCTGCAAATCCAAATGCCAAACTACCAAATTGTGGGTGTTGGGCAATGACATTCATGGGCATTATGGTATAGCAATCCAATATTAGAAATTTAAAAGAACACCTGCATAGATTATGGTAGCTACTATATATATATATTTTATGTTTGCTTATTTTATACTTTTTTATAGCGATTTGTGAACCTTTACTGCCTATTAATGTAACAAGATGACAAGTTTTCATAATTTCTTCCTGACAAGGAAAAAAACAATGTAGCAGAAAAAGGTCAAGCTGCGATATTATACAACCACCCTGAATGCTGAAGCTCCTGCAGGGAATGCAATGTCAGTGACAAAGTTATGCAGCTCCAGCTTATATTCTAAAACGTAAAGGAAATGTCAAAAGCACATGCGTATCCTTGGAATTTTAAGCAACTACTGTATCTTAGAAAGGAAATCAATATAGATAATTACAGTCACACAAAGTAACTTCACTGGATGTCTACAGAAAGATGTTAATATTGATCATTTCTGAGGATGTCAGAATTATGAAGTTGTTCTGTAAAGAGTTGTTATCCCTTAAAAAAAACACTGAAACTTTTCTACATTCAAGAAACCTCAAACTAATCCTTCAACTATATAATATGTACAATATTAGAGAAAATTAAGCATTACAAACACTTCCTCCTTCTTCTTTAAAGAAACACTATTTTTTGAAAGCAATGACAGCCAATGTTTGAAGCAAAGGGGAATTTTCCCTCTTCAAGCAGGTCTTACAGACAATTCCAGATGCATCAAGGTTCCTAGGTTAGCTCTTTCAGCAGCAGAGAAGCAGCCCACCATACCAGGCTTTGTAGCTCTTCATTAATAAAAGAGGAAAAAAAAAATTGTTGATAAGGTACCAACACAGCTTTGATTTCCCTTAACTTCCAAGAAGGGCTGCTCCAGCCCACCTGTTACACCAACAAAGTTCCTGTCTAGGGATGCCAGCCTTTTCAGACAGAACTTTTATTTCATGTAAAAGGAATTAATAAATCTAAGTAACTCGAAACATTTACTTTTTTTTTTGCTTTTAAGAAAATAAAATCAGAGCACAAGTCTTACAAGTCAACTTGCAAATCTTCTAAATTATTGCATGTTTCCCCCCTTTGCCAAAACTATTACACATTTATTTAAATACAGCTATTCTCTAAGATAGCTCACTGTTGTGACACACACTTTGAATACATACATTATGGCAACAATGAAGAAAACAGGTTAAGCCATCCTTTTGGTGACAAAAGATCATGGCAGTTTTACCTCTTCCTAACCAAAAAAGCCCAACAAATGGCATTGCCGCTGTGTGGAACACAGAACCTCTGCAGTGACACAAGGCTGGTGGCTGCCTTAGCTCCTTGTGCCCCATGCACTGCAGGAGGAGGAGCTGGGAAAAGATCCCAGGCTTGGAAATACAGATCCCTAATCACTCCATCTACTCGAGGGCCAGATGTGAATTTGCACGATATACTTTTGCTGAGAACTGAAAAGAATTTGTGTAACATTACCACTTTTATTAACCAGTTTTAATCTGCAGATGTACATCTTCCTACTTAGTCTTCTGTTTGCAGCTTGAACACAGGAATTGCATCATGTCTGGCATTTCAGAAGTAATGAAGAAACAAGAAGCACAAGCCAGAGAACTCCCAGTGGAATTTGTGCCACTGGAAAGAGGCTGGGCACATCAAGTAACTGCAGTTTAGTGAAAAGTGGTCTATATAAGCTTACAAACTGCTCCCAGAGAAAAACAGTCATGTAGACAGCACAAGCTTGCATCTTCCTGTCCCATTCATTTACAGGTAAGTTATGAAGAAGGAAGGTTAATCCAGAAAGTTTAAGCTCATACTTTCATCACTAAGGGACTGCAGAATTACCATGGCTTCACCAATATGTTAAACTGTGGCAACTCCTCTCTGCAGATGAACTTGCAGAAACAGCAGGAGAAAACAAGAGCAGCATTGGGAAAATTAGATGCCAAAGTAGTGGGAATGAAAACAAGATAGGAAGAAGCTCATATATCTGGAAGGAGTCAAAGGCAGCAGTTGCACAAGATGTGTAGGCTCTCCAACAGGAGAGATGCTATGGTCCTGCTAAACACCTTATGAAGCCTGGGGAGGGGAAACAGTCACACTGTCAGGGTGCTGTAGAACTAGCAAATTAAAAATATCCCTTGGTTAGACTTGTTTGAAATAAGGATCACAGAGCAATACAGCAGCATTCGAGGATAAAATTAAGAGTATTGGATAATGTGGTTCAAAATCCCAACTTACTGTTTTGCACACCACAGTGATAAGGGAGGTGTGGAATTTTTTACTCACAGAGGTTGCATTTAAACCATGGACAACACTTTGGAGACCTGTCCAGTTATTGGAAATTCTGCTTCCCTCTCTACATCTCTAATTATGCCTGTCTAATCTCTTACCTTGTTTTTTAGCCCTCCTGCTTGAGCAGAAGGCTGGATCAAAGGACCACCAGAGGTCCCTTCCAATTCAACCAGTTTGTGATTCTGTGTAACAAAGCTTTGCACAATCTGACACAACTCTGATGAGTTCCTTTCTGAACTTCTATGATATAAATCAGGAATAATAATTTCAACAGTAGCACTGGTGTTATAAAATATCTGAGTGCACAGCTACCTTGCAGTGGGAACTGTCTAAAACTTTTTTGATGCTGAACCATCAGTATCTATGGATAATGAAAATGTAGTCACAGAAAGGATAAGATCTAACCTCTTCGTCGACATTAGATTTATAATAAAATTGATAACAAAGGATGTAAAAATCCATTTTATTACTATGGCTCAGCACCAGTCCCAGGACTATCACATTAGCCAATTTATATTAAAAAATTAAAAACTCAAAATATCAACTGTTACATTGAAGCAGTAGTAGTATCCAACAACCACAACAAGCCTCTGAAAGCCCATATATTGACAGATGGGGAAACCTCTTCCAACAAACTAGTTCCGTCAGATCTTGTATACAAGACCACACAATCTCTGCTTTCCTCTGATCCAACTTGATTGTAAGCTTATAAGTAATCTTTTAACTTATTTTTTTTAAATTATGTAGACAGCTTGATGACATTGTCTTATGTAAACAGTGCTTGAGACCACATTGACTTGACTGCTTTCCCCTTTAGCATGTATACCACCTTCTTTCAATCTGTGTTTTGAAAATGCAGCTCATGCCTACTTGTACCCTGCTGGAGACTGGAAGCACTCAAAGCAACACAATAAACTTGTCTCAAGGTTCTGCTCTGCACACAACTGTCCCTGCAGGACACTCCATTGGTCTCTAAAATAGTAACAGTTACTATTTTTCAAAAATATTAATAAACCTGGTTTTACCATATGCATTTAAAAATCACAAAGAATGAGAAAACATATATTTACACAAGAAAATATTGTATACCTAAATATATATGACCCTATACACATACATGCACACACACAAACTTTGTGTCTAGTATCATTCTGTTAAACACAACGCATTTTGTTCACCTTCAAGTGATGAATCACTTCAGCAGGGCAATCAGGAACATTTTGTCCTATCTACTGTCACCTTCCAAAAGATACTTAACAATAACTTTAATCAATTATAAAATGCTGCTGCTTGTGTTCATCAGTGGCATCTCTTAGGGTAGAGATGAGATGTGCCTGTATGGCAAAGTACACACAAAAACTCTTACCATCTCTCCACTGGATGTCAACAAGACTCTTGGAGCTCATTAGCTCTGGGTCGCTCCTAAGGCAACCAAACTTCAGTTGGATACATGTACCTTTACTTTTAGGATAAAAAGGCAAAATATCTGAGGACTAGATCCTGAAATTTTACTGAAGGCTGCTGTCTCTGCTACTTTACAGGACTCAAATTCAAGGTAGTTGAATATTCTTTCCCATATTTCTACTTTTGAAGTCCTGAAGGGCTCTCTGAGGAAAAGGTTTCTGTATCATCTCTAAGTCTATACAGGATTTTTCAAAATGAGTGCCTGGGAGGCAACCCAGGGGAATGCCACCATATGCTTACTCACTGTCGTCATACCTTCGAATTCTCCATTTAGCAGGCCTGGTGTATTGTGCTCTAAATGCTTTCAGCATAGAGTGAAATGACATAGTGGATGCCATTTATTACAACCACTATATTTTCATAATTAAAAAATCTCAGCATTTGCTACTGTTTGACAGATAACCATACACTTCCAGTAGGTTCTCTGATCCACTACGTTCTTCACATGCAAGGCATGTGAAATGGTTTTAAGGATTATAATTAATGTTAAGAAAATGTGTGTGTGTCTAAATAGACTAACTTCTATAGCTGTTAAGCAAAGAAACTATACCAGTATTTGACCAGGTTTACAAATACCTTTAATGGCTTAAGATCACCAGGATATGTAAAGGAATTCATGTCCCTAATCTAATGGGATTTTATCACACAGCTACTGAGTCATTTCAGAGAATTGGAGAATGGTTTTGGTTGGAAGGGACCTTGAAGATCATCCAGTTCCAACGCCTCTGCAGAGGCAGGGACTCCTCCCTCCAGACCAGGTTGCTCAAAGCCCCATCCAGTCTGGTTTTGAACAATTCCAAGGATGGGGCAACCACAGCTTCCCTGGGCAACCTCTGCCAGTGTCTCACAACCCTCCCAGAAAATAATTTCTTCCTCATATGTAAAGTAAATTTGTCCACTTTCGGTATTGTTGTAGCATCTGCTGTGAGACTGGAGAAAAGTTCTTCAGTTGTTTATTGGTTTGGGGTTTTTTTTGTTTTGGTTTTGGTTTTTGTTTTTGTTTTTGTTTGTTTGTTTGTTTGTTTGGGGGTTTTTTTATTTGTTTGTTTTTGTTGTTATTTACTTCATGCCAGATAAATCTTTGCAAATAGCAAGAGTTCTTTTCACACTCAGTTACTTCATCTGAGTTCTTCACAGGTTTCACCAGAAACTAATAGTAAGGGAAATTCTGTTCTTCATAATAGAAAAAATGGTAAAATACAAGGAGGATATTGACCTACCACTTAAAAGAAAAAAAATCAGGCAGAAAAATAATGGCAAACTCCTACATATGTTTATAACAGACAAAATGCTCCATAAATTTGAGGACAGAACCCTGCAGTTAAATCCTTTGAAGAAGGAAGTTGAATTTAGCTGAAGAGCTCAACTGCAGAGTAACAAGCAGAGCTGGAAATTAAATGAAAGCACCAAGAGGAGCAAAGGCTTGTCCATCCTCCTCATCTTCCCAAAACAGAGATGCAGTGTCAAGCACAGAACAAACAGATTGAAGTTCATACCACCTATATGCTTAGCAATGCAATAGAGAGCAAAGTAATGCCAACTTTTTTACCTTTGTCTTCACCATCTTAACTCAGTATCTAAGTGCCTAATTTTTCAACAGAACCTTTATGAAAGAAAACCACCACTAGCATCCTTTTTTTATAAATTCAGACACTGAGGCTTTTGGAAAGAAGAGGAACAGGAGGAAGATGGATTACTATTTGCAGTTATCCACCAGTACTACCTGCAGCAAAATAATGACACTCCAGAGTCTTGCTGCAGATAAAGGTTCTGCAACTGACTAAATATAAAAGCAGGGGGGAAAAAACCCTACAAGGTGTTCCACAAAATACAACTCTTTCAATTATTCAGTTATTCTGACAACTTCAGTTTAATTTAAATTATGTTTAATATATTAGGGTATTCTAATAATGGAAGGAACTAATGCTTGCCATCAGCTATCTGGGATCCCCTCCAAAATGAAACCATTCCTCATTAAAATCAATAGACTTGCTAAATGTAGGTAGCATTAACAAAAATAAGAATTAAAAAATCAAACTAGCCCCTTTAAGCCAAGGCCAGTGACAAGCCAAGGGACTATATATATACTCTAGTCTCAGTATAAGAGCCAGGAGTTAAAAAGGTGGAAGTAATGGGGTCTTGAAAGGTAATGAAAAAAAAAAAAAAGAAACAGACTTTCTTTTGAACAAAGTAATTTCAGTGTTCCTCAGAAGGTCTTATCTTTCAGTTAAAAAATAAAGAGGATTTTTTTTCATGCACTGCAAAGCCAACTGTTATTCATTTTGTACAGTACTTCTTTTCTGATAGTACATCTTCAAAATATTGCCCCTCTTGTTCTTTTATTCATCCCAGCAGGGTCAGATTCCCCACATATGCTCTGTGAAGCTTTATATAGGACACCTTTGAGTAACCCAATTGGTGGAGCTTCCTGAGGAAACCAATCCATATTTTACTGGACAGTACAGAAAGAAATGTCTAAAGGTACCATACTGTCACCTACCACCAGAGTATTTGAACTTTGTTCACATTTTTCCTAATTTTAAATGTATGGTAAATTCATAGCAATGTATTTAGAATAGTAATTTCAATATATACAAATAGTCACTACATTAAAATGTCAGCTTAAAATTAGCCCTTTCCAAGAAACATGACTCAATCCTGAGAACATTAGCCCCGGCATGCCCCTTCCCCATACAGAGAAGATAGGCTGTATATACTTGCAAGCTGTAGAATATTCACTAAATAAATTAATTTTACAGACACAAATCAGCACAGCCCTAATTCGGTTGATGTTGTAATGAAATGCTACAAAATCTTTATAGATGTGATCTTTCCATATGTGACCACATAATGTCCATTTCCTCCACTGCAGATTCCTGATTCCCACCCATACAGCCCCAAGATGGTCTGAGTCCCCATGCTCACACCAGCTCCTGTTCCTTTCTTCTCTCCCAGAAGCTCTGTCAGGCACCTGCTCTCTACCCTCCTAACATTTCACTCCTTGCACAGAGCAGAGTATTTCTGGTATCTCCTCATTTCTGAATGGTTCATCTTGCACTTCTGCATCTTTGCAATTTTTAAAAAATGTAATTTAAAAACCAAACAACACCCCAACCCAAAAAACCCAAACAAACCAACCAACCAACCAACCAACAAAAAAAAAAACAACAAAAAACCCACCACCAAAAAAACCCAAAAAACCCAAACAAAAAACCCACAAAAAACCCCTCTCCTTCACACCTCCAATTCTTGTATTTTCATGAAACGAGTGTTTTATGAAAGCTCAGCAGCTAACACAGGAGACAAGATTTCAAAAGAAAAATACTTCTGTCTATGAAACCACACTTTTTTTTTTTAATGAGTAAGTTAACTTACAGCGAACATATCATTATGAATCTAAAAGTGTACAGAGTTTTAAATGCACATAAAAAAACAGAAACAAAATCTCTGTAAATCTCCCTAAGTAGTAATGATCTTACTAAGTGCTCAGTCTTCCACATACAGAACTTTATTTCCATATTATCACAAATCACAAATTATCAAAATAATTTGTGCATGGCACATAAAAACTAGTTAATATTCCAGTGACACTACCTGCATTAATTCATATGTGAAATCTGATTTAAATTCTACCTTTTCCAATTTTAATTAGAACACGTTGCATTAATAATGTTTACCTTGCACAGCTTAGCATTTTTAGAGCTTAATCCATGGAAGTGATTACAATGAATTCTTGTTAGGAATCCACAAAGCTGGCTTAAATTAATTAATAGGTCATAGTAGTATCCTCTGATCACCAAGAAAAACTTAACAGAGACATAATAAAGCCTTTGTGGATATCAAGCTATCTAATTATTTATTTAAAGATATTCACTGTCTTAAACAGATTTCCTAAAAACTTTAAAATTCAAGTTTTGCCTAGTGTTTAGAGATCAATCGTTATTTGCTCTATCAAGCCCACTTTCGTATTCTTAGGTCACTGAATTTCACACTAGTATAAATTTTAAACTCAAGGGAGACCACAACTGCTCTTCATCTTCCTTCCTACTTGTCTCAATGTCACAATTATCAAAGCCAAATGTCCAGAGACCACATTGCTCTTACAAATTGAGCAGCTAGATAGCTCAAAACCAACTTCTACTGTCTTAAATGTTATGGGTTTCTTTGGATCAGGTTTCAAGCACTTGAACTCAGCATCCCAGGCTGACAAGTGTCAGGCTAGATAATAAGCAGCACTTCTGGAAAGGCAAGAGGATGCAGAATCACAAAATTGTCCTTTAAGATCATTGTGCCAAGCCATTAAACTAACTACTTCTGGTGCTAAACCATGTCCCTAAGCACCATGCCCACACGTATTTAAAACACCCTTTGAGATGACGATCCAACCAACTCCACAGGGAGTCTGTTTCAGTGTTTGACAGCCCTTTTGGTGAAGGAATTTTTCTAAGCCTCCCCTGTAACAACTTGAGGCCGCTTCATCTCATTCTATCACTTGGGAGACAACCAACCCTCACCCTGCTACAGCCTCCTTTCAGGCAGCTGTAGAGAGTGATAAGGTCTCCCCTCAGCCACTGTTTCCCCAGCCATACAACCCCAGTTCCCTCAGATGCTCCTCATCAGATTTGTGCTCTAGACCCTTCACCAGCTTCCTTTCCTTTCTCAGGACTCACTCCAGCACCTCAATGTCTCTTGTGTAGTGAGGGACCCAAAATTGAACACAGTAATTGAGCTGTGGCCTCACCAGTGCTGAACACAGAGGGACAATCACCTCCCTAGTCCTGCTGGCCACACTACTCCTGGTACAGGCCAGGATGCTCTTGGCTTTCATGGCCACCCGGGCACACTGCTGGCTCATATTCAGCTGGCTGTTGACCACTAACCCCAAGTCTCTTTCTAATGGACACATTTCCAGCCACTCTTCCCCAAGCCTGTAGTGTCATGGGGCTGCTGTGACCAACATGCAGGACCCAGCACTTGGCCTTGTTGATCCTCATACAACTGGCCTCAGTCCATTGATCCAGCCTGCCCAGATCCCTCAGCAGAGTCTTCCTACTCTCAAGGAGATCCACCCAACTTGGTGTCATCTACAAACTTTCCAAGGGTGCACTAAATCCCCTTATCCAGATTATGGATAAAGATACTAAAGAAAACTGGCCCCTACCCTGAGTGCTGGGGAACACCACTGGTGATGGGCCACCAGCTGGATTTAACTCCATTCACCACAGCTCTTCGGGCATGGCTATCCTGGCAGGTTTTTTACCCAGTGAAGAGTACACTAGTCCAGGTCATATGCAGCCAGTTTCTTATGAAGAATGGTGTGAAAAACACTGTCAAAGGCTTTACTAAAATCAATGTAGACAGCATCCACAGCCTTTCGTTCATGGACTAAACCAGTCACCTAGCCACAGAAGGAGATAAAGCTGGCCAAGTAGGACCTGCCTTTCATGAACACAAGCTGACTGGGCCTGATAACCTGATTGTTCTGCACATGTTGCATAATAGCACTCAGGATGATCTGCTCTATAATGTTCCCAGCTCCAAAGTCAGCCTTACAGGCCTCTAGTTCCCTGGATCCTCCTTCCATAGACAGGCATCACATTTGCCAATCTCCAGTTTACTGGAATCTCCCCAGTTAGCCAGGACTGCTGGTAAATAATGGAAAGGGAAAGGTGCACCAGCAAATGATGGAACACTTGCACCAGCTCCCTCAGTACCCTTGGATATATCCCAACTGGCCCCATAGACTGATGTATGTGTAAGTGGTGATGTATAAAGGAGAAAATTAATTCAATCAGAAGTTAGACTACAGAGAGGACTAAATGTCACGGGATTCTAGCAATGAAAAGAAAAGAAAATAGAAAAGATATAATCAATAGCAGACCATATTGCTGGGGACACCGGGCTGGACAAAAGAGAGCAGAAATGAGAAAGTAAACATTTAACAAGTCAGTGAGGAAAAACTCATCTGCAAGGTTCAATGGGATTGACAAAGGCCCGGGTGCATGGTTCAGGATGGTGTCAAGGGCAGGACCCAAGGACACAGCAACAGAGCCAGTGCTGTGCCATGGAAGGTTCTAGCTCTGCTCTTTCCTTAAGGAGGAGCTCCCAAAGCCACTTCAGTGACCCTAACACACCCAGTGACACTGGAATAAATTGTGGAAGCCTACTTTAAGAATGTTGAGGTAAATACATATTTTCTTCTCATTCTGAGTTAGTCTGTTACAGTACCACACACACACACATCTACTGGCACACATCCTACAGTCATTCAGGGAAAACTCCATGATAAGCAATGAGAAATAGCAGCATGCATATGTGCATATGAGAACACCATAGTTGCAATATGTGCCACTACTAGGCACAATACCCTTACTAGCAACAATTTTATGCATATGTCCTATGTAAAAAAAAAAAAAAAAAAAAAAAAAAAAATTCTGAGAAATAACTAGCTCAGCTCAACAGTCTTCCCAGGGTTCACATGCACAGATGCACCCATATTATCTGCAGTCATGTCAGGACTGTTTAAAAAACAAACCAACAAACCCAAAAGGTTAATTATGGAGTGATACCATCTGAGGTCTTTATTTGTGGTGGCAGATGAGATCCTTTTTTGTAATATTGGTTCTGGCAAAAATATAGTAAGTTGACAACCTCAACAGATCATTCTAAATCTGCGTTCAGGAATCTATATATTTTGATGGTTTTGGCCTGAAATACCAAGAAATGACTACTGTTCAAATGTCTTTCAAATTCATGCCACTTTTTTGTGGTGCCTAAATTGAGATTTCTAAATTCAGTCTCAGGTTTTAATATTCATACAATTGAATGTTACCCTTGCAATGTTTTTCAGACATGCACTGTACATAGACTAAATCTCAACAGACATGTATTTTCCCCTTCCATAGAAAACAAAATTAATTTCACAGCAAACTTAAATGTATGCAGTGTGAATATTAATTTGGCAGTGTCTGCTTCTATTATACAGATTTTCTGTTGTGTTTTGTCCCGTCTGTTCCAGCAGAAAAAGGAAAAATTCATGGCAGACCCCCAAAATTCCTTTGTGATACCACTAACACATACAGATCTTTTTACTTTCATGTTCAGGATGGGTAAAATTGTTTAAGTTATGTTAACATAGCATCTAAATAACTATCAGAAACACAGAGGGTTTGATTTCTGATGTTTGAAAGATTAGTCTACCTGAATGCAGCATCTAGCTACTGCTTTTGAAATGTCCTCTTCACTTTCAACAATAAAAACTGCCTGAACAGCCTGGTTCTTCAACTCTCACTTAATACAATGTAATCTGCAAGCATGCCAAGTATGCATTTCTGCTTTTCTGCAAATAAACAAACAAAAGCATCATTCTCAAGTTCTGATGCTCTAACCTAAGATTCTCAAGAAAGATTCTCTTTCTACTCACGTCTTGCTTTTTGCCCTGAATATGTTTGTGGAGATGTCCTGCTTATACCAGAGGTGAGAAGAATTAGTTTCTGGAACTTCCCAGTCCAAAATGTTTAACACAAAAATGTAATACTGTCAGCTGGAAAAATCCAGAACAAACTGGTGGTACCCAAACTAGAGAATTGTTTGCACAAGCTGAGCACCTTTCAACAAATGTGCCTCACCTGCTGTGCTGGGTACCCCAATCACCAAGGCCTACTGCACCTTAAAGTGACTCTTCTGACTCGAGAAAAATCTACCCTAAGTTAGACAATTCACTCTATGAGATTCATGGCTGAAAATGCAAAAGGAGGGAGGTATGGCCTCACTCTCAGGGAAGCTTTTTCTTCCCCTGCCACCTCCTGCTGCATGGCTTGCTGGTCCTCTGGTTAAGCCACTGACCCTTATGAATCTCCTTCCCATGCACCTCAGCCTACTCATATTCTATGTGAAGACCTCAAGAATTTTACTTGAGGAAAGTGAACTTACTCACCCCTCCATGAATTTAGCTCTTAAAAGTCATGAAGGTGGAACTATATTAAAAGTTTGCAACTTCTAAACCTGTCACCATTCATAGATGCTAAGTAGCATTATCATTACTCCTTGGATGCAATGAGAAAGTCAAAGCAGCTATGAAACAGACTTCTAGCAGAGGACTCCAATATGTTTCTAATGTACCATGAAAAGTAAAACTGTACTTAGAAAAGCACTGAATGGCTATTTTGGGAATGCATGTTTCAGCATAGCCTGCGCAATGAAAGCAAAGCAATGTGTTGTGAAAGTGCTACCTATTTTAAAGGGCAAACACATTGCTCTTTTCTTCAATACAAAAACCCAACCACCACACCAAAACTATTAGAGCTATATAAAGCACTGTGAAGACTAATGTAATAAAGAGTTAAGGGCTAATGTAATACAAGATTAGATTATCTACAGTGCAGAATAGTAGCCTTTTAATCTATGAATCATATGCTAGGCAATAGATTTACTTAACCACATAGGAGAGAATTTGTTGTTTGTACCATATTCTTCATAATACTTCAGTATTAAGTGTGCATGCCACCATTTACTTCAATGCTATGTATAATATGTACACATACTTTGAATTTAAAACTTGGTAAAGCTGCTGGAAGATACATATAAAACAAAGTTTAAGATAAAATTGCATGAAATTTGCAACACTAAGACAATGAATAGTTGCCAAAGTTTAAATCCCTGGCAGCTTATACTATTCAAACCAACTATCCTTTGAACAAGGACAGCTTGACTACATAATATTGATGTTCTCTGTCCTTCAGAGTTCATCATGTGAACTCAAGACCAACATGAAAAAATCTGAATTTTAATCCCTTTTCTATAACTTTGTAACCTTGGAGACGTCATTTCATTCCTTTGTATTTGTTCCTCCTCTGCAAAACCTTTTAAAATATCTTTTCCACACTTCTCATGAGAAGATTCGTATGTGGATAATACTTGAAAACAAATGAAAAGAGAAAAGAAACAAAGGTAGGTGTTGATCAGTTCTCCTAATGCTCACCAGAAGTGCTCCGTGGAGGTCTGTGTTACAGTTTGGGAACATGCTGAACAGCACCAGGGATCTCAAAAAGGGTGAGGTGAAGAGTAAGGTTGTTTTTCAAGGCAGTGAAAATGAAAACTAGATCTTTCTCTTCAATTGTTAAGAAGATAAAATTGTCTTTTGTTACTTTTCAGGCTCCAATAAGAGTACTGTCAAGATCAAATCCACTCCGTATGAGGAGTGTCTTCAGCAAGGAATGACTGTTTTTAAGGCAGAATGCAACAATTCTCAACAAAACTTTACCACTGCTGTGTTCAAGGAAAGTGCACTTGAAAAACACTCTGCACCTGTAACACTAGGAACATCAGCACTAAGCTCTGCATTTGGCAAACACTAATCACAAGGGCAAAGTGAAGAAAATCTAAGGTATTATTTTTTAATTAATGAAACAGAGAGAAGGTATGAGAGAGAATAAATACATTTCATTAATTGTGCATTAATTTCACAATTTAATGAAAATTTAATCTAATCATACCTCACTACAGAATCTATTTTGTATCCCTTGTTGTGCTGTCTTACTGGAAATCAATTTAATGTACCTAACACTAACACCTTGGGTTAGACAACTCTTAGCCAGTTACACAACAAAGGCCTCAGAGTACCTTCTCTCACAACCTTCTGCCACATATTTTTGCATAGATCTTTACTAATGTTAATGCCAGCTACTGCTGAACTAAAGCTGAACTAAAATTTTACATGCAGAAAAAAAAAGAAAAATCAGAAATTTACCAATAAATTAAATTTACAATATTGCCTTGTTGTAGCAAAACACTTATTTGTCCAAAGAATATCTGATTGGCCTACAGCTTGATTTTCCTTTATTAAATCAATGCATTGTATCCTATTTATCCCATTTTACCTTATCCAATTATTCTTCATACTTTAATTTTTCCTTATTTTCTTGCAATCTTCTTCTGTATTCAGACAAGTAATTTCTAACTGTAATCTTTTGAAACAAGAGCTGTTGTCCTGCTCTGTAGTCCTACACCACTTAGCACAAAACTGTTCTTCTCCACAAATATGCCTTTAAAATGCAACAATAAAACTACTATTTATTAGGCTTGAGGCTGGCTACCACAAAATTGCCTGTCTTTCCCATCATTTAATGAAAAACAACTCTGCTCTTCTGTATTCTGTATGCCAATAATAAAGCTTGCTGCTACTGGATGTAACATTCTTTCTGAAACTTGGTGTGATTCAGTTATTACTGAGTTGGGGAAGGAAAAAAAAAAAGAAAAGAAACAGTACCCTTTGAAGACTCCTAAAAATGACAGAGATAAAATTACATCAGTTATTGCTAATTTCCCCCGCCCTTTTTTTTTTTCTTAAACAATACCAAGATTGGTACAAAATACAACACTATGTATGCAGAAAGCCAGAAAAGCCAAACATTCAAATTCATAGAATCAGAGAAGAGGAAAAAAAGTACTAATACCAGTGTGAACAATGAAGATGACTGTGCCATCACCTTATTCTTAAGATGAATTGTGTTTTACACAGGAGCTGCTTTTATACACATTTTCATCACTTAACCACACAGTGGATAAAAAAAAATAAAAAATGGCAATCTTCACATGGTTTGTTTAGAACAATCTTTAGGAGTTAACAACATTGTAAATATCAAACAGCAGATTATTGCCTGAGTTCTCTTATGCAGGCAAAGGTAATTACCTCCAGTACTTTCAGAAAAGAAATTATTCAACCTGTTTGAGTATATTCCAAGAAAATGAGTGACAGAAACATATTACCAAAAATCCACAGAATAATACTGATTTTTTCCTTTGGTCTTTTCTGTGTCTTTTCGTTATTACTATCTGTGCACCGCTTGTAGACTTAAGTATCTAAACAAACTCCTTTTGGTTTATAATCACAGTTCACCCAGCAGGTTCTATTGAGCTTATTACCTTGTGAATATTTATAATTTCTTATTAGAATGTGTTGCAGAGAGATCAGAATGAAAGTTTTATTAAGATAAAAAAATTGAACTGTATAAAAACTCAAGTAAGAATATGGATGAAATTCTGTTATCAGATGCCTTGTTAAGGTCTCTAGAGAAAGGCAGTCTTCTTGACAACTTTAATTTAAATCTAGCAATTGGGATTTTGCTCCAAAATGTCACATTGAACAAAAATTAGCTTTACATTTGAGAATATTCATGACAGGTATCTAGAGAACTTAGGGGAGTACAAGAATTTGAACTGAAATATCTTAATGAAGTAGCAATTACAGGGCAACAGGTATCAGCTTTCAGACAAAGTCAATTCTCCCCAAAGGTCCTTTTAGAAGTAGCAGCCTTAAATAAAAACTGCATCTCCACCTGACAGCCCAGGTGATGGAAGATGACTGCCCTCATAGTGTGCAAGCCAGATGATTTACTGTTTTGAGATATATTCTGCATTAGACAATTGAGGACTGTGACTCTGTTCCCTCTTTGCACTGGCTTTGCTGGTCTGCAATGAAGGACTATAGAAACAGCACTGGAATAGAAATCCTTTTTTTCTTCAAGTGGCTAAGGTAAATTAATCTCAGAGGAACAGTAAAACAGAGAGGAGAAAAGCCATCACATAAATGAAATTTCTCGGAGTTTTACTGGCACAAAGGAAAGACCTTTTGCCTGATGACATTCAAATCAGCAGTGCTGGGAGAGACTTTTTATTAACCAGAGGAGAAACAACAAGCAAATAGAAGACGGAGATCTAAAAAACCAGGAGGCAGCAGCAGTTTATTAAGCAGACATACCTGGCTTATGGAGCAAGGGAAGGATAAAATCTCCTCAACCAAAGCTGTTCATGAATGGGCTTTTCCTCTTTTTAGGGAAAAATCCCACCCAGAGGAAAACCCCATGTATGCTGGGAGAGTGTTCCCACATTTTGCACTGAATGTATGGCCATATTAAATTCCTTAGATATGACCTAAAGTGTTTTGAGCAAACTACTTACTATGAAACTGCAAACTGTATTTATTATATATACACATTTGTTTTAATATTTATCTATCTAGGAGCTAACAGATGTACTGTATGGACCAGGATCAAGTAATTCAACTCCTCACCTACTTTTTTCTCTTTTTTTTTTAAGGCCTGACAGTGCTAGCTTTGTCTGCGTGTAGCTGTGAAAAAATACTGGATGACACTACCTCTTCCAAATCACTCACTCTAAATACTGTAGTTTTATCATAACCCACCTTTTGTGATTTGGAGTGTTTCACAAGCTTTTAAAAAGTACTATCAGGTGGATGGCAAGATTAGTCACAGGGTCAGCCAAAGAGTGACTGGCTGACAATAAAAAAGGTAAAAAGTTACCTAAATGTAGGATGTAAACCAATACCTCAGCAAGTTCAATGATCTATCACTATTTGACAGAAAGAAACATTCAGTAAGATACAATCTTACTTGTACAGAGTATTTTCCATGCCAATATAACAGCATGTTAAAATCCACTCTTCATCTGAATTCTTGCCTGTGCTTCTGCCTGGCTTTTCCTGCTGTTTGCTGCCTTTGACTTCAGTCTTCTTGCCTTTTATTTGGTCTTAATGGAATCCAAGAATCTATTAAATGCAGGATAAACCCAAGTAAGCTGTGTCTGAGACACAGATTGGTTTTCTCAAACTGCAGCCTGTTTGGGACTCCTTGCCAAGAGAAAAATATTTGGAAATACGGTAGCAAAACTGCCCTACACACATGCAGTTTCACTCTTCCTCCTCCTAACAGTGCCTCTTGTAACATCACTTACTTTCACCAACATTTTATTTCCATATTTTAATGTGCAAAGATGTTAACACACTTCTTGAAAAAAAAAAATTCTGCAATGGTTCTCTCTTAATGCTAGTTTGCTATGTTACTGTAGCTCTACAAAATATATACTATATATGAATTCTTTTGCTTATAATTTTACCTTTTCCTCTCAGTCTGACCTCCAGCCTCAGCCTTGACTCTCCACAGCTCTCTAACTCATGTAAAACTTGGGCTTTTTATTGCCACCTGACTGTGACCACTGGGGCTTCAGCAGGCCCACGGCTCCCATCCAGAGAAGAACTTTGCACTCTTTGCAGAAGGCTGAATTGTCAATCTGTGAATCATTTTCTTCTGGCACAATTACCACTACTCTGATTACCAGGATGCTGTAAGAAGTGCAGAGTATTTAACATAAGAGCATACAGAGAGACTGGTAAAACATTTTCATATCTGAATTTTCAAGGTATTACTAGATGTAAAATTTTCATTTAAATACTTCACTGTAACATAAAGCTTGCAGCAATACAAAATACAAATATCCTGGGGTTGTAAAATCAAGCACCAGCACCAACATTTCATCTACCAGACTGTACTTGCACTGGCAAAAAGAGGGTGACATCTAACCATTTTCTCACAAAGAATTTATAATCCCAGCTTCAGTTATTAAAGAGCTTTTCATCTATCATCAGTACAGCTCTTTTCTCTCATTGCTATAAATAGAAAGGACTATCTGTGTGTTTTGGGGTTTTTCTTTTTGTTTGGGTTTTGGGGTTTTTTTGGTTTGGTTTTTTTTTGGTTGGGTGGTTGGTTGGTTTGTTTGGGGGGGGTTTTGTGTCCATGGGGACAAGTCTAGCTGGCAGAGATGTGTGTGTTGAATATGACAGAGCTCAACATACTGTTCTTAATTAAAATATACTGCAACAACCTAGTTCAGGGTAGCTGAAAGCTTGGATCATTGTGGCATCATCACACTGGAGGGAAACAAGCACAGCCTCTTACCGGCTCACAACAATTTTTATCAGGAAGACTTCTGAGAGAAGCCAAAAGGAATTGTGCTTTGTCCATGAATGCTGAAGATCTCAGCATCCCCTGTAGGCTAAGGCACTGCTGCTGCCCCTTACCACACTCAGTAACATTTTCTCCAGACAAAAACCTTAAGCCAGCTGTCTTTTCATTCAAGTCCTTATCCCATGCTGGCACTCAGAAATCCAAGTGACTTAACAGTCTGCACTTGATAGAAATATCTGTTGAACTGGGATTTATCAACATTTATTATAGACATGAAGAGACTGCTACATAAGGAGAGACTGGGAACATCAGAACTTGTATAGTTTTGAGAAGTCAAAAGTGTATGATAAATAGATAGTTTCTAAACAAGGAATAATGAAGGAATGTTAGCTTTTGCTAATCGTGTGGGGAGGCATGGGAAAAGATCAGGCACAATATAAATTAAAAAAAAAAAAAAAAAAGACAGAAAAAGATCTCTACCAGTATTTATCTGGCAGACCTGTCTGTGTGCGCTGCGAGTTCTAAAATTTCACAGCATTTAAAATACATCAAATAGTGGTATGCACACAGCAAGTAATTGTGCCCTGTAGCATTAGAGCATGATTCTCTTTGGTGTTTCTTAACACATAGGTGCAGATAAGTCATGGAAAAAACCTCAAAGGCTGTGTCACAAGACCATCAAGTGAATTACTATGTAATTCACAGAAAAATTAGTTCACTTTGTTGGGCAAGTAACATAAGAAAATATGTAACATATAGAAATATTATATATATATATTACATATTAATATATATATTATATAACATAATATTATATATTATACTAAATATAATATATATTTTATAGATTATATACTATATTACTAATGCATTATATTATTAATATAACTTAATAATATAATTATCTAATTATTTTATTATTAATAATTAATTAATAATTAGTATATATTATGTATTATATTATATATTATGTTACAATAAATATAACATAATATTAATTGACACATTGCCCTTTGGTAGCTGATACCTAGAAGCCAAGCCTCTTCTAGTACCATTGGGCAAATCTGATCCCACAAATAAGGTGGCATCTCCTGGTGGTCATGCTTTGTCAGTGGAGACAGATTGCAAGCAGCAGGGGCAGAAAACAGGGGTTTCAAAGACTACAGGGTCAAACACTTGAACAGTGATGGACAGATAAATACTTCCTCTAATGCCTTCTAACCACCTGCTCACACAATTTCACAGTCTCCAAAAGCTGTACATCGAAGCACTCTGTATCAGTCACCAATGTGATCTTTCTGATGAAGATAGTGCCATACTGCTATCATGTTCCAATTTGGCTCAGACATACAGTGGCCACTCAGATTCTTGTGTTTACCACACCTAAGATAAATTTTGTAAAGATTTTTTATTTGCAAGCACTGTATGCAGTTAGGCACACAGAACACTTCTATCAGTATCAATAATATGTAAGATAGGAATGTTTTACATTTTTGTTTCTAACCTCACACTGCAGAAATAAAGCAAAGTGAACTCAATCTATTTCTACAAACTTGAAAAATAGCTTAATTTCAAACTGACATGTTTTCAACCTTTCTCTGTCTAGAAAGACTCCATGTACTTCTTACTCATCTATTTTATTTAACCTAAAAATTTCCATCCTTTCCTTGAATCTCTACAGCTGCCAAAAGAAAAGCCTACAGACTTCAGATACATGATGTAAATAATTGTGGATATATAAGAACTAACACAAATTTAACATTTGTTATTGCATTTACAATGCAGATAGCAATGATTAGTTATGCACACAATATAACTAGGTATTGCTACCCTCAGAAGACTTATGAGGTGACTACCTCAGCACCTTCACTAAGAGGTGAGGACAAACTGGTGTGGGATCTGTTCTTGTAAGTGAGAGCCAAAGGGCCACAAATTAGCAGCAGCAGACTCAATGCCATGTGTTGTTCTGCTTTAAGGACAGCAACTAATTTCAGCATTGTTTTGCTGAAACAATCTCCTTCATCCACTCCTCTGTCCTCATAATACTTCTAATTTTACAGAGGCAAAGATTCCCCCTTTATAGAGGGGCCGCATAGAGGAGCCTGGCCATTCCTTTTCACAAATACAGGGGTTGCTGTCTTTAGATATTTCTGTACAGCTTAAGCAAGATTACACCAGACAGCAATGTACTTTTTCTGACTTAAATGACAACCCAAAAAAGCTGTTAGTTTAAAATCTTGCATATAATCAAGCATTCATTTAGAAACAGAAAATAGCAGATACCTCAAATTTTTGAGAAATCTAACTGACATGGCAAAACACCTAAGCCATGTCATATTGCTGTATTTGATCATTAATTAATCTAATGAACACTGAAACCCCACCAGATAAGATGAAGTTGTGACTCAGAGCAGCAGATGTGATTCTGATCTGAAACCTCTGGGGAGCATCTGTGACAGTGAAAGTGGCAGTCAGTCTGAAGAGCAGTGCCACAGAGGAAAGAATTTCTGCCACAGAGGAAGAAATTAGTCCTAGAATGGCAGTTAATTTGTTCCAGACAGATAATTTTGCTGTTGGGGAAGAAAATGTCTTTTATGAAACCAGAATAAATCCCCAAACAAGTAAATTATTTCAACTTTATAGAGAACTTCTAGTTTAGAAAGATACTGTAAAAATAGATGCTTATAGCCATTTCATAACTTTATAACATTCATAGCTTATAGCCATTTCATAACTATATTTAGACAGAATAAAAATTAATTAGCTAGTGCACAGAACCTAAGACATGCTTACATCAATAAATATGTTAAAATGTGTGGGTCAAATTTACTTTGGTGCTTTTGTACACAATGGTTTACCATGCAACAAGCATGGAATTACTTCATGATTATACTGTTAGCAAAAGCCAAAAGCTTATTTACAGAAAATATGAGCCACAGATCAGCTTTGATACTGCAAGAGAAGATAAAAGACAGACCTTGGAGCTGCCCAGGCCGATGCCAGTCATACAGCTCCAGCCACCCTGCATGACCCTGCACATACAGCTGTGAATACTAAAAGACTCAGGGAGACCAAGAGATTTACAGGAGCTGACCTACAATTTCTTCAAAGCTGAAGGCCCAAAAGAGTCTCCTGACTGAGTTAAAGAAGCTCAAAAATATGAAATTTTATCACTGTGTGAATACTGTTGTGATATACACACTACAAACATACCACAGGAAGCTAAAACCTGTCACTTAAGGGCAGTAAATTGCTAGCCTGAGACACTAAATGTGCTTAAAGCTGCTTGCAAGTGTGCAGACCAGTTTCTATGTTTCTAAGTCCTTGTAAGAAGGACTGAAGGCAAGATATTATGTTCCTTGCAGGAATCTACTGATCTCATTTGTCTCACAGATTAATAACTTTCAGAAATAATCTTCCCTCAGGAAAAGAGAAAATATTTTCTTTTCCTACACAGTCAAGAGAACAAGCACAGCTTTCAGAGCACCCCGAGAATGAACAAAAGGCATGTGATAGCATCTCTTCCTTTATACAGCCATTTGCTTCTACATATCCTAACAAGACACAGCAGAAATGAGGGCTCAAGTGTTGTCACAGACAAGCAGGAGCTACTTGTCCAGTTTTCAAAAGGCAAGAAACCTAAACTCAGTGCTTAAGTTCTGTGGAGAGAAAGGACAAGTGAGCTAAGCTTCTAACCATGGAATTAATTTCTTTTTCCAACAGAAGCTTTCCAGTACATTTTAAAGCACTGTGCATCCCAGCTAATGTGTTTTTCTTCTCTCTTTCTATTCTTGATTCTTTCTCTCTCTAGCATTGTCTGTCTCCCTGTCATACCAGCTGCCTGCAGTAACATATTACACTCTCAAGGGAACTAAGATTTCCAAAACTGGACAGATGTCCATCATCTCAAACTGCTTACCTATATTTATTGCCTGGCTAACAAGCATTTCTGCACCGAGAAGTTTTGCATAGATGGTGGCATCAGTTACATATATGCAAAGAAATTCACTGCAGTTGCTCAAGCACAACTGCAGACACAGTTGGGCAGCAGAATCTTTTGCAGAGATGCTTAAAGAGGTGTTCAGACCAGAGTTTGCAGAGAGAGGATGAATTTGGCAATATGAACATACACGTAAATTATTTTCTAGCTAGTTTAAGTTAATAAAAATTATAAATCAATAACAGTGAGATCAAAATATCTTTGGAGACCTGACTGATACCTTGCAGAGCCTGTGTTATAGGTCTCATTACAATCGTTCATATGTTATATATATTCATATATATTTATAACTAGAAGAATTTCTGCCTCTGGTAAGAATGTTAGCAGTGCCTGGATTCATTTTCCACAATGTGACAAGAATCACCAAAAAATGTTTTTTTCCTGCAAGATATAACCATCTAACATAGGACTTTATATATACACAACCTGGAAAACAAAATGAGCTAAGTGTTGTTGTTTTCACTTACTCAAAACAATAATACAGCATATGAGACAGAAAAGACAAGTGACTTTATAATTTTCAAGCTATAAATGTTTTAATAGAATTATTATTTCTCTACTATTATACAAAACAGAAATGAAAGGTAGATGAATGGGAACAAGCATATGCTTCCATTAAGAGCTGTCCTATTTCACTAAGTCATCATTTTCCATGCACCATAAAAAACGTCTGTAAAGTGTCATTTATTGCCACTGTGTACAAATCACACTACACGCATATAACTAACCAAAACCAAAAACTTAAACCTGGTTCTCAAATATTAAGAGGTTTGTTGACGAATCTAAAATTTCTGGGAACATGAAATTGAATTTGTGCAGTCACCAACAAGCATAATGTACACTTCTTATTCTTATAAGATCCCTTTTGCTTCTGTGTGCAAATGGGACAGAGCTGCTGATTAAGTACAGTGCTAAGGCTTCTTTTAGCAGTTTATCTCATTGCAGTATCAACTTGTGGTTACACACTGTTTCAGTTCCTTGTTCTCACATTCTGTGAAGGGCAAAGCTGTAGGACAGAGGCAGTTTTAAAAGTTATATTCAAAACCTTGTTAAAATTAGTCAAATTTGTCCAAGGTTACTGAGATCTTACCCAGTTCCTTGAAGCTGTGATGCCCCCCGTGTGTTTCAGGACATTTTTCAGTACTTTTACCTGCCTCCCCCTCATCAACATAGAAAGACAAGTAATTCTCAGTACGCAGAAGGCTTTTGGTTTTGTCAACTTTTAATAAAAAAATAATTGCATTATTTTTATACTACAGAGATTATTTAGAGACCTGAAGCTGAAAATGTGAAGTTGCCATCTTATAAAGTTTAACTGCTCATTTCCTCATCTCCTTCTCCAGCCCACAAACATGTCATGGAAATAATATAACTGAGCAAGTAGGACCAGGGGTTAGAGTGGGGTAAGAAAGCCCTAATTGTCTTGAAAGTCGTTTGTTGTGCTTCTGTTTCCCCCCCTCTGACTTCTAACAGGGTTTTCCCCCTTTCTTCTAAAATGTTGTCACTTCCATTCATAATTATGACCAAAAAACCTTGAGTCTAGGTGAGAAAGCAGCCTTAGCATGTATAAGTTTGAATCAGCAGCCCAGTATTTTTCTGCTCTATTTTTCATTTGTGAAATGTAGTAAATAATCAGCACATTTAAACACATTAAATTCAGCACAATATGCAAAAGACTATTAAAAGGAAATGAAATATGACAAAAGGATTTTTCTCTTTCACGAAAAAGTTCCAAAATCCATCTCCATAGTATTATTGTCTCCTATAGCCTTGTTAGGTCTCTGGAAAATGAAATGAAACAAAACAAAACCAAAACCAACCAACCAACCACACAAAAAAAAAAAACCACACATAAAAAAACCCCAACCAAACCCTCACACCATTTTAAGCTTCCACAGGTGAGTCCTTCCTGACCTGCAGGGGCTTAGGCTCAACTCACACCCCTCCAGCTGATCTTGATGTCTTGAAGACACTCCAGGGAAGAGCCAGCCCCTCTAAAGATGAGAAGCCAAGTGCTGTTTTATTTCCCTGTCCCGATACCCCACTTCCTCACTGGACTCTCCCCACTACCACTCACTCTCCTCTCTGGCCTTACAGCCAGCATTCCCTCTCATGACACTGAGGAATTAAGAGTCCCTTCAGTGATCTCTCATTTTCTTTCGATTTAGTGACTGTACTCCATAGCACATCTTCCATATGGGCTATTTTGCCCATAGTGATCTCTCTGTTTTGCAGACCACTCAAAATAACAAAGTCTTGGTTAGCCTTTAGGTGCCCCCATGTTTTATTTATGATCCTTTTCAGAACTATTTTCATTTATGGTAAAATTTTTCATCACACATAACCTTTCAATGTTTGGGGGTTTTTTGTGTATCTCAACCTCTGTGGCACAAAGCATTTGGACTAGCCTGTGGTGGCTTAACTCTTATTGACAGACTCCAAAGAATCCAATTTAAAGAACTGGTTCCTATTCCCTTAAAGTAAAGGTGAATAAATAGATCTAAAGGGCATCATATCTTTTATTCTATGTTCAAATGGGATAAGTAATTCAATCCACTGTGGTTGTTCATGTTGTTGCAATCAGGCAGCATCTAACCAGGTGACCTTTTATATTTTAATTTTGTGTCTTCTCAAGATTGGTTATGTTGTGAGCTTTGAATTGATTCACATTGATATATTCTTTATTATTCATCTAAGGAGGAGACACTTTCTTATAGATAAGAATACAGACCAATATTTGAATAGTATGTGCCCTCTAGATCTTCACAAGTAAGCAAACCTACAACTCCAACAAAATCCTCTCCATCATGATTGTACTGTACATTTAGGAATAAAATACTTCATTGACCACTGGTAGGTATCTGATTTCCTGATAGGCCTTGAAATAAAAAAGTGGCATTTGCCAGATAACAACATTTGCCAGTTCAACAAAATTATGCATATTAAATATCAATATGTTTAAAAAGGAATTTTACAAGAATTATTAGAAAGGTAACACGGGAGAAAACGCACTCCAGGAAATGTTTAAGCAAATAATACATTTAAACAAACAAATCAACCAGCCAGTATTCCTATTTAGGGAACTTCCTCCAGCAATCACTCATGAATGATTTATAAACAACCTCACTGTTCTGACTTAATTTCATTACTTGGCTTTACATATGAACAACATGAATGAGATGCATTTAACTGACTCAACAGCCACACTGTGTATACACCAGATAAAAAGCAAGGACGTTTTACTTCACATAATTTTTTTACCATAATTGCTAATAACCCAAGCCATATGTTTTCAGCAAAAATTTTGCTCCCACCCACACAGTTCACATATTTACTCTTGTACAGCCCCACAGTGAAGTTAATACTGGATTTGAGAGTTATTTCCAAGACAACAGATAGAAATCAAATAGTATTATGATTTTACTATTGGCAAAAGGGAGAACAGAATCCAAATGCAGAACTGGGAGAAGCTTCTATTAAGGATACAAATAACATTAACAACATCAAACAAAATGGTAAAAAATACTGGTTTGAATACAGTTCTTTAAATAAATACCTTGTTTTTAGGTTTTCTCCAAAGTGACAGCACAACTTTAAATATTGTTTCACAACCTGAAGAACCATAGGAAGATTTTAAAATTTACCATTAAAAATCATATTAAGGCAAAACAAAATGAAGTGCAATCAGCAGGACTGATAGTTATTTTTTAATATTGTAACATAAATGACTCAACGTTCTGGCCGTGTTACCACTGCAGATTACCTTATCCTGTATGAAAACCTGGGGGTAAAAATTGTGGGCTTGTGTTTATAGTCCCTGCTGATCAAATTTTATTAAAAATAAAACATATTCCAAACAAGAAGACAGATAGCAGGATTTACTTTAGAATAACTTGGTATGTTAAATCCTATACAGTTCTTTGAACATGTGGGTTTTTTTGGTTGTAAAACCCAACATTAATATTTCCAAATGAAGATACTACACACCTTTTTAATAGTAACTTCAACACAAAAGTTCAAAGGAATTTATTTCTGTGTAGGCATTACTCTGAATAATGCTGATTTATTAAAGACACTGGACTTTGGATTTTATTAGGTTTTTTAAGCGTTCTTTTTTTTTAATTGAAATGAAATAGTCAGAAGAATAATTTTTAATACACCTCCCATTTTTTAAAAATAATTAACCAAACCATCAGGCAGACTCTCCAGGAGATGGATGCAGACTATGGCTAATAATTTGCTGCTTTCGTATCATAGAATTGTGATCTTAAAGTGATTAAACTTGAAGATCTTAAACCCTTAAGACCTTAAAGGGATCTTAAAGTTCATCCAGTTCCAAGTCCCCTGCATGAGGGTGGACACCTCCCACTAGACCAGACTGCTCAAGGCCCCATCCAGCCTGGCACTGAACACCTCCAGTGACAGGGAGAAGGCATCCAGTGTCTCAACACCCTCACATGAGATAATTTTTTCCTAATATATTATTTAAATCTACCCTCTTTCAGCTTGAAACTGTTAACCCTCATCCTATCAGTACTTGCCCTTGTAAAAAGTCCCACATCAGCTTTCTTGTAGGACCCCCTGAAGTACTGGAAGACCACTACAAGGTGTCTCCAGAGCCTTCTCTTCTCCAGGGTGAACAACCCCAACTTTCTCAGCCTGTCTTCATAGAACTGCTCCAGCACCCTGATCATCTTTGTGGCCCTCTTCTGGATTCATTCCAAGAGCTCCATGTCCTTCCTGCGTTGAGGGCTCCAAAACTGGACACAGTACTCCATGTGGCATCTCACTGGAGCAGAGTAGAGAGGGAGAATCATATTGCTTGACCTACTGGTCATGCTTATTTTGATGCAGCCCAGGTTATGGTTGGCTTTTTTTATTTGCTATTCCATTCTTCAGTATGCACTCTTCTAGCCGATAACCCAAGAGATAACTCAGAAAGATGGAGAAAAAAATACTTAATATGGTAATTCATCTCATTGAGTAAAAAGGTCCAGGTTTGGATACAACACAAAAACACTACAACCAAACTGGTGAACTGGTGTTCTGCACCATAGAAATATGCAAAAGACTAATATCTGTATGAAACAAAAAAGAATCAGTGTTTCAAAACAGAACGAGAGCCTATAGTTAGAGTGCCCATCACAATACTTCAGGTCAGTACCCTGAAGATGCATCCTCTGCAATTCGACATTATTTCTTGTTTAATTTTTATCCTGAGGAAAAATATGTCAAATAAACATCCACCTCAATCCACCACATCTTGATTTGTTTGGCAGAATAGGGTTTTTTAAGTTTGTCTAGGTTTAGATCAGAGGTTTTGTTGCATTTTTAAAATATATTTTGTTGTATCATCATATGCATTATTATTGTATTATCTCTCTGATAATGATAATTATGAAAGGTAGGATGTAGAAATTTAAGTTGAAGGAAATCACCCTTTTCTTTTAAACTTGCTTTCATCTTCTACTGTATGTCTAATAATTCCAACACCAAAAAACCCAAATATCTTATTTCTAATAGATTCTCTATTGTTGTAACTGTTCAAGTGATCAGAAATGATGACTGTTTCCCGCTTCCCTCGAGACACTCAATGTAATATCTCTAAGCACTATATTCTGATAATCATACTGGATTTCACTTAATTTCATTCCATTACTCCCATTACATAACATCTCAAAGTACTTCCCTGATGTTCCTTGTAGCCAAATCTTCCATAGTTTTGTATCTGAATTACCTGCTCTTTGATCTCCTATACTTAGGACAAGGATTTTTCTGTAAAAGCTATCTTCCAAAAGCTCTGGCTAGTTAGAATGACAATGCAAGCAGCTTAGTAAATAAGATGAACAGTGTGCAGCTTTAATCTAGTTAACTATTCCACCTTTTTTTTTTTTTTTTCTTTTCCCTTTCAAGTGACTTAAAGCTGTGATTTTCCATTTCTATTTCAAAAGGAATGAGAGCACAACAAGCACAGAGAACTGGTATTATCAGTGAGAAGCCGAGAGGGAACCTTTAAGCTTGGTGTATAGCGTTGCCCAAATAACCCAAGGCACACTGTTTTACAGCAAATTACAAATCTATATTTTTAAACAGACTCAGATTAATTTCTGTCAATCACATAAGGTCAATAGAGCAGGAGAAGAAATATTCCCTTTCTTTTTAATGTGATGTTTAAGCATAAGCAAAACCAATACACAGGTGTCTTGTTTTTAATAGACATACTCTCTTATTTGTATCCTGAACACCCTCTCACAATTATTTCAAATGATACAGGATAGCCTTTGGAGAAAAACTGTTACTCCCTTAAGCTGCTGAGGGATTTTTAGGCCATCTTCAACAAGCACACACAAGAATATTTAAGAAAAACATTTCATTCCTTAAACAAAACCTCTGAAGCACAGGAGATGTCTTTAAAACACAGCAAATCATACATAAAATCAAGTAATACTGTGGAAGCCTTAAAAATGTTCAAGTTTACTGAATTGTCTTCGTGTGCCTCAAGCACCAGTCTTTCCATCCATGGGCCAAGCAAAGTATCAAACTGAAAGCTAAGGTCTAACTCACAAGTTTAGAGCTATTCAAGATGTCCAGCAGTATGAACTAATATTTTCTTTCCCCATCCCTCTTCGTGGCCCAAGATACCAATGCTCAATACCATCCACCATCCTCTTGTCCAAAAGGGCTAGGATTTGTGCAGGTCATGTTAATTCTGCAGTCAGCCACCTTTTTCCTTCCAGTGGAACAAAGAATTTTGGTGTTTTCTTTTTTCTTTCAGACCTGCTGCAGCTTTTCTTATCTAATGTTTTGTTTGCTTGTTTGATTTTTAGATCCTGGATATAGCTATTGGCATCCTGTCATCAACACATTTATGTTTTAGCCACTTCTTAGCAGATAGACTAAAGCACAATCCCCTTACCAGGCAGTACTCCCTTCCCATGCCTGTATTTTCTAATGACCAAGAAAAAACATCAGAGCAGGGTCTGGAGAAACTGTTTTGACTTCTTGATCTGCACAGAAAGGGAGGGGAAGGCAAACAGTGAGAGGGAAAGGAAAGGATTGACTCTGCCAACGTGGCCATTTCCCACCAGTCAGATATACTGCCTGTGGTTCCTGTAGACAGCATTTGATGAAAGGGTGTTCCAACATTTCTGCTACCTACTCCAGCAGCATCTTAACTGCTAGCTTGTAAAACTGTTTCTGCCCAAGCTAAGGCACTGTACTTCAAGCAACTTTCATCTCTAAATGAGAGCTTCTCCTTGATCACAGTCCCTCTGCTTCTCTCTAGAATGTGTGGTAATGAATCAAACCTAAGTGGACAGGTTTCTACAAAGAAATTAACTGTTCAGTTCAGATCTACCAATTACAGAGGGGTTCAAATAAATGAATAAGTCTACGTCTCAGGGCTTGGAAAACTTAAAAGACAGGCTGGTTTCTATGCAAGAAACTACTGGTCAATAAGGACAAGTTGGTGACTCAGCAGTGCCAGTAGTACATTGCCTATGGAAAACTGGTTCTGGATGTGGAAACCTCTCAAAATACCAGAGCTGGGAATTCGTTTTCCTCCAAGTACTATGAAACTGATACAGGTGGCTTCCATAATCTCTCATTTAGAATGGTTTTCACTTAGTAATATGAAAATATTTTATTTATTAACTACAATTTGTTCCTCTCAAGAGCTAAGTTACTTGCATTGTTTCTGTACATCACATACAACAGACACATTTGATGTAACAGGAGAGTCACCTTTCCAAGTGTGTTGACTAGACTAGACTTCTATTTGGTTGTTTTGCTAAAAATATTTGCAGCCTATCTAAAAAGCATCTGTATGCTATGTAAGTCCAAAGATCCACCTCTTCTCTACTGAAGTTCTTTAGATATTAGGATATTAGTTTGGCTGCAGTACTATATTAAGCACCTTGCAATATGAAGGAAAGATGATATGGTAAAATGAAGGGTCACTGCTCCAAAAAAAGTTATTGGAAGGATTTATTAAAAACCAATAAAATATTCTATGAATTATTATTTGTAAAGCAAGTGGACATGCAACATAGGGTTTCTTTTTTTTTTTTTTTTTTTTTTTTTTTTATTAAGCATCTTTTAAAGCCTGAGGAGAAAGTGCAGAATGTATGAGAAATATATAAACTGGACAGTTTACTCAAAAAAAATACTGAAGGATGAAAATCTAAGAGGTAGCAGCCTTAATGCTATGTAGCCATTAGAGGAAATTAGACTTGTCACTTACCAAGATTTCTCAATGATCTTAACATTAGAAAGTTTGTATTTGCAAAAAACATGTAAATGTCCCTCTTTCTGTCAGGCTTAAAAAACAGTTGGGTCTGAGAATATTCAAGAACAACCAAAAGGACAAGTTACTGGCCATGCAAAAATAAAGGCTCCACAGAAGCCTGCTTAGCAATTACTGTGGCCCAATTTACATCTATGTGGAGGCTACACTATAAGATAAATTGTTCTTCAGCAATTAGGGACGTTTTATCATTGTGTAAGTTTTAGGTTTTGGTTTTGGCTTTGATTTTAAATAAAGTATGCTACTTTCTAGATTTCATTTTTAAATGAATGGTCAGAGAACACAATAGAAGCATATGCAACCTTAAAAATCAATACTTGAATACAAACCAGCACTGAAAACAAATGGGAAGCACCATTATTTTCTGGCAGTAGAACTTCCATTTACAGATCTCAACAACTATTTTCCAATATCCAAATCAACAGTCAGTGGTTCAACAAAGTTTCATTTCAATGACCAACTTATTCCTTATAATTTTGTTATAATGTGTAAATTCACTAAATATAAATCTCTACTGCTGAGGAAGTAGAGAAGGTTGCTACTACTTGTGCTTCAATCTACATACCAAGGTATTTATTCAGTGATCTTCAACAACAACAAAAAAAATTAAAGGCTTACCTGCAGTCACTATCCTATGCCACTTATTCAGTATTTCAAGTCAAAAATTAAAAAAAAAAAATAATTAAAAGTAAGTTTTTCAGTCTTCACTTTCACCATCCCTCTGGGGGTTAAGTCACACATCCCTGACGTGAAGTGCCAAGTGCTGTTACAAGCCTTGCATGGTCCTAAGGCTACAGAGAGGTGCGTGCTGCCTCATTGCTCACTTCAGCAAACAGAAGTAAAGTTTTACAGCTCCTTAAGGGTTCCAGCTCTGCAACTGCTGCACAATAAACTTGCTGGGAAATTTGTTTTGCTTCCATTAAACTCCTCTCTAGCCTCTAATAAACTTCAGAAGAATCCTGGCTTTTTTCCAGTCCCACTCCTGTTCTCTTTCATTCTCTCATTTACATTCAGTACAATATTCATTCACTTCTCACGTTAATTGTTTTAATATTCTTAACTTGTCTTCAAGCCTTTAATTTCTCCTTGTTATATAACCTCATCTCTTTTGTCTTTTCCTTCTTTCTTCTATCTAGCTCTTTTTCCTCTCTCATTACTCTAAGCTTTTTTCTTCTTGATATAGTATTTCTTCTATGTCCTATTTCTTCTCCAGATGGAAAAAAATGCTCCTTTGTAATCTCATTTTTTTATTCTTTTGTCTATTTGTACAGATTTAAAAAGCGAAACTATTAGTGCTCAAAAGCATCTGTGGACTAAATCCAAACACTGTATGTGTGGATTCGCTTAACTTTTAGGATATGCATATCTTAAGAATAAAGCAAATCCATTTTATTAATTAGGAATAACAGATCACATACATCAGCACAAGTACAAGTTTAACAAAAATTATCAAGGCCATATGCCCTCCCTGTTGACACATTAGAACATTTTTCTGTTTTAGAAAGCTTTTCTAACACAATGTGAAAAGATAATGGGAAATTACTGAATTAGCATCACATCAAGCTTAGTGTTTCAAACATCTTGTTTGTCTTTCATCAAGTCTACTTAATGCTTTGTAAAAATAAGAATAATCAAGATGATACAGCTGTCTCTTCAATCTTATCTCAGATTTATAGTCTTGAGGGCACTGGCAGCCTGTGTGAACTCCATCAAAACTTACAAGCCACCAAAAAAGCAGCCAAAACTCCACCAGAGGCCAAAATACCTAAGTGTGGTTCTGACAAGACAGTACTGAACTCCCTGCAATTATGGCTAAATTACTACTTAGTATTCAAGATAACTTAGGATTTTTTCCAAAAGCTTTCCTCCCCACAGTTTGGGTTTTTCTTGACTGTACAGAAGTGGCACAGTATATGGAGGCTTCTCAGAAGTCCTTTTGCTAAGACATCCATGTACTCAATGTTTTTCACCAAACAATCTGAAACAGACAAATCCCTGAAGCTGCCTCTTCCTCCCACCTCACCAAAAAAAGGAATTTCTTTTAATTTTTTTTTTTTTTTTTTTTTTAAGAAAAGACTGATGGCAAAAAATCAAGGTCCTGCTCCCTCGTGTTTTAACTACAGGAAAATGTGGACCACATCTTCTGTTTAAGGAGAAATCTGGGATATGTTACAATAGAAAAGCTAATTTGTAATAACTGCTGTCCTGGCATATATCTTCCTTCAGAGGGCCTTTCTGAACAGCCAGACTTTTTGATTCAAATGTTTACTTTCTTAAACAGAAAAGTTACTCACTAAAGAGTATAAAAATTAGGGAAGTATTAGATCATTCTATAATTGTTTTCTTCCTTATATTTTCATTTCACTTTCCTGCTTTGTTGTTTGACTATGTTGGGGTTTTTAATTTTAAATTATATTTTCAGACACACATGAACTCACTCCTATGGCCTCACTTTCTTACAGTAAAATACAAGGTTTAACAAATTATTTTATATCAGAAATACTGGAAAACCTCAAGCCAGACTATTAGAACAAGTCAGAGCCCCTCACAGATGCTGCCATGTTAAGTTGATTTGTTGTACAGAAGAGAAAGGGGGTAATCAGAGGCTAAGTTCTCTGGCAGGGAAAGCCAGGCAGCAGCAAGTTGGTCCATCAGCCTCTTTCCCTATGGCCTAGAAAGGGGCATACCAAGAGAAATGGATTCACAGCAGCACCAAAGTTACAGAGAATGACAACCATTAAAATTTTTTTTTGACTGTTTTGGCAAGCAAGTCTGCAAAACTACTGAATAAAAGGCCACACAACTGTACAATCTCCAACCATAACCAATGCCTGATTTCCTGCTGCAACAGAACAGCAATCCCACAATGACACAAACAAACATTATGGAGGGGTAAATAGTGTTTAGAACATTAATAAAATCTGACAGCTCCTTAAGGTACCATATAATTACTGCATTAAAAAGCAAACACCAGCCTCTATGTAAGCAAATCTTTAATAGATAGCAGCTTACTTTTGTATCTGAAAAATATCCTTTCATAGGAGGATGTTTGTTTTGCATACCTGATAGCTAAAAGCTTAGTTATACTGGAGTATTAAAAAATACTGTATATTGCAGATGGTTTATTAGCCAGCCCTTTAACAACAGTGCCTTCATGTGTTTATTATAGGCATGTTCTTGCTTTAAAGCTAAGATTCAACTATGGTTTATAGCTATAATTGTCCTCCTACATAATCTGCAAACAAATTAGGTCAATTCTGAACTATTTCTAAAACCTCCTACGTAGATGGAAGTTCGAGGTTTTAAAACATATGAAGTTAAAATCATAGAATCATCAAGGTTGGAAAGGACCCTCAAGATCATCAAGTCCAACCATCAGCCCTACATTACCATAACCAGTAAATTATCTCCTCAAGTGCCAAGTCTACTCATTCTTTTAATCCCCAGGGACAACTCCACTACCTTCCTAGGCAACCTGTTCCAATGCTTCACCACTCTTTTGGTGAAAAAAATTTTCCTAACATTCAGTCGGAACCTTCCGTGGTGCAACCTGAACTTGTTTCCTCTTGACCTATTGCTAATCAAAGTCCAAAATCAATAAAGAGAGCACACAAATAAACAAAGTTAACTTGACAGTGTCACAGACCCTGTAAGCTGTCATTTTTTGTTCCAGCCTAACAAGGCACTGTAAAGTAGCAAGTATCAAAATGTGAGGACTGCCCTTGGCCAGAAATTACATCTACTTTACTACATCTACAGTAATGAACATTAGTAATGTTTATTAAATAAGTTTCCTTAATTAACTTCTAAACTTCTACATCTAGCACCTGTAACATCCTGTGGAAAATTTTTTTTACACCTACTACCTGGTAAGAGCTAGGAGTCAACAAACCCATGTCGAAGAAACGATAAATAATCACACTCTCCCCATCTTCTCCATAACATTAAAAGCTTGATATTCCTCTTGCATGTCTTCTGAACTAATTTATTTTCCAAGCTGTAGAGTCCAATCACCCTGTTCAAATACAGGTACGTCTTTTCCCATATATAGCCTGGCTTATCCTTACTAAAACAAAGGACATCTGCAATTGTTTGTACTATTCCAGATCAGTTATGGATGTTATCATGATGTTTGTATAGAACTAATGCAAATTTAAGATCTCATTTTGGAGTAGTTACAGTTTAGATTGTCACACACACTCATTAGCCAGTTCCCTCCTGTAAGCATTATTCTATAATACTGTATAGTTAATACACTTGCTGTTTTAATAACACACATGTTGTTTTTACATATTTATGAACACACATCTTATTTGATTCTGTGAAAATTAGTTATTTTTATATGGACAGAAAAAACTTGCTGGGGTACAGCTTCATGAAGATTATGCTACATTTCTAAATTAAGTGATTATGTATTTGATTTACTCCTGGCCTGTTGGGTGGACCCTGATTAGTCCAAGCAATTTGTTATTATTCATTTTAATCAGCTTGTTCTAAAAATCCTTCCTTTAACACTTGAATTTGAAACAGACCGTCTGAGACATCTCAAGTAAGTCCCAGTGAAGTAACTTTCAAATACCCTCTGTAATTAACAGTGATGCAAAAAGGGTTTTCATAAGATTTACTGTTAAAGATTTCTCTTGTGTTAGTGTTCTCACAATCTCTTGATCCTTACTGGGCCTGGATGCTATTACATCTCTTGCTTCTGATATGCCTGAAGAATTCCTCCAAGCTCTTTCTATGTCTCTCTTTTGGTTTTCACACATCCTTACCAGTTATGCATTCTCCTGTTTCCCACATGTAGGTAAAATTTCTGTTTTATAAAGCCTCTCTTTACCTGTTACCTCTTTACAGATGACTCTCCTTTGCAATTTAACAATACTGAGTTCGTACTTTTCCCCACCTTGGTGACAGATGGTAGTAACTTCATTACATTTAAAAGTATCTGAAAGCTTTACCCTTTTGGCTGTGCCTTTTAACTATTCATAATTCACTTGCTGACTTATGTGTAGTATTCTCCATAAGATGTTACTGCAATAGGTCTTATACTTGCTCCTAAAATCATATGAAAACCATACTGATTATGATTGCTCTTGTAGGGTAATTTTAGTCTTAAACTAGGTCTTGTGAACTGCACATTTGCCAAGAGCAACTCCTTTCATGAGCTGACAGTTTATCAGAACACCCAATATATAACTCTTCACTTCTGCATTTATTGAGTCTTCATACATGTAGCAGAACCATGTAATAATGGGATTTTTTTCTTCCTTTATCATCTTACCTCCTTCAGCACTTCACAGTAATTTTGCATCTCATTCACATGGTCAGCAGTCAAACCCATATAATATTTTCATCTACGTGTACACAAATTGAAACTGTGTCTTTTCTTATCTAGACATACATAGCTTTGACAGTAAACACTAACATATAATAACTCATCTCCCAGAGTACAGTTTGCATTCTCATCTCTATATAAAAGTTAGCCCTTATTCTGACATCCTCTTGTATCAATTTTCTGAGATCCCTAATACATCAATATCTAAATTTCAAAACAGCATTCCAGCTCTCACACTTAATTTTTCACATTTCAGATTTGAACCAAAACCTCACCTACAACTGCTATTGGTCTAATTGTCATTTTGTTACATTTTATAAAGAGAAGCAAGCAGTAAATACATACATGACGGTGTTAATCCCTGACAGCTGTTGAAACATCTGCAGCCCACAACCCACAATTAAGGCTCTTCGAGTTGGAGGGTATGTTAGCATTCTGCAGATCACAGGTCCAGCTTTAAAAAAAAAGACACAACAACAAAAGAATATGTGACAGTTCTTAAGTGATCACTATCAAAACAATGTTCCCAGGTATAACAGGCTATGCACCTTGGTTTCAAACAAATTTGGATTATTTCAACTATTTCTGAACAGCTCGATCTTCTTGATGAAGAAAGAACAAGTTTCAGTTCTGCTTTTCAGCACTGTACTAAAAGAAGATTTTCAGGAAGCCCTCATAAAAAAACAAAAAATAAAAAAAAATTTGTGCACATTGTACATTTCTGGTGGCAAATGTACTCTCCTACATCATACTAATAGATTGCACATCTGCTACAACTAAATGTACTCAAAGTTATCACAAAATATTGTTGTTGTTGCTTCCTCTCTAAAAGCTCCCCCTCTTTTTGAGAAGTTAGTTCAGAAATGCCATTATTCATTGCTAAGATCTGGATCTTGCAGATGAAGTGTTCTCCCAAGACCCACTTTCCAAAAAGCAGTTGCAAGTGTGGGTACTTTGAAGATATGGGACAGATCCATTCTGCACAGTTTTAAGGCCAGCAGAAGGGCATAAATTAATTAATTTTTTTTCCATACCTTCAGTAGCAATGGTATGATACTGCATTCAAAAGGCAGAAACAGTTTCTCAGTGAAAAATCAAGAATTTCTGCCAAAAAGAGAAATTTTCTGCTCTGTTAATTATAATTTTCCAAACCATCCTATTAAAAAGAAAATACAGGAAGCTATATGACAAGAGGCAAAAAATTAAGAGGCTTGATTCTTTCTTTACTTGAATTGCTTTCTGCTCACAGTGGTGCATAGGGCAGAACATAGTCAGGTGAAAAATCTTATGCTTTATACATCTGGTATATATACACATCTAGCATACCCTCTCAGAACACCTAAAATACATAACACAGTGTAAACGTTAAAATACTTGCCACAAAAAAAAAAAAAAAAAAAAAAGGTAAAGAGGATCTATATTTTTAAATTGTCAGTCTTTCTGAAAACATAAAAAATATGAAATGTATTGAAAAAAATACACAGCCATGCTAGAGAAGAATGGTTTACATATAAAGAGTTTCAGAGCTTCAGAAAGCTGACAATTTGTGAACAGTTTCAATAGTGGATCTCAAGAAAGGAGTTTAGATAATATGTTCTTCATTGAATGGCAAACAATAATCAAACCTACCTAAGAAAAACTTAATTAAAAAAAATATGTTATGTCTAATTCATATCTCAGCTGTATCATTATTTAAATTTGCTTACTAGTAACAGCAGAATACAGTCTGACAAATTTTCCAGCTGGTTTCCAAGTAACAGCAACATTCAGACAGTCCCACCTATACTACTATAGCCACATCACTACCTTCACCATGTTTCCATCAACTGAAAAACAGAGCCAATCCATACATCCGGCAAGATATTTTCAAGAAAGACACATGATAGCATGGAATAAACAAGTCTATCGAAAGGTTCAATATTCAAAGTGGCATTTTTTCAGTGGAAAAACAACAAAACCAGCACTTGCTAGTAGCTCAGAGCAATCTGGAGGTCAGACATAACTCTGATTTTCTCCTCAGCTCTAGGCTTCACAAAGGAAAAAAAGATTTGCTAACAAAAGCAACTCTAAACCTTAATTCACAAACAACAGCTCTTAGGTCTTCATACTCTTCATCAAACCTGAGCCTGGCAGCTTTGGGCTTAAAAACCTTTATCTGAAAATTGATTCTGCAGCATCTGTCATGAGCCCAGGCTGCTGAATGCCTATGAGGTATCCTCTGTTCTTCCTCAACTCTCTATAAAGAGTTCAAAACCCAACTTCAAGGACCTTGCAGCCAATCTAAATCTTGAAATCCACCATCAGTGACTATTCTTATCAAATAAGTTAGCACTCTGCAGGAGGGTTCTTAGGAAAGGAGTAGAAATGTCCTGAGGAGCTAATGTGAATTTTTTAACAATTCCTGATCCACTCAACTATTTGATGAAAGTTATATAAAACTCTATTCACAATACAGTATTGTACAAAACAATCAGAAAAAAAGGAATTAAAAGAAATGGCTAGAAATTAAAGCAGCTGTTCCCAGACAATGGCTTGCAACTCAGTCATGAACTTGCAGCAACACTTCAACACATAAATCCATTTGGATGCCTGCAGAAAGTTTAAGACCACATATTAAAGTCTAGACCTTTATTTTAGAACTTTAGACTTCAGAACATCCATTCAGCTAAATTCAGTAAGTACTTGTAATTTTTCAGAATTCTGCTTAATTTTATCAGAAAAATTATGCTAAAAATCATCATTCTGGTTCAAGTCAGAGATTTAAAAATTTCACTTGAAATATCTACAGTAGCAACTGCAGCTATAAATAACCATTCACAAAATGAAGGGATTTTCTTTCATAAAATTCATAGCTTTCAGGTTTATAAACCAATAAATGAAATGAAAGAAATGAAAGAAATCATTAATCTCTCTATTAAAGGAGCTTTACAAACTCCACTAAAAAAACCTGAAGGACTTGGACAGCAAGGTGACTGTTCTAAAAACTGAAAGTAAATGTGGAAGTTTCTATTAAAATTATCTAGCCCTAAAACTATTTTTGCGTTTTCCTACCTACAGTTCTGCCATCCATTTTCTGTACTGTTCATATATTACAGCTTTAAAACTGAACAACTTCAGCCAAAACATGTTTGTTACCAGAGAAGGGGTCTAAACTAAAAAAGGAAAAACAAAAGTTTTCAGAATTAAATACTTTTTCTTCTGAAAATAAACCTTCTGAAAAATAAAACTGTACTTCAGAAGTTTCTGATAAGCATTAAATTACAATAGATTAAAATAGCTCAAAACAATAAAGTAATTAAATCTTTAAAAAGCAGAGTAACTCAATTGCTCACAGAATTAGAGGCAAACAAATGATGCAAAAGATGCACCACAAAAAAAAAAAAAAAATTGTAATTATTACAATGGAAAAAATAGATAATTGTCTCCAACAGTCAGTATTTTTTGTTCATGATACTTCTGCCTTAATTGCTATTGTTTTCTCCTCAGCTAGGAGATTTAGAAACATTCCTGAATCTGAACCATTTCATTTAAACTTCAGAAAGCAATGACATTTGTTCTCCTCCTTCTGCTATAAGAATAAGAATGAAGTCAAAAGAATGAGAGCATCTAGGGTCAGGATTAATTGAATAAGAGTAGATTTGGACTTTTTGTGCCGTGGTTTCAGATAATTATTTTATCTGAAGTAAATTTCCTTGATGCATATGTTTATAAGGGTTCATAATATGCTAGCAAGCTGACGCTTGGTCTAGTGAGACTGCAAAATGGCACTGTCGGACACAGAGCAATGGAAAAACAAGGATATTTCAGTTGTAGAAGGTGTTATTACATGAAGTGATGATAAATAAAGATTAATTCTTATAAGCAAAAGGCAAAAACAGATATTGGATGTTTGGCTTCACATCCAAAAAGCCTTCTGTTAGTTTACACTGCGATAAACAAAGGGAAATGAGCTGTTCTTGTTAAATCATCACTTCTGCAAAGTGAGTGAGGCTTTCAAAATGTCGAGTGGTTATCTGAAGCTTTTAGAGACAGCTTCCTATATTTTAGCTGTCATTCTTATTACTAGGCATAATTGACAGATAAATTAGGTTTAGGTTTAGAAATCATGAATCACCTGTAAAGGCATTTTGACTTTCCTCTGTAGGTAAAATGGGTTGCACAGTGATCATAGGAGCTTCGGTGTGGTCCACTGCCAACTAAAAGAAAGGGACACTTTTCCAAAACAACAAGCAAACCTTAGTTCTAAAATGAGCTTAAATAATAAAAGCTAAAAAGTAGAGGAGTGGATATTAATGGGTATTAAACATGTGTCAGTCTCTCCTTCTGAAAATGCATACACCTTCAGGGAAATAAAAATATTGTAGATAGATATAAAGCCAACCTAAAAATCCCCCAGCAAATGCAGGCAGACACCTGGAGCCTGCAAAATCTGTGATCATCCATCCCTCAAATAATTCGTACAATAATTGGTAAAATGTCACAGACAGGAAAGTATGGTTAGAAACTGGGCTCTGCCCAAGTCATTTGCAGGTTCAAACATTCTTTTGCCAGCTTATCTAGAGACAGCTTTTAGCAACAACTTGTACACTATGTGGGACTCCTGCCATCATTTGAGTTCTCACTAGAGGAGTGTTCCCAAAGAGGCAGGCTTAGCCAGCCATCAAGACAGGCAGTCATTAGTTCAGCATCAATTAAGATCAACCTTCAGATTAGCTTCTCAGACTCATTTTTGTCTTAGTGTCAGTCAATAACATATGTTCCATCCAGATCCATCTTTAAAGAACCACTTTACAGTTACAAATGGGAAAAAAAGAAACTTCAGAATGGTGGTCTGGATAACAGAAGACAGACATGGGAACCATTTCTGTGTTCTCTGTTTCCTTACAAAATTCATCTTTCAGCCTGTATCTCTCTGTATCTGGAGAACATTCCTCCAGCAAAGACTCCTCCTCTAATGTACTTAGTGCTAGCAGTTGTTTTCTGCACATGAATGATACATGAAGCCAAAGACTCTTTTCTACTCCTAGCCTATTACATAATTACTTTCTAAAAGTTTCAACTTTAGTTTTAAATTTCAATTTGAAATTTCTATTTTAATTTTTCCTTTTGGTAAAATTTGCCAAGTCACAAGAAATAGAAGTAGCTTTAAGATCAAAACTCCATTATTTGTCCTGAGAAGTTGCAAAAAAATTTACCTAAGTACCAAGCTCTTCCCCACTGTCTCAATGTTTCCAGTAACATGGGAAGAATCACTCTCAGTACCAGACAAAACTTCCTGCCTCACGTTGTTCTCTAATACTTTGAAAAGCTTGCGAGCCTTTTTTTTCCTTTCTTTTTCTTTTATTTTTGTTTTTTTTTTCTTTTTTCTTTAATGGCATATCCCCAATGAGCCAATAATGAGAAAAGCTTGCCGAATAACTGAGTCTTAATAGTTTTCAATTATCCACAGCAAATACATCCAATAGTATAACAAGACAGCCCACTCTAGAGGCAAATAAAAGCTAACGAGACACAACCATTGTGATCCCAGAGAGTTAAGTAGTGCAAGGAGTTTTTCCATGAAAGGGAATGGTCCCTCAAAATGATCTTTTTAATCCACATACTGAGAACAGAAGCGCTAAAAATAAGGATATTTGGTTTTGTTTGTTTTGACAGTGAGTAGGGTTGGTCTTCTGGGAATTCTGAAAACAAAGCAATTTTCTTTTAACCATAAAAGGGAAAAAAATAATCTTTCTGTTGATACCACATTCTTTGATATAAAGCTTTGGTGACAGAAAAATCTATATGACTCAGTACTTGCACAAATGCAGCAGCACTTAAGAGTACTTTTGAATAGGACAGGAAGCAGTGGTAAGTAGGGAAGCAAAAGAAGGAGTGCATTTTTGCTCTATATGACATATTCTTTGTAGAAAACAGAATCTACTTCAGTGAACACCTTTACAACTGGAGAAACCATGGCAAAAGAGGTAACACACAGAGAAGACTGGCCATCCCCATGATGCCAGCAGGAGCTGGGAGAAGCAGCCACAATGACCAAGAGGAGACCACATGGTGGTGGAGGGACCCCAGTGAGGTACTGTCAGACCTGAGGAGTGGGGGAATGATGGAGAACACTTGCCTGCTTCTTTGATTGGAAAATTGGGGTAGGGACAGAGAAAAGCAAGGAACATATTTTGCTTTCCTTCTAGCTGGGGCAAGCACCTTGGAAATGAAGCATTAAGTATTTAGGCAGACTTAAGCATAACTGCAGCCTGTGATGTGGTTCTATCAAACCAACATTTCTTTTTGCAGTCTGCTCTAGCACTAGTCTGCATTGGAAACAATAATGGGACCCTCATTTCCAGCTGGAGAAAGCAGATAAAGAAAGATAAGATGATGGAGCTAACATTACACAGGCACAACCAAAAAAGCCAAGGGTTTTAACAGCCTGACGAGCTTCCCACTCCACTGTCTGATCAAGTAATGAAGTGCAGTGCAGAGCATTTAGCAATCTGAAATTAAAAAGTTTTTTTCTTTCATTTTAAGTTAAGGAAAGACACTTAAAACTGCAGCGCTTTTTTTTCATGTTGGTGATGCTGTTGTTGTCGTTTTTCAGTTAAAACTCACCAATAAAGCTGGTGACACAGAGCTCTTTCCAACCCAGTCTCAAGCTGATCTTCTCAGCTGTTACTATATAAACACCCATTCAGATATTGTATTTTATTTCCTGTGACACACGCTTCAAGCCTTACATATTTTTTGCAACATTTTTCTGCCAAAAATCTTTCTTTAGTGATATATTTTCCTCTTCTATTCATTTTCCAAATTAAACATATCTGTTCCTGCCCTAATTCAGTGATCTGGCAGCGAAAATAGATTTCTACTCTTTGCCCTACAAAAGAATGAGACATAGGGACACATTTTCAGGAGGGGAGGCAGAAAGGGTGGAATTTCATAGATCTGAGAAAGGAGACTGGAAGTCAAAGGAAGTCTCCATGGGAACTTGTGGATACAATCTTATGCATGCATGTTCACTAATGTTTTTCTTCAATAGCACATTTAGTTTAGATCATCACCTTAAAAAAAACAATTTAAAACAAAGTTTATCTGGAGGACCTGGAAACCTTCTCTCACTTTAAAAAATTAGGATGCTACTCGAGTAGGACCTTCATTAAAAATAAAAGTAAAGGAAAAGTTAAATTAGAAATGGGGTCCTCATTTAATCAGATTTAAAAACCTTTTCAGAAATCAATGTCATTATAGCATAGCTCAGTTGGGTTCCAAAACTACTAGAGAGGAGAAAAAATCAAAAGTCACTCTAGATTAAGTCAAAGTACTTGAATTTTGGCTTCCTAACAAGAAAGAACCATCAAACGATGAGCAGATGACAGGCAGCATAACAGACCATTTTGAAGCTAAAAATAAGTCTCAAGAAACTGCCTTAGCTTTTTTTTTTTAAACTAACACATTTAAATTTGAGCACAAAGTTGAGTTCCACTGAAGACGAAAGGCCAGATACACACTTTCAATTAACTGCAGCCTAAGATCTTACCTTAGCCAAAGGTACTAACTAGTTGAGTACATTTTAGTATATTGACCATCTTTCATGAGAAAACACAAAGGGTCTAAGCTGACCATTACCACCCAACAATAGCATGGGGTTTTTTTAGCAGTAAAGGCCAACCACATCATGGGAGAGAAGCAGGAGCATTGCCAGCAGGCCGAGGAAGCAGTTCTTCCCTGTTTCCCAGCACTTCCAAGACACACAGCTCAAGCAGCACACCACATTGCTTCATGGAGCCCAAGAAGAACCAGCAAGGTGCACAGGGCTGGAATACATGGCATACAAGGAGATGCTGAAACAATTGGGATTGTTCAGCTTTAAGAGAGAAGGTAAAGGGAAAAGCCTCTGCTGTCCATAGCTACCTAGTGGAGGACTTAGGAGAAGATGGACCTAGATTTGTGCTCATACTGGTTATTACAGACACACACACAAAGACATAAAGGCTTGGGGTGCTTCACAGTAGCCAAAAAAAAAAAAAGAAGCACACTTACATACATATCCTATAAGCCTCATCCATTTCAATACTACCAACAGCAGATGTATCCATTTTTGCAATTTTAGTCCTAGGCTTTATTAATCAAGAACCTGTCAGTCACACTACACTGGCAGTTGTTACCCTAAATTTATAACCTCTGCAGAGACCACAAATCAATACTGAAATCAGCAGCTGTAAAATACTCAATTGACAACTTCCATAGCCAGTATGAAATACCACATAGCAATAACAGAGACCTCATTGCAGCTTTTCAATATATAATGGAAGCTTATAAGATAGATGGGGATTTTTTTTTTTAATCAGGAACTCTAGTGACAGGACAAGAAGTAATGGTTTCAAACTAAAAGAGAGTAGATTAGATTGAACATAAGGAAGAAATTCTTCACTATGAAGGTGGTGAGACACTGGAACCCAGAGATGCTGTTGATGCCTATTCTCTGGAATTGTTCGAAGTCAGGTTTGATGGGACTTTGAGCAACCTGATCTAGTGGGAAATGTCCCTTCCACTGGCAGGAAAGTCAGATTAGATTATCTTTAAAGGTTCCTTCCAACCCAAACCACTGTGTGTAATTCTGTGATTGTTAAGATGTAAGCAGTTCTGGTCCCCTTTGCACTGCCCTACTTCATATGGTAGAAATGGGGAAAGACTGAGAAAATGGTAAAAAAGAACAGTCAAATGAACATAACTAATCCAACACAGAGCAGTGGTAATATTACTTTTACTAGACCCCTTGGTACTCAAATGCATGTGCAATTACACCATACCAGTGTACTTACAATTCACAAGTTAATATTAACAGTCTCTTTAGTGTGATTTTGCCTTCATTTTTATAATAGACCTCTGCTTTAGCTACAGATGAAAGCAACTCATCAAGTACATCATCCTTCATGCTGGAGGAAAGCAGATGATTGACGAGCTGGGAACAATCACTGAATGGTAGGGATTAGAAGGGACCTCTGAAGATCATCTCATCCAACCACCTAAAGCAGGATCACCAAGAGTTGATCACACAGAAACATATGCAGATGGGTTTTAAATGTGAGACTCTTATCTCCTCTCTGGACAGCTTCTGTTACCCACAAAATCAAAACTGGGAAAATGAATGTGAGAACATGTTTTTTCCAAAATGAGACAGTAAAAAGACTATAAAATGGAAAATGCAAAATCAAAAGCATAGTTACGATCCACCATGCATTCATCACTATTAAGACAGAATGGTGGTAAGATAGACTTCGACAAATTATGGCCATTTTAACCAAAGTGTGAAAAATCCATAGGATTTTTTTTTTCTAGTGGGTTCATGGCTCTTGTCCATGCTCCAGATAACAGGGACAGAGGGCTAAGTCTTTGCTATTGCAGATTCTATCTTGTTGAAGCAATGATTCCAAATCAACCACTCCCTTAAGTATTATCACTGGCTGAACTAGTAATAATTTAAAATTTTAAAAAGCAGAGAGAACATTATAATCTCTTGGCTTGTGATCCTAAGAAATGTTTTATCATGCAAATTGCAGATTATGAAAAGCTGATGTCTGTGCCAATTTTCAGATCTTCCAGTTTCTAGAGGATTCACATACCATCCATGTGATTTTTTATGTTTCAACCACTCTGGAATTTAGTACTTTACAATAAAGTACGATTCTTCACAATTTAGCATCAGATATAATCATTATCCTCAATGCAAAACCATCATGCAAGTATCTTATTTCTATATGCACAAAAAAGAAAACCTATGGAGAAACAGCATCTCTTGATTTATTTTATAATGCTGTCATTTTAAAATCAGAATCATATTTACTGAACTGCTCCTATTAATGACAGGTTGCACTACAAGAAAGAAGCATGCAGGTCAACAATCTTTTCCTTGCTTCTGTGCAACCTCAAAGATCTAGCAGATAGAAAGGAAGATCATAAAGATTTTACTAAATGATCTAGAGGCCTGAGGCCAATTTTTTTGAAAGATACTGGAATGATGAGAGATTTCCTCATTAATTTCAGTAGATTTTTATGCTGATTTTATACCCTTACCAAGTTAATTAATCATCTAAAAGACAGCATAATACCCAAATGATATAAACCATTCAGAAAACATTATCTTGGGTGTAAATATACAAAAACTGGAACTTGTGATGCCTCTCAGTCTCCTTGTGCTCACTTACTCAACTCCATCTGGTTTAAATTTCTGAACAAAAATATTTAAGTTTTGTACGATTCCCCCACTTTGGACAGTTTAAGTCCCAGCTCAACAGGGTGCTGAAACATATCATAAAAAAAGAAGATTAGAAGGGTGGACCAGATGATCCTTCAGGTCCCTTCCAACCTGACATTCTATGATCATAGGATCATGTTTTTAACCTGTGTTTCTTAAGCAGCAGCTTACAGCTTATCCTAATTAGAGGAGGCAGCCCCAATAACACAAGGAAAATGGAACCATTAACAGTGGAGCTGAGTCCCACGGGAGCAGCCTTTTTGAAGGGGCAAATTTCCACTCAATTAGATTCTAACAATAATGTTAAAATATCGATACTAAATATGTTGCAAGGGATTATTCTATGAGTACCAGGATTTACCAAGTTTCAGTGCAGCAGAGAGAAGCAGCACAGAAGGTTTGGCCTGCAAGCCAGTATGAATAAATGCAAGGCTGACAGGAAAAACTGTAACGTTCTTAAAAATTAACAGGTTTCGATGTAACTCTCAAGGAGTCACAGTGTTACATGCCCACTAGAAGATACATGAAGATCAATAGACCTACAAATAGATGCTGGGCAAGGGCAGCTCAGTTTGTACTCAGAAAGTCCCACTTTAGTCCCACTTTATGGGAAAAGTGCACTTGCCTCCTTCACTCACAAAGGTGCTCTGCTTCAAGAACACATCAGCTGTCTGCACAGCCCTTGATACGTTATGCTAGAAGATAATGTGTACTTTTTCCCACAGAGGAAAAAAGGCATTAAGAAAGGCACTGCACACCAAAAGATAAAGGGGAGGTTTTAGGTGACATTCACAGCACAGCATTTCACCAGTGCTCTGCTGTCTGCCAGGACACAAGGAGATGGGATTTCAGGCAGACAAAGGTGGGTTGGCAGGAGGCTTCTGCAGAGAGACACTACCAAAAATCCATCACAGTTTGGGATTAGAACTTGCTTGGTAAGGGTTGATTCCCCCTGTTATTTTGGCACAAGGACAACAATGCCAAACCAGTAGATTCCATCCTACAACTGCATTCTCAGGGCTGTCCTTCCCACAGGAGCAGGCAGAGTTGTCCCTCACCCCTTCCCATCACTGTCACCTCCTGGGTACCACAGGGCTGAGTGCCCAGCTAGTGCCCATGGGCAGCACCTCTGCTGCTGGAGACCTTTCCAAGGTCAGCTCAATCACAGAGTACTGGTACAGGGAGTGACTGTTTCTTTACCAGAAGATGACCTAGGACAGACACGATTTTCATTCATTTCCATACTATTTTAAGGAATGGGAGCTTCCAACTTCTACATTAAAAGCATGGTTTTGTTTTCAATACAGGGCAGATTCAACCAGGACTAAGCCTACTCTGTGCACAGGTACTTTGGTTTTCAGCTCTGAACAAGGGAAAAAAACACTGTGCAACTAAAACTGTCCTGCAGCACTGAAGAACACAAGGGAATGTGCAGCAGTTGCCAAATGAAGACTAAATAAAAATTAGTACAAATTGGATTGGCACCAAAGCAATGATTTGAGTTGGTCTACCTATACCCTCCAGACTATAACAGAAAATCACTACTATAATAGAATCAACATAACCATCTACTGGAAACAAACTCTTTAGATTCCTTAGGTTTTGCAGACACTACAAACTCCCCAAAGCTATGTCCCTGGGACTACACATCTGTGCCAGCAACCTGCTAATCCCTAATGATGCTACACAGGAACATATTACATTCAGTGTCTTCCTAAATTCATTTGATAATGTTCATTTCACAGAGAGACAAGAGAAACAAAGGAAACAGAATCAGCAACTATAGCAGCACCAGGATATGTATAACTAAATCAATAAATATACTTCTATATGTAAAATATACAAGAAAATCTATACATTAGGCTACTTGTTGAATATGGAAAATGCTGTTAGAACCTACTACTAAAATATTTTTGGTCTGCTCAGGTTCCATGGCAAGCCTCTTAAGAAATAATACCTGGGGAAAACACATCTGCATTAACACCTTGTTGATATTTAAGGTTTGAAGTTAACATTGCAACTTCCATAAATGCAAACAGCATTCCCAGCTGTAACAGTATTTCCAAAAAGGACTCAAATTCCTTTCCTAAAGGCAGTTAAGAGCCTGTACTGCATTAAGTGAAGAAGCTGTTTTTACAATCAATATGAATTCTCATCCAGGGCTGTAGCATACGTACACTACCTAAAGCCAATCATGCAAGACAAACTTCATGTAGGGATTCACAAGTTCCCAGTGGAAGTACCTGCTTAGCAACTAGTGGTTATTGAACAGCATTCCAGTCTCCTCAGGAGTTCCTGGTTTTCCTAGAGCACAAAATGTCAGGCTGAAATTTCAGGTAACCTTCCTGGCTTCAGGGTGAACTGCTGATTTCCCAGCTGTGATCAGACAAAAGAATGTGCTGCAGTGTAGGGAAGGGGCAGAATTATGCCCAGACATGCCAACACACAGGAGCTACTTTTCCCAGATGTTTAAGTACTTTCAAGAGGCAATGTAACTTGTTATGATAAACAGATGCTTTGAGGATAAGCTCTGAAAAAGATCAGAAATAGTATCAGTCCTACCTCATGTTTATCAAAAGCAGGGAAGCGGCAATTACTGCATTTAGATTTCATCAGGCTACAGAGGCTGCAAAACCTGAAGGCAACAGCAGAACTATCACAAGTTACAACAGCCTGGTTGGCATTGGATTGGGTCAGGAAACAATGAAAAAAACTTTCAGTGTCAGATACAAGAAACATTTTTATATGGATACCAGGAAAATATTCTCATGTTTCTCAGTAAGAACCTCATTGCCCAACTGTGCATTCTGCCAGTTGTCACCAACCTATTAAGCAGGCTGAAAGGAAAAAATTTTGAGCAGGATGTCCAGGGGAAACTTGTAAACAAAACAGAGGGAGAGTGAAGTTAGAAGAAAGCTGCAGTGCTTGGGCCACTTACATTTCAGGTGGGTTTCCAAATATCTCCATTCATTGACTTCATATTTGCTGGCTTTCTCTGAGAAGCCACTTAGTCACTGAGACAAATCACTGCTTCTGATCATGCAGGATGTGAAGCTGATCTGAGAAGCTAATTCAGTTCTACTGCCCACCTATATACGTGTTCTCCACCTACACCTAAATGCATTCAGCACTGACACAGCTAGGATGAAGACACCAATAGTACGAAATATACTGAAAAATCACTCTGTGTTTACAACAAAGAAATTACATCACCTTTGACAAGTTCACACTCTCAAGCTGACTTTGGCAAACAAATCAAGGAAATTTTCTGTATTGGAAAGCACAAGGGTAACATATGCTAGATAGTGATAATTTTTCATGGAAGCACTAATAGATAATGAAAAAGCAAAGTATCATTGCAGTCATTAACTGATTTCTGCAAGTGGTTTGCCAAAAATAATTACCAGCACAAAGGAATCATCATTCAAATACCCAACATCCATTTGAAATGAATGGCGGATGTTTAAATCAAAACCAGTGAAACTTGCAGGGTAATACTCATCTGATCCAACCACTGTATCTAACAAAATAAAATGCAAATTTCCATAACCAAAATTTGCACTTAGTATAACACACAAAGTGCAAACTACAAGACTTGGATTGAGAAGTTTGGGTATAACATGGTAATATTCTACCACAAAGAAAGGTGATTCCCTTAAGGAGAGAAAATACTTTGACATCCTTTCTTTTTTGGAGAAGTGTTAACTTGGACTGGGGTAAAAAGAAGATACACATAACTCCTCCAGATCCTACCCCCTATTATTCTCAAGTTTAAAAATATGCTAAGGTCACTCATAAAGATCATAAAGAATTATAAATTATAAATTATATATAATATATGTTATGAAGAAAATTAATTCTGGGCCACGCGCGGTCTAGGAAGCAGTATGACCAAGTGCTTCTTGGCAAGTAATGCAGTGCAGTATGTGGGGATCTCCAGATTGAAGTAATTTAAAGCCAAGGTCCCTGTATGTGCACGACATACTATTCGCAGGCTTTATGTCAGACTAGATTTAGACTGGTCCCCTAGGTAGAATTTTGCTATGCACAGGCTGTTAAAAGCTGCCTTGAGATGCCATTACTTCTTTGAAACTTCACATCTTAAAAAGACTCCTAGCACATCAAATGCATCCCTAGAGCTGACCTCTGGTTTCACTTCTCCTGCAGGAATTTACTCCACAGGCATTAACACTGCTTTGTGATCTGAACAAACAGTACACGGGGGTGATGACAGGAGATGACAAAAGACTCACTGCAGAGCTATGCTGCTATTCGGAACCAAAATGCTAATCCGGATGCAGTCAATGCATCTTTTAGTAGCTGACAGCAACTGGAATGGCTGTGCATAAAATCATACTAGGAAAAAATGACTCGAAATGCTTCTATAAACTATTAGGTTTTATTTGAAATTAATTTAGAAGAAATATAGGACAAAATAAATTCAGTATTTTGTAACTCTAGAACAATGTATTCAGCTGTGCAGTAGCTCCCTATAGGTTTGAGTTTCATTCCTCTTGTTTTTTCTTTCTCCTCTTTATTACTAGTTCTGCAAGTTCAGCCTAAAACCTGAGTCACCTCAGGTCCTTTACCGTTATTAATAGCTTCTACAAGAAACAGAAGACTTTTTCTTTCTGTAGAATAATTTTTTTCTCAACAGCCTTGTAAGGTCCCATTCCCTCCAGTAGGACTGTACATCATTTTGCTAGGCAAGGTCATAAATAGCAATTAAAAACATGGAGGTTAGGCAGGGGGAAAAGCAAGTCCTCAATGCTGGTCATGTTCTTTGGCCCTCTGTTGGATTTGTGTGGCACATTTGTGTAGCAGGGAGGTGGCAAGGGTGGCTTCTATGAGAAGCTCACAGAAGCTTCGTCCACGTCTGACACAGACAATGCCAGCTGGCTCCAAGAGGGCCAAGACTGAGCCAATCATCAACCATGGCAGCATCTCTGGGATAACACATTTCAGAAGGAGGGTAAAAATCTGTGTAACAGCAACTGCAGCCAGAGAGAGAAGTGAGAATATGAAAGATCAGCAACTCTGCAGACACCAAGTGAAGGAGGGGAAGGAGGTGCTCTAGACAGAGATTCCCCTGAAGTTCTTGGAGATAATGGTGGAGCAGATATCCACATTCAGTCTGTGGAGAACCCCATGCTGGAGAAGTTTGTGAAGAACTATAGCCTATGGGAAGGACTCATGCTGAAGAAGACTGAGGAAGATTGTCACCTGTGGGAGGGACCCCATAGGGTTCTGCTGTTTCTTTGCACCAACCTGCACACACCTTCTGACCATTTAGATGCAAGTCCCAAGGCAGGTGTCCCATCCTGGCTGCCACCTGCAGTATCCCAGCTTACCTCCTCCTTCCTGGCCTTACCCTGCAGATGCTGCTGACCATTCTGAGGTCTCAGCTCCTGCACATATCACACTTCCCTTGCTGGTTGGTACCAGTTGCTTGGAAACACCAGAGGGAAGGGGGGCTTGTACTGACTTCAGATAATTATGAGCTCAGTTGATAGCAGCTGACTGAAGACAGCATACTTCTAAGTTTTTCCACATTTCAAACCATCCTTTGCAGTGTTAGGAAAAAGCCATGATGCCTTTAAAGAAGCTGAACAAGCACAGAAACTGAACTGGGATGAAGAAAAGCAGAAACCTGTGGTTGTGAGACTAGTTGTAATTTACTGAAACAAAAACAAAAAGAAACCACCAAGCTTCTCAAAGATGTAGTTTTGAAGAACACTATTTGCTGCTTTAAGATGAGAGGGCTTCAGAGTAAATGTTTACTTGTGCCACAAAAATACAACTCATTTCTCCTGCACTGACATTGTACATCAGAGCATTTACAGCTGGCACTTCTGAGGGCACTGCAGATCTCTGAAGAGGAATGCTGGCTCCTTCCCTTCCAGTCCACACACAGGAATTTTCAACCAGCAGCTGTTTCTGCTTGGGTCACTCTGGGTACCATGGGCAGCAGCTGCCTGACAAGGTCATACAGGTGACAGCAAAACACAGGTGACCGAAGAGAGTATTTTGCAAGAACACTGAACTCTGCATTTTTAAAGTAACATATGAAAAGAGAAGTAGTCCAATATCACATTATTAAAGGAAAGCTCACAAGCTTCCCATAAGAAATACTGAGGTTAGGCTGTAACTCACCATCCAAAACGGACTATGAGAGAAGCAGTGAAGACCCAGCAATATGTCTATCATCATGAAACACCTAAGGTTAAAAAAGCCAAAAAAAAAAAAAACAAACCTAAGAACCAAAAAGCAAAACAAACAAACAAACAAAAAAACCAAAAAACCCAAACCAAAACACAAAACAAAACCAACCAACCAGACAAAAAAAAACAACCAAAAAACCAACCAACCAAAAAAAAAAAACCAACAGCCTTTAAAAAAGGAGTTGGGGAGGCAGCAGCTTGTGGAAGAGGAACAGATGCAGAGGACTGAACCCACACACATACCAGCAAACCAGAATCAGCACACGTTGCCCTTATTTGCAAAGGACACAAGAGGGTAGATCTGGCTCTGGTGCCTGGAAGCTTTGCAGCTGAGTCAGGCAAATCCTTTCTCCTGTGCTCTCTACACATGGCTTGCAGTGAGAGTGACATCCTATGCCACTGCAAAGCCAAGAACACCCAGTGAAAACCTCACTATCATTGTCTTGATTAACAAGACTTTAGGTGGATTTTCTACTTCACATCCCACAGGATAGGCAGTGAGTGGAGGCCTGGCTGATATCGGCTGGGATGGAAACATGACAATTCTTCCAGATAATTCACCCTGAAAACTAACCTGTGAGCCTAAGTCTAAACAAAATTAATGTCATCCCCTGTGCTACAATACAGGAATTTAGATTTTAAACAAGTAACCTTCCTCAGTAAAGGGCAGCATCTCAATTCTGTGATGGAGAAGAGCAGTATTGCACTTCACTATTCATGTTTGAGAGATGGTATTGCAATGACACCGATTTAAAATGAAAGGCTTTTCTATCATCAGTGGACAAAGACAATGATCACAGATGTCACCTACTTGACACAGTTCTTCCCAGGTCCTGGGTAGAGAGAAGTTTTTAAAGGCAGTTGATGTGACATAGCAATAGCAAAACCATATTGTTCTGTCTAGAAAAGGGACAACAACATTGAAGTAACCATTTCAGACTATCAGCATCCAAACTGAGCACCAGTATGCCCTTTATCTGTGCAAGGTGACAGTGAATCATCCTGACTCTTCAGCTCATGTACTGCTACAACCCCCCAGCTCAGCATTTGTTATCCCATTTAATCCTATAGATCAGGTCTCTTCCTAACACTACACTTTAGTTATATATCGTTCTGCCTGAAGGCTGGCATTTGCTTTATAATCTCAGAGTGCATCAATGACAACTCCCTGTGACATTACACTACAAGGACCAACTGGAAGGATTATATTTATTGCAAATTTTCCGCAAATGTGCTGCATTACTTTTAAACAAGTAAAGTCTTTGCACTAAAACCAATTTAAGTTGCTCCAATCTCAAGCACTGTGATGCAGAACATCTGCTTCTCCAGCATCCCTTATTTTACAAGGATGGAAAGAAATATTTAGGAAGGCAATAAACATTAATCTGGCACTGAAACAGTGACTTTTGTGTGTTCACATGTAGTATATCCTAGAAGGCAAGTCAAAAACAGGTAGATATTAAAGAGCAAAAAAAGTAAAATGAATTACAGCATGACAGCTTTTTGGTTAATAAAAGAACAAATGCTTATTTATTGTATGCTTGATACAAGTCATCTGTCATTAAAGAAAAAAGTAAGGTGAATAATGAAAGATTTTTCAGAACTATACAAGTAATTCAGTTGTTCCTTAAAGCACACTTTGTGTTTTATATACAAAACAGAGGAAAAAAATCATTCCATAATACTGTATTTTCAATTTTTTTTTCTTACATTCAGTGAACATACTCAGTTTTAAGAAGTGAAGAAAGTGAATTTAACCTAGAAAGCTATACAGATATATACTCAGAATTAACATTTCAACCATCTCTTCCAGGAACACCAAAGAAGTGCTTCTGATGGTCTCACTTGCCCCAGAAGTAACAGATCATTCTGGACATGGATGGTCAAAAAGGTTTGAACAAAAAGATTCATTAATAACTTATTTTTGCAAATGGGAAAAGAAAAATAGTGTCATTAAAACACTACACTCTTAACAAGTGCCAAAATACTTTCCTTCTCCTCGCTCTTTTTCAGAGTCTGATTGTTTGCACTGATATCTTAGATTCTCAGTATTAATGGTGAAACATCAGCTGTGGCTTTTAAAAGCCTCAATTTTTTTTTTTTTTTCATTCCAGTAGGGCTACACTGTCACAGCATGCACAAAGTTCCCAGACTAATGACTGATCCTTTGGGAAGTACATCAGTTCAGAGTAGGATATTGCTGAGATGCACCACTCATTCATAAATGATGCACTACACTAATGACAACAGTTTTATTGGAAATGCAACCTGATGCCATAACACTACAAACATCCATCCTAATCCCAAAGGCAATCACTACTTCCTGCTAATTCACAGGCAAAGTTCAGGACATTGTTTCCAAGGACTAATGCATGAGACTTTGTATCCTTCTGGATGTGACATTTTTAATAAGTATCTATAAAAGAAAAGCAACTTCATTTAAGGCAGATTGACATGATGGATACAGACCAAAAGTAAGCACGAGCAAAATTTCAAGTTCTGATTTCCCTCAAGTACAGCAAACGCTACAGCTGTGAGCAGCAAGTCTCAGTTCAATTTTTCCTAAGCATTCCTTGTAGATACCAATTCATTAGCCATTGCTATTGAAACAGTAGAGGAAACAAAAAGTACCAATTCCTTACAAAATATCACAAGAATTAAAGAAGTCAAACGGCAATGGTAGATCTCAAGAAGTAATATTAAAGAAATGGAGAAAATATGAATTAACTAGAAGCTACAGGACAACAAGCATTCCCCAGGGCTCATAGTTCAGGAGGACTATACTTCAAACACACATTGGGATTTATGACTCCTGTTGTAACTAGAAAGCTTTTCATAGAAACATGTTTCACTTTGGGGGGATGCAGTGACCTAGACAGGTAATTAATGCAACATTTAATGATCATTTCTTTAGTTTTATGTTTGTGTTGGTAAGTAATAATTTTTAAAGAGAATGTAAGTGTGTTACTTTGTCTGTACATGGCAGCTCAGCTTACATAAGGACAGTATAAGACCAGGAACAGGCTCCACTGATGGTGTCAGATTTCTAAAACACTTGAGAAAAGCATTAGAGCACCCTAAGCTTGAGTGCTATAATGATTTTCTCAAGTGGTTTAAAAATCCTCCTCACAGGCACCTAGAATGCCAACACAGGTTGGTGATCATTTCTTGTTGTTTTACCTGCACAGAAATTACTTAGACCAACCTCCAAATGAGGATAATATCATCCTGAATGAAAAGAGATTCTATTGAAGGACCAAGGTACTTAAAGCATGGGATAAAAGCCTAAACACTTGCTTGGTTTAGCAGCACTCACTTGGGTACAGGTAATAGCAGTGTCAGCACTAAGCCAGTTTTGTCAACATCCATGTTTGGAGCTTCTGAACAGCTTCCACCTACAGTCCCCCCTCAAGGTGCATATACATGATCTTGTTCCTCAGCATGCAATTTTGAGAATGATTGTAGTATTGTACTAGATGTGGTAGCTGTCATAGCTGAATCCCATCAAAAGCCTCATGCAACCCCTGGAAACTTCTTTGATGCAAAGCCCTTGTCTGCTCACTCTCTCTGTAAACTAGAGTTAGTATAACCATTACACTAAGGATTTTGAAAAATCAGTTATTCAGAAATCAAGAAGGGCATACTTTTTAAGTAGAGGAATTATCTGATCAGGCTGCAAAACAACAAATACTTTTCCCAAAAAAGGCTGAAGAACTTCATTAATGGAAGGCAAATCATACACAAAAAATTCGTTCAAAAAATTGATTTAGTTGCTGTAAACTTTTGAAAAAAACACATATTAAACATGCATAAGAACATTTGCTGAAAAGCTGAAAAAAGCCCTCAGATTGGAAAAAAAAAGTTGCAGTATTAAAATCACCACTTATGTTCCACGCAGTAGTTAATCCATGGTTAGATATTAAGCATGTGTAATGTATTAAAAGCGTGCAGGGGAAGACCAGACAATATCATGGATGAATAATCCAAAAGCATCAGAAACTGGAGAAGCACTTGGGTAAAATACCATGCATGCTCACATTCTTCTGTTCTTTCCTAGACATTTGCTGTTGGCTACAGCTGAATCAAGACTGAGATAATGGGACTACATAAACAAACAAATAAGCAGAATCACAGGCAATTTAATTCTTAAATAAATGTGTGAATGCTTCTCTTCACTTTTGCATGTCTTTGTAATATTACTGCTGAATGCTTTTTTGGTGTTACCAACACATACATTCTGTTAATTAAAAAAAATGTGCAACTAACTGTCTGCAACCACTTGAGTCCATCCATTATCTTTATTAAATGAGACAACACCAGTGATCCAGTAGCAGATTTATTACCACTAGAAGATGCCATGTAATTGAACAGTGAATGGTATAAGCACATTCCACAGGTGACACATACAGTGTGTGAACTACACTGTGTCTCAGAAATATGCTGCAGTCAAACCACTTGATACTTTGGGTCTATTCCCTGTTCAACCAGAAATTAAATCACACTGACTCAAATATTCTTTCTGTAAAATATGAGGATGACCTTGATTGCTCATTAATGAAGCCACATAAGAACCACTATATACAGGCTATCCAGTACCTAGACTATTAATTAGTAGCAGAAGAATTATAGAGGAACTGAAGCCTTTATTTCCAGCCCAGTATATACACCTCTGTGGGAAATACTTCAACTGGAGGAAAACAAGAGAAAATGGTTTGCTTGTAAAGGTTCATATTATGCTTCTGAATAGTTTATGAACATAGTACGATTTTTTTTTTAAAGAAAAGGCAAAATGTTCTTGCTGAGCACCACTAGCCCAGAAGTTACTTTACCAACCATATAAGAAGTTTGCTAAAACATTATCACAGAAGTGGCTCAGTTACTGTAGTGATAGATGTTCCTGCATGTTTTTACTAAGAAATATAACACAGGAAAGTATATACAGACCTTACTAGCTACACCTGAATTTCTCTGCTTTAGCAGAGAATGAAAAAATTAACCACTGAAAAAAAGGCTATACAGACTCTTCCTAAAGACAAATTAGAGTTTGCACTTCATATAAAATAAATCAAGTAAATCACTTGGAAGTTTGGTTTGTTTTTTTTTTCCAGTTGAACAAGTACATTCAAAACCTTCTGGAACTGATTTAAGTTTTGAATTCAAGTTTATTTTACAGAATATGTATGGATATAAAAAAATATTGCAACTCATTGTAAAAACATTTTATACACTTTGCAAGGTTTATATTGTCAGTAGAACTCAAATTGTTGATAAAACTTTTTCCTCTTTGTAGTTTTTTCAATTATTATAAGCTGCTGCAAAAAAATCCTGAGAAAACCTACCATGCTTATCACCATAGCAACACAATACTGTGCTTTTGCATATGGTATCATACAGATTGACAAAAAATTGGTTTGTAGTTTTCAGTGATTATGTCTTACAATTGGAACTCACTAATTTTGTCTAATATAAGACTAATGTCTCAATGTCATTATTACAACATGTAAACAAAAATTCAGTCTAATATTTCTATTAGCACAAAACAAAATTCATATTTGCAAACACATTTAGATTGTAGAGGGGAAATCTTAGCACCAAATAAATTAATATATTGAAGAAGAACCACAGAAGAAAATGAGGATTGTTTGAAATTGTCCAAATCATAGACTGGTACCACATGAGCCCTGTCTGACTGACCAAAAAGACACCATCTGCTTTTTATGTATGTACATGAAATGCTTAAATAACAGCAAATTTTGCCTGCAAAACATCATCTTACATATGAAAAAGGCTGCCCATACCCCTTAAAGAAAACAAAACCCTAAATATTGAATTCTCAGTGTATCCTACTGATTTTGTTAAGATCTGGAGACCAAGAAAAAGTAAACAGCCTGAAGGATACCAAGTACAACAGATGGGGGCAGGATAATTAATTTGAGGCCACTCACTCACAAATAGGTGCTATTACGTATTCTCTAATGGACCATTCTCCTGGGAATGTGCTTCAAAGGGATGTGAAGCCTTAAACAATCAAATCGAGGTATGAAATGGTGTTTCAGCCCTCCTCAATTGTTATACTGCACCATAATTAGAGTAGGAAAAACACTTCTCACAATATTCAACACTATCTGCAAACTGTTATCCTCTACCCACCCCCCCAGTCTGACATTCCTTGGTAAATACTGCTTCAATTTATATTCCAAGACTCTCATGCCTCTTCTCCAAGTACTATGAAAAATGATAATTTATTAAAACATTAAAAAATTTAAGTCCCAACAAATACAAAAGATGTGAAGGTCATACAAATCATCATTAAAGTTTAAATCTACTTGAAAACAATAAAAATTGATACACAGACTCTGATTTTTGCTACTCACAGTGAAAAGAAAGAAGGGGAAATAAAAGTAGGGGACAAATTGGTATCAGAAAGAGCTTACAATTCAAAAACTTTAAAAATTAAGTATAGGGCATTATAGCTGCATTTTTCTGTAATAAAAGTCTTGTTTTCCTTTGGCTATGAAATGAACTATTCTGCAACTGCCACCTTTATTTTAGACTAGCAACAGCCAGAACCACCTACATTTTGAATTTCTGTTCATTGCCATAGAAACCTATGTTTGCTTTAACTAAAAAGGAAGATTTCTGGCTCATAACCAATCATCTACTTTCTATACCATCCACTACAGAAAATATAATTTATTCATTTATATATCCATACTTTCACTCTCTTAAATGAGATGCATCTACCTCAGCTACAATGAAAATTACAAGCAGTTCAGGTTATATAAGATATTTATACAACATTTATATTTAAATTAAACTAATGCAATTTACTATATATAATCACAAAAGGACAGAATTAATTTTAAATTATTTATGGTCTTAAATCGGTCCAATTTCATTATTTTAGTCTATTTTTGCATCAATAGTAATTTAATGCTAAGAGCAGTCACGCACCAGTTTATTGAACATTTGTAATAAAACCTTTCCATGTTTAATACGTTATGACAAATGGGCCACGACACACTGAAGAAAATGGTATTTCTGTTCTCTTTATAGCCACTGACACCAAAGACAAAGCACAGAAAAAGTAAAGATGTTCAGTGCTTATAAAAACCCCAAAATATTTAAATGCAGTTTTAGTTAAGGAAAAAAAAAATCTAGACTTTTTCTGTCCTAAAGGACTGTTCTACAAGGCTAAGAAATGCCAGGAAGTCTTCACAGCCCCAGTTTGCCAAGGCATGGGCACACAGACACCACCAATGCCAGTGGGCTTCCACCTGCCCACTCCGCAGAGAAAGGCCATGCTGTGTCACAGCTAAGATACTTGTTTCCTAACATATAATAAAAAACTGTGTTTTCACTCTTAAAGTACAGAAAAAAAACCATCCAGCATGTTCAGTTAATCATATTTAAGCAGTTATAAGAAATATAGAAAACTGAACTCTCAACAGTTTCGTAGCAATTCTACAAGCTCCTTGCAATGGAAGAGGGGAAAAATACCAATGTGCCAACACTAAATATTGGCCTGAAGTCAACTCTGTAAGGGGAGAATTGGCTGCTTACTAAGTAAGGCAGGGAAAAGGAGAACTTTTCAAGGCCTTGCAATGTTTAGTTACAGAATAATTCTAATTGTAAATTGCAATATTGGATAAAAAAAATATTTCTTCATTCATAAATTACAGCTGCATTGTGAGGTAACTGGCTAGTTAACAACATTTATTTATGACTTTTGGTAAATATTTGAATAGCCATAGATATGGAACTATAGAGGGTTTGATATTATTTCATATTCAACAGAAATTGATATAGTCAATTATGTGCAGAATGAGAAAAAAAAAAAAGTTCAAACCCACCATTACCTATAAATGTAATATTTGCCTCTGAATGTTCACAGAACAAAAAAACCACGAACTGACAACTACTGGAACAGTAGAGTGATCCTTTCCTCAGAGGAAAAAGACATTTAACAGAACACTGGGTTGGGGAGGTGTGGGGGGTGGTTCTGGTAAAAAAATAACTTTTGGTGAAGGAATTTGTGGTGGGTTTTTGCCCTTGTTTGTTTTTTTAGTGGTACCTGCTGTTTTGGTTTTTTTATTAAAAGAGAAACCTGAGAACAGGGACCAGTTTTACCAATTCTTTTAGAATTAAAACAGAACATGACTTAAATACTGTTTAATATTTGTGAAACCCACAATTTCCAAAGAGTTTATACTAAAAATTTCTATTATACTAGAAGTTTGCAATGTATTTGCTACAGCTTTGTGTAGAAAAATTTCAAAGCACTTTAACACTTTCAAAACAAATATGTCTAAGGAAACTGCAGTTTCCCCACAGACAACTGACAAGCAGAAAGTCTGTCTAAATTAATTAGATAAATTATTCACTGTGAATTATTCATGCAGCCTTTGTTATCTCATGGGCACACACACACACACTGCAACCTCAAATTTACATGGACTTTTTCCAGGAGACCAGCAATATTTTAGAATATAAAATAGTAAAATAAATTTCTTAGAAAGCACTTCACTTGCAGAAATACTACAGGAAAAGCAAAAGGACATGGAAATAACTATTCAGCTGATATAAGGAAAAGGTGGTGGCTTACTCCTTCTGTTCTGAAGTAACACAAGGAGGAAGCTCTTCTCTAGGGCCTTGACTCTATAACAAGACCAGCACACCATTAAAAAAACAAAACCAAAATACAAATACAAAACAAACAAGAACAAGAAACAAAACCACAACAACAACAACAACAAAAAAACCAAACAACCATACACACAACCAAAACCTAAAGAATAATTCCAACTTTTTGCTGGCCAAATTACAAATAAAACACAATTCTGAACCAGTTCACCAATTGCAAGTTGTAAATTACAGTTAAACAGAATTAACATGAAGAAAGAAACTGCTTCTTATCTCCCAGGTAAAAGCATAGGATCTAAACATATATTCTAGATGAAAAATCACCACGGAAGTACTATTTTGCTTTTTATTTATTTTTAAAGGAAGAAATCCCAACAATTTGCTTTCTTAGCAGAAGGAAAACTCAAGAATATTTGTGTAAGAGAGTTTTCAAAATGGATTTGAAGTCACACCAGCAACATGCATAGCAGCAAACTGCTTTATTCTTTCCTTTTTTTTTTGTGATTCCATTTTCAGTCAAACAAAACACAATCCACACCTGGCAGCATGCCAGTTGTGACAGACTTCACACTGTTTGGCAAGATTTACTGAAATGTTTAGTGCATGAATACTCTGGATTAACTACTGGGAGGCGTGCAAGGATAGCTGCTTATTCTGTACCAAATCCCTCAGGTTCACTAGAATAAAGCATCTTGAAAACAGAAGAGATAAAAAAAAACAAACCAGGGGTGTTATTTTAAAAAGCAAGAGGCAAAGATGAGCACTGGGCAAAAATCAGGCTACCAATACCTTCATGAAGGTCTCTAACAAAAACAAGCCCTGACTAGCTTGCAGGAACAGAACATGGCCTTATATAAAAGAATTGAGTATGAACACGGTTTAAAATCCTTTTCCCCTCCCCAGTAGTTTCTTGCTATTATATATATTAATATATATTAATATATATATATATATATATATAAAGAAAGTACTACAATTTGACCATGGATTCACCTGACCACAGAGCCAAGAAAAAGCTTCTGTTGTTGAAGAATCATTAACATGGTTGGACAAAGTTCTGCCCTTGTGGAAAGCCTGTCATATGGGAGGCAGTAGTCTGCTTTGATGTGATTCTTATAACACTGCAAAGCAACATTAATTTTAAAAGGAAAAAAACCCTAAACTACAAAAAAACCCACCCCAAATGTACTTCTAAAATTTTTATGATTATGGTGAAAAGGCTGAAGTGGGATCAATACATAAAGTTTGCTCAACTACTTGTCTGTTAATTTTATATGTAAATATTGTTATTAAAAATCTTAAAGCCATTTTAGAGTTTTGACTCATCTTCACAAGGTCAGAGAGCAAAGAAGCTGAAATATTATCTTCAACTTCCGCCACAGAACCTGCTTTAAGAGCTAAATAATGGATCATATTACTAAGCTTAGTAAAGTGTTATAATTAGTCCTCAGCAGCCTAAAAAGGTTTACCCCTTTTCCTATTAACATTTTCACACAACACTGTGTATTTTGTCTGAATCCCTGCTGCATGTAAACAGGCAGCTCAAGTGGGGGCATTCAGCTTAGAATTGTGTATTCAGTGCAGATGCTGGATCCAGCAGGGAAACGACTAAGAAGCAGGCCTTTTGTTTGGTTTGTTTTTCTTTTTTCTCTTCTCTTCTTTTTTAATTAACTGAGCTCTTGAGCGCGATTAGTAGCTATAGCAGCACCATAATTTTATTACTTCTTAAGAACAATACACATAGATAAAAAAGCAAATCCCTAATTTCACATGAGAAACAAGGACATCATGTGTAGCCATGTCAGAAAAAGACAAAGGCCCAAAGACCAAATTCTGCAGTGAATCTGAAGGCAGCGCGTGCCCATCTCTCACACAGGAATGTGCAAGAAATTTCAAATTGTATTTCCCATTTGTAACACAGCTGGGCTGCCCACATTCCAGGCATCCCACTCCAAACCAAACCTGCTCTTCAGCATACTAACTCCCAGGCTCAGTCTTTCTTTGTCCATTCAGACCAAAGATGCAGGAGCCTGGTGAGCACAATGGCAGCCACAAATCCTGGCACTGCACTTTGGGGGAGGTTATCACACTGCCATCACTGCTGCCTGGCCTCAAGCCACCAGCTAAATGTGGTAGCTTTCCCTTGAGCAGATGTGTTGCCTCTTTCATTCCTACCCCAGCATTCAAGTCCTACAACTCTCTTTTATCAACAGAAGCTTCTCTCTCTCTTAGGCCCACCTCACTTCCTCAGGCTGGTGTAACAAACCTGGGTGTTATGGACACTGTCTCCCACCACTCACCTCCTCATTTCTGTGCTGAGTAAAGAATGAGTCTTAACACTGCTCAGGTTAGGCTTGCCTCCCAATAACTCAAGAACCACCTTCTTCCAGTAGTCTTTTTTTGGCTTTTTTTCCACCCTTTCTCCTATTTCTAGTCTTTTCTGCTTGCTTTGCTTCTTTACTCTTAGACATGTTATGCAGATCAGCTTTTCTTTTTGTTGACAAAAAATATTCACCTCGGGTCCTTCAAGTTCACTTCCACCAGGAACCTTCAGTCCAGCTTTCCTAAAATCTCATCACACGCCACACTATTTTGTGTCTTTCCCCTGGACGAACTGGTAAGGAACTATTGTAAATGTTTGCAGTTATAAATGCTGTTTAAAGCTTATGCTATCATATAGCAGACTTATTAACAGGCCAAATTATACAGCTAAGCACTACTTGTAGAAAAAAAAATTATATACTTAGTCTACGACGTTTTAGAAGTGAACTGAGCTCACAGAAGGTGTGGAAGTTTGAGCCAGGAGCTGATACCTTCTAGAAATTAATCTAACCCAAGTCAGATTAGCCTTTTGAAAGAGAAAAAACAAGTAGTTTTGTGTTAAAGGGAGAAGATACTTTTTTGTAAGTTTGGAGTATTGTAACTAGCCCTAACAGAAAACAGACATGAAACACCTGAACAACTACCCAAAAATGTTTAATTCTGGCTGTGCATATTAAAAAAGAAAAATAGGCTAATAATAAACACAAGTTATAAATCTCTATTTATATCCCTATTTTATATAATCCCTATTGTCCCTGGACAAGACTAAAACAAAACTTGCTATCCTTATCCACAGCCACTCCTCCAGCCAGTTTTCTCTTTAGAAGAATCACATTCTCTCATGAAAGAATATTAAACCCTATTCTTCTCCCAACATTTTTTCCACTCTGAAATGTGTTTTCACAGAACAGATACCTGCTCATAAGTGTAGGAAGCAGCTGAATGTTCAGTGATGCACTGGGACTGGAGTGGAATTCAATGTTTCCAGCCATGTTGTCCCACAAGCGACCTCAGATGAAGAGCAGCATTTAATACTACCTGAACATTAGCAAATTCCGCTTCAAACTGTCAGTAATGTTATTTGGCTTAAAACAAAACTATTATGCATAAATTTATTTTTGAACTGATAAGAGATCATGTCTTAATTTTTTTTTTCAGACTTGTAGCTCAAATTCTCTGTAGGCTTCAGAAGCTGTGAACTAATGCACAGCTTTGTCAACACTGTCAATAGAAAGTTAATTTGAATTCCAGAAGCTGCATAGTGAATCTGAAGCAGGGAAAAGAAACAAAACCAGATCAAACTCTCCTGCCTTACAGTGCTTCCCTATACTTACATGAAGCTAGTTCTAAAACATACATAAAACATACATCTGAAGCAGTCTGCCCAAAAGGATCTTCAGACAGGCAATTTACCACCATTTCCAGGTAAACAATCAATTTATGTCAGCACACTGAAAAACATGGTGAAAGATGAGGGACTGATTTTGGTCAAAAGCCCCAGAAATAAGGCGAGCTTAAAACAGCCTGCCAGGTAAATACACTAATACCAGAATTCCTAGAGTATACAGACATTCCCAAACTCAGGTGAGCAAACTAAAGGTATAAGCAGAACTGTAAGATAGCAGAAATAAACTATAATTTAAAAAATATAGTAGTCATATTTCTATGCAAGGAAGAAAAACAATAATTGTTCTTTGTAGACTATATTTCTCAAAAGTCATACCTCTGAGAATAAGTCACAGTTTTAAAAAGCACTTTAGAGTTAAAAAAGAACCAGAAAATCTCATCTCTCTCTATTAATTGCTTACGACGGTAATTAATACTTTCAGTAGCCCTTCCCAAGTTTTGTAGAAAGCTCTTCATTGTTATCTGATTGTCCACTGAATTGAGGAAGCACACTTTTTCAAGACCAAATGGTCTTGAAATGGTCCATGGTTTATTTGCCTGCATTGCATGAACTTTTAATTACCCAGAGGAGTGCTTTTTTTGTGTGTTCAACTCAAAACAAATCCAATGGAGACATACACAGGAAGACTTTTTATTCTAAAGGGAATAGATGAAGAAAAAATTCTATGTATCAAATAGTTAAAACACATGAAAAAAATGGAGATATTTCTTTCAAGCATCTCATTCATTGCCCAGACTTCCCACAAAATCCAAAGGCAAAGCCCACCTGAAACTGACCCTTACATTTGGTATTGCCACAAGCAGGAATTTCAGGCTAAAGTTACTACTAACCATAATAGATTTGTGGGTTTCTTCAACAAATCCTTAGCCAAACTACTTTGTTTCCTTTTAATCCAAATACTTCCATACAATTTCATGGTTACAACAGCCACTGAATTACCTGAGAGAAGTTCCTTCAAATAAGGATCTGAGTGCCTGGAAGTGGAATGATTCTGAGTTTTCTACACAGTCCTCATAGTGCATCACAGTGCTACTAAGTTTCATTAAATAAGATCCCAGCTGATGTCTGATAACCATATCTGTACCTTTTTTAACACCAGGTATACCCTAGGATAGAAACGACTCTCAGAAGTAAGGGGAGAATTCTGATTAGGAATTAAAATATTGAAAGCTTCCAGTATCTCTCTAGAAAGATGCACGTCAAATAATTCCATCCAAAGGCACAGCCAGGAATACAAACAAGTTAAAATATTACTTAAGAAGAAATGGAAATATACTGGAATAAGGAAGGACTGAAGGTCCAGACCTCCTACCTAATAATATTCTATTTTAACTGACAGTTGGGTAAAGTTATGAGCAGAAACCTAATGGTAATGAGGTGATTTTACCTTTATATTATACATTCCCAACAAGGTAATACAAAATCTATAAAAGAAGACTGATTCACTGATCCAATAGAAAATTCAGCAAATTAAGTGAGACAAGCCTACAGGAGAGGAAGTATGGTATAGACAAATTTTTCTTGGTCTCACACAAAAAAGCTAAGCTATTACAAAGAATATATAAAGAATAATCATAATAACATAAGAAAATGTCTGATTTAGAACCAGTGTCCATTGCATAACATTCTGGTACAGACACAGAATGGTAGGTTAAATGTTACCATAATGTAATAATTATTTTCTTAATCATTCAGTGAATTTCCCAGACACAGCACGGTTCCATGCACCGAGCCTCAATAGTTTTACAAAGCCGGAATTACTAAGCATAACATGGAAAAAAGATGTCTTCATGATCAAAAGCTTACACATATACATGCATAAGAACAGACAGTAAAATTTAAAGGTTCAAAGGCATAGAGAGTAAAGCCATGAGTCTCAACCCTAATTCACATGGTTGGATGTGAAACATAGTTGGATAAATAGGGTTGGGGGACATGACACAGTTCTCCTAGTATAATTATGATCCAAGGTTACACATCCTTCATCTAACACAAAAATAAATGTCTAGTCTTAATGCAAATGATGTTCATTTCATCAAGATGTTAAGTTAGTAATACTCATCACTACTGATTTCACGTTTGCAGATGCCTTCACACAGAAAAACAGTGCAAACTGATACTTTTCTATGATTTGCTTTGAACACTGGAGTGTACTCAAACATACGGGAAATTAATGGTTTATTTAAAATGTTTCTGTTGGGTGTGATAATGACTTCTTTCCAGTCCAAAATTACCACTACACTGCCATCCTGTAAGACCTACAAAAGATGTGCTAGATACCTTTACTGTCACTCCACAGTGCTTGCTCTAGAATGAGCACTACAAATCCCTTTCTAATTTACTTAGGAGCACAAGTTACTTCATCTCCACCTGCTGTGTATTAAGCCACTGTGCCACTGCTTACCCGCATTGCTATGACTTGCCTGTTTTTATCTAAGGTGAAGTACAGACCTCTGCCTTAGCTGTACTAAAACCTAGAATTCTGCAGCAGGACAAGTCAGACATGTGTTGCTAAGAAGTCACTCCAGAACTCCCTCTTAGCAATGTCTTTGATCCTTCACTTGGCTGCAAACCCCTTCTGACCATCCTCTCCACTTTTTGTACCTCCAAGGCTTCAGAGCCTGAGCCCAAACACAGGGAAACTGGCAAGATCCATGGACTATTTGAAGCAAAGGCCACTTGCCTATAAACCACTGCTTCCACAATTCTTGGGGAGCTCTCTTCTATGTAACATCCTCTTCATTAGTCCTTCTATCCTTGATTTGCCTATCACCAGCTCCCTTTTGCACTACATCCCCACCACCTGAGAGGGAGATGATGATAAATGATGATTAAATGGAACTGTCTTGTAATACTCCCTTTCCCTTCTCAAAATGCAAGGTCACAACACCAAGTCACACTAGTGCAGAACAAAGCATGAAAAAGCAGTATTCATGACTGCCAGAAAAAAAAATGTCATTTGCATAACCAGTCATGGGGAAAGTATTTGTCAAAAGGAGATCCTTTTCCTGATACCAATCTGAAAATGCTAACATATAAGCATACTAAACAGTATCAGCAGCAGTGACTGGGCAGAATGTATTGGAAAGGATAAAGAAACATGAATCATTTGCTTAAGAGGTATCCCACGTGGAACAAAATACTTCTGAAACAGGAATCTGTTGCTGCATTTTTATCATTTTCAAGACAGAATGTGCTTGATGACCACATGGAAAATGAACTTTTCTGGTTTTATGACAGACATTACAGCCAAATCTTAAAGAAAGTATCTTAACACAGATTAAGTTCCCCTGTGATTCCTTATTTCCATTACAAGAATAGTTGATGAAACAGTTACAAAAGCCATTGTTTTTAGTGTGGGGCTTAAGAATATGTTATCCTTATGTTCTGTTACTCCCTGGCAGAGAAGAAGTCAATGACAGGATTCTTTTCACTTAGAGAACAACACCCTACAAAACCGGCGAAGATGCTCATGTATCAATTAGTGAAAAAGAACACCTGCTCTTTTTCAAGAAAAGGAAAGACATAATTATCTAAAAGTAAGATGGACATATTTTCAATCTATGAAATTCTCACCCATTTAATGCCACATACACAGTCAGTTTAGGATCATTAAAGCTTTTCGTAAAACCTGGAACGATGACCATGGAATCTGATAGGAACTACTACCATCACTATTAACTGGTGTTTTAAAACACTGTCTGCCACAAGTATGAGAAATAAGTATAAGAAGCTCTATGGGAAAATATCAAAGAAATGGCAAAAAAAAAACATACATAGCAAAATGAAGTAAGAAGTCTTCCCAGAAGCACACATTTGAGTAGTCAATACTTGAATAACTGGGAACAAAATAATGAATGGTAAGTTCCTCTTGCACTCTGCATGCCAAATTCAATACTGAAGATCCAGACAACTCCTCATTAATTACAATTTAATAATACTTGTAAGTTCCACCTGTAAGTCACAGAAAAGTAACAAAAAAAAAATAAATGTATGTTTTGATTCTAACATGCAACATATCTTGTCTCAACAACAAAATCTTTGGGTTAAATGGGATGAGGTGTAATTATTACCAAGTTATAATAAAAAACGAGAGTTCCTATAACTACCTAATGCCTATTTGCTAAGCATCTGTAGCAAGTGGGACAGTTTATACTTCTAACTGCCATCATTTTTTAATGCCCTTTAGTGACAACTCTGAAGCTGTAGATTACCTGAGAAGAAATCACAGAGATTCCTCCTAGGAATGTGCTTGATTTAACTAAACTCAAGAAACACAGTAAGTTAAGGGCTGGGGAGTGTATGTGTAGGGAAATAAGACCAGCACATGCCAGAAAGCTAAAAACCTCATAATTAGGGTGCCAGTCTAAGTTGCAAACACAGAGAGGACTTATTAAACAACTCAGCTGGAGCTAGTCCTACTGCAGCTTTACAACACTGCATTTCACTTATATACACATAGTGAAACAGCAGCATGGACCAAGATTTAAGAGAAACAAGGTCATACCCAATAGCCCAGTGACTAAAAATATGAGTGGATGGGTCAAACACTGGTTTCTTTTATTTCCACAAAGAATAAAAACTTTCATAGTGGATATTAAGAAGCTCTCCAAGGAATCAAGCAGCCCAATCCCTAATTAGGATCAACAACCTCAGCATAGGACTCTTAAGCCCAAGCTGATGTATGAATATTCACTTCAACTTTTTATCAAATTAACTTCAAAATATTTCATTTCCCTCTTCCAAAATGAAGAACAAGAAAAAAGCATCCAAAGCCTAAAAAAAAAAAAATAAAAAAGGGAGAAAAACAATCCAGCTGTACTTCACAGTGGTGATCAGTATTTTGAAAATACCTTCTCTAATGGCAAATAACTTTTTCCAGCTACCTAGTTATTAATTGTAAGGCAGAAAACCAAACCATCTTGAGGCAGTGAGGTTAGGTATTATAAGGCACTGAATCTCAACTTATATAGACGTAAAATAACTTCCTCTTTTTTTTTCTATCAGCTCTAAGAAGTTACAGTATTTTCCTATCATTATTAAGGAAGCAAGGTTAAAATTAAGATAAGCCTTACTTAAAAGCCTTAGTTGAGATTCCCATGTTAACACTTTCAGCACAAAGCAAAGGAAAAATACGCAGGAGACAGAAAGTCAAATGAATGGTAACCTTTCTTTGTAAGTTCAAACATATGCATATAGATTATGGTATAAGGAGACAATAGAGTAAAAAAAGCATTTTATTTAGATGCCTTATTCTCTTGAGGGCAGAAAATAATTTTCAGAAGCTGCCTTTATTCAAAATTAATCTCTATATTAAATGCCAAGTTTTACAAATCTTTCCAGGGGCTGCTTATCTATAATACATTCAGCCAGGATAGGGATTCTGGATAATTCAGGCATGTAAAATGCCTTCTGACCTTCCTAATATCTGTTTGGCTTTTTCTTTTGACAAAAGAAACTAAACTTTGTTTTATTTATTTCCACTCTTCCAGATGTGCATTCTTAAACTGAGTAAATTTTTGAGCATATTCTCCCATAAACATAGGTGGTATAAATCTAGAATATCACACAACTTTACTTTTTCATCACTTTAGAAATCAGAACCTGTTAATTTTTTAAGCTGTAAGTATATGAAATATTTGAAACAGCAAATCAGACAAGAAAAAGGAAACACCAAGCCTACAACTTCAACAGTGATTCCAATTTTTCTCTCTTCATTGATAGGCAGAGAGGTAAACAAGCATTCAGCATACCTGCTCCAACTTCTTTTTCTTCTTCTTCGATGTTGTTTTTGATACTGTCATACTCCTCATCAATTGCCTGGTTGCCACGCATTTGAGACAGAATTCTCCGTGCTCTCTGAGTCTGCCCTTTCTGAATGAGCCAGCGGGGACTTTCAGGTAGAAACAGGAATCCAAGAAACTGTATAATTGCTGGAACAGCCGACAGGCCAAGCATGTACCTGGAAACAAGCAAATAAATATCTAATATTTGCCTTCAAAAATAATATAAGATTTTTACAGCTACTCAAACTGTAAGTTACAAATCAAACCCTCCTCCCCTCATATTCTTTATCACCAGAAGTTAGGCATGGCAAGACTCATTTTCTGCAAGTATCTTAGGATACAGAATTCTTGTTTTCAATTCATGGAAAACTAAAAGGCATGTTGATTGTTCTTTCACTAGGGACCATACAGACACTGGTCCCTAGAACACTAAATCAGATGAAAACTCTGAAACATTTCAATAGTTTGGAAACTGATAACTTTGATTTGAGCTACAAGTCAAAGATAAGAAAAACAAACTAACAAAAAACAAACAAACAAACAGAAAAGAAAGCAAAGGCACTGAGAACAAAAGGGTACTGCTGATGTCAAAAATGAGACTGAAATCCTGCTCCTTGTTTTAGAGATATATTAAAAAAAACCACCAAAGCCAGCCAACGAAAAATGCTTAATTTGATTGGTAATATATATACACAGACACAAATAACCAAGGAATGTGCCTGTTTTGTAAAGATATAGCTGGGTTTATTTTTGAAAAATTCCGAGTATAAGCAGAAACTCTGAAATATTTCATTTCACCAGCAACAGCAATTTGCACCAGATCTTTTAGGCAGCCTGCTCTTAAACCTTCAGCCAGCCTCAACGTTAGGTTTTAAAGCAGAGCTGCATTTTCGATGCCCAGGGGGACGTTTACTATATACAGTATACACTATATACAGGCTAGATCTCCACTCAAGAGAATTAACAAGCTTTCAAGGATCAGCACTGACACCTGTGTCAACACCCACAGATACTGTCATGATACCATGATTTGTCCCAGTTAAAGTCACTGTGGAAGAAAAGCATATCACCAGCATTCATGAGTGGTCCTGATCTATAAACTCCACATTTTTATATTCTTTCAATAAAAAACTAAGAATAACAAGAGTTGAAGAACAATGTGTAGTTTTGTTCTGCTTTTTAAATCTGAGCTTTCCTCATTCGTGCTCCACTGCGATTTTTTTCACTTCCACTAAAGACTTCAAGCAGTGCTGATGTCACCTGCTCATTATTGCAGCTATCATGGGTTTCACCTCAGTGGTTATAATCATTAAAACACCCACAGAAACTAGCCCTCAGACTGAATACTGGGTTAGTCTGTACTCATAAACAGGTTCACACTTTGACATCACCCAGATTAGGGAGATTTGCTGATCTCTCTTCATACCGCAGGATGCCTGCTTCCACACAGATAATTCAGCAGTCTCTCACCTGGATGTTTTTATAAAGCACCCTGGGAAATGAGGTTGCTAATAGAGAAGGAAAGACAGCACAACCATCAATGGAAACCTTGTTTTAGGTCAATGCACCAAATGTATTTGTCAAGTCCTAATGCATTTTGGATTATAATGGAACAATACTTTCTTCAAGACATTTCTAGATTTAACAAAGAAAACACCCAAAAGGTAATGCAAAGAGGATGCCATCATAGGACAACATGCATGCAGGCCAGTTTTCTTATCCTTACACTGACACCTCAAGTTCTTCCTAAAAGCAGCAAAAAATTCCGAAGGTCATCCAGTCAGTCTTGGTCTAGAAAGGCATTTGTGAGGAAGTCTCTTACTTGTTAACACTTTAAGAATGGTATAGTTCATAATTAGATTTTTTAAAAATTAAAAACACACTGAAGAAAATAAATTCAAAACACAAAGCCTGTGGAAAGATTATTAGGTGAGTAGTCTTTAGCCAATGTGTCTAGCAAGTGTCACTAGTTCACTAATGTTCTCATTCATTAAAGTCCTCATTTCTTCCTATGCTCTTCCCTCTTCAAACATTTTGGTAGCTGTATACTGGAATCACCTTTACACATTCACCACAGAAGCTCGCTACAATTACAGTGGTAATTGTACAATACAATTACTTGCTACAATACCACAATTACAGTGATATTTAGAAAGCCTTTTCTATTTCAAATGAAGAGTTGAACAAACCCATAGAGATTAAATACAAAATCACTGTATTCTGTTAACCTACAAGCAAAGAATCTTTCAATACATCTAAATAAACAGATCTAATACTTTACACTCTCATTAGCTAATTTCTGCTCCTCCAAAGCCCTTCAATCCCTTAAATGCAGCAGCAGAGCCTCCAGAACTAACCAGTTGGGTATGTGCAATGATCTTTCAAGGCAAAAACAGTTGACACTCCTGAAAGCTTGATCCACCCTATTAAGGCTACTAGTTGGATTCTATGTGATTGTTTATCACAGGCACAATGAGAAAAGGAAATTTACAGAAAGTGCTCACTCATTAAAGTCAGTTTCCAATCAACATGTTTCTTGTCAGAGTTGAATACAAGGAGCAGCCAAGAAGGAGAATGTTCAGTTAAGAACATTGGAAGTTCAAGAGTTGTTGCAATTTCCAGATCAAGCAAGAAGGATATAACCAATTTAGAGGAAAAGCAGGCAATATTAGATACATGGTGCAGTGAGCCAGTTTTCAGAAATCTAATATAGTTCTTTCCTATACAGAATACAAGACTTTGTACTTGAGCCCAGATGTCTAGCAGACCAGAAAAAATCCAGCATGAAATTTAATAAGCCTGCTGTAATGTTTCTCCTTCTTGGACATACTACTGCAAAGATGCCATTAGCACTGTTTATAAAGCTAACCTGACATAAGTCAGCTTAAATATTTATTTTCCTTGTTTTATTTTTGTTTAATATCCAACATTTCAAGGAGAAAGCAGAGCTGGGGAAAAGTAAAGTTTCTTATTGTTTTTTTGGAGCAGTCCCATAGTTAGCCATCCAGTCACTCAAAGTTTCAATAATTATCCTTCTTACACTTGATGACTCAGGAGTGAACATCTGTGGCATGTGTTTGCTGGCCACTCTTTTCAGGTGACAGACCATCTGTACTCTTTCCTCCTCAGTCTTAGGTTGCAGTAAACCAGCTGAGGAAAGACAAGCACACAGGTCCCAATTAACAGGTCCAGCACTGCAGCAGAGAATCCTTGGATACCTCTTCACTAGTAGCAAAGCTTCAGTTTCTGCCCAGTACATCATCCATAGTTTCACTTCACTTTGTTCAATTCTGCAGAAAAAGTATTTGGCCTACACATAACACATAGTATTGCTGCATTTGCAAAGCTTTCCAGCAGGAGCCAGCAGGCTGCAAGAAACAGTAACTCCTCACTGTTCAACACACCATGATGAATGGGGAAGAGCAGGACCAGCAGCATGAGAAAGAGCTACCAACCAGAAATAGCAATGGAGCTCTAACCAGAGTGTACAACGTGAAAGGCTGAGAGAACTGAATCTGTGCTGCCCAGAAAAAAAGATGATTGGGAGGAGATCTAATTGCACCTTTCACAACTGAAAAGGAGCTCATAGAGGAGGTGGAGACAGACTCTTCTCAGGTGTACACTGAAGTGGCAAGAGTCAATAGTTACAATGAAACAGCAACAAAACATTCAGATGAAGGATGAGAAAAGACAATTCTTCTTAGTAAGAGTGAATGAGCATCTGAACAAGTTGTCTTGAGAGGTGGAAATGCCCACAGCTGAAGATTTACAAAAGTCAGTGTCTTGTATAGCTCTGATCAAACACCCAACTTGCTAGTCTTACTCAATCCATTTTAGACTTCCCTTTATATTTTTTTCAGTTCAGACAGGTTAGAAGGCCTCAATTATATCAGTGTAGTCCATTTTCTGTTCCAAACAACACGTAAGTTACAGGAATGCAAAAGTTCTTCTCAGTTGTGTGGCATTTCAGTGGGTAAGGGCCTCGTTCCTGTTTAAGGTATAGCAGCATTTGAAACACCCATGTTTTACATCTACTTTTGACAATTATTATTGTCTTCCACCTAATCTCCCACTTCAGCTAAATATATTTACAAATTAACATATTAAAAGATGGTAACTTGTATGTGTGTAACAAACTGGGAGGAAATTTTTCACTTAAATAACATTTACATATAACTGTACTTGTCAATCCTACATCACTGCTTGATTTCAAAACTGACACGTTCTATACTACAATGCTACCTCTTTGATCTTTTACAAAGAAGTCTACATGTCTGCTTTTGAACTGCAAATATTTAAGCTAGGGAATCTTTGTTCATCTGAACAATTAAACAAAAAGCACAGCTCCAATAAATTTGTTAACTTGTATTTTTCTTCCAGTATGCTAGTAATTACTGCAACACATGCTACAAACACATTCTTACCTCCTATGTGTCAACCCTCTAATGGGAAAACCAGACTTACATCCACAAAAGCTTTCCCTAGCTGAATCTCGAGCCACTGAGAAACTGAACTCAAAAAAATCTGCCTGAACAGAAAGTGCACAGCACCTGTAACAGTGACTTAAGAGCTCCTTTTGTTAGTGAGTATCTTTACTTGTCCATTGCCCCCATGCATAGGGAGCCATTATATTCACAAACTACTTAGGCTAAAAGTTGATTTAAAATATTAAAACAACTCCTGAATAACTGGCATCAGGGATTGAATACTTCAGTTTGTATTTTAACTAGAAATGCGTTACTGCGTTTCATTAACATTTCTTAATATTGAACATATTTCTCCAGAAAGTGATTAGCAGTCTATAAGAACTAAGCTTTTCTTTCAGTGAAGGTTGTTTCTCTATTTCCCATGAACAGACACATAGTCTGCCAGAGAATGCAACTGCATTGTAGTCATATGGTCATCAAAAGCCTTATGCAAAAATACAAAATGCTATTTTTATTTGAGCTAAAGTAATCAGTGCCTTTTCAGAAAGCACAAAGCAGAGCTAAACCTAAAATTAATTTAAATTAACAAAACTGCATGACGTAACTTTTTTCTTAAGGTCAAAATGTAACCTCTTTTTACAAAAGAGTCAAAGGAAGCAATCACATAGACAAAGAGTAAAACCTCAAAATTCTCAACTCTTCAGACATAAATTAAACCATAGATTCATTAAGAAGAAAACATTAAGTTTTTTGTATAATGTGTATTTCTTTACAATATAAAGAAATCAGCTTCCAAGTTTTTCTGTGTACCAAGTCCCAAATTAATTTTTTTCTAATTTAAATCTGAAGCATCATTGCAACTCGAAATCCTTACTCAGCTCCATTTGAATCCAAAGAATGCAATAATATGCATAGTGCATGTTTTTGGGTTGCAGTAGAATCCTACAAATTCTTTTCAAATAGCAAAATTATTCCAGGCTGTAGGAACCAAAATGAAAGGCACTAAAAGAACATGAGTCCCTTTTCCAAGAGCGCTTCAAGAGGAAAGTATAATTAAGCAGAAGTTGCCACAAGGTGGAATGTGCAGACTAAGTTACTCCGCTTACACATTTCTGTTAATTAGTTTTTCAAATCATCACTACAACTAAAATACTGAACCACTGAAATAACCTCTCTCAAATGACACATCACCATAAAGATGGTAGGTATAAGGCTATAGTCCAGAAACACCTAGTGATGTCTACAGGAAGAACATAATACTCAGAAAATAGAGTAAAAGATATTCATATCAATCTATAGCCTAAGCTTTTAACTACAAAGGTACGTTACAATATCCATTCTTTTAATTCTGATTGGATTACTACAGCTCAGATCAAGAGTATTCTAAATACACCTCTGTTTTGCACATACAGCATCATCATTACTGGAAATTTGCCTTTCAAAAAAATCAGCATGTAATTACTTTACAGCAGAAGGCAAGATAGTTCCATAAACACAATGACAATCATTCAAGCTAGTTGATGCATATGTATTGCTCATCCATTTTAAAGCTTAGTAAAGTCAAAAAACCTAATCATCCTGTGAATATTAAGCCTAAGTGAAAGCAGTCTGGATAGCATTTAGGAAGAGTTTAATATTAAAGTTCCATTTCAGTACACAATTTTACCACTCTATATGTAAACTCCATTTTACCAACAAGAATTAGAATAGCTGTCAACCAAATCAAAACCATGCCAGTTCTGCTTTTAGCAAGGAAGACTCACAAACCTCCATCCATCCTTTGCGAGGTAGCTGAAGATTCCATCAACAACACTTGCAAAAAACTGCCCTCCAGTGATGAACAGAGTGTTAATGGTGACTAATCTGCCTCTTAAGTGCGGTGGAGCAACTTCTGCGATGTACACTGGCACAGTCATAGATGCTACACCTACAAGAGTAAATTAAAATACAGTTATAAAATCAAGAGATACTACAACCTTTTTAAAATAATGTAATATTTTACCACTTTAATGGAAAGAGCTGGAAGGATTTGATTTCTAGGTTCCAAAAGTTGAAAAGAAAAATACTACTGACCTATAAAAGAATAACCCAGAGCAAACAAGTACACACACTGGATGCTGGCAGCTGCATGCCAAGTTCAAAGTGTGACAGAATGGTATCAGGAATAACTCATTTAAATTCATATTGCATGTATGCCAAGATTGTATGCTAAGATTTGGAAAAGCTGCCTGCCCATGGCTTGGATGGATATATACTCTGCTGGCTTAAACACTGGCTGGATGTCTGGGCCCAAAGTGTTGTAGTCAATGGAGTTAAATCCAATTGGTGGTCAATCACAAGTGGTGTCCCCCAGGGCTCAGTGCTGGGGCCATTCCTGTTTAACATATTTATTAATCATCTTGATGAGGGGATCGAATGCACCCTCAGTAAGTTTCCAGATGACACCAAGCTGGGAGGGAGTGTCAATCTGCTGGATGGTAGAAAGGCTTTACAGAGGGACCTGGACAGACTGGATTGTTGGGCTGAGACCAACAGTATGAAATTCATTAAGTCCAAGTGTCAGGTCCTGCATTTTGGTCACAACAACCCCAGGCAACACTACAGACTTGGAGAAGAGTGGCTGGAAAGCCTGGCAGAAAAGGACCTTGGTATATTGATTGTCAGTCAGCTGAATATGAGCCAGCAATGTGCCCAGGTGGCCAAGAAGGCCAATGGCATCCTGGCTTGTATCAGAAACTGTGTGACCAGTAGGACTAGGGAAGTGATCCTGCCCCTGTACTCAGCACTGGTGGGGCCCCACCTCGAGTACTGTGTTTATTTTTGGGCACCTCAATACAAAAAGGACACTGAGGTGTTGCAGCAGTCCAAAGAAGGGTAACAAATGTGGTGAAGGGTTTGGGAAACATCCCTTATGAGGAGCAACTAAGGATGTTGGGTCAGTTTAGACTGGGGAAAAGGAGGCTGAGGGGAGACCTTATCACTCCGTACAAATACCTAAAAGGAGACTTTAGTGGGGGTTGGTCTCTTCACACTGGTGACAGGACAAGGGGAAATGGTATCAAGTTGTGTCAGGGAGATTTAGGTTTGATATCAGGAGAAATTTCTTTACATAAAGGGTTGTTAAGCACTGGAACAGGCTCCCCAGGGAGGTGCTTGAGTCTCCATCCCTGAATGTGTTTAAAAATCACCTGGATGTGATGCTTGGGGACATGGCTTAGTGGTGGGGCATAAGAAATATTTAGGTTCAGGACAAGGTTGGACGCAATGATCTTGAAGGTCTTTTCCAGCCTGAGCAATGATTAATTAGAAAGCATACAGTAGTATTACTTCCTATAAATTATACAATAGCTCTAATGAGCCATTTATGCAAAAGGTACTCACGGGGAACACACACAGGAGAAGGCACGCACACAGAGACCATAAAAACAGGAGTTCAGTAGTGTGTAAATAGCAGAGCTGGGTGCAGTACATGCCTCGGTGATCCAAATCCAGCAATAAATTCATGCTCTCATTTAAAGGAAATTTGTATCCCTAATTCCTTTAAGAGAACCAACAGTGACAACCAGCAGCAATTTTTGTAGTTAAAACTGGTGTCAGCACACACACACAAAACCACATTTTGACTGAAGCCAGCTGAGATAAGAGGAGCACAGTAAGCAGAGCAGAAGCAGACATCTCATCTTTCAGCCTAAGGCAGCTCCACCACATCCACACTGACAGCCCCACACCAGCACAGGCCAGTGACTTCTCCCAGCAGGAAAGGGGGTCACCTAAAGTTGTGCAGGCAGTTCCTGAAACACAGGAACTCGACTCATGGCATGGCAGAATGGCTTCCTTATAAAATGGTGGAGGCTTCAGCCAGAAGCACCCCACTGCCTGGCTGACTCACCAAACTAAGAGTACAAAATCATCTCTAGCAACATGGTTAGCCTGACAGAACTGCTGGGAGCCTCCAAAAGCTCCAGTGAGGAATACAAATTGTTTAATAATAAAATGCCGTCAGAAGATCCTTTTGTTATGATAGGTAAACGCTCACAGCAGCCTCTCAGTATGATAACCCAGTTCCTGGCAGTGCTTCCCAGGACAAGCTAATGCCTCCTCCTCTTATTGACTGAGCAACCCATATGGAATAATTAAAAAAAAACCACATAAAAGTGCCAGGAAAAGTAACATTAAAAATTTATTCAACCATTTTTCAAAGCCAACCAGAATGCACCATGGGAAAATGCACCCAAATAGCCCTTTGCATGATTGATAGAGAAGCAATTTTTCAAATGCTGTCCTCCATTACAAGTATTTTTCTCACATCTTTCACATCAGCATTTGAAATAATTACAATTAAAATTATGTAGACAGCACATATGTAAGGGAAAAGCCACTATGGGAAAGCACAGAAGCACTGAGAACTCACACAAGGCAGCAGCCCAGGAGGAGGGTAAGGGTCCTACAACTGCAGCAGCCCTTTTCAAAAACATGGAAATGAAATAGCATGATTGAATGCAGAGCAATAGGAATGAAATGAGAGACCAAGCCCTGCAACACATTGCTAACAGGTATGGAAAAAACAGGCAACAAATGGTTGTGCTTCTGTCTTTCAGGGCACACAAGGAGAAAACTGACCATCCTTACAACCTTGGAAGCTACTGAAAGTTACTCCCCATCCTCTCTCATGCCCTGCAAACACAGGTATTAAAAACTTTTAAAAATAACATACACACCCAAGAAGGATATTTTTGAACTAGCTAATCATCTACTGAAGCTAATTCAAGGGGTGAAGATGGCAATGTGTATGTGGATTTTACTGGAAAGTAGTTAGAAAGATGTGCACAACCAAAACCAAGATAAGCTTTGTAAAAAGCTACCTTTCTTCCCCCCCGAGTCAATTCATAGAGAAGGCTGATTTTACACAGAATTTGTAAACTTGCTCAAAACATGGCAGTCAAATCTGCTTTTCAGGCATCCAAAAAGCCAAGCCACACCACTGATGAGACCAACAACTATTGCTAACATTTAGTGCACATCAGCAGTCCTGGGACACTGCTAGAACCAACACAAATGCACAACTTGCCATTTAGAGGTGAAAATAAAGCCTGTTGCTGTTAAATTAAGGATAGTGCTAGAGTTAAAATGTGTTTGCAGACTGTCTTGATCAAGAAGCACCAGGACAGCAGGAGGTTTTGTCTTTCTGCTGCATTCCTGCTACCAACTTAATGATTACAGGAATCATCAGAGGGATGTGAACAGTCCCATCACAAGTCAATGATACTAACTATTCAGCTGGGATTAATACAATAGCTGAAATTATTTATTATCAAACTTGTGATGAGCAGTTTATGAGTTTTTAGAAAAACCTAAGGAGTTTTAGTACAAAAATCACACAAAATTGTTTGGATTGTTAGGGATATTTGGAAATCATCTAGTTCAACACCTGTTCAAGTAGGGTCAGCTACAGCAGGCTGCCCAGGACCATGCTCAGTTAGGTCTTGACCATCCCCACAGGTGTAACTCCAACCAAAATGACTCTGGGATTCTGCAGCTTCCATGTCAGCTTTCTCATCACGAGACTAATCACAACATTGCTGTGAAAAACAGCCTTTTTGGCTTCGTAGTCAAACCTTACTTCCTCTACTGGGTTTCCCAAACACAGAGGTTCAAAACATGCAAACAAACCTCAGTTCAAAAGATAAATTTCTGTTACGCATTTCCAGTTATCATTTAAATATCAAAACATCCTGTGTTACTCTGAGTCTGAACCAGAGTGTGGCAGGAGGCTTCAGGAAACAGGAGGAGGCAATTAGGAAAGCCTCCCTGGTTTGTCTGGCTGCTATCCAGAAGCCTTCACACACAGAAACAAAGTTCTTTCTAAAAAAAATCACCAGGTGTAAAATTGCTATTATGAAACAGATCAAATTAATGAAAAAAAAAAAATCATACCACTTTAAGGGAATAGTCTTTTATATTCTGTTATTTACATTACAGATTTGCTTTCAATAGCCTTAGAATGCATCAACATCTTCCAGATTTTCCTCCTTCAATTTCAATTTAAGACATAGAAGAGTAATTTCTTGTGAAAAGGCAGAGAAGGAAGCAATTAAATTGGCATTAAATGATAATCAACTATAAAAAAATCTCTAAAATACATAATCAGTACTCATTATTTAGTTGTTTTAATAGATAGCTATTAAAGAAATTTTAAAACGAAGAACAGCTTTCCTAACAAAATAAATATGGCTGCAATGCTATCTTTTCTTACTCTTTCATAAAAAGAATGGTTTAATTTAGACTTAGATGACATACTGTAATATGCTCTCACTGTTAAACTGCTCACATCAAATATGAGATTCTTGCTACAGGCAAGTATATTACTACCTAACCAATAAAGCTGGTAAGTGACAAGATGTGAGGAAAAGAAAATCAAAACAATTAACTGGAAATCTGTCAGAGAAATTTTAAGTACCACAGCTATAAAATCTGAGGAGAGAGACCAGACAAGCCCAATCCTTATCCACCTGAGTAAGCAAGGCATTAGCCTTCTTCTCTTGTTAAGAATATAGTTCAGAAAAAAATATAATAGAAGGTTCATTTAATTTAGACCATCTAATTATAATACAGGAAGCATTATTTAACATGATGGACCTAGATCATCACATTAAATGTTTTTTCCCTTATAAGATCATTTGAAGACTAATTACTAGAGCTGCTACTACAGTCTGCAGACTTACCATTGGAAAGAAATGACATGAGAGTACACAGTTCAATTTTAAGACAATCTTTAGAAAGCATATGTAAAGAGGCATCCTCAAATAACACCATCCAGACAGGTATTTTCAGTATGGACATGTAAGTATCACAAAGAACTCACGAAAAATTCAGGAATTAAGTCAACAAACCTAGTGACAGAAGTGACAAAAAGGTCATGAATGAGAACTCAAATGATAATTAGGAGAATTAAAAATATATCATAAGAAATGAAATTAAGGTAGCAAAACAAAAGGACTAAAAGAATTCAAGTTCTCAGGAATAAATACTAAGGAAACAGAATAATTCTGAAGACTTTTTTGCAAGGTCAGATGGATATAAATGTATCTGTAGACACCAGGACTTCCACTATAGCTCCAGCTGTGCATTTAGCAGATGTGAGGGAAGGTGTGTCATAAAAACAGATGAGCAACAAAAGCAGAAGATGGGGTATGGAACAAAAGGCACTTTTATTCCTATCATAATTCAAAAAGTTGTAAGGTAGAGGGATGTAAGTGCCACTCATTTCACAGGCATCAATCTAGTGTCAGGAGCAGCAAAAACATTGGGAAGGAACATTTGTTGTTGCTGTTCAGATTACCACACAAAAGGTTCAGAAACACAAGAGATAGGTGACAAGAATTGGGTATATAAAAAAAGCTCCACATAGCCCAATCAGCCTTTCATGCTTAGGAATAAAGAAGACTGATGGTCAACTAGGAATCTGAAGGAGGCAGATCCAGGAGCTACTGTCTCTGCACCATGGTTCTGTCTCTCCTCCCCTCCAGATTGTTCTGACCCTTCACATCAACACCAGGTAAAACAGAGAATGCAACCAGCTAAAAGGATATCCAGCTGCCCATTAAGGTGTTTGTACCACTTAACTCCCTTAAACAGTTCATGATGAAATCTAAAGCCTGTACGAGGCCATAGGCAGGACTGTATGTGGAGACTCATAATGGAGACAGGACTGAACTGCTATGGGGCTCCAGACTGTCCAGTTGTGAAACAATCACAAAAAAACAAGCAGTTGAACCATTAATTGCTATTAACGCAAAAAAAAAAAAACACAACAAAAAAAAACAAAAAAAAAAAACCAAAAAAAACCCCCAACATAGCTCATTACAGAAATTTGTATTGTTAGGAGTTCCAAATGAACAGGCAGAAAAAGAAGTTATAAAACATTTCCTGTCATGTGAATGCTCATGGGAATGAGGCATTCTTCACCAAAAAATATAAACTCTACTTAAGATACTTAAACAAGGTAATAATTTGGGTTTTTTCATGTATTTAGAATGAACTTGTGAGAGCAAATTTTCATTACAGTGTTAAACTTTAATGCAACCACTTCATTAAGAAGCTGGCCATAGTGGTTTGTACTATTTGTAAGGATTCCAAGAAGCTTTAGCAACTGATTCTACAGATGGAGGACGTGTGGAGGGAACCTGATAACAATGAAAGTTTATAGGAAATCAAATCCAGAAATAAATATTACTAAACAGCTTAACAGAGACTGTTATCCTAGGAGAGAATCTGAGTAGGAACTTAAGGTTTGGTTGTTTTTTGAGTTTTTAGGGTTCTTTGCTTGATTTGTTTGGTTTGTTATTTCAAATAAATAGTAAATTCTACAAGCACCAGAGGGAAACTTGCCAAGCTACAGCTGAACACTATGCTAATGTTTTCTTCCAGGAACTTTGCATGAAATCTGATAAACTTCTTACATCTTGCACATTGGACATGCAATCTAAATTTAGTGCCTTGAAAAACTATTGATCCCAGAAGTACATCAGATTATACAAAGAGACTTTAATCAAGTATTTTCTTTCAGTTGTGTTCCCACAAATTATACTGTGAGGTTTTCACTTTATTTCTGAGAAGAATGGCATTCTTGCCAGACAGTAATTTTAGAACACTGCTATATTCAATATCCAAAACTACAAGGGCAGTACACGGGTCAACTTTTTGAAAGAACTGACAAGTTCCAGAATAATTGTATATTCTTTACTTGTCAATCTAAAGAAGAATCCAGTTAAGCAACTTGTGGAGAGAAGAATGTCTGCCATTGACAACATGGATCCATTTTAACTGCAAAGGCCATTTATTTTAAGAGACCCTTGGCTTCCACAAACACATACGGGAGCTGCAACAACAGTGATCTCTCTTCTACAGACAAATTCACAACATATTTTAATTACATGGTGCAATCTAAACAAAAAATAAGCCCTTTCACAGCCTTGTAGTCCTTTCCTGCTGTTACAGTTAACACTTCAGCATTCAGCAATGACAATCAACACAAGAGTTATTAGAGTGCTTCATTAAATATGCTAATAGAAAGTACTTGAGAAAGCAGAGCATTTGAACACTCTTATAGTACATCAACAACTTTCCCTAGCAGACAAAGCTAAAATTGTCATCAAAACAGCTTGTGTTTGAGTGTGAACATGAAAGGAAGCTCAAGCCCCCTCTAATATCTAGGCTTTCCACCCACTGCACATACCCTGTAAAGTCATTATCAGCAGTTTGTAACTGGCTAGTGAAAGTTATTCCAAGGATGACTGGCAGCACACTTTTCACATTGGGGGTCCAATGTCAGCAGACTTCATTAAAGTCTTGTATTTAAGAACTAATTTATTTAATCAAAGAGAGCTGATTCATCATAGTCATAGAACCTGTACTGTGGAACATCTAATATACGAAGTGGTGTCAGATCTTTATGTGCCTGCCTACCTACCCACCAGCCCAAATTAGAGTGACCTAGTGCTAGAAACCTATGCTAGAAACCATGGTATCCAGCTGTAAAGGAATCCAAGGCCCAGAACAATCTGAAGAAAAATAAATGAAGCTACTCGCTAGTTGAGCTTCAGATTACTTCAGATTTATAGATCATATGCTAACACGCCTAGATGAGTAACTCCTGTTGGCCACAAGAAGGTTTTTCACTGTATCAGTAAGGATCAAGAACATAAAATTCTTCCTTTCATAGAAAAACCCTCAAATTCTGTCCACTAGAAACAACCACTGCTGTCATATTGTAAATGCAACCCCCCAGAAAGATAGTGTTAGCCTTTGTGAATTGCATTACACAAGTAATTTCAAGTTTCAAACTGTCCCTTAACCAAAACAGTGCAAACCCAATTCCTAAAAAATCTGTGATGCTATCACTGAGTACAATTCCTGTGTAATGAAACTGCTAAAACCTTTGCCTGACATCTCCAGGGCAATATCTTCCAAGAAGAGCATAAAGAAATCACGTCATAGTAGAGAGATGTGAATATTCAACAAACTCAGTAATCACAAAGGGACTATTTATCACAGCACTTATTTTCCTACTCTGAAATCCCACAAGCCAGGGAATCTTTTTAATTTGGAAACCTGGTGGTTTTGAAATGGGAAAAGGTGACTGAGTCATAATACTTGAGGCAAGATACCCAAGAACCTACCATGTACAGGCTGAAGTGTGAAAGTCTATTAAAAAAATGCTTACTCAGTTTATTAAAAGAAATCTTAGTTTAGTAAAATGTTGAAAATGTAAAAAGCATTTGCAATAACCTGTAATAAAACTCATGCAGTAAATTTTAAAAAATACTACTCACAGTCAGAAAACTGCAAGCATTTGGTTCTATCAAATAACATCCCAATGTTATCCAAGGAGGATACAAAACACAGCATACCATTCTGTGGACACCAAAACAGTAAGGAGAGCTCAAAGGGGGGGAAATACTTCCTCTCTGGGAAAACTGTCAAACGGTAGGAATGGAGAAAGAATTTTACATGAAAGCAACCAGAACTGAGAATTTTTTTAAGGTCAAATGAAAGTAACTGCTTATTGGTGTTAGAACCATTTTAACCAGAGAGTTTTATTCAACATCAGCCTCAACATTAGTACTAAAAATAGAACAGCTAATTTTGCAAAGACAATTTTTAAAACAAATGATTTCTTCTAGCCAAAATTATTTTAAGAATATTCAAGATTACACAAGTCCAAAAGCATGCAAAGAGAGAATTTATTTTGAGTGGAAAAGTCTGAAGGAGAGAGTGGGATTTAATCAAGCATAAATCAAGCTAAACATCTACAATATTTGAATAAATAATACTCATAACTGGCCAAAGCATAAGAGCAAATGTTAGACCACAGTTTACACTTCCCAGCAACCCAGAATTAGTTACCCATGTTCAGTTTTTCCTTATGGCCAGCATATATATTCCTTTTAATTCAAGTTGTCAAACACACAGTCAGACTGTCCCCACTCAGCTGTCCTAGTTCCTGGGTATCCCACTGAGGAACCTCCTTCTCACTGTGTGCCATAATGGGAACCTGTGCCAGTAATTCCAGAAACCAGGAATGTTTAAAACAAGTTAGTCCCTTCATGCTGCCCAAATGTATCAACAAATGTAGCTTTAAGATTTACCCTGTTTCAGATTACTTAAAAAGCATCATAAAAATATAGTAACTGAAATGGTAATTAATCAAGCTAGCTCTTCTTCAACATATATGAGCAAAGTGATTGGCTGCTAACCTACACCTCCATTTTCAATAAACAGAAGAGTTAAAAATTCCTTTGTTGCGTCACCTATGTAGCTATCAATTCATAGTAAACAACTTTCAACACTGAAATGGATTTTTTCCTTTTTCCAAAGGGAAACTGACAGAAGCAGATGGATTATTTCTGGAATAGCATATTTAGGAAAGCCTAAATAGGAAAAACTCTTTATCAAGAAGTAGGTGTGTGTGTGCAGGCAGACATGCAGAGGATGGAGTATCACTAATTTTCAATCTTTACTTTGCTACAACTCTGTCTACTTGAAAGATGCCAGGTTCTGGGAAGTGTATTTCTGAACCATTGTAACAATACAAGATGAACAACCTATCAGTCCTAAAAGTGACTAACAGCTCCTAAAAGCAACTAGTAAAATGTCCTAATTTATATTGTTTCTGAATTAATTTTGATGAAGCATTATTTGAAAATATTCTATGTGCTTATAAACCGAAGCTTATTCATTGTGAGTGAAGCAACCTAGATTTTTATACAACTCAGTGCAACCTGGATTTTTAACATTTTGCAAAAGCTTCTCATTTCAGAAAATACAAGTGTTTTATAATTTTCAGGTGAAAGAAAAGTAAATACAATATAGTAGCTTTCTGTATGACATCTTGCATAAGCACATAAGAGAAGCATTATTAATCTACTTCAGAAGTTAAGTTTTAGTCCAAATAAGTAACAATGGATAGAAGGAGTGCTTTGCTATAGGTATTCTTTAGCACATGCAGACTATGCACAATACACACTTCACTGAAGAAAAACAGAGAGATGAACCTGGCCAACTCCTGAGACAGTCACAGCCAAGGACAAGGAATTGCTCCCCAGGCAGGGGCACCTTTCCTTCCAGGAAGGCAGCAGATCACGATGTGTTTCTGTCTCAACTACTCACTCTGTTGACCATTCAAAGCTTCTGAGAGGGTGGCTGATGTGGCCTTGTGCTAAGGCACAAGATGGCATCAAGCTCTGACTGAACAGCTGAGGAGCAGTGGTCATCCAGCAATTCTGCTGACTCAGCCAAACAAACAGCAACTTCCAGCAGAGAAGCATGGGTTTATAATAACACAGAAAGAAGCATGGGTTTATAATGACCCAGAAAGATCTGGCAGGATTCATCTGCATAACCATTCATATATGCTGGAAAACCAGCACTATGAACACCATATAATCTTTACATGAGTGAAAAACCACCATAATCCCACATCAAAAAAAATCAGAACAAGGTTGAAGGCTTCAAGGATTAGTAAAGATTTTCTGTGCAGAGAAGTTTTATTCTCAGAGGACAAGAAAATTATTTGAAATCTGCACATAAAATGAATACTCCTTTCCAACTTGGCATTTTTGTTTATAAACCATTTTTGCTTTCCTAGCTCTATTACAGTAGTGCTTTACTCAACCTACAGCAATCCTAAAAAAGGTGGTAACTAAACAAACAGAAATGAGCTTTAGAAGCTGAAATACAGCTCAACTAAAAGCATGCCTTGACCTTTCACCTGAAAGGTCTCTTCAACTAAGAAGTAACTTGGTTTTAACAGTGCCTCTTCCTACAAATGCAACTATTAAAACAGTTAAACTGTTTTCTGTAACCTACCCTCGGTTTCATTGAGTTAACCAGAAGTCCAGAAGCTGACACCAGACATGTAGAAAGATAAGCACAAGAATACATTTCCTTACCTATCACTTACCATTAAGTAAAAAAAGAAAACCAAAAAACCCCAACAAAACCCAACAAAACAAACAAAAAGCATCAAAACACCAACTAATCTAGAGAGACTGATCTCATAGCAAACTTAGTGTTTTAGAGAAAAATTATGGAGTGACACTGAAAGTGTTCATTTGCTATTCTGTAAAAGCAATCATAAAAATACTGTCTGTCTAGCTTACATTCCCAATAATTTTGTGCTGGCAGTGGGTAAATACTTTGCAACCATCTATGCAGAAAACTGTACTTTGATATGAATTACTACACACTCAGTTACCACTTGTGCAACAAACAGCATGATTTGTAGGAAGACAGGTAGCAGTTACATGGTTTTATAACTATTGCTCTAAAAAATAAGCAAGAGTCCTGTAAGCTTTTTACAGCCTAAGGCTTGATTTAAAAATAATAATTTTCAGTTATAACATTATAATGCAAGTAGCACTGATGACAGTAATGTAACTAAAATTATAATGAAAATGAGTCACAGTGACTGCTCAGTTTCCTTCTATACCAGAGGTTTCATATACAAACAAAATTGTGTCTAATAACACAGGGATCCATCTAGAGATAATAAAAATTTTGACCATATGGGAAAATAAATGGTGTCTATATTTGTAGTAATGGAGGTAGGGGTGTGTGTGATGAAAATAATTATAGCACTTGTTCCTCAAGACACCTTCCATGCCATGCACATTTTGCATGGTAGGAAGAGCGAGGGTGTTCCCAGTGCACATGACTTAAGTCAACATCATGAGTCTATAGTCCAAATGCTGCACATTTATTTGCATTAGGAGCAGCAGCTCAGCCTAAATGTTTAGCTTCAATGAAAATTCTCACCATGGTCCACTCTTTCCCCACTACCATTTCAGTAACAGCTGCTTGGTGCTAGTGACCTGTAAGTGTAATATGAGAACATCCTATAGAGGAATCCAAACTAAGAATCTCTCAGGAAAAGTGGTTGTCTCAGAACAGGTTTTGATTATTAAGACAAGGATCTTGATCTTGGCACTAGACTGACCTTAGTAGAGGGACAAACCAGTGCTGAACATAGGTCCACATAGGTTTACTCCTAGAAATGACCTCTACCAGTCTAGATCGGCAGTCACAACTGCAGGACTCATGGTGTCAAGATCTCAAGTGATACAAGGGTACTTTAACTCATTTCAGTGTTGCTTATACTAACAAAAAGTGAAGAATGAGGCTGCTACATTTGTGGAAAAAAAAAAAGACAGTAGCTGTCAAGTGCTAAAGGGAAGAAATTAATAGATCAACATCTGAGAGACAAAAAGCTGAGGATAGTCGCAGCTAACCAGGTGTGGGTGGATACTGCAGATGGGCAGAAACAACAGTTAAATTTTATGAGGGAAGAAGCCTACCAATGAGATTCCTAAAAACAAGGCTGCAAACCCCAGCACCTCAGGGAGGAGACCAGTAGAGGACAAAAGATCCCAGGAAAACCTGAGAGATGTGTGGCTTTCAGCTTTAGACAACCTGAAGTCCTCTACATGCATTGTACCAGACAGCCATCTTCCAAACATGTAATTCTGCTACCAGAGCTGCTTTACTCCAAGTTTTACTTTGCAGACCTGCTTATTAATAAAAGTGCTCAGAGCAAATGGATGTGAGAACTGCAGATCACAGGAGCACAGCTCTCGAGGCAGATTTTTCCTGCCCTGTTCTCGTTTTCCAGGCATGTTAGCAGGGAGCACTATTCAGGAAGAGCTGCAGGTCAGACTGCAGTGAAAGCTGAGCAAACATACCTGCGTTCTCAGTAAATCTTGTTAATTGTTACAAGACCCTGGTACTTCCAGACAACCTAAAAATTAAAAGGAAATAAAGATGGGTATCTAAAATGCTTTCTGTAACTCAGAGCATCGCACTGATTCTCTCATCTGGCAGTCTGCTGGGTTGGCCCTACCCAGTAAGAGAACAGTGAAATCTTTAAGAAACTTTAAGCAGAATTAGGAGTTGGCATTTAGAATGGCATTATCTGACAGTCTCATTCTAATTAAAATAGATGCAGCAAATATCCTTGTTAAGATCAGGTTTTCCTGTGACTTACACTGTGCAAATTGCAATAAATCATTGTAAGTCATGACTAACCAGGCAATGTAATGTTCTGCTGCTTCAGTTTGCTGCCCCCCAGCCTCTAAGTGCCCCAGCTTTTTTGTACTCTGAGGAACAGCTCCTGTTAATTTAACTCTTTCATATCTACTTCCAGTAAGAAGTGGACTCTGTTACTGAAATAATGTTTCACAGTTAAAATGAAGCTAAGTTCTCTTTCCAAGTGACCAGACATTCTCATGTCAAGTCCAAGCTTTAAGTGAGAAGATTCATGCACAAGCCAACACCAATAAAAACACCCAAATTCAGGAGCTCCCTGAAGTACAAATTTTGCAAGTTCTGCACTTACAGAATTACTTCAGTTTTACAGAGGAAAATTATGAAGAAATGTTCATATTTGAGGATAAATGAAAATCCACCAGAGCAGAGAGGGAGCTCTGAATCCTCACAGGACTCTGGCCCAAAGAAGCCCTATGAAATAATTACTGTCTCCCATCTTGGTTTTCCCTATAATCTGGTCACATTTCACCTGATCTTTTAATTAAGTTTTCATAAAGCAAGATCTAATTGAAACATCAATTACAGTAAAACCTAACTACATATAATAGAATTTTTACTCAAAAGTAAAAACAATTACTTTTATTTACATTTTTAAAACATCTGTGGTCTACATTCTCTTCCTTATTTACGAAAGGAAAAAAAAAAAAAAAGGTAGGGACTGCTGACAATACTGCAGGAGGGCAGCATCAGGAGGCAGAATTAATTACCCACTGGAGAAAAATCATTAAACTGAGCACTAACAGAGTAACTGTGAGAAGGAAAGAAACCAATTGTGATAGCTTGTAATAAAGCTCTAGGAACAAGCAACAAAGCACAGAATAGCTCATAAGTGACTGGATTTCTAAATTACTCACCACCCACTCCTACCTGCCCAGTTAGTACCATTTGTTCCTTGTATTCCGTAAAAAATAATAAAAATGCCATATTTTCCCAGTAAAATTTTACAGTTCACCACAAAGCACACATGTTGATGACAAGTTTATGTGTAAATGAGGTTGGTAAGAAGCCTCTATTCTAGCAAAAAGCTGGTCATCCAAAGACAACCTCCTTAATAGCAGAATCCCCTTCCTTAATACCTCCTGTGACTTAATCCAGTAATACAACAGCAAGAAAAACTTCCCAGAGGCTGTGCTTCCAACGTAGTTGTGCTTGCAGCAATTAAAATGTCTGTCACTTATTATCTTCAGGTGCAGCATGATCCACCTTTCAAATAATGTCAAGTTCACATCCACATTCATCTGCTCAATCTGAAGTTATATTGCTTTTCTTAGTTTCAAGGACTATTTAACTGCTAAGACAGACCCTTTGAGTTGTGTTTCAGTAAAGCATGTCAGAAAATCAAGCTTAGGCATAGTTAGTGATACAGCATATTAGATTACATTCTGGAAGTTAAGCCTACATTATGTGCATCTTAAAAATGTTTTATAAAGTTGGATTGATTTCAGTTAATCTTATTTTTCTGTGCAATTATAAGTATGTGGTCATTTGTATACATGCACCTATTACATGAATACACACAGTTTGTGCTTCCACAGTTAAGCAGAATTAGCTGCAATTACCAAGCCAAATGGAAATGATCCAACAGCATTAGTTGTATTTTGTAACAAATAATTTACCAGCATTTCAATAAGATTTGAACATCAGGCTTCCCAAAGTCCAGGCCTCTCTGACTAGAACAACCAACAGTACTGCCCATCTAGAGGCCAAACACAAGCAAGGAGGGAAGAGGAGAGATCTAACTGTAGAAGAAATTGCGCAAGAAACTAAAATCAGACTATGAAGTCACTCACAGAAATTGTAGTGTTGAACAGGTAATGACTGAGAATTAAAGATTATTATTTGTTTTTAATAAGCCAAAAATGCCTTTAAAAAATGCAGGCAAACATCAGTCCCATCTTACAGAAGGAAGAATGGAGGCATAAAAATAGCAGTCACTTGAAGTGTCCAGGAAGTGACAAACCAAAGTGACAGATTACACATATTACAGACTGGTTTTGTATTTACATAGCAAAAGAGGGTGCATCAGACATTTGGGGTCTCACAAGGTGAAAGGCCTTAAAACAGTACAACAGCCATTTCCTTATTGCAGTATTTAACATTAAAAAGTCTGAGTGGCGAAGTAAAACAATCCATGCATTTATTTGTCTTACTTTAACACAAGGCTTATTGTAAATCAGCCTTGAGACTATAAAATTGGATGGCACAAAAAATTTCATTCTGTAGCAAGATCAGTTCAAAGCTGTGTGTCTTTAGCTCTTGTATCAACGTTTTTCCTTTCTCTTGCAACAGCATCCTTGCTACTATTGCTTCTACAGCACACAAGCAAACTGTATGGGTTCCAGCTCCTAGGACAGTAATTCAAGCTGGTACTTGCATTTGCAAAATTTTCAGTGACTGAGAAAACCGATGGCTTAGAGATCCTGTTAACAGGATGAATCTGCACAGCACAGAAAACAGAGCAATTGTAAAAGTGAAATGCAGCAGATCAAACACTTCTTGGTTTATTATTGCTCCAGGATGTATTTTAGTGACTGATAAGGTGGGACAAATAGAAATCCAAACTGAAGAACACACAGAGCAACTGTGAGAAGGAGACACAGTAAATTAAACACTTCTCAGCCTATTACTGCTTTAGGGATACATGTATTTCAGTGCTGATAATGTATGACAAATATAAATCCAAATGAACAGCATCATACGCTGTTTCTGGATGATTCAGCTGTATTGGGAACACATTTGTACAGGGCTGAGAAGTGTACACCCAAGCATTTTTATGTTTTACTACAACTAACAATCATTTTCTTTAAGCAAGAAACTTAAGTACTGCTATCAACAAAGTATCACAAAAGATGAATATAAGCATTCATGAAGAAATATGAGATGTGTCATCTTCAAGTATCAGCATAGAATGCTTACAAACTTTCCTAACAAATCCAGCTATGTTTTTCAGTTATAGCTCAGTATGACATCCATATCTACCTTACAATTTTGTATGAGCCTACAATTACCTAATAAACAGACTCTTGTAAAGTACCGTAATAATTAGTAGTTTATCACAGTCATGAGGTAAATAAATTAATGTTGCTGGAATGTCAGTGGAATCAAACTGACTTAAAACTGGTGAGAGTGACAAGTCAGGCTTCCTGAAGTTCTCTCTTACTGCCACAGTACAGACAAAAACTAGTTACCCTGTGCTGCTGCTAGGCCACACAAATTCACATTATCTAAGTCAGGAAAGATACATCCCTACTTGACAGCAATTCAATGAAGAAGAAAAAATTGAGCCAATAACTATATATTCCCACTAGTTTAAAAAAAAAGTAAAGAAGCAGAAAGAACAGGTCCATACTCCAAATTGAACCTTCTCCTGTCCAGAGCACAGCTATGGAATCCATTCCCAACACACTAATCCTGAAAATGTCCACAACTGGTTTACAGTACCCTTTTGTATAGCCACCTTCAACCACATTTCTCCTAACCACAAAAATACAAACTCTTAATTAAAATATCCACTCATATAATTTTATTTCATAACACAATTATTCCTATGTACACACACACAGTTCTCCAGATACCCAAATTCCAACTCCCCAAGAATGACTGCCTAGGAGGCCTGGATCAGACATTCCTTTGAACCAACACGGGCCAGAACAGACTGGTGTGACAGATAAGTTACTGAGGTTCCAGTAGTGCTGCTTTAGCACTTACACTTGCAGTTCCTCCTCCTTTGTACCAGTGCAAGGAGTGTGGTTTCCCTACATCCCAGTCAAAATGAAGTTTCCTCATAGGGGACACCTGGGGATAAGAAGCCACACAAATGGAAAAACTGAACAGTTTGACTGTAACAAAGTGGTCCATAAGAAGTCCCCATCACACCTAGCACGCACAGTCTCAGTTCATGTATCCCTCTCTAGGAAGAAAAGCAGAATTAATACAAACAGTTGAGAAAGCAGGCTAGCAGGCAGGCCCTCTTCCCACAAGCACACAGTCATAGGGATTTATGCCTCGGCAACCCATCCACAACGGTCACAATGCAGACTCATGCAGGAAAGATACAAGGGACTGTATGACCCTAAGCAGAGGCTCTATTAAGCCAGCCAGAAACAGGTTAAGATTCTAGGTAAGGAAAAACAGAAAAAAAAAACTCAGTCCCTTGAATTTTCAGCATTACAGGGTGAACTACTGAAAATTAACTTCTGGATAGACTAAATGTAAACACTCTAAGGAGGTGGCACAAATCTTCTAAAGATACAATGTACCTATTACAGAGGAGACCGATCTGCTGGTCTTCAGCTATGAGGAAAAACCTTCCCTGCACCGCTGCGCCTGTAAGCTCAGAGCACTGTTTCCTTCTGTGCAAGAGAGCACTCCACATCTAGGAGGATAATGATAAATCGCCCAGATAGTACTTGGGTGTCAGGCAAAGCAATTAACTTTGAATCAAGGAGAGGCCCTGCAGGCACTCAACAGACAGCTTTTGACTCCAGGGAAGGAAGATTCAAAAATAATTTGGTGATAGGGAGAATCAAAGCCGAAACACAGGCTGCGTCTTTCCTTGCTTTAAAAACACCATCAGCAGACACAAAAGAAAGCAAAACAACAACGGAGCTTGACCTAAAAATTATTCTTTGAAACTACAGCTTTTTCAGAAGCATACACACTGTTGACCATGGTAGTATTTTCTTCACCCTACCTAGTAAAACTGAAGACTAGGATCAGGAGAGGAGGGAAGGCCTAAAACTGCAGCACAGTGGGTTTTACAGAGGTAATCACATAGAGCATACAGGTCTGGACAACTATTGGCCCCTGCCCCAAAGTTAGATCTTAAGATAAATAGTACTTTCTTGCCCAAGGTTTCAAAGAATTTAATAAAGTACATTCTGACAACTCACTAGATGACATTATTTGTGTAATGTGCTACTCAAATTGTGCTCACATTTCTGCTATATGCACCGATGATTTTTCCAGGAACATGCCAGTCAATCATTACAAAAGAAAGGACCCTGTGATTTATTTATCTTACTTCCCAAGAACTATATACAGCACAAAACCTGATCTTGGTACTCAGCTCAATACACTACTACAGTGATCGAATTCCTGTGCTAAAGGGCAGGGAGAAACATGATGAAATTCAACAAGGGGAAGTGTAGAGTCTTGCATTTGGGGAAGAACAACAAGATGTCCCAGTATAGGTTGGGGGCTGACCTGCTGGGAAGCAGTGTAGATGAAAGAGACCTGGGGGTCCTGGTTGACAAGAAGATGACCATGAGCCAGCAATGTGTCCTTGTGGCCAAGAAGGCCAATGGCATCCTGGGGTGCATTAGAAAGGGTGTGGTTAGTAGGTCAAGAGAGGTTCTCCTCCCCCTCTATTCTGCATTGGTGAGGCCGCACCTGGAGTATTGTGTCCAGTTCTGGGCCCCTCAGTTCAAGAAGGACAGGGAAGTGCTTGAAAGAGTCCAGCGCAGAGCTACTAAGATGATTAAGGGAGTGGAACATCTCCCTTATGAGGAAAGGCTGAGGGAGCTGGGTCTCTTTAATTTGGAGAAAAGGAGACTGAGGGGTGACCTCATCAATGTTTTCAAATATGTAAGGGGTGAGTGTCAGGGAGATGGAGTTAGGCTCTTCTCAGTAGTGACCAGTGATAGGACAAGGGGTAATGGGTGTAAATTGGAGCACAGGAGGTTCAAGTTGAATATTCGAAAAAATTTTTTTACTGTAAGGGTGACAGAGCCCTGGAACAGGCTGCCCAGGGAGGTTGTGGAGTCTCCTTCACTGGAGACATTCAAAACCCGTCTGGACACGTTCCTATGTGATGTACTCTAGGTGGCCCTGCTCTGGCAGGGGGGGTTGGACTAGATGATCTTTCGAGGTCCCTTCCAACCCCTAGGATTCTGTGATTCTGTGTGAAATGCCTATGTACAATATTTTGTCTTCTCCACCCCCTTCCTTTAAAATCTTGAAATTGTCCAGTGGCTCTGGCTTTCCAAGCTGTTCCAACGCAAATTGGGCTGGTGAAGTCAGCAGCACCTAGGATTAATACAAGAGCAGGGAGTCTGAAGCAAAAGACTGAACTCCATAGTGACAAACCAAACTTACATCTTTTCCTCAGGCAGATTCCCCACTCCCATGCTGACTCAGCTACTACTGACCTCAATAGCCCAATAATCAAGGACTTGTGAACAAACAAAAAAGGTCACACAGGCAAACATTAGCTGAAGTACGTACTTAAGTACACACAGCTTTGGTCCTCAACAGTACTTTGGTACTTTCTCCATGTTCACTGTGCTCTATTTCATCTACGACCACAGTAGATGCTTTTCCTCAGAATCCATCGCAGGATCCATCTTAGCTCCAACCAACAACTCTAAAAAAATTAACCACCTAAATCAAGGCAGCAAACATGTAGTAGCAAGTCCTTTTGATTTCATCTCCTTAACCTCACAGATTAAACAAAACTTCCTAGTTGCGCAGTTACAAACAGAAAATGAAGTTCAAAATAAACAGTTAGGCAGATTAAGTCCTACTACAGCTAGGAATAACAAGTATAACACATTGACCTGAACCTTAATCACATCAAAAAATACCATAAGAAGCAGTGTTTCTCTCCTACAACCACGTTACCAAGTAGATTCCAAAGGAGTACAAGTTCTGACTTTAGGCATCTGACTTTGAGATCCTGATAGACCATGCTCCATCAACTGTACTAAAACTTAGGCTGCCAGTTCTCCCCGTTTCCAAATGCACTCCAGTTAGCTGTTCAAATGAGCAGCAAAAATATTCAAATATTCCCTACCTCCAACACATCATGAGCAGGCTCTATGCATCAGCTCTTTCTAGATCTCTGAAGATGCTCCAGCCTTAGTGTCATAGCTTTCATCAATATGTTTAATTATCTACCACTTTTCCTACAAAAAGTTGAGGAATAAGTGATTTTAAAGTAAATTTACTAACTTCAATGCATAGCTTTTGATTCCAACTGTCTTTGGGCACCCTTAAGATACTATCAAGTTTTTTTCTTCCATAAATCCCTGATATTTTTTTACTGTTGAATGGTGAAATGTGAAGCCTACACACTACAACTGCCAGTTCAGCAGCAGAAGAGAAAACTGCAACATGCTCAGAAGGTAGCTGTCTTCAGCATTAGGATCATCTAACCCTTCCTTAAAGAAATTACTGAATCCTGACTGCCCATCCATTTCTGAACATGCTGCTGACAAGAAAATAAAAAACGGTATTTTCTCCAGGCTAAGTACTGCCAGTTTTTCCACATTTAAGAGCTGTGAAAAAGTAATGGGCCATACTTTTTGAAGCTTTCATAATACTGGTTAAAAAACCAACAGTATCACAGATAAGTACCACCAAGTACTGCAGCACTATTGCATGCTCTGGACAAGAATAAATGTCATTTCAGGAGAGGAAAACCAGAGGGATGGAAACAGGAGCACCCTGTTTCCACCTGCTGGTAAGATCTTGTTTTGAAGGCTGAACTGCATCGCAGGCCATGGGGACAGGAGAGCACTAATCCTCCTTCCTTTCTCTTCCTCTGGGCACAGCAGCTCTGCTCTGGCACTGCAGTAGGGAAAGGGAAATACCTCAAGATCTGCTCCCCTCCCACCCTTCAAAGTGGGACAGCTGCCACAGCAGGACCTGGCTGAACTGCAGAACTGTTCAGAGCAGGGCATGAATCAAGATAACTACCATCATTTTCAAATACTACCAATACATAACTGGTTTTTTTCTGTTTGATTGCAATAAACGTGACTGATAGCCTTTGAATGATGGCACTGCTCTGATAGCAATGTATCAGCTGTAACAAGATCAAGTCATTTAATGACACTCATTTAAGGTAATCTTTATGTTTTTTATGATTATGTCAGCATGAAGAAGACAGTCAGATGGGAAAAAACCAGCAAGTTAAAAAAATTAATAAAAAAAAAATTCCCACCCCCAAATCCTACATTCATTAGGGGTGCCATCAGTTCAAGATGGATTTAAATTTCAAATTGTTGGTGCCTTCAAATAGGCCTTAGTTCAAAGGTGTTATCTGGTGAAAGAAGAGTAGGAGTGCTGAAACTAAAAAAAAATGTGCCTGGAAAACTATCAGAAGTTACTAAGCAAGATAGCTTGTTCAAGGCTTTCTGATGTTTCTATGCTGTTCTCACACAACAAATATTAGAAAGAAGGAACAAGAAAGAATTTCTTATGAACAATCAGAAATTAACAACCTTCTCCCACTGGCATGTGACAGTGATCAGTAAGTACATGTTTCTTTCAAAACGCTGCCCACTGAAACACATTCTCAATTTACAAAACCAAATGTCCCACAGCACGGGCAATACAATGTCTGTAACACCAGACAGGTTGTTCTGCTCCTTGGAATGCATTTCCCTGGGCTTCCCAAGTGTATTTCTTAATAATTCCTTCCAGCTGCTGGAAAATAATCGTCTTCTTCCAAAGTCACTATGTCCAGAAGCACATTAAAACCACAATTGGTTTTGCTTCCCTGAAACCTTGCAAGAGAAGCAACAGAGGGGGAACCTTGCAAACAGGGCTCCTGAGAAAAGAAAAGGGAAATAGGACTGCTGTTACTCCTCAAGACAGAAAAGGTTAGCCTGCAGAAACTCCCACATCTGGGAAAAGGCTGGAAAACTCTTGCCTTAGGGCTCTCAGGTATGGTATAGGTTTCTAAAAATACTTAACTTTCTCTAGACTATGAAAGTATGGGCAATTGTCAGATGAATCTAATTTTGGATACAGTTTTTTGTTTACACAGAAGCTACTCCATAATTTCGGCATTTTCTGGTTCTGTGTCTATCATTTGGAGATCAACAATCACTTCTTTACTGCCTTAGTGACAACTGAACATGCAGCTGTATATGCTTGTCTGACTGTTGGTTAGATTAGAAAATCCCTCAGTGCTACCAGTTGGTATGAAAGCTGTGAAAAAACAGATCTCCCCAAAATCATGGTGCTGAAAAGACCAGAAAGTGCTAGATTAGATGTCTGACACAACTGCCGCCCAGGAAAACCCCACTTCTCCCTTAAAACTATTCAGTATTGCAGAGAGCCTGTCAGCCTGTGTGCTTAAAGCATCAGGTATCATTGGGGTTTTCTACACTTCCTGGGAAATGTTTTTGCCTTGAAACTGCCTCATCACTCAGGAGCAGAAGTAGAACAACCTCACTGATGTAAAATGCTCACTAGCAAAGGACAAGCCCCAAGGCTGGTGCCAGGTGCTTCTGGAAAATACCAGCTCTAATGAGAACCAAGAAGCCTTTTAGATTAGCCACAGAGGGCAAGTCTCCTGAGAAATGTTCCCTTGATGAACTACACTGGAAAAAAGAGGGGGGGGGGGGAGGAAAGGTGAAGTAGAGAAGCTGGGGTTACAGCTTCTGGGTATACACAACTGGAAGAGTGGGGAGAAGACCCCTGAGGGACAACCAAGTGAGAAGCCCAAGGTAAAAATTTGCATTTGGGTTTTTTTGTGCATTCTTTTTTTTTTTTTTAAATCCCCACAACTTTCAATGCCTGAGCCCACTAACACAACTGCCACACAAGTTCAGACAAGGTGGAACTTGCAGGAACATCAACCCAGGAGCAATCCCTAGGGCATGCACAGGACTGCAGAACAAGGATTCACTGCTTGAAGGGACATGATAAGGAAGTCTGTCCCCATCTGCAGAAGCAGCAGGAACCCTTGTTATTCAGGCAAATAAGAGATTGAACCACAAGGGGAGGCATGGACACATTCACTAACACCATGGCTGGAAGCATGGCACAGCCCACCCACAGCCAGACAGACCCTGGAGGTCTCTGGGTCCACCACGTGATGTTTCACCCACACAGCCAGTATGTCTGCTGGGGACTTGTGAAGGAAGGGACAGACTTCCCAAGCTAAAAACCCCAATGCTGGTGGCTGGGTTCATGAACAGTCAAAATGGGAAAACACCTATGAATAATTCACCTTCAGAAATCACATGTCTAAAACTTCCAAAAAAATCAGAAGATCAGAAATGGAAAGAACAGGAAAGTGTGTTTTTTAAAGCTTCATTTCAGCAATTATTGTAAGCAAAATACATTTTAGAAAATCTTTCATTCAAGTTGCATTCTAAGACTTACAGAAAGATGGTTTAGCTAAAGCATTGAAATGACTACACACCCATCCAGAGCTGTGTTGCACAGCTTGTTGTTGCCTCTACATAATATTTAGTAACTGTTTCCCTTGTCCAAAGGCATAATCTTTGCAAAAATAAAACCCAAGGTAGAACTCTGCTCCCCTGATTTTCAGTGGTTGCCTGCTTAGACTTTCTGCAGCTCCAGTGACTGTCCCAGCCAACGCAGCCTCTTCACAAACTTCACACCAGAAACACTGACTGTACAGGTCAGGTTTGAAAACTCCGTTATTCACCAATAAAGAACTGTAAAAAAATTTTTGGAAAAAAAAAAAAATCTAGCCAAGAGGCCGAGAGGCCGTCTATACTTTTGTGGCACCAGCATGGAACACAGACACAGCCATCAGGTTGAGTTCAGCCATCTTAAGCAGAAATCATCAGTTTTCAGGAATTCCATAAAATATGCCACCCAGTAGCTTACTATACTTTCATGGAACAATTCCGAAGATTCCTGACATGCTACATTTTAAAAGACCATAATGTGTTTAGAAACAGTTTATTCTATAAAAACCCACTTAAAAGTGTGCAGCTGCTATAATTATCTTGAAGTCTACGGAGGTAAGGAAAAAAAAGAATTCTTTAAAAATGCTTCTTTTCAGCATCTACTTTCAGTGGTTTTAATTTTTTCATTGCTTTTCCTGATAAAAGAGGCAAAATCCATACCTTGTGCCTCTGCTAATAGAACTGGTATAAGCTTCAGCCAAACAAATCACTCCAAGCTGAGAGTTTCAGCTGAATGATTTGTTATCTTTAACATCATACTAAGTGGATGCCACTGGTCTCTTGTTCCTTCAGCAAACAAAGCATTTGGAAAAAAAAAGGCCACCTATGGTGCTCATATGAATTTCTCAAGATAGGTAAGGAAATGCTTAACACTGCAAGCTTCCTAAAATTGCCTTTTTATAAGGAGTAAGAGGATCACAAAACCTTCAATTTCTTACAAACAAAATTACTTCAAATACAACAAGAATTAGGTTTTGATAAAGCAGTTTGACCAAGTACAGGAAAAACAATTTTACAAGATGTCCCATGTTTAAGGACTGAAAATCAATTTCAAGGCTTAGGAACTGTGGGAACTTTGTTTTAAAGTTGAACAAAAACAGCAACAAGCCCAAAACAAAGATTAAAAAAATTAAAGGAAACTTTTCCCAGAAGAACTGGAAACCTTTTCCAAGTTTCTAGAAAAAAAGTCCAAACAATCTCTTACAGAGAACTGTGTGCTTAATACTGTTCTGAAGTGGTCACTAAGTATTTGCCAAAGGTAGCAATACTTATGTCTACATTGCTGATCTTTTTGTATTACAACATCAGAAAAAACAATAGCACAGTCAGTGCTTGCTGACATGACAGTGAACTGAGCATAACACTGTGCATCCTGCCCAATGCACAAAAAATTAGAGGACTTCAAAAGACAGTTTTTCATTTTAATATACTCCTGGTATCCTGTAAGATCAGAGCTTTAGTCAGAAGCTTCCAGATGCTTTTGCACAAGAACAGATTAAGCCATTAAAATGCAAAAGCCCAACCCTGAGCTCATGCAGTAATGTCAGTAGTTGTAGATCCTGAAAACCTGGGTGAGCATTTCTGGTCAAAGGCAGTAACAGAGTCAATTTCAACAACATGGTATTTGTCTCTCTATTCGCCTCCATTCCCACTGCAAGCTTGTACTAACAAACCACTGTCTCTAGAGACAAAAATACCCTAAGAATCTCTCGATTTAAAATTACAGGTATCTGCCATAGGCAGCACAGCATATTTGGTGACTGAGGGCAACTTTCTCCTCCAAAATGTACTAAGGTATAAATTCCTTTGAAAAAAATCTGTTGGACACTCACTTAAAAAAAACAGACTGAAGCTTTAGAGCTTCCCATGGGAGGAATTTAATCTGTAATTTTTTCCAAGAGAAAAATATACACTACCTGAAGAAACTCGGTAGTACACTAAAAAAACCACAAAGCAAACAAAGAAAAAGAATCGGTTCCCTGCCAAAAAAAAAAAAAAAAAAAAAAAAATCACCAAGAAACCCCACACAGGAAAAAAACCCAGCACACGTCTTCAATAGGCAACAACTCATGCTGGCTATTTTGCAATACTTTCACAGCACACTTGGTAGTCCAGTACAATGGTAAGTACACTGGACCTTAGCTACTGTAAAGGTAATACAGAACTGGTAATACATGATGCAAGTGCTTTGGTTAAATTTGGTTATTTCTATTATCTGCTACTGGACATTACTGTCATTAGAAGCCAGCACTACCAGGGGAGCCCTGAACCATATGCCAGAGCTTTTCACTCCTGCCTGATTCTGTGTACGATCTTGTTTCCTCTGCACAGAAAATGACCTACATATGCAGAAAAAAGATGCAGTGAGGAGCCCTACATTTGTCACATTCAAATACAGCCTTTAAAATAAAATACTACAGACATTTTGAGCACAATGCCAGCACTGAGCTGTATGCTCACATAATGTAGATATACCACATACCAGCAAAGACAAGGGTCAGAGAGAAGACAAGGCACTAAGCAGTCAAGTCTCTGTTGCATTGCAGACCTGGGAACAGAGTGAGTGGACACAATGGTTCAAAGAAGTAGCACTGCTTTCACAAGGGCTCGGGTAGGTTGTACATTAAATAACACCTAAGTCACACATTGAGAAAGAAAATAAAAACACCGAAGAGCTGATGGTTAATTGCACACCACCTATTCTGCATGCTGAACGAGACAGGAGCTTCTAATCATCCAGCTAATGACTGTACATTAAGATACAGATCAACTCTGCACAAGCAAGCTTAATTCTGTCCCTTCCTGAACTCTGTGTAGCTTGAACAGCTTTCTTTCCACAGCTGGCACATAAATGTTCTTGGAAAAGTGATCTGAACCACACACTACCTGAAACACCACACCAACACCCACATCTATCACCTGCAGGCTTGAAACCTCCAGCATGCTCAGGTGACGGAAGGATAAGATGCTCCCAGTGAAGACTGGTGAGCCATGGGAACACCTCTGGCCAATGAGTTCAGACAACAACATGATTCTAAAATTAGGATATTGGACTGATTATAGTCACAAAGAGGCAACTTTGCAAACATAGGTATTTATTACTGTCCTTTCAAGTCTCCATTACATTCAGTCCCAGTGCTTACTCTACTCACCCTCCAGGCCCATTCTCACACAAGGTTTTCAGTTGAATTAGTTCTCACCTGTGGCCATGCCTAGCTCTAACCTTTGATGGTGCATTTCTGCACATCCCCAGACTTCAGTAGGCAGACTAAAGAGGAGCCAACTGAAGAACCTGGCTTTCTTGGCAAGTGTGCAAACTGCATGAGCCAACACAAGGCAAACATCATTCCTGTGACAAGTGTGGCTGCTTAGTCAGTGGCCTTTAGCATTATAACCCACCAAAGGTCCAAATATGCTTTGTATCAATAAAGTTTTCCTTCTAAGCTCATACAAGCACTACCAAGCAGATGCAATACAATTTCCTAAATGTCTGAATTTTGCCCACATTTGCTGTAACAAAGATCCAAACACTGCATTCCTGACACCAGGCTCAGCTAAATTCCTAGAGTCAGAGACACCAGAGCTACTTGGGAAGGGGCAGGTATGGAGGAGGGAATGGTGGCCATAGCTCATGCAACATTTTTTTGCATTGTATTTTGTACGTGTGGGGTGGGGGGTGGAACATAACTGTTTCCAACCATAAAATTCTATTCGGCATTTGCAACAGAAAATTATTTTGGCTTGTCCTTGTGAGAGTGTCTTTCTTTTCCAGAAAGATCTCCTTCTGTAATTGCTGCAGAGCAAAGGAGAGATTTTTTTATCCCAAAACAGCTCTACAGAAAATAGTTAAAAACAGACATGACAGACAAGTGAGAGATGTGCCTCATTTCAGCATACATCCTGTGGTTTTCTTCCTTGAAGGTTTAACTGTAGCCCTTTATAAAGCACAGGCATGAGAAAAATGCCCGTTTTCTCAAGCAGACACAATTAACACAGATCTGCTCTGTACCAGAAAGGGCAGAACAACATCCCACAGGTAACCATCACTGCATCTGCTTTTATATCACCACAGCACTGCCCAAAACATAGTAATTAATTTGTTAAATGCAAGCAAACATATTTCTGGAGTAGATCTCTTGATTGAAAGAGAGCTACTGGAGAGAGACCTCAAAAATGTTTAAAGTTAGACATAGTTAAGTTTTTACTGGTCTGCAGTTAGGAAAGCCTTTTTTAACACTACACCATCCCACCCTTACATTTCAGCAGTTCCCACTGTCACTGAAGAGTCACCTTTACTGAGCAAACTCCTCACTCACGCCAACGCTAGGAAGCTCTTGCTCATTGAGGGCACTAGAAAGATAGACAAAGGGTTCCAGAAAAGAAAGGTAAGAAACTGGTTAAAAGTTCCACCAATTTCTAATGCCTTAATGAAATTATCCAGGCTCCCTCTGGTGGGGGTTTGATGTAGCCATTGCTGAAGTTTGCTGTATAAAACCAGTTATGAACCACAACATTTTTTAATTTTGTAAAATAAACCTTGTTAGGGTTGGACTCTGATTCTTGGAGTCTCTTGTGATGCTTCAGGCCCAGCAAGTAAAGCTAAAGCTTTGTTTCTGGCCATAAGCTCCATCACCTGAAGAAAAACAACCTTTGATAAAAAGGAGAAAATATTCTATTTTAAAAATAGAAATCAGTGTCTTTGTGCTCCAAAATCCTCAGAACACTTCTCATTCCTTCCTTCAGCTCTGCAGAGCCCCAGCTGAATCACCATCTCTGCCCCAATAGTGAAAGACACCAACGAGAGATCTCTCTCCCCAGCCCACACAAGAGATCTATGCCTGTGAGAAAGAACAACCCCTAGCTCCCAATTTCCATTTCCCATTTCCATGTTTTATGTATTAATTATATTATGTCCCAAGTCTCATTTCCCTCTGAAAATACCAATGTAATTTATTTGCACCACTGTAAGATAATTCCAACAAGCCTCTACAGTATCTCTCTACAAGACACTCATACACAAGTCAAGCAAACCATCCATCCCTTGCCTTTTCCTCTTGAAGTTGTCAATCCAACTGGTTACAGTCAACAATGAACCTAGGAAGCTTCACAAACACAAAATGTCAAATTAGGTATTTTTATTATCTACCACTAAACATACTCACTACATATTGCCAAAAAAATACCTGTTCTGCCATCTCATAATCAAATTTAGTTTTCTTGTCTTCTGAACATTATCAACATTCTGCAGTCTGAAGTACTGATTTAAAAAAAAATGCAGAAAAATAGCATTAGTTATTTAAAAAAAATAACCACCAAACCCAAGGTAGGAAAGCTACAAGTTGAAGCCATCCCTCATTGTACAAGAAATCCAGTACAAGCCCTCTCAAGGACGGATTCAATTTTATTTCTGACAGTCCTTATTATGGCTCACTAACATATTTTCCTTAATAAGACTGTGAATTGCATCACAACAAGTTTGTTTGCAACAAGCCAGAGCATTCAAAAAATTATTCAATATCTAAGAATTTTTTTATGTAGAAGAAAACAAATCCAATTCTCAATTTTCCCTCATACATTTAGAAGGAAAGTGTTGTAACATCACTTCCATATATATATATATATATATATATACACAACCCATGGAGAAGTAAGAAAAATTTACTTCTCCATGGGTTGTATATATATATATATATATATAAATTATTATTATTTATATTTTAACACAGCCTATGGTCTAAGTTCTCTGGAGAATGGGAATAATTCAAACTAATGCCTGACAGGTTGGCAGTTCAAGAGCAACCAAAATTCTGGGAATGCTTAGGATACAGTTGACAAAGAAACCCTTCTCAAAGGTTAAAGGAAACATTCATCACTTTGGGACCATTATAAACTTTTACCACAAGCTACTCCTTTCAAGTTACGCAACATATAGAGGAAAGCAGCCCAGAAGCAGCAGTTCATGTTCAGTTCTGTGGGATGCTACTAATTAAATCCAAAGCCTTCCAAGCATCATCTCATTTGACCATAGAGCTTACTACTTCATTTGGTCCCAAAAGCATCCCTTTAGTGACCAACTGAAAAACAAAGCTGTGTGGGGAACCAGAAGAGAGGTATCTAGTTCTGAAAGACAAGCACGATCTTCACACTTCTGACTTCCCAGACCCTCCGAAATGCAAAGATCACAGTTTGAGCTGTTGACACAGGCAGACCACCCTGAAGATGAATTTACAGAAGGGATGAGGGGCCATTCTCTTCATACAGAAACTGGACAACTCTCCCCAAAACAGGCTACGACTACACCACCTGAAAGTAAAACGAAGAGTGCCAGCACAAACGCACTACTTCACACCCCGCCGGCAGACCCATCTCCCGACCTAAGCTGGGTTCAGCATTTCCCTCACCAGCTGCCGAGCCCCCCAAACCGCACGGGCCAATGCTGGGGGGTTGCCTAACATAAACGGGATGGGGATGCGCGGACACAAGCGGATGTGGGGCTCAGTTAAACCGCCCACCTGGGGTGGGCTTTTCCCCCGCAGTGGTAAGAGCCTGGGGCCCCGGGGCAGGGAGGACGGGGAGTAGAGGGTTACCCTAACCCTGCTGCAGCAGCCGAGAGGGGAACCCGGCGGGGCGGCGCGGCACTCACCGATGCCCAGCCCCACCACCACGCGTCCCCCCAGCAGGGTCTCCTTGTCTCGGGCAGCAGCCAGCACGCCGGCCCCCGCCGTGAAGAGGCCGCTGGCCAAGAGGATGCAGGGCCGCCGGCCGCACAGCCCGTTGAGGACGCCGCCGGCCAGGGCGGAGAGGGCGGCAGCGCCCACCGTGCTGGAGACGAGCAGCTCCTGCCAGAGCGCGTCCAGGTTGAGCTCCCTCTTGAGGAGGAGCAGGGCCCCCGACACCACGCCGGTGTCGTAGCCGAAGAGGAAGCCCCCCAGGGCGGAGAAGACAGACACCACGTAGACGAAGCCGGGGGTCTCGTCCTGCTGGAACTGCCGCCGCGCCGCCCGCTCCAGCTCGCCGCCCGACGCCGCGCTGTTGAGGCTGGAGCACGACTCGGCGGCGATGAGGCTCCGCTCGCCCGCCGCTGCCGCGCCCGAGCCGGCGGACCCCTCCGCCTGCCGCCGCCGCTTCTCGCCCATCAGGTTGCTCAGGCTCCGCAGCGTGTACTCCACATTGTCGCTGGCCTTGCGGGACATGGGACGGCCGCGGCGGCTCCTGCCCCAGCCGGGGGAGGGCAAGGAGCTGGAGCGGGCGGCTGCCGAGCGACTCTGGTTACGGCGGCGGGGCTGCTGCTGGCGCCGCCTGTCCTCGCCCTACCCGCCCCTCTCGGGCCGCGCTCAGCCGGGTCGCATACTCCCCCTCTACCTCCGGACAGACTTGAGGGGAAGTTCCCCGCCGCGGCTGCCGCTCCCAGCGCCCAGGCGGAGCTGGAGGCGGAGGCGGGCGGGGACAGCGCCAAGCGCGGACCGACAGGCGCCAGGGGGCGGGTCCGGTCCCCGCCCGCTCCGCTCCGCCGTGGCGCGCACTGCTGCGCAGGCTCCGTGGGCTGCACCTGCGCATTGAGCACTAGGGAGCGGCTGGGCAGCGGCGGTGGTTGCGCTCGGCGGCAGCGGGAGAAGGAAGGAGGGAAGGGAGCAGTGAATGATGCATCACCAGCGTCAGAGCCGACCCGCAAGCCGAGGGGTCGGTCCCCCAGTCCCCCGTTGGTGGTGGCGCTGGGGCGGGGGTGTTCTTGCTGGACATCCCTGGTCAGTGTGGGTATAGGGGGTGTCCGCCGCTCGCCCCGCTCTCCCCTCACCTCGGGCGCGTCGGCCGACATACGTAAAAATCACAGTTAATAGTGAGATCTTGAACAGGTACAACATTGAAAATTCGCGTTTGTAATTTTCGAAAGTGCTAGGTGACAAAAGAAGGGAACGACTTCGATCAGTTGTTCAGAGAGGGACTGATTTGTTACCGTATAGGGGAAAAGTTTGGAGCGTGTTCTCATGCTTGTATTCAAACTAGAGCCTAGCGTTCTGATAATTCCATCTTTAAGCATTTTTGGTTGGGAATTTTCACCAGAAGGAAGAAGACGATGCGGTCCGGGCAGAGCCTGGGGAATCCTGTCCGGAGCTGGCGGGAGAGCAGGGCCTCCTGGTGGCGAATGCGCCGGAGAAATGCCGGTGGTCTGGGGAAACCGGGTGAGCCCGTGCCGGCCAGCATGAACGGGAGCTTCGTCCAGATGCGATGCGAACATTGTGGAAAAAAGAAGTCTCATCCGTGTCACCATTTGTCCTTCACTGCTAAGACCTGATGTGATGGCACATACTCAAGTTCCACCGACTTGACTGTCTTCTGCACATTTCCGTATAATGAGGCCAGCCAGTAGATGGAGAGTTTCGGCAATTACTGCGATCATTTATTCCCAGCCCTCAACTTGTAAGCAGTACTAGTCATAGCCACAAGAATTTAAAAATTGGAAGAGGGAGCAAGTTCTAACATGGCCAGCTGTACACAGCCTCTTTGGTGGTTTGTTTCAAAGCAAGCTTTGAAACGCTAATACTGTGGTCAAGATAATACCAACTAAATAAAACAGTGAGCTGTAGTTACTAAAATGAATTATAATTACAGTTGTCTATGCAGTTAATCCCGTTAGTGACAGATGTAGCAGTGGATTTATAAATACAATAGGTAATCTTCCTGTTTGAGCCTGTGAGAAACCTGAACTAGGTAATAATTACACACATTAACATTTATTTGTTTTTAATTAAGATTTAGATAGTGTGGTGTGATTGGCAGAGAGCATTCCTTACTCCTGTGCAGACCATTGGGGCCCAACCCATCATTACAGCAAGAAACAGTTCCAGGTTGTAGCATCAAGAACGAAGCTATGTTGTGCTACAAATCTCCTTGGGTTCTGCAGCTCTTCATGAGCAGACTGGCTTATGTTTCTACAATGCCATGGAGAGAGATCTGTAAATTTCCAAAAGCCCAATAAGCGCAGCACTCAATATTTGTTGTATATATGTTGTAAATAAAAACTATTGGGGGACAGTGCAGGAAAACATTTACACAAAATCTCCAGCCAGCTAGAAGGAATACTTTCACAAAATATTGTTAAAACACCTGCATCTCACAAAAACTACCTGTCTTTAACAGTCTTCTCAGAAGCTAGAGGTAGCCTGTATGTTACAATTAATAGAGACTCAAGAGGGCTAACAAAAAGCTTTTTTCTTTTTTTTTTCCTTTGCTGGCCCAACACAATCACAGACATAATTTCTCATCAGCTCATGCTGTCAAGCTTATCTCTTAAAAGGATTCTTTGAAGAAACACAACAAAGAAGTTCAGCTGTGGGACACACTACACCAAAGGCTGACTTCATGAGACAGAAGGAGGGTTTGTTTAGTTTTTTTCAATTTTCATTATTATGATTATCTCTCCATAGTACTGGATTTCATTATAAGATCTGAGTTATAAATTATTTTACAGTATTGCAAAATGTACTAGGTATGTTTTGCAATCTAAGACGGGGGTCAGATCCAAAGAGGGATTTAGGTGGATTTTAGGCATGATGTTGGGCTTTCAAGAGATTAAATGTTTAATTGCAATACTGGATTTGCAGCACTGACTCCTTCTCATCTTTAAGGTGTGTTTGCACGGTTTTTTGCTAGGTAATCTTCTGAACTAAACCAAAGAACTATTTCAGCTTTAAGAAACTTTTTTTTTTTTTGTGACAGGATTTTACTGCTTTAATATTTTTGATAAATGGCATACATCAGAAAATTTATTTTTGAAAACTACTGAGCACTTTATGCATTTGCCCAGAACTCTCCCAGGTCTGAAGAGATAGCCGTTAACTCCCCCCTCTGTTGGCACACAGAAACAGGTGAATGAGTGCCTAAATTTCCTGGGGACTTCAGCCCAGCCAAGATGCATGGTGAGATGTTGTAGGTCTTTTGTGTGTGATACCCTAATGGTTGATAGCTTTACCCAGGAAGTTGGAGGCCTGAATCACAAATTTGCCTCAGTCCAGGAGGTTTTTAATGTCTCACCTGGTCACAGGCTTAAGGCTGGGCTGGAACAACACGTGCTCTCTATTAACACTTTTGCTTCCCAGAAGGGAAGAGAGAAGGTCCTGTATTTCCAGTCCCAGACTGGACCAGGATCCCAGACAGGGGATAGCAAAAGCACTGATGGCAATGCCAGCACATTTTCTTACAAGTTTGTGTACGGTTGTCAAAGTTCATAGACCTTTACACAAAAGTATGCATTGTCAGTGTACCAAAGAATATTGTTAGGTACCACTTTATTCCCTCTGACCCTGGATCACACCAGTTTGTTGAGTTTGCAAATATGTATTGGTAATATAAGGTCAGGACTAAAGAGAACACATTAGTTGAAGAACAAAACAGGAACTTTAAAAGGAGTTTAACACCAAAACAATTTGAAATAAGATGTGCATTGCCTAAAACTTCCTTTTGTTCTAAAGTTTATTCTATCCTTACAATGTTGTTTGGTCTCTTAGGAAAGAAGACGCTTTCAGATACATGCCATAGTTTTCTCAGCCCCCGTATGACGTTCCTTCTCCAATTGTTTTCACTACCTTCAGTTTTATTCACTTATCTCTTAGCTCTCAATGCAATTTTAGTTGTTTGTACTCCTTCCAGCGTTTCCTGTGCATTCTCCTTTATTTGTGTACACCCTGATTAGACCCTGCTTCAATATCTCAACAGTCATCCTTCCTATACACAAGTTCTCCTTGATTGGATGCTGTTACATGGGGCTTTATTCCTGGCTGTCCTGGCATGCAGGGTGCCTTTTAGCCTATTGTTTGCCTTCTGCTTTGGTTATCTGAATCTGTAAACTGGTACACTATCAATACCTCCTCTGTAAAATCCTTTCAAAATTAGTAACTTCAGAATTTATCAGTAAGTAACCTACTGACACCATGAATTTAATCCTACTGGTCAAGCGTTAGGAGATAAATTGCTTAACAAGCAGGAAGCATTGAAGCATTAGCACTGGAAAAGGGTGAAGCTGACAAAGCTGATATGATGCATTCCTTGCCTGACAGGCAGATCTGGCAGCACTACAGCTAAGGTTGTCTAAGACTTCACACCACAGGCTGTTTTAATCCCAGGTAACTTTACAAAATTAATCAGCTGATCTTACAGTTTGCATAATTGGTCTCTTGTGCTAAATATATGAATTCTGGCAAACTCACTTCACACCCATTGAAAATGCAGTCATAAGAAACACATGATTTTTTAAATTAAATTTTTTGCTCTATATTTAAGATCTCCAGCTTTTTCATTCTTTAGAGCAGGGGCTCAGGTTTTGGCAGGAAAACAGTTCCTTTCTGCCTTTGGCTATCAAAAGAAAGATCTAAGGAGATTTGACTGAAACAGCAGCAGCATGTGTGAGCTTGCTGCTAAATCCAAGTGTGCCCTAAGCAGGTCTGTACCATTAAACTGATAGCAGTGTACTAACCTGTGTGTCCAGAAGTGAGCTTTTGGCAGCTCATTTAGATGCGTTGCTTTAAAACTCAGTGCTCAGCACAAGCCAAAAGCCAGTGGTGGTGCAAAATGGAGGAGAGGAGACTTATTATCATTGTACAATTTGGAATTTTTACGTTCATGTACTTGAAATGATGGTTTGACAGATTACAATCCTCATCAAGTGATTATTACCCTGTAAAAGTTGTAATTACTTAGTTACAACACCTGCCAGCATAAAAATCAAGGACTTGGCACAACCCTGCCCACAAGATCCCAGGGAAACACTGCTGTGATAACACACTGTGTCTTCAAACAAACACATGCCCACGCAGAGCTGTTTGTCTGTCTGCCAAACAGACATCTCCTTAAGTGCTGCAGAGAGACCCAGAAGCACAGGTCATCTTTCAGCTCAGATTCCTGGAATTGGAGAGCAATCTTCCTCCCAACACCTAGCATCTGCTGTATGTGAAATATGGGCAGGAAGAGAACTATGTGAAAAAATTCCAGTTTTAGTCCAACCTACCTTTAATTCTAAGTGCTGTTTGTTTACTAAACAAATCCGATTTATGAGAATCCATTTCTTTAAAAGGTAGAAAGTGCTTCTAAACCAAATCCTTCTACAGGTTATATAAGACCAGCATATCAGTTGTCCATCATTTCATGAAGTAAAACCAAAAAATAAATCAGGAAGGCTTTTAGGCTTATGTATGGCTTAGACTACACAGTGCTCTGCTTCCCTAGAAAAGTAACCCAGCATGAGTTCACTGTTTCATAAACTCTCACCTCATCAAACCAAAATCTGTCAAATTAAAGTCCCAAGAAGTGGAAACCATATGTTTTAAGCAGCAGGTTAAAAGATGGCTTTTCTGTCAGCCCTGACACAGCATTGCTGCTGAGCAGAACACCATACAGAACTGTTTTAACCAAGTTTGCAACCATTTGCAAACCATTTGAAGCAGACTGCAAGGAATTCAGTTACTGACTCATTGAGTTGGTTGTACCCTCTGGATCTGACAGATGGTGAATCCGTCAAAAATTGTTTGGTGTTTTTTGGGGAGAGAACTGTACAGTGAGGGATAAACAACTTTGAGAAGGAAATTGGACCACATGAATTCCCAACACAAAGGCAAAATAAGCACAGAAAGAACCTAAAGTCAATTAATATATGCCAGGATAACAAGCACTTTCCATGCCTGGAAAAAAAGAATGGAGCAGCAGAAAGCTGGGATTTCTGTTTGTCTCCTTGCTTATTTCTTTCTGTACCTGTACTTCAAAAGTTCTACTTCCAACACTGTAGATGGGCATCTTTTTAAAATGTATTTTGTTAGGCTGTGAGGATTAAAATCAGTTAGATTTTTTAAACAGGTCCTCTGTGAAATCTTTTATGGAACTCCCTCTAGACATTTTAACAAGTTCACTGACAAGCATCACCCTGCCACAGTGATAATTTCAAATATAACATTAAATACTCATGAAAATTGCATTAATAGTGATTCTTGACCCCTTCAAAGCAATTGACATGAGTATGTGCTAATCTCATGGGAAGGTTAATGCCATCACTAGGAAGTATTGGATGGTCACTGATACTCATCACAAAGTAATGCCACTGGTTTTTAAAAAGCATCTGAGTTCAGTGAGGACTCTTGCTTACAACACAACACTATCACCTGCCCCTGAATATATCCGTGAGGCACTTCTGACAGTGCAAGGGAAAGGGTGGGAGTTAAATGCACAGGTTTTCTTTCTAGCAGCTTTCGAAGTACCAGGCTGTTTTCACTAATGATGGAAAAATTGTGCACCTGCTTCCCTCTACAGCTACAAATTACATGTCTAAATAAGGCAAGTTTGATCCCATCCCGGTTTTGCTTGCATCAAAAGGCAGGCAGCTGGAGGCTTCCCTCAGGTGCCTGTACACTGATGCACAGAGCCTGGCAATCAGGAGGAGCAGCTGCACTGCCAGGCACAGATTCAGGGTCCCTGTCACCAGTCACAGAGACTTTGTGGGGTGATACACAGGGCTGGAACATGGCCATGGATGGATACAGCATATATAGGAAGAACAGGCAGAGAAGAACAGGGTTTTCCTTATGCTTTTCATTAAGGAGCTCCTTGACTACACAGTACCCCCACTCTCAAACTGGACACATGTCTGCTGAGAGTTTCTGGATTAAGATCAGATTGGGAAGGACCCTGGGGGATGTTGTGGTAGGTGTAGAATAGAGACTGCAAGCCATGAAAAGTCAGGGGTTGGGGCTTCCTGCCAACAGAAGTCTCCTGCTTGGAGCCATTGTCCTCCCTGAGGATTTTCAGCCACCTAGTTGCTAGAAGAGCAGCATGGCATCAGCCAGGCAATCCGGGAGGTTCTTAGAGTGCAGAGGTGACATTTTCCTAATACAAACTCAAGAGGGGGGCAGTCGTGGCCTTCTGTTTAACACTGGCTTGACATCCTGCTGAGGATCAGGGAAGAAGTGGGAGTGAGAGCAGTCACAGGGTGCTGCAGCAGCCCTGAGGTGATGGATGCAGAGGAGAGTTGGGAAAATGAGCAGCAGAAGTAAGACTCGGGGAGAGCAGACTGACTTATTCAGAAAATAGCCTGCGGGAAGCAGCCATCAAGGGGAAGAGTCCCCAGAAGAACTAATTGGTTTTTAAAGATAAATTACCAAGAGCTCATGCATGAACTATCCCCTTGTGCAGGAGCAGAGGATACCAGCTGACAGCCCATTTGGCTGGGCAAGGACCATCCTAATGAACTAAAGTATGCACAAGGGATATTCAGGAGGCAGAAGCAGAAACACAAAGCACAGCTCAGGCACTTAGGTGTAAAATCAGGGAGACTAAAACCCAGCTGGAACTAAAGTTAGTGAGGGACACAAAAGGCAGTAAGATAAAGAGATACCTCCAGGTATAACATGGGTCAGTAGGTGGGTGGGAGAGACAACATGGTGATAGACAATACAGAAAATGTTGAAGTGATGCACACCTTTTTCTGCCCCAGCTGTCGCACATGAATTGTTTCCTGGCTTTTGCATCCATCAGCCCTGTATCAGAAGAGTAGCACTGGAGGAGCAGCAGTGAGGACTACTGAAGCAACTTGCATTCCAACCCATAGATCCAGGTGGTGGTCATAAAGGGATGCCAATATTGCTGTCCAGTGTCATTGCAAGGTCACCATCATCTACAGAAAATTGTGGCAAGCAGGAGAGGATCTCGATGACTGCAGGAAGGTTAACACCACACATATTTTAAAAATAAAGGCAACAAGAAAGATACAGGGAGCTGTATGTCAGTCTCATTGATCCTACAGGTGAAGATGGTACCTGACTGTGCCCTCTTCTTCTTGCCTAGGCCCAGAGATACTGGTGCTGGTCACCCAGTGCTGTGGTGGAGGATGAGCTTACCTGCACCAGGATCCACCTGTGCTGAGCTCCCTCACACCTCTCATTCATGCTGGAAGCCTTGGCAGCTTAGGGAGGTGTCTTAATGCAGAGAGCCACTCAGTACAGTGTGCTGAGCAGCTGGGCAAGCCCCTGGCAAGTATGCAAGAGGCTCATTTCTGTTCCATACAGATGCTGAAGTCACCAGGCCACCAAGTTGTTCCTCTTTATCCCTAGGACAGAGGGGTGCACTGGATAAGAAGACAGTTTTGGCCTTCATGCAAGTGGTGTTTGCTCAGCACCAAGAGTACAAGTGACCACATGCTGGGACCGGACTGGTGGACTATGTGAGGCAGAGAAACACCATTAGTACAGCCACATTCATACTGCCAGCCAGGAATGGTCCCAGGAGTAACCCAACCGCAAGCATTCCCAGGCTTTGTCTCAAGTCTAAGTGGTTTGCTTAAAAATGGAGGCTGGAGTGAACTGGTATTTCGCACTTTGCCTGTTAGGGATCAACACTCGAGGTTTTATTTAGCAGAGCAGAAGACCCTGTCTGCTGAATACATAAAAAGATGTAGCTCCTGCTTCAACACTTCTGCTTAGATGCTTAAAGCAGATGGTGTGAATACCCATCTTGATGCAGGTGACTGGGCATGCTGCCTGTACCAAAGCATTTACTACAGAAAACAATTAGGCCTCTGAGAGGCTTAGCCCCATGTGTAATACAGATGTAAATGAGAGGTATTGGCTTATAGAAAGCAACATATGGTATTGCCAGTAGAGAATAAAGTGATATGCATTTTATTAATGTGTTAATGAAATAAATGTGTATCAATATGTTAATATGAAATACACAAGGTAATAAGGACAGTTTAGTATTCACCCTCCCTGTAAGACATTAGCAATGTCAGTTAGAATACATGAGGTTGCTTGTCCCAGCAGTGACAGATGTAGGTGACAGCAAGTGTGCAGTTAACACAGAAATGGTAGCTAGCTAGTGGTAATCAATAGAACAGGTATCCTGAATATGTCCCAGGGGAACACAGCCAAAAGCTCCCACAGAGGGATGTAAATGGAAGGGCTCAAGGAGGTAACAGAACACATCTAATGATTGCATCTTGAGTTGTGCAGTGAGTGATACTCCTCACAACAAAACCATATAGCAGCAAACATATTGAGAAAATGTGAAGTTTGGCTACACTGAAATGTGTGTGCTTACTTTCAATACTGAAGAGTATTAAAATTAAATCTGTTGCAATTCTGCAGCTGTATGCTAATCCTTACAGTAACATAATTCAAAAGTGGGAATTTGACTGGTCTATATTTTTCTAGCAGCAAAGAAATGGGACATCTCTAAGTAAATAACTATTCAAGGAACACTATTTGGTGATTATATTTATCACTGTTATCAATAATTCAGATTAAGCCAGAATGGGCTTTTCTCTCATGAAAGCTGCTGTGAACTAAGTTCTGAATCATCCTCCTCATGACAAACTTTCTCCCTCTAGGTACAGCTCACTTCTTTCAATCCAGATACACTTTGGTCCCTGCAGACCAGGCTGTCTGCCACACTCGGTGCAGGAATGACCTCTCTGAAAAGGCCATTTCTTCTGTTTCTCCAAGTAGCACATTTTACACAAACTGGTGTGCTGACAAGTTCTCTTTAAATAGGAAAAATTCTTCATCATTACAATGATCTTTCCATTTTCCCCAGTAATCTTGCTGTGTATATTACATTGTGTTTTGGGGCCAGCAGAGGCTCAAAACAATGTTAGTTTTTGAGCAAACACCAATATTAAAAAATAGATCCTCCCATGAAAGTTTATAGTTTAGGCAAAACCAGAGAGGGAAAAGGAAGTTTGGATATAAAGTGAACAGAATGTGCAGTTATATTAGCTCCACTCTCCTCCTTATTCCCCACCAGGGAAAAAGAAGGGAAGCAGATACACTGTGAGATGGATTATTTCTTATGTTTATGCTGATTCCTTGAACTCATTCATAAAAAGCAAAGTGGAAAGAGAGGCAGGGCACTGCAGCACCACTGATTACACTAGAACTTTGTGTAGTACTAATGCATCAGTGTCTGTCATTTTAAATTTCTGCAGGAGTACTTGGGAGTTATGTGAAAGGACAAAAAAAATAATTTTTAGTCATCAGATTGCCATAAGTGGTTGGGAAATGGGGTTCATCAAGAGAAATAAAGTATCTGAATGTTAGGGTAAGAGAGGAGATGAGCATTCTTCAAGATTTTATTCTTCTCACAAGATCTCCAAGGAAAATAATTGCTAAAGAAAGAAAAGGAACCTTTTGGAATAAACCGCTGATTTGTTGTGTGGATGAGGACCGCAAATGAGCAATGTTCTTTCCTCACATCTATTGCCATGTGGTCTGAAGCCATGAAAGCTGCCACTGTCAGCCTCATCCTGATGCAACCTAGGATCACCATTCAGGGCAAAGATGTTTGGGGCTGGTATCCTGGATGGACCTGCTTCTATTCTTAATTACACTGGGTGTCCAGCTGGAACTCTTCTGGATGATCCCTCTGGGTGCTGAGTCACTTGTGTAGTTAGACTGCTGTTCCCTGGGAACCTCTGTTCACTCTGCCTTTCTGATGCAACATTAAGAACCAACACCATGTCCGGGTTTTATTTGCTAATTGGTCGCTTCAGTGAGTCGGACAATTGATTTAATGTCTCTTTGTTGATGAAAGGGCTGAACTTTCCATTCTAGAGAGACTTTGACCACTGCTCCAAGAAAACAAATGAGCTCATGAATAGCACCAAAGCAGACCTGTTGCTCAGAAGCAATATAAATGCCTACTTGAGACCACTTTCTGAACTGGAGCATACTCACATCAGGTTCATTTTCTGAGCAGCTGAGAATCTCTCTCAAGTCTCTATTGAAATCTTTTTCTCCACCATTTTTTCCCCTCAGGCTTAACATCTCTTTTTAGAAATTGCAAAATGAACATCTGATTTCAGGTCCTCTTGCAGCCATCGTCCTCTTCTCAGTCCAATGCAAAGAGATTCTCAGTCCCAAAATTATAAGAACTGGATATTTAGTTTCTAACATGGTCAAACCAATATATTTCTTCCATCTCTTTAGAAAATTTTACTGACATTTTCAGGAAAACTCTAGACTGAGACAAATCACAAAATTTAACCCAACAAAGTTTTAACCATATCTTCTTTACAATGGGATACACTGGCAGCTTTAACTGTGGCTGGCATCTGAAGGAGTGAGAGTACATCTGCACCACATGCTGCAGCTTCAAGCACATATTTTTGAACAAGAGCAGGGTACACCCAACCACTCGAGCACAGAGCTCCAGCTAATTTGTCATCCAGACGGTTTTTATAACTGTAGTGCTGAGCAGCACACTAATAAATCTGCATTGAAGAGGAAGCCCTGGTACCACTGAACCCCTGAATATCTAGTAGCATCCCTGCACTGTTGTTTGGCTGATGGTCTTCCCTTTCATTACACTTAGTGTAAACCTCTCAACATGCTGTAATTTCATTTAGGTATTGCAAGCTATTTTCCATTAGTAAGCCATGCCTGAAGATGGCAACAGTTGGTTCTCAAATTTTCCTGTGCTGGGAGAATAATTTATTAATTCCTTTCTATTCAGTCATGAAGAATTCTGTGTTCCCAGACTGCCCATATTTGATGAAACAGAATAAAACAGTTGTGCTATAGAATGGAATACATCCATGGCAAACTGCCACACCAGGTGTGTTTTTGCGACATGAATTTATCTTGGGGATCTTTACAAAATTCAACCAAGAAGTCAGAATGTTCCAGTGGATTATACATATAAACATTTGAAGTTGTAGATTTGCTTGTACCTGCAATCTGGCAAGAAAAAAACTCTTAGCTTTTCAGTTAAGTTGGTAAAGGTTCATAAATACAGCTGGATACAGTAATAGACAAAGATTATGCTACATTAAAGGAAAGTATTAAGTTATTTCATAGAATAGACATCCACCAAAGAAAACTAGAAAATAAGGCATTACTCTTACACTGGGAGAGAAATCATAGCAATAGATCCTTGAGGAAGATTGGATCACAGGGGGAGGGCAAGGCAGGCACAAGCAGTAACATCACCAAGGGTGCTGTGAACAGTATCTGAGCAAAATGAGCAGAGCAGGTCCAGTGACAGTAACTAGGGTCAGCCAAGGGTCTGTTGTGTCCACAGATCTACCACGCAAGCCCATAGCAATGAAGCAGGTCCAAGGTTAAGAAGGAAAATAAAGTCAACAAATCAGGGTCAGGGTCAGGTCCAGTGAGGGACAGCCAGAGCAGCCAAGACAAATATGAGTAATAAAGCTGATCCAAGATCAGCAGGTTCTCAGGTGCAGGTTCTCAGGGTACACGGCTGTGATACAGTTCAGGCACAAAAGAAGTCTAAGCTGAAATGCAGCTACTTTTGTGCCCTAGTTGTCATATATAGCTGGAAATTATAGCTGGAAAAGGCACTACTCAAACATCTTTCAGATGGGACCAAGAGAGGAGGAAATAGCAGTAATGAGAGTTTTTGTAATTCAGGTACAGATTTCTTTAGTCACAGCATGGGGCAGGACCTTCTTGGATTTCCCTAACTGAAGTCAGCTGATGAAGGTACCAGAGTGACTGGAATGCATTCTTACTGTTATGATCTGGTGTCTGAACCTATCTATTGGCCTAAAATCTATTGAATTTCATCTGACCAGAGTTTTAAAAATTACTAATACTTTTGATATTAAAAAAGACAGTCTCAATGCAAATCAATCTCTTTTGGGATAGGCTTTACCTGAAAAAATGCTACAGGCCAAATATAACATAATTACCCTCCAGCACCCCAGGCTACTAAAACAAACACAAAAATGTGTCAGCAGTTTTATTAGCTAAAGTTCTACAAACTGTTTCATAAGAGGTTTTGAGTGTGGAAACTGCTATAAAACTTGTGTGCTGAAATCAATTGCATCCAATGCTTGGAGAAAAGCACTCATGCTTTGAAGAAAAGTGATTATGAAGCTTTGACTGTAAGAGGTAACATAATAATGTTAATATATAATACATAATATATAATATATAATATAATAATGTCTAATAATGTTGACACTGAAGTACTACTAATCCTCAACATTTTTCCTCTTGGTTCAATGGGAGAATATGGTGCTACAGCTGCTATTTTGGTATCAACATCTGTCCATGCCCTATGGAGATTTTTACTTTAAAAATGAAACTAACCTAACGTGTGCCAGCTTCTGGAATTTATAGAATATTATTGAATGAAAAGGCATTAAAAGCAGATTTAACATTGTTACATAGGAAAAATGAGAAATGCAAGGTGGAGTAATTAGCTAAAAGAAAAGCCATGTAATTCTGAAAGGTTATTTGCACATAATAAATCTGTAATACAAAGCCCCAAAACTTTCAAGTCATGGATGGTTAATGCAAGCCATATGCAAGTGTGGTGGGTAAACTGAGAATTCTTAGTTACAGGACACACAGACAAATGCCAGAAGAGACAACTCTGCTCTCCTTTGCACAGATAAGTCAAAGGACTCCTACAAAAGATGGAATAAAATAATGTTTTAGAAAAGACCCTGATTTTATTTTCAAGTCTCTCGACAGTGCAGGCAGGCCAGAAAATTTACCACACATGTGGAAATCCCCATCTACCAGATTGCAGCTTCCAGCTGGAAAGTTCACTGGCAAGCTAATATGCTTTTGTCTAAAACACTGAGAAATTTGTCACTTCTCATTTGCACATGGAAGCATTTATACATGATCATCAATCACCTTCAAACCTGAGGTGATTGTTTTTCATATTGGAAGATTTATTTTACAGCTTTGTATTGATTTTTCTGGCCTTGATCATGGGCAGTGATTTGGCTTTCAATTGATAAAAATAGATTTATTTCTTAATGTATAGATGTTTCTCTACTACTTACATTTCTGGCTCAAGATGACACGTAGGAATTAAGGTATGGAACATGTTGGGAGTTAGCATAGTCAAGAAGTTGTGGATAGCAATATACCTATAACAAACTTTTAAAATAATATTATTGTCCTGGTTTGGACCAGGATAAAGGTGATTTTCTGTTTTGTACTTTTACTTTTAACTAAGTCTCTTGTTAGTTGCACTTGCTGAAATTAACAGCAAGTTTCTCAGACAGTGTGTGCTTCTAGGATTGATAACACTTGATGTTTATAGTTACTGCTAGAGACTGGTATGCAGAGCCAAGGACACTGCTCAGCTCTGAGGAAAACATTTTACCCTCCAGGAGGATACAGAGGTCCCACCTGAGCCCTCCTTTGGGGAGGAACAGACAAGATAGATGCCAGAATTGACCAAACAGAGTATTCCATCCCATATACGTCACACTCAGTATAAATTTGAGGCATCACGAGGGCCGAGCCAGATCTTTTCCTGATTTCCTGCTTCCCTTCCTCCACCCGGCATCCTGGAAGGATCCCGTCCGTTCATCTGCCTGTGGTCCTGATCCGTGCCAGCCCATATCTGTGTGTTCCTGCCTCCAGTTCCCGACTACTGCCGACTCCAGGAGTCCAGCCTGGACTTTCCCAGGGCTGCCCTACAGCCTCGGTGGTGACGTGAGAGTTATTGGGGGAGAGGGGGGAGGAATGTGGTTTCCATTTTCCTGTATATTTGTATATATTTAGTAATTTTTTCTTTTTATCATTACTGTTTCATTAAAGTTGTGTAGTTTAGTTTCCAACCCATAAGTCTCTCTCCCTTATTCTCTCTCCTTTCTCTATCAAGGAGAGAGAGATTAATAGAGAGCGTCTGTTATTCGGTTTAATTGCCGGGCCAGTGTTAGACCGTGACAATTATTTAAGTGTGAATAAAAACATGAGGATCACACAGCCTTCAATAGGTGTTCTTAGTATCTGTCCAGCAGTTTCAATGTCCTACTGAAAGAACAGAGCATGCTTATGACACGGAGAATCACACCACCATGGCCAGTAAGAGGCATCTGGCTGTAAATCCTTCTTTTTTATGCTTCACTTAACCATTTAAAACAGTTATTTTTAATTAAAAGAGTAAAAAAAAGGATCAGCTAACTTCAGAGACTTTTTTTGTTATCAGGAACCAGCACTAAGATGTGAAGACTTAAACATCCACCCATCACAACTAACAGCCTTTAAAACAAGCTGTCCTGGCTGGTTGTTAGCACTGCAGCTCAGTATGGAGCCTCGACTGCCTCCAGGGGCTGGGAGTGAGACAGCTCAAAATAGTACCCGTGGGCAGGCAGTCAACAGATTTAGGATCTATTTCTAAGTTTGGCTTGGCCTGGGGGGTAAAAAGAATAGGCTATACCTATTATCTCTACCCTTCACCTTAAAGAAGACCTCTTCCACATAATATTGTTTTCCTTCACCTAATTCAGCACAGCTGCTGTGACTGGTAGAGATGCTGAGGGCTTGTGTGGAATGAAGAATTTCTGTGCAGTTGCTAAAATTATTATGAGGACTGAAAGAAAAACAATGGAAATAGCAATTAACAGTTTATGGTTCCCCAAAGGCTGATCAGAATTCTGTGTGACACAGAAGAGACACTCCTGATGGCCAATGAACCTCCCCTGCTGGACATCAACCCCTGCTATAAACTGAGGAGTTATGAGGGCTTCTGAAATAAAAAGCAGCAACAACTCTTAGAACAGAAACCTATTGCCAATACCAGTCTTCCCATCTTCACTCTTCTTCCTCTGTCTTCCTTAATAAATAGTTTAAAATATTTAGTATTTGAACATACAAAGGATTACACATACACAGACATCACTAGGATTATCTTTCTGTTCAGCCAGTACTTCAGCAAAGACTGGCCCATGACAAGCTTTCAGACACAAGAGGGCTCATAACATAATACCCTCAGAACACAAAGGCACCTTCACAGTACATAAACCCTCCCCCTAACCTCCTAAAGGAGGCTTTACAGCATGTTCAGGAGGCAGAGAGGTCTGACTTGTGTAGGCAAAGTGAGGAATCTACTTCAAACCATAGGATTCTTGTACTGTGACCTGCTGCTGGCTGTTCAACTTGTTTCCTAGCAGGTAATTTCCACCTCACTGCTTTTAAGGGTGGTTTATCAAACATCTCAAACAAGGTCATTTCACAAAGAAGCACCTTCTGTCTGGTTTGCATTCTCTCCAGCTATTCAGAGCTAGCACTTTCCTGAAATTAGAGTTCACATGCTCCTTAATCTTGCTCAGCTTCTTCTAGGCAGCTGTGAGTGGCAATTAGTCCTTGTCAGCCTCAGGCATAGACCCAACACCTACCACACATCCAGATGACTCCCTGTACCTTTGTAGACACTTCCACCTCCTGCATGGTGCTGACAGGTTAAAACACTGCTCAGATCACATAGGTACAAAAGTGCCTCAGGAATAAAAACAGGATCTCAAGTATCATGTCCACAGTTTTTGACGAGTGGCCTGAAGAAAGAGAAATATCAGTTATGAAAGAAGAGCCATGTTTCTTCTCACATTTTCAATGCTATATTTTTCTTCAAGGAAGAAAATACCAATAAAAAAATCTTTGAAAAGGTTTCTTGCTCTTAAGTATGCCATACAGAATATGTATTGCCCTTTTCACCCCAGAATAGTACACTGCTTTCTGATTGCCTCCTGTCCTGGACATTGGAATCCCAGAGAAATAGAGGCAATAAAGTGCCTTATGTCCCAGCCTCCTATAAACCCCAAAGGCTTCTGTTCAGAGGAGGGGATCCCAGGAAGGTCTTACAAGAGTCGGTGATTGATCCCATATACCAGCAAATGTCCCATGGTGGCATTTTTGGTGATACATGGAATACAGCAGCCAGGCATCTTCATCTCAGGGTCTGGATATCCGATTGGATGCTTCTCCTTTGCAGTACATCTTCAAAGACCCAGTACTGCCTGGTCTTTTGCCACTTGCTGTATTAATATGAGCATTTATGTGGAAGGAACCCTATGAGAGCAAAGGCTGGATTGCATACAAGGTTGGAAATGTGTAAAGAAAGGTAAATGTTCCAGTGAATGCTAACATAACTACTATTGTCCCAGTACAGCCTAGTGCACATGCTCCATAAAGGGACTACTGTCACCCCATCCATGTGTGCAGACACATCTGGGTAAGAACTTTTCTTCCTCAAGGAGCATCTTTCTCTACAACCACAGAGAAAGCCCTCCACCTCAGTAGTCAGGCTTTCCCATTCCTGTGAGCATATCCATCTCTGTGCACTGCTGGAAGGACAGCCAAGCTGGAGACCAAAACTGGAACCCCTTCCAGATTTTCAGCAGCATAGGAGGTAAAAGGGAGATAGACATGGGCCTCTGAGCCTGATAGTTCATTTAGATGAGCAGCAGGCAGGATCATGAAAGCTGTTGGTAATGGGGCCATACTGTGACAAGCCACAAGTTCATGCTACTCTGCAAGGTGTGTACATGTGCCTGAAGCCCACGCAGCTGCTGGGAGAAACTGCTCTGAAGTTTCAATGAAGAGGTGCAGTCTAAGCCAATGTTCAGAACAGGGATGAAGGGGAAGCATCTCTGCAAGGATGCAGACACTGAAAGCCAGAGCCACACTACTTACTTGTCTTCAGATTTGCAATTTTATTGTTGCACTGCCAGTTGCTACAGATTTTGTTCATGGAGCTCTGTGTAGGCCCTACTGGCTGAGAGCCCTCTGTTAGCTAACCAGCACCTTCATGAGCCCTACTACCGTACCACACGAGCTCCTCAGCCTGACCTCAGCTCGTCTGTGGAACAGAAGGTCAGAGAAAGGGGCACCATCTTTTTATTTCCTTAAGGAACTACAGGCAAAAGGAGTCACAAGTTACCCTTAACTCAGAGCTGACTTTCCAAAACTCCATAGAGCCAGCAGCTTCCTTATCACCAGCATCATGAATGCCTCATGGAAAGGAGCAAAACGGGGCAAAAGGCAGCATCTGGCAGCAGCCCATATTTTAGCACATTCCTGTTAAAGATGGCAAAAAGGCCCAGGAAACATTCTTGGGAGAAGAGGCAGGTATTGTTCAGAATTGGTTTCTCTTTGAAGCAATCTGCTGTAGCATTTTAAATGCAGCCTGGGATCATGAGCTACAGCCTGGCTAGTAGCTAGCAACTGGAAAAGCACTTTTAATGCTGCAGACACAGAGCCTGGCAAACTGAAATGAGCCATAGCATCACTTGAGAGAGTCAGAACTGAAATTTTATGAAAAACAGTAATAATATTTTTGAGTCCCAGAGATACACACTGGGCCTAGTACAGGCATGGCTTCCAAGTGTCTACTCTCAAATGAAATCTGAACCAAAACAATACATTTTAATCATACCCTCTTTTCCTGTTACAATTACATAGGTTGAAACTTCACAACAGCAATGCCTGCAATGAAACGAATACCAATATTTCAAATAACAACTTGGTAAAAGGCAGCACAAGCCTCCCACAGCTGATACCTCAGGCTGTTCCCTAAGTTGGAAAGGACCTTTATCAGCATCTGCCTCCATGCCTCTGACATGAACAGAACTGGACCACCGCAGGGAGTAGGAGATAAAGAACAGAGAGGATTATCTGGGACAAGGAATATTGGGGACTCCTTAACAGCCCCACTAAGAAGTATATTCTAGCTTTGCAGTAATATGGCTCTGGCAATAGGATGCTTTTCTAAATAAAATATCCATAGATATTTGTGGACAAATGTTAAAGCAAATCTTGCAGAAATGACCAAATATCTTTAGATTTCAGTTTCTGGTAATGCAAACTACTTCAGCCTTCCTAGTTGCTCCTCAAAATCTGACAGTTTCAAAATAAATTGGTATCAAAGTGAATTGCTAATGTGGAAAAAAAAGCTGTGATGCAAAGGAAATAAACATTTCATGAAAGAAAATGTGGAAATCAAAATAAATAGCAGGAGCTGATGTACAGTCAAATCTTCATTGCCAGAAATGAAAAATATTCCTCCCTGCCCAGCAGTGTGAGCATCCACCAGAGGAGAACCACCACAAACAGGATTCTGGGAGATTCACAGGGCATCACTCGGGTCACTAACCAGCCTATGGGAAAGGGGGTCAGCCTCCAGTCCACAGGAGCAAACCCCATTTGCAGCATAAGGAGTAGGAATTTACATGCCAGGTCCTGAATCATTCCCAGGGCGTTGCAGGGACATGTGTTTATTGCAGTTCTGGGGAGTGCTATCAAAAGATGGCCTCAAGATCAGGAGGATGCAAAAGAAAAGTGGCTGGGACAGGGGTTTGCACATCACAGCCCTGAACAGCTGACAATGCAGTTTGTCTTCTGTACCCAGCAGGGCAGTGGAGCAAGACACAGGGCACCACTCTGCCTCTGTGTAAAACCATGCTGAGTTTTTATCTCAAGCACCACTTGCAGCCCCGCTCTCCACTTTGCAGGGAGGAAATAGAGATAGAGAAACAACACAGAATGGCAACTAGAATGATGAAAAAGGAGAGATCAGCTGCCTTGCTAGGAGAACTAAAAAATGCTGGGGAGCATACATGCAAAGCTTACAAAATTGTGAAAGCAGAGTAAAAGTTAAATGCTCAATTTATCAACCAAATCCTTCATATACCAGACCTGTACTCACTGAAAATAGAAGGGGATCTATTTAAAATTTGTTAACTGTTTCTTTCATGGGTTGTAGTGAAATTGTGGAATCTGATGCCATAGGAAACTGTAGAGTCTAAAGTTTCAAGCAGATATTGTACCAGTTCATGGACAACAAGTCCATAAGCAGATATTGAAGGAAGACCAGGACTTCCTCCTCTATCATTCCTCACATAATGGATGTGGATATTAAGGGACTACAAGTGGACTAGATGGCAGAAAACAGCTGGATTTTTAGGTTCCTCCAAAACAGCACTTCCAGATGCCACCATCAAAGACTGGTCTAACCAAACAGAACATTTCCCACATTCCTGGAAACCCAACGAGATGACCATGAGATTTCCATCAGGCGTCAACCAATTCCTATAAACTTCAACTGATCCAATAAACAGACAAAGCCTTTGCTGGTACAGACTTTGAGAAAGGAACTGAGATCTTCACAACTGGTAGAAGAGTAATAAGCTCCTAACAGCCACTTCAGGGACTGGGACATAAGCACAGCAAAGAGCAGGATTAGGGGGATAATTACACATTTGACATATGCAGGAGGCTGGGGAGGGTACCAAATCATGAGTCTCAGGTGGTCATTCTTTGAAACAGGATAAAGTATGCAGCTTAGTGGTATAGTCAGAAAACTAGGTCCAATTTCAATTTTCTCTTAATTGGATCAAATAAGGCTAACAAAATAAACATATAAATCAATAAAATAGAGATTCAGCTTTTCCCTGGGCTCTTCCTGTAGACTTTGGTCTTCCCAAGTATAATGTCAACAGTTCATAGAATACTAGCTTTACTTACCAACCAGGTGATTTATACAGAATAACAAAAGCACTTGTATTCAGGTTTGTTTTATAAAATACTGATTTTGGGGGGTTTTAGTACTTCAGAATTTGTGTAAATACTGAATTAGGGCAGATTGCAAGTCCTCCAGTTGTTGCTTGTGGCTTTCTTAAACTCAACAGTTTTTGGAATTAAATCAACAAAGTTAATCTATAAAACAAGAAGAACAGAATAAGCTGACATCAAGACAAATCTCTGCTCAAGACAAATCAGTGATGAAGGATATCTTAATTCCACTGTGAAACATATTGTGGCAACATCCCCCCAGATGTGCTATCTGGCATTTGCTGTGTCAGTTTCTCTTTGACCTCTTTTCCATAAGTACAAGCAAGTGGCTGATACAATCTCTCAACCAAGTCTACTCCTTTCAGCTTTTAGGGAAACAACAACAGTGGGGGAAACCTTAAATCCTTAGTCCCATACAATGCAATTGTCCCTTCAAGAGTCTTTTTATCATCCAGCAGGTTTTGTTTCGGTTCTTTTAAAATTCTCTTACTCCTATTTTCAGTAATTGTTTACCTTTCTTCAGCTTTGGTAGCCACAGCTTCCAGGCTACCCCAATGATTAGGCTTTCTGTGCCCCTACAGAAATTACTTCTCTTTTTCTTTTCCCCCTGATCCTATCAGGATGCTTTTTCATAGCCCTCTCCCAGCCACATTTCTCCCCAGCTGAACCACAGGCTATGGCCAGAAGCTGCTTTTATTTTTCCAAGTCTGCTGCTCATTTGGTTCAGAATTATTAGCTCAGCCTAATGCAACCATATTTGAAAGCTTACAAGGAAAGCTCATGCTCTGGTGCATCCCTTTTGTGCCCAGAGACTTGCCTGTTTTCTAAACTGAAGTTAGAGTCACAGAAATCTGTTTATAAACACTGTAATCTATTATAAATATATTTTATATTGAACTGAATTTGTATTTCACTCTGGTAATGTTTGTGAAACCCTAACTTTCATAAATATTATAAAACACACATGACACAAAATGTAATAAAAATAGAGACTGAGGAAAGTTAATATCTCAAGTAAAATGTAAAGAAACAGAACCCAGATCCTTAATCCAATGTTAATATTTATTTCAAACTGCCCAGAAAGTCCACCTAAATTACCTATGTTATTAGTTATTACTGAAGAAGTTGCTTTCTATTGTTGCTATGGTGGCCACATCAGCAAACCCAGCTTTGGAGTGAATTTTGGTTATCGGTCCTGAAAGGAGGTGTCTTAGTCAGAGCTACTTGGAACTCTGGAAATCAAATGTGGTATCTACTAAAGAAATATGTGTTTTTCCTTTAAATTCAGTGTCGGAAGGAAAAGTTAACTCTATAGTTAGTTGACTTGTCTGAATGGAACATAAGGAAAAAATTAAAGTAGATGAACCAAGAGGTGGACCCAAGCCCTGAAAGAACAATGTTTGGTGTGACAAACAGTCCAGTTCTCAGAAATATGGAGCTCCATGTGCTTTCCAGATACGTTTTGTTTGTTGGATGGGGCCATGAGCAGCATGGTCTAGTGGAAGGTGTTCCTGCCCATGCAGGGGGGTTGAACAAGATGATCTTAAAGGTCCCTTCCAATCCAAACCATTCTATGATTCTATGTTAAGAAATGGCTTTGAGAAAGCCTCAAGGCTTAATTTTAGTCGCATGACATTTAGGAACAGACAAGAACCAAGAGTTTAAAACTGTGAAAACAGCCATGCAGGAAAGCAAACCATTCCTAAAAAGCTAGTTTGCTAGTTAGAGAGTGATCAGTTTTTCAGAAGTTTAAGTTGAAATGGCAAACTAGAGAAACCTGAAAAACAGAGCATTTCATTGCCTACTTGTTAATGTACAGTGATAGCCTGAGCTAGTTTAAATGCACCAAAATTATGCACGGAACATAAGTCTTTTCCATCTCACTCCAGAACAAATTAGTACATGTACAAAAATAATTTTCTAATCAAGACTGTAAGACTATTTCAAATCAGATTTCACTCTTCTGGTGTACAAACTGATGTGGGTAACTTTTCACATAAGGTACTTCTTAGATTTTCGCCTGCTGTTTTTTAATAGATTTTCTTCTGCCACTGACAGGTATTTTAGATTACTTTAATTTTAAGCCTCCAAAGAATGCTATTAAGAAAAAAGTTTGCCAGCAGGAGCAGCAAAGATATGATATGACAAAGTTATTCTACACATTAATGGAGCGAGGTCTAAGGTCACACCTTATTTTTGTGCATTTATGCCTCTCAAAACAACGCTGTAGGAATACTGAAAGTAGCAAAGGAACTCAACAGCTGAAAGAAAAAACAGAGAATATGAAATGCAGGCCATAGTAGGATAACTCATATGTGGGGTTTTTCTTAACTACTAACTACTTCAGCCATTTTTCTACTAGTTTTCCTTCTACTATAGAACAGATAAGGGTTGGACTCGATGATCTCTGAGGTCCCTTCCAACCCAGCCAATTCTATGATTCTATGTGATGCAATTCAACAAGAGAATAAAGATGGAAGAAAAGACCACACAAGAGATGCTTTCATGTCTGTAGGGCTTTAAAATGAACTGTACAAGTCCTATCAAAACATATGCTAGAAACCATCTGCATAGGAAATGAAACAGGAGGAATAAAGCGAGAACAAGAACCTAAATTTTAGTGCCCTGAATTACATTTTTTTTGTATTTTCTCTTGGGTGTTCAATAAAAATTGTTTTGTGATACCGAAACAGGATGCCAAAAGTGAGTAGTTTTCTGTCTACAGTAGGTGGATGATGTAATGAATATTGAATATTGGATTGTTTGAGATAACCTGTACATCAGCAAAAGTAATTGTGAGTGATTAATCTAAGCCTGAGGAATAACAACTGCCATGCTCTGAGCTCTAACATTATGAGTCATTTGGCAGATTTACAATCTAACCAGGTTAAGACCTGAACCTGAAAACAACAACCAAAAATCAGTGTGATTATTAATGGTCTGAATTTGACATAACAGGAGTACTACTTACACAGCATCTAAGAGATTATTAGTTAAATAATGCAATCAGAAAATTGCCTGAAACAATACTGGATTTCAGAATATGTTGTGTTAGTGCCTCATAAACACCTTCCCGTTCCCTGTCCAACAAGTTCTGTGCAAAAGTACAGGCTTCACTGTCTGAGATCTTTTGTGGTATGCACACTAAAAATTCACCAATGTATATACTTTTAATATCCATTAACCAGACATTAAGTTGATAGCAAAACACTGCAAGTGAAAAAATGTTGCTTTCCTTTTAATTCTTAACCCACTGTTGTAAATATGGCATCTGTAACATAGCCACAAGTATTGGAGTCTTCCACAGAAGGCTGATCTTTTATTTTATATCCATTGGCTTAATCAAAAGGGACACAGAAATTTTTCAAGTGGCAATAAAAAGTTTAAACTTCCAAAGAAACAGAAAAAGTCTTGAACAAATGCAGATAGGGGCAAGTGAAGCAGATACCCAAATTTAGGAATCTTGTACTTATATCTCCTTGGAAATAGCTGCTTTTACAATGTCAGCATTCAACCACAATTCAAACAGAAAGGTTATAAAAATATTTAGAATGGTGATAGCTTCAGATTCAATAGATACAGGTATTCAATGCCTGCTTGAGGTATATGGTTCCAGTTTCAACCTTGATTGTTGTCACAGACAAGTTTATTGCAAGCCAAAGGACATCTTACATTAACTATGTCCAAGTCAGCTCAGAAATATTCAGTTTGGGTGAGTGAACTGAGGTAATATCTTTTATGCAAATAGTCCAATTGGTAATGATGAACCTGCTTTCATCAGCTCATTCCAAGGCAGTATGTGCTCTCCATCACATTAAAATCTACCTTTTAATCCTAACAGGGCAAATAAGCTTCTGGTACAAGCTGACAATATATCCTGCAATGGCCAGTAAAGACAGGTGTCAGAATTAGCATTATTAACACCAAAAGAGCCCACATGCAACTTGAAAGGATGTCTGGGTGGGAGTCCCCAGCTATCTGCATTCAAAGGGGTTCAAGCCATTCTGAGTATTATGTCAGTTCTTTCAAGAAGTGACTGCAACAGCTCAGAAAGACTTTCCCTTTCAGTTTTCTCTTTTCTTTCTTAAACAGATGATGGAAAATACAGAACTACTTTCCAAAATAAAAAATCCCTTAGTCTTCCTCAGAAAAAAAATAATTACAGTTGAACTGAAAATACTGTAAATCAAAATATTAGTAAGAACCCTTTGTTATTCTTAAGTTTTCTTCACTGTCCTGGTAAAGTCATGTTAAGGAAAAAAACCAATTGTCAATCAACTCTTCTACCCATGACAATTCTGTTGTTTCACTTGAGATTAGTTTGGCAAGTAAAGGAAATCAGCTTAGACATGCATGACCCTGAACACTACCATCTGACAGACATCTCAGAGACAAACAAAATGCCATCCCTGAAGCAACTTGCAAAGCAGGTGCTTCTGCTTCTCACTGAATTTGGTTTCAGGATTGTGTAACCCTGGTCAGCTGTGGGCTCCTTTTGAAGACTAGAAGGGGCTCAGTGACTCTTTGAAGAGAGAAAAAGAAACACCATTCAAAGGTTAAGACTTAAATTTCCTTTCTTTATCTCCCTAGGTGAGCAATGTTTTATCATAGCAACCTAAAAAGCTCCCAGGTAGATGCAGTACTTCTTCACATCAGCAAGAATGATAAAAGGCTCTGAAAACAGGTTGCATTCTTTAGTGCATTAAACATGGTCCTTGCAATGCACAAACCATCCACCTGCTCTGTGGGACCAATTTTATAGCAAGCTGAAATGTGTGAAAGTCAATCTTCATCCCATCCACACCTCCAGTACCAGGTGCTGCATCACTTGACAGTTGGTACTCCACTCATTAATGTGATCTGCTGTTGCCTTAATGAGCCCACTGGCTTGTCAAGAGCCCTGGATATGCTGTTATCTGAAGGATTAGATGATTATGTGCTTTTTAAAACTGCTCTCACAAGAATACAGAGAAGTAGAAAAATGTGGCTCAAGATGATGAATTCACAGAGAAAATATATGAGCAATACATTTCATTACTTACCTCATTCTCACTGTGCACCTACAAGAAGATAAAACCATAGTCAACACTTCCAGGAAACTAAATCTTTTCCAAGTAGTTTTTTCTTTTTCATCCTTCAGCTGATTTCAACTGCCAAAACATCCCAGTTTACCAAAGCTGGATAGTTCCAGCCCACAGTCAGTCCATTGTACCCAGTACAATGCCAGTTTTTTGACCAAGCTCAAGAACAGTTCAGCTAACAAATGTCAAGACGTTCACCAGCTCTGAGGCACAATGTAACGTGACCAAATCATGATTTTGCACCAAAACAAAAGCAGCTGCTGGTGGCTTTTGGCAGCAGCATGATTTTAACATGTGCAGTCAGTAACAACCTGTCTCCTAGTTTCACAAGGAATAAGTGGACCATCCAAAACTGAACTTGCCATTATGCTTCAACAATGTCACATAAGGCCTTGGGGTCATAACAACCCCATGGTAAGCTACAGACTTGGGGAAGTGTGGGTAGAAAGCTGTAAGTTTGAAAGGGACCTGGGGGTATTGGTTGACAGTCAACCCAATATGAGTCAGCGGTGTGTGCAGGTGGCCAAGGCCAATGGCATCCTGGCTTCTATTAGGAACTCAGTGGCCAGCAGGAATAGGGAGGTGACTGTCCCTCTGTACTTGGCTCTGGTGTGGCCACATCTTGAGTACTGTGTTCAGTTCTGGGCACCTGACTATAAGAAGGACATAAAAGTGCTGGAGTGTGTCCAGAGAAGGGCAACAAAGTTCATGAAGGGCTTGGAGCACAAGTCCTGTGAGGAGCAGCTGAGGGATCTGGGGGTGTTTAGTCTGGAGGAGGCTGAGAGGAGACCTTATTGCTCTCTTCAGCTGCCTCAAGGGAGGTTGGAGTGAGGAGGAAAACAGCCTCTGCCCCTTGTTGGACTGTGAATGGACCAGAGGGAAAGGATGTAAACTGTGCCAGGGGAGGTTGAGGCCAGATTAGGTTGTAGGAAACATTTTTTCACTGAGAGGGTGACAACATGGCATTGGAATGGCCTGGCCAGGACAGCGGTAGAGTCACCATCCTTTGAGGCATTTAAAAGGAGTTTGGACCAGGTCCTTAGGGACATGGTTTAGTAGTTAGATTATGGTGTTGGTCAAAGGTTGGACTGGATGATCTTGGAGATCTTTTCCAACCTAAATATTCTGTGATTCTGTGATTTTCTGATAAAATTTGAGCACACTTGTATTTATAAAGATTATGGTAAATACTAATGTCATGCTATTACAATAGTACTACTTAGCACTTGTAAGTCTTCACTACAGTAAAATTGTGGCTTACAAAGCAATTCAGAGTCTAAGAAGAATAACTACTTTAAAATAAAGTAGGTTAGAATTCCCTCTTGTTTTTATTTAATGACATACAAAACTTAGGTTCTAACTACAATTGCCTGGCTAGTATCCTTCATAGTATACACTTTTTTAAGAAATATAAGCTAAATATAAAATAATTACACACACTTTAACTGTAACTTTAAACAGTCTCATCATGAAAATGTACACGGCTTTGCAGCTCTCCTTGTTGCCTTTATCTGACTCTAAAAAAGCGAAGAAAAAAGGAATAGTTCTTAAGGGAAAGGTTTCCAATCATTTTCCAATTAAAATCTTAGACCTGAAACAGTTCTGAACTTAGATAATGAGAACACCAAGGCAAACTGTTAATTACATTTTATTTCTGTGAAGATTGCAAGATATTTTGAGTGTAATTGGTAGAGCTACTCTACAGTATTACTCTGAAGGCACTAGGAGGAGCTCTAATTGTTCCCCAAAAGAGACTAATTGCCACTTACTAGCTGCTGAATTAGGCCTGGTTTACAGGGTTTGTTAACGTAGATCTTACGTAAAAAGTATGAAAAACATCCATAACAGAGCAACATAAAGTTTATTACTAGAGATAAAAAAGACCTCCCTCAGAACAGATTTTATCAGTATTTCTTATGACTTTGGTCTCCCTTGGTACGTATTTTTTTATATTTATGTATCTACCTATCTGTTCGTACTGTTCACCCTCTAAACTTAAGTTTCTATCAGAAGTAGAATGGTGATGGCTACAGGTGAGCTGGTCTATTGGGCTAGTAACACATCCTTAAGTGGATATACAGTGATGTACAAATATCATGTAAAAATGTTTGTGGTTTAGAAGAACACTATGCTGGCCAGAGATGAAAGGCAGCAGTTTGTAGACACCTAGTTTAGAACAGACTTTCTTTACATGTGGCTTTTAATAATGTTTTTAATGCATTAGAGGTACATATTTTATCTGTATGTGGCTGGGCATCAAAACTTGCATCACAGTTACTTTAGGTTTTATCTACATGGCCACAGACATCTCCCCTGGTGAGCACTTTCCTGCTTGCAGCCCAAGCAGCACAATGCAAACCACATCTATCACCTCCACATTGCACTTGCAGTGCTCAGTGTACATTCTACAACCTTGAGTGTCTTCTTCTCACCTGCACACCTCCTCAGTACAACACTGCATTGTGTGTATCATTTGCCTTTTCACATCATAAAAGCAGATGCCCTAAGGAGGTCTCTTACCTTTGTGTAACACTTTTTGTAGTTACATCTGCACACACTGGCCTTGGCACACCCACTGCATTTGTTTCTTGCACTCCTTGCCGTGGAGCCTCTGACATTTTCTCTCCCCACTTTATGGGCCTGGATTTTCCCTGCAGATGGGAACACAATAACTGCTCCACAGATCCCAGGTTTTACTTTAGGTTAGGGACCTGAGCTGTTCATTCAGGCACATGGTACTGCTTCAGCAAGCCAGCTCACCTGAGCCATCACAATTCTGTTTCTGATGGAAATAAGTAATGTATACACACAGGACGAACAACAGTGGGACTACAACCTTCTGGCTATCAAGAAGCCTTACATCTGTTATTCAGCACTATCACACCATCTCCCAGGATGATACTGCTGAACATGAGAGTTACCATTGCCCTCTGGAGTTATCCCATCCCTGACTCACAAAGGGGAACCTATGCATGTCCACAATGAACAATGAATTCCTATGAAGGAAGGAATTTGAATATCAGTTTCTCAAATACATGTAAGGTTTGGCAGGCCCTACCAGCCAGGTGCTCCTCAGCTGTACTAGGGCCATCAGCAAGAACTATATTGCATTTTTTTTCTTATCAAGAAATCAGTCACAAAGGCTACCACCCCATCACCTTTGGAAGACCACTGAGAAAGATTAATACAGCAGCTGCACTTATGACACCAAATTCTATAAATGTTCCTCTCTTTACCACAAGGATAAAACCAAGATCTTCTTCCCAGGCATAGATAACAGCCTACTCAAGGTTCAAATACCAGTCTAAGGTTTAGATGATACCATGCGTCTCCTTCTAACAACTTCACACAAGCACTCACTGATGCACTTCCCCCAGTCTTGGCCACCTGCAAGACCTCAATCAGAGTGTGCATTTGTCAACTGACCACATGTTGGCAAACCTTAAGGGACAGGGTACATGCTGACAGACCCAGTCCCAGCTGCAGCTGCTTTCCCAAATATGCAAAAGTTCTGCCATAGGCCCTGGGGGAGTTGCTTCCTTCTCTGAAGAAACAGAGAAATGGCTCTTCTCTAAAGAAAAATTTCAGATGCTTTGGATGCTTGTGACACTGAGCAAGAGCTGGAGGAAGGGAATTGGAATCACTTTGTTGTTTCAGAGCTGTCACACAAAATTGAATTTTAGACAGGGGAATATAAGAATGAGAAATATAAAGTGAGCTGTTTGTAGGCAGGTCAAAGGATAATGCTCAGCATATAAACAGTATGAAACTGTAAAAGGTGACAGCTTTTGCTTCCATCTGTCCAAAGAAATTTCTGTGTCGAGTTTGGTTTCAGCAGGGAATAGAAATTAAAGAGCTTAGACAGGAACTCTAACATTAAAACCTTTTCTCCAAGTCCAGAGCTGCACTTCAAGTCTTTTGACAAGTAGAAAAGGGCAGCTCTTCCTTCCAGAGTGTCATTGCACTGCCCTTTGAAACCAAAACTTGCTGCAGATGGCTATACCACAATTAATGCAGACAAACCTAGCTAAAAAGCCCAGCTGTATGAGTTTTCTATGTTGACTATCCATGAATTCAGTTAACACCCAGAAGTCTACCTGCTGAACTACTGAAGGTTTTGATGCTGTTTCCTGACTTTCCTACTCCAACTCCAACAGCTCAGCACCAGTACAACTTGTCATGTATCATTTATTTTCAATCACTGTCAATAGTCTCCCTCTGCCTAGCTTTAGTGTTGCTTGTTTCCTGCTTCAACTCACTAGACAGAGCTGCTTTCATTTTAGATACTGGCTGGCCCAAATGTCATTGCTTCAGCTTCTAAAAAACAATCAGACTCCACAGCAAAATCACTGCAAATTTTATCCTGACATCTGGTGTGCAGTATGGCACAAAGATGGCAGTGTACACACCTGTCTAAAATCATGTAGCACCACAGCAGGTTTACAGGAGTACTATGAATTACATAAAATATCTTCAAGATAACAGACAGTCTTCAAAATAGCCAACACAGCCTTGTAGGTTGGCTTCTCATCAACAATTTAATGTATTAGTAAGTACAATTTGTAAAATTCTGTAACTCTTTTGATTGCTGTTTTATGTGCGGGGAGGGGATGAAGATTTGGGGAGCGTTTCATATTATACATTAAGTAGCTGATAAACTTTGGCATTGATTGGATCACATCCATCAGTCTGCCCATCACACAGTAACCACAGTTCCCATATCCTTCAAATCATACTTGCAGAAAAGTGATGTAGTCAGTCTGTTCAATCATTGCTAGGATTCTGGATATCTTCACACCAGCTTTTTCTTTTGTAGAGTAGATACATTAGATAGCTTAAGTCTAGTATTTGACAATTTATTTAGTATGAAACCATTGGTTTTCTATTTTCCAGGCTTTGGTGACCTCTGTCATGTCACCAAGACACTAGCTATTTCCATTTTGCCTTGGAGTCTCCACAATATCTGTTCCATACTGATATAAATATTTTCTAGGTTGGAAAGGAAGAATTCAGTGAATTAATAAAACACAGGTAGAGACTGATATGCAGCTGAATGAAGTGACCATAAGGAAAGTGACAGAAAAAACCTTTTAAAATTCTGTCTTCAGTAAGAGGCAGTGCCCACTTACCAGTGCCCCAGATTTTAGCCATTCCAGGATCTGCCTAGATGGTAGGGAATGGATGATGAACCTAAGGGAGCTGGGCTGATGTCACTGTGAGACCACCCCCTATAATTTTTCACCATGGCAACTGGGAGGAGTGTCTGAAGACTAGAGGAAAGCAAATGTCACTCCTACCTTCAAGGACAGTCAGATTCAACTTGATCCTTTAGAAGATGATGAAGGAGCTAATTCTGACTGTTCCCAGGAACAGGAAAGAAGAGTTATCATGGATTCACCAAGGACAAGTCATGCTTGACAAACTTGATAATCATCTATAATGAAATGACTGGTCTGGTTGACAAGGGGTGAGCAGGGGACGTAGTCTGCCTAAACTTCAGTGAGGCTTTCAACCTTGTCTGCCAGAAGATTCTCACAGAGAAATTATTGAAGTTTGGTCTGGGTGAGCAGAGGGGGAGGTGAGCTGAAAACTGGATGAATGGTCAAGCCAAGAGGGTGGTGATCAATGACAAGATATCTAGCTGGAAGCCAGTAACTAGCAGTGTATCCCAGAGGTCAATATTGGATCTTATCCTGTTTATCATCTTCATTAATGATCTAGGTGGTGGTACCAGAAGATACAAAACTGAGGGCAGTGGCTGAAAGGCCAGACGTTGTGCTGCCACCCAGAGGTATCTTGACAGGCTTGGGAAATGGGCCAAGAGGCAACTCATGAATTCAATAAGTGCAAAGTCCTATATATTTGGAGGAACAACCCCAGGTGCCAGAACATATCAGGGAGCACCCAGCTGGAAAGCAGCTTTCAGAAAAACACCTGAAGGAAACTGTAAAGAGGACAGACCCAGACTCATTTCAGCTGTGCCCAGTGATAGGATCAGAGGCAATGGGCACAAACTGAAATACAGGTGATGTCATTTGACCATCAGGAAACACTGTCACTGTGTCACTGTGTCACTGTGAGGGTGACCAAGCACTGGTACAGATCATCCAGGGAGGTGATAGAATCTCCCTCCTTGGAGATATGCAGAAGTCCAGTCACAGTCTTGGGCAACCGGCTCTAGATGGCTCTTCCTGAGCAGCTGGGTGGACCCGATAACCCCCAGAGATCACTTCCAATCTCAACCATTTTGTGATACCATATTTACCATATTTATTGAAACCCACATTGCCCCCCACACTTCTAGCCTCCCCCCCAGTCCCCCCCCTGAGCTTCACCAAGCTATTGGGACTATTTCTTATGGTGACACCTTCCATTTTCTCAGCTGCAGAGATATTTTGGGACAAATTTCTCCCCACTATTTGCAGAGTAAAGCCCTGAGTGTTAGATTACAGCATCACATAACTGAATAAGAATAAACCTGCAAGATGTCAAGGCTTGATCTGAGCAGTCCAAGCTTCAGCACTGCTTACATGTATTATCATCTCAGAGACTTCCTGAGCCAATAGTGAATCTTTGTATTTATCAGTCATTAACATATTTTTCTTCTATGGATTAGCCCCATCATTTTTGTAACACATGTAGATCTTTAGCATCTACAATGTGCTGTGATGAGCAGCTAAATAGCATGTTATGATGAAATATATTTCCATTTGTTTTGAACCTACCATACCATGGGCCAGGTAGCTTTGATACCTACTAACTCTTGCCCAGAATGAGGATGGAAGAAGTTCCCTATGCAGTTTGTGACATTCACAGTTTTAGAGATGTGCAACTGATCCGAGTTCTCTCCTTGTGACTGAATAGCCTGGATGAGCATTCAGCAAATTGTTCCTCATACAGGAATCATTCCATTCCTTGATCAGAAAATCAGCCATCTATTAGATAGAATGTTTCCAGTGTTACTATATTCTTCTTGAGATAAGAGGACCAATTATAAAATGTTCAAGATGTCAGTGTACTGTAGATTTATAGAGCAAAATTTCCATTTCATGATGAGCAGTTCAAGAAAGAAAAGAGCAGAAGGAAAGGATGTTGCTAAGAGAGAATTATGTTAATTGCATCTAAGCTTCACAATGGAGCATGATGGCTTTAGAGCTGTGAATAAGCTTGGGAAATGCAACATTTCTACATGAGGCAGTGAAGACTCTTGTGAAACAGCAGCTGCGAAGAGAGGTACAAGCAACATCCACAGAATTTGTTTTAACCATTCACGAGATAAGTCACAGCCACAGTGTTGATGTTCAAGGCCAGGGAAACAGAAGTTACAGCTGCAACATTCAATGACTTTTTCACTGTGTGTACAATAAAATGTGCACACACAAGGGCCAAGTGAATTTTTGGTCCTCTGTGCAGAAAAAACTGTAGTACAGACCAAGAAACTTTGTTTCTCAGTTACTTATTTTTGTAAATAAAAAGGCAAAAAGCCTCCAGATTCTTAAGAAGACTGTCATAAAACGTCCTTGACTATACCACAGCACACAGGTATGTGCCATTTACAAAACATGCTGGCTGTTCTGGTGTGTAGTTAGGTCTGTAGTATAAAGTTTGTTTATAATTTGGCAGCCACTCAAAATTTGCTCAAGAAAAAAAAAAACAAAGCCAAAACAAACTTATGAAATTTCTACACTTGTCATATTTTCAGACTGCTGCCTTCATCAGTTTGTTTGCCAAAGCAACTGAAGCCTGCAAAATCCGTGTTAGCATGAATAGCAAGTCACTAAATTTTGTGGCAACTCTCTCCAAAAGAAGTTCATATTATTTGAAGATGTATCCATCAGCAGGAAATGCAGGCCTGACAGCAAATATATAGTGCATGAAGCTCTTCCAAATAAACAATGATTTTAATTTGCTAAAGATAGCTTGACATATTATGGTAATATCAGGAAGCAATACTCACACTGATTATTTTCAGCAACATCCATAAGCAATGTGCACACTGAGCATTTTTTCCCTAATGAACAATTTCAAATCTAATACAAGCAGAATAGAAAATAAAGTTCTCAAAATAGAACCATGTTTAAATCCTCAGGTTCACCTCTGATGTTTGCAGAGGAATTGAAAAACAATGCAACATTGAACAATAAATACAAGGGTAAATATAGTGATTATTGCAACAAATGTAGTAAGGCTGATGAATGAGAATGAACTGCATCAACTTTTCTGTTAACCCTCTCTACACTAACAGGATATGCTAACACAGAACATTTAGGGCTCATCTGTGAACTTTTCATTTAGCAACTAAAAAAGAAGCAATAACAATTTTGCCATCAAAAGCAGACTATTTTTTCATTCCTAGAGAGGAGCAATCTGACAAACAATAATAGCAAATTACTGTCATCATAAATATTCCATTGAATTCTTGCAACCCTAGCCTTCTACAATCTTATACTTGAAGTCTGTGATATTCTTTTATCTCTGACTGCATTTTTTATATATGGATTTGGACAGTCTAGACCATTAGCCCACAGCTCAACACTTGTGCACACAACTGGTGCTGGATTATGGTTTACCTGAAATAAAGTACATTTCATCCAGCAGTCTTTGTAAGCATTTTATCTGTGGTAAGCACTGTAAAATCAAGCTGATATCTAAGAAGTTACTGAAGACTTTGACAGGAAAGTGAGCAAGATTTGCATGTGGCATGATCCAGATCTGAATCTGTTTGTAGTCTACATACCACAGCAAATATTCTGTCTAATATACTTCTCAAATAATTCCATTTGTGCCAAAACAATGAAAAATGTAGCTAACTACAGTTTCTTAAATTAAACGAGCTCTGGAACAGATAGTTTGGAGGAGCTGGCTGGGTTATAAAATGTTTCACAGATTCCCTCTACGACTCTGTCCAAAGCCAAAATCCAATTAGTTGCACAGTAAAAGCCTTGAATAATCTTAAAGAGAAAATAGAATATGCCAAAATTGGTTGAATCCAAAATCTTCCAATGCACACATTTCAAAATAGCTCCAAGCACATTTTTTTTTACCAATAAAAAGACTAAATCAAAGCATAATTGATCAAATAAGAACAAGATTCATCTACGGCCATTTCCACCCAATGTGATCAAAGGCAGAAAAGGAAAGCTGTAATACCTATACAAGGAACTGTAACTTTATTTCAGTGGGGCAAGCAATAGCCACATGAAGAAAGACTTTTCCAATAAAACTGAAATAATTTCAGCTAGTATTAACATTAACTCTCAGCTGCAAAGACTTCTCAGTCATGGCCAGTCCATTGACATACTACATTCTATCCACTACTGGGTGGGAAAAGATGAGCAAGAAATGGTTTCCTGGGTGCTGACCCTGAAAATTCAGAGGTCTAGCACAAAACTACACAAAACTGAGAAACAATACTAAAATTCTGAGTATAACATACGTGGAGATTAAGACCTACTGAATTTGTCAGCCACCAATGCATACGGATCTGTCATGAGAGCATTTTCTCTGTTCTGTAGTTTTCATAAATATTTTAATAGCTTATAAAACTCCAACGATTTTTGCTTCACTGATACTTTAAAAACCATTCTGACAATAATAACACCTAATAATCATCTTGGTTGAAAATCTTTGCTCATGTTAATTTTATCCCAGCTTGTGTAATGACACAAAATAATCCAAAAGCATATGAGCTGGACATGAACCCTATAGTGAATGAACACTGAGAGATCAGAACTTAAATGCAAATAATCACTTAAAGTCCAAGAATTTTTTATCTGCAACTACAGGATGAGATTATCCAAGTGTGAGGTTAGGCTTATTTCCTTAAATAGAACTGATATATTTGAGATTTAGTCTTTGCAAAAGAGCCATAACTGAGGAAAGGAAATTTTTGTTATGACAGAAGAAAAATACAGCAATGTGGCTGCTGTTTGTGGGATTCTCTCCAGCACTGGAGAAATTTTGCTGGGACTAAATTACTCTGGGAGGAGAAAACAAGGTCTTGTCTGTGAGTATCTGTGAAGGTTAACCTTATGGAAAGTACAGCTGCTGGCCAGCCTATACTGACCTCCTCAAAGTGTTAAATGCAAGGTATCAAATACTTAACTACAAATTCAGAGAAATCACCAGACTTTGAATAGTAACAGATGTCCATGAACATTTCATATTAAACTCTTATATTTGCACAGCAGACAAAAACAGCTGAGATAATAGTGTTAAACAGGACTTGTGATTGAGAAATGTCCTACACTTTGCATTGTGTGGGACTATTGGCTGAATATTCAAGAGAAAGGAATATAGCATTCTTCTCTACCAACAGACGCTCTCCATAACCAAGGCTGCATCAAAAGCGATGGCTGATCACTCAAAGAAACCTGCCAGGCAGCCTACAGATGGATTTAACAACCTCGTTCTGGGCATTAGGGAAAAAAAAAAAAAAAAAAAAAAAAAAAAAGACAGAAGAAAACAGATCAAATCCAGGCTTGCTATTTCTATGCAGGAGATGGGGACAGGGAAGAGAAAAGAAAAACAACTGCAAGGTGCTTTGTCATTCATAGCCTCATTCACAATGAGTCAGACAGAAGAAATTCTTCCATGAACAAACTTTCTGAACCAGCAGATGTGAGCGTAGCTTTACATACAATTGCAAGTCTCAGTATGTACCAGCAAACAATTGAACCATTCTCACAGAGTAAACAGCAAAAAGTCTTCACAGGATGTGTTACAAAACTTCTTACTGAACTTGCTGAGAAGCAAGTCTGAGAGTAGCCAGGCTCCCCATCTACATAAAAAACACACCAGGGATTCATGTAGCACAGTCTAGAATGACACCTGAGTGACTGGGTAAGATGACAGCAGGGACTGCTGACCAGAGGTTGTATGGACAAGTCATTGCTAATAGCAAATCACTTCACTTTAAACACTCCATTTCTTGCCTGTGCCAATACACTTGAGGCTTCCCCAGCTCAGACACATCTCAACACTATACTTGAAGGCATCCTGTATTCATCCTTCTCATCTTACCGTAAAAATGCTAATCTAACAAATCGCTAAGTGGCCTTACTCATTACTTTGGAGCAGAGCTGTCTCTGCAAGCATAGCAGGGGAATACTAGAGCCCTGTGTTGCAATCTATACCAGCGTCATACAGAAGAAAATGGAAACTAACAGACCAGGGATGATGGCCAGAGTCTTTGCCTACTATGATGAGCTGCTTCAACTGCAGGCACATGTAACAACACTGGATTGTGTTGGCTCAGACCATGTCTCTACTACTACCAAAGCTCAGGACAGGGAAGGGGGACATGGACTCCACAGCAGGCACTCCCTTCACCATGCTCCAGCCTTCTGAATGGAATGCCACCCCCCAGTCAGGGTTGCCTCCTTCCCTCTATGCAAAGCCTTTCAGCTTCAACACTGCCGAACTGCCTTGGTCCTCCCACTTCTTATTTAGCCATCTTCACGTACCATGGGACTTGAGCAGTGGCTTTGAGACACTCATCCCTGAGGCATTTTAGTGCTCAGGTAGACAATGGCCAGTCCATATGAAGGCCTCATTTTCCTTTCTGTTTAAGAACTCAGTCAAGACAAAGCTTAATTCAATTATTATTTTTCCATGGTAAACATCTGGATTTTTTTTTCCTCCTTTAAATAAATGGCTACAAAAGGGCTACCCATGGATTACAAAAAATGTTTTCTTCGCCTTGGTCTCACAGAGCCTGATGGGATGTAGTGTTATTCAGTGACTGAAGTGAATGCCAAATCAATTTCGAGAAAGGCTTAATTACACTGACAATACTGAGTAAAACAATAAAGACCTTGTACACAGTACTCTTGTTAGCAGAGTGCAAGGAAAGAAATAAAATTGCACCCTTTTATTTCCAGAGTTGCAACATCACCCACGGATATGATTAGAAGCCTGCCAGAAAGCCAGCCACTGCTAGTGTTGATAACACTGATATAAATGCACATTACAGCAAGCAGCTGTGATACTGAAGCACTCAAGTATTGCACCTTAATGTCTTACCACTGACACTGCTGAGAGGCTAATTAATTTCAATCCATATTTTAACAAAAGTATTTGGCTAATTAAGACCATTACCAATGAGTATTCCTTTAGCTTACTTTGAGAATGTTAGTAGATTGAGAATTTTTTTCCAGTTTGAAAAAGGCAGTAAATAGATAAGCAACTAACTGAGAGAGATGTCCTCTTGGTAAAAGGAATGGAAACTTTAATACTATTTCAATAGCAAGCTAGGACCTGCTGTATGATAGCTTAGCTGCTGCCTTTCAGTTACTTGATACAGCCACAATGCTTGGAGAGACATAAGAACCCTAATTTCTTATGGCCATTTTAGCCACTTGCAAATCTGCTAAGTATTTCTTAGAACAATTTTTATATTTAAACAGGCTCTTGTAAAGAAAATGTCTTTAACTTACAGCTGGTATAAAAACATACCAAACTTAAATGCATTTTCTGTAAGAACTAAAACAAGATCTACTAACCCCCTAGAGATTTGTAGAAAATGGAAAGTTTATATTTTTATAATCACTGGCAAGCCCAATAAGGTATTTTACCTATAATCTGGCAACATATATCTGGCATAAATCATATGAATAATTGCCTGCATAAGAGACAAGAATCTTCTTCCTTACTAAAAAAAATTGTAGATCAATTCAGCAGTAATATAGCAGAGAGAAGAGAAAAATTATGTGCTGGATTATGACTTACCTTGGTGCCACATTCTTAAAGTATCATTCAGGGATTTATATTAATTTGCATCACTGTCTTTTATTGTACTCTATAACTGTTGATGACAGACAGACATTACAATACCTTCAGAGAGACTCATAAAAATTAAATTGGAAAATACTAACAAAGCTCTAGACCTGACCTTCTAAACCCACTGGTGCTGTATAGTATTAGCTTCAGTTATTAAGAAAATACTTTAAAATCAAATAAATAAGAAGGGAAAAAATCCCAAGATGAGCAGTGCTACTTGGGTCAGACAGTGCTGGCCTCTAGCTGATGAGCAAAGCCACTTCTGAATGCACTGCAGTGTAACTGGGACACTCTCATCTATAGAAAAGTAACATAATGAGAGGTAAGTACCTTATTAGTAGACAAAACATTAAGTAGACCTTATGAAGTAAACCAGTGGTCCACTCTTCCTACTGTATCTGGGGTTCCTTTATTTCATGCACTGTCAAAGTGTTGATTTTTCCAGGCTCTTTTTTCATGCACTCAGTGCTGTTTGATCCTCAGCCATGGGAACATTCATTCCCTTCCAAGACCATCACAGCCCAGTGCTACATCCCCACAGCTGGCCCCTTAACCCTCCTTCTCAAGATAACCTTGAAGCCAGTGCCCCAGCATTTAGGCCTTATGTTGCACCTCCTTAGAAAGCAGCCACAAATCACAGTTATTGTTCAGTTGTAGGTTTTTTTTTTTCTTGACGTTCTGATCAAGTGAAAGCTTTGTCTCTTTAGCAGAAGCTGTTTAATCAGCTACATACTGGCAGAAAACATCCTGAACATCTCCTATGGTTTCTAATTTTGACACACAAAGTGCATCATCAGCTATTCAGCAGGAAAGAGAAGAAAAAAGTAATGGAGCTTTAAAGTACTATAGTAATTTTATCTTCTAACATACAGACATAGTGATACTAGTGATACACAGCAAAGCAGCGTCCCCAAAGGATGATGAGGGAAAAGCAGGTAGGCCAAAGAGAAAATTCAGGAAAGGTGGAGGGCAGGAAACCCAGGAACAACTTTTTTTTTTTTTTTTTTTTTTTTTTTTTTTTTTTTTTTTTTTTTTTTTTTTGAGCAAATCCAGGTCTTATCTTGCCTTTCCTGAGAAAAGCATAGTTTCAAGCAAACTTCGTTTAACTTAGGTTCCCACAGAGCCAAAAGATCCATAGACATGTTACTGCATGGAAATTACACAAGCCAACAAGCCACTAGGTGTCAGCCCGGTTTAAGATATTGCATATACAAATTTATTTAAAATAAATCTCACTTTCATTACACTTCAATCTTCCTGCTATATTATAGAAATGTCATACATACATATACAACACTTTCAAGCTGACTTTAAGGAACACATCTAATGACATTTGCAGAAAATCATAACATCAAATACTTAGAAGCTTTTTGAAACTCAAGCAGGATGCCTGCTTTCACAAAGGTACGTTTCATAGAATCATTTAGATTGGAAAAGATCTTTAAGATCATTGAATACAACTATAAACTGCACAGTGCCATGTCCACCACTAAACCATGGCCCTAAGCGCCACATCCACACATCTTTTAAACACCTTCAGGGATGGACACTCAAGCACTTATCATTGATAAAAATATTAAAGAGAACTGGACCCAACATTGAGCCCTGGGGAACACTATCTGTGACAGGACACCAACTAGATTTAAGTCCTTTGGGCTGGCTGTCCAGTCATTTTTTCACCCAAAAAAGAGCATGCCCACCCTAACCCATCCATTTGGAGGCAGTGGAGGTGATGCACCTTCATGTACAGGGAGCAGAGAACAAGCTCAGGCTCATGGATATAATTTTTAAAATTCAAAGCCCAAACAGGTAAAACAAAGTGAAAAGGTCAAGGTAGAATACCTGCCCTGCCACTATTTTCTGAAGCAATTAATCTGTTAATACCACACAACCCCTGCTGGCTACGAGAACTCATATCACTTCTGAACAGGCCCTGTCTGAGCACTTTTTGTCATCCAAATTAACTCCACACCCTCCAATCACAAGGCTTAAGACACAGAGAACAGGGATCTAATACAGGGAATAATACATATTCGAGTATTATGTCTTCAGTCATAAATATGCATGTTCTCTTCCAAGCAGACTTCAAAACCAAAAAAAGGTGGTTATGAAGTCACTTATATTAAAGTTATCATTCTTCTCTCCAGGGAGAGCATGATGAGACAGACCTAAATGTGAAAAAATGGTCCTGACTGACACCATGCTTGGACAGAAACAGATTGCAGAGCAGCCCCCAGGCAATACCTAACACAGCCTCTGCAGGCTCACCAGTGAAGTAAAGCACTACAGATAAAATAATGGGAGAGCAGAAAGGGAAGGGATAAAAACCCAAAACCAAACAAGAAGAACCTCACAAAACCAAAAACCAAAACCCACCACAATCAGGACTAGCAACTGTCAAAGGAAAGGACAGTTCTGGAACTGTTCCTTTCCAGCAATGCAGAAAAAACAGCCTGCAGTCTTTCCTTGCACACAGCCTCCCCCTCCTGTCAAAAAGATGAAGCTTCAGTTCTGAAATATGTTTGTATCACACTGCAACATACAGTTCTTTCACAACCAACCTCAAGTCTCTCCCTGATCTCTCATCCTCTAAGCGTTTTAGAACATCCAAACCAGTGTCAACACCAAAGCTGTGAGTAATGAAGAAATGAGAACTGCCACATGTTGGCAACAGCAATTCAAAGATTGCTGATATCAAGGGCAGACTGAATTCAAACATGAAGTAGGAATTCTTATTACAGACATGATAATGAATGTTGCCAAGAGGGTAAAAGGGTCCAAGAGAAGAAAATGATTCTTAGAAGAGACATCAGAGCTAACTGAAAACAGAAGGCAAAACCAGCCCCTTTACAACCCAAATCAACCCAGAGCTCCAAACTGGATTTTGTTTCTAATCCTAACCCGAGGAATTGGATAAGCCTCAGACCCAGACCCCAGCCATTACCCAGACAGAAAAGTTCTTGGAGGGGGGCATCTTGTTTTCTAGCAGCCTGCCCCTTCCTTTGGAGTCCCTCTGCAGCCTTACTCCAGGAGGATATCTAGGAATTGTCTCTCTCCTAACCTTAAGGAGAGAATTGTCTCTCCTAACCTTAACAGCGAGAGCATTGAGCCAAGAATCCGAGCATCAGCCCCAAAACAATGTTCTCAGTGGGGAGATCTTTTGGCAGCCAAATTCTTCCCTTGGCATCTCCCTTTAGCCCACACCAAGGGGAGCTTGAGGCCTGGCTTTACATCTAACCCTAGTTCTCATCCATGCCTCAACCCTCAAATTCAAGCCCTGTCTTAGAACAAGTCTCGGGAGAGAAGTCTTCTGGCAGCCTAAACCTTCTGTTGGCTCTCTCTTTGCATTCATACTCTAAACAGAGCCCTAGACTTTGTTCCTCTCTTAATCCTGCAATTTCAGCAGCTGCAAAGGTGGCCTGGATTTTTTGGTCTATGCTTTCACCACTCTGTCACAAGACTCTGCCCAAAAGTATGAGTCCAATAAACATACCATCATGGTAAGAAAATTCCTTGCTGCTTTGCTAATGCAAATGCAATGTTACTACTTATGACACTGCCATCATCAATGCCTAAGCCACACCCCAGCCTGATGCAGAGAAAGAAATGCACAGATCATTCTGGCCAGAGTATTAGCTTCAGTTTAGATGGTTATATTTTTACTATTACAATATCAGACTGCCCTTAGGAAACACCCTGTCCTCTTCAGGGGAACTTATCTCTTATTCCTTGGGTATCTCTACCAGGTCACTGCAAGATGCATACCAATTCCCCTGAGTGCCAGCTCAGGGAACTTTTATCAGCCCCCTGCAAACAGAAGCAGCTCTGAGAATGAGATGGTGCGCACAGGGCACAATCCCAACGAGCACTTAGCATGCAGCCACATCAGAGCTGCAGCCACACTGCAACTTGCTTCAGTTCTCTAAGGGGATCAGGGTCTGCCTCAAGTCTCACCACACCTTCCTAACATACCACTATGGCCAAGCAGTTGCCCACATCACTGCAAAACATTACTGACACAACCTGGACAAAACAGCAACCCGATATAAGCTGCACAAACCGCAACTTCATGTCATTCTGTGAAGTCAATGACCCATGTAGAGCTCTGAAGATTCATGACAGATGCTGTGGTACCACTTCCACAACCTTTATTCATCAGTCCAGTGGGGCAAAATCAGCTGCTTTACGTGTGTATATGGTGCCTCTGTTCAACATAGAAAACAGAAATGTTTCACTGTAAGTGTTAGAAGCTGTGCTGGCTAAGGAGGAAGTGCAGCAACAGGTTCTCAGTTGGTATAGATAAGACCTGGCATGGGCTTGGCCAAAAAGCAGGACCAGAGGAACACAGGACAGGCCTTGCAGAGCAACAAGACTTACCAGAAGTGGGCTGACACTTCCTGAGCCTGGCTTAGTGGCTGAGCACACAAGGACCATATCTTTCCCGCACACAAACACATAGAATGAGGAAGAAACAGAAACCGGAGTAGTACTTCCCCATGTTATACATTTAACATCTTAAAGCTAAGCAGTCCTGGAGTATGGCCCCAGCAAAAAAACATTTAGTTCAGTCCATGACAGCCCATTTTACAAGAAAAATTAAATTCAACCTCACATAAAAAAAAACAAAAAAACCTACACCAATCTAGTCTTCCTTGACTGTTTCAGTTCTAGTTTATCTACACAAAAGAATAGGAAAATTATTATTTGCTTCTTATAGGACGTTACCTATCCAACAAAGACATAACAACAAAAATTATTGGTTTCTTCTATTTAGAAGAGTTTACATCTGCAGTGGTCAAACTCTTGTCAACAAGTGGCAGCTGCACTTCAGGCATCCTGTTTATGTGGCCTCACTTCAAATTCTAGATTAGCATTTCAGCCACATCCATACATTGCCAAGTAGAGGGGAATCTGCCTGACAAATGCCCAGATTCCACAAGAACAAGCAGGATGGACCAGGCAGGGAGACTGCAACAACCCAACACTTACCATAAGGATGAGTAGAAGATAAACACTGAAAATTTCAGATATCTGTAGTTTCAGGCAAGACTAATGTGGTGAGCACCAAAAAGGGCTGTGGTGAGCTGGCTCTGGCTGGACACAAGGCACACACAAAAGTCTCTTAGTCTCTCTCCTCAGTAGAATAGAAGGAGAGAAAATATAAAGGGCTCATGGGTTGAGACAAGATCACTCATTAATTTTCACAGGTAAAACAGATTTTACTCAGGAATTAATGTGTTGCAAATCAAATCAGAGAAGAATAATGAGAAATAAAAAATAATCTTAACACATTTCTGCTCTGTCCCCATCCCTTCTTCCTAGGCTCAACTTTGCTTTTGATTTTCTCTGCCTCCTCCCCAACCTTGAGCAGTGCAGGTGTACAGGAAAAGGGGGTTGTGGTCTGTTCATCACACATTGTCTCTGTTGCTTCTTCTTTCTCAGGGGGAAGACTTCTCACTCTCTCCATCTGCTCCAACATGGGGTCCCTCCCTCTGGAGACAGTCCTTCACAAACTTCCCCAACATAAATGTTTCCAGTGGGCTGCAATTCTTCACAAACTGCTACAGTGAGGGTCCCTAGCAGGATCACAAGTTCTACCAGGAGCCTGCTCCAGATAGAGGCTACCCACAGGATCACAGCCTGCTCTGAGCATCCATCTGCTCTGGCATGGGGCCCTCCATTGGACTGCAGGTGGCTACAACCTCCACAGGCTGCAAGGGTAACCTCTGCTCCAGCACCTGAAGCACCTCAAGCCTCTCCTCCTTAACTGACCTTGGGATCTGTAGAGCTGTTTCTCACATTCTCACTCCTCTCTCTAGCTGCCTTTGCATAGCTTGGGGTTTTTTTGGTTTGTTTTTTTTTCCCCTTCTTAAATATGCTATTCCAGAGATGCATACCACTGCCACTGATGGGCTCCACCTTGGCCAGTGGTGTTGGACATGGGAAATCATGGGAAATTGCCACACAAATCCAATACAACTGATTGTATGTTTTCGTTTACAGAGCAGTTTTGTCTAAGCCTTCTCCAGGGACACCATTCATGTGAAAAACAAAAGATTTGAATATATATATATTTATATATATATATACATACACCACCTTGGTACTGACTACCAGCCAAAAAACTTTTAACAGTGGAAGAATCTTGAGGTAGTAAATATAGATATGACTGCTCAGTTTTTAATATTGCATAACCTTGCCAAAAGCTCATAGGACACATATGCAATGAAACCAGACATAATGCAGAACTGATTGCACCAAGTACAAGTGGTCAGACCTCAAGGTTCATAGAGTCATTACAGTAAGTAGTGAATCCTAACATGTTTTGAACACTAAAAAAGAAAAAAAAGAAACCTTTAACAAAGTGTTTAATGGAATCCTCATTCCAAGTTCTGTACAAGAAAAAAAGCTTATCAGTGTTATGAGGCAGCTACTTTTTCACTGAAATTGGGTGACAAGCAAGGTGACTAAGTCTTGCTAATACATGCATGTTAAAATAACAATGATCAAGGCAAAACCCATTCACATTGTCCTATATTCTTTATACAACCCAAATCTTAGTTTCAAGTTATTAGCAGCCCTATCTGAGTCTAGCAGGATAAATACAGAAGAGTCCAAACTGGGCAGCTAGTTACCAGTCTCAGTAAAAACAGTAAAGGGGAAAAAAATCTTTTGCACCCAAAGTTTCAAAAATGAACCAGCTGCTACATAAATCTGGCAGATGTCACAAGAAAAAAAAACCAAACAAACTAAACAAAACATGAAAAGAAAACTTATAGGGAAGACAGGTGCTTGAAAGTTAGTAATTTCAAATTTAATAAACAACAAGGGAGGTTTAGTGTCTACATAACACTTCAATGCCTAACTGGGACACACTGAAGAAAATACAGTTGAGATCTCTTAGGAGACTGTAAAAAAAAAATTAAACTATAAATCAAGGTTGCATTTCAGCTCTAAGTTTTGCTTTCTGTTTCCCAGGCCTTAAGGTTGCCAAGAAGCTGACATTTGCTTGGGACAGAGTTGTTACGAAAAATACTAACACAGGAAAGGCTCTAAAAGCAGCAAAGCTGAAAATATCATACACACATGATCTCAAGTGACCTATCCAGCACCCAATTAAAGAACTCGCATTTCAGAAGAAAGACCTGGTTCCCAATTTTTGTTAAATAATCAAGCTTTTTTCCAGTTATATTCACTAAAACCCTAATACATAAGTTGCACTTGTGAACTCTTGTATAAACCACAATGCAAGGAACTCCAGAGAAGCTGTGCTGCTGAACACAAAATAGCCACAAATTCAGTTTAAGATTTGAAAGTTGTATTAATATGGCTTTATCAATACCAGAAGGTGTAACTTAGCAACTGGCATTTCCACTCAGTATAAACTATAAAGACTGACCTTTAAGAATCTTTTGCTGAACTTTGATAATAGCCACAGCTTTGCAGGTACTACTGGAGAAAGCTAATTACTGATATAATGTGAAATACTGTATTCATACCATTAGCAAGATAAAAGAATCTTGTCAAAACTGCCAACAACAAGGCTTTAAACGTAGAAAATAAAGTTTTAGTTTTTCTTCATGTTTGAATTACCACTTCTGACGAAAGGAAAAATGTGAAATGTTCCAGTATAACAACCATTTAATAAAAGTGATTTTTTTGTTTAGTCCAGATTTAATCAATTCCAAATATCTCAAACTATTGAGCCACAATTTCATAAAGCTATCTCACATGTATATTTGTTTTCATGTGCTTCAGACACTAGCTCACCACTTAACAACTCCAGTCCCAGTTTACAGGCTGTAATTGGGATGCCAAGACAATAGTTCCTTTGTGCACAAAAACCTAAGGGACACTGAACGATGAAGAGAGCAACATATAAGCTTGAAGACCAATACACCAACAGACCACAGACAATATGTCCAGGATCACATGGCTTCAGAGGCACCACTAAACACTTTTCTAAAGTTAGAGAAATAAATTCGTTATCAGTAACTCTTCTATTTAATGAACATTATGCATCTCTATCAATCAAATATTGCAATCCAAGCAAAAGCTTCAACTAGATCCATACTACCACCAACAGTTCTTCAAAGATTAAGGCACTTGCCTAAAAAAGTCCAGTTCATCAGATGAATTTAAACTCTTAATTTATAGCTCTATATTTAATAAGTATATGCAAGTTCTTTACGCAGCATGTTCTACTGATACTTTCTCTCTAATAAATAATTATTTTTTTAAAGTAATTACTCATCTCCTACCCACACATCACTATCTTGGAAGGGACAGCAGAGGTACCAGAAACATTGCCAGACCTCAGGAAAATTGCATCAACCACAAATGAAGCAATACATGCACACAGCAAGAGAATCTTCTTATCACTAAATGGCAATCTCTCACCGAAAGGCTTGCAAGGAAAATTGATTTCTAAGCACAACAAACACTTGTTTCAAACAAGCCCACAGATCCGTGTCCACAAGGCCAGAGCACTCCAGAGCACAAAGCGCATCTCCCTCAGGTGAGGAGAGCCACAGCTTCACCTCAGCTGCCTCACACAGCCTCAGGAGCCCTCCCACCTTCCCTGTCCCTTCCCAGGCCCCTCCCATGGGGAAGGGATGAAAACCCCAGACACCACACCAGGGCAGAGAGCACTTCACCAGCCCAGGGAGCTGCACATTGGGCACATGGATTGGCTATAGTTCCTTCCCTTCTCCTCCCCTATCCCGCAGGGCACTATAGATCAATGCTCTCATCCACCACAGCACCAAAAAGATAAATCGGCTTCCCCAGTCCAAGCCCCAGCCACAAACACCCCCTCACCTCACCCACAGCGCTGCCTCAGGGCCCTTTTATAGCATAGACGGCTCGACGGGGCGGGCTCTGAACTCCATCCCGACCATCCCATTGGACAGTTGTGTTGTCAATCACCGGAACTGGCGAGCTGCCAGCGTGCCTGGCCCCGCCGCCGGGCCTCTGTGCCAGGGCCGTGGGCTCCCCCTATAGGCAATGGCGGCTCCGCCTCCGCGGCCGCGTTCCCGGAGCGACGGGAGGGGCAGCGGCAAGCGGCCGGGTGACGCCGGGCGGCACTGCGAGCGCGGCGGCGGGACGGGCCCGCACCGCCCGCCCCTCCTCCCTGCGGGCCGCTGAGGCCGGTGGATGGGGTGAGGCGGCCGCCGCGGAGGTCAGCGGCTCGGCCATGGCCAACGCCGACCGAGAGGAGGGGGAGGAGGCGGCGGCGAGGGACGAAGAAGCCCTGAGGAAACTGGTGGTCCGGCTCCGGAACGTCCAGGAGAGCAAGAGTCTGGGGACGGTGGTGCAGACCCTGAGCGACCTGCTGGAGCTGGCGTCCCGGCCAAGCGGTAAGGCGCGGGCAGCTCGGCCGCTTTGCCCTGCCCGGCCCCGCCATGCCCGCGGGTCGCTGACCCGGCCCGTCTCTGTCCCCCACAGCTCCCCGGATCTTCAGTGGAAAGAACGTCCATGTCCCCTTGCTGCTGGTGGTGGACTTGTACCCGGGAGCCGCGGGCGTGCAGCAGGTAAGGGCGGCGGGGCCCTGAGGGACCGGGTGAGGGCGGGGGCCGGGGCCGCCTTCCCGCCGCTCCGGCTTCGCTCCTCAGGATGAGCCGAGCCCTCCAGTTATTTCCCGGAATAAAAGTTACCGCTCGGCTTGCTTATTGCTTTTTAACTTGTTCTCTTCAGTAATGAAGTCATGTTGTTCTGTAAAAGGGCGCTGTATCCGCTTGCATTTAAAGGGAGAGGTGTTGCAGATTTTTGTTGATACCATTCGTTGCATCTCTGTTTTGTCGGCAAAAGACGGCAAAGTACAAAATAAAAATAAAGCGATGTGAATACTGTATGACATAGGCGTCTAAATTACCAGAACTGTATCTAATATATTTTCTGCATCTCAATATGAACTTTGACATGATTAAATAAGTTTCTGAAAAACAGACTTATAATATTAATTCATACATATGTAACCTCAGAGCTGTACAAGCCGTATTTTTAGAAAGGGAAATAAAAATCTTTTATCTAAGAGTAGGTTCTGCAATCCAAGGTACTGCTTGCCTGCTCCAGTAACTTAACATTGGCCCATTTAGATTATAGGCATGGCACTTGCACAGTTTGATGTTGTACTTACAGTACAGCTGCCAGACTTGTCATATGAAACAGCTTCTTCCTGGCAATCATATACTAAATTTCTGACTGTTATGTTTAAAGGATGCTAATAAGCTCCAGATTTCTGTGCAGCCCACTTTTTTCTTTTTTTTTTTTTTTTTTAATTAAGCCTATGTGTATATTTAGAAAATTTTTGATCCCTTTACTTTTTTCTGTTCATCTAGAAGACAAAATTTATATTGCAAATGCCTCTTAAATAATAGTATATTTTAAAGTGCAGAAGGATACAACTCAGTTTAAAATAAGAAATTATAATTGTATAGTGATTAATCTGGAGTAACAGTGATTTTGGGTTTCCTTTGAAGGAAGTAAATACTTGTGTAGAGTCTGAAGTTTTAACTTATGTTACTATTGAATTGGCAGGTCATTAAGACATACAGAAGAATGAATCAGCTGTTATTTTCGGTATAAAGTGTATCATATTTATAACAATTTACAAAAACTGTACCCAGAAGTTTAGACTAAGAAGTAAAAGTATGGACTCAAAACAAGTCTGAAATAACAGCACAAGACTCAAAAATGCATAAGGAAGCTAGTGATTATTTGATTTTCATTTGAACTGTGTTAAGGTGCCTCACTCTTGATCTAATACAGAATTTAAATGAGTTTTCATCTTGTCTCTATCTGCATTTGCAGTCCTACAGTGTTTCAGTTTGTAAGTTTTGGAGCTTTTGAAGCATTACTACATTGTAATAAAGTGTGAGATTCATAGCCAGATCAAATCCTATTCCTCATAAAATGTCATAGGCAGCTTTCTTCACGTTCAGTTATGATATCTACAAACATCTACAATATGTTAGTAGAGCTCTGGTCTTGCCTGTGATTTGTTTACAGTCTTTGTGAATACGCCATTCTCATTTCATGGCAGTGATGATGTAGTCTCTCTGATTTCAGTGCAGTCTCTTTACACTATGAATGAATTTTCATTTAATAAGTGGAATGATCACCCTCTTTTGCTTTTGTCATTGTAATAAAATAGACTGGCATCAGAGAATAAACACAGTAAGAAACAAACCTGAAGCGAGGATTTTGTTTTCTCTTCTCCTTAACTGGTTGCAAAGCACCATGTTGTGCTGGTGTTCCACTGCCTTGTACAAAAGAAATTTGCTACAGACTGCAAGCTTCTTGAGAAGTAAGGTGTTACTGGGATGGAAATTCAATAGTACCTTAAAGTAAAATAGACATCTTTAGATAAATATGGTAGTTTCTTTCTGCAGTGACTCTGGCAATGATTGGAGCAGCTTGGAAACTCCAGAGCAAAATATGCTCACACTTGAGTAAAGAGCTGTGTGCAGAGCTTTATTGTCTCATGTAGAAGGTGTGACCTAATATGAATTCAATACATTGCATGATAGAAATTAAAAGAGTCTTATTTAAAAATAACAGTTTCAGTGCTGCTACCAACTGTTTCTGTGTATAGGAACCTGTAAGAGTTTACAAGAATGTCTTTGTTTGCTGGTTTTTGTTCTGCAGCCTTTAGGTTTTCTGTTATTTAAACATATATGCCTTTCTTATGTGATTATTAAACAGATAGTAAGCTCTCTGCTATCCCAGATTGTGATTTTAATATTATAAAATAGACAACATGTCAGCAGGTCATATGTTTCCATTGATCTTCTCTGGTTTCCACAGTTCTTAAAAGTGTTTGTCAGTACTTGTAGTCACAATAATCCCATTAAAAATGTTTAATGGAAATATAATTTTCATCAGAAACAGTTTTAATACAAAAAGGAATTTTCTACAGTTATTAATATCATCTTCATCAGGTTCCAAATTTTACAAGCACATTCAGGATGGCATGAAGTTTTAAAATAAAATAAAATGCCATGACTTTTAAATTAAAATAAAATCTTTCCTAAGCATGACAGTGTGCAAATGGTCCCCTCTACAATGTCTTTGCCATGCAGATTTGAAATGTGTACCTGATTAACAGTCACTGATAAATCTGTTTTTCTTGGAATATATAAAATTAGGTAATTACATATCCTCATCCTGGGGAGGACTCATGGTTGTTAAGACTGTTCTTTGTGGCTGCGTTTGACACAGACTCAGTTACACAGAGCAGCCTGATCTTCCTGAATGTCCATAGTAATCGGTTTGCAGTCTCGTGCTTAGCAAGCCAGCTTGCTATCCAGGCAAGAGAAAACCATGGAAATTGGCTCCTGGTCAAGCTCAGTCTGCAGACATTATGGTTGTCATTTGCTTAAAATCTTTGGCTCTGCAAATCTAAACTGAAATAGAAACAAAACTACTGCAGATAGTGTGAACTTAGACTGTGTAACCAAGTTAGTGAAAAATAAAAGCAGAATTACAGTTCCCAGGGTGCTGCATCACCTTTTTCATAGTCACAAAACCTGTTATGAAAGCTGTCTATATTCAAGTTTCCTGTGGGTGCATCTGGTCTTGCAGACTCGCAGGGTTAGAGATTGTGCACTTACCATGAACTTTGCAATTCAACATATTGGAGGTAGCCATTTACATTCCTCTTGTTGGCTGTCCTGTCTTGACCCCTTTGCTTTACATAGCTGTAAACTGATACAGTTACATGTACAGTTTTTGAGCCATAATCAGACTGTCTTCTCTCTCAACCCTATTCTTATAGCATGCAAGCCTACTTCTACTTTGTTCCTTGGTTTTGGTTTTTCTTTTCATTTATATCTCCCAGGAAACTTTTATTCCCTGTTTCAATTCCTTCAATTCAATCAGCTTCATCTTGACTTTTGACATATCTCAACTTCTCTTTCAGTACAGTGGAGCTTTCTTGCTCATCAGTTAGTCCTTTGTGCAGATTTTGCTTACTGCATCCTTACTAAAGCCCAATTAATATGTCAGCCTGCAGGCATTGATAAGAGATTTTTCCAATATGGAACAACAAAGAGAAACATTTCTCAGTTCTGGCATTATTTAGAGATGTTTGAAAGCCAAAGAATTTCCATAAGATAGACCAGATAGTTATGTAACTATGTATACCAGTATACATATTGGTGTGTGTGTATATACATATGTGTGTGTGTATATGTGTGTGTATGTGTATGTATATATATATATAAAAAACAAAAAATATATGGATTTTAGTTCATCTTTCCAGTACTGAGGATTGGTGGCAAGAGTATGAAATACATAGCACTGTTTAGGTATCTGATCCCTATTTAAAAACATTTGGCACCTTTAAAAAAATATTCTTTCTCCTCATAATTTGAGAAGAATTAAAATTAAATGGCAAATTCTTGGGGGAAAAAAAGCTTTCCATTTTAGGTGGATTATATGTGATAGCGCAGTGGTCTTTCCTGGCCCGTGATGACATACTGTGGGTCACATTTTTTTCTGTGTCAGCATCTCTTTGGACTATGTCCTTTATCCTCAGTGACTGCTGAAGCACATTGGGAGTGATGTGTTCCTGCAGGCCATATATTCAGAATCATTAACATATGTATTTAAGCTTTTAATGTAATTTTTGTTGTCTTGTGTTAATTAAATTTCCCTTATTGATTTAGCAAGATAGCCTTTCAGAACATCCAACTTGCAAAAGCCAAGAATATTAGAAGGCAACATTGAAGTTTGAAACAGAATATCTGTTCTAACATAGCTGCGTTTTTGTTTTACAGATGGGTTGGTCACTTCTGTGTAAATTAATAGAAATTTTCCCAAGTACTCTACAGAACATAACTCCTAAGGATGTTGGGAAGGACTGGGAAGTACTAGGTGTTCACCAGTAAGTATTCTGTATGTAAAGAGTCTTCCATAACTCTTCTGGGTATCATATTTATGCAATGAGGTATATTTACATAGTTATTATATCAGCTTCTAAATGTGTAAAGATTTTTGTTGTTTTCTTCAGCTTTCAGAAAGGGAGGCTCATGTAAGCAGAGATCTTACCTGTGTATATAAACACCTGATGGAGACAGTGATGGAAACAGCCATCCTTTTAGTGGCACTCAGTGACAGGATGAGAAGCAATGGGCATAAATTAAAATAATAGGAAATTACACTTAGGCACTAAAAAACAAGCAAGATTTTTTTTTTTTTTTTTTTTTTTTTTTTTTTTTTTGTGGTTGTTGTGACACTGATCAAACACTAGAAGTTGCCTAGAGAGGTTGTGAACTCTCAAGCCTCAGAGATGTTCAGAAACGGACTGGGCATGGCCTGAGCAATCAGCTGGTTTTGACCCTGCTTCCAACAGGGGAGTTGAAACAGGAGATCTTCAGAGGTCCCTGCCAGTCTCAACAATGCTGGAAATCTCTGGTTATCAAGGTCTTCTGTTTTAATAAAGAGATGTAGTATTACCTGGATGGTTGTGTGTGTCTGTGTTCTTTCCAGATGTGATGAATTGTATCTTTTAAGCTTAAAGTAGTGCAGATCAAGAGGAGAATTTGTCATGCCTAATCTTAGTTGTCTAAAAATTCAGTATTTAAACTGGTCACCTCAGTGACCTGTGAAGTCAGTGGACACAATTGCCTTCAGAGAGGATGACTCATTCCAACTTTTTTCTAAGTTACCCTGGAGCAAATTGTGGCTTGGACTTGCTCATCTCCATCCTCTTGAGGAAGCCAAAGCAGCTGGTTTCTGGATGGCTGTGGTTAGTTGGGATGAAAACTCACATCTGTAGTTGTGCCATAGCACAAATGATAGTTGTTGATGTGTGTGTAATACAAAGAGGGGAGAAGGGCTTGTTTTGGTGTTCTCTTGTTTTGACAGGTTGCCTCATGGCCTCATTCAGGGCTGATAATGACAGCAAGAAGCTGCAGCCTTGTAACTCTCCTAGTGAATCTGCCACTGCCTTTGTAGTCTTCACCTCGCCTTTCCTTAGAAAGGCTGCTGTTGTAAGATCATTTGCATGAATGAAGATGCAGTTTGGTTTTATTTGGGGTTTGTTTATTTGTTTTGTTTTGGTTTTTTTTTATAGAGGCTACACTACCTGGTCAGTAGGGAAAAAAGTGTTGGCAATTTTTGTTGGAAAGTGATTTTGGTTGTTTTTCATGAGCAAGGAATAAGTGAGCTGAAGCTGCACAAGCTATCTGAGATTTCTTTGGAGACTCAAAGGCTTGTTAATTAACTGAGACTTACTCTGAGAGTTAGAAATATTGGTGTTTGTCCTGAAAAAATTGTGCTTTCCCACAGCTTCCTCAGAGCCCCCACAGTATGAGCAGTTGAACAAAGCATCATTTTCAAACTCAAACCTCAGTAAACATCTGATGATAATGTTGTACAAGATTCCTTCCCACTATCGATATTTTAGCCAACTGCATATCCCTGTTTGACATCTTGCTGGTTTTGCTTGCTGTGGAGAAACTTATTCTTAGTTGGGGAGTGGGCTCTGTCCTTTCTGTCAGTGCCAAAGGCAGAGCAAGCCAGCTGAACTGTATCTCAGGTTCCTTTTAGAGGTGGGACTCAGACTGCAGTGCTCAATACCATATTGGCTACATGCTGCTTGCAGCACAGCAAGACAGAAAATAGTTATCATAGGGAGGAAAAGGTAGTTTTCTTTGCAAGAGTTTTTCACTGTTGTGTAACTATTTTAGGATGAAAGAAATCTTAAGCTAGAAAAAGCATTTGTTCCTTGTCTCTCAACCATGAGTCAACTTGACCAAATTACAGTCAGTTTACAAATGGTAGTTTGGTATTGATCTAGTTATTCTTGGCAGGCAGTGTGATAAATAATTTAATAGTTGCTGTCACTGTGAGGAGTAAGAAGAAAATTCCTTCAGTGTATTTGCATCCTTTTTACAAGCTGAAGTAAACTTTATGAGATGTTTTGTAATATGTGTTAAACTCCCATAAGGTAGATGAGGTTTAGAATATTTTACATTGTCACTCCTGGTTATTCTTTAAATGTGAGGGTAGAGGCAGGGAATTTACTCTGCATTAGATATGCTTTAGTGGGTGAATCTTTTACCCTGAAGCATACAGAGCACCTGCAGAGCACTTCTATAAAATGCCCTCTTCCCAAAGCAGAATTCCTTCCCCACAGCAGAAATCATGAGTGAATGGTAGACAAGGGAGAGACATTTAATGGTTTCAGAGCATGTCATAACTCAGTGGTGTTTTCCATCCATTCAGGGTGTAAGGATTAAGAAAGTCTAAGCCACAGTTAAAAAGTCATCTGTGGTTGATTATGATGCAGCATGTCAGGGGTTAATATCCATGGGTCTCAGAATTGACAGTCTATTAAATGTTTCTTTTTGGTGATCTGTCCAGCTCACAATCCTGCTTTCTCTAGAGTAATGTCAGCCTGAGTGAGACTTGTCCTCTGTAAAATATATATAACCAATTAAAAAATTAAAGTAAAATTGATACATTGCACATAATTGAAATATGATAATGGTTAAAATACCAGCATCATTTCACTGCTAACTTGATAAAAACATAGACTGAAGAAGTTTAAAAAAAATAATTGGGAGCTTTTTAAGCTTTTGATAACTCCTGTTTTTAAAGTAAATATTTGATAAAATTTTGTGTATGTTAATACTTCTCTAGTCATAAATTTTTGTTTGTTTTTTTTGTTTTGTTGTTGTTTCATGTTTTTTAGGCAGATTCTTAAAATGCTTGCAGTCCACAAAGGGAATATAAATCTCTCAGTAACAGGACTGAAAGCATTAAACCTACTCCTCATGTCAGGTATTGTGTTTTACATTTTTACTTTGTCTAAGGCTTTAAACCAGAACTGTAGTATAAAGTGACTGTAAATGTCAGACCTGATTTTTCTCTTGGTTTTACTCCTTAAATTCACATCTCATATGTGCCTGTACACAAAATAATGAGTACTATTTTGAACCAGTTTTACACAGGTAGAAAGGATTCTCCAAATTGCAAGACTGAAGAATGTAACTGATTAATTTTGCCAATTTGTTGCTAGCATAGACACAAATCTTGCTGTTAAATAGTTACATATAGTTAAATAGTAAAACAAGAGCTTATTTTTTCTTACAAAATATAAACCTGATGATATTCTAACTTGCTTCTTTTAGTACATCTTTTTGACCATAAGGGAGAGATTCTCTGCTAGCTCAATTTGAGCTAGCATAAAATATTGGCACAAATTGTCATTAGATTTAGTGTTACCATTGACTTTAACTGGTGTTACAAACTAAGGATTGGACTTCATGGTACAAAATTATAGATAGATAATCCATCTGTCCAAGCTTCTGATGTAGGCAATAGAGAGACACAGGCATCTATAGAGGATTATTCATGCTATTCATTTATCTCTTTTTTAAGATCAGTTACCTCTTGAACCTGTTTTTCCCTCCCTTTTGATTGTAGAGAGGTCTTGTGATAAGGCATTACACTGTGAATAATAATAATTGCAAAATGGAGCTGTTAGTAACTGTTATCAACACCTTCCTTCTTTTAGTTGGGTGTATTTTAAAAGATCCTAAAGTGTTGACTGGGTATCCCACAACAGTTTATTCCTTACTGCTGCTCTTCTCAGCAGCTCATTAACTGAACTTAAACTCTCATTTCAACTACCTTACTTCAGAAAAATAGTTGAAATTTTACCTTCTCAGAAAAATGTCTTAGTATTCTTTATTTCTGTTTGTCTGCAAACTTGAGTTGCAGTGTAACTGGAGCTGACAGGCTGGTGTGAATGCCATGTAGAAAGATCGTCTCTTAAACCAACTCAAAAAACCTAGCTGAAACACTATAGCAGGCATTATGAATTCTGTTGTTTTGGCAGCAACCTTGCAAAATTGTAATGAATATGAATCTTTTTCCCTATGGATCTATAGAGTAATATTTTTTGTCATAAGAGAAACAGTGAGATGGGCTTTTTAGTTCAGCTCCAGGCTGAATGAACAGCTGAGAGGTAGAACAGGGTTTCATGATTTACTATAGCTGAGAGGTACTCTGCAAATCCCCTCTTGTTTTGCTCAGGCAGTGTAGTCCTGCTCTCTTTCTTCCACCAACCTTACTTTGTGGACTATTTCAACCTGCTGCGAACTGGATCACTGATGTATGAAAGCAAAGAAAGGTGGGAGCAAGAGTGGAGGAGAACTCTCTTTTTGCAGTAATGTATTGGAGCATCTCTGCTGTGTTGTAAAATATTGCCTTAAAAGAGAACTTCCTCATGGACTGTACAAAACCCGGGATTTGAGCCATCAGAGTGAATTTTAAGGACAGTAATAAAGAATTTTTAATTTTGATTGTTAAGTACCATGCTTCTAATTAAAATGTTGAGAACTAATGAGTGCAAGATGTAATCTCTTCTGCTTTTCAGACATAATTGCTTTCCTGATCTTGGAGGAAGAGGTGGATGTGTTTTCCTTGGTATTTAACGCCATGCACACATTCCCTAAAAATGAAGAGATCCAGCAACATGGGTGTAAAGCATTACACAAACTATTTGAGAAAGGTATTTATAACTTTTAGCTTATTAAGTTAGAAAAATGTATTGGTTGGGATGGGATAAAAAATGAGTAAATTACAACAACTAGCTAACTAACTAAAGGATTTGTTCTTGCATTATGAATTCTGTTTGTGTGTTATATCTGTTTGTTGAATGAGTTAGCCCAAAACAGATTTTTGCAAGCAATATCACAGATTTTCTAAATTAGAACAATGACTGTGAAATTTTGAAAAATCAAAGTGTCTCTTTATTTCTGACTCTAGAATTAACTGAAAAGGTGGATTCGATGTTAGTCAGTAACAGTGGAACAAACAGTAGTAGTTGATTAAAATTCTCAAAAAAAAAAGGTTTGTTTACTTAAAGACTATAAAATTTTACTAAAAATTCTAAAATACAGAAAAATGTTTCCACTTTGGAAAAATATGTGATTGTTCTTTTGATCCTGACAATGCTGAAAATAGGAATGTATCAATATATTGTTCCTCTGTTTCTTCTGAGAAATGAAGGTACCGTGTGTTGAATTTCTGCAAAATGTTCAGGAGCTGCATGTGTAAAGGCCAGAAATCCTGTTGCTGTAGCAGCCTTGCTTTGAATTTCTTGCTTCAAAACAAATATTGAGAAATACTAGCTCTCCTACCGAGTCCACTGTACTCCTTTGCTTCAAAGATAGTCTCTAATTCTGTAGATTTTTTTCTTTCTGGCACCATTTTATACTGCTTTTTCTAACTCTTCCTCCCACATGTGTGCCTGCATTCTTTCATAACTCTACATAAATACTTTTGTCCTGATGTATTTTCTTTTCAGTCTCTAGAAAAATCTGAGCTTCTTAGATTTTTAGTGTGTGGGTTTCGTAAGTGCCTGATTTTTACAGACCTACAGACTGCTCCAGGTCCTGCATACTTTCTTCTTGATGGCAGTGCTAATGTAACAAGTTCCTAGGCTTGTCCCTGGGTATTTTTTCCTGCCTCCAACCCACCTTGCCAGTTATTGTAACGTGAATGTTTGCCTAACCTTAGCTTGAACCAGATCCAGAAAATGATTCTACTTACAAAATTTAAAATGTTTTGTTCATTCTCAACCTGTATCAGTTTCCTTATCTGGTTCAATGCACAGTTATGCAGTCATGTCAGCACAAATGAAAGGAGGCAGGGATGGAAAAACATTAAACCATTATTGCCATGAAGGCAAGATACTATTAAAGCATGGCTTTAATCTTTATGGAAAGAACTCCATCATCAAAAAAAAAGAAAAGAAAAAAAAGAGAGAGAAGTGCAATAAAATAATAGAATATGCAAAATGTCGTTCCATCAAGTTGTTTTCACTGAATGCTTGGCCTTGCCTCCACTTATATACTGCCTTGGTGGGGAATATCTGAAGTTCATTCTGTGAAAAAGACTTTTTTTTTATAAATACTAATTCACAGGGAAGCACTTAAAAGTTACAACCTAGCTACATAAAGTGCAGGCTAGAAAAAGTTCTCTATCAAGTAGTTCAGTTTTTAGTAAAAGGCATCATAACTGTGGAAGTTAATATGTAAGGAGAGTACCATACTTTTTTGAAACAGAAAATAAGTATAAGGAAACTTGATAAAAACTATTTTCTTACATTGTACCAGGATTTAAATTATTTCCTCAATACATACTATATGTCTCTTGCTTTTTATTTAGTTCCAGAAGAGCAGCTGACTGAATTTGTAGAAAGCAAAGATCATATGATCATACTGAAAGTATTTAAAGAGTTTCCAGAGAAAGAAGAGGTGATTCTTCCTGCACTTTATTCATTACATTCCTTAGCTGGTCCACGTAAGTGTATTTTTGAAAGTTTTTTTTCAGTCCTCATTTCCTGTAATTCACCTCAGTTTGTGGTAAACTTTCAGGAATTGTCAAAAATTGGTGAAAACTATGTGGGAGTTTTTTTCTGTTTTCCTTGGGAAATACTGATTTGTAATTTTTCATGGAAAATGTTTGCATTCATCCATTCTGATGAACCTGAAATCTCTCATTAAGAACAGAAAGACTTCTGCTTGAAATAAGTGGTAACAAAGGTGATCATCATGGTTTTAGAGGTTAAAGTTCAAGACCTGTCTTTTTTAATGCTTGAAAAATAAGGTATATTTATTGACTAAATAAATCTTTAGGTACTTTGGGTAGTGGGTAAAGAACACTGTTGGCAGAGGGTGTTTTGGACACAAATCCAGTGGCTAGGGCTGAGAAAAGGAGTCTGGGCTTGGACACCCCTCTCTGATCATTTGGTGGTGGCTACAATGAGGAGCATTGGTAGCACTGGGATGTTGTAGAGTCAGGTGTGCAATAAGACTGGTAGAAAATATCTTCATTATGTCTGGTCTCCTGATGCCAGCAGCCCCTGTTATGGGCAAAATCAGGTCCTGAGAAGTGGGTTAGATGATCTGTGTATCTGTTTGGTGACACAGAGGCAGGTCTTGTTAGTCACCATTTCGGCAAGAACAGAGCAATGTCCTGCTCTCCATGTCTTCCATGAGGTACATAATCTCTTACTCTTAGAGACATGATTGCTTACAGAGCCTTGCTAATACATCTTGTCTGGGTTTCTAGCAACACTGCTGGCCTCATGTGTGCCACCAAACAAGAACTAGTCTGGAGCATACCTCATTTCATCAGACTCCAACCCATTTAGTTTCTGTTCCTTAAACGCCCTGTCCTCCCAGTTTGTGTTTAAAAAGTTAAGTGTTGCTTGAGCCAGAAATAATTTTACCCTAGTCCAGAAGTTACTGCCTTTTTCTAAGGACAGATTTTAAGTGCTTTTTAGAGAGGTAAATACTTGTAAGAAGCATAACAAGAGAAGGGTGTGGCAAAGGTCTTCTCTAAAGTAGGTATTTATTTTGGGGTATCATATTTTCTGATATGAAGGACTGAAAGTGGAAAAAAAACCCTAGCAATAGATTGTGTATGAGTGCACAAAGCTGAGCTACTTTTGCCATCATTTGTACTCTTGGTCTGTGACTTCCTGCCATACCTGCAAGAAAATGTATTCTTTTAAGGCCACCATGGAGAAAATAATTCCTAGTACATACTCTAGTTTATCTGGTAGTAAATATCTAGTAGTAAAATGTTTGTCTCCCATACTCTGAAGTTCAAGTTCCTATTCCAAATTATTTCCATCAAGGCTCTGTACTTCACTATGCCTTCTTTCACTACTAGATATGCAGACTTTGCTCCAGCTCATCTGTCATGAGAAACTGAAGAACAAGTGTATTCCAGTGCAGTACCAGCACTTTTAAATCTCAGTAGTTTTCATGCAATGAAAAAGGTGTTTTGCTGCTGACTGTCCTCTAAAGTCCATAGGGGTGTGATGTGTGTCAGAATGTTAGCCATCTAAATGGTAGCCATAGGCCATCCAGGCTTCTCTGTTTAAAGGGAGAAACAGACACTTTGAGAGGAAATTTACCAAAGTCTAAGGCATCTCTTAGAGATAGAATAAATCACCATGAGGAGTGCTCAGATCTCTTAATCAATTTTTGTGAGAACCTAGATGACGAAGTTTTGGTGGTTAAGATTAGATGAGATCCATTCCACTTCCTTTTCTCTAGCTTGTTCTGGAAGATGGTGACTCCTTTTAAATGTACCATTGCTTGGTTCTTGCATGATTTAAACATGTACCTAATTATACTCTCTCTATAGTAAACAATTTTAGAAGCTTCTGATTAATTTAATATGTTTATAATTTTCACTTGTGAAGTGATAACTTAATATGAGGTGTTGCAGCATACCTTTAAAAAGGGTTTTCAGTTGAGAATAACATGAATAAATCACTGTCATCCTAAAGCACTGTGAAAGGTGCCTTCCACCACTATCAAGTAGAATGCTTCAGAAGTGCTTCCCACTCAGATCTTGTTTTTTCACCTTACAGGGTATCATTACTTAAGATTCAGAGATATATTATATTGAAGATCTTCTGCTGCTACTGCTTTAAAAAGGCTAATTATCTTTAATAATACAGCTGTGAATATTCTTCTTACATTGTATATAGAAAGCCAAGCTGTTGAAAGAATTATTAAGCAAGTTTATACACTTCAGTAGAGGAACACCCTTGAAGTCATATACAGGACTCCCTTCCATTCACTGGGGCCTGGATTTTGTCAAAGATTTTTTAGGCTTATATTCTTTCTCGTGCCCTGAATAGACATACTTTAAAGATGCTTTCATAAACTGTTTTCACTACAATGCTCCTATTTTGCCTTAAGTTCCTACATGTGGGGTTGCTCTGTCCTCAGTAGGAAGGGATGCATGACGCATTCTCTCATTCTGCTGGCTCACATGAATTTCCTCTTGGCTTCTGGATCAGGGCTGCATAATAAGCAGTTTGTGATGGTGACCGAGCAGTGGCACAGGTTGCCCAGAGTGGCAGTGAAATCTCCAGTTTGGGAGATAACTTGGAAGCTGTCTGGCCATGGGCCTGGGCAGCCTGCTCTAAGTGACCACCAAAGGTCCTTTCCAACCTCAGCCATTCTGTGATTCTGAGGGTACAGAATTTGCAATTGATTTCAAAATATTGCAGGAGCATTAGGGGAACATTCTGGGCTCTAATGAGGCATGTGGTAGAGCTAATTTAAATGAAAATAATAGCTTGCTAACTTGCCCCATAAAAAAGAAGGAGACTTAGAAAAACATGATTAAATCAAATAAATTCTATTTATTAGGAAAAAAATTAAATTGCTTCTTTATTTTATACCCCTAGGAATATTACTGAAAAACTGTAAAAGATTTACCAATCACAATCATGCTGTGAACACCATTTATAAGTTTGAATTAGTATTTATAAAATTATTTGTTCAGATTTAAGACAAATATGGCATAAAAATAGCTTGTTAGGAGGGCTCTGTTACATGGCCTGATACAGAATGGATCAAATCCATAAATGTTAGTGTGGACTCTCAACTTCATGAATAATTTTCAAGTGCTTACAGTCATTAATGTCTTCTGGGGCAATACCAAGTAAAAAGAAATCCCACCTTTCTCTCATATTGCCAGGCAAAAGCTGAAACATAGGCCCAGTTTTCTAAACTAATCTATTTAAATAAAGTTTGGACTACAAACAAATCTATGTGAGGGTTCTTTTTCTTAAGGAGCAACTTTTGTTTCTGTTTCTTTGTTCAGCCAGCAATGTTGAAGTACTCATGTCTGGAAATGTTCGCTGCTACAACGTTACAGTGGAAATGATGAAAAGTTTCCCCAATTGTGAGGCAGTACAGGAAGTGAGTTGCTGTTTGTTGCATAAGCTGACATTGGGTAAGTTCACAAAGTTGTTTATAGTCAGCTTGCTCTGACTCTGGTTCTTGAACTTCCCCTGACTTTGGCAAAAATACTCTGGTTGTCTGGGCTTACGTGGTCTCATCAAGACAAATAAAAGGAGAATTTTTGTGCCTCTTTTAGCATTTCTGTGCTCTTTCTTGCCAGTTTAATAAGGTGAGCTGAGCAGTTGCCAAGGACCATGTAATAGGAAGCTCAAGTGAAATTAATGTTTTTTTCCCCCTGCTGCATACAAGAACACTGTGAGCAGCTCCCTGAGCAGCCCATACTCCATAGCAGGTTTTTCATGAGGAACTCAGCCAAGCTCTCATGAGTTAGACTTCCCAGTTCTTGCTGGTGGGGGCCTGAAACTACTGTAGATGCTGGTACCAGTGCATGACTCCCCTCAATCAAGCCAGTCCTGTCCTTTCACAATCTATTTCCACTTCTTCATGTAGATACTGTAGAAAATACAGCTCAGACTTGAGTGCAGCTCAGAGCAACTTCTAGTTCTCTTCAGAAAGCCAAATAAAAATTTCAAGAAAATGCGATGATTGCTGAGGTGGATTTTGGTTTTGTTTTTTTTTTTTTGGCAAGAGATGATGCTACCCTCAAATGGTTTCCTTTGCAAAGCTAAATGAAGATAGGCAGGGAAACCAAGCACTTGTAGGACCACAACAACTCTGTTGTTATGCTTGATCTTGCCCTAATTGCAGCCACCCTGACCCGTAACTCATAGTGGCAGTAAAGCAGCCTCAAGATCCCTTCCTTCCTTCAGAATAGCAGATGCTCTTCATCTTGATAAGGAGCCACTTCAGGAGAGTTATGAGAAGTGATGTCCACTGCACCACACAGTTAGGACAGATGTGAAATTGCTGTGTGCCCCTGGAAATAGTCTAGAAGATTTCCATATAGCCAGTGTGGCTTCCCAAATTATTCTGATGGACACTGTATTCCTAAACTGGCATTGAAATTGTAAAGTCAATGTCTACTAGGTTCCAAAAACACCATAATGTATTCTTGCTGATCTGGTCATGACTTTCCTAGACTTGATTGTCATAAGAATTTTAATTAACTGTTACCTGTTTGGCCTGCCACAAGTAAAACATAATTACTCATCACATAGCCTAAGATTACTAATTTCTGTGAGGTAAGTAATGGCTTTCCCCAAACATATTATTTCCATTAAAATAATCAAGAAACAGCAATGCTGATATAACATGTCCTCACTTACTACAGGGTAAGGAGAAAAATACTGTTTACAGTTGCTCTTGCAATTGGTGTTAAGGCCAGGGGTTTAGAGTGATGAAATTGGAAAGTACTTGCCTTAAAGTCTGTTCTTAAGCATTCTGTTAACTTGGTCTAATTGAACTGAATCACAAAACATTGGGAGAGGTACTCAAGGTAGTCAACACCTATAGAAATCAGGACCAAGACCAGAAGTAAGGGAAAGGAATGGAAGTTAGGATTTCTTCTTAAAAGAAATTTATTTTTCTTATACATTTCTTATAATGTAATTATATTTTTGATGGTCAAGTGTGGGAGACTTCTTAATTTTGTGCCCCATCTGAAGAGTTTGTGAAACTATTGATACAGAGTTTAATTTGCCCTTTCACGTTGCTAATTTCATTCTCATTTTTACTAATCAGTAATCAAATAAAACTGAATGTCAAAATAGAAACTGTAACAATCAAACTATATTTTACAAAATGATTGTTGCTGATTTATTTTATGCATAATACTTGTTTTCACAAAAATAGGAAAGTTAATTTCATTTGCTTGCTTTTTGCAGAATTCCTGGTATTTAACCCATAATATAAAATGCTGTACAGCCTATGGTAAAAGCTATACTTTGAATAATCACCAAAAGCTGATTCTTCCTACTATTCTAGGAAGTATGTATTCTGTATTTACAGTGTTGACCTTGATCTATTTATCAAAGAGGGCAAAAAAAGAGGTCAAAATTGGGTTAAATCAGTTGCTTGATAGGATAAATCAAAACATTGCAGGAATTCAAGACCAGGGCTGCATATGTTTCCTGGCAGGAAGTCTGCAAGAGATACACTGGCTGTATTTCTTTTATTTTCATGACAGTATGCGCTTTATTTTGCATTAAACCTCAGTCTTTTGTAAAAAAAATCACAAAAAACCTAGGTCCCAGCTGGTTTTAATCCTTGACCTATTCTTTCCACAAATAGAACATTGTTGTGTTGTGCCCTGTGATAAGAAATTCAGCATTCACTACAAAATTTGCACATTATAGGCTGAGAAATCTATGTTAAATGGTGTAAAGCTTCAGATATGTGTTTATATTAATTTAATATTTTACTTATTTTCAGGAAATTTTTTCAATATCCTTGTACTACATAAGGTTCCAGAAGTCATCGTGAAGGCTGTTAAAACATATCCTGAAAATGCAAAGTTGCAAGCTGCAGCTCTGAGTTGTTTAGCTCTTCTGAGTAAGTGAATTCCTTCCTCCATACATAAATAAATTACTTCATTTGTCTGTCCACTTGTTTGGGTTTTTTATATTGTGTTTTTCCTGTAGTCATTTCAAACTCCATGTGCATATGATGAAAGCCTCAGGCAGGATAGCTTTGACAGAGTTCTTTTTCCTACATGCTTACACCCTTTGCTTACTATGACATGGCTGTGCTCATATCATACACCTGACATCTTCATAGTGCACAGAGCTGGTAAGTAACATTGACAGAGCTTAAAAAAGCAACCTGTTTGTTCACAGGTAAATATTGGATAATCCCTAATTAACATCAATCTGGTCCAAAGAATCTGGTCCTTTTAGTTTTGATTAATTGTTCCATACGAAAGTCACTAGAAAAGCTGTTTAAGAGTTCCCAAGACAGCCAACAGTAAAATCAGTATATATTTGCTGCCTGATACTGCTAGAACTCTGATATTTTGGTCAGTGTTGATACATACTTTTTTTCCCCTTAAGTGTTTAAAAATCACAGGGATAAAATGTTTGAGTTTTTTAACTTCAGTTACACTTTCTGGAAGGATAGATTTCTCTCATAGCAACTGCAATTTACGTTTTGATTTCTAGTGCCACTTCTTCAGGGTGTGGATGACTCTGTGATAAGTGGTTACATGCAAATGAACCACAGTTGTATTTTGTGGTAATTTTGATGTAAATAAACCCTCAGAAAAAAGTATGTGCAGGTCTTTTCAGAGCCTGATTGCTGACTCATCTGTAGCTATGTACCTAACCTACAGTCCTGTTATAACCTTAAGGACATTTTTCTAATCTGGCATAAAGTTTATCTGAAAATATGCCTTCCTTCCCAGAAAGGGCTAGAAGTGTCACTGAGGGCTAAGACATTTAAATTGTCAGTAAATTGTTTTATTGTTTTCACAATAAGAATTTATTGTAAATATTTTCTATTTCTAGCTGAAACCATATTCTTAAACAGAGACTTAGAGGAAAGAAAAGAAGAGGAGAAGGATGAGAAATTATGCTGGCTGGAAGCATGTTACAGAGCACTAGAACTACACCAGAAAAACACAGATGTGCTGGTGAGAATTTTGGGATGACAGGGGTATGGAAAGATTAGATTATGTGTTAAATGCAATATATAGCAGTATCAGTTTCTCCTGTATATGTTTGGGCGAGCGAGGCATAAACAACTGAATTATATTAAGAATAAATCTTGCCTTTCTTGACTTTCTTACCTTGGCTCACCTCAGCTGGGTACAGCTACCAGCTTTCAGCATCAAATGTAGCAAATTAAGAACCTGATACTGTGGCCATCCAAAGATTGTTGTTTACATAGTTCTTCTGTATACAGCAGTGAAACCTGGCGTAACAACAGAAGAATTAATCTTGTCAAAAAATAGGTATCAAAATGCAAATAAAATGTGATTGTGTCACATGTTTGTAACTCAGACCTATGCCAGCTGTAAAGAATGTGACATGCACCTTGTATTTCTACATAAAGCACCTTGTACTTTTGTGGTGAACTGAAAAACAGCCAGACTATTTAAATTTTCTCATACATGTTTGATACTCCAAGGGTATAGTCTCTTTAATCCTTTTGTCTCCTCTTGATTTGTATTTAGGAGGCTGCATGCTGGGCTTTGAAAAACCTGTTTCTGTATCAACAAAACCTTCATGAGAAGATTGGAGATGGAGACAATCAGTCAGTGTTAATATCTTCAACTATATTTTTGGAAATCAGAAGCCTACTATTAGGCCATTTGGCATCTCATGTTTCAATTATTTTTATTTCTTGTTTTCTAGTATATGATGAAATGCATGGTGATCAGCAGTACTTGGGAAAGTTTCCTTCTTTAAAAGTGTGCTAACCTTGACTGAGGCAAAACTGATAGTGTTTTAATAAGGGGCAAGAACACAGCCTAATAGAGTTGATTTTCACAGTTCACAAGGAATTTCTGAGAATCATAGACTTTCTAGGGTTGGAAGGAACCTTTAAGATCATCTGGTTCCAACCCCCCTGCCATGGGCAGGGACACCTCCCACTAGATCAGGTTGCTCAGAGCCCTGTCGAGCCTGGCCTTAAAAACTTCCAGGGATGGGGCTTCCACCACCTCTCTGGGCAACCTGTTCTAGTGTCTCAGCACTCTTCTCCAATTGCAACAAGGATAGGGAGAATTAAAGAATGTAAGAGCAGGGGAAACAGAGAGGATTTTTCACAATGGGGACAATGAGCCATTGGAATAATCTCCCAAGGGGAGTGGTGGATTCCCTGACACTGGATACTTACAAAGTTCATCTGGACAGGGTGCTGGGCCATCTTGTCTAGACTGTGCCTTTGCCAAGAAAGGTTGTTGATCCATGCAGTCCCTTCCAACCCAATATGGTTTGATTCTATGGAGATTAAGATATCTAGTATATAATTAGTATGGAAAAACAGTGCTCCTTTTCCCACAAATCGTGAAAGGGCGTAGTAGAAGGGGTGCTGGTTCATCAGGAGGAATCTAGGAATGGGTAAGAAAAAGACTTTGATTTTACATAAATATTTCTCAGGGTTTCTTAAAATTTTAATAATTCACATTTTAGTAAGCCTTTCTGGACCTCAAGTCACTTGGAATGCAGGGTTCAAAGAAACTTTAGTGAAATTCAAGGTAGAGTAATACATGTGCTTTGCAAAGGACTTTCTGGCAGCTCTTGCTCTGGAAAAATATTACAAGTCAAGTACAAACATCTGAAAATTTAATTATGTCACTTGAAATCTTTTTAGGAAACTGAAGTACAGCTACAAAGTAGCCAGGGTAGTATGCTCAATGTTCAGTGACTTGTTTCTCTGTGTGAAAGGTTCCCAATAGACAGAGCAGTGATGCTTTCCATGCTGATGCACTCCTCTTCGAAAGAAGTGTTTCAGGCAGCTGCTAGTACCTTGGCAATTTTGTCACAACAAAATGGTAAGGGAATTTAGTTTACTTTATAATTCAGCAGAAAGTTGTTGCTATAATATTAAAGAACATTTAGTGTGCTGTTGTATGAGTACAATATTCCCTGTGATTAGAATTTTAGGCAGTTGTTTTTAATAGGAATAGAATTCCTTCCTTTGAAAAAAACTATCTCGTCTTAGCAACAAAGAAAGAATGTCAAAGTGAAGAGCTCCTGGTCAGTTTATGTGTTGCAGTTGCTATTTTTTAGAGCAGAAGGTGTGCAACAGGTGTCTTCTCTTTGTATGCTTGTTTAAACATTTGTCACATTTGAATTTTGTCAAGTGCAGCACTTGTTGAAAATCATCTGATTAAGGATTAGAGCCAAAATTTTCTTGCTTAACACAGGGAATCTGAGCAGTCCCATTGACATCAGTGAATCAAATCATGTGTAGAAAGTTAAGCTACTGCATAATGGTTTTGAAGATTGCTTTAGTCCTAACATGGTATCCTGACTTTTTTCAATTTTCAGACCCTCTCAAAATTTTTCAGTGGAGATGTGGACCCCTGAGTAGAGTATTTAAGCATATTGACAGTTGGCCTGATTTTATTAAATGCCTTTTCCAGAACCCTTTTGAAATTGTTACGGACCTCAAGTGGTTTGTAGACTACACATTGAAAACTGGCTAGATAGGAGGATAAAGACTAGCAGATAATTACCATTCTCTAGGTGAGAAAGCATTTTATCACTAGGTTACTTAGCTATCCCATTACAAAAAACCTGATAATGAAAAGATTTTCTAGTTATTTATGAGATAAATGTATATATATCTTGAGAAAAATATTTCTTAAATGTATGCATTCTGATACTGTCTATTATAAGGTATTTTCATAATATGTTACTGACAAGTGGGCCTCTGAAGAAATCTAGAGCAATAATTTTTTATTTTTTTTTTATTAGTGTGTGCCTCTTTAAATAAAGAGGCTTAGTAAAACCCCCTGGCACAGTGCAATATTGCTTGAATTAGCATTATCAGTGGATGTACTGAACTAGGAATGACAAGAATTGGTGGTAGTTACCATGATAATGTAGAATATTTTTATTGTGTTATGAGTTACATTGGTTAATTATAGATAGAACATGTGCTTGAGTATTTGAATTTTTAAGAAATGCACTAGTTAAGTAAATAGAGCAGATAAACATAGTTTCATTTTTAAGCTTTATTTTAGAAGTTAGAAGGTTTTTTGAAAGCTTTAAACTCTGGCATTCCTACGTGATCACTCAATTTAGTTAGGAGGAAAAATTGCCTAAGAATTAACATTTTTTACAATAAAGGTAAAGCTGCACCTTCTTCTTCCCTTAAGTTAACTATGTAAGTAAAAATAGCAGATGTATTTAACTTACAGATGTACTTATTTAACTTACAGATGTATTTAAACTTATTAGGCATTCAGGAATGATAATGCTTTTGATTAAGCTGTGCAAACAGAAGTCAACTTCAGCTCAACTTGTTTCACATTATAGTTTATACTTCTATAAATATACTTCTATATATAGAATACATAATATATATATAATATATAATATATAGAATATATATTATATATATATATATAATACAGTCTGTTTGGTGAGGAACAAAATTTTAAAAAGGGGATAAAAAGTTAGCAGTTCTGTTGTTTTTGAGAACTTTACATAAACGAGATTTACTTACAGGATTCTTACTAACTTGTGTTGTAGTAAATATTAGGAGGACACTTCTGTCTAAAGGAATACATATGAATATTTTGGATATAATGAGGAAATATCCACATTCTCCTGAAGTGGCTGAAAGTTCCTGCAGAATTCTGAATCACGTTTTTGAAGGAAGGTAATATACTTAGAAATACTTCCCAAGTGAAAGTTTGTGAGATTCAGTGTAACTGATTACATTTAAATTACTGACTGTTTCACTGGTATTAAAACTGACCACAGGCTGCTGGCCCTGCTCAAGACATTCACTTCATAGCCCCTGTGGTCCAGTGCCCAGGTGGATGTGTGTAGGGAGCTGCAGGTTCTTCCCCTCTTGGTTCTTGTGCAGTGAGGTCGGAATAGACTGACATGAGGTGGTGTCTCCTCCTCTTAGCCATGCTGAATTCTGCTGAGGGCTACCTGATTTCCCACAATATTAACTCTGATTGTTAGTATAACATTGTGTAAATGCTACTTTTTTGTTGGCTTTTACATAGGCTCCAGCATATGACAGGAAGCAAGCTTGTGACTCATAAATACTGGTAAACAGCATGGAAACATTTTTCCAAGCATCCTGCCAGTTTTTTTCCAGTCTTCCCTCAAACCTAAGGGGCCTGTGAAAAAATGGCAGACTCAAGATGTGGTAATAGAATTTCTTACAAATAATATCACTTTAGAAAGGGGAAACTCCCATAAACAAGTTAACAATGAATAAAAACAGGAATAAAAAGTATTAGAAAATGAAAAAAGAAAGTAATATGCTGTACTGTTTGTGTATCACTGTTCTGGACTGGAGTGAAAATTACCTCTCAGCAGTCTAGAATGGAATTAGTTACATAAACTGAATTAATGGAATGGCATGAAAATAATATATTTGCTATGATGAAGAAAAGTACCATAGTTTATATTTCATAGCTCAAACCAGATTTGCAGTGTTCTGAAGGGTTTTCACAGTCTTAATTAAGGAAACAAATGGTCTAAATGTATTCTTTTTTTTATTTTGTAAACAATACTTTCAGTTTCCCTCATCTAGACATAATGACAGTAGCTGCATCAGAAGTTGTAAAATCCATAAGGAAACATGAGAAATCACCATCTGTACAACTGGAAGGACTTCGAGTCCTTTTACACTTTATGATGCCTGGTAAGTCATCCAAAATGTAATGTGTGGCATCATACACCAAATCATGGATTAGAATTAGGTAGCTGGGTTTTAGTCTTTCTTAACTAATGAGAAAGCCTTTCATGGGACTTTAGAAAGCTTACTAGAGTTTCATACATAACTGACAGCAGTTGTAACTCTTGAAAAACATGTAAGATGGAGGAAACCTTTTAGGTATTGAAGGTAATAGACCAAAATTACTACTGCTCATTTCCCCTTGTTTTTATCACTGAAGAGCTAGCTGCATTATTTCTAAGGGATTCAAGATGTGCGTGTAGGAGCTATTGCTGTGATTGTGTACTTTCATTATAGGTTTCCTTTAAGTGAGAGCAAACAGTGATAACAACATCAGCATTGTTGTACTACAAAATGCAGTTGTTTTAATAGTAACTCTTGAAAGGAGCATAAAAATTGGCACCAAAAAATAAAGACAATTATTTAAAGGTACAAAATACACTATTGTGTACTATTTTCTACAGACAGAAGAAGCCAAACTGACCAGCTGAGAAATTCCTTTTCAACAAATATTCTTTAAGCGTTATCTGCAGTGGGAAAAGATGTTCCTGTTATTTGTGTACCTTTAAGTGAATCGGGGAAGGTTTTATCTCCTCCTATCAATTTACTGGTGTATATCCTGTTTTTTAACTCTGATGTTAAGTCTGAGAGTACAAACACTACTCTCAATACTGAAAGTACTGATATTTTTTCAGAACACCTTTCTGCAAGTATCCCTCAGCTCTTTTAGCTGAACATACACAAATCACATAACTCTGAAACTAGTAACTTGCCCATATCCTGGAAGTGAGGCCCTTCTGAAATGTAACCAAAGGCAGCACCAGTTGAATGTTGGAACTTTCAGGTTAATTAGGGAACAAGAAGTAACTGGAATAAATAAGCATGTTTAAAGTGATTTTTAAAGGGTTTCTGGGTACTTTGTGTAGTGCCACTTGACTGCAAGTGCCAATAGCTACAAGAAACGTAAATCTGAAAGATTTCAGGTAAATCTGTTCCTTTATTTGTATTCACATTCCACTTATGTCATCTATGAGTAAAATTTGGCTTATCATGTGATAAAGGGCAACTAGTTTATAGCTTCTGTATAGGCTTTCCTTTCCAGAAGGAAAAAGCATTCTGAAGCAGATGTCAGGAACACTAAGAAACCCCATGGCTCAAAGAAGTAATACATTACAACATACCTTACACAAAATTCTTTGGCATGATTTTGCTTTTTCACAGTAAGGAGTGAGCAAACAGATGATGAAATAATTTCAAACACAGTGTACAGTGTAAATCTGGAGGGACTCCAGTCTGTAACTATGGAGTGCTGAAAAAGTCATAAGATCTGAAATACACCCTCTGAGTCAGTTGTTAAAATCTTTGTGTTCAATTGGTTTGTAATGTTGAGTTAATAATATTGGGTTAATACTGGGGAGAATATTAAATTTGTTCTTTATTGTTGCAGATATAAAGAATGACCAGAATGGTTCTTCCAGAGATGTGGGAGATGCTGCTTTTGCACTTACAGTAAAAGTCATTAAAAGCCAGTGTCTTTTGGAGGGAACTCATTCATTGGTGCTTAATGCTTTGAACAGGGTATAGTTAAAGCTTTATTCTAATTTATTTTGTCAGTATTTTACATTTGCAATGGTGAATCATTTGTAAGTTTTAGTTCCACATTTGGTTTCCTATTGGTTTTATAGCATTAATCTTCTGCATTTCATTTTTCATTTGCTTTTTTTTCTTACTTTCTGTTCTGGAGTGTATTTGATCTCCTCTATAGAAACAAGGTTTTGTTTGGGTTTTTTTCCAAGCATACTGTTTATTTGTGGTTCTTAGTGGACTGTTTTTTAAATGAAAGGAGTCTTCATACCTGCACCTCAACTGCATGTAGAACTGAGTGGTTCTTCAGTATGGCTTTCATGGATAGATGCTCCGTTGCTTTCAACAGAACAGAGTTTCTCAGTTGACTCCATTCTTTTCACTGTTCTATAACCTTTTTCAGCCACTTGAAAACAGAAGACCAATGCCTTTAAAGGGAAGCTGAAAAGTGGAAAGGTGATGGACACCCAGTCTAAACAAAGGAAAAACTGTGCACTTTGCACAGAAAATTAGCCTTAGATCCTAGTGATGGGAATTGTTTAATTTCGTGGCCCTCAGAAGAATCCTTCCTCTGTAAGGTTTTATAAGTTCACATGACCACAATCAAAATGAATGTAGCTATGCACAACTTTTTAGAAGTCTCTCAACAATTTTAGGTTTGCCAAACACCTTCAGTCAAGGAAATGTATGTGTCTTAAGTTTATGATAAAGGTTAAAGCAAAAAATGTGTCAGCAAAGGAGTACTAGAGTGTCTAAAGGATGTTTATTGACCTAGAGATAAAGGATATAGGAGTTAACAAGGGAGGCAAAAAAAAAATCTTTACTTCAGAATATATTAGTCCCCTGTGCCTTGTCACCATCCTGACTGTGTTTTGTGACTTAGTTGGTTTGTGTTTTGGAGTACTATAGTATCAACTAGAAGGGCTGGGATAGCAAATTTTGCTGGAAAACTAGAGGAGTAAGGAGAAAGATGGGCATAATACCACTGAGACAATTTTGCAGATTTGCAGGCCACTGTGACAGGTGTGCACACTTTCAGATCTAGGTCTGTGAGTTCTCAGAGTTCTCAAAGATCTCCATGCTTGTTTCTTTTAACCACAAAGAAAGTACATTTTGGTACTCTCCTTGTCCTATAGCAAAAAGGTGTGAATTTGTGAATGGTTGTACTAAAAATGTTAGGAAAACCAAGTCCCATTCTGCGTTAGAAGACTAGTGAACATTTTCAGAATCAGGTGAAAATAGGGGGAGGTTATGAGAACTGAAACTGATGTTTTAAAAGGAAACCTTTTTGAAACTGTGATTATTGTCATAACACCTGCAATTTCACATACTTTAAGAACAAGCAACTTCGCTGTTGTGATTGTACACAAAACCTTGTACACAAAAACCTTGATCTGATTTTATATTAATTTCTCTATTAGTTTCTTGGAAATCCTAGCATTCAGAAGTGTGGATTAAAACTACTTGGTTCTGTAGCTGAGTGCACTGGAGCACTAGAAATTTTAACCCAGCAAGGAGCTACTGACACTGTGCTTCACACCCTACAGATGTATCCAGATGAACAAGGTAAGGAAGGTATTGTGTTAGATGTCAATAATGTAGCAGGAGGGGCTAATTCACCGTAGAAGCCCTGAAGAAAGCAGCAAGAAAAGGCTGCATAGTCCTTAAGTTCATCCACTTTCTTGTTATGCCAGGCCCTGTAAAAGCTTATGCAAGTAACTTTCTGGAATGTCAGTAATATAACACTACTTAGGTTAGGAGTTTATTCTGCTCAGAATGGGTGAATAATTATTTTTTTTTTCTTCTAGACATACAGTGTTTGGGTTTGAGTCTTCTGCGCTCTTTGATTACAAGGAAGAGTTTGTGCATTGCAACCATGCACGTTCTGTCAACAGTTCTGGTTTCTACTCTGAGACGATTTAAAGAAGTCACTGAAATCCAGATGCACGTATGTGGTATTTCTAGATATGAAAGTGCAAGGCAAAACTTCAGAAAATTATTTTAATGTAGTTTTATTGGAAATAAAATTCCTTATTTTAGTTGCTTCATTTTGATTTTATTGCAATCATTATATTAGTATAAGTCTTACAATTAAACCAATATGTTTGCTCTAGAGATAGTTTTCTTGAAGGCATATATTCAATTCATAATACATAAGAGTAGGTTTAGGTGTCTGTCTAACAATAGTGAGATCTAGACTAGATCAAATTGCTCAGTCATGGTTCATCATGCAGTCAATCTATAACCACTTAATGACGTAACCATCATTATAGGATTGATTTTCCTTTTGGAAAATAATAGAAAATAACATAGTTCCTAGTTCAACAGCAATAAGCTTAGAGTAGGAATGCTGTGTTTAAAAAGCAACTACTGGAATACTGTGTCAGACTTTGGATCTACTTCTGAACATGGAAGGAGAGTAGTTATTCTGCCTGAAAACCCAAAAACACACCTTCAGTCTTCTTTGTGTGAAAGTTCTGTTTCCTCCTCTTCAGAAGCTCTCCCAGTTTGTTGATAGTTTCATTTTTTTAGGGTAATGGAACTTTCCTGTCAGGGTTTTCTGTCAGAGCTTCTGTTTCAGGTCAATATGGAAATGTCACAAGTACAGCCTCTCTTCTTTACTGCTGTTTTTCCTCCGGCTGTACCAAGTTTAGCTGAACAACCAGTATAGACAGAAATCAAAACAACATGGTGGGAAAAGAAGTTACTCAAAGTGATTTGATATCAATTAGTTTTAGACAAAAAACCTGTAATTTACCCAGTACACCCTTTTGTTGAGTGAACTTCTGGTTCACCCTTCTGGGTGAACTTTACTTGCAGAATCATAAGGTGACAGTTTTGTGTTTTTAGATACACTTGTTGAATTTTTCACTTTTTTTAAAAATCAAGGATTACAGAGCAACACATTGGGAAAGAGGATGCATCTTGATCCCATATCCTTAGAATGAAATTGTTTCCTCTCTGTGTTTTCAGGAAATTGCAAGTACATTTGTCACTATCAGGCAGGATGTTGTCAGATATTATGGTGCATAATTTGTCTTTTCAAAGCCCATTAATATCTGTTAAAGTGAGTCAGCTAAATAAGTATGAAACCACAGCTAAATAAAGCCAGGTTATACAAACCAGGTGTTCCTGTCCTAACTTCTCCAATTCGTGAATTGTTGCATGTTTAAAAGAAAGACAAAAAAACTTAGTGCACCTCTTTTGATTGAAATCTGATTTTGTTGCATGACCTGTTTTAAAATGACACTTTTAACACTGTACTTATTTCAGGCTTCTCATTGTGTTCCTAGGGATTTCATACAATCTTATCAATTCTTGGTTTGTCACCTTGTTTTGCAAAGCTACTGGTACACGAATCATTTGACACAGTCATTTTCTACCAAATGTCCATGTGTTTCACTGACCAGCGAGATCGACAGGTACCTTCCTGCTTTTGATAGCTCTGCAGTTGAAAAATTTGGCTGCTTTTTTTGACCTAACTTGGTTGTTTCTCTTCCCATTCAGTTTCAAAGCCTGTGTTGTAAATGTTTTGCTAAAATAGCTGAAAATGATGATTTAAAAAATATGATGCTGGAAAAGGCATGTAATGAGTACAATAGTATTATGGCTGAATGTTTACTTCTACTTGGAGCTGACATTAATAAGAAGACAAAGACCAACTCTTTGATCTATCAGGTAATATATATGAAATATTTATGAAAATATATATGACAATATCCAGATAATGTAGCAAAATAACCACTGAGTGTCTTTTTCCAACTGAATAGATAAATGGAGTTGCCACAGGCTGCATACAATAACCAAACTACATAAGTTACCACTCATCTTTGACTGGCAATTGTGTGCACTCATGGCAGAAATTAAACTACTGAACTCGGACATTTGTTAAATTTTGGGAAAAGACTTCAGGAAAATGGGGTTTGGTACTCAGATGCCTTAGGCCAGCATCTGGTCTGAGGGGAAGGGAATAGTGTAAGTGAAAAAGAGACACAATCCTCAAAATACAATGCATCAGAATTGGAGACAAGTCTCTCAATGCAGTCTGAGCTGTTGTTTGTTTGCCTCACAATTTTTTAACTGCTTTTCTCTGTTAGGTTTGTGAGAAAGGAAATAATCCTAAACTGGTTGAATTGCTGTTAGCCAATGGTGCTCGAGAGCAGGATGTTCGGAGTGCTTTAACTATCAGTATAAAGAGAGGAGATAGCCAGATCATCAGCTTGCTCTTGAAGAGGCTTAGCCTTGATGTTGCCAACAGCAGTATATGTCTTGGAGGATTTGGTATTGGGAGACTAGAACCTTCCTGGCTTATTCCTTTGTTCCCAGATAAACTTACTCCAGTAAAAAAACAAAGTAAGTATATATAAAATTCGATATATGGATTGTGTTAATCTCGTAATACTACTATAGAAGTGTTTTACATCAAAATCTTTATTGGATAATTTTTTCAGGGCATTCAGCTATATATAGAACAGCAGTCAAAACTTGAAAATAAATGGAGTTATTTCTATTAATTTCTTTTAAAGCTATTTGGTATTGTTGGAGAAAATGTTATCTTTTCGGTTTCTTATACAGATGCAGGTTCTGCACTGGCAAGAATGGTGATTAAATTCCAGATGAAGAATATTTCAGAGGATAGATCAAGAACCTCCTCTGATCCAAACATCTCTGAAGATGGAGTGGACAAAAACTATGACTGGAATTTCATTTCTGACCCATTAGTGGACAGTTTATTTCCTTTGAGTGATGATATTGATAATGAAGGTAATTTATTTGGGCTTTTTTTTCTTTCTATAATCCCAGTCTAGTGTACCAGGGCCAGACCATGGCCATAAATCAGATGTTTGTTTTTGAGATAAAATACTTGCCATGAAAAAATACTTTTATTAAAAAATTGATTGTAGTAACATTGTGTAATAATTAATGATGAATATGTGCTTCATCTACAACAAAAGGACCTTAAAGCATTTTACTCAGTTTTCCATTTAAAATTTGTTCTTCAGGCATTCAGTTTCTTTTAGAAGGATTGGGATTCAGCCAGCTAGATTTAGATATTGATTGTTTTGTTGTCTGTATCTGAGCTATTCTCACATGCTGCCTTTACAGTATATAGAAAAAAACCAAGTGCTTCAAGAGCACAATTTGTCTCATCATGAAGTCAGGTCTGTCATGATATAGAAATCCCTGTGCCCTGGGTTATCTGTAAGCAGAGTGGACACAGCTAAGTGTGGTATAGAGGACTTAATTGTTGACAAATAAAGTAGGTAAAACAGGCCCTGTCCCAGAGATATCGAATTGATCAGAAAGTGTAAATGACGATTCTGTGTTCAGTACATCATTCTTGGTAACCATGCCAGGAAATCTGAATGCCTTTAATTTACACCAAGTAAGTGTTTCTGTCTATAATATTGGTAACTTAATAAGTATAAGTGGCTTTAATTTACAATGTGCCTTTTGTTTCTTCAGATGTCTTGAGAATGGTTGAATTCTAAAAATCATTGCAGATGAAGAATTTGCATTTTGGAATTAGAGAATACTCAGGATTTTTTGTTGTTGTTGTTCTGTTCTGCTCTTTTCTTTTACATTGTTCAGGACCATTTTCATTTCTGTAGGGCTGTAGCACATGCGTATATTAGGTGTTGTGGTTGTCCCACATAGAGAAGTTGCCATATGTAAATTATGGTCTAAAAATACAGGTCCTGCTAACAGGAGTGATTTTAGGAGTTTTAAAAGTAGCTTTGAGAAGAGAAGCACTACATGTGTCCAGAGAACCCTAGATCACCAAAGCTAGAGTGGCATTTGGTGTTTCATTCTCAATAAATGCAGGAATGAAAATTTATCTATTAAAATGCAAGCTTCTAATATTTTAAAAAGTTATTTACACTGCAGTAGCACAAAGATGTGTTAAGAAATGTGTAATAATACCAACCTGCTGGAAATGTTAAATGATGAAGCATCAGTGTAACAGCAGGTTGTATTTGGAGCAGCTCAGCTTAGTATGGCCCCTAAAATATCTTGACAACACTCCTGGCCTATTGCACACAAAATTAACCAGTGAGATCCTACCACTACTGATGCTGTTGCATTGTATCTGTCCTTTATATGTCAGCGTCTATATTGAGTTGGAATTAGAGTCTCATTTTTAATTGCATTTTCTTATTTATTTGTTCTGCTGTGGTCTAGGAAGTGAAGGGTCACTTTTTACAAAAAAGAAGTCTAATTCCATTGCAGTTGCTGACTTACATTATAGAGAAATGGCATTTCAAAGAGGTTCCCCTACTTTGCCACGACATTCCTACTCTGTGGTAAGTCAGATCCTAGTTTGTTCCAGGCTTTTTCTAAGTCCCTCTGTGTTGCCTACAGGAAAATTTTTGATAATCAAGTGTGTAACCATATGGGCTCTTGTCTCACTGTTGCCATTTAGTATGTCCTTATATTGCTGTGCATCTACCATTCTCCGGGTCACAGAACAGATGAGAGTTTATTTCAGCAACAATTTATGATCAGTACACAGAAGTCACACAAATTTAGGGGTTGGAAGGGACCTCAAAGTATCATTTAGTCCAACCCCTGCATGAGCAGGGTCACATACAGAAGGTCGCATAGGAATGCGTCCAGGAGGATTTTGAATGCCTCCAGAGAAGGAGACTCCACAACCTCCCTGGGCAGCTGATCCAGTGCTCTGTCACCTTCAATTCACCCTCAATTCACAATCTTGTGAACAAATTTTGAGTCTGATATTCAAATACAGATACAGAAACTGTGAGCCTTAGCTTAGCTACCCCGTTGTGAAGTTAATCTTCAGAGTTCTACTGTGACCAATGAAGAGGGACCCATTCCATGAGAAGACAAGAAGTCAGTGGAATAAAAGTCAGGTTGCTTTGAAAGGAGCTTTACTTTTTCCATTGACTGTGAAGAGAAATAGGAGGGACTGGCTTCCCTAGAGAATGTTATTATTGTAATATCCTTCTCTATCCTTTCACCCCCCCTTACTGAGAGTCATTTTAGGTTGCCAAAAAAACCCGTACTACTTCCATTGCACTTTAAATCTACTGTTCTTTCATATTGCATGGGTCAGTAAGTTTTAGAAAGCTGTGACCTATTGTTATTTTTAATTGAAATGTTCAGTTTCTTTTTGTTACCTTGGGGAAAGTTCTGATAAAAAGAAACCACATTGAAAAGATTTCTATAGAATTTAGATTATTTCAGCTATCTGTGCATGTCCATAACTGTTTTTTGGTTCCTGTGATTTTCCAGGGACCTTGCTCAGATTATGAACCACTAATGAAGCAAAGAAGAAAAGTCTTGCCTTCAGATGAATCCCCCAGTAAGTAAGCTATATAATTTAACATACATTGCAGATTTTCCATCCTTAATGCTTTTGCAAGCATATCATGCAAAGATTTTAGTCAGATTATATTTTTATTTACAAAGAGTAGGATAATATTGGAAATACTGCAGTGGAGTACCAATAATGCATATATAGGTTGTTTTTTTTCTGGGCTTCACAAATAATTTGTGTAGAATGAAAGAGACCATGAAATTTCATTAGTGCCTTTATTGACTTTCAAAAGGTACTTCTGTTGCACAGTGTGTAAGTGTCCATCTCTTCCATCTGGGACAGAGGGTAATGTGTGCAACTTGGAGCATAGGAGGTTTCATAAGGAAAAGCTGTGAGGGTGGCAGAGCACTGGAACAGGCTGCCCCAGTGAGGTTATTGAGTCTTCTCTGGAGACATTCAAAACCTGCCTGGTTGTATTCCTCTGTGACCTACACTAGGTGGTCCTGCTCTGGCAGGGGGATTGGACTTGATCTTTTGAGGTCCATTCCAAACCCCTAACATTCTGTTATTCTGCAATTCCTGACTATTATAAATTTCTGTCTCTTAATAGGAATCTTCATAGATTCAGATCTCAGCCAGGATATCAACATATACTGTCTTGTGCTTCTTTAGCTCTCAGGTTGATTGATCTTAATTTTAATTACATGATAAAGGAAGTCATGCTTTTTTCCCATATTTTTGTTTTAATAGAAGGCATCTTAAAGTTTTCACCACATATAAAGCCATCAGACAGTCTTTCTTCGTTGACCTCAGATAAAGAATATATTAAATCATTAGATCTTTCATCAAACGAACTGGAGAACATCGATGCCATCAGCCAAAATAGCTCCTTAACTAGTCATTTGGAACATCTTGAGAGACTGGAGCTCCACCAAAATGCTCTTACAAACATTCCAGAACAACTGTGTGAGGTGATTCTGTGTAATTTTATATAAAACTCATTGAAATTATTTACAATAAATTGTCTTTAACAATATATCCGTAACAGTAGTGGGTGTATATTTTTCCATGGATGTATATTTTTATATATTTTTTGGATGTTTCATACAGTCACTCGATTTTCATTCAGTGGATTTCTTTCCATCTAGAAGTAAAAGTATTTTCATTTAACTGTGTTAGGTTATTCACTGCAGAGAACTGCCTTAGGATATGTTACATTGAGTGACATCATAATGTAAATGGAACCAAGAACTGCAGGCAATTTCTATCTGTTAAACTTTGTAAAACTGAGCTAATTAATTTTGAAGAATACATTATATTTTAATCTGTAGTAGAAACCTTGTTGGTTAATTGCTATTTTCTGCAACTTTTTCTAATAAGATAAAAATAAGAAAATTAGTAGAGTGTATAAAATATAAGTAAGAATAAAGTTTATAAAATATAATTTAATTAAAAACCTATAAATTTGTATATTCATTTAACTTATCAAAGATAAATTATTCTTTTCTTTCAGAACTTGAGATGTTTGACTTACTTGGATTTGCACAGTAACCGATTTACTTATTTTCCAACTTATTTGCTGAAAATGAATTGTCTTGCAAATCTTGATATTTCTCGAAATGACATTGGGCCTTCCTTTTCTTTGGATCCATACCTCAGATGTCCAACTCTTAAGCAACTTAATCTTTCATACAATCAGCTGGTGTGCATTCCTGAGTTTCTTACAAATGTTGCTGAAAATCTGGAACAGCTGTTGCTAGAAGGGTGAGTATCATAAATGGATTATGGCACAACCAACATAGCAGAAAATAATATATTTGTCATCCAGAATGATGACTGTTATAGCACATGGGTAAAAATTGCTACAGTTTTCAGGATTGTATTACACAGTACATGAGGCTATCTGTAGGCCTTAGTAGAATCCAGTAACATTGCAGCTTCAGTAACAAACTAAAAATGTTGTAGTTCAGTGTTTTTTCTGCTGCCATATTATTCAGAACTGCTTGTGTTGTGCAACATACTGAACTAAGTTTTCTGTACACAAAATACAGTTTTGACTGTATTTCATATTCACCAAAGATTTTCTGTAGGTGTGAGTTGTGGAGCTGCATTTATTGCTATGGGTATGCTTTAAATTACAGAAGCAGAAAAAGAAATGTAATTTTTTTGTTTACCAGCACTTTTTATCATAGTTCTTAGTGAGTGAGATAATGCATACCTGTACAGAATTCTTGATAGCTCCCTAAAATGCAGACACTGTTTCCTTAAAATAATATGGTGACAGTTTTAACACAGAAGTTTACAGAGTAAAGATAGCAACACATGTATTACACGAATAAAATTTACAAAAGCAGTATTTTAAATTCAAAATCCTGTTGCATTTCTTCATAACTTTTATTTTGAACTTTATTAGCAATATTACCTTTTCAAAGCAGTGCTATGTGGTTCTTTTATTTCTGTATTTTCAGGGCTGATTTTCTTCTTTCCAGAATACATTGTTTGTAACATTGCATACTCATCCTGAACTGTATCCCCTCTTTGAAATTTCATTCTTTTTTTTATATTTATAATAATTCTGTGATTATAATCCTTCAAGCACATTTAGTAAAAGGCAGTAATAAGAGATTCAGAAGTCTCTGTGAGAGATTGAGCTACACTATGTGATAAGGAAATGACACCTTGTAGTTCATTCTGACCTTTTGTACAAATTAATTAAAACAATCTAAATATCAGTCATGTTATTCCATGTTGCCACATGTACCAGAATTTTTTCTGACTGGTCAGTCTTTATATAGATAAGAGTCTTATTTTTGTTTTAACAGTGTAGCAAAGATCAATATTATCTTGCTTTAACTTTTTAGCTAATGGTTTCTGAAAAAATATGTTTGGTTTTTTTTTCTTCTTGTTATCATAGAAACAAAATGTCATGCATATGTTCACCCATATGCTTAAAGGAACTGAAAATTTTAAATATTAGTAAGAACAATATTTCATCCCTTGCTGAGAATGTCTTCATGAGCTGTCCAAAACTGGAGCAGTTCAATGCCAGGATGAATGCTCTTGGTAAGTATCAATGAAAATAGGATGCACCTCCTAGGAGTCATTCCAAGTCACAAAAGTCCTTACCCATGAGCATTTGGAGACTTGGGAGTACAGAAAAGGAGAATAGCACATATGTTTGTCCTGTTTGTACAGTTCCCTAAGCATCAGCTGTTGATGACTGTTGAAAGCACTGTACTTCCATTGGGCCTTGATGGACATTTGATCAGATTTGATGTAACTCATCTTGGTTTTACATTTGTAGTGGATGCTGTAAAAATGGTTGGGTGTACTTGAGATTTTGCAGTCAGGGAAGGTTCAAGTAAGAGAAACTATTCAGAGTTAGCTTGCTAATCTAGTACCAATACAGGTTTTATACTCTACTGAAATACATATCGTACAAACATCCTGGAATGCATCAGCAATAAGGTGACCAACAGGACTAGGGGAGTGATTGTCCCCCAGTACTGGGCACTGATGAGATCAAACCTTTAACACTGTTCAGTTTTGGTCCCCTTACTACAAGACAGACATTGAAGTCTTGGATCATGTCTAAAGAAGCTGGGAACGAGTCTAGGGAACAAGTCTGACAAAGAGTGGCTGGGATTCTTTAGGTTAGAGGAGACTGAGGGGGGGGGGACACCTTATTGCTGTCCTTACAACTACCTGAAAGGATGTTGTAACGAGGTGGGGATTGGTCTCTTCTCCCTAGTAACAAGTAATGGTACAAGAGGAAATGGCCTCATGTGCCAGAAGAGGTTTAGGTTGACTATTAGAAGAAACTTTTTCACTGTGATTGTCAAGCACTGGAACAGGCTGCCCAGGGAAGTGGTTGAGTCACCATCCCTGGAAGTATTTGAAAGATTTATAGATATGTGTAGATTTCCAGCCTTAAAAAATGTAAACAATTGTGAAAAATATTTATCATTAACCTCTTTTTCTGCTCTAGAAATAATACCTGACTTGTCATCCAGCATAACAAGCTTAAAATTATCCCAAAACCGTTTTATTAATGTTCCAGAAGCAATTCTTCTTCTACCACAGTAAGTTATTATTTTATTTGTTGAAATTATTGAAAAGTTCTTGTTGAAGAAGTCCTCATGGCAAAACCTTTGTTAAGCAGAAGATTCTGCATGTTTTACTGATTTTCAAGAAATCTTTTTTAACATTTTAAGTCCCAAACTTTATAGCTTTTAACAGAAGACTCATCAGTCACTTTTTCTTCATTATTTTGAGAAATTCTGTTTCTCAGGTTTCAGTCACTGTTATTGGAAATGTACTGCTTGACTGCTGAAGCTGACAGTTCTTGCTGAGAAGACTAGAAAGAATTTATTGTTTTCTTGAAACCAACAGTAAAAAGATACTGGCAATTTTCTGCAGACTTTTGCACAAGGCTACTGAGATAAATTTTTCACTTCCCAAGTATCACAAGATGTTTATTCTCAGAGAATGACACTTCCTCTAGATGGAATTGTGATAGAGATGCATATGACATTTGTTTTGCGACACCTTCAAAGCATTACTCGTGTGAAAATAGGACTTCTGCTTTTTTCTTTTTAATAAAAGTTACTGACCTTAAGAGGTCACTAGGATCAGATTGTGACAGGAGTGTTTGGAAGGGGTGATCAGATCAGTTATCTCATAGCTGTGAGTAGGTGTGAGTGCTGATGGTACTGGGAGGAGGCACACCCACAGATGTGTGAATTTACATTGATCCAATTTACATAAAGCATATAATTGTTAACATGCTGTTACACTGTTTCAGCATGCTAATGTTTCTAATCCCAACAACAAATTAAAATAAAAAGGTGCAGCTTTCAGGTTCTACATCTCCCAGCCCTGACAAATGAATTAGGATTTGCATGGATTTTTTTCATCTTTCATGTTCCACAGTAACATAAACGGTGTATTTGTCCAACAGATGACTTACAGAAGTGAAATGTTCTTTTTTATGTCGTTCTTAAATACATATGTAGTTGAACTATATAATTTATGCACACAGATGTATTTAAACAGTTTCATAGAAATATTCTGATAAAAGAGTGATGTAGCCATACCATCTGATGTTTGTCTTTTAAGTTAGGAGGAAGAGAGAGAGCAACTCAGATCACCTAGTGAGGCTGCATAGTTTATAATCTTGGGTTCTGCAAAGCTGATAATACCAGGAAGTTCCCTGTTGACCTTTTTTTAATTTTTTATCTTTTTTTCTTCATTTGAGATCTATATATATTAGTGTTACATTACATTGTGATTAATTTTTAAAAAACATTTATTCTAGTAAGACATTGCTTGTAATGGTGTACTGCTGCACTCACCTGTAACTGGAATGCAGAGCTAAACTCTGTTCTCTGTTACTTGGGTGTAAATATATATTAACTATGCTCTTCATAGTTGAATTACTGAATATTTGCACTACAGGAGTGTTAACCATGCTTATCTGTGTCTTCTACCAACGGGAACAGAGCCATACTTGTCTACAAATCATAGAAAGAAGAAGGAAATGGACTGTTATCACAATATGTACTTACTTAAAGTGACTCTTTAATTTATTGTCTGAAACATACACACACAGTATAGCATGGATGTTTATTTTCATGACCAGACAATTTCATTCACTGACAAATACACTGGAAGAATATTATACTGAATCAATCATAGGTATTTTCTTGTAACTTTTTTATGATGCAGTGAAGACCTACTCATAATATCTTAAAGTACTTTTGCTCATAGTAGTAATTCTCTACCTTCTTTGATCTACATTCCTGTCCAAAACCTCTCTATTCTTATATCTAATCCATTTGTTCATGTATTAAGAATTAATACAGTTCCAGTTAATCTCAGTGTTCTTTTTTTTTCGTTTGCTAAATTATCTTTTTTTTATTTTCATGTTTTTAGTTTGCGATCAGTAGATTTAAGCCAAAACAAGATCAGAAGCCTGCCTGGACCAATGCACTGGAAATCATTAAACTTAAGGGAGCTGTTATTTAACCATAATCAAATAGACATCTTGGACTTGAGTGAAAAGGCATGTGCATGGTCCAGGCTAGAAAAGCTACACCTGTCCCACAACAAGTTAAAGGAGGTAAAGTGTAAGATTCTATCTAAAGAAAATGAAGTCATTTTTCAATTGATTGCAGTTTTTCAATGTTTATTTATTTTCATGTCACCTCTGATAGAATTTAAAATTCTATTGTTAAAATGGTCTGTAAGTGCAAATAGTATTTCCAGTGAAAAAAATCACCATATCCTATTACACTTCTCTGCCTGGAATGTGTCATGTAATCAGTTTGTATAATGAATTCATGGCAAGGTCCTTTTTATTAAAGAAAATGAAACTATAACAGTAAAAATAATACCAAGTTTTATTAAATATTTAATATATTAATGATCGTACTTCTTTCTAACATTTAATTGCCCATTATGTGTTCTTTTCTTTAGATTCCTCCTGAGATTGGCTTTCTTGAGAACCTGACTTCTCTAGATGTAAGTCATAATCCCGATCTGAGATTCTTTCCAGATGAAATGGGAAGACTGTCCAAAATATGGGATCTTCCTTTGGAAGGACTTAATCTTAATTTAGACTTCAAACATGTGGGATGCAAAGCCAGAGACATTATCAGGTTTGTTGCCCTACCATTATTGAATACTTTTTACTTTCTTGAGAAACACCATCTCCTTTTAAAAAAACATGCTGGTTTTCATATGAAATCCACAATACTCTCTGGAATGTGTCATGTCATATATCAACGCACACACAAAATATTTAGGCTATAATAGGCTGGCTTCTTGAATTTGATACTTCTGTAAATCATGAAATAAGTGGTGCTTACCAATTACTTTTAATATATTTTTTATGTTCCCAGGTGCATTGTACAGAACATATTTTTTGGCAATTAAAAAAACACAAAAAAGACACATTCCTAATTAAGCTTTAACTTTCAAATCAGAAATCAGAATAGACTGTTAAAATCCAAGTAATATCAAACAGATACTGAAAATTTAAGAATGTTCATGGTTTTAGGTTTTTTCTTGCTCTTGGGTTCTGTTGATATTTTCCTTTATTATACACTTCTGTGAGTTCTTCAAATTTTTTATGCCAGATTTCTTCAACAACGACTGAAGAAGGCTGTACCTTATAACAGAATGAAACTCATGATTGTTGGAAACGCTGGCAGTGGGAAAACTACACTGCTACAACAACTGATGAAATGCAAACGAACAGAATTGGGCTCTGCAAAAGCTACAGTAGGCATTGATGTAAAAGACTGGATCATTCAAGGAAAAGGCAAAATGAAGAAAGAGCTTATATTAAATGTGTGGGATTTTGGAGGTATTTCAAGAGCTTATTGTCCTTTACTATTACCTGTTCTAACACATTAAAGCATTCCTTTTTAGTAGAATTAGCCTGTTAAAATTTCAATCTGTGGACAGTATAATCATAGAAAATTACACCAAAGGTCAAGTGACAACTTATGAATTAGGGAATTCTCTAAATTGGCAGCTAATGCCTCAAAATTTTTTATAAAGCCTCAGGAATTTCTCATCACTGAATGTGGTCTGACCACTTGTTTCAACAATACATCTGTTATTTCAGAATAGTAAGTAACTGCTTGTAATCAGCAGAAGAATCATCTTCCACTCTGTTTCTCTTCTAGTCTGGGTTTCTCTAGGCTCTACAGTATCACTTGTTCACAAGGTTGCAGAAAACAAAGCATTTGGGAGGTGTCTTTGAACTCTGGGTTTTTGGAAAACTTCCTATATTTGGAGGACTCAAGAACACTTTTAAAATTCAGGGGTATTTCAGGCTATAGATGTGTTATGTTTAAACATTGATCTGTGATCATTTAAATACAGTCTGTATCACAATCAATAGGCACATCTTCAATTGTGATTTGAAGAACTTAATCGTGAACTTAGGAGTCTTACTTTGAAGGTGCTGAAAGGATAGGAGAAAGGAGGGTAGAGAGAGGAAGGAAGGAATTAGAGTTTTAAAAGAATCATGACCCTTTCAATTTTAGAACTAGCTTACGGCTGAGCACCTACTTACAATTCATGCTTAATACAGGTTTCCTGACAGTTTAGATAATTTTCTTTGAGTCTTAGTTTAATTTATGGATCAGTGATCTGAGAATAAGTGTTCTGTTGCCTTTTTGTGATCTGAAGGTGTTAAATGAGGGAAGCACTAAACAGTGCAAATGTTTATATTAGTGCAAAATTTTTATTTTATGTTCATAAAATATGTTTATATAGTGCAAAAATTTATATTTTTGTCATTAGGACAAGAAGAGTTCTACAGTACCCATCCTCATTTTATGACCCAAAGAGCTTTATATCTTGCTGTTTATGATCTCAGCAAAGGACAAGCAGAGGTGGATGCTATGAAGCCATGGCTTTTTAACATCAAGGTAAGCCACAGATATGTGCAGAATGGAATTCCACTTTCCAAGAATTTGCTGGTGGACAGGAAAATAACCATAAATCTTTTTAGAGAGAGGAAGAAGAAAATGCTCTTCACAAATAAAAATAGTAAGATGATAATAACAGGAGCTGAAATACATCATACACTGAATATTAAAAGATTTGTTACATAGAAAGACATGATCAGCACCATTTTGTACTTAAAATTGTGCAGAGTAACATGTGAACAGTAGTTTGTATGTTCTGGCAATATTTTGAACTGACTGATAAAAATAAGAAAGGTGTAGTATTAAAGATATGACAACTTAAGCCTTGTTTTCCTTTTACGCCATCGTAAATTCAAGGGAAATCAGAATTTGACTCACAGCTGCCTGGATGCAGATTTGCAATTGTGCTTTTATGTGTGTTCTTAGCATCCTATTGCTAACAGAAATGGTTTCAGGACTGTGGTAGGGAAACTGGTCTGAGAATATGCCTGTATATTTTTCTTTTCCTCTAAGTGTTTTACTTCCATTCGATGGAATCACCCCGTGGTGAGCAGTACTTGTCTTTTCCTTTTGTATGATGGTTAATCATGGCTGGACAATGCAATTACATGAAGGTTTTGTATACTGATGCTGTTGGTTAAACTTGTCTCTTTCATTCTTTCACCTTGAGCAGAGATAACAGGACAGAAGGTTACACTTAGTTTAGTGTAGATTAAGACCTTTTCTGGTGTGTTCTTCTTTGCTATGCAGTACTTTCTAGTCTTTCATTAGTGCACTGTTCCAATGACAGCTAGCAGAGTACTCCTTCCTTTTCAGTTTTGTTGGAAGTTTTTAATAAAAAAAAAGAGTTGTCCTGCTTTTTTGCTAACAATGTTATTAATCTGCAAAGTATGAAATCTAGATATACAGTGCTTCCTTTATAAAAAGCCTTTTTTTAAAAATATTTCTGTTTTGAAATAGACTAATCTCTGTATGTTGAAAAATATGATTTATACTATAGGCTTTTTACTACCTTATCAAGTCAAGGCTATTGTATGGGATTGCAGTTAATTTAACCTGAATAAAGACGTTAAATAGTAGTTCATATTTCAAACTTATTTAAAAGAAGTATATTTAAAGAGCTTTTTTCTTTGTATTGATTGTGGTGAGTAGATGACACCCATTTTTTATAAATATAAACAATATAATCAATATTCACTACTGAGTTCATGGGTTATATGGATCTTACTAACAGGCTCGAGCTTCCACATCCCCCGTCATTCTTGTTGGCACTCATTTAGATGTTTCTGATGAGATGCAACGTAAGGCCTGCATGACTAAAATTACCAGAGAGCTGTTGAATAAGCGAGGCTTCCCAGCAATCCAAGATTATCACTTTGTGAATGCTACAGAAGAGTCTGATTCTATTATCAGACTTCGGAAAATCATAATAAAGGAGAGTCTTCATTTCAAGGTAATCTACATACTGTTTGTGATGTTGAAAACATTCTAGTTTTAGTTAAGTATATGCATTTTTAAACATTAAACACCTAAATAAATACATTTTCTGTGTGACAGCAAACATCTTGCCTTCTATAAAATGTTACGCACAGAACAAAACAAAAAAAAGAAAAAAAAAACCAGAAGAAAAATTGCTAGTTTTGAGTTTATTTCATTTTTGACCAAAAACAAAAAAATCAATTTAATAAAAATCTCAGCTAGGTTTTGTTTTCTAAACACTAAAAGCAAAAATAGAATATATAATTAAAATAGGCCATCCTTTTCTTACAAAGAAATCTGCCCAAAATCTTATTTTTGTAGGATGGCAATATGTAATTGCAAAAATAAGTACTGCAAGATTTCAGGGGGGCCAGGAATTAAGATTTTGTGGTTTCTGTAAGCCAACTAATCTTCCATTTACTGATTTAATTTCATGTAGAGTGAAACTATTCCTAGAAAGAGGAAAGTTAATTAAAGCAGGAAAGATGAATTAGTTACATCTATCTTTCAGAATAAATGAGTGTTCTTGTTTCTTCTTGCTACCACTATTGGGTGAACATATCCACCTTACATCTTAGTTTTATGGTCTGAACTTTAAATGGAGAAATTAATGCATTTAAGATTATTATTATTCCTAATTCTACAGATCAGAGATCAACCAGTGGTTGGTCAGCTAATTCCTGACAGCTACCTTGAGCTGGAGAAGAGAATTTTGCTTGAACGTAAAAATGTCCCAGTTGAATTTCCTGTGATTGATCAGAAACGTTTACTGGAACTGGTGCAAGAAAGCCAGTTACAACTGGATGAAAATGAACTCCCTCATGCAATTCACTTTCTGAATGAATCAGGTAAAATACTGTCTTCAGTGTATGTTTGTTAACTCTTCACTGCACATGAGCAGCAGACAGACCTTTTAAATCTCATATGTGATTGCCTCAGGGCAGTGAGCTGAGAAGTTCAGTTTTGGGTAGCATTAGTTTAATAATCCAGGTTTTTATATCATAAAGGAATTCCATGATATAAAGGATCACTACTGTAGATAGATAGATAGATAGATGATATGTATATGTATATATATATATACACATCATATATAGATATATATCTATATCTATACATCTACAGTATATATATATATATATCTACAGTAGTGATATATATCTATATATATATATATATATCTCATATATATATATATATATATATGAGATATATATATATATATATGTCTCTTACCCCACCTTGAAACTATCATACCAGCTGGTTAGACATCATAGTTTCTGAAGAAGGGTGCAGTTGTTATAATAGCTTGTTGTTATAATAGCTTGAATAGAATAGTATTTATTTTAATATATGTAACAGCTTATCTTAGTGCTGCACAGACTTCATAAAATTAAATAATAAACTATACAGAGCATAGCTGCTTGGCAAAAAGCCAAGTGAGATCACAAATTTAACAAAACACCTGAAAAAGATAAAGCTGAACTGCCCATGATTGCATTCTGCTCTGCTGAGATACTGACATCAATTCATTCGAATTGCTTGGGTTGAGTAACATAAGGAAAATAGCCCAGAGTAGGGTGTTTATTTTGCTTAATGAGAAATGCATTGCTAATTACAATATTCTTTGTGCAGGTGTACTCCTTCATTTTCAAGACCCAGCACTGCAGTTAAGAGATCTCTATTTTGTAGATCCCAAGTGGCTGTGTAAAATCATGGCACAGGTTAGACTCTGATTATCTATTTTCATGGAACTTATTTCACTGATTCAAACCACTGGAACTTAAAGTGATTCACCTTCACCATTTCTTTACTGTTTCATGACTTCAAGTTTTCTCAGGGCCCAGACTGGTTTATCTGGCTCTTCCAATTTCCATTGGAAATTACCTTTCATTCAGTGCAGGAAATGGGATGGCAAAAATGAGCCTTTAAAGGTAGTGGGGTTACAATTAAGAAAGACTTAGAGGATCATGTTGTCAGTAGCAGTATGTTTGTGTGAAGTACTGATACGAAAAATCACCTTTCAGAGAACACTTTCATGGATTAACTTGTAGCATAAATAATTTCCATACAGTATGGAGCAGTGAAGGCTGCTGCTGAGTGGTAGCACACTAGTGCTAGGTTAAATTGTCTTCTTGCTGGCTAGCATTGGGGAGATATTTGGTTTCATTGTGAAATGAAGTCTTCCCCTCCCCCCCCCTAAATAATAGACTACGAAATATTTCAGGGAACAAAGTTTGTCAGAAAAATGCAATCCAATGATGACTGTACACCTGAAATGGTTTTACTTTTTTTGAAAGATTCTGATGGTGAAAGTGGAAGGCTTTTCTAAATATCCTAAGGGAATTGTAAAGCGTTCAGATGTAGAAAAATTCCTTTTAAAGAAGAGCAAGTTTCCTAGAGTCTACATGTCACAGTACTTTAAACTTCTGGAAAAGTTTCAGATTGCATTGCCATTAGGAGAGGACCAACTACTAATCCCAAGCAGGTAAGCAAAGAGCTAAACCCACAAATGAGAGCCATAGAAATCAGGAAAAATAAACATCTGCCATCAGGCTAACTATCGTAACTGACCATCAAAGCAATTGGGTACATGAAAGCATGTTCCATACTTAGCACACTACATTTTATTAAATGCTTTCAGAGACATGTTAAGCTGATCTTGTAGCAGATAAAGTTTGCACTATAGCAGGATGGCAGATAAATGGAATATATAAATGAAATATATAAATGATAAAATGCTTTATGAGGATAATAGTTCTTTTACAGTTGTCATGCTTTGTGACTGCAAGACGATTATAATTTAGCCTTAATTTTAGCTGTGGTGTGCCAGCATTACAAATATGTCTATAAAAGATGACCATGAATTTCTGTAGCCTATTCGCTTTGAGTGAGAACTCAAACAGTCTCTTAATGAAGCGTGATGACAAAAAACTTGTGAATTTAAATGTGGTCATTTTGCTTTATGTGGAGCAGGTAACATGGTTTATCTGCCTCAGTTACAGGTTTCCCTAATGTGTTTAGTTATGCTTGTGTTGCTTAATGGAGAAAGCCATGTATGTGTGCATTGATTTTTATCAATATTTTTATTCTTTCAGTTTGTCTGATAACAGACCTGTTATAGAGCTTCCCCACTGTGAAAATTCAGAAATTATCATCAGGCTTTATGAGATGCCATACTTTCCTATGGGATTTTGGTCCAGGCTGATCAACAGGTTGCTTGAAATATCACCTTACATGCTGTCAGGAAGAGGTACAAGCTTTTTTATTCAAAAGTAATAGTGATCATATGTTTGCTTTTAATGCCAACACCTGCATATTAAAGCTGTAATTCCCAATATTTTTGCTTTAGTTGATTTCTGTCCACTTCATAAATGAGAAAAAGAGCAGTGGTCATTTTTTTAACTTAGAAATATCCAGGTGGTGCTGGATCTTTACAGTGGTGTGCAAAAGAAAGTGAAGGTTGTAAGCTGCCTATATTTTTCCTTTGCGTACTAGAGATGGAAGAAATTCTTGCATTTATGCAATATTGCCATTTGTCTCTATGAGGAATACAGGAAAGGATATGTCTTCCACACAGAAAACCAAACAATTTTGTGTCAGGTTCATTGATTCTCCTTTAATGAAAGAGGAAAAATTTCAATTTTTTCAGAAGGAGGGGGGGGTATATTTAATATTTTTTCCAATAATTCCATTCTTAGACATGAGATATATCTGCTGAACTTTTCAATTTAATTCATCATTGTTTTTTTAATGTGTGATTTATGAATACCTTTGACAAGTAAGGTATGAAAACTATGTATTGCTAATGCTCTAAAAATATGATTTATAACTGACTAGTCTCCTGGTATTCAGTTTCCTCCTAGGCAGAGAATTCCAGTTGCACCTTGTTATTTCATGTGTGTGTGATAAAGGCTTAAAAATCTAAATCACTGATCTTTTTTCATAAGTTGCCTAGAGTATTCTGGATCTGAACCTGAATGTAGTCAGCATTTCTGTAATATCTACAGTCATTACCTGCTACATGACTTACTGTCTGGTTAAATATTTAGTTTGTGGAGATGCCGTATGGAACTAAAAACCAGTTGACATATATTCAACTTTTGTGGGGCTATTCTGTCTGCAAAGTTGTAGCCTTTTTTTTTTTTTTTTGTTACTTGAGTAGACATAAGTCTACAATCATAATTAAGCATTTAAAGTACCATGAAAATTCTGCATATTTAAAACATAATATACACATTGTAGATCAAATTTTTACTCTGAATTTTTATTTTCTAGAGCGAGCACTTCGTCCTAATAGAATGTATTGGAGACAAGGCATCTACTTGAATTGGTCTCCTGAAGCTTATTGTCTCGTGGAGTCAGCAGTGTTTGATAACAACCCAGACAGCTTTTTGAAAATTACAGCACCTTCTTGCAGAAAAGGTTAATTTTTCCTGAGCCTGATTTTTGCTCCAGTTTAATTGCAGTTTGGCATCTTGGTTTGTTATGCTTTTGCCTTTGGAATGTAGAGTTTAGCTTTGTAATTACAAATATGGCAAATTGAGTCTGTAATTTCCCTTTTTTGGTTTCTTGAAGGGTGCATCCTTTTGGGGCAAGTTGTGGATCACATAGATTCTCTGATGGAAGAATGGTTTCCAGGTTTGCTGGATATAGATGTATGTGGTGAAGGGGAAACACTATTGAAGAAATGGGCTCTGTACAGCTTTCAAGATGGTGAAGAACACCAAAAAATACTACTCGATGACTTACTTAAAAAAGCTGAAGAAGGTAAATATTTTTGCCATTTGGTTGGGCCTTGTACAACTGTGACTTAAAAGACAATATTCATTACTACATTGTGCATACTAGGAGAATTCTTTCTTTTTATAGATATAAAAGCTCTTGGTTAGCTTGGTGTTGTTACAGAGCAACAGTTGCTGTCACATTCGATTGATATGTATATGGAACCATGAAGCAAAAATGTAAGATACATTAAGTTGAATGGCAAACTTAATGTTTCATATAGTTTATGTATGTGCGTGCTTATATATGAGCTGAATTTTATGTGCATTGATCATACACATTCAGAGATCTACAACTTCTTTTGAATGATCACTACCCTTTTTTTTTGGTCTCATTTATTTTTTTCTAAGGTGACCTTTTGGTAAATCCGGATCAACCAAGACATACCATTCCAATAGCTCAGATTGCTCCTGATCTTATACTGGCTGATTTACCCAGAAATATTATGTTGAACAGCAATGACCTGGAATTTGAAGAAGCTCCTGAGTTTCTCTTGGGTAAGCCTTATATAATATGTATTTTTTTACAGAGCTTATGTAAACAAATCTATTAAAGTCAGTTCTGCAACATGTGGAAATGTGTTTTTAAGGTATTCTGAATTTCAGATTATCAAGTTTTGACTTTCCATTAACATATATGACATTAACAATATACTAACATATACATGCTTAATGCAGTAGATGATCCACATGTTTTAAAATTGGACCTTTTCAGTTATTTTATTTTGATAAATGGTTGATATCCTTTTTTTTTTCATTATTCTTCTCAATTTTATCATTGAAAAGGTGATGGTGGGTTTGGATCTGTGTACCGTGCATCCTATGGTGGAGAAGAGGTTGCTGTAAAGATTTTCAATAAACATACTTCCCTCAGGCTTCTAAGACAAGTAAGAAATATTGCACTTTTTTCTGTAGTGCTGCTCTTGGTATACCAACCTTAAAAAGCTTAAGTAAAGTACAAGACTTCACTCCAAAACATTTCTCAGTTTACTTAAGAGTCACAGAGGCTATGCTATTTGCAGTGTTTCATCTGATTTTACATTTTGCAGGAGCTTGCAGTGCTGTGTCACCTCCATCACCCTAGTTTAGTGTCTCTGCTGGCTGCTGCAATCCGTCCCCGGATGCTGGTGATGGAATTAGCCCTGAAAGGATCTCTCGATCGTTTGCTTCAACAAGATAATGCAAGTTTAACCAGGACACTCCAGCACAGGATAGCTCTACATGTAGCTGATGGCTTAAGGTAAATGGAATTTCTACCATACTGTGAAAACAGGATGCAGCTGCAAGTAGGATATATTGCACATGACAGTCTTACTGTTTCTTATATCTCAAGCTGACTGTTCCCTGGGTCAGACAAATGCTTGTATTTTTATGACTGGTTAGCTGATAAATATCACAAACTTCTGCTACCTTTCTTTTTCTGCTAACAAATGGTACTCGTGTAATAAGAGCTCTGGGTGAAATTTCTATATGGCTGTTGATTTTTTACTAAAATGTCAAAGAAATTAATGTAGTGCATTTTTAAGGTTCTAAAAGTCCATCAGTGTCCTCAAGAGCTATTGACATGTGACTGCAAAACCACAAAACCTTCAAAAGAGCTCAGAGATCAACAAAAAAACTTCTAAGAGTCCATTTTCAAACTTCCAGTGACATTCAAATAAGACTTGGTACTAAAGTACAGCAATGTTTAGGTGCCAGTAAATAGTATTTCATAACTTTTCTGAAGTCAGTATCCTCTAAGGTGGTGTCATGTTGGTGATGCTTGACATATTTCAACACAGTATTTAACATTTGAAAGCACTGTTTACTCTAATGGCAATAGAGCATTCCTGTAGAGATGCATTCCTGAATTATGAATGCTTTCAATAATACTTTTTTTATTAACAGATACCTGCATTCAGCAATGATCATCTACCGTGATTTAAAGCCTCACAATGTCTTGCTCTTCACCCTGTATCCCAATTCAGCTGTTATTGCAAAAATAGCTGACTATGGCATTGCCCAGTATTGTTGTAGAATGGGAATAAAAACCTCTGAAGGCACACCAGGTATGGAGAAATGCTTTGTTTTGTCAAAAATCAGGTAGTACACCTTTTGTTTAGTTTGTAAGAAGCAACTCAAATTTATACTCTAGTCAAAATCAAAAAATGTAGTCCTACAAGTTATGATGGCAGATTTATACCTCTTGGCCTTTCTTACTATTCATGTTTTAACCCATTTACTAAGAATCAAGGAGTATATTCTTCAAAATCAAGGAGTTCTCCTAAGAGAGAACAAATTAAATTACATACATTCATTGTTTGGGGTTTTTTTCTGTCTTGTCTTACTATGGTTGTTGTGTTACTGAAATTGTTCTGCTAAAATTACTTGGTTTTATTTTCAGTAATACATAGGTAGGTCTCAATTTTTTTAAACACAATAAATAACTGCCCTATTCCCTCACTTTAGAGAGAACATGGCAGCATCCATTTTAAAGAACTGAAACTGTAAGTTTGAAAAATGTTTTGGAAATCATGGATGAAGATGTGGCTCCAAGTGTTAAATGTCAGGCCTTCAGTAAAAACTGCAGACTTGCCATTAATTTTTGTCAGTCATTGCTAAATTAATTATTTTATGTGTAATTTTTTAGAATCTGTATTGCTGATGTACTGTCCCCTTCCTTTATACCTGTTGCTGATATTTTTTGGCGTCTGACACATGCAAAATATTGCCAGCCCAGAAATAGTGTGCCATTTTTGGCTTACTTCCTGTGACATTTTCAGCAATAAGTGTTTGCTCTTAAATGGATAAAGATGCCTTCAGCTTGGTATGAATCATAGCTATTAATGAATTATTTATTTTCAGGATTTCGAGCACCAGAAGTTGCCAGAGGAAATGTCATTTACAATCAGCAAGCTGATATTTATTCATTTGGCTTGCTGCTTTATGACATTTTAACAGAAGGAGGAAGAATAATGGAAGGCTTGAAGTTTCCAAATGAATTTGATGAATTAGCAATACAAGGAAAGTTACCAGGTATGCCTTGTATTTTAAAGCTTTAACACAGAAGTGAGCCATTTGTCCTGCCTCCTCCAAAAATATCACATTTTGTGTTTTATGTTCTATCTGTCAGTGATCAGAGGAGGAAACTAACCAACAGCAATTTTTTATTTCACATGGTCTGGAAATAGTGATATTCAGGCGTATTATCAGTATCACACTGGTTATAATTTCACTGTGATTTCAAGGGCTCTAGCAGGTTCACAGTTCACAAAGAAATTTTATTTTTGTATGCCTGGAACTTTATCCATACCTAGTTAAAATGGATATTGCTCATGCACTAAGATAAGCACAATTACACTTCTATTCTTTGTATCATGATGCAATGTGTTAAAAAATACATCTTTTTTAAAAAAAAATGCCACTCCCTTACAGGACCAGCCACTTGTAAATGTTTTTAATAGGAATTCCCTTTTAATTTTTCAGGAGTGTGAAGTCCCTGCCCAGCTGCATAACATTCTGTCCATATTTCAATATGTAGTTGTTGGCTGCTGGAAGGGAGATTAAGTAGGCTACCAGGCTGGGCAAGATGTAGTCAGCTGTACAGTGTAACTCAGTATTTTACCACTTCTGTGTAAAGAGCTGTTGTATTATTCTAGTACTACAAGCTTGATGTGTGGCATTCATACTTATTCACTACAGTAGTAGATATAGTCATGGAACTTTCTTTAAGACTGAAAATTCACTTGGCCTAGGAAATGGCAGCAACTGTACCATTTAGTCTGGCATGACTTCTCATTAGGAGAGACAGAGTTCATACATTGTCTGCTTCTTAAGGAGAATAGTCCAGTTCATAGCTCAGACAGTTTAAACCCTCTCCCTAAAGTGGCCATCCCAAGAACTGATGACTAAGTATTTCCTGAATGCAGCTGCCCTTTGGGCTGTTTTCTGTATTAAAAGCCCTATAAAATAATCAGAAATAGGAATTTCTGGAGATAATAGGGGCTGGCTTAGCTCACAAGTAAACAGTGCCTGTGATTTGCTGAACAGGGTATGTTCATTTATAGGTATTTATCATTAATGTTACCTCAGCCTAATGTAGGACTGTAATATCTGCTGTGGATTATGATGAACTAAAAGGAAAGGCAATACAGTCACCATTATTCATGAGTGATTTGTTCCTAGATAGGTCAGCAGATACATATTCAAAGCACTGAGTGGACACTTAAACTTCCATACCTCATAAATACTTCTTGGAACTGTTTATCTAAATTGCTATAAATTTTATTGGAAGTTCATCTGTATTCCATATACTCTATTCCATATACTTTGTCTGTATTCCTTATCTCTTCCAAACACAGAAGAATAAATGTGAAGAAAAGTTTTCATCAGAACTGAGAAGACTGCAGACTGAAATGATGTTCCCTCGAATGGTCAACATTAATTAAAACACAACTCACACATATCTGTGATTCAATCCCCTATATAGAGACATTAAGAAGAAGTTAAAGTAAAATCCATTTGGTTTAACTGCTTTTAATGAGCATTTATTGCTCTAGCACTTATGGCAGATGAGCAATTCCAAGCTGTTCATGCTGACATTTTATCTAAGTGTGATATTTCTTAGAGCAGCTCTGTAAAAAGTTAAATGAATTCTTAAACTAGGAAGAAAGTTATTCAGAACTCTCATTTCTGGATTAAAAGAAATGAGAAAATAATGTAAATTTTACATTTTAGATCCTGTCAAAGAATATGGATGTGCCCCTTGGCCTAAAGTTGAAAATTTAATTAAACAGTGTTTGAAGGAAAACCCTCAGGAACGACCAACGTCTTCCCAGGTATTACCTAGTGTATTTATTCGTACTTTGGAGAGAAATGATACCCTGAAGTTTTTGCACTTTCTAAAAAGAATGGAACATTTAAGTTAATAAAAGGCATAATTTTTTTCTGGTCATCTCTGAAACTGAAACAGACATGGAATATTGCCTGCTTCTAGCCTGCTATTGTTCCCTGTGTTGCTGTATAGTGATTGTAAGGAAACAGGATCTGGATTACTTTGTGGTCTTTACTATTCAAAAGTGCTATGCAAAAAGACTGTTATATTGAAGGAGTGTGGTTAGCCTACACCCTTTCATGCCTGTGACAGGAGGAGCAGCAGCCTGGATTTGAAGGCTATCATCTCTTATAATACATCACATTGCTCTTTGGAATGGGTGAAATTTTCAAGCATCCCTGAACCCCATTGACTTCCTGAAATTTTAACAGAAAAATAAAAGTCAACACAAAGTTGCTCAGTGGACAAAATACTGAGATCACCCGCTGAGATGTCCATATCCAATAGAACATTCTTATCCAGTGCTTGTTATTTATCACTGTACAAGACATTGTTGTTACCATGTGCATACTGTGGCTTTCTTTGTAGGTTTATGAGCTCTTGAATTCTGCAGAACTTATCTGTTTGATGAGGCATGTTTCAATACCCAGTACATCCACAGCAGAGTGCATGGTAGCTGCCAATCAAAGCTGCAAGAAGGCAGGAGTCTGGATAGGCAATGGGAACACAGAAAAAGCACAGCTTTCGTTTGTAAACCTGAATACAGATGGGCATACTTGTGAGGTACGTGGGAAGGCTGCAATTTATTCTTATTTTTTGTCACCCAGATGTATTTCAGAAGAATTAACTGCATTTTAACAGCAGGATATTACTTCTAGAAAGCTAAGGTTTGAGAGGACTCAGAGTGCTCAATAGTGTGTCATCACTGTACGTGTGCCATCTGGCCTCAACTTTCTCATAATACTCTTTCTAGCTTACACCGTCCAGCTTTTATATTTCATTTTTATACATCTCTGTCCTTTGCCATCAGGAAGAGGAAAAGGCTTTACCTGGGCTTGGTGTGCTGTGATGAACATGTATGCAGAACATACTCATCATCATCAAAGTTGTTTAGGTTTTATTTCCATCTACTATCTGTTGACTATGATGCAATTGAATTGGTAGAGTTGGTATAAAGTAAATGGCTTATTTTTCTAAAATTAAAATGAGAAGAAGTACTGGACCAGTACTTTTATTTTTAGTGACAAATGAACATATATTGCAGTGTAGTTTCTGATTACTTTGAAACCCTCATTAGAATAGAGAGAGTATTTTTTTCAGCATTCAGCTTAGAGATTTTCCTGTGTTGTGTTTGATGAGTCCTTCCAAATACTTTGAAGATAGATGGTATCATTGAAGATGTATTATGCTAACAGGGAATTTGGGTTTTTTATGAGGAGGTTAGGCCTTGGGTCTGTCCAGGATCCATGATATTTTTTTATTATTTTTATTACCAGCTTTACTGGTAACTTTACCTGTTACTTACTTTACCCTTACTGAAACCATAACCATGTTGTGTTTCTTTTTTTTTTTTTCTAACTCAGGATATTGCAGATAGTAAAATTTTAAGTTTGGCCCTAGTGACCCTTCCTACTGAGAAAGAAAACTGGATTGTAGCAGGAACCCAGTCTGGTTCTCTGTGGGCAATTAACACAGAAGATGAAACAAGAAGGCATCGTCTACAGAAAATGTCAGATTCCATCACTTGTTTATACTGTAATTCTCTTTCAAAGCAAAGGTATAAATTAATTTTAAGTATTTTGGGTTACATTTTGAAAATATGACAAAAAAAAAGATGTTAGATGTTCAGAAAATTACATCTGTACAAGTATGCAGTTCTGTTCAGACAGAACATGTAACCTATATTTTCACTTAATGTTGCATCCAGTGTGACTGGAGACTACTTTCCTCACCACAGGTGGTTCTGTTTGCTTTTCAGTGTTTAATGAAACTGCTGAAATACCCAAGGCATTGAAATACCCATTTAAATTTTTCTTACCTGATTGAGGCATTACTAGAATTCATTATTTTATTTTATTTCAGCAAACAGAAGAATTTCTTCTTGGCAGGCACAGCTGATGGCAGACTGGCAGTTTTTGAAGACAGAGCAGTAAAGGTAGACTTGTTCTTTGCTGTGTGTTCTACAAAATACTATCATTATTTTGTGAAGCAGCTACCAATAGTAGCTTTGTTTCCTGCAGTATATTTTTTTAATTGCTTCTCTAAAACTAAAAATATTTTTTCTTCTACACTCCTACTGGAGCTGCGAGTGTTTTAAACTATCTGTTTTAATGATAGAGTTAAGAGGGGAAAATGATTTCTCATTATAGGAGTTTGAAAGGCCTGGCAAACTGACTAGAGGGTGATATTAATGGTTGTAAGAATATTCTAAGTTTAAATCTCCTTTATTTAATGCTGTTATAGTTCCTTTTTCTTTTCATTGACACTAAATTTTCATAGAATAGGTATCTTCAAAAAGGCAGTGTCATTTAGATTTTCTGTAGGTCATAGTTTTGCTCACAGAAAAGATAAAGAAATGCTGGAAGCTGTTTGTATCAGCTGGTTCCTGAGGGTTAGGTCCTGACCATATGAACCTTATATCAGTTATAGAATTGCAGTGCACTGCAGAACTAGAGTATGGTCCAGTGTGAGATTTCATCAAGGTGTGGATGTGACTTTTAATCCAATTCTTGAACTGTGCCAGAGGTTGCAGAAAGTGTCAGTCCCAGCTCTGTCCTATTTCCACTCACACAGCTGTTCCAGTGGGACACCTACAAGGAGACTACAGTGCTTTTCAGTCTCTGACATGCTAGAAAGATAGTATAATTGTCCAGAAAATCTAGCTGTGTAAATTTAATTCAGCAGACTGTGGTCTTGTTTTAACAGTTTCTGAATGTCTGTACACTCCTTTTTTCTAATGTATATTTTTTCTTGCAGTGTAAGGGTGCTACACCTTTGAAGATATTAAGTATAGGAAATGTTAGCACACCACTCATGTGCTTAAACGAATCCTCAAATTTATCTGAAAAAAATACAATCTGGGGAGGCTGTGGAACAAAAATCATTGCCTTGACTAGTGATTTCTCTGTTCAAACACTCATTGAAACAAAGACAAGTCAACTGTAAGTTTTTTTAATAAGTGATGTTATTAGGCTCTTACTGTTTTCATTAAAGATTTCTGGCAGTACTTTGATGTCTTGTTCTAGAGCTCATTCTTTGAGTTCTCTTGTTTCTTTTTGTTTACTTCCATAACACGGATGGAGTACAATGTGCATTATGAAAAGGTCAACAAGTAGTGTTTTACATGTCCATTGCTATTTTTAAACAGGGGACACACATTTATACTATTTAAAGGATTTATGAAGTCAGTATTTCTTCAGAAAATGTATGTTTGCAACTGATTAATTTTTCTCCCCTGGATGCATTCTCCAGGCCCTGATTAATTTATTTAGGATGATACTCACCTACTTAGCATAGTATTTGTCCTTTCATGTTTATCAGTATGACAGTTAACTAAATCTCATTGCTGCTTTTTAGGCTTAGTCATCTTTATGTTGAGTGACCCTTCTTTGTGGTCTTATGGGCCCTGTAAGATTTATCAAGTGTCTACAAACATTGAAAGAGTGGCAGGAGAAAGGTGGAGTTTGCCCTGCTGTAATGTGAGCATATGTGATTTGAGTAAATAGATGGAAAAGGTTTATTAATAAGTTTTGGGCATTAATGCACCTCCAGGGATATCATAAGCATAACTCCATTAATATGAGAATTTATGTTGACCTGTAGGAAACCCTTTCCTAATCCAGTTCTGCTTGAAGGCTAAATGATTCTCTAAGAGTTAGAAGGAAGCTAATCCCACTCATAACAGTCAAGTTTTTCTGCTAGATATTTTCTTTGTATCTAACTGGAGTTCTTCTTTCTTCTAGATTCTGTCATAATGCATACAGTGATGCAAATATTATTTCAATAGCAATAGACAAATCCATCTATTTGGCAAAGAAAAATAGCCATTTTGTGGAAATCTGGGACAGGAAGACAGAAAAACTTTCAGAATTAATTGACTGTGCACATTTTCTTAAGTAAGTATTTTATTTCAGGTTGCTGGCTCAATGCATAGAAAGCTGAATATTAGATTGTTTTCTCTAGCATAGTGCCTTAATCTGCTGAGTTAAGGGATTTGCCCAGTTCTTTGAGCACATGGGGAATTCTTTCCTCCCTTTTGGCACAGAACTTCAGAATATCCCATGAGACTCTCTGATTTTTAAGACCCTTATTATATTTCACAATTTGTTTTTGATGTCAAGGAGTTTCATTTAACTCTGTTCAAGAGTGAAGAAAGTCTTTTGCTGTCCTTCAGGTACTAATGCTTTTGCATCCCGTTATGTCCTGCATCTCCTGAGTAAGAATGTCTTCTCTCTCCAGTGCACAAATTCAGTAGAAGATCAGAGTAGTACTAACAGTGATGGTAATTTTCATTTGCATTTAAACTGTGTCTCTCCCTTAATGTGCCACATGCATTTCATTTTAGTGGTGTGATTAGAAGCAGCTCTAGGTATGCTCCTCCCACTTTGCAGGGACATTATTCTCCTGCAGACTGATAGAGAACAGAGATGTATACCTGCCTCCTATTTAAAGGCCTTTTGAAGCTGATGAGCCAGTCCAGTAGGTTTTTTTCCTTTTTTTTTTTTTTCAAGTTAGTCAGCTGACTAGCTTGACATTTTTGCAACTTCTCTTCAAGAATGATTGTAAGGGTTATTTTATCAGTTGTGTAATAGTGTGCCAGTGGACATTAATACAAATTCTCTCTGTACTTGTAGGGACAAACCTGAAAAACTAAATAAGGAATCAAAACAGAAACTGGCTTATTCTGCAAGAGTGAAGACAATTTGCCTGCAGAAAAATACTGCCCTGTGGATAGGGACAGGAGGAGGACATATCTTGTTGCTTGATTTATCAACACGTCGTCCTGTACGAGTTATAGACAACTTTTGTGATTCTGTTAGAGTCATGATAACAGCTCAGCTAGGTAAGTAAAACCATCAAATGACAAGTACTTTGAAATCAGTGCCAAGTTTAAGATTACTGCCTGCTGTCTGGCATAGTGTTCCAGGAACAGATTAGCATGTTTTGTTCATTCATGCTGTTCCAATGCTGTCATCTTCAGTCACTGTCAGACACTCTGGTGTTAGCTGAATACCAGCAGCTCTCCTGCCTGCACCCACAGCAAACAGCAGCTCTTCCCTGACTTGCCACTGGCCATCACATGGACATGCCCCATCTCCACTGCAACCTTGTGCCATGCTTCAGCACAGCTCTCTTGTCTTCTCTCCAATAGTCTTCATCTGGGCCTGTTTGCCTGTGTTCTTTCACCATCTTAAGACCTACACTTCTTGCTTCTTTGTCTTGGAGCTTGTTAGGTTTCAACACCTTTTCCTTAACTGCTTATTGCCTAGTTTTGCTCTCCCATCTTTAATCAGGAATGATTCTTCTAGGTGTGGGTCACGGGCAGATGACAGCAAAGCTGGGAAAGTTCTACAGGTTTGGACTCGGGGTGTAGGCTGGTACATATGTGCTGTCCCTGTCAGCAGGACCAGTTGTTTCAAGCTGCTATAAGCAGACAGTAGTTGTAGGTTTTCAGTGGTAATTACAAGTAGCCAGAGGTCCAGAGTTGGGTGTGGGGCATATCCTGCCTGTTGTAACTTCCTTCACCTGCACACTTTGCTGCATCTCTCCCAAATGCATATCCAGCTCAAGAGCTTGTTGTGCTGCAGCGGTGGGTATGCTCAAAGTAGACATTGTTTCAAAAAGTACTCTGTGGCACAGCATGGGGATTCCCATTGCCTTCCACTGTGTTCTGAAAAAACCTCTGGAGTGCCTTTGTCAGTGTGATTTAAAATGTGTTTCCTATAAAAAAAAATAGACTCTGAAGCTGCTGTTGTGGACTCAGAAACACACTGTACTCCTGATAGTAAACTTCATAGTTGTAAGCTTTGGATGTTTTCTCATTACCATCATGAACCTAACCTGGGGACTGTTTTTTCCTTTCTGGCACCAGAAGTATCTGTACAATTTGCTTATGTTGCTGACAGTGTTTTATGAGTCAAAAAAACTTCATCTTCCTCTGGCATGCTTTTGCCTGAGACAGCAAATTTGTAGAGTCTATTCATTCCTCAGCTGTTAAGAATGACAGGTATAGAGTCCAGATTCACTGGCAGGGTGTTTTTAGCCCTTATGGGTCCTGGTAGCTACAGTATTAGTACTAGAAAGCAACATTTTATTTTTAGCATTTGGTAACAAATAGTTACTATGAAAACAAAATCTCAGCCTCACTTACTACTCCCAAGGATAGGGAAAGTATGTTTTGTGGAATATCACAATGTGGTTTTAAAGGCCTTCAGTCTCTTTTTCTTTTTTTCTAGTGACTTCAGCATTTTTAATCAAAATTTTATGTGAAGCAAGGTTAATACTTCAGGAGAAAGAATTTAGATGCATTTGCACAAACCTCAAGTATGACAAGATTTATACATGCAGTTGATGTGTACTTTTTTCTTTTGATCATTTTGCCCAGTAATTATTTAAAAGGGTTGCTTTTTCCTAAATTCAAAGAGTTTGTTTTAACTGGGATTTTCACTTCATGTGAAAATGGAACTGAGGCTACTGAGCAATTCTTTAATACTAATGCATTATTTGTGTGAAATAAAGGAGAATATACTGCAGGTTTCCAGAGGGAAAGAAAAATCTCTTTGCCTTGCAGACATCCTGGGGGAGCCACTAGAAGCATTTGATGATTCATAAGGAATGTGTCATGAGGGATGCACTGCAGTGTGGTCAGACAAAAATTCCAAGACTGTGGCTTTCCCAGTAAGCCATACAGCAGTCTATTTATACTCCAGAAACTGACCCCTTCCTTATCTTTTCTTTGGGGGAGTGTGTAAGACTTCATGTCTGAAGTGTTGTGGGGAGGTGTGGGGCACAGTACTGCAGCTGGGGTGCCTGCACACAGAGGGCTGTTCCTCCCCTGCCCTGATCCATGACCCAGGAAGCTCATCCTGTATTTCTCTCCTGGCCTACAGCCAAGGGCTTGATGCTGTCCTGATGCCAGTAGGACAGGGAACTGTTGTGGCAGCAGAACATGTAACAGCTTCCATCTATCTTACAAGATTTTTATAAGCATGTCTGGTTGGGAATAAGCTAGAAGTTGATACTGAAACACTGGCATATTCAGCTTATCCTTCTGTGATCACACTCCTGTCTTTCCAGTCTTTTTGTTTGTTTGCTTTGTATAGACACTTTCCTATGACCCATCCCCTATTTCTATTTCCCTGCTAATTCTTTTTTCCTACATATGTGTCATTGTTATTTTAAAACACTTTTAATTAGTTTGTATCATATTTGGTTGTTTTGGCTTTTTCATAACCAAGTTTATTACTGGTTCTTGCTGTTTCTGCTGCACACTGGGATGACATTTGCAGCCTGTTCCTTCACCATGACATCTGCTTCCTGTGACTCTGCTACCCTTGCTTGTGGCATATAATAGGGTGCTTTGTTCTTAGGCTTGTTCAGCAGGCTGCCTGGATGATCCAGTACTTAAGCTTTTGAACCCTGATAATCCCCTACCTTAAATGGAGACATGAACTATGTTCTTTTCATGTCTGGCTTTTTCATGGTTATTGATTTTGAAGAAAGGGTCTAGTTGACTGAACTCTGCTTTCTGCCCTCATAGTGGCATGATGTCATCTACTCTTTCTGTCATTACATTACAAAGTTCCAATTAAAATTAAAATTTACCATTTTATTTCTTTGAATAAGGGAGTCTGAAGAATGCTGTTGTGGTCCTGGGATATTGCTATAAAAGTGACACCGAAGACAAAAAATATCATAAAGGTACCTGAACTATGTTTTATTGATTTCTATTATTAGTGGAGTAGACACTCTTTTGCTTGACTGCTCACTGAGAGTGGAGAGTTGATGACCTCAGTTTGAAATTATTTCACTGAAACATCATTATTAATTATTGCTCTTGCATTATTAGTTATAGTTCTTGCCTGGAAATGCAAGCTAACAGTAACTTCCAAAAGAGGAAGCCACTATTTCAAATATATAATTTGCTGGAAAATTGTATTTGGAGAGTAAATGTCATTGTCTAATTCGATAATCAAATAGGTTTCCAGACTCTGTGCTAGGACAGGAATCCTCAATGTTTCCATGGATCATGTGGATGAAGAAATAGTGAATGTGCTTTTCAGATTTGGAGACAATTCTCAGTTAAGACAAAACCACAAGCACACTAAAGGACAGAATTAGAATTCAAAACGACCTTGAGAAACAGAACAAATGGTCTGGAAGGAAATAGGATACAATTCAGTAAGGACAAATGCAAGACCTTTTACTTAATTAGGAATGATGCATTATACCAACATGAGGACATGGTTGGCAGCAGTGCTGCAGAAAAGGGATTATAATTGGTCACAGGCTGAACATGAGTCATCCATGTCACAGTGCTGCAGCAGAGGCAAACACCATCCTCACACCCAACAAAAAATGGTGTCTGTAGGACATAAGATAATCCTTACACTCTGCTGAGTGCTGATCTGGCCTCTGCTGGATGAGTACATCCATCTGGGGCACTGCTGAATTATTGGGACTATTGGGAATAGTCCAGAGGAGAAATATGTAACCTCGGAGGAAATGCTGCAGGAATTTAGGTTGATTACTGTAAATAAAGCTTAGAGAGAACATGATAGTAGGATTCAGATATATGAAAAAGGGGAAGGGAATAAAGACTTCCACATATTCCCTGTGGGAAGGATAAGGACTGGCCAGTTTCTGTTACAGGAAGAGAGACATAGGTCAGATATCAGGAAAAGTTTCCTGACAATTAGGATAGCAAAGCACTGGAATAGGAATATTTTAAAAATCTCAATCTTTGTTTTTTCCTAAGAACAGTTACAGTTGATTCTCTGATCAATGCCCTACTTCAACTTTAAGATATCCCAGCTTAGTTGACTCCTCAAAATGTGGCAATAACAGTATAGAGTTCTGGGTGGCAAGTGTAGATGAGCATACTGTTTGAAGTCAAATAAGAATCAAACTGACAACAATGGCTCTATGTTCTGATTCCCTGATTATTACAATAAGAACACCTATTTCCTTTTTAGCCTTTTATTGTATTTAAGAGTTCCAATAATTACACAGAGAGAAAGCAGAGACTTTCAGAAACCTTTAGGTTTTAGTTTGTGAGCACCATGCTTCACTGAGGCAATTCATGAATATTCCAAAGAAGCACATAAGCAAATCCAATTATAATTATGCAATAATTCTTCTCTGTTGAAGTTTTCATTTTTTTTTCCAGAATTACAATCCTGTGTATCAGTGTGGGACATTAACCTGCCCCATGAAGTGAAAAACCTGAAGAAACATATAGAAATGAGACAGGAATTAGCTGAAAAAATGAAGAGCTTTTCTTTGGACTAAAAGTTACCCTGCAAATGCCATTCTCTTTTCTAGTCCTCCATTCTAACTTAGTGTGCAACATTTGCAACTTCTTGTTATTATCTGAAACTTCTTGTTATTATCTGAAAACCAAGAAGAAAATTGCCTAGAGAGAGGCTGTTGGTATCCAGAGAGTGCCAGCAAAAAAGAAGGATAATCTATTTGTAATATTTGAAGACACAGAAAACTACTAAGTATTTCTGAATCTAGAGTGTTATCATGTATCTGTTTCCTTGTGAAATTCTGCTCTCAGCTCAACTTCAGTATAATATAGTTCATCTGGTTTTGATCCCAGTTAAACTGGGAATAAGCCAGACTATAAGTGACTCCCATTTACTTCACTATCGCTACTAAGCTGTTGCTGTAATAAGAAGCAAAATTTAAATCTCTGTGTGTTTATTGCAGTTCACATGTATGAGTTTGCTCTGATGATTCGTGGTTTAGTATTAACTCAGAGCTCATGAAAAGAACCATTATATTTTATATAATAGCAGTGTTTAAAGGAACATATAATGACTACATGACTCCATGAAAACAACAGGAAGAATAATCTTTATTTCTTCCATGAATAATTTTTTCTATTGATCAGAAAAATAATAAATTGTGCTACAATAATAAAATAGCTCAGAATTCAGAATTTAAATGCACTGACAGGCTTCTGCAAGTTGATATCCTCTTGCAGTACTGCAGTCTGCCTTGTTCTAGGAACTGTAGTCACATTGCTGTGAACATTATCCTTCACATGTGTCTGTTGTACAGCTCACTAGGAAAAGCCAAGAGACAGCACAGGGTGAAAGCTCTGATATGATCAATCGTTTACCAGCAGTCCTGGCTAACCAGGGAGGTCCCAGTTGACTGGAGGTTGGTAAATGTGACCTCCATCTGAAAGAAGTGCCAGGGAAGGATCTGGGGAACTACAGAGCTATCAGCCTGACCTTGGAGCCTGGGAAGGCTATGGAGCAGATCATCTTGAGTGCCATCATGTGGCACATGCAGGACAGCCATGTGATCTGGCCCAGTCAGAGTGGGTTCATGGAAGGCAGGTTCTTCTTGACAAACTTGATCTCATTTTATGACAAGATGACCCACTTAGTGGATGAGAAAAAGGCTGTGGATGTTGTCTATGTACACTTCAGTAAAGCCTTTGACAGCTTCACAGAGCATTCTCCTGGAGAAACTGGCTGCATGGGCATTCTCTTCACTGTGTAAAAAAAAAAAAAAACAAACTGTCTGGCGGGCTGGGTCCAAAGATTTGTGGTGAACAGACTTAAATGCAGTTGGCAGCTGGTCACCAGTGGTGTTCCCCAGTGCTTACTGAAGGGGCCAGTTCTGTTTAATATCTTTATTGATCATATGAGTGAGGGAATCAAGTGCACTCTTAGTAAGTTTGCAGGTGACACCAAAGTAGGCAGGAGGAGTGATCTACTTGAGGGCAGGAAGGCTCTACAAAGGGACCTGGACAGGCTGAATTGATGGGCCAAGGCCAATTGTATAAAGTTCAGCAAGGCCAAGTGTTGGGTCCTGCATGTGGGTCACAACAACCCCATGCAATGCTACAGGCTTGGAGAGGAGTGGCTGGAAAGCTGCACATGGAAAAGGACCTGGGGGTTGTGGTTGACAGTCAGCTGAGTATGAGGCAGAAGTGTGCCCAGGTGGCCCAGAAGGGCAACAGTATCACAGCTTTTATCAGAAATAGTGTGGCCATTAGGACTGGGATCATCCCCCTGTCGTGGGCACTGGTGAGGCCACACCTCAAATCCTTGTTCAGTTTCAAGCTCTTTACTACAAGGAGGACATGGAGGTGATGAAATGTGTTTGAAGATGGGCAGCAAAGCTGGGGAAGGGTCTAGAGCATAAGTCTAATGAGGAGCATCCGAGGCAACTGGGGTTGTTTAATCTGGAGAAAAGGAGGCTGAGCACAGACCTTATCCCTCCCTACACCTACTCGAAAGGAGGTTGTAGTGAGGCTGGTTTCTTCTACCAAGTAACAAGCAACAGAACAAGAGAAAAAGGCCTCAAGTTGTAGTTGTACCAGGTCAGATTTAAATTGGATGTTAGGAAAAATTTATTTCCATAAAGGGTTATCAGGCACAGGAACAGCCTGCCCAGGGAAGTGGCTCCATCCCTGGAGGTATTTAAAGGCTGTGTTAATGTGGCACTTTCAGACATGATTTACTGGTGGACTAGGCAGCGCTGGGTTTATGGTTGGAATCAATGATCTTCAAGGTGTTTTCCAACTTAAAAGATTCTGTGATCTCAATGCTGCTACAACTTGTACAACAAAGAAAGAAGCATGCTACTGTAGCCAGAGCACTAGATCTTAGTCCAATCTACTGGTTTGCTTAGCTCAATCAAAAAAAAAAAAAAAAAAAATAGGGGGGGGGGAGAACTTTCCCTTTGATATTTTAAAAAAATGCAGTTTCCACTTATTCTTGTTTTAATTTAAATCAATATTTTGAAGGTAAGTAGGGGACCCTTGAGGTGTGCAAGAATTGGCTACCTCTCCACGTAACTACTAGGATTTGTTGCCATACATCTTCAGTCAAGAGATGCCTTTTGCTGCTCTCTGTTCAAGCTGCTGCTTACAGCCCACATTGACTTCCTTTAAGTTTGTGCCTTACTTCTGTCCATCAGAAGGCAAAATGTAATTTTCTTTTTTTTTTTTTAATACCAAAAGAAGCTATAGGGTTCTCCTGAAATCTCAAGTAGAGTATCCAGAGCCATTCCTGAGTTTATTCCTATGGAGCTGAACAAGGTTGAGCAACCAAAATAGTTCTCAATTCCATTTTTACAGGGTTGAAGTCATATACTAGGACAACATCATTTATTGTGTCCAACTGTATTGTTGTTGTGCTTTCTGCCATTTGTTGAGTGCATACTCAGGATTCCTTGCAGGTATTCACCCCAGATTTTATGTATGCTTGTATTTTGCATACTGAGAATAATTCACTATTTATATGGGATTTTATAACTCAGAAAATATATATTATCTTCTAATGCTTTTAAAAAACAGAACATATATTGTGATTATGTTTATTTATGTCATTTTGAGCTGTAAACCTTAAACTTTTTTTATTAAAACTGTGCTTTGTTAAGACCATAGTCTTTCTCATTACTGTGTGCCATTTTTATGGAGTTTAATCCCATACATCAGGATGATTCGAGATCCCAGTTCTGTGGGGTGTGTTCACACAGCTGTATTCCCACTTACTCTCTGCATCATGGTGCACATCTTGAGCCCTTTTCCTTTCCCCAGCTGGTTTTCTGCTCAGTGCTGCTTGCAGCATTTCCCAGAGACAGGAGGTGACCTGCAAGCAGCATTGTCCCTGCAGTTGTTAAGTCAAGTCACCTCTTCAGAGACTCCATAGAAACACATCCTCTGCAGACTGAGTCTGACCTACGTGGTGGGTTTTACAGGGAGAGCAAAGAATGAGAGTAACCACAGCTAACAAAAGACAGGAGGTGACTACAGAACTCACCAATTGGCCACTGCTGCATTATCAGTGAGAGGGTAAAATTCTCTGAGTGGTATCACACCATGACTATTTAGCCACACAGCAGTCATTCAGATGAAGCACAGTGGTCCACTGCAGCCTTCCCAAATACTTTTTAGTACCAGTCAGTGCCTCTTGTTATACTGTGCTGTTTGATGCCCTCCTGAGCTCTTGCTGCACAGCTGAACAAGTGTGGCATTTCTTGGGAGACAATAGTGACAGAGCCCATCCCACCAAATCAAGTGGACAACCCTCAGCAGCTCACTCTTTCCTGAGTGGGGCAAAACTGTGAAGAGGTGGCTGCAGAGTTGTTTGCCTGGAAGATTGTAAGTGTGCAGTTCCAACTGAGGAGCTCTGAGGGACTGGTGCCTCCTTCCCAGCTGGGCCATGTCACCAAGGGGAAGGACAATGCTTGCCTGTGACAGCCATTTAAACCTGAGGGATGTTTCCAAGGAAACATTTTCTCAGAACCCCAACTGAGAGACTACAAGGAAAGAGGAAAAAGCCCTGATTTTGTGTTCTCTCTGGTTTCAGTGGAGCTGTTTGGAAACCAGTAGGATGAGATCAAACCAGAGTATAAACTTTACCTGTATACTTAGGATAACACCCAGCTCCTGAAAACACACAGGTGAACCCTACTTCAAAAAAAGAGCTTGTTTGCTTATGGGAAACAAGCACTGGGGCTTGGCTGTGATTCAACACCTGAGCTGGAACATGTAATTAACCCCATTTCCTCAGAACTGGGCAGCTAAAGGATACAGGGCTTTAGGCCTACAGGCAAGGAGACAAAACTATGTAGAGTGAGCTGAATGCTTGACAAGGTGTTTTTCTTAAAGTGTCTTTCCCCTCCTGTGCTATTGACTATAATTAGGGTCATTTTTTAATTGGTTGCTGGCACTGACGTACAGCTGCTTTATCTGTACAATGAATTTTAACCTTATTTCTTTTACACAGTTCCTGATTAATCCCACTGTAAACAAGATACACAGCCTGATTTTCTGTACTTTATTATACCCCAGCATTCCCCTTACTCTGAAATCTCATTTCCTCTTGCATTCCTTATTATTACCCTACTACTTCTTTATGTACCACTTCAAGGCACACCAAACTGTAATGGAGGCCTCCTGGGTGTGAGTTGATCCACAAGCATGGCATTTGTCACTACTGCCACTAAATAACCATCTCCATTTACCTGAATATAATATACTCAGGTAATCCATTTTATGATGGATTATTCAGATACCAGAGACATGAGAAAGCAAGAGAAAAGAATGAAGCTCAGCAAAAGAAGACATTCATGTTTTACTCTTGGTCTTTCAATTAGAAAAGCATGTGAACAATTCCTCTTCTCACTTATTTTCTGGCCTTTCAGTAATGCATTAAAAGATCTGAAAATAGCTTCCATTACCTGTCTTCAGACAACCTAATTTTCAGCTCAGAACTAGCACTTTTTATGGGTTTTCTGTCTAGATTAGTTCTTCAATCATACTATCATCTCATCCCAGGACAGTACTCGCCTGTAGATTCTCTTACGTAAAACCTTTTTCAAAGCTTTTGAAAAAGAATAAATAAGAATTACACATACTGGCTGGCCCGTGTACCATTTTTGTTAACTTTTCCAAATCTTTTTTTGTTTTTTATTAGGTAGGCATGTGTCTTTATAACAATTGTATTAATTTACCAAGAGTGGTATAATCACATGAGATCTCAGAATCATACTTCGTGCATATCTGTATTTTGAAACCCAGTATTTTAAGAGGAAAAGAACCAAATTGTATTATTGTTTATTTAAAAACAGGAAACAAAGTTGAGCAAGAATTTAGAAATAACTGCAAGTGAACTTTCCAGCATTCACCTTCAAGAACATTCTTCTCTGTATTTGTGAGCTGTGCAGGTGCTGTGTGAAGACAGCAGTGCCTGTAGCTGTAGACACCTGAGTAAGATTCCTCAGTACTTGCACAAGGTCCTGTGCAATTCAGTAACTTAAAAGAATGATCAAATTGTGAAAAACTTCTTTTCCCTGCAGTGACCTTATGCACTGAATTATTTTTGGAAATGTATTTAAAATTATGATATACCCATAGTTCAAGAAAAAAACACAAACTTATTCTTTTTAAAAGTAGCCTAATACAATTCTTCTAAAACCAAAAGGAAAGTAAAAGCAAGTTAAGGACTTTTCCTTGTGCTGCTTTACTTTTCTTGCAGCCTAGAGAGGTGGCAAACAAATACTGTCAAGGTTTGTTAACTGCCATCAGTCCCTACAATGGCTGTGACTAATTAGTGACAAGTTATTTAAAAATCAATGTTTTATCTCTAGCCTAGGTAATTATTTGTATCACTTCCACCATAGCCCAGTAGTGCCAATGACCTGAAAAAGTAGGAAAGGTAAAAAAAGGGAAAGAAAATCTTCTATGACGATCCCAGTGTTTGTTCTTTCTGTACCATTTCTCCGAGCCTTTTGCTGTGTTTTTAACTGCAGTTTATTGATGCTCAGTTCTGCTTTTTCTTGCCTTCACATCTCAGCCACTGCCTTGAAAACATGTTACCTGAGAGGCAGCAAGAGCCATTTGCCCCGATGGGCTCCCAGGAGTCCTGGGCTCTGCCACTGGTACTCTAAACATTTTGCTAGGGCTGAGGGCTCAGCAATGTCAGGTTCACATCACTACCATTGCAATAAACATTTTTTTTAAAACTGACCAAGTCCACAGAAGCCTAAAGAAGGAAAAAAACTGTTCATTTTTTTTCAGTAAAGTCTGTGCAGGGCTGAGAGACACCAAGCCCAGCTGCCCACCTTGGTGCAGTAATGATGACTGACAAGGCACAGGGAGGGTTACCCAAACCAGCTGCTTCTGGCAGCATCTGTGTCCCCGGGGCATCAGAGGAGGAGGAGGAGGAGGTGCATCCTGCTCTGAATGAGCACATCCTGCCCATGGCTGCCTGGTGCTTGTCCCTAACACCTCTCATTGGGGCTGGGAAGCAACAGGGCTGTGTAAACTGGTCAGGAAGATGCTACTGAACCCTGCTGGGTTTGGGTGAGACCTGCAAACATACAGGGAAGCCAGTTTTTTTGTACTAGAAGTTTTCTTACATTATCAAAAGTATTTCCTGATAAACACCCACATACAACTCACCTGAATTTTGCCACTTTGGAGCTGCTGTGAAATATAGTACTCTGCTGAGTTATGGTCCACAGGTGGGCAAAGCAAAAAGAGTTGGTCTGATGCCCTGTGGCTTGAGAAAGTGCTGACCCCAGCGTGCTCCATTTGCATCCGAGGTTCATCTTTCAAGAATAAGGGAGGGCACCTCTGATGCTCTGACAAGCCACCAGGGCTCAGACATGCTCCCCAGTCCTCTCGGGAGGGAAACTCTCTCAGCCTCTCGGGAAGGCTGACCCCTTCTCCACCCTGGCCAAGCTCTCTGGGTGCTGCTTTTGGAGAACTAAAAGCCCATCTGCTCCTCTCACAGTGATGCCAGCCACATAAAGGAAGATCTTCCTCTTCTCCACCTGCATTACTCTGACACCATCAGTTTTAGGCAAAACACAATGCCACGTGTACACAGGCAAAGGTTTCATGAGTTTCTTTTTACTCCAAAGGAAGTTCAACATCTGAAAAGCGAGTTTCTAAACTTCAACGAAACGTCCCCTGCTAAAGCCCAGGCTCCCGGCAGGAGCAGAGCAACAGCAGCCCCTGACGGGCAGAGAGCCGGAGGCGGGGACTGCCCGGCCCTGCGTAGCAGCCGCGCTCGGTTTCAATGCCAGGGTTGCTCATACTCACTTTTAATAAGTAACTACCAGCCAGGCAATTTAAGCTTCAGTAAACAGTAATTCGCAAATACTGTCTATGCGTCAAAACTCACCTCCCACCATTTGTGTTTTGGTTTTTTTTTTCCCCTCTTCCAAAATAATAGCATGTGCTGAACACTCTGCCATTGGAAAAATGACAGGGCACAACATGCTCCCTCCTTGTTATTTGTAATTACAGAAAGGCTTGCAAAGGAACTTGAAACATCCAGCTCCCTGCTTTACTGCTATTAGATCTAAACCCTGGAAGGGACAGAAACAGCTGAGCTCTGCAGGGTCTCAGAAGTTCAGACAGCTCTGGTCTAGCAGCAGCAAGCTGGTGCAATTTGTACTGCTGGGGAAAAAAAAAATCAATATTCCTGGTCTGCAGTTCCAATAAAACCATTGCCAGAGAAATACAGGCTGCATACAGAAATGCATCCCCACTCCTGCAAGCTCTGAGCTCCAGGCCTGGCAGCAGTGTGGGACGTGTCACTCCATGGAGCAACTCGCACTGCTAGGAGCAGGAGGCAGAGACACAAACAGGTGGGTGCAGGGGACAGTCTGTTGGCCTTGGCCCCAAAGAGGAACAGGGATAGTTCTTCCTCAGGGCTTGCCCAAATCCAGGCCTAGACATGAGGGCTCACAGACAGGGAACTGTTTTCAGTTCCAGTCCACCTCACACCTAGCCATTTTTCTCCACTCAAAGACTTTATCCTGGATGAACTTTGTTTTTTAGTTTAAAAGCCCTTTGACCATATCAGCTTTGACCAGCACTGCTCCCCTCCACGCAGACCTCTCTAAGACATGAGGAGAGCAAAGAGCAAAATTGCTGTCAGTACCCAGTTCATTGCCTCTGAAAGAAGTATCAGCATCCTGGTTATCACCAGAGGACCCATCACTCTCTGCCCTGGAGAAGCCACAGGACAGATGTTGGGAGCTCCCTGGCTCCAGCAGCAGCTCTTGCAGACCCATGTGCCGTGGGACAGCCCAGCCCCACAGCCACCCCTCAGCTCACTGCCCATGGTGCAGGCAGCCCATGGCTCCAACCCAACACTCCAGGCTACCTGGGGAACTGCTTTTGGGCTTGGTATGGGCAGGGGATCACTGGACCCTTGCTCAGAAGAGCACAATGTGACACCTCTCTGTGACAGTGCAGGCAGAGACACACAGAGACAGGCACAGCAGCCTGGAGGGGCTCTGCTCACCCTGAGCCTCCTCAGGGTCACTCGCCTCTTGCCCCAAGCACCACACCAGGGCCCTCCTGAACTCACCACAGCCTGTCCTTCTGCTTTTCACACCTCAAGCTGGTGGTCTTGAGACTCTGGACTTTCTGTTTGTACACCAAAAAAACCCCAAGCCAACAAAAAAACCCAAACCAAAACCAGAGATCAAACAAGCCACAATGAGATTTTGCTTGAATTCTGGTAGGTCAGTCCAGGGAGAGGCTCATGTTCACAGAGCAAGCCCCCAGCTCTGCCCCACAGGGAATACACTGCTCCACCCAGATGTAAAGCTTTCTGCTTCAACAAATGTATGGGCCAGCTCTCTGAAAATTCTCCTGGAAGTCAGGAAAAGGTAACACTGCCTTGCTCCTGGGCCAGCAGCAACCAGAAATGCTTTGGAAAGGACACTAAGCCATGGCAGAAGGAAGGATGAAACATCTCCTTTTGTTTTAACTAACCCAGCTGGAATGTGACCCAGTGCTGGAGCAAGGCATGGATGGGCAGAAGGTGGAGAGATCTAGAATGCCAAACCTTTGCCAGGGCACTGAAGGCAGCAGGCAGAGGCACTTAAGGCTTCTTACCTACTAGATATTAACTATAAGTGCAGGCAAGAATATTTTCTCTAAACAACATACCCTGCCATGGCCAAATACTGGATATGAATTGCATTAACCTAGTGCTGATAGAAAGAAAAAAAAAAAGTTTTTACAAGAAGTAACTTTGCACCTAAGCACCAGCTGAGTAAGTGATGTGTATAACAGGTATATTCTTCCAACACCCCACTTTCTGGAGTCTTTTAGAAACAGAAGGAGATTTTTGCAAGTATCCCCAAATAAGCTCTTCTCTTTTCCCATCTTTCCAGAAAAATGTGCAGCATTGGATTACCTCTGGAAAAACAGAGAAAAGGGAGTTTTAATATCATCAGTGCCACCAGAGATGTAAATAAGGTGATTGCACCTCTGCTGCTTCAATGTTACTGCATCAATGACAGGTACAGAACATCCTTTAGTACCAAAACTTCTCACAGAGAACGAGGTCACAAAGTGAGGAGGCAAAAGCTGTGTCCCTGCCCTTGGTTTTGTCTGTACAGTTAATCACAGTTGCATTTATACCAAATATATATCTGCCTCCGACTGTTCCTAAGCAACTATACCATCTGCTTAGCACTCAGTTCCTCAGATCAGTCCCCGAAAAGCTTAAAAGGATCTTGGGGCCGGGCAAGGCAGAGGAGGGAGAGTCCTTGTCCAGCTCCAGACAGAATCAACTCCACCAGCACATCTCCCAGTCATGGGCCACCCCAAGGACACAAACCCAGGGCAGAGCCAGCAGCTGCTGAGAAAGGCTGCATGCTGCACCCAGTGCAGGTCCCCACGGGGGTGCTTTTAAGATGAAAAGCACTGAATTTTCTTTCAAATCAGACCCCTATTTCTAGGATGAGCGTTTCAGGGAAGAACAGCTTGAGTTTGCTTTTTTAAAGAAAGTCTGCTGCATTGGTTAACCCAAACCCAGTCCTGCTACAGACACATGCATTTCTTCCTCACCTCCCTGCAAGCAAGAGCCCCAAAACATGTGCTAGAGAAGGTGGAAAAATCAAAAGAGCCTGAAGGAAGGAAATTTACATTCATATGTATATGAAAACCATCTTTCCTGACTCAGAAAATGGTATTTTTCATCTACTATCCTCCTTTCTGACACTCTTGCACATGTTGGTTAATCTAAGGATGTGGTGTGGTACAAGGGTAAGTGGTATTACCTGTAACAACCAAACCCTCTGTGAAGGGAAAGCGAACAGCTCACCTGATCCCATATTGACTCCTCAGTGCAGCATCTGCCACCAGGAAGTTGATCCCAAATTTTCTTCCACTAGCAAGCAGCCATCCCGTCAGCTTTGGTCTAGATAGAACAACATGAGTACACCACACAAGGATTTAAGACACACCAAGCCTCTTGGCTCTTTTATGTGAGACTAGAAAAAAACATTCAAGTTCTGGTACAGAAAGTCAGCTGAGGTCAGCATCTCCCACCAGCACAATTTGTTCTAGGAAGTGAAGAAACAAGTGTCAGGACAAAGCCCAAAGGAGTCCAAGCAGAAGTAGAGAAGAAACTTGAGAGGGAAATGCCAAAGAGTAACGGGAGCAAAAAACTTACAGCTTTTGACTTTCTTGCTCACCGAGGATAAGAGTTTCTCAAGTTACTGGAGTTTCAATCAGTGTCAAAAAACCCACAGAAGACACCCCAACCCCAACTGTCACTCCCAAGGACCTGGCTCCTTTGAACTTTTGTCTTTCTCAACAGTCAAACTGAAAAAAGGTCTCTCTCATTTCCCACATTTTATTTACCATTTCATGTATTTTCTTAATTAGTAAGCCCTTTGCATAGCAAATTAGCTGCATTATTTACACTGTGCTCACCACCAAGATCCAAGCGTCCTGTAAAGTACATTAACAGAAGTCAGCAAAATCTGACAACACCACAGACTTTTTTATTTTTCATAGTTAGTCCTCTCAATCATAATATCCATTCCATGTTGAGTAAGGCCAGGGTCAGCATCATCTCCTAATATATTATTAAACCCATCTTGCTATGAAGGAATCATATCATTAATTATCACCCTGGTGGAGCAACTGTTGAACCACAGGTGTATGGCAGTAGTTCATCAGTAAGAGGATGTTTAGTTTCTCAAAGCACCATCTACATTAACAACACTCATTCTCAGTAGCATATTTACAATATTGCTATCTTCATTTATTTTACAAAAACCTTCATGTACAATAAGGATTAATTCTGCAGATCCCTTCTCATGATCTGTCAGATGATGAGATAATTCAGATTCCTTGAAGTCACCTGCCACCTGAAGTTGAATTCCACAGCTCCCTGCCTGGGCTAGCAGACCTCCCACCTACCCCAAATTCCACCTTTCTGCAGTACTTAGCTGAAACAAAGCAAAGCAGCTTCTTGCTTTTTCCTCCCCATCTCCAGAATTTATATAGCATGGCTTACATACTAGCAGCACCAGGGGTACCACAAAGGTTTCATCAAAGCAATTCCTTTACCAAGGAAGAGGTATACAGAGATATCCTGATTTTTTTTTTTTCTTGCCAGGGAGCCTTGCCTTTTATCAAAAGTACAGTCAAATGCACTATGTAAAAGGCTTCTTACTCCAAGTCAAAAATCTGTGTACACTGGAGCCCATCCTCAGAGTCCTTGGGCACTTCCACAACACCAGAAGTTATATTCTCACTGTTGCCAAAGCAGTTGTGTGAAAAGCACTGAGGAACTCCTCTGCTCCTCATTATGTTTCTTCCTCTAAGGAGCTGTGGGACTAGAGAAAGGCAGCTGCTATGACCAACATTATGGTTTGGACTCCACCTTACTCCCCAAGTTCTCTCTCATCTCCCCCTTCAGGATTTTCTAGGATTGCTCCCCACCTGTAAGAATTGCATCTTCGTCCTCAGCTTCACCACTATGAAAGAATAAGCAAACCCAAACCCCAATTTGTACACCCAAGAGGAACCCCAGCAATATTACTGTCCTTCTCTGCCTGATGCCCAGCCCTTCCACACATCCCATTTCTACCCTTTTCCCCTCAGAGTCTGTGAGCCTTCCCAGGCACAGAACTGAGATCACCAAGGTGCTTCAATGGCAGTCATCACAAAGATGTTCAGCTCGACCATGAGTACTGTACTGGCAGCAATGCTCCTTTAATCTCCACAAGATGGTTCTCCTCAGTGGTCTCACAACCTCCTATGACTCCACGTGCACACAGAAAGAAAAAAAGTTACACAAATTGTTTTGCTGATTGGTTTGTCGTTTGTTTTTTTTGTAAAGGCTTCATTTTTTGCTGCCCATCAGCACTGTTGCTGCCCATCAGCACTGTCTCAGCATATTGCACAACATTTTCTTTATTATAAAAAAGTGTCTTCTCTATCAGGTAGGAAGAAAGAAAATCCTCAGGTGGCTAATGCGTGCTGTTGTCTGTAATTAGAGGTAAGTGGTTGCTTGAGTGGCCATCAGGAAGTGAGACCTAATTAAACAAAAACACAGTGTTACTAATGACCTGTCCAGAAAGAGAATCTCCCTCTTTCCTCCAAAACACACACTTCTTGATTCTTGGGCATTTCTTGTATACCTCTTGCCTGGTCTCTCAACCAAAAATTATACAAGTCTGCTGGCCTTCTCTCCTCTCCCTCCACTCACATAACCTTGCCAGCTGGCAAACTTCAACAAAATTTCAGAGAAAGGCAGAAGCCTGAAAAGTTACCTACAGGCTTAAGTGGTAAAAACAGAAGGAAAATAAAGTAATTGCTGGAGAAGAAATCCTACTGATGCCCAGTGAAGGAAAAAGTAAATGAGCTCTTCAGCTCTTTCACACTGGCAGTAACCTGCAGGCTAATCAGCAGAAACAGGCACACAGTGGCTCTCCTTCAGTCATCAAGCCAAGCAGAAGAGTATACCAGGGAGGGAGACTAAATAGGGCTGGGAAAACATGTACATTTTGTAGCAATATGAAAACAAAAAGAATATAGTAAAGACAATGGAGGGAATGTAGCAGAGAAACCTCCAAGAGACTCAGTTTCATTAATTCAGCTTCCTAGAAGGCACTTTGCCTTCTCACATTAGGTTTTCTAACTATTTTTAAAAGCTGTTGAATCTACTTGTGTATGTCAAGGGGAGAGTTAATTGCAAGCACCTTAAATTCTGCTGGGACTGAGTCCCAAAGTTCTCCTTATCATCCATCCTCAGGATGATAAGTACTTAAGTGTTTATACTTAGAGAGCTTTTCTTACCGATGTGGATCTGTACGAGTTCAGTCTGAAACGGCAAAAAATAATTTCTGCTACAAATCTTCCAAAGCCATGTAAAATTCCTGCAATGTCCAACAAGATTTAAATTGTCACAAGTATTAAAGTTGTAGTATTTATGGAAGTATTGTAAGAAAACTATACAAAAGAGTGCAGTAAACCAGTATGCAAAATACTGAGCAATTAACATAAAAAAGGAAACATCAGGGTCGGGGGGGATGCTGGCATTCTGACACACATAATAAAAGCAAATCCAAGACTTAACCAAGCAAATGTTAATTCCCTCTGCCCCGACTTTCATGGGTGAAAATAAATTCTGTGGGTCAGAAATATCTATTTGAAAGACAGCTCTTAGTTCAAGTTCTCATTACTATGCTCCCATCAAGTGAATGCCAAGAAAATAAATAAATTCTAACCAAGATATTCTATTACATCTTGAGCAACAAGTGAACCACGCCTTTTCACCTTAGTTTGTTTTCTTTGAAGGACAAATCCTCTGGTACACTGACAAGTTAAAACAAGAAAAATCCTCCCAGCTACCTCAGATAGAAATTTTATCTCAACTTCTGGGCACTGACTTAGCACCAGAACCCAACTATTAGAAACGGACACAGAATATCAGAAGTCACTGTGTGTATCTCTTTCTCCTTCCCTAATAGCATAACGGTTTTAAGCTGAAAAAGGGTAGATTTTGATAGGTTATTAGGAAGAAATTCTTTACTGTACGGGTGGTGAGAGACTGGCACAGGTTGCTTGTGGAGGTTGTGTATGCCCCCTTCCCTGGAAGTGTTCAAGGCCATGCTGGATGAGGCTTGGGGCAACCTGGTCCAGTGGGAGGGGTCCCTGCCCATGGAGAGCAGTGGAAACTAGATGATCTTTAAAGTCCTTTCAAACCTAAACCATTCTATGATTCCATTATATATATTGCCTTGGTCCTCCATAAATAAATAAAACTACGCTACAGCTACCACAAAGGAAACAGCAGGCCCTCAGAACAGTAGAAACAGCATATTGGACCACCAAAAATTTGCAGCTTTCATTGAACATCTGAATGTACACAAATGAGCACTTTGCCTTAAACCTGCTGGAGGCTCAGGACTACCCTGTAATTTATCTATAACATAATCACTATGACAAAAAAAAAATCTAATTTTTAGATTACCTGTAGTTGAAAAAATTCCACCAATAATGCCACAGAGCCTCACTAGGAACTGCCAAAAAGGCATGTGTTCTTCTGTCACTGTCACCATAAGTGAACTGATATCGTATTTCATGAATATTCCTGACACCCCATGGCTGCCAGCTGCATGATTAATTACTCTTTCCTAAAAAAAAGAGAAACAAAAGTTAGTCACTTCTTACTAGTCACAAGGAAAGCAATCTTACCAGATGTGGTGATAAAGAGCTAGTAAATCAGTAATCAACAGACAGCTGGGGAACATCTAGATACCTTCTAAAAAGTCAAACATCACCAAATAACTTCTTTTCCTGGTCAGTGGTCTTCTGTGCTGCATAGCAGTGTTCACTATCACACCCTGGTACTATCCTTTCAAGATCTGCTTACATGGTGCTTTAAACAAGAATGTGTTTAACCAGGTTACTTTTGGTACTTACCTGGGTAAGAGGCACAGTCCAGCCTGTGAACTCCACAGTACAAAACTATGATATAGTGCTCCAGCACTTCCTACTTTATGCACTACCATTAATCACTGAAATCAGGATGAGACCTTTAGGAGACATTTAAGTTGCTGAACAGCCTTAGCAATGGCAGCCTTCCCAGAGGGTGTCTATAAATCTACATATTGCATCTAATACCCATTAGGCTTCATCCCCCTTTCTGCCTTGGAGCTTATCTCCAGATTCACACGCCACAGATAATTTAATTGGTGTCTCTTAAAAGCATCAGGCAAAACTCTAGAGTTTAGCATAAGAGAAATTTAGAAGATTAAGTTAAATTAGACCAACACCATTTTTTTTCCTCAGTGCATATGTGGCACATATGTCGTAATCTATTAATTTGACAAAAAAAAAAAAAAAAAGGAAAAAGATCAAGATTTCAAAGTTTCTATTCTCAAAAATTTTGTCAGTCAGGTGATTTCAGACAATGGCCACACAGCAAGAAATGCACTTTGATGAAAATAATAACTGATTTGCCATTACTACTCTAAACAGATCAGATGTCTCAGTCCTAATCAAAGAATTTCCACAGTTTCTTCTCATTTTCCCAAATTCTTAAACCAAAAGACCCAAAGAAGGGAGTGTGGCTCATAGATCTCTACTTTTTAAAAAAGGTTTCAGGAGAAAAAAACCTCAATATAATCTTTAGTTTCTTTCTAAACTTTGCTATCATTTTTTTGTTCAGGAAAGCCTTTGATAAATGCACTGCCAGGTAAATGTGGCTGAAAATATCCAGGGGCAGCAGTAAAGAATATAACTGACTGAAGGTAAACTCAGCTATCTTTAGGCTATTAAGAGTAGAGAAGAAAGACAAGCAAGACTCAAAAGAAAAGCAATATATTACAGCTTGATTTCACCTGCAGATTTAACACGCTGCTCAAAACCAATGCAAAACACAGTACAAAAAAAAAAGCAGAATGTAATTTTGAAAATTACAGGCTAGGAAACTTTTCCAGTCAGCCAAGGTTGACATAAACCCTACTGTTTCTTTTTGCTACCAAACCAAAGTAAAAATTTTGCCAAAATAATGTTCAATTTATGGTAACAGGTCACAGAAACTGCAACAGTTAGAAAAAACAAACAAAACCCCACCACCCCAAACCAGTATACAATGCTTTCTATATTTCAGGAGTTTGATGACACTCAGTGTTAGAGGATGGATGAGCAAGTGTACTAAGAAGGCAGAGAAGACTGGAGGTAGTTGAACCTTGCCATTGGCCAGGCACCAGAAAATGTTTTTAATTGATTTTCCTCTATTATTTCCCTAATACTTACTGACCCTCTTGAGGTCAAGTGATGAAGAAAGAACAAAGTTAAACAGAAGCACAGAACTCCACCCTCAAAAGGTTTATTTTCTTTTCCTACAAACCATTTGGTCAGCTTTAGACCAAATGCAAAGCAAAAAGACTACTGCAGATACTGGTTGCTAAAACCTGCTGAAAATAACTACTCTTGCAGCAAATACTTTAGATACCAATGGAACCTTGCTAGAATGAAATCTTTACAAGATACATACTGTATCTCAAACATCAACAACAGTGGAGATGATGCTGCCCATACCTTTCAAACTCTGCTTCCCTGTTTCTTCACCACTGGCAACCAAACCTCCCCGTAATCCCTTTTTATCCATGGTTAGCTGAGCAACACATCTGCTCTTATGAAATAAATGCACTATGTTGTTCAGTGAACAAATGTTGTTAACAGCCTTTCCCAGCTCATCTGATAGAGGTATTTGGTTTCCAAAGATAAAACAAAATCAGGCTTTTCAGGCAACAAGGCTATAGAGACAGCAAGAGAAAGCAAGTATGTAATGCCATTTTACTTCCACTATTCACAAGCTTTTCTCCTTAACAATCTGTGACCGTTTTGCAACTTTCATAAAAAAAGGAGTAAAACAAGCAGTTGACTGATGTCCAGAAATTTGAGGAGAGCCTTAGATGTTGCAGAGATTGAGCAGAGAAAACATGAAGCAGATCACCAGGCCAGCAGGAGATAGGAGTACTTTGCATTATGTATTAATTTCCTCTCTTTGCCCCAGCTTTCATGATTTTTAGAGTGAACCTTTCCCTCCAGCAGTTTGCATGTCTCAAGGTGAACACCAAGACATCACTTCTATCCTACTTCCCCTAGCTATGTATTTTTCAGAAGCACAGCAGGGAACTGTGAGGAAAGAAGATTTTTCTCCCTTAGAGAACACTACAAACTGTATTACAGTGTGCCACCATCCTAATCTCCGAGCTTCCTTCCAAGCCAAGGCTTTCTTCTTACCTCTTCTTACTTTATCTGTAGTTTTTAATTAATCTTTTCACTAAGATTTTTTAATTTGGCTTTTGAATGAAAGATCAAAACAGAGTTCAGTTTCTGGAAATAAGACATGTAACTGGTACACACAAGGTCTTTTTCTAATTTACAGCAGCCTTGAAAATTAATACCTTATGATAGGCTCGTGTACTATGCTGCAACAACTATTTTCTTTATAGATTCAGAATTAAAAGCCTCTCCAAGCCCAGAAGGGGAAGCTCTCTGGCCTGGAGAATATATGAAGTTGGTGGTTTAGCCAACTTTTTAGCCTTCACCAAAGGCTGAACAAGAAAGCTGAGAGACAGAGAAGTTTTCTGCACATTTCAGTTTTTCCATACAAACTACCTTTGTTTCTATTTTTAACAGTCTTCATAACTGACTTCATGACATTCAGGTGAGCTGCATTTTTTTTGTTTGCTTCCCACAGGAATAAAAAGCTAAAGGTGGATTAAGTATTTGTAAAACTACACACAAGGTTACAGACCTATAGCTTACAGGATTCTGCCTGCACCACCACTGGATGCCACTATTAACATGCAGTGATGTGGCAATGACCAGATATCTATTTTTAATTCTAGTGTCAGACTCCAGAACAACAGATGGAAAACACTAACACAAGAAGTTAGCAGGTGCCACCAAACATATATTTTACCATCAGTATTACATTATTTACAGATAATTCTAGTTACCTGGAGAGTTCTACAAGGACTCTCTTCAAGCTAGCTTCCAAAACAACAGTACAACTAAGTCTCCACTTTCACATTTGAGCTTCTAATGAGAAAAATTGTGGCTAGATTTTTCTCTGCATTGCTTTTCTCTTACTTACCCTTTCTGTCACTGAGAATTGATGAGTTTCCGCTGAAATTTTATACGTGTGGAGTTTGGTTGGCACAACTGTGATAAAGTACTGGAACATCTGGTTGTCTAGAAGAAAACAAATCTCACTATTAAATTGAATAAAAGACCATCTGAGATTTATAAAGATTTATAAAGAAATCAAAGACATAATACTTCAAACAGTTAATCAGCTGAGCCATTTACACTTGGGACATTTTTCATGGAGTCTCACCACTGCCAAGACTCCTTTAGCACCATGTGCAGGAACACAATCACCTTCCATGGCCAAGGCCTATGTCATATTTGTACTCAGATAAACTGACATTTTACACATGTAATGAAAAGATTAACTACGGTCAGGCCACTCAGCACTTCAAATGAAATGCACAGATAGTGTTTTCTAGGTCACTTGAACTGAACAAGTTTCACACGGCCACAATACACACATTTTTACAGTGGTTTGAGTAGATTTTAGCCACTGAATTGTCTATACAAGGCCCTCCTAAACAGGTTACAGTTTCTCTTGTTTAGACTTCTAGAGAATTCCTCTAAAGCAATTAGTTATGTTTATGTATCTATGATTGCTCTGTCTTCCTGCAAGAAAACACTGATAGACTGAGGCAGTTGCTGCAAGTACCCTACACCATTCTGGCTGGAACAGTAACAAACCCACCAACTCTGAGGCAACAGGAGCTTTAAAAGGTTCTGTGAATCACTCTCATGGAGAATGAAAGTCCAAGGATGAGGTGTAGACAGCTCTGTTAAGTAGGTTACTGTATTCTTTTGGTGACACACAAGGAAACAAAGGGATACATTAACCATTCCTGCAGCAGCCTCACAAAATACACCCTCAAAGTGACAAACTAAACACAGGAACAGAATCAAAGACTCTTGATGCTATTTTTTTCAGTGCATTATCACATTTATTTTACCCCATTATAAGAAAAACTAGACCTGTGAATCTTCTCTGTAGCATACTGCTGCAGAGTTCTTTGAGATTTGTTCAGATATATCCCAACATCAACCTAACACAAATCTGCTCTTCACCAAATAGAAAAGTAGAGTGATACCAAGATGAAAAAGAAATGGTTCATTTGAGATACCACACAGATAAAAGAACGGTGCATTGCTCACTACCAAATTCAGCAGGATACACTATTTCTAAAACACAACATTCCTGAAACACAGTAATGTTTTAGGAACACAGAATCATATTAGAATCATAGAATGTCAGGTTGGAAAGGACCTCAGGGGTCATCTGGTCCAATCCTTCTAATACTATCATCTATATGAGATGGCTCAGCACCCTGTCAAGCTGAGACTTAAAAATTTCCAAAGTGGGGGAATATACCACTTTCCCTGGGAAACCACTCCAATGTCTGACTGCCCTCACTAGAAAAATATAGAAAACAATATGTTTTTTTTTAATACTTACGATCTGATGCTATTTTTTCTGTTCCATCCAAAGGATTAATAATTCCTGGAATAAGCTCTCCAAATGACAAATGGTCTATTCTGTGAGAGAAGTTATAGGCTGAAAGACAAAAAAGAAGAATGAAACATCACCTTTAAATGATGAGATTCCATACTCTTCTCAGGCACAAAGATCACACTGGAAAATACAGGAGTATTTCAAAGACTAATATGCATTTCATTGGATTTGTGCCTATCATTATATCAATACATCTACATATTGGTTTCCAACAAAAATCCAAAATACTTAAAGAAATACAGTTTCTCTAGAAAAGTGCTGTTAAGCCAAATTATAACTATCAAAACCAGTCCTGGAGCTGAAGAAAGTTAAAACTTCATGACAAGAAATTTCTAGTTGGCCAAATACTTAAGTTATTCTACACTTCAAGTTCTTGTATGTAATGGTATTAAGAAGACTAGAGCTTCACAATATGAAGCCTGAGTTTGCAAAGGTATTTGAGCTCTGTAATACTGTACACTTCTGCTAGCATAAACTAATGGATAGATATTTAGAAGTTTAACCAGCACCACATTCATTTTTCACAGTAGGTGACCATTGCCTCACATTTCCACAAGTACAGCAGCAACACACATTTAATATCTAGACTCATAACCCAAAATTTCTAAGGGCAAAAGTCAATTAACTTTTAAAAAAGAAACATCTGAGGAAACAGGCAGTTTAGGCTTTGTATGGTATCTGTGTTACAACAAAGAACATCTGAGATTCCTGTGTAGAAGCAACCTAAAGATAATACTTATAGTGGTAACCACATGAAATTAAGTCCCTAGTGTTTTGTAACATTACAAAGAATGTTACTCTTTTTCTTCTACAATGCAATTACCCAGCTAGAATATCTTTACAACAGCAACCTATGCTTAACATATGAATTAGGAGACAACAGTCCAAAAATGATACTCATTTGTAGGGACAGAATACAAAGAACTTACACTCATGGCTTACAAGGGCTGCCAAGTGTGCATGGCCTCGGGGATGTGGTATTGCCCTAAAGAAAGCAAAATATGCTTTATGAAAAATATATTTAACAAATCCACACAAAGGACATAATTTTCTAAACAGGACTATGTAAAAGATTACCTCTCACACTGTTATATAACTGCTTTATATATATGTATAAAATATGTGCATATAGATAACATACATATTTAAATATATCTTATATATGTTCTACAAATGTACATATATAAAAATAGTGTGTATCTACATTAAAAAACATTACATTTTTATTACTGTTGAGCACAGACAGCCTGAATGACAAGGTACAGGAACACCAGACTGCTTAAAATCCCCTTACACAAAATCAGTGTTTTGCATTTTTAGAAATGTCAAACACACATTGAGTAAGCAATCTACTAGGAGAGCCACCAAGACCTACCACATGAAAAGCTACAGAACTGCTCAAGTGACTAATGAAAACCTTACCATACTTACTATATGACTAAGCAAAGTAACTACACTCTGTATTTGCTCTCTTAAAAAGCAAGTTAACTTCAGGTCTAGACACTGGTTCCTAGACCTGCAAAGCAAGTACAACACAGGGGGTGGTAACAGTGCAGAGGGGAGAAAAAAGTGCAAATCTGTCTGGCAAGTAAAGCAGTCTCTTCCACACTTCATCCCTATCAGTCCAGCCAATAGTACAGGAAACTTTCCCTGTTTAGCTCAAGTCTTTACCAAACACAGGTAAGTTTTTGACACACAGAAGGTGGAAAAAGACAATGAGATCAGTGAGGTCAAATAGGACTACAGTAAATAACCAGGCAATAAGGTACAAAGGTGGCCAGTGTTAAGAACCATTTAAATATACAAGATGAGAAAAAACAACTTAGCAGAAGTGCAAATAAAACAATGAGCCAAAGGAAGCAAAGGAAAGCAAAACATTATTCAGGGTCACAGAACTAGAAGCAAGAAGAGGAAAGTGATTGCAGTACAGATGAAAGGCTGAAACAATCAGTTTTGAAAAGGGCTTAAAAATTTGGACACCTAGGGACAAATCAGAGACATAGTACAAGATCAGACAGAAGTGACATTTGGAGAAATACCCACACAAAAACAGCAGCTGGGATTACATGTGGGTAAATTAAAGAGTAGAGGTTGCATGGTATAAGGTGGCAAGACAAGTGAGGATAGCAGAGCTGGAGAGGACAGAGAAAAGCAAACAAAAGTTCACTACACTTCATCCATATTAGTGACCTGTGTACTAGCAGAATGGGGAAGCTCAGATAAGCCCAAAGAATGAAGGCAAGTACAAGCAGTCCACTCCACATCATACAGGTACAGAGGACCTATTCTCAAGAGGCTTCATCTCTAGGACACTGGAATTCAAAATCACTACATTGCACTGCATTGTTTTAGTAACTGATGAAGAAATTTGTTTTTAACTGTGCAATAAAAGACACTGCATGGAAAACAGTACCAAGCACATGTACAGGAAGGTTTATTAGAAAAAAAAGTTATTAACTCAAAAGTATAAAGGCATCTACCCACCCCTGCATGCATGCACTGTATATAATGTAGGTGTCAGTGCTTTTTTTTTTATTTTCAGGAATGGAACAGAACATACTTGCCCACAGTTATGTGAAAGTTCCCTGCTACTTTATTGACATAGAGATGACCATGTATTCTGCATGCATCTGGAGACTGTAATGAGTTATCTTCCCTGTTTAAATAAAAAAAACGTAGAGTACTTGAGTATATTCACTGTCTAACAGAAATAAGAGCAGTACAGTTAGATTTCTTTTTCCTATTATAAAGACATAGCATTATCATCTACCTCTCCTGCTTACCGTGTTCTTCTGGAATTACAGCAGGGTTGGTGGTGGGAGGGAGGGAAATTAATAAAGGTTAGTCTGATGAAACCAGCAAGCTTCTGTTCATACTTGCATTCAGAGATCTGGCATATGTAGCTAACTTACGATTCTTGAACATCTGATCAGAAAACCTGAGACTGGAAATGTATCTTGCTGCCCTGAAGACTTTTTTTTTTTTAATTCTACTAAAAATTGTTGGAAAATTTTTAATGCTACAATGAACAGAACGAAATATATTAGTCACATTAATAACAACGCAGCAAGAACAGCTTTCAACATTTATTTTAATTAAACCTTCCTCTTCCCACATTCGTTGGGATGTTCACAACTTGGAACATACTTCCAGCTCTGCTCTTTAAAGGGAGATGAAAAACTTCACAATTTTTTAAACACATCTCATGCATAAATACCATCTCAAAAACTGCACTAACAAGTGTCGTATCAAAGAAGCACAGAAGGACTTAGTGAATCTGAAGACATCAACTAAAAGACTTTTTAGCCCTCTCCAGTCATGTGTTAGGAAGAAAGGATATATCTGGTCCTCAAACATGAAGACAGCATAATGGAAAATGCATACAGCATTTTTGGTGTTTGTTTCATTTACGGCTTGCTTGTCTGCAGTGTTTTTGTTTTGTTAGTTTATTTTTAAGGGGAAAGAAACCTCAGCTTCCACATGTTTTACTACTGGGGAAAAATAATAAATAAATCACACAGCATCTAGACTCAGGCACACCAAGCCTTGCATGCATTAGTCTCGGCATTTTGTGGATAGTTGGAATAAAGTGTAAACAGCAAGATTTCTCCACACATTTAGCAATGCTATCTTTAGCCAGGGCATTTACTTATGAAACACATTTTTATTCAAAGGTTGGTTCTTTTAAGACCCCAAAGTATTAAGTCTAACAACAGGACTTCCTAAAAAAATATAAACAATCCTAAACAAATGAAAGTTGAAGACTAATTAAATAGGGTAAGAAAAGGGGGAAATGACAACACAATATCCCAGTGTTTCTTACCGTGGTGGCAGTGCTGTAGAAGCACTTTTAAAAGCACTTTTGAATATCACATCCTGAAGTGAGTGCTCTTCCTGCAGCCTACTCTGAATTAGCTGCAGCATCCTAAAGATTACACAAAGTGTGAAAACACGCAACAGTAAACCAAATAATAACTACACAATTAATTATCTGCTTCAGCTGCCAATTATAAATTGAAAAGTTCACGAGGCTCATGTCAGTATTAAAATGTTACAATAAACTTTGAAAATTATATTTTCTACAGAGCTTAAAGCTCTGGCACTCACAGTAGTGTTACCAGAACAGTGAAACTAGACAGACACCCAGACTATCAGTGCAGGGATCCCACACATCACCAAGCTATCCCAGTTGAGATGATAAACAGTATGTCAATTCAGTTATAGGAAAGACTCAAACTCATTACCAAGTAATGGACAGGATCAAGTACCAACTTGATCCTATGGTTCATCTTTGACAGATATCAAGCTACCTGTGTTACACATCAAACCCCCTAATTAACTTCTAATATCAAGAATTTCTTTGGAATCATACTTAAGTGAGTCATAGAATCATAGAATTGGCTGGGTTGGAAGGGACCTCAGAGATCATCGAGTGCAACCCTTGAACCACTGCTGCGGTTGCCAGACTATGGCACTGAGTGCCACATCCATACATCTCAGCTTGCAACTGCATGACCCAATACCCCAGGTAAGTCCAAAGCCAGTTTTTTCCATTACAGGTCTTGAATCATGAGAAAAGTGAAGTAATTAGAACCTTTTCACAGGTTTGCAACCTTAAATCAAAAGCTGGAACTGTTAGACACAAGACATAGTTCTGTCATGTGACTCTGGTGTACCTCAAAGCCACTTCTGGTATAAATAATACAAACCAAGGTACACATCTCAGTGCTAATTTACCTTTGCCATTCTTTTTGCTGTGGGCTGAGGTCAAATACTACCTGAAACAAAAATAACACATGTAATAAAACATGCAGGAAGCACTGAAGTCCCATCAATGAACGTCAAAAGAGAAGGGAAGGGGCAGGGAGTTATAATCAATTTCACACTTAGTAGCACACATTAGAGTTTATGAAAGGACTTCACACTTCAAATAATACATTTAGTGTTTAAGTATGGAACTTTGTCTTTCCCCTCCCTAAATTATTCACTCGTTTGCATTTATAACTTCATCATTTTCTCATAAAGCTCTTGTAATTTGAGTCAGCTATCCCTGCCCTTCCAGATTTTGACTAATAGGGGAGAGAAGAAGAGTGGCAATTTATTCTAAGTGATGTCAGTGACAAGCATGGGTTTTGATGTAAACAGCAATGAAACAAGCAGAGGAGAAAGAAAGACAAGGTTCCAGGTGCAGATTGTTTATTTCTAGGGTCATCCCACACTGAGCACTTAGGACAAGCTAGCAGACCTGCTGTACCTCAGTCAGCACAAGAGGATCACCAGTAACACCTACGTGGCAAATTCAAATCTATGTATTGTTACCACTAATGTACTCCAGACAGTAAATTCAATTGTAATTAATTCTCAAACCTACCCAGAGCTAAGACCAAAAGAGATCAAGTATCAGAAGTTTGTTCTTTCTAAGATTATAATAGCTGGGGCAACTGCTACATGGTAGCAGTTGCAGAAGCATAGAGATGACTGTCCAGATAAAAAGAGGAAAAGTTCCAAGAACAAATACACAAAAACAAGCTCCTTCCCCTTCCCAAATGCACCTTTCCATTCAACCATACCCTCCTGCTCACACATGAGTAAGAATTTGGACAAAACTGTTATATTTTGGAACATGGTTCAGTTATTAGAAAATGTAAGAATTGTAGTAGGGACATGTTCTCAGTGTTCTGTAAAAGATAAACTACTTTCAAACAGCATAATTAATTCAAAGCTCACTGTATTATTAAAGCAAAACCACTTCACAAGCACAGGCTTAAACAGTACCAGAGCCTTCAGTTCACAATAAAGAAATTAAAAGGATACCAACCCAATTTATGACCTTTAAAGCCATTCCATATTATAAGGGTACCATGGCAATTTCTACTATTTTTTAGAATCAGAGTATTCTTCTAGTTAAAAACTAGTAACATGAATTCTCTTTTCATGAGAACACTGATAGTTTTCCTTTCATATCACATACTGTTAGCATTTATCCCTAGATTTTGCACGTGTAAAAATAACTAGCTGTAGAAATCACTGGTTTGTTAAGAAACACTGATCTGGAAGTATCACAGTCTCTGCTGTGTTTGCAGAGACTGAACACACAGAAATCCCAACCCTAGACTTTTTCCCTAGCAGATTGCTGGAATAAGCATTGCAGACCTCACTCAAGGATCATACAATAGTTGGGGAGGTTCTGTGCAGCTCAGCTGTGGGGAAAAAAAATACAAGAAAGCAAGCAAGCCCAGTGCTTTGGATAAAAACAGAACCACCTCATTTTTAAATAAAATTGTTGAGAATCAACTTACTGGTTCATAGATTAGCCCATCTGCAGAGGAGACCATTGTTTCTGCTAAATCCAGAACATCAGCCCCCACATCTATTTTAAACAGAGAGAAAAAAATTAAGAGTCTTACAGATTATGAGAAACAGACCAAAATTAAAAAAAAGTTCAAGCTGAAATACAGGTTCACAGTTCAGTGGTAAATCCATGTTGAAACAAAAACAAATCTGGCAAGATGCAGACTACTGGGAGCTATGGGGAAACCACAGAATCTGACTTTTCAACCTATCATATCAGAGTATCATCAACTGATGCACAGTGAACAGAAACAAACAAAAGAAACAAATTAAAGCTGTGCTACATTCCTGATGCTGAGTTGTGTCTTACAATGAGCTTTCAGAATATTCCAGCCAAAGACAGACTGGAACAACTACTTTTTTTTTTTTTTCTGAGAGAAAGAAAAGTTCTGCAAGATGCAAATGAGATGGCATAAATCTCTTCACATCTCCTACCTATTCTTTCAGTGAGTCATATGCCATCAAAACTACTACACACCATCAAGATCAGAAGAAAACTTATTGTTAGATTATTTTGAACAATACCCAACTATATTGCAAGCAAATGCACACTCTCAAGAGCTTTTAAAATGTTTCAAAATATCTGAAATGGAATTTCAGTTTGTAATGGAATTACAATTCCATTTGTAATGGAATACTTACACTGACACCTCATGGCAACTGTAATATCAATATTGATTCTTAACTTACTGCAAAGAAAAAAAAGGCAAAAAACTAGTAAGTAACACTGAGAGAAAGTATCAAAAGCTACATTACTAAAATTCTCAGATTACTTTCAGGAACACAGTCAAATAACAAAATTTACACCAATAAATATAAACTTACTGTGTTTAAAATTTGGGTGGGCCAAATGGACTTTTAACTATTAAACCACTGATGCCCCCTAGTAACTTAAGAGATAAAAGCATCTGAATTCCCTGTTGAATATTACAATGAAATTCCTAACAGATTTTTTTTTAAATATTACTGGACTAAGACAGACTAAGAGTTTGTCAGACTCCTCCCAAGAACATATAGTTTCAATACTGTACACATTTTTTCCCCACACAACTAGAATAGGACAATGAACTACACAGAATGCAGCGGACCAAGACAATGTAGGAATTATAAATCTAAAACTAAGTAAATATTTGAGCACCTTCCTCCTGTTTTTTTCTTAAGACAAGCCATTGTATTTGCAGTCCTAACTAGAATTCCCCAGGACAGTGATATTCAGGATAAGGCTCCAAAGATGCTAAAACCAGTTCCCAGAAAACACTGGCATGTCAAAAGGAATGTTGGTTTTGCTAGCACTACTTCTGGAAAAAATCTTTTCTCAAAAATACTCCTAAACTATTATACCATACAAAGCATTTTGCTAAGAACTTTATCCTGAATGTTTACACAGTAAGGGAAGGTGAAACATAGCTCTTTCCATCACAGAAAACAAACAAACAAAACAAAATGTGAAACTCCCATTCGTCTGAATGGGTTTACTCTAACATGAGTTTTTGATGCATCTCCCTTGAATTTCTGTTTTTTGTTTTTTCATTACAGAAATCTTGGGTATTTCTGAGGTACAAGACATCCAATTAATATATATAACTTTAGCTTGTTACCATAGCAACAGTCAAACACCTTCTAAAGTTATTTCAGTCCCAGACACATGACATTTAAAAGTGTTCAGCAAACAGAGTCTCCATTAGCTTCATATGGCCCTATGGGTATCGGGACCCGTGAGCACCTGAGGAAGAAAGGCTAACACAGCCAGACAAGCACATCAAACCAACAGCAAACGTATCTTCAGCTCATCTTGGAGGCCATAACAGGAGACAAGATGAGTAGTGATCTCTGGACTACATAGTGAGTGCTTAAGGTTCACCTCCAGCAGCACAAGTATAATGTAAATAAACTTATTGTGTAAGCCAGAGTAAGCATCATGAGAGTCTGGTGGGTTTACATACCTGATGTGGAGTTACATATTACAATGTCCTCCAAATTGTTAGCAAATAATTTGGCAGGGACCTCCAGCAACAAACATACATGATTTTGACTCCTTCATTGCAGAAATCTCAATTCCTCTTTTTCACAGATTGCAGAAAATAGAACCCCCAAATCAATCAACAGAAGAAAAATCAAGTCCTTTTGCTATTTCCTTTTCAATTCAAACATGCCTGAAAATCACTTGAACATTTAAAAGTTGTGTTGAAATGCAGACAAATTAAATTTTAAAGGCATTATAACAAATGAAATTTACCTGGTAAAATCCTTGTCTACTTCATATTCATATTTCATCCATGTGTCTCGATACACCATGAACTCCATTATGGTCAGGAAAGCTATCGTTGTAAATGCTATCAGAGAAACTGAGTGGTCAAAAGACAAGAAAAAAAAAGTTTACATTGTGAGAAATAATATTCAGAAACATTATCAGAATGAAATTCTAACATCCCAGAATCTAAGCATTACCTGTACAATGCTGGTATCTCTGATATATAAATCCACAACCTACTCTCAGAATAATGTTTTCATATCTACTCTATTTGCTTTTACATAGAATCATAGAATTGGCTGGGTTGGAAGGGACCTCAGAGATCATCAAGTCCAACCCTTGATCCACTACTGCTGCAGTTACCAGACCATGGCACTGAGTGCCACATCCAGTCTCTTTTTAAGTATCTCCAGGGATGGAGAATCCACTACTTCCCAGGGCAGCCCATTCCAATGTTTGATCACCCTCTCCATAAAGAAATTCTTTCTAATGTCCAACCTAAACCTCCCCTGGCACAACTTGAGACCGTGTCCTCTTGTCTTGCTGAGAGTTGCCTGGGAAAAGACACCAACCCCCACCTGGCTACAACCTCCTTTCAGGGAGTTGTAGAGAGTGATAGGGAGGAAAAGGAACAAGTCCTACCTTTGCATCAGGAAAGAACTTTTTGCATTAAGTACAGTAATACACTAGAATGATGGCAAGGTTGTGTAACCCCTATATGGAAGACCTAAGAACAGACTAGATCCTACAAAATGCCCACAATTCACTGTCACTGTCTGGGCAAATTCATTCCTAAATTGAAACATAAAAGAAAGAGAAGTTGCACCTTGAAGTCCCTCCCCTTATATTTTATTATCATCAGCATTATTATTATTATTTTAATATCTAGTTTTAGATCAAAGAAACTAGCAGACAAGAGAAATAGCATGCATTATATGCACTATCCAGTTAGAAAGAAGTGCCCCAATATTCCTTGTGTACAATTGCACAGTCAGGGCTCCCACTACAATATTTCAAAGGATTCTCCCTTTGGCAGTAAGCAACACATACCTCTGCATTCTATAGACAGCTAAATAAGTGAAGACTGGTTTGAAATCAGTTTTAGAAAGAAAACTTATTGGTATATGTGCCTCACTTATCTCCAAAATCAGCCTATTCACCACATTGCAAGGTTGTTCAATGGAAAGGGAAGATCATCCTGCTGCTCGCAGTCAGGAACGTAGTAACAGATGCACAGAAGCACTGCTATGCCCCTTTTATCAAATCATGGATTTTGTTAAGTTGAAAAAACTTCAGTAATGTAGCACAGTAGTGATTTGTAGAGGTTACTGACAGAATATATTTTTCACATGCATTCTGTGGAGCATTTCTATGGAGTCTTTGAAGAGCAACTTAAGCAAAAACAAGCCTCTGGTTGATAGGCTTTGATTCCTACAGTGCCCTTGGGGCCCAGTGGTGGCAGCCAGGACATCAACACACAGCCCTACAGGATCAGGAAACAACCATTGGCTACAGCAGGGACCATTGCCTTGACCAGCAACATTTCTAATCCTAGCTTTCAGCTGAAACTATGTAACTATCATGTATATGAAAATCTTCATGTCAGCACATATTGTAAAAGCAAATCCACAGATCAGTTATTCTGGCTATCAATGTCCTTTTGCAGCCCTGCAGGCCAGACTCACCCTAGCAATGCAAAAGGAAAACTGGAGCCATAATGTCTATCCAAACACAAGGAAACAAATAGAGCCGTAGGTGCTTTCTGAGTAAAGGTCTTTGTGTATCTGAACATGAAAATAAAGTCTTGCAGAACTTCCAAAGTTCTTTCTTGCAGTTCTCTTTTCTAAAGGCTCTCTCATCCTCATAGATGAGGTCTCAGCCCATTTCAGACACCATTGTATCTTTTGCAGCAGGTTTTAAGGCACTGAAACTCTTAGAACTGAGTCTTGGTAAGTTCTGCACCCCTATCACACCAGAAAGTAAGCCTGGCACTTTAACCCTGATTAAAAATAGAAATACTATATTAACATTTTATCATGGCATAGAATAAGACAATGCTATATTGTCATTTATAAGGTTACTGGGATAAACCAAAGAATGCTTAAGTGACTTCTGGTCTTGATCCTTAAGGCATCCTTCACCAAAATGAAGCTCTCCTGAATGATGGTGCTATCTACAAAATATGAATTTTCAATAGTTTATTGTTTTTCTAAGAATTACAACATAAAAACAACTCACTTGCTTTCTCAGTAAATGGGACAAACATTAACAAAGAGTTATTTAATCAGCTCTCAGAAATTATTTTATTTACAATATTCATTTAACTATTAACATTGCCATTCAGGAAATGTAGCAAAGTAATACAGATCCATGTGATATTTATTTCTAAACAAGTGGCACAATGACTTCAAAGTCTGATCTGTGCATTGCATCTTCTTCTTGTGTTTTTTATTCAAGTGAATTCCAGACATAAACACACAAGAGATTTTTGTTCTCTGTTTCAAACTGACTCAAATCAATTCAAACAGTACCACACATGGAGTCACTATTTCCAGATCAGGCCCAACTAACCCAGCCCAGTTCAGAGGTACAATATTCTATTCAGATACAAATAGAAGAGATACTTCTTATAGCTACAGCTTTTTGAGAAAAGCTCAAGTGACTAATAAGGACAGTATAAGCACATGCTCTGGAGTAAAATATTTACCTATTCACAGGGCTTTCCTTACTCTTAAAATCAAGTACACTTTCAAGACAAAAAGCTTTAGAAAGCTGCTCTTCATCCTGATGTTTAACTGAGCCAGCTCTTACACAACCCTGGAGAATGTTTTTCCTCTTTTACAAAAGCACAGAGCTGAACTCAACTTGCATTTCAGCTCATTCTAACAGTCTCACCCAGAAACCTGACAGAAAAAAGGGCTTAGTGAGACAACAAATGTGAAAGTTTTATTACAGCTTTGCATAGTGCACTTCCAGTTGTAATTGGTTAGCAGTTTATAGTGAACCTTTACACTGGTTTGAGTCTTACCAATTTTACAAAGAAATATCCCTTGAGATGAGCAATGAATGCATCTCTTTGGGTAAGACCCTATGTGTTTAGCTGAAGATGAGCTCTGTCAGTCCACAAAAGAAATGAAGAAACCAATTTTGGCTTCTTTCAAAGGAACACAAACATCTGCCTTCTTCCTAATGAAGTTTTTGTTCCCAGAGCATTCTAGACAGAGCTAACAGCCAACATGAATCATGTCAGTATCTCAGCAAGGCCTACCTGTGCCTCCACTCGCTGAAGTCTCCACATAGCTTTCAGGAATCTTTGGGAAGGCATCCAATTCTTTCATCAAATTCAAGGTTTTCTTCCGATTCAGTCGCCTCATCTTCAGCAGAATCCTCCACCTCCTCCTTCATATATTCCCTCTGATTTGAAAATAAATTCTTGTGATTAAAAAACACAGGCAATATAGCTCAAAACAACTGGCTGCAATTATAAAGCAATAATAAGGCAATTAAAACATCAGACATATGTTTTGAAGAAACACATGCTAGACAACTGGATGGTCACTCTTGCTTCAAGAAAACAGACAAAATTGGCCTGGACTCTGCAGCTCACACTCCAGCCACATCCAGTGCATTCACCATTTAATTATTATGACTGATTTCTTTCTTGATTAAATTCTTACTGGCATTGGATATATTGAATTTTAAATTAAAAAAACCCTAAAACACTCAGTCCTGAAGCAAGCTTGCTAAACAGACCTGACAATGCATGGAAGTCACTGACTTAGCAGGGAATACCTAACAGGCTGCATAAACTCAGGAGGATGCCAAAGTGATCTGGGCTCCTATATTCAGCCAATGTGGTTACATACTATACACTAAGGGGGGGAAAAGTGTGTTTCACATTTTTACAGCTGTAGAAATTCAGGGTCATAATAAAAATATTTTTTTCTCTATAAGAACACCATCTCCCTCAAAGAAATTAAATATTAAATCATAGCTTCATCCTTCAGAATCATTTTGTCCATGTCACGATCTCTACTCTGTTTAGAATATCGATACATTATGCAGCAGGATGCTGACAGAAGCACTTGCCCAGGAAACACTGCCTTCAGCTGCTTCCAAATCATGTAAATACACTCACAACCTACCTGGTCATGCCAACACGCTGCATGTTTTAACAAGTTGGCACTGCTGTTTTCCTTATGAGGAAACGCTGCACTTTGCCCAGAATTTCTGAAGCTCCAGAAACCATTGTGCATTGACTGCATTCTGAGCATACACCATATTATCATTCCCTGCCTAAAGACACCAAAGGCAGGCAACCTAACCTACACTGCCAACATGTGAGACTGTTATCATTATCGTGTTGAAAAATCTTCTAACTCATTCCCCCTGTTTCAAAAGCACATCAAGTGTTCAGCATGTCCCTGTGAAATTACTCAAGCTACTGCCTGCTCTGCCCCTCTCCCGGGTGCTCAGCACACTTTGTACTGTGTGATAAAAAAGCCATAGGCCTTACTGGAAATGGAAGTTCACACGTGCAGAATAATGATGTATACCTGCAATTCCCCCACTACACAAAATTGCTTCAGCCTTAGTGAGAAGATACAGACTGCACTTGGTGGGTGCATCAATCAAACCACCCTGCAGAAGCCAACAGAATGATACTACCTGTGTTGCACAGGAGTCAAAAAATCCACAGTTAAAGTGGGCAGAGAAGACAGGTGCTGGAACAGAATTTTGGTTATACAACAAAGACAACACCAGACGGGGCAGCACTAAAGTTAAACTGGCACCACTTCATTTTTCCCATGTCTTCCCTGCTCTCACATGTGTAGAAGCACATCATAAAGAGATGCAAGACAAACTCAGAGAATTCGAGGGCACTCAGCTATGAAACTTTCTAAATTACTCTGCATCGATGAGTGTGCAGATTTTTCTAACCTTGCCAGAAGTGTTCAATTTGCTCATTCGTTTCTCTAGTCCCACATATGCAGACTCACTTTCCCTCACCTAGACGGACATCAGGTACCTCTCCGCCTACCCATCTCAACACATATCCCTCAGAAGAAACACCAAGTATACAACTGCGATACGAACCCAACGGAGCCGGGCAGGTTCCGCTTAAACTGAAACTTGGAAGCGAAGCTGTTACCGCTGCGCCTTTTTAATACTCGCACCCCTGGAGCGGCCGCCCCGCCTGAATCCCCTCCCGGCTGCCGCGCACCCAGAGCCGGCGGGCTGGCTGGCTCCCGCCCGGCTGCCCACGCCGAGGGAGGCCGCGGGAGGCGGCCGTCAGCTCCGAGCCCACACGCCTGGGGGGGCCGCGGGCACTCCGGGACGACGACGCCGCACGGAGGCGAGCGCAGGCCCGCAGCCAGGCACCGCGCTGCTGCGGGACGGCACAGGCCGCACAGGGCAGCTGCGGGTCGGGACGGGTGGGTTCAGGACAGGACAGGCCGCACCGACCGCCTTTCCCCCACCCTTCCCTTTTACCTCTTGTTTCTCTCGCCGTTACCCAGCGCCGCGGGCGAGGCCGGAGCGGGGATGGGAGCCGCAACGCTCTGCTCGGCGCCCGCCCCGCTCAGCATGGCAGCGCGCGTGGCCCGGGGCGGGCTGGCTCCACACTGACGCCCGGCGGGCGGCACAGGCCGGCGGCAGCTGCAGAGCCCCGCCCGCCCCGCCTGCGCATGCTCCCCGCCCCACGGGCCTGCGCCGGCACGGAGCAGCGGGGATCGGCCGAGGGCGGCTGATGCTTTCTGGAGGCTCAGCTCAGGGACCTGGCGAGAGGGAAGGAGCCGGCAAAATAACTTAAGGGGGAAACAACGGGCGTGTGGCTCCTATGTGGCTCGGAGGGAGCGGCGGCTGCCGCCGGAACGCGAATGCGGGGCGCCGGGGCCCTGTCTGCCCGCCGCGGCTGGAGAGCAGAGCCGGGAACGGCCCGGGGGCTGAGCCCTTCCAGCCCTTAGTAAGTTGCACAGCCCATGTGAAAGAGGGGCTGCAACTCCACTCTGCTCTGCAGGGCTCCATGTGCAGGCGGATCGGAATCCCAGGAACTGCAGCTTCCTGCCGCCAGAGGTCCGCAGCAGTAATACAGAGATGGAACGTGTTCAGGCGGAACACAGGGGAAGACAGGTATCGACAAGACCTTGAGAAGCTATGAGTTATTGAGCAATCGTTTAAATTGTTCGTATGTCTTCAAAAGCAAAGTCGAAAAGCACTATAGCCTGGCGGGCAGTGATAATGCTGTTGTGCACACTATGAATATAAAAGCAGGCAATGCTTGGAAAGAGGCAGCATCTTGTAGGTTAACTGAGAGGAAAATCTTTTAAGGCAGTGGTCTATGCTAGTAGAGAAAGAGATTTTAAACTCAGAAGCCCTGAGGTCAAGACCTAGAGTGAAGAAAGTAAGAGGGCTTATTTATGCTGAAAATCTGTTCTTTTCCCTTGTGTTGGTGGAGCTAATGGGCACTGCTTCTCACCAGAAACATAACCCCTTAGTACAGAATTGTTAGCTATTCTCTCCAAATTTTTTCTTTATAATTGCAGCAATTCATTCTCTGTGCCAGTGTCCTTTGTACTTTGGTATCAGTGCTGCTACTAAAAATGACTTACAAACTCAGTTATTAGGACATTATATTATGCTACTGCTACCATGCCTGCAAGCTCAGAAGTTGCTAAGCCAACCTGGACATCTTCTTACAGCCAAAAGGTGAGCTCTCCAATACCTTTTGAGAAGTACTAACACCTTAGGTGATATCAAAATGATCATTCAAGAAAAAGCATTCCACGTAAGATCTCTGTTTAAATTAAAGACATACCAAACATTTATATTCATAGATAAGAGACTGAAAAGAGAGACTGTATTTTTTGAAATGAAGCTAGCAAATAAAACCCACTCTGCAGAAACAAAGGAAGCAATGAGTTTCACAGTATTAATAGATTTGCTCTCTTCAGTGGTTTAGAAGACAAGGTACATCAATGGCAAAAGAATCTCAGGTAGCATGCCGAAGTGTACCCATTTAAAGAAAACAACTGTTTGGAATCTACAGCATTTGAGAACAAAGGGAACCTGAAAATTATAAAATAGCGTGAACAGATTCAAAGAGTTCTTTGGTTTTTAGTGATTGGCAGACAAGGTTTCAAGGAAAGAAAGAAGATATAGCAATATACCAGTGTTGGCACTGAATTCTGATCAGCCTGTTGTCTGTTGTGATCATTTCAGCAACTGTAATAACAGGGTCACAGTGTCAGAAAGAAGGAGATAGGAGAACAGTACTACACAAGATAAATAAACAAACCAAAAGCATGTTTATCTGTACATTTGTTCCCTCATCTTAGAAACAGCAGACAGCTTTAGCTGCAGCAGTTAAAGCTCTTATATTGACGTGCCAGTGTCCATAAAGTATAATCCAGCAGTCAGGGATTTTGCTGGCTAAGCTCTGTTTTCCCTTGAAATGTTCTCAGCATTGAGGTCTGGAAAGAGCAACAGACAGATCTGGTTATTAGCTGTGCATCAGAGATGCTCAACAGATGTTCTTACAGGCTATGAACTAAATCCTGTCTGCTCACAGACAAAAATGGTTTTGGTATTAGTGCTCAGCACCTCATCGAGATGCCTCTTACAGAGAAGAAATGACGCTGGACAAAATTGCAGCTTTGCACGATTATAGTAATGTTTTTAACTACAGATCTCTATAGGACCTTATGAGGGAAAGTGTAGTGGTCATTTTTCAGAACTTAAAAAAAATGGAGAAAATTATGTATTGATAATGCTTTGCATTATACCAATACTACATATATACAACTCTAAAGCATCATAACAGTGATTATGCTACATCCACCAAATACCAGACTATTCTGATTCAGACTGTGCCTTTCCTTATACACCGCTGTGCTTGTTTTCTGCTCTCCTGATGACACCTCAGTGGTGGCAGCTGACAAGCATCTGCCATCACCTTCAGTAGCCTGAAAGGAACCGGGAAGAAAGAAATCCAGCTGTCAACTGAAAGCCACACAAGCGAGCCAGGGGGCTGCCCTTCAGCTGCTGCTTTATACAAATTTGTTTCACTACACTATTCAACAAGTTCCCAAAGCCCCCTGAGACTTGAGTGCTGTCATCTATGTAAAAATGCAACTACCTCGCAAAAAAAAAAAAACCAAAAACACAAACCACCAAAACCCACCAAAAACCGGTGGTTTTTAACACTGGTGATTTCTGAAGTCCTTTGATGTGTGCAGAGAGAGGAAACCACGTAAGAATAGGCTGTAAAGCATATCGATGTCGAGGACAATAAGAACACCACAGACCAAACAAGAGGAGCAAATGTAAACACGCAGATTCCCACCCGGGCTTCACCGCGCTGCAGGGTTAAGGTGCTGGAAGCGGTATGCAGGATGCACACAGCAAAATTAAAAGCTTGCCTAAAGCACTTCAAGACCGAACCCAAGTCCCCATAATTTACTGCGACTACAGTCGCCTGCACAGGTGATTCACCACGGCTGAAAAGGAGCTTTGAAACTGCTGGCAAGAAAGAGCCAGAGAAGGGCCGTGCAGGTGGAGCGACCGGGGGTCGGTCGCCTCCGGCCGTGGGAACCTGGGGCAGCGGGAAGGGGATGAGGGGACAGGGACAGCGCTGGGGGGATGATGCGAGGCAGGGGCCAGAGAGGGAGAGCAATCGCTTTACCGGAATGTAGAGGCGTCGAGGTGGCATTTAGAAAGGAGAAAGAGGAGGAAACACAGGTGCAGAAGACTAAATAGGGAGATGAAGGAGTGGGAGTGGCTGGAAAGGGGGTGGAGGGGCAGAGAATCAGTCCTGGGGGCTGAGCGTTAAGGGCCGGGGTTGTGTGGGTAGATAGGCATAGGAGGGTACAGGGGGGGGGATAGCCGTGGGGGCTATGAGGATGGCGGGGGATAGCCGTAGGGGTTATGAGGGGGCGGGGAGCGCCCGTCAAGCAGAAAGGGCCCCTCAGCAGCCGCCGGGCACCGTAGCGGAGCAATGGGGGCGTCAGATCCCCTCGACCAATCGGGAGGAACCACGCTCGCAGGAACCGGAGCGATGGGGCGGCCGCCGCCGTGCATGTCCCCCCCCCCCCCCCGCCGGGCGCTGGGGGAAGCGGGGTGCTGCTGTCATCTGCCCCGAGTCTCCCCGAGTCTTCCGCTGCCCGCGGAAATCCTGTGCCGCAGTCCCGCTCGAGAAGGTTTTGGGTGGGCTCTCGGAGATGGACCCTCTGCGCTGCCGCCCACCACATGGCTGAGGCTCCCGCCCTTTTGCCTCAGGGGTGTCTGCCCCACGCCCCCCCCCCCCCAGGCGGCGGAGCTGTTTGATCACTGGAGGATTTCGGTGTTTATAGATCCCCCGCTGCAGCCAATACTTAGAACTGCCCTGTACAGCCACGGGTTGCCACGCGTGGCTCTGGCGGGGAAGTGGCCCCGAGGCGGGCGCTCGGGGGAGGCGCGGGCGGCAGCCGGGGAGCGGGGACCCGGGACCCGCAGTCCCGCCCTCCGTTCGCTTCACCCACCGGGGTGGAGTTACTGCCCTGCCGTATGTAGGAGCTGTGATTGCATTGCCAGGCAGCAATGGAAGCGGTTGTCTTGGTGGTGGTGGTGGTATTTATTTGCAGTCTTCCATTTTCTCGGTGAATCGAGCTGGTTTAAATAAAAACAAGATGGCAATGAGTGTGGCCTTGGTCTTTATTATGCATCGCTTTTCCAACTCAGCTCCACCTCTGGGCTTTTCAGAGATAGCTTTATATATGAACTTCATGACAAAATTTCATAGGCACTCGAAAAGCAGAACATTCTGGTTCAGTGAAAGGAAAAATATACTGAAGTTACTTAGGCTATCTGAATCCTATTCGCCATTAATTCATTGCATTAATAGTATGGCTTCTTTGTAATCCAAAATCATTTACCTCTAAAAGTCTTTGAAAAGTTAAACCAGTCCTGTTCTCTTGAACATTTCTGTGACAGGTTACATTTAAAATGCAAATTATACAGCTGCTTCATGAAGCTCACAAGGGAGCTGCAGTAAATTCTGTACGCAAGTGAGATACTGTGACAGCTGCTGTTAAAAATACTTGTATGATCTTTTTGGGTTTTTCCCTTTCCCAAGAATTTGATGCTGTTTGATACAGACAGATAACTGATTCAAAGTCCTGTCTTTTCATTCAGTGGAGATTTCCATGTGTTGTTGATAGATTGTATGGCTTCTGTGGGGAGGAAGGGAACATCAGTCACTGAGCTGAATTCCTGCCTAGATCACAAATGTCAAGTTAGTAATAAATCCTGATTTCTCACCACTTGGCTACTTTTAGTGATTCTATGATTACAAAGCAGAAATATTTTGATAACTGATTAAGTTGCAGAAGACCATTAATTGTCTAAACACTCTGCACAAGGCCAGCAACTATCTATCAGGATATGAAGACACATTAGTGTACATTGTGATGTGGTATTCTTTGATTTTTGTGTTCTGGTTTCCATTCTTTGGAGTGCAGGTTTCCTGGAAAAATAAAACCAAAACCAAAACAGTGACCATTAATAAATAGATCTCCCAAGTTTCAAGTTTTTCAAGTTGTATTCACAAGTAAACATATTTTATTTTACTCCTTTGCTACAAGTTTGCTGTGTCCCAGTGTAAAGCCTAGTCTTGAAAAGTATTACTAGTCTTAAAAATGTGGGTGGTAGGAAGGATTTGGACTTCTGAAGGGATACTGATTGAGATTGCTGCTACCAGGCATAGTGGAGGGGTATGAATGATTGCCTATAATAGAGGAAAAGTCATTGCTATTTGTTAATTTCATAAAAGACAATAAAGTCTTTCAGGGTTAGGAGAGGTCTGGCTAAGCCATATGTGAGGTCATGTTGGTACTAGAATATTAATAAATGATCAAAAGCTGGACATAGTCTTACTAATATTTTATCAAAATTTTTCTTGTTATGATTGTTGTGGTGTTACAAACATTCTAGTAGCATACATGTAAATCAATGCTAAGTCAGCAGAACAAGGTTCTCAGAATTTATTGTGAAATCTGTGTGCTTAAGTATGAACATTTGATTGTTTGGGTTTTATAATAAATAAATCTTTAGTTTTCTTGAAAAGAAATATGCTCTTGATGTTCTGCCAGGCCAAGCAGATTGTAAAAAAATCTAAGCAAATTGCTAGGAAAATTTTGCTGTATAAGATTATTGGTTTAATTTTAATAATAACATGAACCCCATGTTTTGGTGTTTGGTTGTTTTTTAATTATTTTTATTTTAGCATGCCTGTTTCCTTCTGTAGCAGTTTGAGCATGAGTGGTGAGAACTGAACCTAACAAATACAACTTTATAATTAAATCTAGTCTAAGTGTAATCTGGCAGTCACTAGTGTTTCAATTAATTTTCAGACACCTCTGCTAGGCAATTTGAAGGGGTCAGGATACTCTTACGTGAGTGCCTCAACATGCCCAGAATGTCCAATTTAAAGACATTAAAGTGATGTCTTTAAACAGACACTGTATTTCTGCAGAGACCTGCCCACCCAGTGGATGCAAACCCTGTAGCATACCTTTGGAGAGCCCTGGTTTATATTCAGTTTCCATTCCTGCATGGCAGTACCTCTTCTTCTGAACTCCTGTCAGATGGCAGTCCTTTGAGGATCATCTGACTAAGCCACAATTCCCACCTACAGCTTCCAACACCTACATAATCCCCAGTCCAGCTCTCTCTGCATCTGTGCTCAGTTTGTGCCATGTGAGTACCAGTGAACCTTCTGGAAACATTAAATCTTTTCATTGCCAGGGAAAAGATTTTCCTGCTTCTCTTCCCTCTCTCACCCTCTCAATCCCCAACTTCAAATAGACCCTGGCTTGCCTCAAGCTGTGGACCTTTTTCACTGTTTTCTGTTGCAGGCTGCTTACCTACAGGATATAGCGGAGTCTCTGAAGGGCCATCCAGATTGATGCTCAGACATCTACTCCCTTAACTCCACTCGCTGTTGAAATGCACTCCACACAGATGGTCAACAATGGAAAAATGCTTCCTGCCTTCTTTTGCCTGGAGGAACTCCCTCCATGATAATGTTTGAAAGCAAGAGGTATTTTCCAGGTTTGCTGCTGGCATTTCCAATGCTTGGCTGGGTTTCCATTCCTGCCACTACTGCCTGGTGGTCACAACACTTCCCTTCCATATGGCAAGGGGAGGTCTGGAAATTGAAAAGAAGCATTAATTTTTCTGGTTTCTCCTATCTGATAAAAATAAGTATTTGAGAGAAAAATAAAGCAGAGTTTATGTATTCCTCATCCCCCCTGGACAAATTCTATAAGAGTGATGTTGTAGTGTATAGCCAGTCACTGTGTGTGTCACAGGTACTAGTGACTACCGAGGAAAGAAGTCACATTTCCCTGTTATTTCACCATGCAAACTTTTTTACATCCGCAGATCCCTGAAACTTTATTCGTTTCAGTCTAAATGTACTTTGTCAGATTTCTAGTGATTTTGTGCTACTTCTGTTTTCCAGTTATATGAGAAAGAAACAACTTCTTCCAGCCAACAAAGTAATGAGGAGTAAAAGTTATTTTCAGCCTGTCTCACTTTTACTGACCAAGATTAACTAGATGAACCAATATTTTTTTCCAGGTCAATCTAAAATATAATATTTACATTTTCATTTCTTATAAAAAAGTAAAGGGAAACTATGAGGGCATACTATTTTCCTTTAAGAGACCAGTAGTTTGTACACTCCCTGAGATGCTGGAAGAGCTGGTTTCATATTGAGTTTGTGACCAGAGGACCAGAGCAAGCGGCTTCCATTGGATTTCTCTAACTGCCAGGCTTTGGTTGCTCTGCAGTGGATATTTCTGCTGCTACTTTCACTATTGTCCTCCAGTGGACACATTTTCTCTCCACTGGTTAATCTCCTCAAACTGAAGTTGTCATCCTTCTGTTCGTCAGGTTCTCCTTGATAATCTCAGTTTCAGAGGATTGTTTTGGGAGCTTGTGGAATTGACTGTTTTCCTTTTGTTCTTTAAATTATGGTCTACTGCGTTCTGATTTTAGCTTATCTGCTCCCCCCAAAAAAGCTAACAAACCAAACAAAGCAAGCAACAACACACACACACACACACACAGACACACACACGAAAGCCAAACCAAAACACAAAACCGAATAAAACCCCCCCACAACAAACCCAAACATACACCTTAGTTCCCAGACTCCAGTATGGGTTTCTGCACTGATAATAAAACATTTCTAAGCCAGTAGGCCACAAAGTTCTGCAGGAGCCAAAGAGATTTTCTGAGTTCAGGATAATTTTTAAACAACATCAATTTAACTTTTGCAGAAGAATATACTTTAACCTAGAGAAAAATACTTCAGATAATTTAGGCTGTCAGATATGGAAAATCTAACAATAGGGATTTAAAACAGAACATTGCCACAAATTGGGGGAATAAAAGTAGGACAATCTTTTCTTAGCACTTTCAACAGCACAGAGATCATTAGCAGAATAAAAGCACTGTTATGCCCTATTAACAGATACCATGGTGGAAAAAGCTTTCCACTGAGACACTTTATTATTTCATGTTGCAGGGTAGTGACTGTTGTGAAAAACTTGCCATCATCTTAGCTCTGTGTATATTGTCCTCATACAACTTGTACTTTCAAGGTATAACAGAATTTTAATCCCTGGTTTACTAAGGGAGTTCTTTCGTCTTTTATTTATTTGTCAAAGTATGGCCTGATGTTTTGAAACATGTTTTGGTTGACTTCTTAGAAGCATACAGGTAAATCTAATTTATCAACTACTTAAGTCCATTTTTTAATGGAGCTGAAAGGACCGTACCCTCTGGGCTGTATTCTGTGTACTTTATGAGTTTAGTTTTCTTGAAGAAAGTAATTGAACTTTCAATTTTTCAAAAACAAATCTATGGTGAAATTGTCTTTTGTGACTAATGTGAAGCTGCTTGGTTTGACTGGCTTGAAAGCATCAGTTCTCCAAGAAGCAAACCTTTCCATGTAGCTAAAATGGTGAGATGTGCAAAGCAGATAGAATCATAGAACCATAGAATTGGCTGGGTTGGAAGGGACCTCAGAGATCATCGAGTCCAACCCTTTTACCACCGTTATGGTTGCTAGACTATGGCACTGAGTGCCATATCCAGTCTCTTTTTAAATATCTCCAGGGACGGAGAATCCACTACTTCCCTGGGCAGCCCATTCCAATGCCGGATCACTCTCTTCGTAAAGAAATTCTTTCTAATATCTAACCTAAATTTCCCCTGGCACAACTTAAGACCATGCCCTCTTGTCTTGTTGAAAGTCGTCTGGCAAAAGAGACCAACCCCCACCTGGCTACACCCTCCTTTCAGGTATATTGGCTTTTACATTTTTTTCCAGTCATCTTATTTGCAGAGCATACTTGGGTTGATAAGTCTGCTTTCCTTAGTATACTTTCCCTCATTGCCCTGTGGAAAGTCAGTAGGGACACAGCAGAATACCCTGGACAGCTGTGAGTGACAACCTGTACAGAGAGCAGGTGCTCTAGGGTGAAGAACCTTTTCACTCTTTGTTGGTGCCCCAAAAACTGGAGTAGGGCTGTCAGAAGTTCCCAAACAGCTGTGGATGTTGCTGTGTGCAAGAAAAGAGCAGGGTATGCCAAGGGAGGAGAGTTCTTAGCATCTCTCTGTGCTGGACCTCACTTTGTGTTCCCACCTGGAGATCAGCCCTCCTCAGGGAGATGACAGTTCCAGTTTTTTTTGCAGTTTATTATTTAGGTATAATAAATCATCACTAGAAAAATGCATCTAAAAGCTCACCGTAGCTATCCTGTCAATGTACAAGACAAAGAGCAGGGCTAGATCACAGGCCCTGAAAAACCATGGTTACTGACACAAGCAAGGAAAGACTGTTCCCCAGAACTGTGGCAGAGGAACAAGCCCCTTCTTGAGGCATTCAGAACACCTGCAAGTTCAGCTTCTCTGTGCTGATCTAAATGCCCTCCAGTGCTGGTGGTCTGGCTGCAGCCTTTGTCCACAGCCCTGGCACCAGTCCTGCTGTTTCTGATCCCATGCAGCATGGCACCCATGGGCTCAGTCCTGCAGGACCTGGACACATGTGCCAGAGCTGGGTAAAGCCAATGGTTTACACTACCCCCAAGCTCAGTAGAGGGTGAAGGAGGCTTGGGGATCATCCAGGAGGCCTAGTTGGAATGAAAGAGGGAGAGGAGCCAGAGGCAGCCCTAGAGACCAGGCTGCAACACCCTGTGGTGGATAGAAAATCTCTTTCACTTCCTCTTCCTCATGTGTCCTCAGTTGTTTCTTCCAGAGCATATTCCTTTTTTTTCTTTTTTCTTTCTAGTCTCCTCTGCTGTGTGCAGTAATCCATTTTTTCTCTTGAATCTAGAGAGAATAATTATTTCTAATTAGTAGGCCAGTAAAGCAAAGAAAAATGAAAATTTCAGGCACTTTTGTTTATTGACAGGAGAAGGTTCCTGTAACAGTCTTATCCAATTGTTCTGCATGAACTCACAGATTCTGAATAAACTAACATGAGATTGCTTCAAGGTATTTGCTGTACTTCTCATCATGCAAGTCATAGTGCCAGCTTGGAAATGTCAGGATCTTAGGATATAACATGAAATATTGTATCTTGAATCTATATCTATATCTGTGTCTTGAATAGCACTTTGAAAAATCATACTGATATTTTAAAACAAATTTGCTCTCTTTTTTGTCCTTAGTGTTGATTATTACTATCAGTGATGCTGTACCTGCAAGGGAGATAAAATTCAAGTTGAAATTGCATTTCTTGTTTGAAGTGGAAAAAACAAACCCTTCAAACACCTGACTTGCACACAAAAGGTGAAGGGCACCATGACATGCTGTGACTGTTAAAAAATGAAGAAGCTTCTCATAAATTATAAAAAGACCTTTACATCCTTTTGAAATGTGGAAAGGCTCTTTTAAATAGTTATTAAACACAATTTTTAAAGTAGCTGTTTGCTCCAGGATGAAAGATAGGGAGTAGCAGCCACCTGGTGGTATGCAGAGGGAAGGAGGCTTGGGGGTGGGGTGGCTTCCTTCTCCTCCTGCCCCTGAGCTTCCCAGCATATTCTTCTGCTGTCCATAACTCTCTCCTGATCAGATCTGTTAAATAAAATATTTTTCTTGTTTTATTGTAAGTTTATACTTCATTCTGCTTTTACTATTCAGTGCTACATTCTCCCAGTGTGTAGAAAACAAACAAAAAAAAGCGGTGTTTTGCCCTTGAGAAATGACAGTTTAGGTGTAAGATATGCTTGAAGAAATTAAAGCAGAAACAAGAGAAGAGAGAGAAATGTAGCAAGATGGTTTTTCTTTTTGGACCATTAGATTTCATTTATGATTCTGTCCAGGTCTTTATGGATAGGAAACATCTCAGTATACTCTAGTTTCTTAAAACAGAGGCATCTGTCCTAAACTAGGGAACTGGCCTGCCCATAACCAAAGGAAAGCAGTGGATACCTCCACAGGGGGGATTTATCACTTTAAAGTAAGTGTCTAAAGAAGGTGGTAGGATGGACCCTGTAGGGATTCCTGTCTTTCTCCATTTACTGTAAAGGAAGTTCAAGTGACTTCTTTAGATTAAATACTTATTTTTTACATGTGGCAAGAATAATCTCAGGCTCAAATAATTTCATTTCTTTTTGAAATTTTAATGAAAGTCAGAATTTTTTTTTTTTTGGTGTTTTTCACATTTTTTCACAGGGTAATATCCACATACCCAAAGAGATATTTTTATTCAGAATGTTCATTGGAGGAAAATATATACCTGCAGGGGCTGGTGCCAGCTGCCCACAGCTGGCATCCTGGGGAGAGACTCTGAAGCTGGCACCATGGCACCTCTGCTCCTGCCCTCTCCCTCACTGCTGGTGGGTGCTTGTAAAGGGAATATGTGCAGAAGTGCTAGCAATTCCTGTCCTTTGTGTTTATTAGGGATATGCCTTGGGCCTATAGAAATGACAACTCTAGGACCTGTGATGACTTGAAAATTCACACACCACTGTTATGTACCCTCCAGCCAGCATGGGACGAGTGATGCATTATAAATCCACATCCTTAACCAGTGGAGAGATTAAAGAAGAAAAAAAGAGGTTTCTTAATCCCTGCCTCAAGCAGTTTAAAACCTTCTTCTTGCTTGGGGTCCTACATAAATCAAAACACAGGACTGGCTATATTCTGCAAATAAATCTTCCTTGATATTTACTTCTCACATAACTTCTCTGTAACAAAATCTGAATTCCCTACCAAATATGCTAATAAAATGTCAACTTTTCTATAATTTACTAGCATCATAATAATAGTTTCTCCAGTTACTTCACTCATTTCAGAGAGCTCTTGGCAAGTTGCATACACATGAAGAGTAATATCTTAATATATAGTTTAGTCTATTATTTCTTAATATTCAAACTCACTAAACCATCTGTACAGTAATTAATCATGCATGAATACAAACCAAATGCAGATTAAATTATCCTGAAGAAAGTCTCCTTCAAGTTATTTCCATGTGCACTTGAGGAAAATTATTTCAAAATATGTAAGTGCACGAGTTATTTCTGATAGAGTGAACAATCATAATAATGGAAGAGGACACTTAGTACTAAGCATTGCAAAAGGCTTAAAGAATGTATATTTTTTTTTCTGAAAGAATAGGAACTAACAAAGGAAAAGCAATGATTAGTTTATAAAACATACTTTGCACATAAAGAAAACCTTCTGTTTGAGGATGTGATGTTACTTTGTAGACAATCACGAATTAAACCTTACAAGCAGGCAGAGAACTGATAACAAATATATCAAAACTAAAAGTATATACCTGAGACAACCTGCCATTATGAAAACTGGAATAGCAGTCTCACAAGATTCAACAGAGACACCAAAAAACAGTGGCAAGCTCTGTTCCTGGGCTGGTGAATGCCATGTGGGAGCTGCTCCATCACTGCATTACCCACAGCTTTGCTGTGCCCCACACACCAGCCTGTCCCGTGCTGCTGCTCTGGGCAGTTAAAGGCAAAGCTTGTGCTGAAATTCAAAGCTGTGACTCAAGTTGCTGTGTTTTCTTCAGCTTTAAGCTGAAAAAACCCTAGTGCTCACAGCACTCATCCAGAGCTTGGGCTAATTTAAAGCTGTCACAATAAGTCTGTTCAGGTGTGATCACAGCTCTCAGGTAGGCATGTTTGCAGTCACCTCAAAACCCAAAATCAGCCCTTCTAGACCCTGCACTCCTACCATGAGGAACAGTCCTTTCTAGCCCATGTTCAGTTCAACCAGTGCTACTAAACTTCTCTGTTCCTGGAAAGACTTTGATGTTTCATTGCAAACTAGGCCAGCTAAACTGTTATTTAATTAAACAACAATTAAAGAGTTTGCCAGTGCTTTAAGAATCCCAGCCTTCTCTTTTCGGTTGCATGAACTTTTTCTGCTGTGAACTTAACCTGTCACAATTTTCTTCCACTGCACGTATTTGCTAATGCCAGAAGCCCCTGCAGACAGAGTTCACAAATCAAGCCTTTGGCAGGTTGCAGGCTGGGTCTCATTCTCACCTACACCTCAGTGCCTCAGGGGACTTGCTGTCTTCTCCAGCTGAAGCACACAGGTATGCCTTTGCTTGCTTCCCTCAGTCACTTCTGCTCATTTCCAGCTGAAACTCTTGGCTGCCTGAAACCCAGGTAAGACTTTTCAGAATTTAATTTTCCTGCTAAGCATAGAGCTAGAATATGTAAGGTTTTTCCTGGTCCTTATTTCTTAAATGGTTAAATGGAGCAATGGTTAAAGAGTGTCATTGGTACTGAACATCATGGTGTTAGGGTATGGACTGGAACGTGTACCTACCAAGATTACTCTTACTGTGGGTACCTGTATTTCACTGTGGTGCTGTTGCCGTGGCCACAGTTTAAGTCATCTCTGAGTGTGTGCATTACTCTGACAGAGCATAAAATTTAAAGTCCATCTCAGCAGGAAAATGTATGCTCAGTCTTGCCTTGGCCACCAGCTCTGCTGCCAGGTCTCGATGTTGCTGGGGAGCCAGATGGAGCTGTGTGATGCTCACTGGCATTATCTCACCTCCACAAGCCAGGATCTCTGCTCTTGAGGCCAGTAAGAGGAGCTGAAGCAGCACAACAGGCTTGTAGCCCCTGATAGCTTTCCCTACCTGTGGTTGCTGAAATAGCCTTGTAGGTATGGCTGTTGTGTCATGTACTGCATAGACTCATGTGAACCAAGCCTACGTGGAGCCCATAACGTCTGAAATACCTCAGATGTCTTTGCTTTGTTGCCCCTGCTCTGTGGGGGTTATTTCGTCTTAGCCCATTCAGCGCAGTGATGGCTTTAGGAAGGTAAGGAACAAGATTGGAGCTGGGAAGTGGAACTTTGGGTGTGCTCACCTGGGGACTTCTCAGCAGCTGGAGCTGCATCAGGTCATGCTAGCCCTTCTGGTGCCTGCAGATGGAAAAAGAGCTGGAAGACAAAAGGGTTGCAGGCAGATGGTGGTTTGGGAGCTCTACTTGGTGGCAGGATGCTGGCTTGTCTTTTATACTCGTGTCTGCCTTCTGTTTTTCCAACATTTGTGTTGGCAAGTCTTCTTTACCTTTGGGTAAGTAAGAAGAGGAAGGGTGTGAACTAAACACCACAACAAACCTCCCTTGGGTTCATGCTGGTTGTTCCCTGTATAAGTCTTGGTGAGGTAGAGCACCAGTTCTTCTCTTGCAGTGGCACCAGTTTGAGCTTCACAGGGAGGCATGAGGCTGGGGCTGGCCATCCTGTTACACCTCGGTAAGTACGGATGTTGCAGTTATTTGGGCCCAGTTTGAGATATTATCATGTGATTTACTTATCTCTCAAAATTTTGTGCTTCTTTTAATTATGCTATTAAGACCCTCTGTCCAGCCTGGGAGTCATGGGTGTTATGATACAAAGAAAAGACACCTCCTGGAATTGAGTCTGAATAAAGTCCTTCAAAGGACAATTAATACCTGCTAATGACTAATGAGTATGGATCTGCATAAATAAAGAAGAGCAGGTTAACCAAAGTTATGCATTGCTTTATACCTTGATAGTCAACCATCACTCACCATCTGAATTATTGCCTGAGCCATGAATTGAAATCTTGATATAAAATACTGTGTATTTACTGCTGTAACTAAACTAGTGTTTTTAGTGTTCTGTGGGATCTTCAGGTATTGATTGTATTTTGTTTTTAACTGCACTTTTTATAACAAGTTGAGCCAAGCAGAGCTGAATAGATAAAGCCTCCAAGGTACCTGTTACTGCTCAGGATTTCAGGACAGAACTTGTTTAGAAGGACAAGCCCTGTAAAGGAAGTCTTAACAAAATGGGGAAGTTATTTAAAGTTGTTTCAGGCAAAATAAACGAAAAGATCCTGCAATTATTTATAGAGAATTCAGCATTATTCTCTTTAATTATTAATGACCATTCCATAGTGTCTGGACGGAGTGTTCTAGGACCAGACAAGGATGTTAACTGCAAATCATCAGAAAATCTGAGGGACTGCTGGCATCAATCTTGATCTTAATTCTACCACTGTCACTTGGAAACCAGCATAATTCACCTGGCTCTGCTCACAGAGTCAACTGAAATGCTTGTGATTTTGCTGTAGCAGTGCTGGCTATGGTTATGCTGTGGTAGGAAGCATAATAAACTATTGCTTGTAGCCTACTGGCATGTTTACTGCACAATAATGTGCTGAGAATTTAAGTTTAAACATAGATTTCAAGTATGTTACCTATATTTTTTATAATGATTTTGCAGCAGATGTGTTCATTACCAAAGCTCTTAAAAAGTCTACTCAGTGGTATTATTGCAGACTAAAAGAGTTCAGGCAAAGGATAATTTGGTTTCCTGCTGTTGTGGGGATGTAACTTATTTTCTCTTGAGAATACTGCTGTGCATACAAACCCATTTCATCTCTCTCTGGTCTTTTGTGCTCAGTGCTGATAAGACTCCAACATGCACAGGATGACTGTGATGCTGGGTCTTGCCACCCAGTTGTTGGGGATCTTCTCCTGGGTCGCAGCAAGCAATTAATGGCCTCATCAACCTGTGGAGTGAACAGCCCTCAGAAGTACTGCATTATAGGCTATCTAGAGGTTGGTTTGCTCTTTTCTCTTTCAATGAAGTGAACTCTGCTTACTAACAGTATTCTCATCTGTAAAAGGAAATTGCACAGAATAGGAAGTTTCTGTTGGAGTTCTCTGAATAATCATCAGTGTAACATAAGCTTGGCAGAAGGCTATGCCTTCATGCAGCACCTATGGAGGGTTTGGCAGCAAGCAGTCCCCAGAGTGATATATGGCTTCTCAAGTAGGAGAAAAATCCATGAGATGCAATGGAAGACAGGGATTTCTGAAGGAGTTCTTTTCTCCAGGTCCTTTTCCCACTCATGCCTCAAAGGTGAAGACCACAGTTTGCTTGTGCAGGAGTGATTAGTGGGATGAATACAGTTCTGTAAGAAACAGGCAATGGGTCTTTGCTATAGGACATGTCCCATACAGTGTAGAGACCTGAGGCACTCTGTTAAGTAATTTACACTATGTCCTCTCATGTCTTTTGATCTGAAAATATAGCAATGTTTATGAAAGGAGAAAGCCATCCCCAACAGAGGGAAAACCTAATTGTATAGTCTAGTCTTTGGCTATGTTGGTGAGCAGCTTCAAAGCATCAGGGGACCCCTCACTCCCTGGCCACAGCAATGGGTGTGGATCCAGTGGGCATGTGGGAGCTGCAGCAGATAGAAATGGGAATTCCTCTGTTGCATGTCCTGGAGCACTTGGTCCCACTGAGCTAGTAAATTGTTATAAATAGAAATATTTTCACTAAATACCAACTTAGTCTGAAGCCTAACACTGCATAATTTATAAGCAATTGCAAATAATTACAGTTTGTGACCTTCTGACAAAGCACTGTGAGACATTCACAGTGCAAAGCTCTGTCATACTGAGATGACACCAAGTACTGCTCCTTTGTTACTCATTTTAGCTATGGTTTTCTGCAAAAAAAGCCTACTACCTTCCTCTTCCAAAATAGCCTGTGAGCTCTTAACCCTTTGCTGTTTTTCTCACATTGTTTGAACAAGTGGATCTCGGGAACTAACTAATTGTTGTTCTCTGAGTCTCAGCACTGCATTTTACATGGACACAAAGAGCCATCTCAGAGACATTGTCTTTCTGGTTCTTAACTGAAGGACTGCTTTTTCTTTTTTCTTTTTTTTTTTTCCAAGAGGAGATCAAAGAGCAATAAGAAAATTAATATTTTCACTTGCTTTTACTTATCCTTTGAAGTATGTAAATAAAGACTCATGAACAGGAACAGCTGTTCCACAATACTCTCATTGATTTAATGCTACTTCAACGTATCTTGACCCTTAGTGGCTGTTTCATGGAGAGGATGAGAGCTACAAATTCTGCTGCTTTGTTGACCTTGAGGGATAGAGGCTTATACTAAGGCAACGTGATTTGCTGTACCAGCTCCCCTTCAACCTCTGCGTCACTTAAGGTTTATCAGTATCTCATTGAACTCAATTCTTTCTCTGACCAGCACATTCATGAACCCTTTGCTGCTGGCAGGCCAGGAAGCTTTGCATCTCACAAAACCAAGTGCTTTCTCCCCAGCTCCCCTGCTGATGACCTGTTTTGGGCATCACGATGAGAGTAAAACTTACATATGCAAGTTTGTGTTAGTCAGCATGGCAGACTGCCAATAGCCAGGACTTGATGGGATGTTGTTGGAAATTGAGAATGAAAAAAAATTAGAGTTCAACTGCTTTGTGTTTGAAAAGAAGCACTGCAAATGATTTCCAGTCTTTAATGTGTCTTAGTGTTTCTAAATGTAGGTCAAGTGGGTTTTAGCCCTATGTTTGGATTTACTAATTACACATTTGGAAAAGAAAAGAAGACTCAGCATTGAGGAGAGCGTAAAGCTGCGCACTTCAGAGGCAAATGGGAGCTGCCAGACTTGCCTTATGTAGACATGCACATGCTTGTCCTTTGGGGCACAAAAGTATTTTTCTGGAGCAACCTTAAACATAAGTTGGCTGTCATATTGCATGTGTCTATATAAACTAGAGAGTGGGTGTGCACCCAGTGTCCTGCCAAATGTTTTGATACCCTGAGGTCTCCTTACCAGAGCTTTCTGAAATGAGGTGACAGATTATTTTTTTATTTCTTTCTCATCTTCTGAATTGTACATTTGTACATTTGTCAAGTGTGGTATAGGAAGACTGAATATAATATATATTTATCATACTGTTAAAAGAACATTATTTATAGCATATACTATTTCATAATACAAAGATGTCCAAACCATTCATAATACTTTCCTGCATTTCCATCTCAGCTTCTGCCATTGACTTCAATTTTTTTTTTTTTCAGCAGCATCCCTGCCAGCCTCCCAGCCAAGGGCACCAAAGCTATGCCTGCATCCTCCTTTAGCTCTCTCTGTGTCATTTCCCTATCCCCCTGCCAGCATTCCTGCCAGCCAGGCACACAGATTGGATATCACCTTCAGCTTTGGCTTATCTGAATCCTCACACTCAGGCTCTGCCCATACTTTGCAGAGTCTGCTGGTGTAGCACAGCTGCCCCTGCCCAGCCTGGGCATCCCCCAGTGCAGCCATTGCCATTCTCTTCCCCATGGCCCTGTGGCTGTCACCATGTGCTGCTCTGGCTTGTCCACATGGCTCAGCATGGGTCATCTCCTGGCCTGGCATGTCAATCTCTCTTTATGTTTCCTACTCAACTCTCCTCTTATGACCTCAAACAGGAGCTCCTTGCCCTCACTTTCAAAGCCCTTTTGCAGACAAAAGCTTCTCATTCAGCACTGAGATATTGGCTAATCATTTCCACCTTTGTCTTCTGCTTGTTACATTTTTAAACAAGACCCCTTCATTCAGCTGGCATCCTGATTTTCCTCCCTTGTGTTGTTTTTAAACTTTTTGTTTCTTATGCCTACAAAAGGCACTGACAGGGGTGGGGGTGTCAGCCCAGACCACCCATTTACATTGTACTGGGATCCAACCATGCCCTCCCTTTGTACTACAGCACCTGTCTGCTCTTCCTGAGGGGGTCTTTGAGCTGCTAGAAAATGTGCAAAAGATAGATGGAAAAAATGGATAAATGATTTAGTGAATGTTCCTCTTCAATGCTTCTTCAGATCTTGAAAGACCTTGTATCCCCCCTGTCTCCTGCTGCTGTCTATGGCTGAAAGTTTCTGCAGCCTTTATGAGATATGAATAAATCCTCAACTTTTAAAAAATAAATTCATCCCAGGACACTCTTGCAAAAAACCCCTCTGGCAGCTTAACCCAGAATCAGCTCCTTGACAAACTTTTCTTTGCTCTTACTGTGATCACCCTTACACAACAACATGCCACATTCCAATCTTGCAATGGCATAAATATGTATACATCCATTGGATCTTCAGAAAAGAAACCAGATTCATCTTCTGTCCTGTTCATTTTGTTTTCTAGGCTGAGCAGAAGTGCTTTCTCTGTGATTCTAGATACCCATATAATCCCTACACACATCACAACAGTCACATGATTGAAAATGTTATCACAACTTTTGAGCCCGACAGGAAAAAAAAGTGGTGGCAGTCAGAAAATGGCAAGTATCTTTGGGAAAATATTACTGCAAAAATGTTACTTGTGAGATTTATTTGTGGAACTGGGATTCATCATGTTGCCCTCATGAAAAGATGAGGGAAAAAATGCATTCATTCTTTGATTCAGTAATGCTGACTGATTGAAACCTATTTCTGTGTAAGAATGCAGGATTGCAGAAATTCCCTTTTTCAACAGACAAATTTTAAGCACATGATCTCCAAGAGTTGGCCTGAGGGCCTGTGGCATTGCTGTGTAATACATGGTGGATATCTATTTTTCACAGATATCTGGATATCTGTTTTTCAGAGAAATATGATTTGTAGCAAAAGGTACTTTTGCCAACGGATGTGTAATGACAGTGTGTAAAACACAAATATCCCTTAAAAATTAGTGCTTGCAGTGCTGGAAAGACTGCATCACGTGAGCATCACATTGCCCATGAGAGAGTGATCCAGCTGGACACTGGCTTTGCACTCAGGGGATGCTCTAAAGAGCCTAGCTGCTGTGAAAAGGGATCTTTAAGTTCCCTACAGGAAACTGTCTCAGCAACCCTTACAATGTGCTCATTGTTGCTCTTCATTTTCATTCTGTTTTCAGGCATTGACCATGTCAGCATTAGATTGGACCTAGAAGCTTTGTTCCAGTTCAGCCACCTTATCCTGACTTTTAAGGTGCATCTTTACCAGAGCTTTTATGTAATGTTATACACTAATTACTTAACCACTGGTATAAATTGCTCAGAGAGGCATTAAAATCTCCATCTTTAGAGGTCTGTAAGAACAGGTTAGATAAACACCTGTCAAATACGGTTAAGTTATAGCTGATCCTGCCTTAGGGGAGGAGGATAGGCTGAATATCTTACTATTCATGTGCCTTCTGGTCTCATTTTCTACAAATCTGAGAATTAAAGATGAAAAAAATAATCGCAAAATTAAAAATTTATGGCATTTCTATATGCCAGCTCCCAAACACAGAATTTTAATTTGCAGCTGTTGCCATTCCCCAAAATAGAGTATCAAAAGAACAGCCCCTGAGATATCTTATCAACATTTGGTTAAGGAATTGTTGAAATACCATTTCTTGCAGACATTTCGACCTGCAGCAATGCTGGTTGAGCGCTCCACCGATTTTGGTAAGACCTGGAAAGCATTTAGATATTTTGCACAGGACTGTGCAGCTTCTTTTCCCAACATCTCTCCTGGTCCAGCAAAAAGTGTTGCAGACGTCATTTGTGATTCAAGATACTCAGACATCGAGCCCTCCACTGAAGGCGAGGTATTGCCAGCTCTCTGTGTTTGTATGAGTTCAGATTATATGTGGCTATTTTTCTGGACCTGAGAGTCTCTTGTCTGTATCCATCAGATCCGCTTCTGCAGGTTCTGAGACATGAAGTGCTATTGACTTCATTGAAGTAAGAGGGAAAGACAAACACTGAACTTTACCTTCAATGTCACATCCATATGAACTCACAAAACAACTTTTACAGAACCTTCTACTGCTCTTTCCTGCTTTCCAAAGTCACCTAGAAGTCTCTCTCATGTGTGTCTCATTGACTGTCCAGCAGCCTCTACTGCTAAAGGCAGGGGCCTGTCCTTTGATCTTTTTGTAGGTTCTGGTCCCATTTCTACATCACTCTAGAGAACTGATTTTTTCTCCTCTTGACACCTCAGTCTACCAAAAGGTCTTTTCGCCTTCCTCAATCAAAGCCAAATTGAAAGGGTCAGAGCATTTGCAGAGTTAGGGCCACAGCCTAGTGTTTTATCTTTTATGGGATCAGTAAAATGTAATCAGTAACTAATGGGTCTCAGGTAACAGAATTTATATCCAAAAAGAATAGCCTTAGTGATTTATAGAACTGTGCTAATTTGTTTTGCAGGTTGTTTTAAAAGCTTTGGATCCCAGCTTTGAAATAGAAAATCCATATGTGCCATATATCCAAGGTATGGATAGTACAGGTTTTCTCCAGAGATACTTTGCTGGTGTTGCTTTGTTTAGCACTGAAAGGGTGAGAAGGTGAGACTGATGTAAGTCAATGTTGTTGATGTTGAAAATTAGGTACCAAAAGATCATACGGAGACATTTGTATTAAAAAATAAAACAAACCACTCTTGTTCTCTAGCCTTGAGGCCAAATAGCAAAGCTCTGCAGAGCTTATGCATGCAGTTGGACCAGCTTGCTTTCTGGATCAGAACTGCCTTTTGGGAGCAGTTCTAGAGCTGTACATGAACCCAAGAAGACACTGACTGGAACAATACAGGTTCACCCCAGCCAGAGCTGTACCAGGGAGGGTGCTAACACACAGCTGTGTGCCAGGAGTGGGTCTGTGCCCTGGCACTGTATGGGCTCCTGGTCTCAGCCAAAATCACATAATTTTTACTATTTCCTCAGTATGGGGGAATTAATGAAGTAATCCAATCTAAAGAATTTATACTGTTCAGCCTTGAGTGAACTTGGGCTCTTGATTTCTCTTCTTTCCTTACAGAGCTGATTACATTGACAAACCTAAGAATCAACTTCACTAAACTCCACACCCTTGGGGATGCTCTGCTGGGAAGAAGGCACAGTGATCCTCTGGAGAAATACTACTATGCTGTCTATGAGATGGTCGTGCGGGGCAGCTGCTTTTGCAATGGCCATGCCAACCAGTGTGATCCTGTGCAGAGTCTGCGGGGAGATGTTTTCCATCATTCTGGAATGGTGCGTTGGTAACACTCTCTCCAACAAGGGCAGTCCCTACCTCGTAGCTTGGGGGAAGGAAGAGATGGAGGGAGGAAGAGGAAGGAAGATCTCTGATGACCATTGAATTAAACATTTGCAACTCCAAGTTGTCAAATATTGGAACACAGCTTCTTTCTTTAAAACCCTGAGCCAGATGGCTCAGATGCTGTCTCTGTTGGCACTAGTATGATGTTTCAAAAACAACTGGGACAAGACATCTTGAAAATATCAGCAAAATACCAGAGCTGTAATGGTGCAAATGTAATGCAGTAAGTAGCCTGTGGTGTGTGCAGACTTGAATGACCACTTTTTGGGTGCATTCCACACTCCAGCTGGCCTTGGGGGCTCTGCAGCAGGAGAGGAGGCATTGGCACAAAGAATAGCTGATAATGCAAAGCTAACCCATGAAAAACGGATTATTAAAGAATTCAGGAACACAATTGTGAATTCTTTCCTTCTGGGAAAAGTTTTTTTCTCCTGGAGAATATGTATCTCAGTTTAAAGACATGTACAGAGAGAGGGAGAATTAAAAAAGTTTAGGTCTCCTTTGATATCTCTAGAAGTATTTTTTTTTTCTGGAGACTGCTTGGTGGCTTTAAAACTTATTTGTAAAAGTTTGCAGGTATTCTGCAGACCTTTTACCAAAATAATGGAGAATTCTGTCAGCTGAGGGAGCCAAAGAGCTTTGAATTTTCCTGATCTTGCTGGCATACCTTGAGCAGATATCGCCTCTTTTCTATTCCCTCTCCTGTCACCTTACTTTCTCTATGTTCTCACCACATTGCAGGTCCATGGAAGATGTATCTGTCAACATAACACTGAGGGTTTGTCTTGTGAAAGATGTAAAGACTTCTACAATGATGCTCCCTGGAGGCCAGCTGAAGGGGCACAAGGCAATGCTTGCAAACGTAACTCAAAGACACTGTTTGCCTTTTCAATAGCTGGGGGTGGGTGCAGCTCAAACCCAGCACATCGTGTAATGAGATGGCCAGGTTTCTGGGAGGGAGGATTTTCCATGCCTCATGTAAAAAACAGATGGATTCCTGTATCCATCAATGCTGTGTTGCCCTACGAGAAGAATTGTTTTATGCTCTTATTTTTGATAAAGAGAAAAAAACCAGTAAAGAGTCGAAATTCATTGGTTTGCATAGGGTCTTTCTTGTGAGAGAAAGAATAATTTAGACAAGGCTAGATTATTTATTTTCACAACAATGACTACTGTGGGATATATAAGAATAATATCGTAAGAATTTTAAATCTTAAGAATAATCATCTGGGTCATTCTTTAGTGGAACGGTGTTTCCTGCTGCATACCAGGCATCCTCATCTACACTGGTATTTTTCCAAGTGCACATCCCAGTTCTGTCATGTCTCCAAGGTTTCCCCCCAGCTGTAAAGCATGAGGCCTGGAAAGCTATAATCTTGCAGAGTCACTGAAATCATATGAGTGACAAGTGACCCCATGTTAACGGGAGACAGCAATGGTGCAAGGCCACATTAATAGGAGTTGTGGTGTGAAAAACCCCACTGTTTGTTTTGGTTTCAGGGTGTAATTGCAACGGCCACTCTGGCAGATGCCACTTCGACATGGCCCTGTACCAGGCCAGTGGTGGGGTCAGTGGTGGTGTTTGTGAAGACTGTCAGGACAACACCACGGGGCAACACTGTGATCAGTGCAAACAGCGCTTTTACCAAGACCCACGCAAAGCCATCTCGGACCCTCACGTGTGCCTGCGTAAGCTCTGTTCTTTAGTTTCTGTAAGAATGACTCAGAACGGGGTGGTTCAGGTTTTCTTTGCTCTGAGCCCTAGAGCATCCCCCCACTTAAATGTTTGTAGGGCTATAAAAGTGTTACGAAACCTTTAACATCCAAACTACTTCATAAAGTAGCTGCATAACAGCATCCTTGAACCAGCACTGTGAAAAGGGTTGCATTTTGCAACTCATTGCTAAGCTGAGCTTTGAAACACAACAGGGCTATCATCTTTCTTGAACAATACCAGTATAAATATGAATAGTAATAGTGCTGTTGCTTCTGCTATGGTCAGGGATTACAGGAGACATGCAAAATGATGTGAGGAGCAGTAAATGTTACTAGATGCCTGGCATATATAAGAAAAATAAGCTTGCATTTGTAAAAACCCTTCTTCTGAAATATGAGTAAAATTCAGTATTAACATAGAGTGGAATACTCTGAGTGTAGTTTAATTGTAGTCATTGGCTGGCATGACAAATCGTTAAGGAACCAAGAAAAGATTACCCAGGAAAGCAGTATGGTAGATGTCAGCTCTGCTGTGAGAAATGGCTTGTGGATTAGGAAAAAACTGGTTGCATCATGAAGGCAGTGTCTCCTGCTGAGTGCCTTCTTCCAGTAAATAATTCAGCCATGGCCAATTCAGCCCAGCTTTTGTGAGGTGGTTCACAATTGGTATCCCTCTGCAACCCTACAGCTTTCGTGAGAGCATGCCCAAAAGTTGTATTTTATGTCTATAGGGCCTTCTGTTCCCAGGTATTCAAGAGGGTAGGGAGTGAATGACTAAGACCTATTGCTACCCAAAAAAAAGGGTATGTTTCTACTACAGTGAAGACTCCTTCTCCAGAGAAAAATTAAGTACTGGAAACACTCTCATAATATTTCTTAACGTTGGCTGGCTGTGCATTAGCTCTAAAGCATCCAACACAGTGAACATGCATCAATATTCACAAGAATCTTGAGTTTGTGCCCACTTGCATTTTCATGCTTATATCTGAATGTCCTTTTTTCGTGTGTGTCTCTCTGCATGACTGTAGCTTGCAATTGTAACCCCGAGGGTTCACTGCGGAGCGGTGTGTGCGACAGCCGCACGGATCCTGCTCTGGGAACGGTTGCGGGGCGGTGCCCTTGCAAGGAGAACGTGGAGGGTGTCCACTGTGACAAGTGCAAGGCAAACTACTATGGGCTGAGTGGCAGTGACCCTCTGGGCTGCCAACGTATGTAAACCACTTCTTTTGTTCTTCTTTCCAAAAAACTTTTAGGAGATGGAGGTAGCTGAATGCACAGATGCACATACTAATAATGCACAGATATGACCTGCTTCACAAAATACCCAGTTGCCTCCTATAATTTACTGTCAATGTAATTTAATGTACCTAGTGCAACATCTGGGGTGGAAAAGATGCAAAATCACTTGCAGAATACATATACATTATAACAGATCAGGCTGTTGTTAATAGAAGCACTGTTTAACATTCAATTTAATTGAAAAGGGAGATAAAAACACATGAAAAGAATTTTAAAGTCAAAATAAGCACAAGGGTGAATGAAAAGCCACAAAGAGGATACCAGGAATCTCTGCTAGGATTCTCAGACTCTGTACTGCATGGTGTAGTCCTGAGATGGCAGGATCTGCTGCCTTGCCATGAGAGCTTCCACACAGCCTTGGAGGCTAAAAAACACATCTCACCCCTACCCAGGCACACTGTGGGTTGTGAGCACGTTTTGCCCATAGCCTGGTAGTCAGCAACATGCAAGAACTGTGAGGTGAAACTGCATGCTTCTCTCCCTGCAGCCTGCAGCTGTGACCCCCACGGCAGCTTGCCCTTCTCTGTCTGTGATCCTGCCACTGGAGAGTGCCTCTGCCAGCAGTTCGCCACAGGGCACCACTGTGAAAAATGCCTCGTATGTACTCAGATTTTGTTCTTCTGCACGTGTTTTTACAAGTCCAATCTCCCACCTTTTCATTTCCATGAAGTAAACAATTAGTCAAAATTAAAAATAATTTTACAGCTGTATGCTCGTATTTGCATTGTCATGTCCAGTTCTTTTTTACTGTTTGCAAACAGTTGCAAACAAACTACACTAGGAGTAACACTCCCTGAAAGGACAGAAAATGCAAAATCATGTTCTCAGGCCATTTTTCCTGTTTACAAAGCAACTAGCTTGAAAAAATGGGTAAATATCTGGCTATTCTTGCAGTATCTGAGCACCCATGCAATCTGGTAAGAGATGCAATCTCCCATGGCCAAGCACAGGCTGGCAACCCAGGAATGTTCCAGAGCGGTTTTCATCCAGGGAAGTAAGTTTTATTGTGCTTTACATACTTAAATATTTGCAATAAAGAAATCTTTAATTTTCTTTTTATCCCAGGTAGGATACTGGGGTCTTGGGAGCAGTTTCTATGGCTGTTCTCCATGTGACTGTGACATTGGTGGAGCCCAGAATAACTTGTAAGTTAATGATCTTCATATTGTTTCTTTTTTTAATTTATTTTTTCTTTTTTATGAACTCTTAAGCTTCACTTTCCAACTAGGTTAATAGAGTTTAAGTACAAATGGGAAAATATACTGTAAATCAAAGCTAGTAATCATCTGATGTTTTAAATAAGAGTTAAATAAGTATATGAAAATTAACATCATATAAAGTCAGAGGTCCTTCTGACCTCATGATATTTAAGAATAGTGATAAATGCCATAATAGATATAGCAACATGTACAAGAAATGGGTGCAGGGATTGATAGTAATGGATGCTCAGGAAACAAAAGGATTTGTGCTTCAAGTATGAAATGGATGGAAAAAGACAAAATGTCACACCTTCTAAGTGGGGAAAAAGTATCATTGAATGAATCCAGCATCAGAAGGAGGAAACAGAAGGGGTAGGTGGTAGGAAGGAATTTAATAGGAGAGGCAATCCAACAGTAGAAGAAACAAAGCAGAGTTGAAACAAGGGTGGAGCTGAGCTGCTCTTGTGCTGTGGTGACCCAGCCATGTCACACTCTGACATCCTCCTTTCACCAACTCTAACCCTAGGTGCTCACAGAAGGATGGTCAATGCAAGTGTCTTCCCAACATCGTGAGCCGTCAGTGTAACGAGCCAGCCCCAGGCTACTTCTTTTTACCTCTGGATTATTATATTTATGAAGCTGAGCATGCAAAGCCCCTCTCTGGCTCTGCACCCTTGGTATGTAGTTGGCTTTTTAGGTGTTGTACTGAGAAGGGAACCATAAGGTGGTAGCACAAGAGCTGAGGCTGAAGAGGCAGTTCCTCAGTTCAGCCTTGTTCTTCATGGACATGACTGTTCCATAACTGTCACCAACAGACAGTCACTACAGCATGGTGTGACCTGCAAAGCTGTCCTTGCTGCTCCTCAGGCACAGGCTGGTGTAGAATTGGAGAAATTAATTAGTTAACTAGATAAATTATTTTCATTATTTAAACTAGAGGAAAGTGAGTTGCAGCTGGCTATCATGAACTGTGATATTTCTAGGAATCTCCAACAGGGCAAGACTCAAATTCCTTTCTTCTCCATTGGACTCAGTCTTGCTGCCTTATATAATGGCACCAATAATGGCCCAATTTCCTCAAGAATTTGGCATCCATCATTTTTAGAAATGTCCCCCCCCCCTCAACATGTGGGTTATTTTTCCCCATGCAGAGTACAAGTCTGGAATGCATCCCTTCCGCTGCCTGTGTTTTTACAAACAATTCTTCTCCAGTTTTTTTTCCAGAAGCTATAGAGAAGAAATAATAAAAAAGTTTATTTGCAGGTCACATCCACAAATATTTAGCTATAATCACAAGCAGTAATCATCCTGCAACCCACTAATTAAATGGAAAACAGATGTTTGGGACATAGCCTATCAGAGGAAGTAAAAGTTAACTTTAAGGATGTGAGGGAAAAGGGTTTTCAGCAGCTGCTGGGCCATAGTTTAAAGTTTCACCCAGCAGAGAATAGAGCTTGTTTTAAGAATGTGAATTTTCATTTACCTGCTTACCTACCCTTCAAAATAGTTGAGACAGTGCTGACCCTCTCTCATTACTTCACAGGTTAAACCAAGCACTCTTCCAAGGTGTGACACCTACTTCCAGAAGCAAGGCTATGAGTTCATGATTGAAAATGGAAAGATTGTGTTAAACAGGAGCAAACAACGAAGTGTAAGAAAATCTGGTCTGGAACAGGTAAATTTGTGCTTGAATAGTTACTTAACATTGCACCTAATACTAAAAGTTTGTTTTGCAGGAAGGCAAGGAAATGTCTGAGCATGTGGGATCTGCAGTCCTAGACTTTACAATGCTGACACAAATGAAATAAATTCTTTTGGTACCCAGCTGGGCTAGACACTTTATAATTCACATCAGCATGTTTGCTCTGCTGTGTCCAATGCCATTGCAGATTCAGGTTCAGTGAACTGTTTAGAAGAAAAAGAGCCCTCATGAAAGGTGCAACCTTTTTTTGTTGTTTTGTTTTCAACATTTTCCAATGAGTTTACCAAGACATTAACATGATACCTACTGCATTTAAATGCTGCCAGCTTTGTCGTTGTGAGCAGTGATATTTATTTATTCACCTTATAATGATAATTCTGTCCATTTATGAAATCAAGCTTAATCTATTTAAGGTTTGCAGTGTGAATACTTGGAGATGCCAGATATACAAGGATGGATGGATTATTCTAGTCCCTCTCATTACTGTTGTTGCAAAGCTATAGGAAGCTTTTCTTTATATGTAACCCAAAATATACTACATTTAGGAGTGTTCTTAGATTGTTAGTCTCAAGATTCTTCAGAAAATGAGGCTGACTGATGGCCGAGAAAAATAAACAGCATGGTAAAATATTTCCTTTCTTTTATTCTGAGTTTGCTTATGTGTAATTTGACTCTGTGTGTTGTTGAAAATGTCGGTATGTCTTTGCAGGGTGCGATGCAGTTTGGACAGGACTCAGCTGTGGCAGTGATTTTCAGGCAGCCCAGAATTGGTCATCCTGTCACATGGACAGGACCTGGCTTTGCCCATGTTCCCAGTGGAGCTGGGCTGAGATTTGTCATCAACAACATTCCCTTTGCTATGGACTTTGATATCACAATTCGTTATGAGCCTGAGGTACTTGTGATTCTTGTATGTCTTGTTATTTTGTGACAGATGCAGGGTCTATTTTGTCAATGATAGAATGCAGAATCTGGTCCCAAAAGAGCTAAAATCTTACTTTTTGTCTGGGCAAAATTTCTTAGACATGTCTAGGGAAATCCATTAACACAAATCTGGTTATGTCCAAATACATACCATATCTTCAAAAGCACAGGCAAAGTATTTTATGGGTACCAGTATTTGTACATGTACATTCCTTGCTCTTCCACCTTGCAGCTCCCTGAGACAATCCCACCACTCAAGGTCCTCCTTTTGTCTATTGTAATCTGTTCTCATACCGTCATTCTGAGGCAAACAAAACTCACAGTGTCTTAAAGCATGACAACGATTTTGCAGTGGGCTGGTTTGATGTAGTTTTTTCCTTCTAAGGATTAGATTAAAAGGCTGAATTTTAAATGCTTTGGTTACAAAGTCTTTTATGTTTGTTATTCCTTATTAGATGTGAGAGGAGGCGGATATTGAAGGATATCTCCGGGACAACACTGTGCTAAGAAAGGAAACAACTGCAATTACTTTAACAGAGCTGTTTCCATCTACACAAGCTGAGATCCCATTTCCATCTTAGCTTTTCAATTAGCAGTTGCAAATGCGGTGAATTTTTCACAAAAACCATTCTTTTTATTCCTGTGAATAACAAAGAGTGAATCTGCTTTGTCACTACAGTGTGCAATCATTCAGATGGCTTTCATTAACCCTAGTAAAGAGGAAGTGGGTTTTTCAGATATGAAAAATTACTATGATTCTTGTTCTTTTTTTTTATAGTCCTTGGAAGATTGGCTAGCAAGTGTTGCCATCCAGCCTGCTGGTATTTTGTCAAGTTCATACTGCAAAAACAAGGGCTTTTCACAGGAGCCTCATGTGTTGCCTCTCCCAGCTTCAAAGAGGTCTGACTATACCTGTCCTTTTGCCTGTAGATTTTCTGTGTACAAATCTTTTACTGAAGCACTGCAGAGCAATAAATGCATGGGGAAGTGGTAACATTAGAAACACATGTATGGCCTTCCCTTTGCTGTCATGCCACATGATGACATAGGCTCTAAGGAAGCATCTGATTCTCCAGTCCCCAGCCTGGCGAGGGTTTCCCAAGCCAGAAGAGAAGCTTGGGATCCTGCTGGGGTCAGTTGTTCCTTCAGAGAAGGTCCAACTGCAGACATTTCAGTATAGAGAGAAAATATGGATTAAAAGCCACTGTTCCAGGCTATTTTCAAAACTAGCTCTTCAGCTTGGACACATATAAAGATTACAGAGGAGCCAAGAGGATGTGACTGCAGTCTTGATCAAACAGGGACAGGAAAGGACAAAAATGAGCAGTGTGTTGCCAACTCCTTTGCTTGAAGCAATAAAGCCTGTTATTTTCAGCTTAATCTCACCTGTTTAAATTGTCTTGATGAATCATCCAGAAAGAAGCCATGCAGCTTTCCCAAAGCCTGCAGCAGCAGTGATGGGTTTGCTCCCTGCAGCAACAGTGCTTACTCAGGGCTGCAGGCATTAGGATGCAGGCACAGAGGGGAGGGAAAGCTCACAGCATCCCATAAACTTGCCTTGTCCTGACTCCTGGGAATAACTGTGCTTCATTTCTGCTGTAACCAGGATTGCTCTTTCACAAACTCCAGTCTGCCTGGAGCCAGGAACAGAATATTCTGTGGATGTCTATTTTTCTCATCCCTCTGCCTCTGACCCAAAGGTGAAATCGTTCATCTTGATTGACTCAGTGAGTAGTTCTGTCACAATTTCCTTGAGGCTATTTTTATATCAACATGATTTTTTTTTACACAGACTTACTCAAAATATTTTAAAATCACTTATAGTGTGTTTTAATAGAAATTCAAGAAACTGTGCTTCTGCTTACCTGTGTTTTTGTGCTTTTGTATGGAAAGACAGAATTGTACCTGGTTTATTTTTCATGGAGTAATATCATAATAGCTCATCAAGTCATTCTCATCACATATATTAATATCCAGAGTTTGTACCTCTATCTGTTGCTCATTTATTATGAGCACACTCCCCATATGCTGACAAGGTGCTGTGATTCAGCAGATAAATCCATGCAGTTCTTCATCACTTAGGTTTTTAAAAAATATCTATAATTTTTCTGAATCTAATTAAAAATCAGACATATTTAAAATTACATTAGAAAAGCAAAATCAGTTCTTTACCTTTCTGGGAATCATGCCCAGACATTTCCCAAGTTTCAGCTAACTCAGAAATTGAGTGTTAGTTTTGGGTACTTCCCCTGGGAAAAATAATTTTAAGTCCATTCCTCTAATCACTTCTGTAGAACTGGACCTGTCAAAAGCTGGCCATAGTTGGACATAGAACCTTCAGCTGTTTTTTCTCTATCTCAGTATTAAAAATAAAAAATTTTGGCCAGATACTGCTTTTGGAGTCATCAACATGGTACCTCTTAGCAGCAAAACCAGTTCTCAGTGTATTTCTGACTTTTTTTTTTATACACAGTCTTTTATTTAAAGAACTCAAGGAATGTCTAGATCTCCAGATTAAATGCAAATTTAGATTACTGAGCAACACAGTGGTAGACTTGGAAACACAGTGCTCTAGGCCTCTGTCTTTGCCTAAGAGAATGTGGAAAATTCTGTTTTTCAGTATATCTAAGCAAAAATATTTTCTTTTCCCTCTTTACACCAAAGCTTGGGCTTATCCCCAGAATTGGCTCCGTGGAGAACTTATGCAGTGAAAAGGATTTAGATGAGTACCAGAAATACCACTGTATTGAAATTGCATCAGGAGTTGGACCTCACATCCTACCCGAAGTGTGCGCTCGGCTGATAGCGAGCATGTCAGCCCGAATCCACAGCGGTGCCATCGGTAAGGAGTAACCTGCACAAGGCAGCTCTTTTGGAGAGTTGAGTCTGTAGGACACATTGACTGGAGATCTCAGCCCATGGTGGTGTAAGTGCATGAAACTGATTAGCATGTGGTGTATGGATGTTCTTGCTGAATGCTGAGCGAGCTGCCAACACCTTTTGGTGGCAGGGCTCTCAGAGTCCATCACACCTGATGAGCTTCATGGAGCAGCATGGCAGGGACCATGGCAATGTTTGTGTGTTTTCTGAAAAGCAATTCAGTCAGATGCAGCATCACCAGATGGCTACAGCAGGACCTTTCCTACTTTTCTGGATGCTGTAAAATTACAGTCTTTAAATCCTCTCCCTGAATGCTGCAGGCAAGATGTATACCTTGCTACGACTCCAGGCATCATGGCACAGAAGCTGATGCACTGAAGGAGATTCACCAAGAAAATCTTGGTGCTTTTCCAGCAGGAAGGCAAAGGCATGTGGGGTTTGAAGCCCCAGGAAGTCTCCTGGACCCACCACAGCAAGGGCAGCGGGGCTCAGTGGCTTGGGTGACTTTCCTGGTGTTGTGCCCAGAGAAATGGAGCTTCTTGGCACTTCCAGTAACAGGAGAGGCCTTTCTGGACACCTTTCATGGCCAGCTTCTTTCAAATAATCCAAGCCGTGGCCATCAGTAGTTAGTGAACTCTGGATGAGAATAATCAAGTTCTTTCCTTCCTATTTTTAAGGGTAAAACCCTGCAAGCTTATGAGCAGTCACACTCGTTTATAACCAAATCTGTTTTGATTTTTTTCCCCTTGGCAGCTTGTAAGTGCAATCCCCAAGGGTCCCTGAACCTCACCTGCAGTAAACTTGGGGGCCAGTGTCCATGCAAAGCCAACGTCGTGGGACGCTGCTGTGACACCTGTGCTGCAGGCAGCTACGGCTTCGGCTTCCACGGATGCTATGGTGAGAACTTGGCAGCCAGTACCAGTACCAGCACCAGTATCTGTCTCTTCATGTATACCCCAACTTTTTTAAGGATTTGAATCCATGATTATGTGTGAAGCAACATAAAAAAGGTTTTCACAAGTATCGAATTTTCCATCCCCACTGCTAACACTGCCTTTGAGTGGAGCCAGCTATGAGAGGGGCTGGTGTGAACATGTCCAGGATGCAGCTTTGCTTTTGGTGTTTTCAGCATGCGAGTGCCACCCCCAAGGCTCGCTGAGCAGGCTGTGTGACCAAGTGACAGGGCAGTGCTCCTGCCGCCGGGAGGTGGATGGTCAGCGCTGCAGCCGATGCCTGGCTGGGTATTTTGGATTCCCCCACTGCCGCCCGTGCCCGTGTAATGGCCACGCAGAGCTCTGTGACCCTGTGACTGGAGTGTGCCTGAACTGCCAGGGGTTTACAGCTGGAAGCCACTGTGAGAGGTATGGTGCAGGGCAGCACTGCAAAGCCCACCCAAACTCTGGTGCTCTTTGAAATGTGTGTGTAGCTGGGAGCCCACCTACATCCCTGTGAAGGCATCAGTGACCTTAACTGGAAGCACGTACCTATACCCAGGACTGAACTGGGCCTCACAGCTGAATGTCAAGTGCCTATTTGTTTGTCAGATGCATGTGGGAAGGTGCAGGTAGTGCTAGTGGGATTACTGCAGGCACAGCACACACATGCAGCATTGCAGCCTGCTTCCTGCAAAAAGGCATCTGGGAGATGGGTACCATGGATCCATGCACTTGGAGGCATGAGCAAAGCACTGTGTATATGGTACACTGATTCATGCCAGCTTTTAGATTGCCAAGAGACTAACCTTGTGCTAGATACTCATTTTAATATCTGCAATTATCTCTGAGGAGCTTAGTTAAACATGCCCTGTTTGCTGGTTCATATTTTTTCTTTATGAGAAGCAAATGACTTTTCCCATGTGTTCCAGCTCTGTTCAAAATAGTACTCCTCTTTTTTATTCTGTACACTGGTAGCAGTATCAGGGTTCAACATAGACATCAGAATTAAATTCTTCAGCTGTTTAGTTTAGTTTGGTTGGATTGTACCTTGCTGTTCACTTTTAAGTGGATTTCCCCAGGAAACCTGTAGAGCTTTTCTTGCAGTGCTTTTGGGAGCCTGAAATACTTGTTGTCTTGTACTTCTGCAGGAGCACCAGACCCCAGGGCAGGGATAATCAAATAGCCAAGACTTTTAGCCTGGCTTGTATACATATAGAAAATTGTGTTCCCATTTGCCATAGTGAAACAAATCAAAGACTGAAGATGCTTCAGAAGCTGCTGTGTTGCAGCAGCTGCAGAGCAATGGAGGGCTTGAACCAGTGGCAGGCAGGAAGGTGGGGTGGCTGAGCTCCAAAAGCCCCTCTCCTGTCTGGGTAACAGCACATCCACCACTGCCTGCAAACAGCCCTCACCCCAGGGTTGCAGAGCATTGGACAGAGCACAGCTGATATCAATCTATATGCTACACCTAAAATATGCAATATTCTTCAAGCACTCTGAATGAATTGTTGCTTTTCTGCCCATGCTAGGACTATCTAATGTCATGCCAACCACTTCTTTTGTGTATGTATGGAAATGAGTAAATGTAGAGAATTTTTAAAGGGCAGCCTCCAGCTGTCTATGTAGAACTTGTGTGATATGTTACGTGTATTTATTTTCATTTAGATTTAAAGTACTCCAGAATAGGTGAAAGTCTTCAGAAACATTCCTTGAAAAGAAGCCGTATGTTTCTTTTCTTTTTTGGAAATGCAGCTCTGATTTTCCATTTTAGAACACCTTTGCAGCTGAATGTATCTGAACCAATTAATGGGGGTAGCATTACCATGACCTGAAATGTTAAATTAATTATACATGAATATAAATGGATTCACCAGCAGGGACTGTAAGGAGCACTTGACAATTGCTACTGCTTTGTGTTGTCTGCTTTGACAGGTGCATGGATGGTTATTATGGAAACCCTCCAAAGGGAGAACCCTGCCGCCCATGCATGTGCCCAGGGCCACCTACCAGCAACAGGTATTTTGCACGTTCCTGCTACCAGGACTCCCAATCTATGCAACTAGTCTGCAGCTGCCTCGAGGGATATTCAGGTACAAAGAAAAAAAAAGAACTCATTTTATTCCATTAAAATCAATGCAAGAATGAAAAATGACCCTCCTCTGCTCATCCTCTGTTCAGAAATGACAAGTGAGGTCATGGGAATAAAGTAAATGAGAAAAGTTAACACCCAAATTTACTGAAATGAGGTAGGCAAGTCCTGACTGAGAAGAGCAGAAATTGTGTCTTTGAAATAAGGATTCACCTGTGTGGATACAGTGAAGCCATTCATGAATTTGATGGCATGCTGGAGACTTCCTTATTTCCAGACACACTGCATTAACCCAGTCAGGAGAGGGAAGCAACTGCAGTTGCTTATTACCTCTGAAAAACAAGTATTGGAAGCCTAAATCAGAAAGAATAGGGCAACCAAAAAGAGCTGGTAAGAGTTTATAATTACGGAAAATCTTTCTTCAAATAGAGGAATCTCACTTCGACGTTATGCCCAAAAATAACTGTTTCACCAGTCAAATGGTCACTTTAGAAATTAGCTGCCTCAAATACAGATATTTTTGCAGAAAACTGATGCCTTGCTTCCTAAGATCCTGCTGACTTAGCTTGAATTTTTGAAGGGAAAGCTGAAGATATTTCTTTTCCTCAGTGCACTTCAGTGATGGAAGCGAATCCTAATGGAAAACACTGTCAAAAACTGAACCAATGCTGTCGTCTTTACTTAGGACATGTTCCTTTATAAGTCAAGAACAGTTTTGCTTGAGCAATTGCTGTAGGGCCAAAATGATCCTTGCTGGTACCCAACGAGGGGACTTCTGTCCTCACCAACCACTGCAGAAAGGTTCTGGTCCTGAACAAAGGAGGGCAGTTGCTCCAGGAAAGGGCACTCCCCAACTTCCCCTGCTGCTGTTGGCCCCAGGGGAATTCCAGCAAGTATGTCCCATCCTCACTGCTGCTATTGAATCACAGAATCATAGAATAGTTTGGGTTGGAAGGGACATTAAAGACATATAGTTCAACCCCCCCTGCATAGGCAGGGATGCCTCCCACTAGACCAGGCTGCTCAAAGCCCCATCCAGCCTGGCCTTGAACACTTCTGGGGAGAGGGTATCCACAATCTTCCTGGGCAACCTGTTCCAGTGTCTCGCCATCCTCACACTAAAGAACTTCTTCCTGGAAAGACTTTTCTGGAAAAAGATGTTTGGAGGTACTATGTGTGCAGGTATCTGTTTACTCCTATTGAAAGTAATTCCTTGATGAAAATAACTTTAGTTGAGAAGAGTGCATTTCCATCAGCTTTCAGTGTAGGAGATGTAATTTAAACTGATCATAGGAATAAAGGGCAATAGTCTCAAATGGTTGAATATTTTCCATTGGAAATGTGCATTTGAATAGACAGTCTGAATTTTTAGCAGTATTACTGGATATCACATGTTTCACTTGAATTCCCATCAGGCAGAAAATATTTTTATCTTTCTCTCCAACAGGCAATCAGTGTGAAGAGTGTCCTAGTGGGTTCTACAGAAAGCCAGGCAGCCTTGGGCTTGACTGTGCACCTTGTCCCTGCAATAACAACATTGATGTGACAGACCCAAAGTCCTGTAATAGGGTCACTGGGGAATGCACCAAGTGTTTACACAACACCCATGGAGCAAACTGCCAGTTCTGCAAACCAGGGTACTTTGGCTCAGCCCTAGATCAAAACTGTCAAAGTAAGTAACAGCAGTGCAATTGTGTATTACTTCCAAGAAAAATTATAAAGCAATTAGGCTACAGAGGGAGGCTAGCCCTTGGAGGCACAGTAAAAAAGCAGCTCAATGGAGCAAAATATGAGAATACTGAATAAATTTCTCTCCAGTCATACAAATAACTGTTAATATGTGATATATTAAATTATTTCTCATTCAAGCCTCATACTGAATATCGCTCCTCAGAAATACTCATTTGTGAAATGAAATCAGTATTCTCTGTTAGGAAAATAAATGTGCATTCAGACCATTCAGGAAAGAATCAAAAGTGAAGGAATCAAAGATAATTGTTTGTCCATGTTGCTGGCTAATGCCAAGTAAGCAGTGCTCAGTTAACCAGATGATCTCTTGCTGAGTTCCCTGCCTTACCAATTGTTTTCATGAAGTGGCTAGAATGAGACTGTTCCAGAAATTTAATAGATTCCATGAGAACACTGTCAATAATTCAGCACTTCTAACAGAAAGCCAAGAGTGTAAGAAAAAGCAAGGCATAAGTTTCTTCCCAATGTTCCTCAAAGACTGTTTCACAAATGTGTTTCATAGAAGGTCTAATTTCAACAGGCCAGACAATCATAGGTATTTTAAAGAAACTCTTCCTTGGTCTTGAAAGATGTCTTGAAAACATTAGAAATGGTTAAGCAAGAACATTTTGCTCCTCACAAGGAAAGCTTTTTGTCTGCCTTAGCTTACTGGGGTTTCCCATGCTGGATAGTGCCTACTGTAAATGAGCTTCTCCTTACCCAGCATATTTATTTTGTTCTAGTAACATTCAAAATCCACTATGCCTTCATTTTTTATTAACTAATAAAAGTAGTACACATTCTCAGTGAGCTGGCTTGAAGTGATGCATAAGCTATCACTTCAATACAGAATGTCAGATAAACTGTATGAGATTAAAAATGTGTTCAATATTACTAGACATAAATCTACAGCATGGGCTTTATATACAGCTGTGATGGTCCATCAAATGTCTATATTATCCTCTGCTATAATAATTATCCTTTTTCCAGGGTGCATGTGCAATCCGGCTGGTGTTCACCCTGCTATGTGTACAGGGGGGGACTCAGACTGTCTGTGTGACCCAGCCACAGGAGCTTGTCCTTGTCTGCCCAGCGTGGTGGGCACAAGATGTGACCAGTGTGCCTCTGGCTACTGGAACCTGGCTAGTGGAAAAGGATGTCAGATCTGTGACTGTGATGCAAAAAACTCCCAAAGCAACCAGTGCAACCAGGCAAGAAAGTTATTGTGCTTTCTGGGAACCGGCATGGTGGTGTTTTATCATGGTGTGAAGGGGACCTTCTTATACATGAGGATAGTTCTTTGTCATGCTCCCTGAAAACAAGAAGTCTGGAAGTTTGCAGCTGGTGTGATACACTTCAAGTCATTTTATCAAACATGTTGTTCTGATAATAGAGCTGGGCTTGTTAGCAATTTCTCTTTTTGTGTTTCTTTGTCAAGTGGATCTTAGAAATACTTTGCAAGAAAATGTCACATAGGTAAAAACTGCCTTGTAAGTATAGAAGGGAAGAAGAAAGTCCAGGCTGGGACCCAAGAGTATTTTTTTTAAGTGTTTATTTTCATATAATAGCTGTGGCCATTACATTCATTATGCCTCATCTATCTGACTGCTAAAGTACATTTCCTCTTCTTTTATTTCCCTGCACTTTTTAGGGCTTGAATGTAGAAAAAAATAAAAGAACATTTCAAAATTGTTGTTGAAATTTTGGCCCTGTGGAGTCAAAAGCAATTTTGCTGTGCTTATCCCAAGCTCTTACTGATATGCTTTCACATTTTCCTTTCAACATTCTTTCTGTGTCTTCCAGTTTATTCAGGGGTTTTATTATCTTTCCTAGCAAATGTAGCTCTTAACCTCAGAGAACGATTACTGCTTTTCTGAGCTGTACCAGTTATTAGACTGTAATAAGAAGTAATTCCCTGCCATTTAATAGCTGACATTCAAAATTAATTTTCTAAGGCAGAATACATAAAATGCCCTTGAGATTTTCAGTTAGTTAAAACATTATGTAGTTAAAAATTGAAATGTTGAGTACTTTGCTCCAGCAAAAAAAGAGAAAATAATCTGTTATGCAAAGAAAAATAAACCTCTCTCAGATTCTAGTCAGAAAACGCGTTCTCAAAAGAGCGTTTGTAGACTGGAACACATAAATATTTTTTATTAGTAAAGAAAATCCATCTTTCAAAGTCCTCTTTCTTTTCACAACCTTCAGGAGGAAGATGGCAAAGGTGGGTCAATGCTGTATTCATGGTGTTCAAAAGCAATTTCACTGCAGACCCCATTCAGCAATATGACATGAGTCACAGAAAGAAAGAGAAAACCAATAAGTAATGTGGATCCATTCATGTGACTCTGCATGAAGTTATTTAATCCTAATTGTTTTTACAGCTTACAGGCCAGTGTCCATGTAAGCTGGGTTACAGCGGAAGATGTTGCGATGAATGTGAGGAAAATTACTTTGGCAGTCCCCAGACACGTTGCATTTGTAAGTATTACAGCTGGATTGGAAACTGCCTCAAAAGAAACATTATATTGATAGGGGAGATGGGACATAGATCTAGAGAAGCAGGCCCTCATATGTGTGTGTGTATGAGATGGATAAAAATGTTCTTATTTTTTATCCGTGTTGTTCCTTCTACTGTTATGATGGGTGTCCCTGCCCATGGCAGGGGGGTTGGAACTTTAATATCCCTTTCAAACCCAGCTATTCCATGATTCTAAGTTGGAGATGGAGTAGAGCCATTAGCCAGGCAGTTCACTTTCCTCTCACTCAACGCCGGTTTGCTTTTGTTGCCTTGAAAAGCGCAATTGTACCTTTAACATGCACTAAACCCACGGAAAATGAACAGCTGGAGGTAACTTGTTGTCTGTTTCTTGCAGCGTGTGAATGTAACCAGGAGGGAACCATCCACCCCCCGTGTGACAAAGCCACCGGTGTGTGTCACTGCCGCACCGGTGTCACTGGCCGGTCCTGTGACCAGTGTGGCCGTGGCTTTGAGAAAGATTTTCCCTCTTGCCGTCAGTGTCATCTCTGTTTTGATCAGTGGGACACTGAAATTACTGCTCTCACTCAGACTGTTCAGGGGTTAATGAGGTTTGCTGCAAATCTCGAAGATAAAGGAGGACGAATGCCCAGCTGTGACATGCGTTTCAGAGCCTTTGAAGATGCCATTTCTGAAACTGAAAGAATTTTGAGACATCCTATTATTTCACTGGAGGCCTTCTCAGGCATTAAGGATTTTCAGGACTATGTTCAGTAAGAGCTTGATTGCTTCCAAAAAATGCCTTTGCTGAGAAAGCAGTCTTCCCCCCAGGCTCCATCAGCCATCCCTACACATCAAGTCCACTTCTGATCAGCACACAGATGCTGGACTACTAAACCACTGTTTTCAATTGATCTGTGAACATATAAATGATCTGTCCTTCACAAGCATATTATCAAATGCTGGTATTTTCCAGTTCATCCACAGGGTTCTTTAAATAATCCATTACAAGAAAATATTTCTGCTCATATAGAAATTTATCTCTTTTCCTCTAAAACATCATGTATCTTCATACTAGTTTAAGAACAATCTAGTCTGACTTTTGCATAACTGCAGTTTTCCTTTTTCAGACAAAAGGTTGCACAAATGGATCCCCTTCACAATGCACCATATGAGTTTCCCGACCTTAACAAGAACATAAGAGATATTGGGGAAGAAGCTGACCTAGTTTTTGAACTACTACAACAGAAGATACATCTGCATCAAAGTTTTCATTATTTGAACATCAAAGGTAAGGCAAACAGCAATTAATCAAAATAAGTGAACATTTAATGTGAAATTTCAGAATAATTTTTTCACCACGGAACCTTACAACATTTTAAAGATTTTAGCTTCCTATACCAGTACAAAAATGTAAATACTAACATCACTTTCTACTGACTTTCCTAACTCCTTTTTATCTTAACATGCTAAGATTTCTAGCATGTTACATGTCAAGTGCATGTGCCTGGGTCATGTCAGTCAGAAGTCTCATGAATTCTGATGTAAACATCTAATGTAAATGTAATGTAAACATTGGGATTTAAAAGCCACCCAGTTTCAAAGTATAGTCCCACAAATCATGCAGTAGAACAGCAAAGGATTTATTTCTCTTAGCTCTTACCAGTACTTAAAGAAAGTTGTACAGCAATGGTTTTTTTAATTAATGCCAAAAGTCATAGTGTTCCCATGGGAAAACACTTGACTTTATGTGGTAAGGAACTAGCTCTCAATCATCAAGAAAAGTGAAGTCGGAACCAAGTTCCTTGGCATTTGTGAAAGAATTACACTGTCTGTGCCTTGATCTCAGTATAATCTCCATCAGCTAATAGTAGTAATGACAATATCATAGACTGGTTTCTGGAGGAAGATTGGGATGTGTCAGTCAGGGATCTTCAACAGGTGCTAGATCATCTACAGTGGTAGGAGATTCCCAGCAGTATCCTCTTCAAAGAGATGGCTGCTGAGCCATAAATGCCCAGAAGACAAGGTGTGCACCATATAAGACACAAGCTACAGTCAATGCACTCCCACTTACACTTCCTCCATGTTTCATTTGGGAGAGAAAAAGATTGACTGAGAAAAGATATTTTAAAAAAAGAAGGAAAAGTCAACAGAATACAAAGCTGAGGGAAAGGAAGAGGGAAAAGAGGGATTTAATTAAGACTTAGGGCTCCCCTGCCCTGCTGAACTTGATGGTGTCCCTGGGGCCATCTCTTCCGCTTAGGTCCCCACGTGAGCAGTCAGCACAGCTCTCCCAGGCTCTGCTTCCCAATTCAGCTGAGTCTTGTGCAGTCTCTGAGAAAGGCAGGAATGCAAAGAAACAATAAATCCCAGGGAGGTCAAGGGATGCACAGCTGAAACATCCATGGTGCTATCTGGTCACGTTCCAAATGCACTTCATGTTTAGGCCTCAGGAGACAGATAAACATCCCTATAAAAAGTACACAGGGGGTTGGGGAGAGGAAGACCTTGAATTTAAGCTGAATATCTGGTCAGGCCTAAAAATATTCATTGGTCTTGCTATCAATCATCTAACAGCATAAAAATATCATTTTCCTCAAGAAATCATCTTCTCTGATATTCAGGAAAAAGCCTTGCTTCCTCACCTTATCTTCATTTCAGGAGCAGCAACACATCCTAGGCATGACTCTGTCTGCTTTTTCCTCCCCTCTTAATGATCCAAGCAAGTGGGGTAGAGTGGGTTATGGCCATGTATCCCATCTGGGGTACATTTGGTGCTTGTGCTCAAGACACACGTGGGGAACAGGCTCCTACCTACCTCATTTTGCAGGGGATCAAATTGACAAAATTCAAGACTCAGAGACTTCCTCATAGGCATATGTTCTGCCAGCTGACCTGGAAATGTCAATATCTAATGAAGAATTAAAAACACTGGAAAAAACAAGACATGAGTATCCTTAAAAGAATGTTTACAGTTTATCAGTTGTCATTAAATTATGGCTTTCCAGCCTTGGCCCTGCCTCTGCAGCCACTGGGTTATGGGAATGCAGTGAGAATGGCTTCCTAGGCTGTATATCAAGCTTGTGCAAAGATGGTGTGTTTAACATAAAGGAACTTGGAAGCTTTATACCTCCACTGTGAACCAAGTGTGAAAAATGAATTTGAGATATTTGATGGAGAGCTGAACCACTGCAAAATGCTCCTGCAATTGAATTGTTGCACAGAAAACAGTCCCTTGCTTAGATACAGTTACAGCAATGTCTTGCCTGGTATTTTGTATTAGGAGCTAACTTTAAACTATACATTTTTTCCAAGAGTTGCAAGATAAAATAAATAGCCCTTGTTCCACACAATAACTAAATAGTGTTCAACTTAAAGCAAGGCCAAGCACTTTAGTGCCTGATTCAAAGCACACAGGACTTGATAAGTGTCATGTCATTGACTTCAACCAGTAAATGACTTGGTTACCAACACAGAGGATGTTAATCAATGACCTCTCATGCTTTTTCACTGCTAACACACCAGTTCTGGCTCATTGCACATACTTGTGCCTGGGGACTTGGAGAAAACTGAGTTCTCTGGAGATCTGGGAAGCATTAACAGCAGCAGCTTCAAATTATGTATTTTGCAAAAGGCCTGAATCCTTTTCCTAGGCTATTAATCTGCAAAAATTGTAATATTCTCTAATTTTTGAGTCTGCTTAAGGGAAAGCTTACACATAGCAAACAAGAAAGACTCCTGCTGGAAAATATTTTTGCCTGGACTACAAGCTTATCATGGAAATACATTAATTTTTTTTTTAATGTATCAACCCTGAAATTAGATTTCCCAGAGCCAAAGAAATTCATAAATTCCTATTTGTAATAAAATTTTTGGCCCCAGTCCAACAAATAATTTAATTTTTGTGTGCTATGCTGAACAGAGACAGGACAAATGCTTTCCTGACTCAGTATCAGAGAGTTGATCATTTCATAGGCTTTACAACTGGTAGAAGCAGTTCTCCTAAACGTCAAAACAGTATAGAGGACAGGAGCTTTATCTTATCAACAATGACATCAATGGTTTTCCAATGAATACAGGTCAGCAGCAGTTTCGGTCATTAAAAGGATCCCCTTCATACCTTGTGTCTTCCATTGTCTTCTCATACACCTTGGACTCTGAAGAATGACACAGGATTCTTTGTACTTGCATCTATTTAACATACTTTAATGGTGTCAACTATTCCTGTTTGACAACTGGCTGAGTAAAGGATTGAAAAGCTTGACTGAGGAAATGACAGCTCCTGCCCCTCCCTCACAATTAGTGACAAGAAACCCAACCACCTGTCACTCACCATTTTTCCAGAATTTAAGTGAACGTATGAGTTAAATGCAACTAAAATACAGACAGTACTAAACTCTACTTCTGTTGCTACAGAGGCCATGAGTAACATTAGGAAACACTTTGAAGTATCATTGCTGGCTGAGCAGAGGAGCAATGGGACAACCCCTGTTGTAAGATACTCAGAGTCTACCAGGAGCCACACAGTTACAATGCTGGCACATCAGGCCTTGAAAGAAAGCAATGTGAGGGAGCAGCTCAAGATGACCAAGAGGCCAAATATCCAAAACCTGAATGAAAAGGTAGGCACTGTGCATTTTGAATGGGAGCTAAACAAAAGTATCTTTTTGGATGTTGTTGGTAGCTTTTCTTTTAAAAGGATGCTTATGTGAATTTTAATTCTGGAAATAAAGAGTCTTCCCTAGCACAGACATGCAGACACATCAGAAATAGCTCCACATCTTAGCTGTGGTTTTACCACCCTTATGAAAGCCATTGCTTCCAGGGCAGGACCAGCACGAGGAGGTGTTTAAACACTCTCTGGTTCCAAAAGGACTTCAGTGTAAATTCAGAAAGATTAACCCCAATCTTAAACTAAGCAATGTATCTTTGCCCTGGACTGGATGTAGAATGCTCACAAAACCTTTGCATCACCCATAGGAAAGGAAGGGATTTCTGTCCTGCTGTGGGACAACAATGCATTCCTGATAGCATCTTCAGCCAATGCTGCAGAAGCTGGAAGAGATCCACCTGGGCCTTTTGTCTCAACATCTGTGTCAAACTACATGGAGGGCTGGACATGCTACCCTGCTGTGTGAGAGGTCATCTGGATCCTTTAGAACAAGCCACTGACCTATGGGCTGGATATGGGTAGGGGACACTTTTAGCCCTTTTGCCATAGAAGACTGAAGCAAGAGTCTCAGATCAACATATGAAGCCCAACAAATAGCCCATGCAAGCAAGGGCTTGAAGTTATGGGCTGCTGTTGCATTCTTTAAGTCAGGAAAGGGGAACATGTAACTGGCAGGAAACACATCTTTGGAGAGCCCAGGTCACCATCTCTTTAGGAAAATCCTATAGTATGTTCAGTGTTCATATGATGTCCACCAGGATTGTATCTCAGGCCCGTAGGGGATTCCTAACATAGGCATCTTCCTTACTGCAGATCTGTGGTGTGCCAGGAGACCAGCCCTGTGTCACAGCAGCCTGCGGGGGAGCTTTGTGCCGGGCCAGACACGGAACCAGACACTGCGGTGGCCCAAACTGCAGTGGAGCTCTTTCTGTCTCCACTGATGCCTTCAGAAAAGCTGAGGAGACTGCTGTGTTGCTACGTAACTTGACTACTCAGCTACAGGAACCTGAGAATCAGGTGGTGTATATCGAATCTGTTCAGTGAAATGGATTGAGGTTGAGATTTGAGAGGTCCCAAATCTACAAAATCTCACCTGCTCCTTGGACAAAGAGCAGTGACCTAGTGAGGGACTGTCCCCTAACACCATAGACCTACCACGCTTTAGTACTGGGAATATCAGGTGCTAGTGCCACCAAGGGACTGTGTCTCTTCTACTTCCTCTTCTACTGTATGCCTTCTACTTCCTCACAGCTGCCAAAATCTCACGGGTCAGGGGCCCTGTGACTATAGAAGTTGGTGGCATCAGGCTAGCATTGTCAATCTTTTTATTGGGAAAGATTCAAAGGGCACAGATATTCAGTAGGCTGAGCATGGCCCATGATTCTTGCAGTAGAATTATTGCTGTGCATAGTGTTAAGCTCAGTTTATACAACTTCATATTACTCTTATGTTTGCCATTAAAGATTTTTTGCAAATAATTTCAAGCTGAAGCTTTGCTGGCTCAGTGATGTTTAGAAGGCATCGTGTAGTCAGCTGTACTATGCAGGAGAAGTGAAAATAACTCAAGCAAACTGTGACCAATTCAACATGTGCAAAGGAAACAGAGCAGACAGATCCCACAACACCAGTAGAGACAGTTTGTTCTCATTAGCAATCAGAGATGATGCCTGTTACCATTACAGGCAAAACACATTTTCCAACAGGAATGTCATTCTGGTGTGGCTTCTTTCTGTCCCTGCAGGGTGTCTGAGCATCCATTTCTTCCTTTTAAAATACACCCAGCACTCTGCATCACAGATAAGGGATTTAGAAATTAGCACCCCAGGGCAGAGAGGCAGCAGCAAAAAGCACTACAAGCACCAGGCTACAGGATATGTAGTATGTGTATATATGTGTATACACATTGCCTTTGGTGCTCACAGGCTTCAGATATGTGATAGTGATCTTCTGTGATAGTATGTGTGAAGTATTTGGAGATGTTTCAAAAGTAAAAACGTCACCGTTTTTCTTATTACATGGGGAAACAGCAAATCTCTTCCCTTCACAGGCCAGAAGGGCAGTACCTTTGGATTTTATCATAGCAAACCATAGCTCCTAGCAAAGCAAAATACTGTTGGCATTTGATGATGAATCTAAAGCTCTAATTTAAGTGACCAAGAATACTAATTTAATGGTAAAATGCAACTTTTAAATACAGTCCTTGAACTCTACCTTCCTTATTTGTGTACTTTTAGGTATATTTTTAACAGCAAGTACAATGTGAAAAGGCAAATTAAATTAAGTGGCTTTTCTGTACTGAGTCTGATCACTGACACGCTGTAGTACTGCAACAGAAAATAATAGTCAGGACCTTCTTTTAGAAAAAGAAAGGCCTTTAGTTTAGATGTGGTTGCAGAGAAAAAACCAGCGTGATTTATGCACTTCCTGAGGCCAGATGCAGGCTATGATATAACAACTTCTAGAGTTCCCCAAAGGAGTCACCTACCACTTTTCAAAGTCACACTAAGTGGTTTCAGCTGAGGCTTGGATCAAAATTATTTTTGTGCCAGAGCTCAACCTGTCAAGAAATGATAGATTACCTCCAGAAAATGGCACTGTTATTTCTAATTTTATTTCCAGGTTGAACGCATTAGAAAAATGGCAGAAGACAGTAAGTTGAAAAGCTCACAATTTAATGGGCAACTGGAAACAATGAAGAATCAAACTGAAGTTGACCGAGAGATTGCTAAGGAGTTCATCCAAAAAGTGAAAGACTTCTTGTTAGGTAAATATGCAAAGTTCTTTTTTACACATTTTTAATATATATTCCAATACAATACAGTATAATAGATGGCCAGAAAATTAGTTAGTTGTATACACATACAATTCCTCATCTACCTCCCAATTTGTACAATATTTTTCAACCTTTTTCCAGTGCTTCTTTCTCCCACATGACAGTACTTCGCATTACTTTTCCAATAGATCTCTTATGTTATGATTGTCATCTTTTATTAATTTGCTTAATTTGAAGCATTCAAATCCCTCAGTTCCTTGTTTGAGTAAGTAAAGGTTTATTAACATAATTTAATACAATATATAATGTTCAGGCACGTCCAATGCATCCTGAAATTGTTATTCTACCCCTTTCCTCCAGGTCCATAAATAGAGGCTCTCTGTAGGGAGCGTGGGAATTAAGACACATACTACTCTGTCATCTCCTTAAAGATGTAACTCAAGGAATCAAAGGATTCTGATAGAATTTCACAGTTCTCATAAAAAATAAACCCACCATATATTCCTTAAAACTTTTTCCACCCTCACACCCACCCTGTAAAAAAAGGACCGTAAGCTTTGGGTTTTTTAACAGATCAAAGGAAAGGTCATCAAACTTCAAATGTGGTAGGATTTTTTTCATCTCTTGAATGTAGCTGATCTCATAATTTTCTAAGGATTGCATGTTGGCAGTTCTTTGGCATTCATACCTCTGCAGCCAAGTGGGAGCCAGAGCAGAGGACAGAGGACTTCCTGTAAGTTATTTTATTGAATTGGAAGAAAAATTCCATTTAAGTCCTTGAGATCCTCAGATTTTTGTTTGATAGCAATTGAAAATTCCACCTTTGGCTTTTCCTTTATATTTTCTACTAGACATACAGCATTTACTAACAAGTATAAAAGCATATTTTCATTAATTTTTGTTTTGTTTATTGTGGTTTGAGAACTGTAACAGCTGAGATTGTACAGTTAGATGAAATCTGCTGTACTCTACATTGATGTGGATGGTAGTTTTAGATGAATGTATTTCTATAGAAAATAGCTCTGAGGAATGCACTACTGTTTGCACAGCAAATGTGTTCTACTGAATTCTTGGTGAGTTACTTTGGGGCATTAGCATAATCATTTAATATGTTTCAACTGTTTTATCACCCAAGGTCTCATCTATAAAGGGAACTGAGCAGAAACAGAAGTGAGACTTCACAAAGCACTGACTGACTCTGTGGGCCTGTGCCTCTTAGCAAAGAACTAGGATGAGTTTGTGTGTAAGGGGAGTTGTCAAAATGTTTTTTTCCACTGTAAATGCCCATCCTGTATGAGTCTGACCCAAATCTGCTCTGTAGTTTAGCCTTTCTCATTAAGCAGCAAAGGAACCACTTTCTCAATATTGTGTTGACTCCAGGGAAGGGATTACACCCACTGGTGGCTTGGAAAGCTCCATTCACACCCCAGTCTCTCCAGCACCTCTTTGATCTGGGGACTAAGGGAGAAATGGGCTCTGACACATCTAGCTGTGCCATGCACTGGTTTAAAACCTTCCATGGGCTCAGTTCTACATCAGAATTTTAATAACCCAGTTCAAAGTGGGTTCAAATCCTCATTTTCGCCAGTTCTGACAACACTAACAGCAGTACCTGGAAGCATAATGTTAAATTACAAAATGTTGGAGATAATTCTTTTACCCCCTTGCTGTGCCTGTCAGCTTTATTCTGCCACAAAACTCAAAGGGCAGGCAGCCATAACGATCATTTATGTCTTACTGGGAAGGAGGAGTCACTTCAGGATAGCCTCAGTGCTGTTTCTGTTGCAGATGAGAGCGCACCTCCAGAAGATATTGAGAAGGTGGCAAGTTATGTTCTGCAAATAAACCTTCCCCTGACTCCACAGGAGCTCACAGGCATGCTTGGCAAAATCAGGAGCATTATGAACACCTGTGAGAAGTACAAGCTCAAAGCAAATAAGAGAAACAGAAAAAGGGAGGAAGCTCTGATGCTGCTGATGGAGGCACAAGAAGCTGAGTGAGTAGGGTATTCTCCTGCTGCTGTGTTAACTCAAACTAGGGTGGCACAGTGCATGGCCAGATGGCTTCATATCCCAGACCGTATCCTAGTAGCACTGGAGGGGAAGCTCAGATGACAGCAGATTTCAGCTGGCAGTTTCCAGAGGGAATGAGCTTCTCCAGCAGGAATAAGCCATGACCACTTGGGCTGCAGGAGCCTAAGTGCTGCAAGGAGGAAGCTCCCTCCGGCTCTTGGCTCCTCCAACTGCTAAGTCAAAGGGGCCAAGGCAGGTATGTACTTCCACAGTGGACCTAGTGGATCATTACATCTGGTTTACGTCAAGTTTAAAACACGGAGAGGGAAAATATGTTCTCCCATAAGTGAGCTTTCCTTACTAGCAGTACACAACCAGGCAGGTGGCAGCATCCAGCCTCACCTGAAAAACACCAGCTCATCTGGTCCCTTACTGAGGTTTTGCTCTACAAACTTATAAAACACAATTTTAACAGTTTTAATAGTTGTTTTTGGACTTGAGGACTCCTGCATGTGAGCATGGATGCATTTGAAATGTCTTCTTGCTTTGCTCTCCACACCATGATACTACACATGCTTCTATTTTTCCACTTTAGCAAAGCAACTAAAGCCCTTCAGCCTGTGGATGAGATTAATAGTAAGCTAAAAAATGTTGAGAAGTCCCAAGGACACTCCAAAACCACCTTCATTAAGTTAAATGAAGAGATACAAGGCATCAGAACACAAATCTCACAGGTACTGCACTGTAAATCTCTTAATCTGTTCCCTATATACATTTTAGGAAAAAACCCCAAACACTCAATCTCAAAGTTTCCTTAATGTAAACTTAAATAAATTAAACCAGTGGTGCAGATATGATGCTGATTCCACAATGTTTAAGAGTCTCCTCTTCTTAATCAATTGACATTAAACTCCTTCATTACCACACTCCGCAAGCTGGATGGGCATTGCATAAGAAACCACAGCCTCGAATTGCTCTGTTTTAGGCTGAGAACCAAGTGAACAAGACAACAGATGAACTAAATGACTTGTCAGCAAAGCAGTCTGAGATGGAAGATGAAATTGCCACATTGCAGACAAAAACGTTGATGAACAAGAATCAGGCTACAAAGGCAAGGGGAGGGGCAGAGGCAGCATACCATCAAGCCCAGAATATTGATAATGTAAGTTTTTCTGCTATGTTTTAAAGGGGAAAGATTCTCTTTGTGTTTTATAGTATTTTTGATTCAGAAGTGTAATTGTGTTGCCCTGCTCTCCTCAAAACTGTGTTAACATTTTCCTTATGCCATGCTCTGTAAAATACCACAGGTTAAGAGTAATTTTTATTTTAAGGCTGGCACATAGCACTTCTGTTCGCTTGAATGAAAGAAAACATACCCATTTCTCTGGCTACTTGGTGACATTTTTCCTTACACTGTGTATAAAACTTGTAGTCACCATGGGCACCAGTAGACACAACAGAACAAATCACAAAAGCAGATATTAAAATTTGTGAGTGATGGAAGCAGCCTGGCCATTCATCCCACGCCATTCTCCTTCAGAGAAAATTGCTGTGGGAGTTGGAGTTCTTGGTTGGCCAGGTGCTTTTCAGGAGTTCTAATGTTTAAGAATGCATTAAGGCAGCTAATTTGCTACCTAATTCAGAAATTTGCTGAAATTGCAAGGGGAACCAGAGCACAAGTTTAGACCATGACCAAGCTTCAAGGTTATAGAAACTTGGTAGAGTTTGCTGCTGAACTGCAGCCTCAACAACAATCTAACTTGCCATGGAATGGAGTAAACCAACAAATATTACTATAGCCAAAAATACATATAAAAATAAAATAAAATGTTGCTACAGATAATTCATTGCATTTTAATTAAGCTTCATAGCTAAAATTAAATTTACAGAAGAGGCCTATCAAAAGAAGTTAAACCAACACAAGCTTTAAAAATCTTAAATGATATTTTCTCTATCCTTGCACTCCCCAGGAATTTTACATTGCTGCACTGGGAGTTTAATAGATTTTTATGAAATTTTGCAAAGCATTTCTCAATGTACTCTAATGTATTATTTTTTTTTTAAGATTTAAGGGAATAAGAGATTCAGAGTTTGGTTCAAAGATGATATTCAAAAAATGTTGAAAAATCTTATTTGGTGTGCTAGATTAATTATGAGATGCTCTTAAGCTAAGTAATGTCTTTTTGTTACAGACATTTGCTGACATTAAAAGAAAGTACAAAATTCTTCAGGAAAAATTGAGAGCCCAAGGACCTCCAAAAGTAATACTAGAAAAAGTGAAGCAGCTGAAAGAAGAAGCAGAAAAACTGGCTGGAGAGACTGAGAAAAAAATGAGAAGAATTACAGGTGGTGTTCTCTCTTCCATAGTGAATGGTGAAGATTGTAAAAATGTGAATTAAACTGAAGTCCTTGCCCACACACACTAACAGATTAGTTTCACCTGAAATCAGGTTTTAAACAATTTAACTGGTGAGAATCCCTGCTTGAAGCTACCCAAACAGTTTAAAAGTAGTTAGGTTATGTACTTTTTCTGACTAAACTGGTTGATGTAAGCAGAGTTTAAGAAGTGTCCACAGAGGGATTTGCAGTGATTTGATTCAGAGATCATAAAAGCAGGACAAGTGCAAAATCTGCATAAAATCTGGCTGCAGATTTAGGTGTGAGCTTGGATTTACACACTTGCTTTTGGCCTTCAATCTTAAATCTTAAGGGACCTTAAATCTTTCCTCTGTGCTCTGTTTTTTCTTACATTACACAAGTGATGGCTTTTCTTAGAAAGCTGCAGAGTAGCTGTTTTTCATCAGTCCATACTTGTTCCCCTTCAAACATTACCTCTGATCAACAGCAGTACAAACCAAGTACAAACACTGGTTTGTTCAAACACATGGAGAAACATCTGTGTCCCACAGCAGGCAGCAAGAACTTTTGTACATGACTTGGTCCACACTCTGGGGCACATAAGTGCACTGGCATGGAGATTGGAGCCTATGTACTCTGGACCTGGGAAGGCTGTGGCTGGGAAGGTTGTTGCTGGAGGAGATCACAGGTGCTGTAGCATTGCTCCTCACACAGCCTCCTGAGGGTCACCAAAACTGAGGAGTACATCTCATCTGATTGCACACAAGTGATGGTCTGGGCATTGCCAGTGGGAATCCTTGGGCCTAGGCTCTGACCAGCTCAGTGTCCAAAACTACCTTGGAACATCAGCAAAACAAGCAGAAACTCCATCCTGGAGCAAATTCTTCAGGACAGGACCTAAATAAATACTTTGAGCAGGTACCTTAAGGAGAACCATTCAGAGCATCCCAGTCACTCCAACTGCTGACATAGTTAAGTGCATTGGAAAGAGGAAGTGAATAATGTGGTTTTTGACTCATTACCAGTATGTTTACACTGGTGTAGCTCCACAGGGACTTGTGGAAACATTCCTGTAAATGAGGGAGACCTAAGCCCATCAAGCCTGAATTGTCTGGGCTTTACACACATCGGTGGACACACTGTTCCTCTGACTGTTTCCATGTAAGCCAACTCCTTTAAGAGCTCCCTGCCCTACCCCATCCTAGCTGATGGACAAAAGCACATGCTGAGAAATTAATTTCTTTAAGGCTGTCACACTTCTTTTGCAGTCCTCAAGCCTGATTTTCCCTCCAGCTGCATATATAACATTCCCCATTTGAAATGGGCTTATTGCCTTAAAACTGCTGGGAAAAAAATGCTGTTAATACCAAATTTTTCTTACACAACATATATTACCATCATTGTATGTCTCTGCTCTTTCAGATTTGGAAAAGAAGCTTCAGGACCTGAATCAAACAAAGCAAGACAAGGCAGAGCAACTGAGACAACTAGAGGAACAAGTGATAGCCATTAAAAATGAAATAATGGAGCAGGAAAGCAAGTATGCCACATGCAAAAGTTAGGGTCTGAACAGACCCTCAGGGAAAGTGCAACTGAAGTCTTAATGCTTACCACCTCCATTCATCTAAAGGTGCATATAATATTTTGGCACAGTGAATAATATAACTTTCTCTTGGTTTTTTTGTCCTGTTGAGTTTATATGGAAATAGGAAATACCTTTCAATAAACCAGCTGATAAAGTAATCGGGATGCAGTCCTTGAGGAAGCTCTAAAATATACTCTTTCCCACAGTGCAGGGATTCTACTTCCAGGGGGTTGGAAATGCAAAAGACTTACTCAGAGAACTACAGGTAACTGCCTCAGAGGCTCCCAACACCCCCACGCCTTCTGTTGGACTTACAATAACCTGTGGCTGTGCCACGACCCTGCACGGGGCTGCACATGCCAGGATGGGGATACACAAATGAAGGGCTGTGGGCCTTCTGTAGGCATCCCTGCTGACAAACAGAAGCATCCCCAGGGTACCATTGCCCCTTCAGCTCTCTCTTTTTTGGGACAGAGTAGGGAGGGTCACCAGAAACCACTGACCACGTGAGGGTCCCTCTATATTCACTGAGATTGAGCAGGGACATGCGGTACCTCCAGCAGTCTGGGCTAAGTGGGTGACAGGGAAGCAATTCCCCAGTGCCCACAGGATGGCAGTGCTCAGATGCTTAATGCCAAAACAGCTTCAAAATAATTAAGGCCCCTCCTGCAATACCTTTTTCCCTTTTGCATATAAGGGGTTTCCTACTTTTTTCGTTAATGCAGTCAACAAGTGGAGAATAACTCGGGCTCCTAGGTTTAAGCAAGGAGTCTACAGGGCCACAAATGTTGAAAAAGAAGTTTCTCCAACTCCCTCATGGAAGTTATGGTTCACACAGAAGTTTCTTGCCCCCATAAAGAACACAAGAGCTGACCTAAATTTCAGTTTATAATTCTTTTTCTTTTAATATAAAAAAGGACATTAGGGCTAAGTAGAAGCTACAGAAAGACCAAGGTTTTAAAAAGACTGAAGAGAGCTATGCCTCAGTTTCAAAATCCCACTCATATTTCTGCAGGACACTGAACAGGCTAACAATGACTTTCCCTCTGTTAAAACCAGTCATGTCATTCCTGTCTAGGCCATCCCACAGCAAGCAACAGTCGTGGAGTTTATTGAGCTACTGTGAGGAGGCCAGGGCTGCTGCAGAACACTCAGATGCAGCCCAAACCCCATCTGTAAAATGGGGAATGCTCTGCAGGAATACAGAGCTCCTAGCACCTACCCATCCTCCTGCCAGCAGTGACCATAAAACAATCCGTATCTAAAAGCAAGCATTGTTTTCTCAAGCTGAGATAAACTCTCCAAACTCTCTATGTTTACAAGAGCTGACAACTCCTGTGGTGGAGGGCTTGGGTGGGAATTGATGGCACTGATGAGATTTCAGAGATGTTCCTCTAATCCAAACCAGCTGTGCTCCAGGGCACTGTGCAACATGCATTACCCATGCAATAGCTTCTATTGTGAAAATGATGGAATCAAATTAAAACATTGACACATTCTAACCTGAATGCAGGTACCTATGCAATTTGTAGTTTAGCTTTTCCTGAATTTTAGCACTGTAAAGAATCACCTATGATGTGTGAGACTTCTTTAGAAGTTATTAGGCTGTAATGAGATTAGTTTATTTAGACTGACTTTGCCACAACAAAATCAAGCATCTCAGCTTCATGCAGAGCTCTCACACAACCCAACAAGCTGCTCACATGCAGGTCCCCAGGTAATGAAGGATTTCCTGCAGATTTCAATGCAGCCCTGCTGCACTGCACATAAAACAGGCAAACTGAAGCTCTTGGAATGAAATTCCAAATTGCATATAAACCACTGCATATTCATGGCTTTAAAATTCTGACTTTATAAGCAGAAAGTTGAGAGAGACTTTCCTCCTATAAAATCTACTGCTGGCTGTGAGAGTTTCCATATGGCTCTTGACAAGCCACAAGGATCAGTCTGTAAACACAAAGCAGTTGTGGTCTGGAGGGGAGATGTATCCATGGGGGGAAACAGAAATCGCTGGAAGAAAAGCGGAAACAGGAAGAAAGTCAGCATGGAGCCTGACCTCCCCAGCCTTCCTGCAAGCATGTTCAGACACACACAGACCTGAGGAGACCAGTGCCTAAAGGACACCAAACCCATTCTGTGACAGCTTTCCAGGTTTTTAACTGTGCACCAACACTTCTAGAGTGTTTTTGCAAAGTTAATTTGTGGGAAAAGGCTTTACTGGGATAAAAAAATACCTATTTTTAGTTTCACTGGCTCTCTTTGTTGTAGGCAGAAGTATTTTCACAAAAGTGTTTATTGAAAAATTATTAAAATCACTGTCTTGTTGTACAGCACTTTGACTTCAGTGACATTAATCAAAATGCAAACATTTAACCAAAACCTCATAAAATCAAAGATATGCTTAATCCAAAATTATCTCATCAGCTCTATTTGCTAGGCATTCAAACAGTGTTATAAAAGAACTGGTGACCAAGTGGGTCCCACTGAGGTCAAACTCTGACATTTGGTTCTTTAAGAAGACTTCCATACCAGCACACACACCCCAAGACTGTATAGTCACTTCACCAGCTACGAGGATAGGACACAACACAAGACTGACTTTTTATTCAGTTTGAGGAATCAATCAGGTTACAATACTCTTTTGTCATTGCAAAGAGAGATGGACACAAACACCTTCATTCTACCCAATTACCCACACAGTGAATGCTGATGGTCTCACCCAGGTTTCAGCTACCTGTGAGGTTGACCATAGCTATAGGTGGCAGTCAGCACCCCAAGCCATGGCTGCACTCCCCACACAGGGTGAGTGGTCACCACTGTGACCCCAACTCAATCCCAGATACCACTCAATGGGGTCAGTCCCAGGCTGCAATGTGGTGCATTATCACATGAAGGCAAGGCACGAGAGAGCCTCACCACAGCAGCAAAGAGCTCCAGAGAGCATCTTCAACCCATTTTAGGTTTACAGGAGGATGGGACTTCTACAGGACTATAAAAGAGAAAAAAAAGAGGGGGAAGAAAACTGCAATAGAAGTTTAAAAAGTATAGGGTAGAAAAAAAATCCATTGGCAATGAAACACTGTCCTTGCACACAGAGAGATGCTGCAGAATGGTCCTGCCCATCCACCTTGGACTGGGGCAGTTTCTAACTGTAGCAGAGTAAAATGTTTACTGTTAGTGGGACAAAAATGTTCATTATATCGAAGCTTAAAAATGAAGCTGGTTTGTGATTTACATGACAAGATTCTGAAACGGAGTTAGTTTTGTGAATTTAGAAGACCACTTTGCAGGAAAGGTTTAGAATTATAATACCCTCCCTGGCAGCTTAAAATGGTTTAATTTCCTGGATATCTTTAATGAAACAGCCCCACGAGCTCTTCAGTCAGGGGTCCCGGGTTATGTTTCAGACCTGGTGTTTAACCTTTAGGGCAAGCCACTTGGTATCTCTCTGTTTCTGCTTATCCATCTGTAAAATAAGAATGAACATATTTACCTACCTCGTCAGGGTTTGCTGGGACAGACCACGGTGTGTTTCCACTCCTGCACTGCAAATAGCGAGGGCAAAGTGTTCTTGGGGGACACCAGTACGTGGTAAAAATTTACTTAAGTTTACGTGTTACACGGGAGCAAGCAAAACTCAGGTATATAAACCTGAGAATCTGTCCCAGCTAGGATCCAGATGGGGCTGTACCCTTCAATCCTGTTCATCCTCCGTATCTGCTCCTGATGTTTCTTCTTCACCACTAACTCTTTCCCCTGGGTGCTGAGGGAACTCTGCTGCCAGCTTACAAAGCCACCGTGTCGCCTGGCAGAGAGCAGGGAACCGGAGCATGAGGCCAGGATCACAGCAGCAGTTCGGGCAAGGCCGTTCACCCCCTACCGCCGCCTCCGGGAAGGCAGGAGCACCGCATGCCTCCGGGTAATAAGAAACAGCTCTATGGGCCCCTCTACCCATGCCAGGACCGGACTCACCCGTGCGTGGCACCTTGGCCACTGTCCCCCGGAATGGCACCCCCGAGCCACATATGTTGGCACGACAGGACCAGATTTGGGATTGCTGAGTATCATGCTCGACGGCTGGCAACCCCCTGGCCCTTCACTGGGTTTTGGACCTTGCCGCACGTGTACGCTCCGACCTCCACCCACCCTTCCCAGAGACCCGGCCCTACCAGCACCCTCGGCAGAAGGCTGAGTTGGGTCAACCCCCCATTCCGACATTGCTTCACCACAGTCAGAGGCAGGGTGAGGGGTCGCCCCGTCGGTGATCCCCCCCCACCCATTGCTTTGCTCTGCCCAGAGCCCGCTCCCAAAGCTCAGGAGCAGCAGGAAGGTCACAACCTGTGGCTGTCAGGGGCTGGAGTCCCCCGGCTCCCCTCAGAGCTCCCTATTTGCAGCGGAGCGGACCTTCCCTATCCCGGTCGGCCGCCGGGCCGCTCTCCCCCAGCTTCCCACCCCGGCTAGGCTGCCTTTCCTCGACGGCGGCCACTCCTCCACTCGCTCCCCCGGGTCTGGCGCTGGGGACAGGGGGCCGGGACGGGAGGGGCGATGGGGGGCGGCCCGGCCCGGCCCCGCGGGGGCGGTGGGGCGGAGGAGGGGGAGGGCCGGGGGGCGCCCGGCGGCGCGGAGCCGCTCCCCGGGAGCCGCGGGAGTTGCGGCGCCTGCGTAGAGCAGCCGGAGCGGCAGCAGCTTTCGGCGGCAGCGTGGAGGGGCAGTTGGAGCCCCTGTCCTGTCCCGTCCGGTGCCCGCCGTCTCCCGCCGCCGCCCGTCATGGGCCGCCGCCTCCCGCTGTACCTCTGCTGCTGCCTCGGTAACTCTCGCCCCGCTCCCGCCGCCATCGGGGCACGGCAGGCTGGGCCAGCCCCTGCGACGGGGCGCCCAGCCTGACCGCGCACCGCTTCTCTCTCTCATACCTCTCTCCCTCCGCGGCCGCGCAGTGCTGTGCTCTGCGGCGGCGCAGGAGCCCGAGTACAGCTACGGATGCGCCGAGGGGAGCTGCTACCCGGCCACCGGTGACCTGCTCATCGGTCGTGCCGACCGCCTGTCCGCCTCCTCCACCTGCGGCCTCCGCCAGCCCGAGCCCTACTGCATCGTCAGCCACCTCCAGGTGAACGCCTCGACGGGGGGGGCTGTACCCCCGGGCGCCCCGCCCGGCCGCCGGGCTCGGTCCCTGGCGCTGGGGCTGGGCATCGCGGCCCGGGGCGAGGAGGCAGCCGGGGCGCACGCCCGCGGCATCCTCGGGACTGGTGCGGAGGGACCCGGTGCCTGCGGGTGGGAGGTGCGGGTAGTGGTCTCCGTGAGGAGCATCATCGTGCCCCTGTGCGGGACGGGTGTACGGCACCCCTCGCAACTTTCGGGTCCCGACCCCCCTTTCCCTAGCGAGGTTAATAAAGAGGAATGTGCCGCAGTAAGTGGTACTAATACTTTATTTTAAAACTTGCCGGAGCCGTCTAGACAGCTTCCTGATTGAGAGTGGTCTGTAGGACCCGGGTAGCGTTTTGGCCGCTGTCCCCGTAATGTAATTACATTTGTGTGGTTTCCAAGGGAAAGGATGCAAATAAGGTTGTCTGGCGCATCTGGTGGAAACCACAAAGCTTTTAAAGCCAGAAACAGCTCAGCCGGGCATAAAATATATGAGACAGAAGGAATGGTGAAGAGTAAAATATCAGTTATAAGTGGTACTGTGCTGAATTGTAAGTTAGGGATAATCTCCAGCCGAGTTTGCTGCAGAGACAATAGGGCCGGATTCTGGCACTTGGAAGGAAAACCACGGGAAGCAGGAGCAGCCCTGCCTAAGAGGCTGTAACAGTTGGCCCATTTGTGCCCTGAGGTTACTAAATCTCATGGCCACCTCTAGTTTTACTGTACTGTTCCATGTGCTAGAGGTAATACTTGATTTAAGGTGGAGTTTATCTCTGCTGGAACATTTTTGGTGTATGTTAGGATTGCTGCAACAGGACTTTTTAAACAACACTAGCATCCCTGGTAGAACAAAACAACAAAAGCACTTTGCTATGTTTTCTTGTCTCAAAAAATGCTCAAGTACCAGAGTAAAAAGCATTGCAGCAGGAGTTCATGTGTGCCCTTATTTCAGATGTCTACCCTGGATGTCCCCAGGTATTTCTGAGCCATAAAGAAGTATTGAAGTCAGGCTGTGGATGCAGGAGGGTAGTGAGTATCTCCCTAATAACATGGAGCTTGGGCACATTGAACATCCTGCAGGACTGAGCCCTCCAGGATTCTAGTTTGGTGGGTGACAGAGCAAGTTGTGGCTTGAGGCAGGGGCTGTGGTGCTGGGGAGAGGATCCAGGAACAGACAGGGGGGCATCTTCCTTGGGACCCCTGCATTTGCTGTCCTCTCTCCCAGAAGAGTCTCCAGGGGCTTGTGAGGGTGAAGCGCTGTGCTTGGGAGGAGTCACTGAAGACAAAGTTGGTGAAATGGAAAGTCTGTGTGGCACAGACCTGCCAACTCTCACATTCTTGGCTGATAAAACACTGCATTTGTTTCCCTGAACCTGCAGGATGAATGATGGGTGGGTAGCTTTTGACAGTGATGAGTTACTGGTGTGTGGGGGTTCCCTCAATGAACTCCTCTCCTCCTCTGCCCTCTCCAGTCTGCAAAATAAGTTAGTTTAGACAGGAACCCTCCCTTTTGTTTTGGGCTGAATCCTACCTTGCAAAATTGGAATGTTTTTTGAATGGTTTTAGGCTCCAAGACAATGTAAAAATAACAGTTCCAAGTAATAGTCATGATGAGTTTTTGTCCTTCTGGTGAAGAAGTGTCCGGCTTTCCCAAGCAGCATGTGCCAGGCTTGGACCCAACTGATTTTTCACAGGCACACCTTGTAGTGTGTGTAAACTGAGTTTATGAGCCTAGTTTGGGATTGCAGTTGAAGGTGAAAGTGCAAGGTTTAGATGGGAGCTTGACAAACTGGATTCAGAGTGAAGTTAACCCCGTGCTGGAAGGACCCTCCACTAATTGCATGGATTTTTTTTTTCCTGATGGACCCTTGACATGTATTGAGCCTCACCAGATGTACCCTTGATGCCAAGAACCTGCAAGTACAAGCTAGCTCCCAAAAGCCAGTGTTACTTCACACAAGTTGCTCTAGACAGTTTTACATGTGTACATTTGCATAGAAGCAATTCAGCAATTTCCTATAGATGCTGCCTTTAATTCTGACTTCTGCTGGAGAATACATACACTGGAAGACTTCCTGAAACTGCAATTTTGATAGAGGACATAGTTCTCCAAAGCTAAAGTTTATGGAATTCCTGGCATATTTTCCAGTTGGCAATTTACATTAATTCATAGAGGTAAATACACTTATCATTTACACAAAAAAATACCTTTGATGACTCCTGCAGGCAAAATGAGTGGAATGTGATATGGGTGGAAAATACTCTTATCTGCAGGAAACAACTATTGCCCTCGGGTAAAATCAGTAATGCTGATTATTTTGTTGTTTCAGGAGGACAAAAAGTGTTTCATATGCGACTCTGAGGATCCCTTCCACGATACTCTTAATCCTGACAGTCATCTCATTGAAAACGTGGTCACCACATTTGCTCCAAATCGCCTGAAGCTCTGGTGGCAGTCAGAAAATGGTACGAGTTTTTTCCGGGAGCCATTTCCAGGCTGGGAGCTGCTTTCCTTCCTTTTGTTTAAGGGTACCTGTGGGTTTGCTGTTATCTCTGGTCTCTTGAGCATGCTGTTCGAGGAGGGCTGAGTAAAAGTGAGTAAAACTGTCAGCTTTTGTGTGCCTTGGAGCAGTTCTTAATCCCTATCGAAGCCCCTTCATCCCTCCTGGGAGTCCCACCACTCTGCAAGAATCCTATCTTAAAGAAAAAAGTTTCCCACACTGGCTCCAAATCTCCCTCATGTTTGGGCAGCAGGAACAGCCTTCCAAGAGCCAATAACCCTGGAGCTGCCAAGGAAGCACCCAGGGCTTCCCCAGGGCTTGGAGGGAGGAGGTTTGGGCTCAGCAGAGCTGAGCTGCCTGCAGACCTCCCACTTCCCTGTCCTCCTCACACTGGGGAGCAAAGCCAGGGACATCTATCCTGCAATCTGCCTTCCCCCTCTTGGGCTCCTGGATTCCTTCATCTGTGAGCTAAACAGAAATGAACAAGCCAGATAGTTTAAAAAAAAAAAGTGCATGTTAGTTTGGTGGCTTTTTTTTTTTTTTTTTTTTTTTAAACTGTTCCTCTGCCCTTGTTGCTTTTATGGTTATGCTTTTGGCATGCCTTCATACACAAAAAAGGCGTTGAGGTTTCTCAAACACATCCTACCCTGAAGTCTTAAAGCCAGCTGGACAGGAAGAGACTTCTGCAGATGCATTGGCAGTGACTGTCTTGCTGTATATTAAAATCAAATGTTAATATTTATAACATCTCTGCTTTCTGGTAAGGAAAGGTTTTCACTAAATCCTTTTTAACTATTTTGATCAGACTAGCAAGCAGCTTGCCTCCAGCAGTTCTCTTCTAGCATTCCAAATAATTCATGTTTTTTGCAATAGGCTTGGCAGCATTCACACAGAAAAGTTCTTAGCTCATAAGGTCATGAAAATGTCCTTCAACATTAAAAAACAAATGATTCTTTCTGTCCATGTTTTCTTCTATTCAGGCATGCAGCAGAAGGGACCATTGCTGCACACATTGCATAAAGTTACAGTTGGTAGAAAAATTAAGCCCTTTATTGGTTTATTATTTTAATTTCTTACCCTTTCTCTTCTCTGTAAATCTTGCTTTATTTTTTTTAAATTTCTAACTATAGTATAATTAGTATCCAGCTATTTTGAGAGGTCTTTTTACATGACAAAATAATATTTGTAAGTTTTCCTTCCTTTCTGTATAGAGTCCTTGGCTCATAGGTAGAAGTCAGGAACACTTCTTGCGTGTGGGTTTCCTAGCCCTCAGTGCTGCAAAGCATGGCTGTGATAGTTACTGCAGGTGTATTTCAAAATCAGGTTGTTAAGGAACTGTTCCTGCATCCAGAAGGACAGAAGAGTCCAGAGTGAGTGAAGTAAGGTGGGAGATGTCCTCCACCAGCCACAGGTGAGACTTAGGGTGTTAGGGCTGCAGAAGCTCATGGCGCTATTGCTGCTGAGTGTGTGAGGACAGCCTGGGGTCACCATGCAGGTCTGAGCTCAGCATCCCCAGTCCTTCCAGCCACTGGGTGCTTCGGTGCCAGGATCCAGCCCATAGCAATCCCATCCTTACCCTACATCTGGCCACATTAGCCATGTTATGCAGTCTGAAATACCAGCATTGCAGGCTCACACTTTTGGTGCAGTTTGTTTGGTGCAGTTTGTTTGCACAGGAATCATGTGTGCAATACACTTCACCTTGGTGTCTCCTCCATACCTCAGGAACACACTGACTGTCATGTCCCTTTTTGAAGACAGACCCAAGTGGCAGAGAAACAAGTCTCTGCACTCACTGGAGCAAAGGCCTTTGGCAAAATGTAGATTTAGAGGCCAGCAAAAGTCCTTGTTTGCTGCATAGCTTCTTTTCTCTGCCCTCGCAGGTTTGGAAAACGTGACTATCCAGCTGGACCTGGAGGCTGAGTTTCATTTCACTCATCTCATTATGACATTCAAGGTAAGGAAGCTACAGCTTTACCCCAAACATGAGGGAACAAGAGATCTCATAATCCCTCACATTTGTTTGATATCTGGGACTTGGGCTTTGTTTTGCCTTATTTTTTAGAGTTGTCAACCATTATTAACTTCTGTTGTGATTGTGTCTTGGGTTGTGTTTGGACTCCAGTGAGGCTGCAGAAAGAGTCATACTGCATCTGGGGTTTGTGTTGGTGTCACTCCCTGGTGGTTGTGTTTTCTTGGAGGATTGTTAGCTAAATCATATAGTAGCAGAGATTTTTGTTCTTAAAAAAAATTGGCCACAGTGTCAGTTTTCATTTGGCAAATTGAAAGGTCTTGAGGAAGAAGGAACATCTGTACACAAAGTGCCTTTGTTTCTTTACAAACAGATGTCTTTGAATAGCAGATTACGTCCTGTACACCCTAAATTGCAGTTAAGAGTTAGTGGCAGCCTTCAGCTGAGGTTGCAGGGGTTGCAGTTCCTGCAAGGCTAAATCCCTGCTCTTTGCATGTAAACAAATTAATGTCTTAATTTTCACCTGTCAGCTTTCTAGGAGAGCTTGTTCCTCTTTCCTGTGATGTCAGCTTGGCTTTCTCACCCTGCCTCAAGGTGGTGGATGAGATGGCAAATAGTCCTTTCTGCTGGCCCCCAGCAGTGAGGGACCACCATGGGATCTCTAACCCCCCATGGGATCCCTAACCCCCCATGTGGGAGCCATGGCCATCGTGCCACTGGGCTTGGGCTACTGTCAGGAGGAAGACTGTGGGTGAGAAGGTACCTTTGGTGGTGATTTGTTGACTCTGTGTGGTAGATGCTTGAGCAACCTTACCCCTGGGTTGCTACATGTTTTATTGGGTGAGATACCAATTTGTAAATCAGGGGATATTTTCAGCCAGGAAGCAGAAAGAAAATTTCCAGCTGTGACTGAATGTTTTTGTGCTCTTGGAGGGCCTTCTCTGAAATACAAATGGGCAAATGCAGCAAGAGTGGATACAGCTGAATCTCTTCATCTCCTTAAAGAAGGTTTTCTTAATGCAGTACACAGGGTAGCTGGCTCTGGGTGGCAAGAGACCCTGCAAAAGGTAGCATGGTCAGACGAAGAGAGGTAGGCAATTTCAGGGCTTTTGTGAGCATCAAGCAAGAACTGGGTCTCAGAGCTGGAGGGGAAACACCAAAATTGTCCTCTAGTCCCCAAAGCAGGAGAGCAAGCCCATTAGGTTGATCCTTTTCAGAAAGTTGGGTAAGGAGGTACAGCAAGGAAGAAGTCTGTGCTGCTTCCCACAATCAGTGGAAAAAAGCCTTTTGTCTCCCTAAAGCCCTGCTTTAACCCCTACTTCTGAGAAATGGTTTTGAATAAAAAAAAACTTAAAAATTGTGTATTTATTTGTAAGCATGTTTAATTGCTTGGCCACTAAGTGGGTAGTCTGTGGTTTGATGTATTTTACTTCAAAGATCTGCCTCTGAGCAGAAAGGGGGATATGAGCAGAGAAATATTTCCACTCTTTCCAAATACTGGAAATAATCAATGCAAGAGAGACATTAAAATCCAGAAATATGGATTGCTCACACTTAGAAGCACTCAATGTAATTGCAAATAATAAATAACTGAAAAAAATCTCTTTTGTTTTCTAAACATTAGACATTCCGTCCTGCTGCAATGTTGATAGAAAGATCATCTGATTTTGGAGAAACATGGCAAGTGTATAGGTATTTTGCATATGACTGTGAGAGCTCATTTCCTGGGATTTCAACTGGACCCATGAAGAAAGTGGATGATATAATTTGTGATTCCCGATATTCTGACATTGAACCTTCAACAGAGGGAGAGGTCAGGATTTGGTTTGTTTTTTTTCAATATGTCTGTTGTATAGAGTTCCAATACAAATTCAGATTTGATTAATTTTAAGCTGGTTCTTTTATTATACCATTTTTCCTCCAGGTAATATATCGTGTTTTAGATCCCGCTTTTCGAATTGAAGATCCATACAGTCCACGGATTCAAAGTATGTACACATTTACCTTCCAGGCTCGTTTGAAAGCATTTCTGCACTTATTTACTTGCTAATAAAAAAAATCTCAGTAAGCCACAAATAAAGTCATGCCTTAGCCCCAGGGACAGGTTTGAAGTCCTGTTGAATACCTTTGTGGTATGGCTGGGAAATAATGATCAGTGTTCTCAAGTGATTGCTCTTATATGTGTCATTGTAGTTGGTCCTTAATTGGTCAGGGAATGATGTTCATTGAAGATGCCCCCCCCTCCCTAGAATATACACAGTTGCTGATGGAATCCTTGGAACATGATCCTGTAATTTTACAGTGTTCAGAAAGCAAAGAAGCAAAACTATGAAAGTATTTACATAATTCATCATTTTTAGGTACAATCAAGAGAGACGTGTTTGATTTTTCAGAATACCCAAGTTATGCCTTTAGAGCAGTTGGCCTTGGTAGCACTGTGTGGCTGGACCAGGCAGATGCAGTTGTAAAACACATGACTGCAGGGTTCATGTACAGTCATGACAATCCAGGAATGCAAAGGTAGCCAGGGCTGTGCTGTAATGTGCCTTAAAAAGAAACCTCATGGGCCATTAGGCCTGAGTATGGGAACTGCAGTGCTTGGTCTTGAACTTGACCTCCAATTTAATATTCATTCTTTGTTTTGGTTCATGTCCTCCTGTGTAAAGTTAACTGGAGCAGGAGAAAATACCTGAAGTAGAAGTGTCTGCTAGTTGCTGCATCAATTGAATGTTTTTTAACCAGAGTTTTGAAGAGGAAACTCTGAGAGATCCTCTTTTCATGTGCTTGAAGTGCTTTTTAAAGCCTAATTTGAAGGCTACGAAAATTACACATGATTAATGGCATCAAAGTGAATGTGTATACTGAATTGATTACTGCAATACTGTCTTCTTGTGGATTGAGAACTTCCCCTTAGTAACTGGTCAGTGATGGGATGTTGCTTCTTGAATCAAACTATAACTAATGATAACTAATTTGCTGGGGAGGTTGGATATATAAGGAATAAGAATATATTTGTATCTTGTTTCCAACAAAGATCTTTTCCAAAAGGCTATAAACTATTAAAGATCCTGGTCCACTTGCCAGCAGTTCCTTAGTATTGAGTCTTGCCCATCTTAAAACCTGAAAGAAACACCACTTCCTTGGTGGTGCAGGTGCATGTGCCTTTAATATTTGTGTTTGTGCCTGTGTACACCTACAATAAAATAGACCAGAATTTTATTTATGCTTAAATTAACTTATATGGTGATCAACCTCTAGTAAAATAATGTGATTATTTAAATTTGAGAGCATGAAGTGATGTGATGTGTAGTATCATAAACACTGAAATTAAATCTGATCAAACCTGCTGATAGGAAGCGTGCTTGGGAAGTCGATCCTGGCTTCCTCCCATTCAATACCATATCTGCTAAATAATTCCAAAACACAGGATCTCTTTTTTGTTCCCTGCAGACCTATTAAAGATCACAAATCTGAGGGTCAAATTTGTCAAGCTGCACACACTGGGAGATAATCTCTTGGACTCAAGGATGGAGATCAGAGAGAAGTACTACTATGCCATCTATGACATGGTGGTTCGAGGGAACTGCTTCTGCTATGGGCATGCCAGCGAGTGTGCACCAGTGGATGGCTTTACTGAAGAAGTGGAGGGAATGGTAAATATTCACACTTTTCTGCATAAAGCTGTTCCTGACTCTGCCTCTTGTGATTTAAACTCAAATTTAAAGATTATGCTCTGCCCCCCAACTCCCCACCCTTAATTTTCAAGCAAGAAAACTGTTATGAGTATTCTTCCTCAGCAAAAATATCTCATTATTGGTGTTAATCAAGGTCAGTTTTAGCATTCCTTTTCTTAGTGTGTTAAAGAGTTGATGAAATTAAAAGGCAGGAATGCAGGAAGGGAGTGTAACTGTATGGGGCCAGATGTGATTGTGTGGGTGGGTTGACTTAGTTACCCTAAAACTGAAGTGAGTCGAGGCATCAAAGGATGAAACACCTTCATGAATCAAACCTGACCTGTATCTGTCAGATGTTATCAGCTGAGAAGCGAAGGCTGTAGCTCCAGTTAACAGCAGACTCTTAAAGGAAACTCTTGCTGCCTGCATTGTACACTGCTGTGCAAGTGCCACATCCCTTGTGGGATCTGGTTTTCCCCATGATTTTTGCCTAACAGGCAGTAATAGCACCCCTGTTAATGAGTGAGTTGTTAACTGAATGAAAATGTAGAAGCATACAGGTAGGTCGTGTGGGTTGCCCCAGGGGCCGTGGGATGCTGGCAAGCAGGTATGCTCTGTTGCCCCGTGCTTTCCCTGAGCATCTCCATCTGAGTATCAGCAAGACTGGCTTTGACTTTAAAATCATGGCTTGTAGTCCTAATCATCTACTGCAACAGGTGCCACACAATCACTGTTTGTCTCTTCAGTGCTTATTCTGTGCACATTGAAGGCAATGTCTGGGGCTGATGGATAAAATCTGTCCAAACCATCTGTTACCTTTGCTTATCTAGGTGCATATTAATAGCTAATTAACAGCTAATAAACAGTTAACTTCTAGGTCCAAGAAGCTTTTGTAATTATTTAGGTGGAACTGTGCTCTCCTTGTTCATTCTGAAAGCATTTATTCAGGCATTACTTTCAGTAAGAAGGGGATAAGGCTGTGTGAGGATATTCTTACCTTGGCAGGTAAAGGACACTCCTATGTCCCTTTATGTCTTCTTACATGCAGTTACATGTGTTAGTCTGCAAAAGTATATCCATTGTGTATTAGCTGTATTTTGCATTAGTTGAAGCCTGTGTTTTTTCCCCTTCCTCTCTTATAGCCAGCTATAAATTAACCTTTTTTTCTTTTTCCTTTTTTTTTTTCCCGTCTTTTTTAATGACAGGTCCATGGACACTGTATGTGCAGACATAATACCAAAGGGTTGAACTGTGAGCAGTGTTTGGATTTCTACCATGACTTACCCTGGCGACCAGCTGAAGGCCGCAATAGTAATGCATGCAAAAGTGAGTTTGAGTAAAATGCAGAACAGGAGTCTGGTGTGAGTGTTACATGATGATACTTGGGAACTTGTGACTATATTATATATGAAGTCCTGCATGTTCTATGTTGACTTTGTTGTGTCTTTTCTGCAAACTTGCATCTGCCCTAGGACCAGACTCTTACTTTGCTTTCTGTTACGGGTGCAGAGTGCAACTGCAATGGTCACTCCAGCCAGTGCCACTTCGACATGGCTGTGTACATGACAACGGGGAACACCAGTGGTGGGGTGTGTGACGACTGCCAGCACAACACTGTGGGACGCAACTGTGAGCAGTGCAAACCCTTCTACTTCCAGCACCCAGAGAGAGATCTGCGGGACCCCGATGTCTGTGAGCGTAAGTGCAGTCCCGCTCCTCGGGGAGGGGAATGGTCATGGCATCCCAGCTGTCTTCAAGGGCTTTCGCTGGGGCAATTTAGGATTTAGCCCCTGTCCTCTTCTGGCCAGTGCTGTGTTCCCAAGCAAAGATCCTTGAGGGAAGGTGCTTGCCTTGGAGGGAGTGAGCAAATTTGGCTGGCTTTTGTTTTCTCTTTGAGATTTTTGAAATTTATTTGGTCATTATGTGTTCAACCCTTGCCATGTCTGATGCTTGCAGGAATGATACACTCTACACAGCATCTGTGTTTAAAGTTTGAGACCTGCCTTTTTCTTTTATAGCAGATGATTAAACATGAACAATTCTTCCTTCTTAGCTTGCAACTGTGACCCAGCTGGCTCCCAAAATGGTGGCATCTGCGATCGCTACACTGATTTCTCCTCTGGCCTCATTGCTGGACAGTGCCGTTGTAAATTATTTGTGGAAGGGGAGCGTTGTGACCTCTGCAAAGAAGGTTTCTATGGCCTGAGTGCCGATGACCCAGCGGGCTGTCAGTGTGAGTAAAAACATATGTTCTTTATGTGTGATCAAAAGCTCTTTGAGGAGCTGTTAATGCTGGGGGAAGTGAGGTTTTTTCCTCCCTTTTGTTTCATGTCTTTGCTAAATGAAAAACAGTCTTGCAGATTTGTTGTAGCTTGTAGTCCATGCACCCTTTAAACTCAGCTCCCTCAGCTCATCTTCCAGTGCATGCAGTGGAAAAAGTAAAATCCTCCTTATTTGTTTTTAATTTTAAGTCCCTAAACCAAGAAAGCTTTACTGGGATGGGTGGTGGGCAAAGTGTGCAATTAATCTCTGCCCTAGGGAATTTAGAGGAGTCTTTAATGTAAATATTTACATTGGATACTGCCTAAAATGTAACTCTAGTCCTGCATATTTGTATTTCCCAATCCAGCTTGTGCATGTAATCCTCTGGGTACCCATCCTGGGGGGAATCCTTGTGATTCAGAGACAGGAAACTGCTATTGTAAGCGCCTGGTGACAGGAAAGCAGTGCAATCACTGCCTGGTAAGTAGCTTTCTGTAGAATAAATGGGAATATGCTGGTGTGCCAAAAGCACAGAGAACGGTGCTGGCCAATGTCTGACTGTCTGCAAGCAGGAGCCTGGCATTAAGGCTGGAGTGGGATTTCAGGAATGATGTTGTGGGGGGCTAAGAAGCACATTAAGGTAGACAAGAGCATCTGGAAATTAATTCCTGGGACCATAATGAGTGAGACATTAGGATACTTGTTGCAGTTGCTCTGTGAAAATGAGAGATCTGGGGCAGTTCTGCTGGAGCCCTTGCTGGGGTGAAAGACAAAATCTTCACAGAAGCAGTCTTACAAAAAGTTGTTTCTATGCAGGCCATTATTTTAGGCAGGGATTATTTCACTTGCACACATTTCCATATAGTGTTTACGTGTGCTGGAGTGTTACAGAAACATGCTGTGAGATAAGGGGTTGTGTTTGTATAAACACAGACAGGATGTCTTATCTAGCGGTGAACTATATGGAAAAGCTAATTAGTCTGTTTGTCCAACAAGCAAGTTGCAGAGTAGCAGCCCTGAAAGGTCAGACCCCACCCAGTGGCCCATGCACTGCTCTCCACTGCCAGCTGACATACTAGGACATGATTTTCCAAGCCCTTCATGGGTCAGGAGCACAAACTGATGTAAATTATGCATTATGAGTGAGGTCTCTGAGCTTTAGTCCTTCTGCATCTTGCTTTTAAACCTAGACTTTGAGATGGTCAAAAAGGTGAAGGAGAGCAGGTAGGGAGATTGAGTTGGTGACTGTGGGGTAGATCCACAGATAGAGGAGCAGGATTCATGGGGTGGGGATCAGCTTATGCTGGGTATTTTAAAATGTGCCTTTGGGACAGATGAGATTAAATTGGCACAAGGTTACAGAGCTGGTGATGTTTCCTCTCACAGCCTGAGCACTGGGGCCTGAGCAATGACATGGATGGATGTCGGCCGTGTGACTGTGACCCAGGAGGAGCCCTGAACAACAAGTGAGTTTCAGCCTGGTTACTCTCCTGTAATCATTCACTCCAGCAAGTTTCACTTCATTTGCAGCCACAGCATCCAGGGTTCAGTGTGCTCTGGAGGAGGATATTTGGGACCATCTTTCTTTTCTGCTCTAGAAAGTGGCAGGTCTCAATTGTGGCAGTGACAGGCAGCTGTGTTTTTCCCATGCTGAGCAGCCTCCATTTGTGCCATGGGTACAGGTGAACAAATTAAACTGGTTTTAGTGTAGATCAGCATTTGGGCAGCCAGGGTAGGAGTCAGTCACAGGCTGAACTCTGCCTTGGCCGTAACCCCGAGTATGGTCCTTGTCAAAGCTTTGCTTTTACAGGATTAAAGCAGGAATCAGGTGGTGACATAGGTTGTCAGGCTGGTTCTTGGTTTGCTCCCAAACTGTCCCTTTGGCCAGCCTCTCTGTCTCTCCACCAGCACTGGAGGAAGCACACTATCAGCATGGCACCCCAGCCTTACCCCAGCAGTGCTGCATGGGGTGGGATGTGGTCCTCAGGATGCATCCATGCTTTGAAGTACATGGAAAGTCCTGGCTTAAATTCCTGGTCAGAGGTGCTGGGTAGCCAGACCCAACCAGAGCATTTTTCTGTGCATTAGGTGTGTGTCTGATCCTAGGCTTTTCAACAGCAGCATATTCCTTTGCTCTCTTTTTTTTTCTTTTTTTTTTTCCCCTCCACAAATTGTTTGAAATGTCCTACTTTTGTCTAAAGCCACAGAAGTTTCCCAAGGGGGTGGACAAATTGTTTCCAGCTGGAACCCGTGGGACCCGATCAGGGAAGTTTCCCGGTGTGACTCCTGTAGGTCACTGCAGCCTGCGGACACCCCATCTGCTGCAGGAATGTCCCACGGGCTGTCTCTCCCCTCTGCTCCTGAGTGAATTACTGCCCCTTGGCAGAGCGGGGTGTGGTTGTTAGTGTTTATTTACTCCTCCGTGCTCACTCCCTGCGTGCAGATTGGTTACGCCGCGCAGCTCCTAACAGCTCCCCCGGCTCACAGACTTCCAGGGATTTGGGATATGGCTTGGCCGTGGCCCAGCAAGGCCCTGCAGCCTTTTTCCCATGCGCTGAGCCCAGCGATTGCAAAACCAGGCGGGGAGGGGATGTCCAGTATCCTGGCACAGGCAGGGAGCAGCTGTGCTTCCCTCTGGCCGCAGGAAAGCTGTGAAGCCCAGGTCCAGCTGCCGGCCTCGCTTTCACACGTCAGAGGGAAAGGGGAGCTTCATCCTCCCTGTGGCTGCACTCCTCAGATGCTGAGTTGCTGCCTCCTGGCTCTTGTTCAGGGTGTGGGATGCAGCACCCAGCATTCTTCCTGGCTCTGTAACCCAGGTGGTAGAGGCATCACCGTCTGTGGAGGGGAAGTTTCCCAGCTCCCTGCCAGGGGCAGCTCAGGCACTTCTGGCATCTCAAAGTGAGCGATTGAGTGAACCTCTGCAAAATTTTGTTTCAAAAATGGCTTCAGTTAAAATTCACTCTTAGAGTGGGGGCTTGAGAAGAAGATTTCCCATGGAAACTAGAGGAGTTTGACTTCAGAAAATGTTCCTAAATTTGTTGTAGAATGTTGTAGAATGCTCCCGAAAGGTAGGGGGTGTGACCCCTTTGCCGTGCCCAACCCCATGTTTGAGGGGCCAATTAGATCAGCCCATAATTCTGGTCCCTGCACCAGGGATTTGCTGTGCTACAGGTAGACACACCGGGTGTCCAATAATATGTTAAACATAACGTGTTTGGTGTGTGGTCACAGAAACACTATATAAGTAAAAGTTACTGTGCAATAAAGTTGAAGCGTTTTTATCAACCATATTGGTTGTGTTAGTTTTCCCTCACCATCTCTGACATAAATTCAACTTGAATTTAAAGAAAGTGTAGTCTTTAGGTGGACTAAAAAAATCTTCCTATAAAAAAGTGTGACCAGGCAGATGCAGAAATACAGCCTGCCTGAATGTTTTTCATGGGAGGTGGACTCTCTGGGCACAGCAACCTCACAAAAAGTCAACTTAAGGATAGAGCTGTACTGAGAGAAGAAAATTAGTTTTATTATGCTTTGCTGCATAAGAGCACCTTGATGCCCTGGGGCATGCAGGATCATGCATGTTCTTCCTTTGCCTGAGCCTGTACAGATACATTGCTTCTGTGGCCTGCAAGCCTGGAGCTGAAGGCTGCCTTTGTCTTGTAGTACAGACATGCCTCTTAGCTATGTCTGTGTTAGCAAGTGAAGCTCTCTAAAGAGTGCTGTCTGGCCTCAGGGACCTGGTTGTATCCATAGCATGAAATCCTCTAGCCACCCAAACAGAGAAAACCACATGCAAAGTGCCTGCTGGCCATGGTCACTCCCATGCTAGCCTGAGTCTAGGAACTGTTTGGGAGAACAATGGTTGGGTTGAGCCAAGATTGCGCCCAGCACTGTGCTGCAGGTGGTCCAGCTGCAGAGCCCAAGAACATCTCGTGTCTAGACACAGCACAAGGACATTTCTCCTCCTGTATTGCTTAAAAAGGTCAAAGCGGATGATAGCTCTAGCACTGTCTTGGCATAGCCAGGATGAACACAATTAAATTCATTACTCTTCATTTTAGCTGCTCGAGTGAATCTGGCCAGTGTGAATGCCGACCTCACATGTTTGGACGTCAGTGCAACCAGGTGGAGCCTGGCTATTATTTCATTTCACTGGATCATTACATCTATGAGGCAGAGGAAGCCAGCTTGGGTCCCGTGAGTAGTTCTAGTGGGCTGGTGTGTCTGGACATCTGTGGGAAAGTTGTTCTATCAATTGGGTGCTGGAAACATCTGTTTTATACCCTGCATGTTTTGCAGTTAAAATGTTGAAAACATAAAACTGAATTGTATATTAGAAGAATGTCAACCTATAGCTCTTCAGTCTTAGTATTGATGAATAATGTTGTAATTTAGGAGAGGAAAACGGATATTTTGCTTTTTAAACCTAGTGGGAGATGGCCACTGTCTCTTCTCGTTAGTGCCACTGAAACTGGGAGGGAACAGGGCACACATTTATGCACATTGCCACATCTTTTAGAGCTTCTTTACATCAGCAGCATTTCTTTTAATGACTGGAACCATGGCTGATTGTGCAAAAAACTGTTTTTGTTAGTAAGGTTGCCTCTAGCTTGTTTACTCACTGGCATGGCAAATCAAGGTCTTTGGCTTTTCCATTAACCACTACACAGCCTTGCTTTTAATTCATTAACAGCAGTTAGATGATTATATCAATTATTTTTTACTCCGGCAAAGAGTCAGGGAGATGAGATAATAGTATATCTAAAGCAGCAGATCCTTTTCTGCTTGCAATTGGGACACTTGGTCCTAATTTGTTTATTCCAGGCAAAATTAAACCACTTTGGCAGCTTCATCCAAGGGAGGGAATTTTGCTGTTGGCTAACTGTGGAGAAGGATGACAGATCAGAGCAGAAGTTGGAGCACAGTGGAGGATGTGTCAGCTGGCACAGGGGTTTTGGTGCCTTTGTGTCTGTGTGGTTGGAGATACCTGAAGCCTTGCTGAGGCTCCAATTCAGAGGAACCCAGCAAAAAAACCTGCCTTGTGCAGCAGAGCAAGGGGATGATATGCTGGTTTGCCTTTTGAAACATTTAGAGCAAACTGTTTTGAAAAATGCCAGTATTGAAAAGCTCACTCAAAAATCTGGTGGCAGAATAAAACTCTGAATTCCCAGGTAGGGACCCAGCACAAGACAAAATGAAGTGGCACAGAATTGCAGGGATTTTCAGGTGGTGAAAAGCCCCCATGGTTCCCACAGCTTCACATCTGCTTCATGTCCCACCTGTCAACCTTTCTGCAGTGCTCCCACCCCTGTGCAAAGCCAAAGGGTAAGAACTTATAGCTAGGCTCTCTTAAAAGAGTGTGAGAATACATGGGGGGACATCCTGAAATGATAAGTGTATATACAGGCATTTTCTTACGTTTTATCCCTTTCTACTGAAGCAGCTTCCTTAGGAATGCACAGGATGTTGTTCTATGGAGAGAACTATTCATGAATGCAGATATATTAGAAACGGGAAGTTTGAACACCACATGTTTCCATTTTCTATTGTCTTTTTCCTCTTTTTTGCTCTATATAAGGAGTAACAGATAAAACTTGGCACCTCAGACTGAGGAATGATTGTATTTATTTGGATATTAAATATCAGTTGATGATTAGGATTTCTGTTATTTAGTGACACTACTTGTGACAGCCTTGATCTGATTTTCCAATTTTATCCTAAGCAGTGGTTTGGAGTAGCCTTTTAATTAATTAGCACTGAGCTTGGAAGGTTAATAGAGCAGTTATGTGCCCCTTCAGTAAACCCTACTGCTACACATTGCATGTGAAAGTCCTCATGGTGAATGGATTAGTTACAACAACTTTTTAAATTTAATTCCCCACTACAGCAGATAAATGGGTGGAGAGTTGTGCAGTTTTGTATGATCTTTCTTACTTTTTTGTATGTGGTTAAGCAGAAGAACAATAGTATACACAGGTGGAGAATTCATGTTCTCTGGGATGCAAATGATGGATGCTGCAATCCAGAAGTCATCCGTCAGCAGAACTCATCACTTCCTGTGCTTCTGTGGGGCTCACAAATGTGACGTATTGATATTAAAGTATCTGTTTCCTGTTTCTGTAGGGAGTAAATGTCATAGAGCGTCAGTACACACCAGACCGCACACCATCATGGACAGGCATAGGATTTGTAAGGGTCCCTGAGGGGGGGTACCTGGAGTTCTACATTGACAACATTCCCTACTCCATGGAGTACGACATTCTAGTCCGCTATGAGCCACAGGTAGGTCTGTGAGTATGGGCATTGCTGCCTCCTGGCAGGTGCTGTCTGTCCTGGTGCAGGACTGACTGGAGCCCAGCACTTGTGGGACTCATCAGGACTCAAAGAATGGAAGCTCAGTTAAATGCCTCAGATGTGTGTAAATCCAGGAAGGTTTTGACTGTCAGTATTATTACTTGCTTTATAGTTTCTTGCATTGTTTCAGCACCTGTTTAAGCAAATTAAACAGTGACAAGTCCTGCTGGGACACGTTAGAATATAAATCTGGCTTCAGCCAGATGGGCTTCTGATGGGTGGAAACGATACTGTGTGCCTTAGGAGACAAATTGCCTGCTTTGGATGGTGAATGTCTGCAGCCAAGGGTTTTTCAGGCAGTTGGTTTGGACTGTGGATAATTCACAGGGTGGAAGGAAAGAGAAATCTTCCCAGGTTCTTAGAGCTGGGCAGCAGTCAACTGCACTGAAATGCTCAGGTCTGGTTACCAGCAGTGGAGAGAGAGGAGGTTGCCAAACCCACTGCTGATGCCTAGCCACAAGTGGGGCTGCCAACCACCAGCACCTAGTCATTTTTTTTCCAATGGAGAGAGGCTGGAAGATGCCCAGGGGCTCTTGCCTTGCCCTGTCTCAGTGCAGACTCATAGACAGTAGGTGCTTTAGGGGTGCTGTAGCCACAGCCCCATCATCCCCAAAGCACAGTGACCACCTTGTCTGTGCAAGCCCTTTTCCTGGCTGGAGTTATGGATGTTCTCAGGATCTCATAGCTGTTGCTTGGTTCTGATTAGCCTTTTTTTCTCCCTAGTTGCCAGATCAGTGGGAAAAAGCTGTGATTAGCGTCTCGCGTCCAGGCAAGATTCCCACAGGAAGCCGATGTGGCAACACGGTTCCTGATGATGATAATCAGGTTGTCTCAATGTCACCTGGCTCCAGGTCAGTATAACTGGAAAGGCCAAAAGGATAAAAAAATATTTTAAAAATTAAAACAGAGTAGCATCACATTTTCAGTTTACCATGGACTCTATGAAAATGGATACAATTTTATTCCCAATAGCTCATAAAAAGATACTTAGCATTGTCTGCTAAGCAATGTAGACTGTAGTCTGTAGAGTCAAAGCTTTTAAGTTTATTCTCATTTTCTGATTTTTTTATTCACTGGGTAAAGAGGGGAGAAGTGTTTGCACAGCCTGTGAGTGAACACTGGTACAACTCTTTACCTTGCTGATTAGCTTTTCCGGTTCCAACTTGCACAAGCCTCCAGACTGCCTCTTTCACATCACAGCTTTTGTTCTGCCTGGCCTTGGCTGCTTTCTGTTATCTCAATTGCTTTATAGGGCCACCTGAAACCCTTTATGATTCTGGACGTTTGAAGTAACAGTTATTTCCTGTTCCTAATCCAGATACGTTGTTCTCCCGCGGCCTGTCTGCTTTGAGAAGGGGCTGAATTACACCATCCGCCTGGAGCTGACCCAGTACTCCTCAGTGGATACAGAGACAGAGAACCCATACACACTCATTGACTCTGTGAGCAGCAATTATTTCAAGGATTCTTTGTTGGAAAAGTTGTATTTAAAAGCCTGAAAGTTTGCATCTCCTCTGGCATGCTTCCGTGTAAATGCAAAGTAGTTATTTTACAATGTTGTTGCTTATTGCTGAAGACAGGTTTTAACTGAACAGGGTAAATGAGCATAGGTTTCTTGAATATCAAATTATGTGTGGTTTTCTGCTAAGTGGCTTCTGCTGTATTTTACAGTACTGCAGGTAGTTCCACAGACCTCTAGTTTCTCAGGGGAGGCTAATGTGTGCCATTTATGTCATGAATGTCAACATCAACCTTTTGGATGGATAGAAGTTGGTAGACAGCAGAACTAGTTGATAAAAAACTAGAGAAATACCATCATTTTCCTTCCAAATTCTGTCTGACTGTTTACTGGTCAAAAAAGGATGATAGGAAGCAGGATAAAACTTCAATTCATACAATTTTGGTGGAGGCTATTTATAAATAGTGATTCTTTGTCATTATAAATTTTTTTTCTAGCTTGTTCTCATGCCATACTGCAAATCACTGGACATATTCACAGTGGGAGGCTCAGGTGAAGATGTGGTCACCAACAGCGCTTGGGAAACTTTCCAGAGATACCGGTGTCTGGAAAACAGCAGGAGTGTTGTGAAAACCCCCATGACAGACGTCTGCAAGAACATCATATTCAGCATTTCTGCACTATTACACGAGACTGCGCTATGTACGTAACCACCTACTTGTGGGGCAAACTGTGCCTGGAAGCTGGATGATGCTTGCAGGCAGAGCGGTTTGCACAAGGAAGGCGTGTGCATGGGATGAGGCAGGTGGTTTGTGTCCTGCGCTATGATACTCACTGCCCCTGATGCTTTTCTTCGCTCAGCATGCCAGTGTGACCCTCAGGGTTCCCTGAGCTCGGTGTGTGACCCCAGCGGAGGACAGTGCCAGTGTCGTCCCAACGTTGTTGGAAGGCAGTGCGACAGATGTGCCCCTGGCACCTTTGGGTTCGGGCCGAGTGGATGCCGACGTACGTTAAACCTGTGGCTCTGGGCTGGGCTGAGGTGGGGGCCATGTGCTTAGGGCTTGCTGTGGAAATGCAGCCCTTGTCTCTCTCTCTTTGCAGCATGCGAGTGCCACGTCCGAGGCTCTTACAATGCCTTCTGCGACGCAGAGACAGGCCAGTGCCACTGCTTCCCTGGGGTGTATGGGCGACAGTGTGACCGCTGCCTGCCCGGCTTCTGGGGCTTCCCCAGCTGCCAGCCCTGCCACTGCAATGGCCACGCCGATGACTGCAGCCCCTACACCGGGGAGTGCCTGGGCTGCCGAGACCACACAGCGGGGCACAACTGTGAGAGGTACATGATGTGACCCCTCCCCAGCCCTGCTCCTTCCCTGAAGCAGGATGGGTTGAAAAACTGAGAGTAATTACATCAAGGCTGCAGTCTGCCTGTAGTCCCTGCATGCTGTGTATCCCATCACGCAGGTGCCAGGCTGGCTACTATGGAGACCCTGTCCTGGGATCAGGCGACCACTGCCGCCCCTGCCCTTGCCCTGATGGCCCTGAGAGTGGACGTCAGTTTGCCAGTGGCTGTTACCAGGATCCAGTCACACTGCAAGTCGTGTGTGTCTGTAGTGTGGGATACATAGGTAATTGGGGGGTGCCTGGTGGGAAGCTGGTTGGGTTGAACCTGCAGGTGGGAAGGTTGTTGGATATGATCACAGTATGCACCAGCATCAGTGTGTTGCTGCTGGAGGTTAGCAGCTCTTGGGAGGTTCTGGGGCAGAGTGGCTTGTTCAGGTGATGCTGATGCCAACACCCCTGTGAACCTCCTCCCTGGCAGTGTGGTGAGGGATGATCAGCAGAGTTGTGCTGCTTGGCAGGGCTGGACAGGACAGCAGTGGAACCAAAGGGATGAGTGTGCTGGCAGGTGGGCTGCAGCACCATTCCTTGGTGCCCCAGGCAGTACCATCCATCCTGCACTGAGCTGCCGCAGTCACACCAAGTGATGCCTATGTTGCATTGAGCTCGATCCCCCACCCCCTTTAATGGTCTTTATTGTCTTGCCTTTCCATTTATGGGGCTGCACACTAGCGAATTGTGGCGGTAATTCCCACTGCGGCTGTTTGTTCAAACAGGCAGTCGATGTGATGAATGTGCGTCTGGCTTCTTTGGGAGCCCCGACGAGGTTGGCGGCGCCTGCCAGCCATGCCAGTGCAACAACAACATCGACACCACTGACCCGGAGGCCTGTGACAAGAAGACGGGGATGTGCATGAAGTGCCTGTATCACACGGAGGGGGAAAACTGCCACCTCTGCAAAGAAGGCTACTACGGGAGTGCCCTGCAGCAGGACTGCAGAAGTGAGTGAGGGGACACAGCCACTGTCAGCCATGTCACAGGGCATCAGTGGCCATATGAATGCTTTTAACTTACCTGAGAGCATTTGGGGCAGAGGGGAAACATGCTTGTCTCCAGATGGAATTGCCCAGCAGCTCGGTGGGGCTCCTGGCCAGGAGGGGAGTCCTTCACATTAGACAGTGAGAGTGGGGACAGCATCTGCTGACAGGAGAGGTTTTTGCAGGAGGGGGGTTTCTTGCCCTCTTGTGAGCTGTCTTTGTTTACCTCCAGAGATGGGGGTGGTGGGGTGAGCATTTGGCTTTTGTTTACAGATTTGCCTGGACAGTAGGAGCAAGGGCCATGGTGGGGAGGCAGACCGTCCTCTTGGCACCGGATACAGCCCAGCAGGGCACATGGGTGGCTGGGTGGGCAATCTGAGCCCTGCTCTGCTTGGCACACCATCAGCCACTCCAAGCAGATCTGCCACCATAGCCAGCTGACAGGAGCCAGGCAGGCTTGGGCTTTGTTTGTGTACCATGGGAGGGGAGGGGAGGGGAGGAGAGGATAGGAAAGGACATGAGGCAGGCTCAGTACTGGTTGTTGTTCAGCGTTGGGTCAGCCAGGCCTGGCCACAGGGACTGGGATGTGCTGGCAGCTGCCCTCACCTCTGGGGACTTGGAGAATAAACTAAATGTGAGCTCCTAGTCTGGTAACAGGAGTGCAGGCTGGCATTGAGGTGTCACACTCTTTCCCTCACAGAATGTGTCTGCAACTACCTGGGCACTGTCCGGGAAGACTGCGAGGACTCGGAGAACTGCCGGTGTGAGGCGGCCACGGGGCAGTGCCGGTGCCTCCCCAACGTGGTGGGGCAGACCTGTGACCGCTGTGCCCCCCACACCTGGAGGCTGGCCAGCGGCACCGGCTGCCAGCAGTGCCACTGCGACCCTGCGCGCTCCCTCAGGCCCGACTGCAACGAGGTGAGAGGCTGTGGGACACCCTGTGATGGCTTGGCCTTCACTCCAGTACTGAGTGTGAGGTGGTTACACCTCCTCTTGGTTTTTTTTTTGACAGTTCACCGGGCAGTGCCAGTGCATGCCAGGCTTTGGAGGCCGGACCTGCCAGGAGTGCCAGGAGCTCTTCTGGGGTGACCCAGGTGTGGAGTGCCTAGGTGAGTCCAGTCCTGGAGTGTGCTCCACTTACTCCTTTTCTAAATGGCCCCGTGGGTCCCCAGTGTCACCTCCAGTACACTGGGACACCTCTACCAGGAGCAGCCCTTCTCGTGACCCTGCCAGTGCTTGCATGAGCCTTGGAAATGAGGGAGAAAGGCATAGTGGGGTCCATCCCTGGAGGAGCTACCAGGGCAGGAGGTGCAGGAGGAACCCAGTCCAACACTTGCCTGTTTATTTTATTTCTTGTTGAACCCTGATTTAGAAATTATTGTCTGTGTATAGAAATCAGCTCTTCTCTGTTAGGGTTTAGTGCTGCCAGGTAAGCCAGTGTGGCAAGAAAACATGCAAGTGCTTGGGTGTGAGAATTGGTCTGGAAACAAATTTCCTTTGCCCTTTTAGTGGAAGACTCCTGTGTCCTCTTCTGTCTTGTTAGAGATCTTGAGGCTCAAGAGATAAGGTTTTGATTTAGTAGGAGACTTGCCTTATATTTCAGATGGAAAATAAAGGAGCCAGCAGAAACCATGCAGTGGGTTAGCCGTGGCTAGGTGGTGCAAAACAGAGCTCCGTGCAGTTGCTTGTTTAGAAAACTGGATGCTCTCTGTCCCTTCATTATAAACAGTTCTGTTCATTGGCTGGAAAAGAAACTTCAAACACTGTCCAGACCAGAACAAACATGTATCTCTGATATGTTCAAATAGGGGCCTTTGTCAGGAGGGTTTGCATTAGATTAAGGTGTTTTTTTCCTGCAGGGAGGAATGTGCTTGCTGTGGTCTTTAATAAATCCCTTACCATAGAGATACCTTAGGGCCGTTTAACTAACCAGATAGGCAGGTCACAGCTACTTGGTTAATGTAGCAGATGAAAGGACTAAGGAATTGTCTGGTTCCTGAGTACATATTGGGTTTCTTGGAGAGGCTGTATATGTGTTCTGGTGTGCTGAGGGGCAGTGACCCTGCTGGCTCCAGGGCAGGGATTGTCTCTTGGTATCAGCTGTCTCCATCAGGGTTTATTGATGAAGCCCATCTGCATACCTTATCAGCAGGATTTTGCTGTGTACCAGCATTTCTGGCCTCTCCTGGAGTTTCTGCTGCCTTTTGAGCATGTAAAAACCCGCTTTTCAATTTTTCTGAAGTAAAGAGAGTATGTATTCTTCAGAACTTGTTTTTACCATGCAAGTTCTATTCTCTCCTACCAATCCACCACTCATTCTGCCCCCAAGTAACACGGGACACTGACCCCGGTGGAAATGCATATTTTCTTTCAGGATTGCATCCAGCAAGAGGGCTCTGTGGCAGGGAGGGAGAGCCACTGCCCTGGGTAGAGGTGTGGCAGCCTGCCCCTGGATGCCCTGGAGGGGCTTCAAGCATGCGCTCTCTCAGGAAGCACATCCAGCCCTCAGCACTGCTAAGCCTCACTAAGTGTGGTGGGAGATGTGTCTTCCATCCCTCCTCAGCAGGGAGAGAAGTGAATTCTCATCCCTCATTCCGTCCCAGTGAGTGGAGCAGTGATGTTCAGGTTGGCAGGAGAGCAGCCACCATGTGGGCACATAGCACCTCTTCAGTGGCAAGTGATTTGCGGGTGACCTGGAAACTGTGTTGTTTAAGGGTTTGCAGAGCAGTGCCCCTGGAAAATAACTTTAATATGGCCTGTGGTCAAGGTGAAGGTAGAACCAAGAAGAGGATGTGTCACAAAGTCATCAGCTCTAGCTGCTATGGGGCACAGACTCCTGCCTGCGTCATTTGCCACTTACCCTCAGTGGCATACTTGTCTTGGTCCTAGCAGCCAAAGCACCCATGTTCTGTGGTGCTTTCAGGGAGAAAATGCAAACTGATCTGGATATGGAATGGTGGAAGAGCTCTGAACCATGTCTATATGGACAAATGGTCTTCACTGCAGGCTCCAAGCTGATGCAGAGGTGTAGATGTTAGTCCCAATAACTCCAGGTGGGATCCTCCATCAGTTAGGGCAAGCAGCTTTTGCCCAAGGTTGGAAATTGTAGGGTGCCTCACTCAAGGCAAAGTGCTGTTTCATCTCATTGCAAGAAGTTTTCAGGCTGCTGACATCAGGAGACATGAGCTCCTGCTAGGGAATGAGGACTGCACTGCCTACATTGCTGTGACACACTTAACAAGTTTCTTAGTTAAAAAAGTGAGGTCATGTGAGCACAAGTGCCTGTAAGTAACCTGTGGACACAGCTATGCAGACATACAAAATGTCCCATTAAGGATGGGCAGGGGTCCACAGACCCCATGGGTTCACAGGAGCTTGTGGCAGCACCAAGCTGTGGATGTAGCACCAGGCTCCCAGCACACTCTGCTGGAAACCTGACTCCAAGAATGCTTCTCCACCATCCCCACTGGTGGCAGTGGCCATTGCCAGCTGCTGCCTTAGGCTGATTTTGTAGAAATCTTGGTAAGGTCAGAGATGGTGAAGCAGAAGCTGGGGGAGGCAGGTTTTTGCACTTGGATGGGGTACTTTGATTTGCAGTCTGTACTCCCTGTGGTGGACAGAAGACAAATTACCTGATATGTCCTCTCTGCAGGACCCCAGTGATAACACTGGGACCAGAACACTGGGGCAAGCTAAGGTAGGTCCCTATGTTCAGGCAGCCTCTCAACCCCTTGGTACAGGATACAGTCCCACCACCCACAGATGTCAACTGGAGATCAGATACTATAGAGATACTGTAGGGACGGGGTCTTTGGGGACTGCTTGCTCTGTGTTTTAATATAACACAACAGTTACTCATTTTAAATAACATAATGCCTGAAGCAAGTTCAGGAGAGGGACAGAGAAGAGGGGAAAGCACAGTGCATCTCTCTTGTCTTTGTGCAGGCCCATGTGAGGATTATGGTGAGGAGCTGTGCAGGGAGCATCGCTTGGGGGGAAGTGACAGCCCCTTTGCAGGACTCCTTGCCATAGCTGCAGCTACGAGCTCTGTGCAGCCCTGCATGAGCCTGCACATGAACACATGTGTGTGCATAACAATCCTTGCAAAGGTAGTGAATAACAAGATTACAAATTTCATCAAACTTGAGTCTCCAAGCATTCTGCTGGAGCTTTTCCAAAGTCTGGCAACCAAAGTACAGGACTCAGCATGCTGAGCTCTGCACTGACATCAGCCCATAAAAGCACATTTCTGGCAGGAGGCTCCCTGGAAGCCCCTGTGATATGGCATGGCTGCAGAGTTAGCTCAAACGATTTCCTTGCACAGTAGATAGTTGAAGTTCATGTTTCATATAATACAAAGGAGATGACAATTTTACTGTCATTATTATTTTACTTGAACAAACAGAACAGATTGAAGTTAGTAAAAGACACAGTGTGTGATTGAAACTTTGGTTATATTGCTATGAACCCTTTAAAAGCATACCCCTGTCAGTACTTTCCTGTGTTGGACTTCAGTATCAAGCCCTAATGTAAAAACAGATTTTAATTGAACTAAGATGAAAAAAAGTCTTGTTTTTACCAAATACTCATTGCAGAGATAGGCAGAAAATAATTTTTCTTAGTTTTTAGTCTTGCTGAAACATCTGTTGTCTGAAAAGTATTCCATTGCCATTTAAACACGGGCTTTGGAATCTTAATTTAACACCCATGTCTTAAACTAGTCACATGTGCTGCTTTTATAGGAGGTGTTTATTGTGCAGAGAGAAAGATTAGCAATATTTCTTCCCCTTCTGTGATAAGTGTCTAAAGGAAGCTGACAAATTTTATGCTAAAGGAAATATAATTTTCACTTTGAGTTTCATTATTTCAACTGACCTGTGGCCTTAAAATATTGTAATGTATATTGATTGTTTCCAGAAAATTGTTCTTCTGGCAAGGCCTGCTAGCATGTTAAAATGCAGCAAAACTCAAGTGCTGGGCTCTTATCTTAACATTCATACTAAAAGTCATAACTCTGAGCAGTTAGCAATATGCTTGCAGGGTAATTTAATCAGTAGCTGATTATTCAGAAGAAATTTGCTAGCTCTGCAAAACATTCAACTTGCTGAATGGTTTTATCATCATAGTGCCTCACTGCCACTGGGAAATAATGCCAGGAAATCATGTTTGAACAAATCCTTTGTTTTTTTTTTGCTGCGGAGGAGTTAAACATTTAATGCTCCCTGTCCCCAGTCTCAAGTAGTAAAGGAAATATTTCTGCAAAAGTGGTCTCTGTTCCATGTAGGATGATGTATGACACTTTCTTGTTCCTAGCATCCCACAACAAGGCATTAAACACTGAGACAGATCTTCATACAAGGCCTCTCAGTCTCCATTATATCATCTCGGCTATAGCTCTGACACACCTTAGTTTAAGTCAAATGACAAACAAATATGCCAAATATATTACAGAAGCTCAAATAGAAGTGAGTCCAAAATGTTTAAAGTCAGAAGAAAAGGTAGCAAAGCTGTCAAAGTGAAAGATATAATGGCCCATAGATCCTCTAGAGCTTGACGAAAACCACTTGAGCTCTAGTCATTTACTTCTTTGGGAATTCACCCCTTAGGTTTCTACAGGACTACTTCAATAAACATGTGTGAGTGTTACTTTTATCTTTAAGATCAGGAAAAAACATAACTGAAAGAGAAGTCCATTGATCAAAGTGGTATGAAAATTGCTTGTGGATACTCTGTGGGTATGCACATGTATGCACATGCATTTGTGAATATGTGCAGCTGCAATCTGTTGTAAGTTGTTCAGCATATCCTGACTGAAAAATTTTGTTAAAAAATTGTCCTGTCAAAAATGTGATTTTGCTAAAGTCAGAATCTGCTACAAAAGAATGATTGAGTTAAACACTCAATTAAAGAAAACAATACACCCAGTTCCAAAATGACATTTCAAAACAGAAGCCTATTGTTTCACTTAGTCAATGCTCCTTTGAAAACCCTCAGATCTTTGACCAGTGATTTCAAAAGACTTCTTTTTCCTCTGCTGTATTTTCCATGGGGGGTATGGCAGTGTCCTGCTCTGCTTACCCGGGCACAGATTTGATCCCTGTCTAATTGATCTTCAAAGCAAGCAGTTTGTATTAACTTGCAGCCCTTCACCCTGGCCTCTGTCCACCTCTCTGTATGGAGGTAGAATAATCAACCATTTGTCTTGAAGGCCATTTCCATCCCAAACTGGTTAAGGCATCTAAATGCCTGACAGTAAACTCAGCCTATGTGTGGTCTTACACTGCAAAATGAGCCATGTATCCCAATTTCTAATCACATAAGAGTAGCTTAAATAATTTTAAAAGAGCTTATAGAATTTTGTGTCTTTCCCTATTGTACAGATACTATGTTAAGTGTAGCATAAAGCCATTGCTATCTTCTGGATAATACCTGACACCCTTCTGCATCTCTAGATGTGCCTGCATGTTTCTTGTTCTTCTTGGGGAAAATAAGGTCAGCCATGCATATGTGGTATAGCTACTCATGTGTGGTATAGCTACTCAAATGATACATTAGACTTGGGAGTGCTGTCTAGAGCCCAAATCTCCAGGGCCAATCTATACTTCAAAGACTGTGTTCACATTAGCTTGCTTGAGTACATCAGAAGCAAAACTGCTGTAACAGAGAACAATGTTAGCACAGGACTGTATAGGAGTTGACTCACATGGTGGCTATAAAAATAGTGAGACATTAATGAAGGAGGTGGTAGAGGGCCAAGAACTCTACTGTGACTAGAGGTGATGCTGGAATACTTTGGCCAAAAAATGCTGGGCTTGGCATGCTGGATCATTGTGGTACGGTGTTTGCTCTGTTTGGAGCAGGTGATTGGAGTCAAGGCATCTCCTGTTCTCACATCCCAGTTCACTGGTGATAATAAATATCGCATGAATCCTTTTGATGGATGTGCACACTCTGTCCTGAATGATGGCTGTGTAACTTGGCATGTGGTTATTCTTCTATTAGTGGTTTGCCAGTCCTGTCCTAGGCTTTTCCAGTCTGAGACAGTGAGGAAGTCCTCCTTTCCATTCACATGGATCCTGCCACTGTTATTGTGCTTTTGTCCCTTTAGAATAAAGTTTCCTTTTTGTGACTTCAGGACATACTTGTGCCCCACAAGACTGAGTCAGCAGGTGCTTGGTAAGGAGATGTTGCATGAGGCAAAGAAATTAAACCTCAGCACTGAGCTATCTGTGCGATGGTTCACAGTGTTTAAGGCATTCCTCACTGCCCAGAAGGCTTTAAGCAATTTTGGCCAGGGTTTGCTTACCTCCTCTTGAGAAATCACCACAGCTGAATTCAGTTGAGGGTTTGATCCCCATTATGCTGTAAAGGGAATATGCTCTCTGCAAAGATGTGTTCCGTGCCAGGATGTGAAGTAGTCCGGTGCTGGTGGCCAGGGCATGCAGGTCCTGCTCCACATGGCTTTGGAAGAAGAGCACTTTCTGTGTGTTTCTGGCTGGCCAAATTTAGTTACTAATGCTGTGTCCAGAAATTGGAACCCAACATCTCATAAGAAGCACTCAGAGACAGACTGTAGAGTGGAACAGAGATGATTTAAACTGAAGCTAAAGCCTTTGAGTAAGGTCATCTAGACTGTAAAAAGAAGATCACACGTAATGAAACCCTGGGCATGCACATGTCATTTGTGAGATGGAAGGTTTTCTCACAGGATCTAAGAGAAGCAGGGATGCTTTTATGAGCATTTAATGTTTTTTTCGGTGCCACAGTAAGGCATTCTTCAAGGGCTAAAGAGACCACACCACCACCATGTCAAAATGCCTCCCAAAGCTTCAAAATGGAAAGAAAATAAAATCTACTGGAATCCTAATATTCTTGTTCTGAGAGAGGCTTTTCCTTGTTTTCCTTTAGACTGCCTGGTTATGCTTAAAAAGAGATACAAAATTATCTTCAGGTTTACCTTTTGGTTTGAAAGCTGGTGGGGTCCTGTGCAGGGTTAATGACTTTGGAAGATCATGAAGAAAAGAAAGAGTAAGCATGAAACCAGCCCTTTTAAAATCCATTTTGTATATCTTGGATTCACAATACTGAAGTGATGTAGAGCCATCGCTGCCTGCTTCTTGGCTTGATAGAGATTCCTGAAGCATGTAAATAATCCACAATAATGTTTCTAGTCTCCTTGTACATTTTTCTCCTGGGTCCCACAAAGCTCAGTTCAGAAGTTTTGTATAATTCTAGAAATGTGATGATTCTTCCAACTGTTGTGCTGCATTTAGAATAAATTATTTTTTGGTCTCTATCATCTCCCAGCAGGCAGCCATGAGTTTGGGTTTTCACTAAACAAATTAATTAGTTTTTAAGTTCTCCTTTTCCACAGCATTTTCTAGCTCCAGGGATTTTGGAATTCACATTGCCATGTAAATGCTACTAAAGCCATGTCATCTGCCTTTCCTGAATGTGCAGGTATTCAGGAGTAGAATTACCAGTGTGGGTTGTTGTGGGTTTTTTTCCTCTTTAAGCTTTTTAAATCTGTAAGTAAATATAGTGATCTGGTTTGCCAGCAGCAAGTATTCATGTAACTTGATCAGATCTCAGGATCTTTGAGAAGAACCACATACCATTTAACTTCTTTCTATGCTGAGGAATTTGGACAATTCATCATTATATTGAGGGCCTTATTAGTTGACAGAAGGGTTAACTGACCTCCTTCAAAGAGCAGCCCTGATGGTTTGCCTGCAGGGAGCATATTCCATAGTGAATTGACTACTCAAACACTTTCAGTGTAAAGTAAAAAAAAATCTCTTGTGTCAGGGTATAATTCAAAGAACAAAGGAACGTTTTGCTCAATTGTGCAGGCAGCAGAAGTTATTTTTGTCTCTTGCCTATCATATTCACATTGTACAAGAAAGTCGTTTTGTTGAGGCACGATTTGTTCTGCTGAGGCTCTTTGTGTATTTTTGAACTGAAGACCACCACTGTGTTTTGGTATTGAAGCAAACAATGTGCAGTCTTAAAAACGGATTTGTGTTTTGCCCTATTTTTCAAGGGGGTGTGTGCTTGGGGTGTGTGAATTGATTTATGGCCCCTTTTGAACCATTAGCCTCCCTCAAGGATGCCTGGTAAATGGATGTATAAGTGAAGACCTTTAACAGGTATTGCAGTCCTTTTCCTGGTCAAGCAATGGGTGCTTGACCCGCTTCATGTTACTCTGTCCCCAGTGGTAGGTAGGTGACCTGTCTATTTTCCAGGCCTCTTTTTGTTCTTTGCTGCCATCCCTTTATTAAAAGCTTTGCAGGCTGGTAATTTCCTGTGCTGCTATTGCCTGCATAATAAAGAGGTCAAGTGGCAGCCCTGCTTATGGAAATGCTTCTTAGAGTAATAGGATGTATAAAGTATTGTCTGTGTGTTCTGAAATGACTGTGCATCACTAAGTTAATTCAGTAACTTTAGTGGCAAAACAGTGCATCTTCATTCTAAAAGCTTGTTTAAAAGGGCATTGCCCAAACCTTAGAGCTCCAGTTTGGCAATTGTGGCACCTCTGAGTCTTATCTAACTAGCATATACAGACAGGTATTCACAGTTACAAAAATAAAACAAGAATAAAAGTCCATTTCAGGAAGGTGTGAATAGCAATTCCTGAGTTGGTGTTCAAAGTGTGAAATAACTTTTTAAAAAATAAATAAATATCTGTTAGTTCTTGAAGGTGACAAAGAGTTTGTAGTTTCCTGGTCATTTGCACTTGTGCTGGAGAATTCTCTCTTCTGACTCAGGCAGGGTTGCCCATGATCACATTCTGTGTTCTATTCTGCTTTTCATTGCCTGATTATTTCCCATTTTCTGTATATCCAAAACATCAGCCTTGTGCCAAGAGCCTCAATGCATCTTTTGAATGGTTTCTCATCAACCATGGCAGGAGCATGTCCTGAGCCAGGCCCTGTACCTCTGCGTCTCTGCAGGGCTGTGACTCCATAAACTTACCATGTATTTATTTGGAGCCACCTCAGCTTTTAGCACCCACAGTGTCTTGTGGTAGGGAGCTCTGCCACTTAAATAAGTGCTGTGTAATCAACTGTTAACTTTTATTGTGCTGTTTGTGGGAGATGCAGGGGAGGGTGGCTGATTTTTGATCTGGATTCCTCATTTGACCCCTACTCCTGTGCTGGAGGAGATGATAAATCATAGAATCGTAGAATGGCTAGGGTTAGAAAGGACCTTAAACATCATCTAGTTCAACCCCCCTGCATGGGCAGGGGCACCCTCCACTAGACCAGGTTGCTCAAGGCCCCATCCAACCTGGCCTTGAGCACTTCCAGGGAGGGAGCAGCCACAGCTTCCGTAGGCAACCTGTTCCAGTGTCTCACCATCCTCAAATTAGAGAATTTTGTACTAATATCTAACCTCTTCAAATTTTAATCCATTTCCTTTTGTCCTCTCACTATACACCTGTGTAAAAAGCCCTAACCCTAAACAGCCCTAACCTGTGTAAAAGCCCCCTTCAGATATTGGATGGTTGCTATAAGGTCACCTCGGAGCCTCCTGTTCTCTAGGCTGAACAACCCTAACTTCTTTAGCCTGTCTTTATAGGGGAGGTGCTATAACCCTCTGATTATTTTAGTGGCTCAAATGATTGTTCCTTGTTCACTGTTTCTGTTTCAGTCATGTTTTGTTCTTACACCTCTCTGCTATGTGCCTGCCTGTTGTTCGTTCTTCTGTCTGAAAAGCCTTACTGTGCTTGCTCTTCATTGTAGGAATGAAACTGGGATCTTTGCCTTCAGTTGCTACCCAGCTGAAATCCAAACATTACAATTGTCCATCTGTTCCATTACTATGCCTGTTTCTGAGATGTGCAAATCCTGATCTCCCATAGAGTTATTTCCTTGCCTCTCTTCCCTTTCACACCAAGTTCCAGTTCCCCCATACCCAAGTGGACACGTCCATCAGTAACTGATTATAATCCAGACCACTTTGATACTCATTTCCCTACTTCATTACAACTGGTTGAAATATTTTTCACTCCCCACCAATGTCAATGTTGTTTCCCTCACCATAGCCTTATCACATGCCTTTTTCTCCTTCCAGCTTGTGATTGCAACCCTCGTGGCATCCAGACCCCACAGTGTGACCGTGCCACAGGGCAGTGCATCTGCAATGATGGGGTGGAAGGGCCACGCTGTGACAAGTGCTCCCGGGGCTACTCGGGTCTCTTCCCTGACTGCGTGCCCTGCCACCAGTGCTTCGCCCTCTGGGACGTGATCATCAGCGAGCTGGCTAATAGGACCCAGCAGTTCCTGGATAGGGCTAATACTCTCAGAATCACTGGAGTCACTGGCCCGTATCAGAAGACTCTGAGCACCATGGAGGAGAAGCTCAGTGAAATTAAAACTATCATTGCTCAAAATCCAGCCGCAGAGCCCCTGAAGAACATCGGGAATCTCTTTGAGGAAGCAGAGTGAGTACAGTCACAGCTACACAGATCAGTCTAGCCTGGGAAGAAGTGGGAGTGCCAGCATTGGGATTTACTTGAGTGGCTGATGCCCCCATGCTGAGCTGAGGGCACCCTGGCTCCACATCTCCAGCTGGGCAAGGGATGATGCAGCTCCTAGTGCTGAGCAATGCTGAGCAGTGGGCATCTGTCCCACAATCAGAAACTTGGCAAGGGAAGGTAGGAGCAGCACAAATACCATGCTCTGGGCAGAGGTTGTCCTGCTCCCACCAAACACCAGGCAGCTAATTACCACAGAGCCACTCACGCTTGCCTTGCACTCCCCCGGGGCAAAGGACAAACACTGCTATTATGTGAGAGAATGAAGAGGGAAGAGATTAAATTCCTGGATTTCCCATGTGTAGCCGATGAGCTGGAAACTTGGGCTCCTTTCTGCACGTGTGTGGGGGGAAGCACCAGCTTTATAACAAGGATTGTTTCCATTTTTCTCACGGTAGGAGCCTTGTATTTTGTTTTAGGGCTAAGCATACCAAAGATGGTAGATTGTGCTTTTGGAGATGGGGCATTTTATCATCAAGTAGGATTACAGACGCTTTATATCCCTGTGTACAACTGCTGGAGCTTTCTTATGCATTGTAAAGGGGACTGCACAAAGCAAAGGGGCAAGGATTAAAGCACAAATGTCTTAATTAGGGATATGCTTGTGCCCTGCAGCTCTCCCTCTCCAGCTGGAGAGCTGGGGGTTCCTACTGCATTTGAGCTGTGTGTACTAAGGGAGGTCAGAGCAGCTAAGCTGCTGTTCCCTAGCATGGATATGTCTGTCTCTCCTTCCTCCTCTCTGGCTGTATATAAGTAGTACTGGACTTCAAAGGACTTCTGCAGCAGGATGTTGGACTACTGAGAGAGTTGTAAATTGATCAGAGAGCTTAAATAACTGCCTGATTTTTTCAGGATGAGGAACTGCTAGGATTGGTGGGATTGCCATGGATTGGAATAGATTCCTGTGCCCACTTCTGTTCCACAGCAACAGAAGTACACGGTACACTTGTGTTTCCTTATAGGGTTATCCTGCTAGCTAAAGCTTGCTCTGTGGCTCACTGAGGCCATGCTGAGTGCTGAGGGCAGGAGGTTTTCCTTCATAACCCTACATGAACGGCTGCTGAGGAGGGTATCTTTACAGACAGACTAAAAGAATCCATTGTGTTAAAACTAAGGCTTCTCCTCCCTGCTTCCTGAAGTTCAGATTTGTCCCATGAGTTCGTAGTAATCAAAACTGCATTTGTAGCTGTGTGGGATGGGAAGCAAATTATGTATGGATCATAGTAGTCAACTCTGACCTATGCAGTTGCCATGATACAAGAGCATTACACCAGTCCTCTGGAATCTGCCTCCAGTTAATCTTACACAAAGCAGCTGTTTTCTGAGCAATTTGGTGCTTTGAGTTTATAAATGTGCTGTAGATTAAAAAGTAGTTTTGTATGATAAAGGAAACAAAACCGTATTCTAGGTAGGTATCTTGTTACAAACCACTTACAGCTCTGCCAAGGGAGGACAGGTCCTGCCATGGGAGAAGCTTAGCACAGCTCTAACCACCCCTCTTCAGTGAGTGAAGCACCGAGGCTTACAATCTTTCCTCCTTCCCCTGCTGAGTCCTGTGCCCCTGTTTTACAGAAAGCTGACAGCAGATGTTACAGTTAAGATAGCTGACATAGAAGAAAACCTGTCAGCCTTAGCAGTGAAGAGCAATACCACAGACACTGACCTGAGTGCACTGGAGACAGATGCCAAGAGCCTTGACCGTGTTGTGAAAGAGCTTGCAGAGCAGCTCGAGTTCATCAAGATCTCTGATGTTCGGGGTAAGTGTTGCAGGGAGGGGGAGAGAGCAGTGGGGTGGCCAAAGATTTAATTAGCGCATGGTTTTGAGTACCAAGTTAATCCAACTGTAATAAAACACAGTTCCTAGGGGGGCACCTTCTTTCTGGGAATTAGTAGACTTGCTGATGCAGCAGGAATTTTGTTCTGCCCCCTCACCCCCTCTCCTCTCCCTCTGCACATTGTGAAGCTGGCTGAAGTCCTTGGGTCACAGTGTTGAATTAAAGACTCTTGATTAATACATTTTATATGAAACACAACAGCTGGAAGTGCAGCAAAATCCAAGATACACCTGGACATCTCCCTTGTTTTCCCTAGTCTGTTAAATTGCTGTTTCTGGTTGGAAAAACTACCTGGGTCTTGGTGACTAAGAGCAGACTAAGGGCTCAGTTCTTTAGAGATAGCCAAGCTTTGCATGCCCATTGAAATGGGCCAAGCTTCCAGATTTTCTAGAGAGAGAGGAATGTCACCAAACTCTTTGGAAATTAAAAAAAAACTGACTTAATTCCAACTTGAAACAAAGTTGTTTGTTTCTTTTAAAATTTCCTGCTTTGCAGGAAGTCTGAGGTTTTTTTCCAGTGACTGTGGGATTTCACAGGGCAATGCAAGTAGGTGTAGAACAGGGGAGTCCATGACTCGTGGCATTCTGCAGTGGAAAGCTGCCTTAAGGTGTACAGAGTTTGGCCACCCCTGCAGGGTCCCTCACACCCGCTCAAGGCCTCACTGGTAGCTGTCCAGAACAGCTCCATAAATCAGCACCTTTCATCAAGCAGTTGTTTCTTAGGAAAGTTCTGACCAGTTTCCAAGCAGTGACTCCATAAGCCTGACATCCCAAGGCAAGCAACAAGAACTAATGGGATAAGTGAATCCTTAGAAAATGAACGGTTGCCCTGTAGACCTAAAAGGCTGATTTCCTTTTGCCCTCAGGGCAAGAAGAGTTTGGTCACCAGGGTCAGAGAAAGACTTAATTTAAAAATCCAGGAAAACTGACACACTCTCAACCACACAAAGAAAATGAACCTTTTCCCTCTCTCCCCCTGCCCCCTCCACGGGACAAATTCTGTCATCCCTGCAATGGCACTGGATACAGCAGCAAAGACTAATGTTTCCTTTAATTTGATACTCACATCACTAACCCTGATGTCTCATCAGGCAGCCTTCATAATATAAACTACTTTGGGTTACTTAACAGATTTCTGAGCAGCTCCATCTGATTTCTGCAGGAGCCTTGGATAGTATCACCAAGTATTTCCAGATGTCTTTGGAGGCAGAGGAGAGGGTCAATGCCTCCACTGTTCACCCTGATAGCACTGTGGAGCTGTCAGCACAAACACGGCAGCAAGTGGAAGACTTAATCAATGAGAAGGAGGCCCAGTTCAAGGCTAAACAAGAGGAGCAGTCGCGCCTGCTGGATGAACTCGCAGGGAAGCTGCAGAGCCTGGATCTCTCTGAAGTGGCTGAGAAGGTACATGGCTGAGAATGCTGGTATAAAATCTGTAGCAAAATTACAGTTGTGTTTGTGAAGAAGTGACAGGAACTGTTTAAAGCTTGACAGTGTGAAATATAACTTGTTCATGAAAAGGTTTCTCAGATGGCAGTGTTTTGTGGGCTAATAGAGCTGCTAATCAGTGGGCCCTGAGGCAGCAGGTTTTCATGTTGGTCTCTCTCCTATCCTTCCCAGCCCTGGCAAAGCACCCATCTTTGCACCACCCTGACTATCCCCATGCCATTTGCTGTAGATGGAACTCCCACATGCAGGAAAGTGTATTGAGTCTGATGGTCTGAGAGTCCTCAGTTCATGTGCTAGCTTTCTCTAATCTACTCTTTTCCTCCTTGCAGCTCCATAGGGTAGGGTAAGTGCTGAGCCCAGCCAGGCAGTGCTTCTGTTTGTGCCCTCCACAGCAGCACCCTACTCCCATCTTGCTGCTTGAGACAAAGCAAAACTTAAAGGGAGATGGAGTCAAAAGGGCATTTTCTCTGTTGAAGCTGCCTGCTCATCTGTAAATATGATCAAGGGTGGCTTTTTTCTTGGGAGAGGCTGGGTGTTCCCTTGCTTTCACTTTGAAGTCGACCAGCTGCATTCAGAAAACAATCCCCCAGGAAGGCAGGCTGCAGGGGACTGCTCATTAACTCCCCTGGGCAGGCCTGGCCTGTGTTAGAAGATGAGTTCTTTACAGGATGAATTGTCCCCTGGCCTTTACATATCCCTCTGACTCCCCCAGCCCTCCTTTTTTTCTCTACAAGGAAGAAAGAAATAACTCTTTGTTTAGCATCCTTTTCCCTACATTCCTGCCTAACTGTTCCTGAGGACTGAAAGTCTGGGGTAGATGTTTATCAGGGCCATAAACATGAAGTTGCTTGGAGGTGTAATCACAGGACACACACAAAAAAAAACCCCTCTCTTTGCTTTCTAGCTACTGCTGGGTTGCATGCCAAGCAGGTAAGAGGGACTCATTTACACTTCACAGGAGCAGCTGCAGCTAGCTTGGCACAGCCCCACGGTTTTCCCAAAGAGTTTTTTTGGCTGTTAAGTATGTCAGTTAAGTACTTTGGTTAGTTACTAGCCTTTGGCAAAAGGGAAAAAGAACCTCAGAAGAATGAGGAATTTTCCAGTTTTCCCTCTGGCTGAAACAATTCCTGAGTGATTTCATTGTCCAAACAGTTGACCACTTAGTGGATAGTTCTCAGTACAGTGTTGTGATTTCAACAGTTTTTCTCATTAAAAAAAAAAAAAAAATCTATCATAAAATTTTCTATGCCAACATGTCCTTGACAAAATTCACAAATTAGTGTTCTGTATTAGAAGGGAATGGGACAGCTTTTTAAGGGAGATGAAAAAAGTTTCATGTTCAACTTGGAGCATTTTGTCTTCTGTTGCACTTCCAGGACAGTAGAGCAAGGGAAAAGTTACTATTCCTGCACCAAATGCTTCCTGCCTTATAAAACAGCTTCTTGGAATGGCTTTTTCTCCAACAGTAGTGAAGATTGATTGCAAACAAAAGGCATAGACAGCAGTAGCTTTCATCTTGCAACCAAAGTTTAAAGGGAGCTTTCCCATGAAAGATGATGTACAAAGGAGGAAAGGCTTCCCTCATAACCTTCAGCTATTTCAGCATCAGAGAACTGAATATTTGTAATGCAGCTAAAGGAAGAAAGGTGCAGTGGTCACAGGAGAAAGGTTTAAGTCGTGCTGGTGTGAATCTGCTGCAGGAACCACCTCCAGCTTGCAGCTCTAGTTCAGGTTCCTTCTCTGCAGCACTTAGGGTGCTACTGCAAGGGGAAGAAACACCCCCATGTTTCTGTTGGGGTAGAGCAGCATCTGACTCCATCCTCCTGGCAGCTCAGTGATGGAAATAAAGCTGTGGCTTTTTCCCTGGTCTCCTGTGTCCCTGCAGACGTGTGGCACTCCTCTGGGAGCCTCTTGCGCTGAGTCCGAGTGTGGAGGCTTGAACTGTCGAACAGAGGAAGGAAAGAAGAAGTGTGGAGGACCTGGCTGTGATGGGCTGGTGACTGTAGCTCACAATGCCTGGCAGAAAGCCATGGATTTTGACAGAGACATCCTCAGTGCATTAGCAGAAGTTGAGCAACTCTCCAGAATGGTAAAATGCCAAATCATTTGTTAGATATTAAAAATAAATAAATAAAATTCTTTTAGTTGTAACACAAGTTTAGACAGTAATTGACCAAGTATGTGCCTGGCTTAATTCAAAATACTCCTTTGCAGTTGTGTAACTTCACCATGGTTGTAAAGATCCTCAGATAGGGAGCTTTCTAAAGCAAAGCTTCATGGATAACCAAACATCAGCCAGAGTTGTTTAAACTAGCATTGGTGGTATGGATCATGGCCAGCTTTTAGAAGTGTTCTGTAAGTTTTATGAAAAAAAAAAAAAAAAAAAACCAAAAAAAACCCCAAACATTTCTCATTATTATGACCTCCAACTCCAGCTGAATTTTTTTAAACAGGTCTTAAAGCATGAGCAAATATGTAGTCAAGCCTTTCATTCCCCTCTTTTTAGGTTTCTGAGGCAAAACAGAGAGCTGATGAAGCAAAACAAAATGCACAAGAAGTTTTGTTGAAAACCAATGCTACAAAAGAACAAGTGGACAGAAGCAATGAAGACCTGAGAAATCTTATTAAACAGATTAGAGACTTCCTAATGCGTAAAAACCTTACATTTACCTTGTATTCTAATTCTAGGTTTGTGAAAACTATCCTTAGCTCTGAATCATCCTCTAAGGGGTGATGTGATAGTTGTGTTGAGTGTGCCCCCTGCCCCACCTTTCAGACAGACAACTGGAAAGTGACATGCTGTTGCCTCCACCTCAGCTGAGGCTGTTGTACTGCTGTAGCTTGTGTGTTCATAAGCTTGGGCTATTGAAACAAAGTACTATTAAAGGGAAGGGAAGTCAGAAATTTTATCTCTGTAAGAAAGTAGGTAAAGGTTAAATGAGAGCCTTGTTCTCTAACGAGCAGCAGCTTGGCCAACCCATTCCTTCCCTGTTTGCACAAGGCTGAGTGTACTGTTAGCATAAATATGTTTATAGGCAGCTGTTGGCTTCGTTTTCTGTGGGCTCATGTCTTCCCCCCACAGCCCCAGCATGGTATAACTAATCACCAAGATCTTCAAATGGCTTCCAAGAGAGTTATGACAGCAGGGCCTTTTTGCCTGCTGGACCTCTGCTGTGGGGAAGTTTCACCCTCAAGAAGCAGTTTTAACACCTTCATTGGTGGAGGAAGTTTTCCCATAAAAAATGGGAACTTAAGTAGTTCCCATAGAAAATGGGAACTACTTAAGGGAACAGCTGGACAAGAATTTGAGTACTGAAACTTGACAGTAGGAAGGTTTTTCTTACACCTTTGTCATTTGTGTTCATCTAGAAGATAGTGCTGACCTGGATAGCATTGAAGCAGTGGCTAATGAAGTGCTGAACATGGAGATGCCAAGTACTCCCCAGCAGCTGCAAGCCCTGACAGAAGATATTCGTGAGCGTGTCGAAAGCCTTTCTGATGTTGAGGTCATTCTGCAGCAGAGTGCCGGAGACATTGCCAGAGCAGAAATGCTACTGGAGGAAGCTAAAAAAGCAAGGTGCGCAGCTATGCTCTGTACTGGAGCTCTTCTCCATCACAAGACTCTCATTGTATTCATTGCATTGGAAAATGCAGTTTAACTTCCCTGATACAGATTCTCAATCCTTCACACCAAGGGGCAAAAATGGCCCTTAGCAGTGTGTTAATGCATCTTTTTCCAGTTCCAAATAAAAGCATTTTTAGCATTAACATAATTTTTCTCCACAGCAAAGGTGCAACAGATGTTAAAGTGACTGCAGACATGGTGAAGGCAGCACTGGAAGAAGCTGAAAAAGCTCAAAATGCAGCTGAAAAAGCCATCAAACAAGCTGATGAAGATATTAAAGGAACTCAAGACCTGCTTACCTCAGTGAGTTCTTTATGCATGTTTTTTAAGATACAGAACCAGCACCAAATTTGATATTTAGAAACTGATGTAAGCCTGTCTGGTGGAGAGCCTTGGGTACTGCAAATCAAAGACTGCACTTAATCTAAACCATTCTTGCCTTCAGATAAATTGTTTCACAGAATCATATGGGCTGGAAAGGACCTCTGAGATCATCAAGTCCAACCCATAATCCACTACCACTGTGAAGGTCACTGGAAGGTCACAGCTGTCACCACATTGGTTGTGTATTGACATAGCTGTGCTGTCAGTCAGCTACCATTGCAGCTGGAGACTTTAAAAGTGGCACTTGCTGTAGTCTTGTCAGATCACACATTTTCAGACTTCCATCTTACAGTCCTCATGAGACCATAGTGCTACCTGTACCTGTGAAGCTTGGCCAGCTTAGAAGATACATAGGTTCTCAAGTCTGTTATTAAATGATGGAGTCAAACATCAAACTTGAGTTTTGTCTGTGGATTAGGTAACTCTTGCATGTGTAATACAATCAGGTTTTTTTTAACTATGTTCCTTAATGCTTTTCCAGCCCTTTATGTATCCCATCCTCAAGGAGTGGGCTCTTTCATCCTGAGAGCAATTGGCCATTTGCACTAAAACTTTTTTATATCAGAGCTATAGATGTTAGCTAATTAGTTGATCAGGGCTTACCCAGAAAGCTTACTCTTACATTCTGTCTTCTGAAAATGCAACTGTTGTCCCTCTTTGTTAGATTGAATCTGAAAATGCAGCATCTGAAGAAACACTGAACAACGCCACTTTACGGCTGTTTGAGCTAGAGAAGAGTGTTGAAGACCTTAAGCAGAAGGCTGCTACAAATTCAGAAAATGTGGGCCACCTAGAAGAAAGAATTGTTATTGCAAAACAAAATGCTGAAGAAGTTAAAAAGGTAAGAAGCTCAGGAGAGGTGCTAAGGGAAAGCCAGTAAAACAAACTGTCACCCCACATTTGGCTAAAGGAATGCTAGTGAGCACATGTTCTCTCATTTATTGGTCTGGTACTGGGGACAAAAAGAAAAACCCATCACTTAATGCACCTACCAAAGACAGCTGGTTTACTTTATTTTCTCTATATCTGGTACCCAAGTAAGTATTTGGAAGTTTCCAGGTTCTAAAATAGCTGCAGGAAGTCTGTCATGCTGTCACACTGTCAGCCTCTCATAGGTATGTTTCTGTCCCTTTATTATCTGCCAGAGGAGATGGTGTACTTTTCCCCTCTCCACAGAGTATTCATGGTTCTACAATATGTGGAAGACCAACATCCCAGAATATGGCATATACAGAATCAAGCTACCTCAATATAAAACCAGTGTAATATCTAGGTTTCAGGGGTACAAAGTTTGTTCTGTGACCTCATGGCATTGCTCCTAGTGTCTGCTTACACATTTCATAATAGCAAAAAAATTCTCATTAACAGAACAATTGAAAAGTCTGCCAAAGGAAGTGTCATTGCTTGATCTGCTGCCTATAGTTAGCCCATTGGCCTTCAAAGAGGCAATTTTCTGCCAGAAGAGATGTATTATCCATCAAATCAATTATGTCCAAACACTAAGTAGTATTTCAGGTGTTTTTCAAGTAATCACAAGAGACTTCTGGTGCTGCTGCAGCTTGTTAGCTTATGGGTTGAATTCTGTTGGGTCACCAGACTTCTTAATATCAGCCTTCCAAAGAAAAGCACAGCTGAGAATCCATTTCAGCTTCTCCACCACCTTCCCCTATGCAAACCAGGCAGCTGCTCTGGCTGCAGAGCACCAAGTCTGTTCCTTCCCAAACGCTGCATTCAACCAGAAGCAGTGGCCATTCCTTACCATACAGGGGCCACGGCTTCCATGAGTTACTGAATCCCCTAAATCCATGCCAACTGTTGGTATTATAGCCATAAAACACCCACAGATCTGCAAAAGGGCAATTCATAAGTCTTCAGCTCAACTCTTAAAGTCTAAACTATTAAGTAGGAAATACCCCAATGCCGTTTCTGCTTTTGTTAGCTAACAGTGTAGGCTTTCCTCACCTCACAATCTGAGTAGTAAAGATTGCAACTCCTGCTGCATTGTCTTTTGAGTGAGCTCCATCTTGTGCCTCGATCTGGAACAACAGGTCCTCAATACTGAGCTGAACGACAAGTATAAAACCGTGGAAGATCTCATAGCCAAGAAGACAGAAGAGTCAGCTGATGCTAGGAGGAAAGCTGGCATGCTGCAAGATGAAGCTAAAGCCTTGTTGGCTCAAGCAAATAGCAAACTCCAGCTACTCAAAGGTAAGGCCATTAGGAAGAGGTGAATTTCATCTTGGAATACAAAGCAATGTCATGCTGTTAAATTGACTACTTAGCAGCAGCAGGGAAAAAACTGCAGCTAATACATTGCTACTGAGGTATGATCTGCTTTCGTTATTCTTACGGACATGACATAGTGTTTTGAATAAAAGATTTCTATAAAAAAGCTGAAACTTACAGTAAGACACAAATTTCTGGTATAGCACCTGCTCCAAGAACCACTACAGGGAAGGAATGTAGCTACCATGCTACAAGGACAAGGACCAGCACATTCAGGCAAGACCCCCATCTTCAAACAGTATTCCCACCACCCCACCCTGGAAAGCTATTAAAACAAAAGTAATCAGGATATGTCAGTTCTAGTTTACACATTAATTTAACATTTCCTATGGCCAATTAAAGTTGATTGAAACAGGAGGAGGCAACTTAGCTTCCTCCCTGGTAACTATGGACAAGTTTTCCTTCTGTTTTTGCCAGGCCAGGAACTCATTCTTCCCCTTAGCTGGTCCTGCAGTTACAGCGACTCACTGATCAGTCTTAAGCATCATAAGCCAAAACACTTCACTGTTCTGTAAGAGCCACCATGCAGCAGAGAATGACAATTACTTTCAGCATGAATCAAAGTACACTCCTGGAATTTTCCTAACAAGATCCTCTTCCGCCATGATACTGAATAGTAGTTTAGCCCCAACAATAATGATTTACATTTTACTGCTTTAAACCACCCCTAATTAAACTTTTTTCTCTTCCTTTGCTGACAGACTTGGAAAATACATATGAAAACAATCAAAAAGTTCTGGAAGACAAAGCCAAGCAGTTGGTGGAGCTGGAAGAGACAGTTCGCTCCCTCTTACAGACAATCAGCCAGAAGGTTGCTGTTTATAGCACCTGCTTATAATGGGAGCAGGAAATGCTTGCATTCAGGAGGGTTTTTACAAGTATTACACTAGTTCTTTTTGACATTACACTAAGACCTGATTAAGTGAACAGGTTTTATACTGACTTTCAAGTCACAGAACCAAAGACAAGTAATTTTTTGATGTTGAAAATAAACAGTACTTTTGTATCACTGTATGTACCTAGTATGACTCTTTAAGTTCCTTCGTATTTTTGGTAGCTGAAATAGTAAATCAATTTATCCTTTAGTAAGTCTTGTTTTTAAACTGGTTAGAGGTCTAATAAAATCTTGGTGTCAAATACATATTTCTAAATAAGGGCTGCAATTCCTACAAAATACAGGATGATCACTCAGAACAAAATAACAAGTGATGGAAGAAATACCATCCTTGTGTGGTATTTCCGCCTAGCACTTACACCATAGTACTCAAAAAGGTTTATTTACCCTGTGCATGGTATCCATTCAGGCTTAATGCCTAATTTCACATCGCCAATTATGAAACACTTGATATGTAAAGTGGAAACAGAGGCTGGAACCAAAGGGGTGAGTGTGGTTCACATTTCAAGCACCAAATTCATGTGATCAACCAAACCTCTCAGGAAAAGGAACTACAAAAGATCACAGAGCACTTACGTGTGAATCAGTTAAGGAGCTTTGTACAGATGTTGCTGCTCTCTAAGCACAGTTTGCCCTTAATGAAACACAAATCAGACTTTTTTCAAAGTGCAATGGTAACATCCAGTTCACTGTACTCAGTTCAAGGTCATACAGAGCACTGCACCTTCAGACAACTGCACTTCATTGCACAAATCAGTTTGCTACCTTCATGAGCTAACAAATTTGAATCCAAAACTGCAACAAGTGTTTACACCTCCAGACTGCTAACTCTGACCTCAGGAATGTATCTGTGTATGTACTTTGATCAGCACCTTCTCCAGCCTTGACTAACCTCAGCAAAAAGAAAGTCAGGACAACTACATCAGAACGTGTCACCACCTAAGCAAACTGACTGCTTCAATAAATAACTACCCTTAAGCTCCACAGTTTACAAATCCTAGAGGAAAATGTCCATGGCAGGAACTGATTAACATACCAGTGACACAGATCTTTCGCTGCCAGTGTACTTAGCAGCTCCTACAAATACAGCCTGCAAACTTTGCAACATTCAGACTTGGTTGCTCTCAGACCATGGGCAGGTGGCTCAGTAGCTCATCTTGCTTTTACCTTCACAAATACTCTGTACACTTAACTACAACAGGAACGGCAGCGAGAGAACTAATGACACAGTAAGTGTCTTAAGGCCTTAAATTGTATTTTCAGCTGTCTGGGGCACTATAGTCTCCAGTATAATTTTAGCAGTATTCTCAATTAAAGTTTCCCTGACTTTCCAAACATATTTAACATGAACAAGGTGAGGAATGAGAATTTTTAACTGATGAATCTCAAGGCCGAACCGCAGTGAGACTGCCACAAGTACTGAGGGAAGTCAGGGAGTAGACACAAAGGTGTTTTTGCAAGAGCAGAGCTTCTAGGAAGAACTTGCAAATTACCACATGAACACTTAACAGCATTTACCTAAAGCAGGGAGAAGTGATAACAAAATGTCTAGCTCTATATGAACAATCAAGTTTTTCTTTCCTCACTGTTACCTCACTTTTGCTTTCCCCTCAGCAACTTCCTAACACCTGGAAACAGATACATATTAATTCATGGATATGCTGCATCATCTCAAAAGCTGGTGATAACTAGTGAGCTGTCATGGTTTAACCACAGTTATACTGAAAACAGGACTTAAAAAAAAACAAACCCAAAAAACCCAAAGCCAACCAACCAACAAAACAAAAAAGAGCATCACTGATGGATGTTGATTAACTGATATGGTAATAAAATGGTAAGGCTGGCATGTATTCCCATCACTCAGTATGGATCCCGTATCAATTCTTAGTAAGAAATTCTAAAAAAGGCAGAAGGATACAACCATCTTGTCTATACACAAAACCAAGTAGTTTTTGCAGCATTTTCTGAAAGCACATCTCATCCATCATGCCACTGACATAATAAAAAGACACAATACATGCAGGTATTAAGGCTATCTTCAAGGCAAAAGAGCACAGGAAAAAAAAAAAAAAGGCAGCCAGCAAAATAAAACTTAAAAATGAGCTACTGGAATTGGGCACATTCCCTGTGCACATCAGGGATCTTGCAAAGATGCCACATGTTTGTGAGTTTTGTCACGTAACCAACAATCTAGGCACTAAAAGGAGTAACAGGACCCATCAGCAAACAAAACCCAAGACAACCCTCTAGTCATGTTAAATATTTATTAAGCTCTCTTGTTACAGAATGGACACAAAGAGAGCGCTAAATAGAAAACAGAGTAAGTATGTCTTAACTGTGGAGAGCTGACACTGCAGCCCTGGTGTATGGAGGTGCAGAATAACCCTCATGCCATAGCACTTAACAGCAAGCCCTGCTTCACTACTCAAGTTTTAGAGTTTCAAGTTTAAGATAGTTGGACAATGAAAGCTTCAAAACATGAAAAGATTAAGTAGCATTAAGATTAACTTTTCTTCAATCTTTCATTTCTTCATAAGCACTTGATTTTTGCCTTGACAAGTTTTCAATGTGAAAACATCATGTGTGGAGAATCACACACAACACAAAGTAATTTTCTCTTTTAAAAGTCAATAGAGCTTTAATTGAAATATCTGAGCCCCTCCTCTCCCCAAATCCTAACACTACTAGGTCAAAACAAATTTTGGTACTTGTATGTAAGAAACAGGTTAAATATCAAGTTAATCCTTCCAGAAGGAAACACATTTTGTGCGGAAGTGACAGTGGCATTTGAAGTGCCAGCAGCATTACAAGTGCCAGCATTCAACGGGTTTAGTCTATCACTACTTCAAATACGAAAACACCAGGTATGCTGGACACTTACACAGAGTTTTGACCAGCACACCTGATAATCCCATGCTGTAGCAAGATGTTTGGTTTTCAAGAGAAGTCCTGTCAGGCTGTTTTTCTGCAACATTCACCATGTAAATAAATGATATTTTAAGTATTTAATTTACAGAGACTGGATAATTCCACTTGTTTCAAACCCTACTTATTTAAATACTTGATGTTTACATTGAAGAGATTCAATTAATTCAGTCCTAAAATCATCAGCCTCTGCCTTCCTTAAGGGCCCACAGTCCATTTTCAGAGATGTACCATACATGTAGAAGATCTGCTCTTGTACTTTAGAAGTTGATAGCTTTGCCAAAAGATGCTGCTAGGTTTGCTTCCCTGAAGGCTTCTGACACTGTCTGTAGAGAGCAAACACAAAAAAGTACAAGTCATTAATATTTACATGTAATTACATCATGTCTGTGTAACCCTGGTGTTCAACAGTCTGTTTAGAAAAAACTTACTGGATGGGCATGGCAGACTCTGGCTACATCTTCACATGAGGCTCCATATTCCATAGCAAGGGCAGCTTCATTAACCATTTCACCAGCACCCTGTAATTTAATGTTATCTGTAATTAGCACAAACCTTTATGCAGTTGTCCAGGTTCTTCTGAGGTGCTAACAGCTTGTAAGTACACATTTTTCCCCAAATGAAAACAAGATTAGAAAGCTTGAAGCTACCAGCACTTCAGCTGTGTTCTAATGTCACTCACAGGTCCTTATCTCTTTGGTGACTGCTCAAGCCTAATGCAAGTCTAGAGATACTTCTCAGTAACAGTACCAGTTTTCTCATTACCAAGTGCTGTGCAAAATTTGGGCATTTTTCCACCACAAGATACTGATCACATCATGCACAAATTCTGATCAAAGCTCCTGTACATTATCACTGCTGAAAACAGACCCAAAACTTCAGTGCCATTCTGGAAAGCTAAGTAGCTTTCCAGTAGTATCTAGATAAATGGAACTCCAAATAAACCAGGGAACCTTTCCTTGAGGAGTTGAAAATAAACAGTGAAATCCGTTACATTTTCAGCATTCAGATCTTTAATTTTAAGGTTTAATGAAGAAAATTACTGTCTCACAATGATGCCATAGGCTGTGTTTCCTCTAAGGAGTAGATTTTTAGGTGACTGGCATTGTGAGAGAAAATAACCAGCATAAGGCCTTATACCCATCACAAATTATGGGGATTGGATGAAGAAAGAAAAAGCCTATCCACCAGTGCTGACAATGTAACCTGTTCACAGGAATACAATTTATTTTCCGAGAAAATGGAGAGTAGTTTTAGTGTTTCTTTTTTAAAAAGCTGTGTTTCTGTGTACATCCTCAGAAAATAAAAAGATTATTTAAAACTAATAAATGCAAAACAGAGATTAGGATCTAACTTTGGACTGTGCAGGACAGTGGGAAGTGATACTTTTTCAAAATATAATTCTCACTTTTAATATTTACATATTATTTTTAATTGAAGTTCCATAACTTGAAGATTTAGTGACTGTGGAATAAGGTTACTAACTTTGCTCAAATCTGAAATTCACAGGGGGACAGGGAAGAAAGTATCACTGAAAAGGCTGCAGAAGTCTGTTCAGCTCCCTCAGCTTCCAGAAACTGAGTTAAGAATTTTTGTTTTTCATAAAAATTAATTTAAAAAAAACAAACCCAAACAAAAAACAGAGAGAAAACAATTAACTCCAGCAATTGCTAGGAAAGCCCAAATGCTGAGTCTAAAAGCAGCTAACAGAAAAGAGGGAGGAGGGCAGAGCTACAGAAGAGAACAGTAAATAAAAGTGACTATGGTAGACTCAAACCCTCCTTTTTACAAGCACTTCTCTTAACTTGGCAACTGCTTTGCAACTCTGCAATGCTAAATTAAATAACCCTTACAAGGCCAAGACAGCAGCACAATTTACAATACTTACAGGGCCTAAAATGTGAGCACCCAACATCCTGTCTGTTGATTTTTGACTAAGGATCTTCACCATGCCATCTGTGTCAGCATTTGTCTTTGCTCTGCTGTTTGCCGCAAATGGAAATTTCCCAATTTTGTATTCTACACCCTACAAAATAGATGTGTTCCTGAGTTAATGACCAACAAGAACAATGTAACAATACAGGCAATTTGCTGAATAGGAAACCTGAAGTGATACAAAAATAAAAGCCAGGCAAGACACATGCGGAACAATGCATGAGAACAAAAACCAAATGGGGTACAAAGGTGTTATTAAAAAAAATTAAGCAAATGTACAATACAGAGAGAGATACATCAGAGAACATAAAGAGGACTGTATTCCTTGGGAAAGTGGCATACAGGAGAGAATCATCCAATACAGTAAGTTCAGATGCAGAAATTCTCCTATAAAAAGTAGCTAGATAAAGTACTAGGCAATGAAACCTCACTCAAGGTGGAAAAACAGTTTTGTCTGAGAGGAACACAAACAGTACCTCCTCTTTCAACTGTTCTTCTGATTTGCCAACCCAGGCCACTTCAGGGTGAGTGTAAATCACAGAGGGTACACAGTTGTAGTCGATGTGCACAGCTCCCCCAGCCATCCCTTCCACACAGAGAATGCCTTCATCCTCAGCTTTGTGGGCCAGCATAGGTCCAGCAACTACATCACCAATAGCATAGATGCTATCAGACCAATGAAACAGAATAAGACACTGTTTAAAAATATCCTAGCACACCTGGGCTACCTTCTATAGTAGTCAGTTTGAAACATGTTATTGAATACTCTAATCAAAACAGAATAAAACACTGTATTTTGTATTCAAAAGAAATACAAAGTATAAAAGAGCAGCTTCCATAGAATGACCACACTTCAAGAAGTATTGGTGGCATTAAATTAGTGACAGGATTTTAAATTATATCACTCTTCAAAGGTTGACTAAAATTCCTTAGTTCCTGAAATAAAGAGAAATCTTGAGTTTTCCCTTCAGAAAAGAGAGCTGCATTCTACAATTAAAACAACAAAGAGCTTTTATAGGTTAAACTTTTAAAAATAATAGCTCTGCTTTTAAAATTAAAAAAAAACGTTGGCTTACTTACTTTGGAATTTTGGTTTGGAACCTGTTATTGACTGGGATTCTCCCCTTCTTATCAAGTTCAATTCCCATCTCCTCAAGACCCAGATTTTTTGTGAAAGGGCGTCTGCCGATGCAAACCAGGAGCACATCACAAGTTATTACTTCTGCCTTGCCACCAGCAGCAGCTTCAAGACTATAGAAAAATAAACAGCAAAAACAAAGCTGTTAACTTTCAGTATTGTATTTCTCTAACTAGTAACTAATATCATGATCCAGATGGTGACCTACTGTCTGGATCTGGCATCCAAAATACTACAATTCAGCCTGCCCCACACTTCTTCCTTTCAAGAGTTGAGAGTAGAAGAGGGAGGAAGGGACAAAAACCCTCAGATACAGACCTTCAGGGAACATGCCCACTAGCAAGAAGCATGGCCTGGTAGCATCAAATCTGTACAGCAAAATCACTGGTGCTGACTACAACATCCAAACCATATACCTCTTGGAGAGGGTAGGGCCATGCGTTCTGAGCAAGCTTTCTTCTGGCCCAAGAACAAAACACCTGTTAGCAGCTGCCCTGCATCAGCTGTACCCCTCAAGTAGATCTTTGTGTTTGACTGCACCAAGAACAAGTTCAGTTCATGAGAACCAAAGCATAGGAAGTGAAGTAGTAAGTGTTTCAAAACCACACTCCTGCACCAAAATGAAACTCTAAATGTAGTAACAGACTACATGAGATCCAACCAGCATCAGCATGAGATGTAAAGAAGCCCAAATGTAGGAGTTTTACAGCAGTGGAGGACAGACTATCCAAATGTATGGTGACAGAACAAATACAAGTCATCACATGAAGATTCCAGTGAAAAGCACATTTAGGCTTAGTGCTGTTAAGTAACATGAAGTATTTTCTTAAAACTCTAACTTTAGTTGTTTCTGCATAGACAACACATCAAGAATAAGCACTGTATATGTATATATGCTTTTACAAAGCTAATTTGCTTTATATGTTTCTGTATTGGCTTATTTTGAGACAAGATAAGGTATGGACAAAACAGCCCTTTCAGTAAGCAGCCAAGAATTAATGGCTTGAAAATTACTGTATGAACAATTGTGTTTACATTAACTATAACAGAAGAAAACACATTCCCTGAAAAATAAAGTTACTGCTATCTCACTGTAAAAACACTGTATTAAATTAGCATGACTTCAACTCCAAGTCAATAGAACCTCTCCTGTCTCAGCAATCTAGGACACAAAATTCTGAGCTCTGTAAGTCACAATTCAGGATAAAAATTCAGTTTCACTAAAGAACTAAGTTTTATCTTAAATCCATTTTTCTGGTTTAAAAAAATACCAGACTGCATTTTAAAATAGGTTTGATGGTTTGGGAGGAAGAACATACATATGGCATTCCTTTAGTTTTATGTCAAGCACTTACGCTACATCAATTTTTCCATCTGGTTTTTTGGTAGCACCAGTAACTTTGGTGTTCAGTTTAAACTTAAATCCCTGTTTCTGAAGAATACGTTGGAAGTTTTTAGAGATCTCCATGTCAATTCCCATTCCACCAACATGGCCCATGAACTCAACAGCTGTCACATCTGCACCGAGGCGCTGCCAAACTGAGCCCTGCAGTCACAACAATATAGATAAAGAGTTTTTGAAAAAAAGCCTTCAGATTTCTTTGATACTTACCAAATACTTTATCACAGACTATAAAGTTTTCAAACACAGGACAACACATAACAGCCAACCTATCACTTTTTACAAGTGTTAGCATAGAATAAAGCAAGCCCCATTTACTCCAGCATTTCCATAAAAATATTGACTTATCACTGCTTGTCTGCATACCCAAAACTTGAATGACTGAATTTGCAGAATTCAGCTTTTAAAAAAATAGCTAACTATATAATTAAGTATAAATTAGGTATGTTTCAGGCTACAGGTATAGAAAAATTAAAAATAAAAGAATCTGAATGTAGCTCAGAAAAACCAAAGAAAATTTCAGACTACAGGTATAGAAAAATTAAAAATAAAAGAATCTGAATGTAGCTCAGAAAAACCAAAGAAAATGGTTTGTGATGTTCTAACACAAATTAATCTAATACAAATTAAATCAAAACAATATGGTGTTAAGGAAATGTTATGCAAAATGGAACCACTGCTGCTTCCATATGTTTTTATAACCATAACCACTATCATCAGCTTCACCAAAAAAACTCATATACACCCTGTTTACCTGCAGTTGCCTACATCCATTCAACACAGTATTTCACTTTGCTTACTCTTTCCCTGCTGGTCAGTAGATGCACAGATTTTCAAGCAGTTGCAAGATGAGCAAATATGCATTATTTTTGCATTTTACATTATTTTTGAACCATGTAGCTATGAGGCAAAAGGACTCAGAAAAAGATGAACTACAAAGTCTCCAGTCCTTTGGCTGTTACACAGAATGAGTACAATAGTATCACATAAACATTTCTTGGTAATAAATGCTATCCACCTGAATTTATCCTGGCTTAAAATAAATTTCCCTTTAAAAAAAATCCAAACAAACAAACAAACAAGACCCAGAGAGTTCATTCATCTATACATAAAACTTCAGTGAAAAGTAACACAGACACACACCTCAAATGAACCCAGCCCTGTATGTCAGGTGCTCTATGTTCCTCTCTCATTTCTCTCTCTAGCTAACCAGCTGCAGGAGCACTGATCCTGCAACCACTACTCCCAGCTTTTCTGGTGGAGAATGGAGCTGGCAGCCTGGGAAGTCCAAACTGTTTCATTACAACTGACTCAACCAAACTCCTGTTAAATCACAGCAGCACAATCTAATATAACAAAAAAGTAACATCCCGTTCCTTTATAAATGAAAGACCAAGTGATTTAAATATCCTCTCACCAGTTCCACACCAATGACTCCTGCACCAATGACAACCATCTTCTCAGGAACTTTTTTCAGTGACAGTGCACCAGTGGATGACACAATACTATCTTCATCAATCTATTGACAAAGAAATCCACAAAGGGAGGTTTACAATCTCTCATACATGACATATAAAACATTCAGAAGGTGAAGTAAAATTAGATGTAAAAAACTATTACTCATTAAATTATGTGGATATAACAAACTGAAAGCACCACTAAGGTTTCAAATACATACAGTAATTCCAGGGAAGGGAGCAACTTCTGAGCCCGTAGCTATAAGTATGTTCTTTGTATTTATAACTTGTGTGCTGCCATCTTCTTTGGTTGCAGTGACTTGGTTTTTGCCAGTTATTTTTCCAAACCCAGATACATGTACAACCTTCAGTAATCAGAACACAGAAAATTCATATTCAAATCACTTAAGTAAATTATAGTACATTTAATCTGACTCCCACTAATGCTTCAGAGAACCTGCTAACATGTAACTTTACATCACCATGTGGTACATAACACAAAGTAATTGTATTCTATTCTTTTAAGCAGATTAAGAATGAACTGTTCCATTTTAAAACTTCCTAGAAAAGAACCATTCAAATTCTGCCCTTGCCAAGTCAGTCACTTGAATTCAAGTCATGCGGGAAGAATATGAAAATGTAAAAAGCAAGAAATTAAGAAAAAAAAATGGATATACCTAGTATATAATCCAAACTAACCTTGTTTTGTTTAAATAAATGAGCAATTCCACCTGTCAATGCCTTCACTGCACCTCTCTTCTGCTCCATCATCTTCTCTAGATTTAAACGAATTCCTGTAACTAAGGTTAAAAAAGCTTGTCAAGCATTCCAGTGTTTTTATTTAAAGGAGTTACTCTTAACACAATTACCTCTGACACAGCAAAGTTAGTCAAAAGGCCCTACTAAAAGCTAACCATTGTATTCAAAAAGTGCTATATGAAAAAGCAGTGTTACAATGCTCAAACACAACTTGTCTATCCATGATTCAAGCAAACACATATCCCTAGCACTCCAACTGACAGATAAAGGATTAGATTTATAAATCTAAATAGTATCTGAATGATTAAGATTGCTTGTTGATGGAAACTGTTACAAGGCACTGACTGGTAGGGGCTTTTCACACTCACGTTCGATTCCTCTATTAGCAAAATCTTTTCCATGGGCCAAGTGATAGAGATGTGAGTTGTTCAGCAGGGCCTAAAATACACACACAGAAATGTGAATTGGGACACACATTCAAAGTTGAATTAATTATTTACTATACTATCAGGAAAAAATAAGCAGGTACTATTTTCTTAATAGTAAGAATGTTTTGCAGAATTCCAACACATATGTATTTTCAAAGCTATATTTCAAACACAGAAATGTGCACATTTAGTTCTATGAAGTTACCTATTTAAAAGCAGAAAATAGTTAAATTCACACCTATCTTTCCTGCTCATCTCACCAGAGAAATTGGAAATTACTTCATGGATATTAAAAAAAAAAAAAAAAGCTAGTTGGCTTAGAGCTACCTCAGGAGACTTATCACTCAGAATTAAAAGACAAAATCAGAAACTTTTTGTAATGACATCTATGATCTTGAAATGCAGAACCTCTAAAATGTATTTTCATTAGAAACAGCAACATAGAGGGATATTGGTAAGAAACATTATGCCTTTTGCTACAGTCATTCCAAAAATTAAATTATCAATATCTGTGCAAGGTCAACAGTGCAAGGTTTGCACACACTGAAACTTAAAGCAGGCACAGCAGATTGAGATACCTGACTTATACACATGTGCTTGAGTAAACCTGTCAGAATAATATAATTATCATTCTTATAATTAAGTCCTACCAACTCTCCCTTTGAAATTCATTTGCCCACTTCACGTAAGTGTCAAAACCCTAAATCTGTAAGATTCAACATTAACTAAAGACACAGTCATTGCTTAAGACTTCAGCAATTAGGAAGGAAAAAATTCCATGCCCAATATACACATACTAGCAGAGTTTCGAAGTTACACTGTGTTGATCAACATCTCATTTATGGAATTGGACTCTATATTATGTTTTTCTGTATTTTGTTACATTGTTTACTAAAATGTTTAGGAAAATGAATAAATTATTTTTAGAAAACTTGGTATTTATTCTGTATTTTCTCCTTCAATGCTAATAGCAGCTCTCTGAGCAGACGGATTAGAAACAGCAATATAGTTAGGAGGGATCTTGGTAAGAACATTATGTCTACTCCTACAGGCATCACAGACCTGGCATTTCCTGTGTCTCCCTTACCTGCTGAGGCAGACTCATTTCATCTACCATCAGTGCTGTTCTTACAATGCCCTGGCTCTGAAACTACTTAAAAATGAATCAACATCAAATATCAGGCTCTTCTGAATCTCTTGTTACCTCTCCTTTCTTCCAGAGTGTATACCTTGTACTCTCCCTTTTTTCTCCCCACAAGCACTACCAGCCCCACTCTTCAGGCCATCTTTTGGGGCTAGAGAATACTAGTTGAGCTTAGGTGAGTATTTCAAGGGCTAACCAACTAGGCTCTTTCTACTGTCAACAAAGACAGCTCTCTTCAGTGTGATGCATCCAACCAAAACCAGAAATCATGATTTTCAGAAGTACCTTTCCCTCTCTAAGGGAAACATTTATATGTCTACCTCACATTTCACATTTATATGTCTACCTCTAGTGACACAGTTCAGCATCACTTTAACACAACTACATAATCTAGGACATGCTACCACTTTATTTTGCACAGACTGATACGAGACAATCTAGAACTTCACACGGTACAAGAGGTGCAACAATCTAAAATTGTTAAGGCAGACTACAAAAGATACAACCATCTGGAACAGTAGCCATGGTTACAACACCAACCCAACATCTGAGGGAAGGATGCATCTGTATTCCTCTCTCTCATCAGGGAGGCCTCAGAGAGCAGTTTTCAGATAAAACATTTCTACTGAACAAACAAAATTTTAAACCTCTGTGTCACTTGTATTTATTTGGATCCTCATCTCTTTTGTATTACAATTTCAATTTTTATTGGAAGTACATCAATCTTGAGAAACTCCTTAACCTTCCTCCAAGTCATGCATGTATTTGTTGTTTCAAATGAAGTTATGATGAACGATGTACACTTACCTTGGATGGAATACATCCAACATTCAAACAGGTTCCACCTAATGTTTCATTTTTTTCCACACAGACAGTCTGGGGAAAAAAAAAGGAAAAGGAGGGATTTTTTAGCAATTCACTTATAGGATATCTCACAAATTGGAATCAATGACAAAGACCATGCCTTTATCAAATAAATCCTCCTCTACAAGTGCCTCATTAATTTCATTCCTAGATTTATTTTATGGCTCATATTTCCCCTCTCTCATTTTTTATTAACTTAAAAAACACAAAATGGCTCTTTGCCACAAAATTCTCTACCAGAAGAAAGTTACATTTCCCATTGCATCATTTATACAGGTTTAAATACTGTTCTACTTCAAAAATCCACAAAGTTGCCTCAATAAAATTCAACACTCAGCTCTGTGAAGGATGTTCCCCTTAAAGTTGAAAAAAGCCAAGCACCTGCAAAAAGCAGAAACGTTCATCATGCAAGGTTCCTAAAAACAATTAACCATAAAATATATGAACCAGCACAGCCTACAATTAAATGAACTTTTCCTTAAAGAAAAAAGAACAGAACAAAACCCCAAACCACAAACAACATTTCCCTCTCTAAACATGCTATCTTGCAGGATCCATTGCCATAAAGTTGTGCCAATACCTAGAGAGAAAGAAAAAATAAAGTAAAGCAAACCAAAGCAAAATAAGGTCAATACCAACAGGGATGGAAAATATTTAATATTTAATTTCCTTCTTATCAACTTGCTAACATCAAAGTGTGCAAAGGTAAAAAAATAGAACTTCTACATGGCAGAAGGCCTCAGCCTTGATTAAAACCTTTAGCACTGAGCACCTTTTTTCTCAGGTACTAACAGCTCAGTAACAACATACATCTAAAAGCAAAAGTGTTAAGACAACAAAAAAATTCACAAACCTGGATAAAGACAACATAATTATCTGCACTAGGTCAGAAACTTCTTAATGAAATACCAAACATTTGTATTTTGGTACACATTCAAAGGCTGAAAGACATCCAGAGAGACACCACTGAAACCCAGTTGTGGTAGTACTGGCCAATGAGGGACAATACTTTACAGAAAAAATATAGAATTACAGAAAAATTTGGGTTGAAGGGACTACTCTGGAGGGCATCTAGTCAAACCTCCTGCTCCAAACACAGTCAATGTTGTATCACCTGGCCCAAGGCCTTGTACAGCCAAGTTCTGAAAATATGCAAGGGTGAAGACTACCCTCTACCTGGGTGCCCATTCCAGTGCTTCACTGGAACTCCACTCATCAACAGGAGTTCCTGTCCTGACCAGCTGGTCTAATCAACCCGTTTTTGTCATGAAATCCAGATGTCACACCTTAGAAGCACCAGGACACATCAGTCAGCAGGAACATGCTGAAGACTGCTGGCATTGCCTTCTCAGATTTAAAAAAATTGAGAGGGGAACCATGTACTGCCAGGGGAGTGAGCTGGCCTCATACTAAGGTAAAAAAATGCTGCTGAAATCACATTCCTAAGTGTATTTTCCTGTAGAAAATCTGAAATGCATTACACGCATACTACTCTCACAATACTCAATTAAATGACACATCATTAATACACATCAGACAGAAACTGCCTCTTTCAAAAAATATGCAAAGACAACAGGCAGAACAACAGAGATGAAGAAAAATAAATGTAAATTAGATACTGGAATGTAATGCAAATTAGAAATACAGTAGTATTTCTACAGACATTTTCATCTGCAAAATTCTCACACAGTGTAATTCCTCTACTCACATTCAAAAAAAATATCAGCTGAATACTGTTTTTTTTCTCTTTTGAGTTCACTCTGTTCTTCAGGACAGGTTTCCAGTGGCACTGTCACTGTCTCCATTTCTCCTCCCATCCCCCTCTCCTTCGCTGGGAGAAGAATTCCTTCCTAACTTTGTTTTCCCACCTTCTCTTCCATAAGAGTATAATCCCACCTCAGTTATCACTTCCAATCAAACACAATCTTTCCTCAACAGCTTTATCAGTAGCCTAGCAGGGTTACAGACAGTAATACCTTCACATCTCCATTTCAGCTTCTGTATAATCTGGGTAATCAAGGTAAAGAAATATTACCAACATGTCAGTAACATCTGGTGACATAAGATGTGACAGAAGAATTTGTTTTTCAATACCACACAAACACATTTCAAGTTCTGGATGAATCTGTATGAACATCCTGCTGCCTAAGTGAGGTCTCATCTTACCTTAAATCCAAGCTGAGCTGCTTTGATAGCAGCAACATAACCTCCAGGACCAGAGCCAATAACGGTGACATCAGCGTCAACTGAAACAGAAAACGTTTCAGTTATTTTTGCTTCAGAAACTTAAATTTTCCTGCAGAAGTACTAGCTTATAATCTCTGAAGTAATTAATGTCTGAAAAAAAATTAAAAGCAAAGTGAATTATGTAACTGAATAAACTAATTTTAAATAACTAGATTACACCTCTGATCTGAATAAGTTTCTGGACAAAGGGAAAGACTGAATGTAGGTTTTCAGTGTGCAATAAAAACAGCTAGTCTTAAATTTTCCAGGGAAAATAATATATAACAAAATGAAGAAAATTAATTCTGTCTGATCCATCCTTCTTGCTGTAAATCCTTTAAGAATTTAATGCAAGATGTCTGGATAGTTTATTATAGCACTTTCCCAACATATCACCTATGTTTGATGTGAAAGCAAAATGCTTACTGATTATCATAAAATCAGTAAAATAAAGGAGAAAATACAGCTGAAACAGGTTATCTATGCAACCTCTATTGATTACGAACACAGCAAAAGCTATGAACTTTGTACTTAATTCAACTGTAAACACAATCTCCTTTGGAATATAACGTAAGAACAGTGTTGGTAATTAAAGTTCAACCTCTATTTATAGCTATAGCTTGAAATCAAACAAGGTAAATAAGGCACTATTTTCACTTAAGCCACAGAATCATAGAATGGTTAGGGTTGGAATGGAAAGATCATCCAGTTCCACCCCCTCTGCATGGGCAGGGACCCTTCCACTAGACCAGGCTGCTCAAGGCCTCATCCAAGCTGGCCTGGAACACCTCCAGGGAGGGGGCATCAACAACCTCCCTAGGCAACCTGTTCCAGTACCCAAAATCTACACACTGACATGGATTCCACTGATGGAAGACTAAGTCTGAGCACTGATTTGTTTTAGGGGGCTTGGGTTGTTTTGGTTTTAATTTATCCAATGGAAGTCTTCAGTTTATTACCTTGATCAGCGTAAGTCCTTTGTGACACTGCACAAACTCCCTGGAGTCCATGATGAATTCGGTCAAAATGGCTCCTCTAGAAAGGCAAAAAAACTTTAAAGTTGGAGCTTCTTCTACCCTTGAAGAAAGGTAAGCATTCAAGCACAGAAATACGCAACCAAAACAGGAACAGGACTGAAGGAGACACAGAGGGCACTGGCTGTAACCAGAGGTAGAAGCTGCTCTGCAACCTCATCCTCTTCTCATGTCATCCTCACCTCAGGCTGCCTCCAGCTACACAAACTTTCAGTTCTTCATACAGGGCTCTCAAACCACTTAATGACAGGAACTGGGCACCCACGGGAGTTCATTAACTCTTCTTGATCCATAACCATGGAACACAGGCAACATCACCTCAGAGGTGGTTCTGGCCAGACTTTTTAATTGCCATGGGATAGCACAGGGGCCGATCGCCCTGTGCCTGGAGCAGAGGATTCTCCTAAAACTATTTCTGATCCCTCAGTGTTGCCCAAAAGGCGGGAAGCGACTGAGGCTGCGGAAAACTTCCACAGCCACGGGAGCGTCTGCCTGACCGACCGGCTCCGGGGGAAGTCTCCTGCGGGCCGGGACACCCTCATCTGACACCCTCCTCTGCTCCCGGGAGGGGCAGCACCAACAGTGTCACGGCAGCGGGGACAAGACGCCGAGCCCACAGCTCCCGGGGCGGCGTGAGGCCTGCCCGGGCCCGGGCGGCACGGCGGGCACCCTGACACCTCAGCCGGGCCGAGGCTGACCCGTGCGAGGAGGGCGAAAGCAGAGGCAGAAGGGTCGGAGGGAGGGGACGGAGGGAGCCTGGGAAGCGCAGCCAAGCCCCAGGGCGCCTGCTCCGGCTTCGGCTCCGCCCGCCCTGACGCCCGCTCCCACCGAGGGGTGGGGGTGGGGGGTTGCGTGAAGAAAGCCCCGGGCCCGAGCTCCCAGGCAGGGCGCGGTTTATCTCCCCTCCCGCCCGCTCCGCGGCAGTGCCGTTCCCCGCAGGCGCCGTACCCGAGCCAGCGCACAAGAAACGCGTCCCCAGCGCTGCATCTCCGCACCCGCGCCCGCGCCCGCCGCCGCTGCCGCCGCTCCAAGGACTCCGCGGACTCGCGCAGGCGCAATGGGCCGGGGAGGAAGCGGCGGCGATGGCCGCGGGCGCCCCCTATCGGAGGCGGGTGCAGGGAACAGCGCGGTGGGGGCGGGGGCGGGGCGGCTCTTAAAGGGGCAGCGCCCGCCCCTGGGGGCTGCGGGCGGGCAGTGCTGAGGGGGCCGTGGGGTCAGGCACCCACATCTGGTGATGCGGGAGAGAATTTGGGAACAGATGGAGAAAGTACAAGTACGGCAGTCTTATGAATGAAAGCTCTTGCATCTGAGTGACAGTGAAACTTCCAACAATTCATTAATTTTTAGGTATTCAGGAAAAAAAAAGCTATTTCCTTTTTGAAAGAATTTATAGTGGCTTGGAATAATTGCTTTCAATTCATTTAATCAAGAAAATAATTGAACTAGAATATCAATAGATTTTTGTAAAAATCACAGTTTAGAAGCACAGAATCATAGATGGGTTAGAATGGACCATCTAGTCTGAAGGTTGTCTGGTTTGACCCCCATGCTGTCAGCAGGGACATCTTCAACCAGATCAGGTTGCCCAGAGCCCTGTCCAACCTGGCCTTGAATAGTTCCAGGGATGGGGCATGTACCACCCCTCTGGGCAACCTGTACCAGTGTTTCACCACCCTGATTGTAAAAAATGCCTTCCTTTTAGTGTAAAACCATTGCTCTTTGTCCTATTGCTACAGGCTTTACTAAAAAGTCTGTGCCCATCCTTCTTATAGATGTCCTTGTAATATTGAAAGGCTGCAATAAGGTGTCCCCAGAGCCTTTAACTTAATTATATTCTTCCAGACTGTTTGTTCTCTGGAAAAAAGTATGGACTTCCCACAGTGCTGTTACTTGTATTTCAGCACATCAGTATTTGAAAATGTAAATCCTCCACTGTCTGGGGGGAGCAGCACAGACCAAGACCATTTTGCTTCTATACTGAATTCCACCTGGCTTAGAGCAGGTGCACTATTCTGTTCAATTTATGTTAAAACCATCTAAATGTGGCTCTAAGTAAGTCATATGCAATATAGCTCAAAATATTGATTGCCCAAAAAGTGAAAATTTTGTACGAAGGAGTTTCCATGTTTTCTAAACATTCTAATTTATTGCAGAAAACCAGATTCCCATCAGGTGGCAGTGTTCTTATTTCCCATGCGAAGAAGCACATCAGTACAGATTTTGGAGCTCCCTTGGAAGACAGGCAAAATATTAATAAATGCCAGGCTTTTTTATTAGAGCACACTTAAATTATTTAGAAGAACCACGAGGGAGAAGAATAATCCACCAATTATAAAATCCTGAGGCCCCAGCAGAGCTTCTGGAAAGCCCCATGGGGAAATCTCCCCAGAGATGCAGCATCTCTTGCACACCTCATGTCCCAGCCAGAGGGCGCAGCCACAGACAGGTCCATGCTGTACCATGAAGTTTTCTCTAATTACAGAAATGCTGTTGATTACCCAGGCCACTGAAAAGAATGGAGCTTGTGTGATCATTGCTTAAAGACTCAGGAGTGGTGTGAAGGTGTAAGGGAACTGGAGAAACGCAGAAAGTGTCGAAGTGCCTCTTGGTGGACGGAGGGCAGGGGGCACAGGGATGGACCCCTCTGTCCTTTCTGGCACAGGCCTGGCAGTCACCTCTGAACAGCCTTGCCCATTAACTAGTGGTCATAACAGCTTGGGATGCTTTTATGAATATTTCTGGGGACCTTGCTGGAATTTGGAGGTTGTTAAAATATTTTCTTGAGGTAGTACATCTCTGATTAATAGAGATCAGTTCTTCAGAGGGCTGCCTTTAGAACTGTGGTAGTTGTAAACCATGACCGCCTGAGTACTTTTTGTTCCATAGCTCCTGGCATTAGGCCTCCTCACTTTTCTTTTGTTGGGGCACCCCTTTTGTGAACACTGAGTTTACAGTACCTGGGAACGTTCCTGAGTTTTACTGCATCTGTTAGTACACATGAAATCATAGACTCATAGAACAGTTTTGATTAAAAAAGACCTTTAAGATGTGACCTCTTGCAGCAAGGATGAGGGGACCAGATCATCTCTCCTCTGAGAGGCTGAGAGAGCTGGGGCTGTTCAGCCTGTAGAAAAGAAGGCTCAGGGGGATCTCAGCAATGCATAAAAACACCTGAAGGGGAGGCAGAAAGGGCAGAGTCAGACCCTTCTCAGCAGTGCCCAGTGACAAGACCAGAGGCAATGGGCAAAAACTGAGGCACAGGATGTGCCCTCTGAACATTAGGAAACACCTTCTCACTATGAGGATGATCAAGCACTGGCACAGGTTACTCAAGAAAGTCGTGGAGTATCCATCCTTGGAGATATTCAAAAGTTTCTCCGGACATGGTCCTGGACAATCAGGTCTTGGTGGCCCTGCTTGAGCAGGGGATTGGAACAGATGACCTTCAGAGGGTCCTTCCAATTTCAGTCACTCTGTGATTTTGTGTCAGGAAAATAAACAGGAGCAATGTCTTCTGGTGAGCTGATTTGAAGCTGGAGGAGGAAGGCTGCAGATAGATGCTGAAGTCAACAGAGGGCAACATGACTGCACAGACTAACAGAGAGATCTGCAAGGATACTTACCAGAGAGGTACATGTTAAAACCTAGAGCATTCTATTTCTTTAAAATGCTAGTTATTTTCTTGCATTACAAATTGTATTTTTACACATATGCCTATGTACACGTGTTAATTTATATACACTAAGATTCTAAAATGATTAGTCTAGACAGATTATTACACTGTCTCTGACTTGGAAAAACAGACCAGAAAGAACTACCACACTGCATCCAAGGATTGGATGGTTGCCATCAGTGCCTTGTACCTTGCAAAGCCATATTGTGGCTCTTTAGATTATTCCTTCTATCTTTGGTAAATCCTTTGGTTAACTCCTCTATTTGTTGAGAGTGAGCACGATGGCAGAGTAAGGCATTTTGTCCCACATCCATATTCAAAGCCAGGTACTGTACTGCTTTCCAAACTGCTCATCTTACTGCTACGCTTAGAAAACTTTCCCATCACTCAATCATTAAGGCAAGATGAGTAGAGAAGTGGAGAGAAAGCTACACTATGTCCATGACCTCTGTTTGAGGTTCTACACCAACAGGTGTGCAGAATGGGATGAAAAGAAAGGAGGAAGACAAGTGGGACTGGTCCAGATGCAAAATAGCAGCATACCTCAGATTCAGCAAAGAGGCAGCACAAGTGTCTTGAAAGCATATCAGGAGTCCTGGTATGTAGTCTATTCTGCAGGTATTTTACAAAGATTTGTGGCTCCCAAACACTTACAGGAGACCTAAGTGGTCAAGTCATTCCCTGCTAGCTGGAGGTCTGAAGGAGAACACGTAGGCAAGCAAGGGTCAGGGAGGCTGAATCTCTGCATTTTCAAGTCAAAGGGAAGTTAGAAAGTAGTCTCAGACCCTGCAAAGGGTACCAAAGCTGGGTCTGGTGGCAGGACCCATTTGGGTTCTCTCACACTATATGGTGACTGCAGAAAAGGGCATTGGTCCAAAATGTAACTACATGGTATCTTAGACCTTGTCCCATACCATGGTTAAACACCCAGAACCCTGCCCCAGGCAGTGGCTTGTGAGTGATGTGCAAAGCAGCTGCCTCACCTGAGGGAGTGACTTTTCTCTGCATTTAAATGTTAGGCACCTGGGGATGCTGTCTTCCCACAGCAAGGGCAGAAATTCCTTGGGTGGTCAGCAAGTGCCTTTGAAAATAAGCACCCAGGAGATCCTGTCTGCCTGTCTCACATGAATGCAGCAAGGCCAACACAATCTTCCTTGGGGCCTTTAAGGATTCCTGTCTCTGCTTTTGTTACTCAGGGAAAAGCAAGCAATCCAGACAGGACTTGTCTCACCTTACCACAGCTCTCAAGGTCAGATGTCTGGTTTAGCAGGTCTAATAAAAAGCCAGCTACCCTCTGGGCTCCCATGGGAGAGTCCAGACTGGCAAATCGAGAAGGTTACTCATCCTGCACCAAGGTGGGTGTCAAGGGTTGTTCTTCAATGGTTGACTGGCACGCTGCCATTCCCTGAGCAGAGAGGGGACCCAGGCCACCCATGTTAGAAATACAACTTTGAGACTGTCAAAGCTGGTGGGGAAAATGTTACCACATGTGAGGAGTGCCTTCATGGGCATGGAGATGCTGGGCATCTCTGGTGGTTCAACAAGGTTCCGCCCCAAATGTCCCAGGAATTCAACTGCACTGCTGTTCCTGAAAGGAAGCAGAGATGAATTTCCCATTAGTCATCAATTTGCTGAATTTTATCAAGTCTGTACTGCAGAAAGAAAGTGGGAACTCCATGTCTGATATCCTTCCCCCCAATTCCTTCCATCTGACTTCCTCCTGGGTATTCATTATTTCGCAATAACTGTGAGTGGCTTCACGTATCAGTAACTTGGTGTACCTTGTAAAATTCTGCTCCCTGAACATTACTCAGTTCTGAAAATTTGTGACCTTTTAGCTAGAGAGAAGATTATGGCTGAGGCCAATGCAGCTCACAGAAGCCTGGTTTGGACGTGGGAAAATGTCCATGTTATTTCTAGCAGGTTGCATGAAAGAAATAAAATAATTTACTGCAAGATAAAATTGTGAAGTGCATGTAATTCAAAGTCTTTTCAATGTGAAATAGAGCAGGATTCTGTGGCACTGATGCTCAATTTGTCATTGCCCATTTAGCTTTTCCAAACCTACAAATATTTCACATTTCTTTAACACCTGTAAAACTTGGTACTATTGGTGTTGGAAAACATGTAAATCTAAACTGAAGGGGATAATCACTGCACAAGTTTTCATATTGACTAAAATCTTGGGTTTATCCCAAAAACGGCCATTTAAACATGCAGTGACTATACAGTATTTAATTTTCCTTTTTTCCAAAAGCTTTGGCAAGCAAGGTAATTAAAATAAAAGTAAAACCTAAATAATAAGACAATTAAGTCACAAATGTCCTTCAGAAGATATGTATTACATGAAGGAAATGGCACATTTCTACTTGGGGAATGGGTTTTCTCATGCTCTGCTCTCCTAATCCAAGATCTGATCTTTAAATTTCCTGAGCAAGGGGCTTTTGTGACTAACAGGAAATTTTGCATCAGGAGTCAGGGATGTTTTCTGTGTTCAGACGTAAAATCTTTGAAGTAATAAATTCCCATTGTTAGCTCATCTTAGCTGTGTGAAAGTCAAAGTTCTCCCTGAAGTGCAATGATATTGTGCAGCTTGGAGCTTTCTCAGTGATAAGAGTGTCATAAACAGAGTGCATTTCCTACCTATAACATTACTGCAGCATTAATGTTGTAATTACTGTACAGTACCTGGATGGGAGAAAGTCCTGATCTAGTACAGCAAATCAGCTGGCACTGTGCTAATCTGCAGTTTGCCCTTTAAGCACCATAACTGATATAGATTAGTTATATTAACATTGCTGTTTGCTTATGATATTGTGTGCTAGTCTGTTAATATAGTACATTATAACAAAATCGTGTCCCTGGTGGACACTAACCTGGTGCTACAATGCAGGTTGAGCTCCAGCTGCCAAGAAAGCAGTTCTGGAGAAAAGGGCCCAGTGGACACAAAGTTGATGAGGAGCCAGCAACGTGTCCTGGAAGCAAAGAATGCCAAAAGCCTCCTAGGCTGCATGAGCAAAAATGTAGCCAGCAGGTGGAGAGGGGACTGTTTCCTTCTATTTCGTGCTTGTGGGACTACATCTAAAGGTCTGTGTCCAACTTTGGCTCCCCAGTGCAGGAAAACTTAGTGGGAGAGGCAGTGGGCACAAGTTGGAGCCCAAGTGCTGTGTCCTTGTCCTGGGCACTTTCACAGCCATCCCCCAGGCTATCTAACCTTCTCTTTAGGAGCTCCAAGGAGATTTTACACTGCTGTCATTGGCTACCTGTTCCTCAGGTCTAGTATTGTTAGGAAATTTCACATCTACTCTAGCTCTACCCTGGACTGGTTACACTATCAAAGAAAATGTTTTATCAGTTTGCTACAATTTGTCCTTCAAAAATGTCTGTTTGCCATTTCTTATCTCTTTATTATCTCCAGTGCTAAAATCATAAAGATGTGTTTAGGTACTCTCAAATTCCCTTGGTTCTCCTTTCTTTTTCAGTTAAAAAGAAAATAGATTCTCCTGCATTCAACAAGACTCCTCTACCACCCCACCATTCTCCATGTCTCTGAAGACAGACAGAGGTTGTTTCTCTGACTCCCTAAGTTGTCCAGGGTGAATTTCACCAGGTTCTGCTGATCTGGGAGCCTTTACCTGTAGTCTGTAAGAAAAAACTTTATATATACATTTTGTGGAGCATTTTGTTGGAGTACGGAATAGAGAAAGAAATGGTTGAGCATCACTTAGACAATCTAGAATGCTATACAACTAGTCTTTACAGCAAGTGGTGGTGTGTCAGCAATGAAGAAATGTAATTTTGAAAGAAGTAAAGCAATGACAAGTCAAATAATGCCTGAAATTACTCAAGTGTAAGCATAAGAAAAGGAAGAAAGAAGAGGCATATGGGAAAAATGAGGGTTAAAATTAATAAAGCCATTATAACTTGCATTGCAAAGTGAACAAACACAGAGACAAGAGCTACCTTTATTTTAATATGTTGTACATAGTACTGGCTTTGGCTAGAATTGTATTAAATTTCTGCACACTATCTTATATGGTGCTATGTTCTGGATTTGAGCTGAGAACATTGCTAATAACACAAGGGTAGTGTAGTTATTGCTGAGCAACACTTGCACAGCATCAAGGTTTTTTCTGCTCCTCATACTGGACACAAGACTGTGGGAGGGGACATAACTGGGACAGCTGACCCCAATTGACTAAAGAGATACCCCATACCACATGACAATGTGCTCAGCTATAAAGGATGGGGGAAGAATAAGGAGCAAAGGACTTTTGGAATGGTGGCATTTGTCTCCAACAGGAAGTACTGCATGAATTCCTTGTTTTGCTTTGCCTGTACAGACAGCTTTTGCTTTACCTGTCTTTTGTCTTTTTTTTTTTTTTTCTTTGACCCACAAGTTTTCAGACATTTACTCTTTTGAATCTCTTTCCCACCCCGGTAGATGGAGTGAGCAAGTGACTGAGTGGGGTTTAGCTGCCAGTTGGGTTTAAACCATAAAAAGGGGTGGATTTGTACAGCAATATAGCTGGTGTTGAGAACATGAAATCCATATTTCAACTGTTTTCTTTTTATTTTGAATGAGCTGTAGCCTGGTTCTGTTGAACTCCCCTTTGCAGCTGCATCTGGATGCACCTCTGCAGTACATCTTCCCATTCATTCCCATCCCCAGGAATCTGGTTCACATAGTCCAAGGCTGCTCCATCATTTGACTCAAAGCAGAGGAATGGGAGATGATTAAGAGCTTTGCCACAAAAATGGGCTTGTGTTCTGAACCAACTACTACACTGATGTATATGCTCCCAGTGAGACTGCAGGACGAGGCTGCACGTGCTCCAGTAAAATAAATCTATAGCAGAAAGTTTGGGAATGGTCCTGAAAGAGAGGTGATTTAGAAAGAGATTCAAAATCATGTACTTACTCCACTTTTCAAAAGTATACACGTGGCAGAGAGAATGATCAGGATAGATTACTCATACTGGTGCCACAAGAGGAAAAACCAACAATAATCATGAAATTCTTCTAAACTGGCCACAGGACTATCTTTAGAGGTTTACTAGATAACTAATGTTAATCATTATTTCTCCTCAGCCAGCCTTAATAAACATTGAACCCAAAACTATACACTTTGCCTTCTCTCGTGTTGTGCATCATAACACATGGAGACAGCCTAGGAGATGTCTAGAAAGTTTTTTTCCCTCTGTTTAGGGTCTCCAACTTTCAGTGCATGAGAGCCACCAGTGCTGGATGGCAGGGCTGATGCTGAGGAGTCCCTACAGTTTCTCTCCCCTCTGAGGAGTCTCTGCAGCATAGGAAAACCCTGGGAATGCAGTTTGGGGTATTGCACTTGCCTGCACACAGCAGGGCTGCAATTTGCCCCACTGCAGACCAACATGTCCTGAAATGTGTCTTTTACTCTCAACTGTGTCCTAGAAAGCACTGTGTGTGCTTGAGTTCAGTCAGTTTTCCCAGTCCTGAACAGGACACCAGCTCAGATGTGATTCCACTGCTGACACTCCTGAATCCATATATGCAGGAGCCTGGACAGACCTTCGCTGCTACCCCCTCAATTTCTTTAGTAAATCTTCTTGCATCCAGGTTCATGGACTTGCAGGCAACATTTCAGTGCTGGAGCAAGGCTAAAACATAGTCAGAAGTAAGTCAGGGAGCCAGTAAGATGAAAAATAAAAAAAATGTTGGGTACAAGAACCCAGCAGCTGTAGTGCAGAATTCACCACATGGAGCAAATGGGTTAAGGTGTAGTGTCGGTGATTGGAGCCAGGCATTTCAAAGATAAAAGCTGACAGAAAAGGAATGCATTCTTCCTGAGTCACATTCTTAGAAATGCCGGAACCATATGGACCATATGAATCCATCCTGAAATAGAATCTATGCACAGGAGCTTATTGCAAAGACCTGCAGCTCAGCACAGAGCACTGCAGCTGCAGTGTGGGGCAGTCAGTATTCACTTGCTAAATTCCTGTTGGACCACTGGCCTCAGTGACACTTCATGGCAGGAATTTCACTTTTAATTGAGTACTTAGAGAAAAAGGATTTCCTTTATGGGTTTTGAATTTGTTTCTCTCTAGTGTAATTTATACTTTTTTATTTCTAATATCGAGTGCAAGGCAGATCAGGATATCCCACACAGAGTGTCTTTTGCAGAGAGGTACATGTGCCTTTTGTGTAGCTGCATTCTTAACATATTTGTGGAGTATGGTCATATTAATGTCTAACATATCAAATACCTGCAAAGGCCCTCACAGACCTCCCAAACAATTTCAGCCACTGTTATTGCAATTCTGGAATTTGTGCTGATGTCCTAATCGATAACTAAAATGGATTAAAGAGACACTGTTGGGAAACAATTATGAGAGACATCTGACAAGACATGTTTGTGGATGGCAGCACATGAACAATAGGATCTGAACACCCAGGTCACATAGCTGAGGCTCAGCAACCCACACAAAGATGTGGCTGCCTGCCCTGTATGAGCCAGCTGGTCATGGATCAGATGAGTGCAGACTCCCGAGGGACACAGTGGTGATTTTGAGCTTGTTGGTAGTGAGGGAGATGGAAAACCATGTCAGTAATCCAGACCCACCCTAACTGCAACACGAGCAAAAAATTCCCAAGAGTCAGTGAAATCCTCATTCTGATCTTCACAGCCTGCTTCCCTGCCTGAAGCCAGGACCAGATTTCTAGGGCAGTTTTTCAGTCCAGGGATCTTAAGACCTAGAATAGTGCCAAGGACCTGCCTCTGGCTTGAACCACAACTAGAAGAGAATGTGATTTTTTTTCCCCCTTGGAATAATTCAAAGCTTGATTAGGCTCTCAGAAGACTTCCTCTAATCAAGGCTGGTTTTATTCCGGAACAACCATAGAATAACAGAATCAAAGAATTATAGAATTGTTATGGTTGGAAAAGACCTGTAAGATCATCGAGTTCAATTGTCAACCCAACACAACCATGCCAACTAAACCATGTCCTGAAGTGCCACTTCTACACTGGGTTTGAACACCTCTGGGGATGGTGACTCCACCATTTCCTTGGGCAACCTGTTCCAGTGCTTGACCACTCTTTTAGTTAAGAAATTTTTCCTAATATCCAGTCTAAATCTGCCCTAGTGCAACTTGAGGCCACTTCCTCTCATCCTATCACTGGTTACTTGGATGAAGACAACAACCCCCACCTCTACAGCCTCCTTTCAGGTAGTTGTAGAGACCAGCATTGTTCTCTACAAGATGAATATTGATTGCTGTGAGCTAATGAATACTGAATATTGAATATTAATTGCTGCAGAGCTGCACTGAGCTATTTTGTTTGTCATGGGAGAAGGTGTCCTTGCAAAGAAGGTTTCAAAATATCTGCCAATAAGACATCCTTTGATATGCACTGAGTGATTTTTACACGCCTCACTTTCTTTAAATAAAGTAAATATCATGTTTATCTACTACAGAAGGCTGTTATAAAGTCACACTAATAGTCATAAAGCAATTACAGAATCTTGAGTGGAGCATCCTAAAAATGACAAGTGCTATTACATCATTACTACATTAATAGTGAGATACCTTGGGTAATGTTTAACAGCAGGACGAGAAAGTAGTAAATAAATAAGTAGTAATAAAAATGACACCTAAACAAGCATTAATTGTTTTTCTAATCAAGGTACTATTCCTCTAAATGAACTATAGTTTTCCCCCCAAAATGGAGTGATTTAATAAAAGGCATGTTTATAAATGCTTTGTCTTCAGAGAGAATGTAAATGTTATCAACATGAATTTATGTCAAGAAATTATACTTGAGTAAGAATTCTATTTTGGATACGTTTTCAAATTCTAACCAGGAATACAAGAGTTCAATGGCTTTTCATGTGCTGTATTTTTAGACTGTCAAAGCAGTAAATGTTTCTATATTTACATATGCATATGTATAGATAAAATAAAATATCAATAGATACAAAAATAATACTTTACAGTGGCCACAATACCCTCAAATAATTTTTGTGTATGATCAGGCCAGTCTGATTGTTGTGTTTGCATTGTCATTAATATTGATCAATGGTTGTGTTAGAGCTGCTTTTGGTATTAATTTGTGGGTTTTTTAGATGTACATTAGGAATCTGGCACAAACAGACATAGACAAGTGAAGGAAATGAGGAGAGACCTTTACATACTGATTCTTATGGGTTTTTACATCTGCATGAATCAGGAGCAGGGTGCCTGGGATATTCCTCCTCAGTCTTTTCTGTGGAAGATTTAGACACCAGTTTCTTGGTTCCTGAAGGCACTGTGCCCACCACTCTGCACATGTCATTTATTCTTTCTATGCCATTTTGGTGGCACCTTGTTCCTCTGCCACAGACTTGGTACTGTGATTCTCTTTCATCTTCTGCACCTTGCCTTCAGAATACTAACACTATCCAAGTTTTCCTTGCCTTCTGTGAACACAAGGCACATCTACCACACCATTCATAAACTTAGCCCTCCATCAAGTTGCTTTCCTCTGCACATTCAGCTGCATTTCTGGTCCCTCATACTGCTTCCATGGCTCTCTAATACCAGGGATGGGGGCAGACAGGTTACAGCCACAATATGGCCTGTGCTGTGCTCCTGTTTGCACACCAGGACTCCTTCCTAGCATGACCCTGCTTAAATCACAAAACCTTCTGGGCTTCTAAGGAGAGTCAGAAGGCCGAGTTTAAATATTAATGAAATTCTCTGCTGTGCACAAGGCAGCCAAGGATGAGCACAATGTTCTGCAATTGGGTTGCATCAGTTTGGAAAAACCTTAGCTTCCAATTGCTTTATCTATGCACAGTAAAGTTCCATTTTCCATCATGTAGGCAGTTGGCAAGAGGAGACATGATTTGTTGTCCTTAAAAAATTCTTTTTTTTACCTCATTTGGCTAAATCAAGACCAGAATTGTCTCTTTTCATCCCAGAGTGAGTGCTCATCTGCTCTGTTCAACTGTGGGTGGACAGAAGGTGGGGAAGGGTTGGGAGTAGGGACATATTCCTGTCCCTTCTCCCCAGCAGGATACTTTCTGAGCCCTCTGATGGAGCCTTGCAAGAACGTCCTCAACAGGGAGTGCCAGTAAACTGGGCAGACTAAAAGACAAGGACAAAACAAGGAAACAAGCTGAAGACCTCAGCTGGGGGTGCAAGGGAACTGGTTAGACTCCCATACTTGCTTCCCTGAATCCTTCTTGCACATGAAAGTTTCACAGAACCCTGCAGAGTCTAGTGCCATGCTGGGGCTCTGCACCCATCTCCCACATTTGTGCCAGGCCTCAGGAACAGAAACTCCCTCAGGAGCACCCAGCCCAAGTTCATTCATAGGTTGATTTGTATTTCCTCACTTCATATCAGCCTCCCCAGCAAGGTGGCTTTCCTCTTATCTCTGCTTTCTCACCTATCAGCAGTTCAGCATTTCTACCAACATTCTACTAAAAGGGTTCTGACTTTCCTTTCCTTCACTCTGATAATATTCATCAATTTTTATAGGTCTCACTGTAGAGACTTGTGTTCTAGTCAGTCATTTTAAGGAAAAACAAAACCCAGTTGCTTAAGAGTAACTGAGGCTTAGCTTCAGGTAGAAGAAAATTGTCTTAGAAACTTCAGAAATGCTCTAAAGTGTGAGAGAAAAGTAGAAGGGTTCTTGTGGCATTAAGTATCCTTTTGGCAAAGTGTCACTTTCCAACCAAGGGATGAGGCAGAAACGTTTTTAAACTTGCCACTGTTAATGGCAGGAGGTCTCTCCTCCTATGCCAGGATGGCCTTGGGCCCATCAGGAGCAGCCTTTCCAACCCAAACTGCAGCAGCTCGGCAGCAACTCATGCAACATTATGACTCACACACCAAGTTGTGTGCTTATCATTTTGTTATTGTGATTGCTAATTAGGAGCTGGCAACAATGGGAACAACAACACTGCACCATATCTTGCATCCCAGAGGTCAGGTGACAGTCCCTGCTCACCTTGTCCTGATGGTGAATCCCACCAATCCATAACAAGTTGCAGTCTGACTCCTCAGTGCTGTTTAAATCAGGCTCTGTGTATATAGCTCAATAAATAAAAGGTTGAACCAGAACTATTTCACAAAACAAATGAATACATGTGTTTATGTGGTTGTTTTTCGATAGGCACATCACAGGACAAAGAATAATCAATCAGGGCTTGTACTGATAGAGACATTGGACTGCAACCAACTCATATTTATCAGATGCACTTAGGTACACTGTTTATTTTAGGCCCATCCTCAATAATAAATAAAAATGTCTTTACAGTAGACCTTGGAAAATATTTCATCACTCAAGTGCAGCCAATAGGTAACAGGTAACAGGTAATTAACTTTCGATGATAAAGACTGGAGGAGTGGGCTAGCAGGAACTTTATGAAGTTCAATGTGGAGAAGTGTGAGGTCTTGCACCTTGGAACACATAACCAAAGACTGTAGTTCAGACTGGGATCCACTTGTCTGGAGAGCAGCCTCATGGAAAGGGACCTGGGGGACTTGGTGGACAACAGGCTCAACATGAGCAAATCGTGTGTGTGTGCTGCAGAAGCAAGGAAAGCCAATAGGGTTCTGAATTGCATCAACAAGGGCATCACCAGCAGAGACAAAGAAGTCATCATCCTGCTCTACTCAGCACTTGTCAGACTGCACCTGGAGTACTGTGTTCAGTTTTGGTCCCTGCTGTACCAAAAGAATGTGGACCGGCTGGAGAGGGTTCAGAGAAGAGCCAAGAGGATGATCAGAGCAGTGGAGCACCTGCCATATGAGAAGAGGCTGAAAAACTAGGTCTGTTCATCCTTGAGAAGAGAAGGCTTAGGGAAATCTTATTACAATATTCCAGTATTTGAAGGGAGCTAAAAAGAAGATGGAAACTCCCTCTTTACAAGGAATCACATGGACAAGGTGCAATGGGCACGAGTTGCTTCTGGAGATTCTGATTGAGGAAAATTTTTCACCATGAGGACAGTCAAACACTGGAATGGTCTCCCAGGAGAAGTGGTGGATTACCCCACTTTGGAAAGTTTTAAGTCACAGCTCGACGTGGTGTTGAGACATCTCATACAAACAGTAGTATTGGACAGGTTGGACCAGATGATCCCTGCAGTCCCTTCCAACTTGACATTCTATGATTCTACAAATTTATGAAGACAGCTAATGAAAATAGTAAAAATATTTTAATGCATATGTCATGAAAGCCACTATCATATAATAAGGTACTACTAATATTTATAACAATTGCTCTTAACGAATTTAGTTAAGCCTGTATAAGGGATATGGCTGAAAGGGAAAAGGGATATGACATGAGGAGGGAATTTCCTCAAATTCTGTGTCATTTTGTAATATATTTTCAGGATTGAGCTTTAAGGCCCAGAAACACGTGGGTTTATGACATTACAAAGTGCAAGCATTTAATTTCCATTGGTAACCAGACTGGATTACCGAAACATACTTCAAACACATGGTCTGTGTGGCCACTTTGTCTTTCAGTTTCCTCTAAATTCCCTGGTTCGCAGCCTTTGATAACTGCCAAACAGAGTCCAGAAATCCTTGGTTTTAAGGGACTTGTGTCCAGGATTACAATGGTTTTCCCAGCCCAATGCTGCCCTTCAGGCAGACCAGTTTCTTACTGCCTTATCTTCAGTACTTTCACATGAAGGTCAGTGTGGGGGAGATTCTCTTTTTAGTTTCACCCAAAAGACTTTTTCATTTCACTCCTGTAGCCCAACACTCCAAGCCCCGTTGGTGACTCAGTGGAAATGATGCCAAATATTGAGAAAGAAGCTAATTTCCTAGTGCAACTATCTTTTCCAAGATGGCCTTTATCCTAAACTGATTAGATGCAATATTTTTAGCTTGTTTGATCTGGCATGATTACAAGCTGAAGCATGCTGGCCAGGAGTGACAGAGAGCAGGGTCTGTTCCCCAGGAGCTGCTGCAAAAGAAGTTCCCATCACCACCAGGCTGGAGGGCTTTCCCATTGCTGCTACTGCTTGATGGTTGCAAAATGGCTTTCAGATGTGGCCTTGGGATTTGTGGCTTTGCACATTTTTATCCCAGCTGGAGGAAGTACAGCTCTTTTTAGAATCATGGAATCATAGAATGACAGAATCATTTAGGATGGAAAAGACCTCTAAGATCATCAAGTCCAGCTGCTAACGCAGCACTGCCAGGTCCACCATTAAACCACATCCCTAAGTACCACATCAACAGGTCTTTTAAATACCTCCAAGGATCATGACTCTGCCACTTCCTCGGGCAGCCTGTTCCAGTGTCTGTTTACAATCCTTTTGGTGAACAATTTTTTCTTAATATCCAATCTAAGCTTCGCATTGCACAACTTGAGGCCATTTCCTCTCACCCTGTCACTTCTTACTTGGGAAGAAGAGACAGACACTTGCCTCACTTCAGTCTCCTTCCAGAGAGTAATAAGGTCTCCCCCAACCTCTTTTTTTTTTAAATCAATAATGCTGCAGATAGGAACTGTGACTGTGACTTGTTTAGGATCCAGAGCAACTATGGACCTGACTACATCCCTGGGTGGCTGAGCTTCAGATTTGGCACAGGGAGCAAAGAAGCCTCTTCAAATAGTGAAAAAAACAGAAAAAACCCAAAAGGGGTTAAACCATAGACTATAGGCAAGTCACAGCAAATCATGTGAATTGTGAGGCTTGCTTTGCACAAGCAGAGGGCAAAATATCAACTACAAGCTCCACGCAGTGGAAGGAAAAAAAAACAATAGAAATCCAGGCTTGACAGGCTGGGAGATGCTGTGGATGAGCCCCAGAGCCCTGAAGCTGGCAGATCTGGTACTCTGAGCTCAGAAATACAGACATTGCTACTGGCTCTTTGTTTCACCAAGAGATATATGAAAATTCATTCAAATGTTTCACCTGCAGTTGGGTTTTTGGGGGTTTTTTGCTGGGTCTGTCAACCACCATTCTTGCAAAGCTCCTCAAGTAAGCAGTGTTAATAAGGAATGCTACAGCTGGGATAATTTCACAGTCCTGATTCACCACTTCCCTACTTCTGCCTTCTCCCAAGCAGACAGTGTGCCAGGTCAGGCCACCTGTGAATCTGAATAAAGATGTTTTATCTTTTCTCCGTGTCGTTCTGCAAACAAGCAGATAGGAAGGATATTCAGGGGTGAGAGTGCAACAGAGTGCACTGTGGGACTTTTTAGCAGCATGAGAAGGGTCTCAATGGTAGATTGAGAATGAGAGAGATGAAACGAGGAATGAACGAAATTACGCTTAATTTCCGATTATAGCTAACTCAACTTTTTTCTTGAATTTTACCCTTCTCATATTTACCATCATAGTTTTTTAAAAATATATATTTAATATTTTATTTAGTATTTATATATTTTAATGTTTTTAAAGTATGTGGACTCTGACACACAGAAACAAAAGTTCAAGAGGTGAAAGTTTGCTAGCACTTATCTAAAAAAAATAATCTAAATTATTGTTTTTCAGCATGTGGTGCCTGAACGTACTGCTTTATTTCTAAGGATATATGTAACACAAGGGGGGAAAGTAGGCTTTTCTGTGCTAGATGGCAATATATACTTGGGATATCAGCCCAATATATCAATAATAACAAGGGTATCAACAGTAAATTGAAAAATAAAATGAAAAAATAAAAATAAAAAAATAATGACAATTTATTGTAATAGAGGAACTGGGAGTCTGCAGAATTTTCAGGAAACCAAAGCGCTTTAAATAATTTTAATCTATCATGACATAAGATAAAAAAAAATATATTTCATATCCTGTGACTACCCACTTTGTGCAATTCCATGAGAAAAGCCTGCTGGTAATAAAGGTGACTTCAGGTTAAAGTTCCCAAATCCAGATGTTACAAAGAGTCATAAAAAGCAGGGCTGTACACACCTGAATAGCTTTGGAACAAACACTTGGAGGTGGCGTGGGGGAGCACAGATCCCAGATCTGTTGAGCTGTGCAGCCTGCAAGTAGGTGAACCCCCCTGTTAGATGAACACAGTAATGTTGCTCTGTGAGCAAATCCTCAGATTGTTTCGTTTTGTACATTCTTGCAAAACAAGCTGAAGCTGATAGGAACCCAAGAACTGATAAGAAACACTGTGAAATATTGGGAAATACATTTTTCCATGTAACAGTTACCTGAGGGAGACCTCAGGCATAATTCACACAGTTTAAGGAATGGCACAGTCTAAAGTATCTGGAGATAATGGAGTATTTTATTGCACTGCTATCTGCAAAGGTACACCACACAGGGAGATCTAGAGCACAAACATAAATGATTACAAGCAGCTGGTTCTGACTTAATACTTGAATATATTTTAAATGTTCCATCAGCTACATAGAAATATCTGCTATGTATTTCTTCATTTGGGTTATTTTTAACAGTACTCTCAAGGGTGTTTTGAAATAGATAAGCAACTAAAAGTGTGCTCAGCTGGACTTTAAAGAGGAAATCAGCAACAGCAGCCAGGCCAGGCCTGGGAAGTGCAGTGCTGGCACCCATTTGGAGAAGCTGATTGTCATATTCTGCCAGGCAGCATTTTGGCCATTTATAATTTCTGTTTGGTATTTGGTTTTACTTTCACACCAGATTGACTCTGCTCCTGTTTAACAGAAATGCTTTGGGCTTAGCAATTGAAATTCTGTTGACTGTTGTGGTTTTCAAGGATCATTATCTTGACTGACTTCTGGGGAGGCACAAACCAGACAAAAGTCATGGCCTGGGGATAGAGCCACAGACAAATGGTTAAGCAGTGCTGAGGACTGGGAAAACGGGCCTTTTCTGCCCCAGCAGTGCTGAACATGGAGTTCAGTGTCAGCTCCTATACAACACATTCAAGAGCTCCTGGCTGTAGCTGACCAAGCCCAGCCAAGAGAGGAATAAATTATTCCTCCCTCTGCCATCTGCTCCTGCTTGGCAGGAGGGAAAGATGTCCAAGGAAACCCACTGGGGACACCAAGGCTTTCCCTGGGCCAGCACCAGGTTTCCATGGTATTCTCACAAGGGACCTGAGCAATCTCAGCAGGAAAGGGCTGCATCATAAAGCCACAAGCAGCTGGCACCATGGCTTCCTAAAGCTGGGATATATGTAGAGAAGGGATATCCATAGCTGCTGTACGCAAGTCTGAGGTGGACAGGATCCCCTGCAACACCTCTCTCTTAGATTGGGGCAGCACAAGATGCTTTTATAGTATCACATGGCTGAAGACCCCTTGCAAATGAGTGCCTCAAAAGCATCTCTTGGAGCATGTGTCCTTGGAGTCATCGGAAAGGAGCTCAGGGTGAGTCTCCTGCTCCAGCACAGAACAAACAATGTTGTCTTTGTTTTCAGATATCTAACACTGATTACTCTTTATGTTAAACATAACTCCTTGCATGTAGCAATATATAGTACCAAATTACAGAGTATGCCAGACTGTGATGCTGCAGATTCCCTGACTGACCCATTACCAGCAGAAGCTTCGCAGGGCTCTGTGATTGTGATCCTCCCATTGCTGTTATTCTAGCCTGATCAAGTCTCAAAAGATGTGTTACTATATTTGGGGAAGTTTAGCCTTGAGAAAAGAAGGCTGAGAGAAAATCTTATTAATGTCTATAAATATCTGAGGGGTGGGTGTCAAGAGGATGAGGCCAATCTCTTTTCAGTGGTGCCCAGAAATAGGACAAGGAACAATGGGTATGAGGTAGAACACAGGAAGTACCACCTCAACATGAGGAGAAATTTATTTACTGTGGGGGTAATGGAGCACTGGCACAGGCTGCCCAGAGAGGTTGTGGAGTCTCCTTCTTTAGTCACTTTCAAAACCTATCTGGATGCATTCCTGTGTGTCCTTCCCTAGGTGATTCTGCTCTGGCAGGTGGGTTGGACTTGGTTGTATCTAGAGGTCCCTTCCAACCCCTCACATTCTATGATTCTATGATATGCAGCCACAGTGTAAAATCACAGTTAAATGCTGAATCAACAAGTTAAATCTTGTTTATTGCCTCCAATGTGAGATCTCTTAAGAAACTGATTTGCTTTATGAAAGCTAAAGATACAGGCAGCTTTCAAAGAAAAAAAACAGGAACTACTTATGCCATAGGCAAAATACAGGAAGTTCATTAAACAAAATAATATTAATGTTGGATTAAAATATCACACTTTGGATTAAATGGACACTTTTGTTTTGAAGAATGATGCCCAGTTCTTAATGTTGGCAGAGGAGGCTGATGACTGCCTCCCTGCTCTGAAAGGCTGTGTGCAGGATATTGTGTTTGTGCTATTTATGGTATAAAGCTGACATAACAAACACCCATTATCCAGGCCAAGGTCGCTGGCTTTCAGGGCACTATCACTGTTAAGTACATAATAAAAGGGAATTGAAATCGATAAGTTTAATAATGGAAGTGTGAGTAAAAAGATGAGGGAGTCATTAATATGATGTGAACCCTTTTACTGGAAATTTCCACCTCCTCTGCACAAGTTGATGCCATAACAGCATGGGATGCTCCTGCTTATTGTGTGCTCCATACAAAGGAGCAATAACCTTCCATAACCCACATCCTAGCAGGGTTCTCCCTGAGCCATGAAGCAAAATTCAGACCTTCTTTTTCAAGGTCTTGTTGAATCTGAGCAATACAGAAATATCTTTGCTGATGGAACTGACCTTCTCTTCCTGTCCAACCTCATTGCCCTCTCTAAACTTATGTTGGCTGCCAGACACTCTCTTTTTAACTAAACTTATTCATCCTTAACTAAACCTTGCTTACTTTTATGTATCACCACTGCATTTGCCCAGGTAGCATGGCTGATTTGATTTGTGCCTTGGGGTACTGGAAAGAGTAAAAGAAAGAGAAACTATAAAGAAAACAAGGTACTAGAGCATACACGAAGCTGGAATTATGCTTTCTTCTGCCATCAGTGTCCTGAGTCTGTGAGCACAAGTGACACCTATGATTTCTACAAAGACCTCTCAGGCCCATTAAGTTATCCTTTCCTTTTCTTGGAGGTTTCCAGGCAGGGTCTTCAAACATCCTAAAGATGCCATTCAGAGGCTGTGGCCCCTGCCCTTCCTCCAAAAGGGGAGCAAGGAACTGGTGCCCATCAGCAGTGCACACCCAGACTGACCACCACACTTACTGCTCAGAAAAGTGTATTTCTTTTACCCACTGAGCTGCCCAAGAAGAGCAGAATGTCATATCTGAAAGAGTGGGAAGAACCTGAGTTTGGAATAGTTTACACTGGAAGCAGCAGATGGTTGTGTGAGTGAGATTTTGCTTGGAAATTTTGGGCAGAACCTGGCAGCAGGGTGACCAGGTGGGCAGCAGAAGACAGGTCATGGCCAGACAGCTACACATGAGAACAGAAACTTTATACAGCACATGGTGAAGAAAAACATTGGGAAACACTAGAAATCGTTGCAGGCTGATGCTGTTATCCACATTCTCAGTCAGCTGATCTCTCAGTGTTGATACTGGTGTTTATTTAGCACTGAAGAAAGACATGGAGCTCTGCACAATACATCTCTGGCAGAACTGTTTTCTTCTTTCTCCATGAAAAACAGCTTCTCTACAATTGTAAGCAGCTCAGGCAATTTGTTTCTGCTTTATCTCCCTCCAGCCATTTGATCCTCCCTCCCCATTCCAGCAGTGTGGGAGCATGTGAACAGCACATGTGAAACCCTTCAGAGCTCAGCTCACCAAGTGTCTTTTCAAGGTGGTTTTCAGCTCTCATGAAAACAAGAGGAAGCTGAGGGCACTTGAGACTTGGCAAGGGATCAGGCTGTGACTGATTTACAGCACTCAACTCTGCATTTCTGGGACAGCCCGAGAGACAGAGCAATGAGAAATTTTCTTTTCCTACTTTTCTGCTCTGCCTTGGCAGAAAAGGACAAAATATCCCAGTTGGTTATGGAGTTTAGCTGGTGCCTAAGCACCCAGTGTAAAGACACCTGGGGTCTGCACAGCTAAACTTCTGTGCTGGGGAAAAGAGGCAACCTACCCCTGTGTGATCCTTGTGCATGAAACCTCTTCTGCACCATCAGGAGAAAACTGTGTTCTTAACATCACTGCTGCAAACAGATGGGACAATGTTTATTTCCTTCATCACTCTGTGTAGCACCTTATTGCTTCAGTGAATTAGTGGAAATAGTTCAAGAGTTCACTGACAGGTGGATGAAGCCAAGGACAAGACTGTACTGACTTCATTAGACCCAAGGGTCCCTCCTGCATTTAAACCTAGTCCCAAAAAAGTCTTTGTCCAACTGTTTTGCATGGCAACTTCTCATGACGTATCCTGAATACAGAGTTAAGAATTCAACACATTCAACCCTTCAAAGGGGTTTTAAATCACTTCTATGACCATACCAGCACTTTGAGGAGGGAATCAAAAAAACAATCGTTTTATAGTTTGAACTGTTCTACAGATTTTAAAATGTTTGTTACTTTAATGGTAAAAGCAATTTCTGTGTCAGCTTTACAAAATGCAGAAAATCCCTTAAGCCTAGCAGCAGTTATAAAGAAACAGGGGTTTGCTGTCACTAAGAAGGTACCTGCACCACTTTAAGAAGTGACCTGGGATCTTTATTGTCTAAGGGAATTTATGAGCTTGGTTAGAAGTGTAGCTCCGACTTTGAAAATCACCTGGGGCTCAAGAAGACTCTCAAGGAACTTGCAGCTGTAGGCTAAAGCCCAGGAGAGTAATTCTGACAGAAGAGGCTAATAGAGCTCTCCCTTTGTGGTGACAGACACCGCAGGCTTGCATCCCCCACTATTTCTTGGTTTAATAATTGACTGAAGTCTGTGCAAACCTTCTGAGAGCAGAACATCAGTCTCTCCTGCCCCATCTCCTCCTAGACCTCTGTGTGTGACTGCCCCTCCAGTAAACACAGGGTGCCCTCCCTCACACCATGCCCTTTCACCAGATGAAAAACTCTTCAGATCCCGAAAAACTAAGACAAGCCCTGTGTTCCCTCTTGGAGGAATGCAGCCTGGGACCCCTTCACCGTCCCGATACCATAGGTATCAACAGCTGAAGCGTTTCTAGGTGTTCATGGTAGCATGACCTAAGGGCAGGGCCCTAATGACAGTTTTCATCAGAGAACTTTAATGCTGTGGTGTCCTCAGCACTGAGGGCTTACTGCACTTTTGAACACAGGCATCTGCTACCAAAGTTTCATCCAAAATATTATTTAAGGTACCTCCTTATGTGCTTTTGTGTACCTCAGGGGAATGATTACAAGGGTTCACTTTGGCCTAGGGACGATGGTTTCCCTCATTTCCTCTATCTGCAGTGGAGTGGAGCAGGATCCTGAAGGACCGCCCAACCCATGTACCTCATGGCTTTGCCCCAACACTTGGCCACGTACACAGTCTGCATGTTTCACCAGCTGTCATGGGGTGCTGCAGTGTCAGCTCCACCAAGTCACAACTGGCTGCTGGAAATCCCTGCAAATGAGACTTTTGGCATTGAACTGAGCACACAGGACACTTCTGGAATGACAATTTAGGGTGCCCTAAAGGTTCCTGGGAGGAAGGTTCACTGTGGCACATCTTGCTCAGAGCTGTCATGCCCAGCAGCCCCATCTCTCTTGCCACTGGCTCCTGCAGAAATGAAGGTACCTTAGCTGAGCTCTGGTCACCACTTCTCATGATGCTCAACAGAAATCAGTCAGATGCACAGTAGGGGATTGCAACAAGCAGTCCTTACTCATCTCTGTTTTCTCATATTAGTCTTTGCAGACCAGTCAGGAGCAGTTCACCAAACCAAGTTAAGCAATATCACAGAGAACTTTAAGAAATTACTCTTATCATCCCTCCTGAGGATAGGCTCAATGGTCAAGGCCACAGTGAAATCTTCCCTTTCTTGTAAAAGTTAACTGCAGTTAGTTATTAAAGTACTGCCAGTATTTAGGGAGGTTCTGAAATGAAGAACAGCATAAAATACCCACACTATCTCTGACAATTTCCAAGATATCTTTTCCATAAAATCTTAGTGTGGTTTCTTCTGAGAGCTTCCTGGAAGATACATCAGGTAGGATTCTGACTTGCCAATCTGGATATGGGATATGTGAAGTAATGCTTATATATTAAGTGCTTCCAGTAATGTGCTGTATTTCTTCTAAAAATTTAAAAGGTTCTGTGGTGGACTCTGTTTGTAGTTTTTCAAATGTTTATATTGCAAAGAAATAGAGTTTGTGGGAGTGTATATGTAGACTGCAAAGTGGGATGGAGCATGTTAATTATTCAGTTAAACTTTGTGTACTTCTTAGTCTGTATTTAGCATAAATTAATAAAAGGGGGAAAGTATCCCTTTTGTAATCCCCTCAATAAAATTACATACATCAAAATTATCAGTGGTTGACAGATGTGGGGGGTTAGCAGTGGAGCTGGAGTTTCGAAAAGTGAGAGATGGTAATGCTGTTAATTGCTGGCCATGAGAATAGGATCCAAAGATATATGGAATAAAACTGAACCCAAACATTGTCTCTGGGGTTTCAGTTCAGACCTGGTCTTGATCAATAGTGAGCGAAGGTTGCTACCACTTGATAGCTGTGCAGTGTAAGCTTGGTCTGTGCTGCTGGTCCCTGTGTGTGTTTGGACACATTATAGAAGTCATCATAAGAATTACAGTAATTGATTGTGTCCTAGAAAGAGTCCAAAAGGTTTAATGATAGGAGCACTCTGGAGAGGCAGTGTGAGTATGGACCTCTCATTTAGGGGATTTGGGGAGGATGTCAGCCCCCACTACACTAGCAGTCATCAAAATATCCCCATTTTCTTTATAAAGCCTAAAATAAGTAATGGTGCTGACAGCTGAGAAAATGCCCCTGTGCAGAGGGCATCTTATGTTTCTAAACACATATGGGAACAAAACAAGAGTGAGAAAGAAGAAGACAGTTCTGAATTAATCCATGGTATCTTATAGCTGCCAATGGAGCCCATGGAAGAGGGAACCAGAGGGGAGAAGCTCACCTAGCAGGTGACTTTCAGCAGTGGTCACCCAGCTGCAGCAAGATGCTGCTCCCTATGGTCCCATTTAACTGCCAAGAAACATCCTGAAGGCACTTGACACCTCACTTCAGGTGCTCAGGCTGACTTGGTTAAACTGAACTTGAGCAGCACTACATGGCTCCACTGTCTTTAAAGCAGATTCATGCTCTCATGGTTCAACTTGCTGAGACCCTGGGGACAGACGGGGTGCTAAGAGTCCTGCTGCAGCTCTAACCCTTCAAACCAAATTGGGAGGAGAGATGGTGAAGTGGGGCTCCCATCAGGAGGGAAAAAACATGCAAAATACTTACAGCCTCAGCAAGATCAGTGTAATTAAGCTGAATCAGATACAGAGAGTTGTAAAGAGACATATTGTACATTCTGTGAAATTGGGGAAGTACAGGAAAGACAAAAGGCTGGGTGAGGGGCAGAAGTGACAGCTGAAGTACTCAGAAAAGATACAGCAGCTGCAGCACTGGGAAAATTTGAAATTAAAGAGTAACCCATGAACTTATTTTATTTTTATGGCTTATGAACATTTCAAAGGGCACAACTAGTACATCTTGTGCCTTACACTGTGGTGAACAAAACTTTTCAAGAGGGCTTTAAGCAATATTCCTCCCTGTGATGTGAATTCTAAAAGATTGATATGCAGACAATGCAATAGCAGTTTCAAAATCTTTGGTAGATAAAACTTCATCCTGCAAAGCTACATACACCAAGACCTGTCAGAGAAAGAACTAAATTAACCAATTTTTTCATTGACATTTCATCAGACTCAGGTTTGGAGCTCTGATCTCAGCAAAGGGAGGGACAGTGGTGTACAATTACACAACTGGAGTATGATTTTAACTGACTTTGAATCAGGGTATTCAATAAGATTGGATTTTGAGTATTAGTCTGCTAGAATAATTACCTGCCATATTTTGGAAAATATTACAAATGTAATTTTCAGTGTTAAAACTGATAGTAAAAATGCTTAACCCACTGCCAAAATAGTGAGTCCTCTATGGAATAATAGATTATTAATAAAACCAGCATGTCTAAGAGGTTCATCTGACATATTTGGACTTACACACATTAATGAATTTCCTCAGACTAAACTAGAAGGAAACTGAAATGAAATCACTTGTAATAAGTCAATAAGGGCCCTGAACAGTAGCAAAGTTTTAGGGTGAGATTCACATTTTAATGCCAAAATTGTCATAGATAAAATTTTTCCATCCAATCATAACTATGCAAACTGCTTTGTGCCATTTGAAAATCTGTCCTGTGATATCTCCAAATACTAAATACCTGTCTGAATTAAAAGTGCATGTGGGCTATTTCAGCATGAATCAGGCAATAGACCAGGGTGAGGAACTAGTTGGGAGGGCATCTCTCATGAGACCACCAGCAAGCACCAAGGCACTAAGGAGCATTTGAAATTGCTTGGGGAGAGAAAATTAAGAGAAACGCTGTTATCAGTGTCACAAAAGACTTTTCAGGGGTCATTTCTGGAGTCACTGAGCATAGTTTCTATTCAGCACAAACATGTGAATGTGGGTGGAGATACAGCAGAAAAGGAGTATTTAGGTCAGACATTGCAACAGCTGTTCATGACCATGAACAGAAGAGGGGCAGTACAGACAACCTGTGGAAATAAATCTTACAGCCAATTGAACAAGCAGCAGCACCGTGCTTTTTCACTAGAGCCTAACCAACTTGTCACCCAGTGTCAAGCTGGAAGGCTCATCCTTGCCTCCATCCCCCCGGGAAGGAAGGGCTGAGCCCGGCTGTGGCTCTGCTTTTCCCTTCACACGCTGGTGGGGTCCAGAGAGCTCCCACCCCTCCTGGCGGTGCTGCAAAGAGGAACCCCTGGGGGTCCGCTCGTTTCTTCTTTGAGGAATTAGTCTCCCTTGAGGGAGGCAGGGTTTGGTTGTAAACAGCAGACTTAGAGATAAATTAACTCAAAATCCACCTTGTCTGCTTTCTGGCTACATCTTTATAAAGAAATGCTTCATGCTCCAGCAAAACACTGCCCTGCCATGGAAGCAGGAGGGGGGAGATCATCTTGGCAGAGAGAAGTGGGTATCTCCACCATCTCTCTTTTGATCTTCAAAGGTGGTAACGCTCAGTTTGTAGTTCACTCATCTATGCTATGGTTACCCACCTCTCAGTACATAAGGAGCTAACCTTGCACTTCATTTCAGGTTTTTCAGTGACTAAGGCCAGAGAAAAGCACCCGCCAGTTACCATTTTTGTCTGACATTTCAAGGAAAAATGGTTGAACCTGTGGGCAACCACTATGTTGTAGCCAGACCTGTGTACTCGGAGAATTTGTTTAATGAAGAGCATGACAAGTTGCACAGGTACCATAAAAGCTTTTTGGATCACCTGAAACTCTATTTTCGGTAAGCAGATTTTTAATATTTTTGAAATATGGATCTAAGAAACAGCCTGAGCTGCTGCACAAACTGCATCCTGACAACTCCAGTCTCAGATTCCACCAAAGCAACAAGTGCAATGTCAGATTTTTGAAATAATTTTAGCTGCTTTTACTCTTAAAACTCTTCCTACCATTGTATCCCAGGTAGCTTCTCTTTTCCTGGGGTCTTGGCAGCACAGACTTCAGGACAACCTTACTTCGGTCCTTCCACACTTTAAGGGGGCTTTTAAGAAAGATGGGGACAGACTTTTTAATAGGGTCTGTAGCAACAGGACAAGGGATAATGATTTAAACTTAAAGAGCATAGATTCAGAATAGATATAAGGAAGACATTTTTTTTACAATGAGGGCAGTGAGACACTGGAACAGATTTCCCAGGTAGATGCTCCATCCCTGTAAACACTGAAGATCAGACTGGATGGGACTCTGAGCAATCTGACTTAGTGGAAGATGTTCCTGCCCACTGCAGGGGGGTCAAACTATATAACCTTTGAAGACCCTTTCCAACACAAACTATTCTATCATTTTATTAAAATTTTTGGCTGGAAGGGACATCTGGAGGCCTATGTGTCCTCTCTTAGTCACAGTAGGCAGAACAGGTTGATCAGAGCTGTGTCTGAGTGAGATTTTGACCTCTGTCTGCCTGAACCTGAATCCTCTCTCCTTTCTTTCCCCTCTGGAGACAGGCTGCAACCCAGCCAAGCTGTTCACCAACAGAGCTCTGTCCTCTTGTGCTTTTACAGCTGCTCCCCACAAAGGGCTAAAAAATTTGCCTTGGGTTTGTTTCCTGTTTTCTCCTGGCTGCCAGCGTACCGCTTCAGGGAGTGGATCCTGAGTGACATTGTCTCTGGCGTCAGCACGGGGCTCGTGGCTGTCCTGCAAGGTACCTCAGGGAAAGGTGTGCCCTGGTATGGGCTGCTCTGCCAGGGAGAGGGGCTGCTGGATGTAGCCTGCAATACACACATCATTTTCTCTGGATCTCTGTCCTTGCAGGTCTTGCCTTTGCTTTGCTGGTGAACGTCCCCCCCGGTTATGGACTCTATGCAGCATTTTTCCCTGTTTTGGTCTATTTTATCTTTGGCACATCTAGACATATCTCTGCAGGTAAGTTCCAGCATGCCAACTGCCCTCCTCACTGGTGGAGGAGAACATGCTGCCCCTTTGTGTCTCTCATGAATGCCTTGTGCTGCTCAGGTCCCTTCCCTGTTCTGAGCCTGATGGTGGGAGGAGTCGTCATTAGGCTGGTCCCCGATGACAGTTCTGGAAATGGCACTGCCACCAATAGCTCAGCAATAAATGATGAGAGGGTGATGGTGGCAGCATCTGTAACCTTCCTTTCCGGGGTTTTTCAGGTTGGTAACCATGTGTGTGTGTGCCCACATATGTCTATATGCAGATATATGAACAGATGGTTGGTGGATGGGCCTTCCCTATGAGGTTTTTGTTTGTTGGGGTTTTTTTGTTTGGTTGGTTTTTGTGCTGGTGTAGGCACCAAAGTAATTCTCTTCCCGCTCCCATGCAACAGACCTTGGCTCACTGATTGAGAGACATCTGCCCCCTCCAGTGACCAGCCACTGATTCATGCTGTGAAGTCCCTGATTTTGCTCAGGCACGAACTTGCAGCCAACATAGATGCATTCCGCCTACAGTAAAAACCAGTCTGCTGGATAAGAAACAAGTAGTTATGAGTGTAATGTGAATTATATAGGCAGAGAAAGGGGAGTAAGATATCTTTTTCATAACAATAAGTATTCCTATTAGTATTTTTTAAAAACACACCAATTTCTCCTTCCTTCCTAACAAACTAATACGTTTGTGCTTCATGAAACCCTGGTACAGTATAAAAATATGGGTACTGAAAAACTCAAGCTTAAGGAGGTTTATTTTAGTTATAAAATAAAAGGAATAAGCTCTAACTGTTCTAGCAATTATTCTTACTAGTCTTAGGTCTTGTGTTCTTAATCTCGACATTTATTGCAAGTCAGGTGACAGTGTTTTCCATAGTTCCTGGTTGTATGGAATTAGGTGAAAATTTTTGTTCAAATTAAATATGGTTCTCATTGCAGGGATTGCTTGAAAGCAGAACTTAATCACACTGACTTACGGTAATTTTGCTTTTCAGTTACTTCTGGGAACTCTCCAGTTTGGATTCATTGTTATTTATCTATCACAATCATTAATCAGTGGTTTCACAACTGCTGCAGCAGTCCATGTTCTGGTATCTCAGCTGAAATTCATGCTTCAACTGCCTGTACCTGGATTTATTAAACCATTTGGCATCATCTATGTAAGTGCGAAGTGGCTGTTATCTGCTAATTCTTGTGAGACTTTTCATATATGTGGCTTGTGACTGTGTGTCACAAGCAAGTAATACCAGAACTTAGCATAAAAACTGCCAGTCAGAAGGAAATGCAAGACAAAAATAGCAGGGACATGTTATTACTATATGGCCAGTTATTGCTAAACATAAAATTACACCCCGTTAGGCTAACTAGGTAATATTTTCTATTGTGTACTGGCATAGTTGAATTAAGCATTCAATTTTACCTGAAGCATTTAATTTTTCATTATTACTGGTCTGAAATCATAGTTATTTAATTTGGACATGACTCTGTGAGAGCTGTTGGGTAAGAGAGGAGGAGGGAGGACAGGAAGGGAGGAGTGGAAAGAGGCATCTGCTCAGTAATTCCATTGCTCACATTTCGCATCACACAAGTGCATGTTGCTCAGACCCTGTGTCAGGGAGAGGCCAGGAGGAAAGGGATGAGAGCCAGTGGGGAGGGTCTTTCATGGATGTTTTCCTTGTTTGGGTGATGCCCATGCACCTTCATTGTGGCTTGCAATCCACATCATGGAATGGAGAATAAACCCCAATCATCAGAGAATTCAGAAAAGACCCTTGTGGAAGGGAGAGTGCTACTGTTCCAGGGAATTAATACTTCTAAATTCCTGCATGTTTTCTATGATTTTGCAGACTCTGGAGAGCATTTTCAGCCAGATCACAGAAACAAACATTGCTGACCTAGTCACATCCCTTATTGTCCTGCTTATCGTGTTTGTGGTGAAAGAAATGAACGATCGATACAAAGCAAAGCTCCCAGCTCCCATCCCCATCGAACTCCTTGTGGTAACAGTCACTTCTATTTGATTTTGCAATTACTACATCACTATGGTGACATGGGAAGCAGAGTTTTAACTAGTTCTTCTCCTGTTCTGACAACCATGGGTTGGCATGTTACCTGTAAAGAGAAATTGACAGTTTTCCTGAACTATTGTGAAGTGGTTTAGTTCTACTTATCTGTTGTTAACTGAATACATCTGTAGTGAGTAAAATGTTATAAAACCTGAATTTTTTTCTTTGGATGAAATCAACATCCTCCCTCTGACAGCAACTGGCTGCAATCCCATGGCTTGGGTTCCCCTGCACCACACCTGCAAACAGCCACTTTAGCTGTGGCCATCCATGGCTGAGCACAAAACAGGTTTGCCTGCCAGCAGCAGAGGGTTTTGTACCCCAGGCAGTAGTAGGACTCCTAAAGTCCTGGAGGATGTTGCTATAGATGCAGGTGATGCTTGCTTTACTTCAGACTTATTACAGAACATCTGTTAGAAGACAGCAGGTTTATTTGGTGTGACATTCTCTGTTATTAATGAGATGTTCTCATATATTCTCTGTGCAATTTATGAACATAAATCCATAGCTGTAAGGTGGTTTAGGAGTGACATCTGAACAGCAAAGGGATGTGAAGACTTGGAGCATAATTCTGCTACTATGTGGTGAAATAATTCTCAATAGTTTCTTCATACTCATACTTGCATGTGCCTAATGGATGTATGGTTTATTTTCTTTCAGACAGTCTTGGCAGCACTGATTTCCTATTTTCTTAACTTTGAAGAAAAATTTAATGTAGCTGTGGTTGGAAAACTAGAGGAAGGGTAAGGGATTTGCTTAAAATTTACAAGTGGAGCAAAATGTTCTGTCCAGTTTGTCAGCACTATATTGGTTCAACTCTGCTTTTTGATTAAAATAATCTGCTTCATCTTTTTTGGTAGATAAATATTTTGCTCTTAGCAATATGAGGACACACTTTCAATAGGTACAATTTGCTCATTAGAGCACATCTCCCACATGACAAAGAATACACTGTGACATTAAACAATTGCATGCTTCATCTTCTAAGCTGTTCAGAAGGAGATTGATGTTTGCCCCTTTTACTGAGTTACTCACTCCTGAACCCCTGGAATGAACTCCATTTTCCTTGAAGGACATGCACAGTTCATCAGCCACTAGCAGTCCAGGAAAGCCATGAGACACTGCACAGTTCTCGTGCCATGTCCCTTGCAACCAATCACCAGCTTCTCCCCAGGCACCATCACCCTCCAGAGGCCTCAGTGCCTTCTCCTCTACAAGTATATCTATAGAGAGAGTATACATACACTTATAGAGCATATATCTACATACAGAGTACATCCAGCTATGCCAGAATTTTGGCAGAATGAATTAATACTTGGATATTAAGTTTAAAAGAGGGAGGAAGACATTCACTAGGACAACAGATCACAGCCATATACTCACCAGGGCACTCTCAATTGCCTCTTGTAGCCCCAGGAGTGTTAGGTGATGAAGTGTGCAGAAGAACACATATTTCTGCTAAAAAATCTCCATTCTTCAGATTTCAGGTCCTTTGGGTATTATGGGGCTGTGGGAATGGAGGTGAGGAGGAGGGACATGTTAAGCCCAGAGAGGAAATTTCCCTAGGACCTGCAAAAGCCCCCAGTCAAAGGAGCAGGAAAGTAAGGTTAAAGTATCCAGCAGATAGCCTGGGAGACTTAGGCAGCATTACTTGACTTAGTATTTGTTTAGCTGTCTAAAATGCTACCATGAATCATGCAGGGATTTTTATTTTGTGACAATTAAGAGTGAAATCCTTCCACGTGCAAATTGCCTGCACAAGCACCTCAGGCCCACATCTGTTCTTACAGCTGTGTGTAACCAGGAGGCAGAGCTGTGTATGCACCTCAGAAAAACTGAGCTGCTGCTGGACCAAGGAAATGAGAACCTGCTGAGACACAAACTGAGCTGAATGCTGATATACAGAGACACTGTTCAAATCAAGGGTTCACCAAAGTTTTACAGGGTTCAGACCCCCCAGTTCTGTGTTGCACCTCTCCAAAGTGCTCAGTATGAGCTGGACACAGCCTTGCTCACCTGTTTGACACCTTTTCTCCTTACACATATCCTTAATGATTTGTATTTCAGATTTAAAGCACCTGTTGCACCTGATGTGGGTATACTCCAAAAATGTATTGGTGACAGCATTTCAATTGCAATTGTTGGGTTTGCAGTAGCCTTCTCCGTGGCTAAAGTGTATTCCATCAAGCATGACTACCAAATAGATGGCAACCAGGTAGGCAAGTAATACAGACTTGATACAGAGCATTTTTCAATGGGAAATAGGTAATTTTAGGAATGCTGTTCCTTGTGAATAACTGTAATGAGCTTACCTTTTAAGAACAATCTATTTTGGATTTATTTTAGGAGCTAATTGCTTTCGGGCTGGGTAACATAGTTGGTGGATCATTCAAAGGATTTGCCTCCAGCACAGCTTTGTCAAGATCGGGTGTGCAGGAGAGCACAGGAGGCAAAACACAGGTATAGAAGACAACAGATCATGACTGTGTTTAATGCAAGATAGCTCTCTTTTTTTCCTGCATGACTATAGTGCCTTCATGTACTTACTCATGGAATTGTTCTCTCATGCAGATTGCTGGTATTATCTCTGCTGTCATAGTCTTGATTGTGATCTTAGCCATTGGGTTTCTCCTGGAGCCATTACAGAAGGTATTTTCTGGTTTCACCTCTGTGTTTCTTCCTGCTTACCAAAGACAGGGCTGCTTCAGGAGTCACTGGGGGGTTCATAGGCTTCACTGGGAGCCAAAAAGTGCTTTGCAAATCTTGGTTCTTCCTCCCAGATCATGACAGAGAGGATTACTACATCCAAGGGAATGCAAGTGCCCAAATACCAAAAATCACAACACCAGCTTTTTTGTGCCAAAAATAAATGTGATTTGCAGCCTCAGATCAATCCCCTGCACTTCACCTTGGGTAGGGGAGGGTGCAGTGTGATGGACAGCAGGGACCACTCTTTGGGGAGCTGCCTAGCCTCTCAGCTGTACTTTGACCCTATTTCTATCTTCTAAGACTTAATGTTCAATATTTCTTTGCTTGTTTTAAAACTTAACATGTATTTTGGTCTTTTTTTAACAGTCAGTCCTTGCATCTTTGGCTCTTGGCAACTTGAAAGGAATGCTCATGCAGTTCAAGGAAATAGGTGTCCTATGGAGAACAGACAAGTATGACTGTGTAAGTTGAGTCACACAAGCAATTAGGAATAAAGCACTTTGGGGAAGTCATCTGTTTTGCAGTTTCGCTTACGTTATCTTTTTTTTTTAAACCTGCCTTACTTTGCTAAATGGAAGTACAAGAGTGGCATGCTTTTTTCACTTGTATACCTCTGGCTTGTGCTTTCCATTTTGTGCCACCTTTTTCAAGTTAATTCTCTTTCCTAAATTCTTTTTCATCCATTTCATCAATATCTATTAAAATATAGCTCAGTCATTGAAGTCAAGTATAGTAGGCAGCTACAGAAAATATCTAAATACCTATTGCATTGGCTATGCATTCAGGAATAATTTCTCTTACACACAGAGCACATTAGATGGAAGTTACACAGCAAAAAACAAGTGGCAAGTAGTTTGAAGGTTTTATTCCAAATGATCAAGCTCATGGCTAGAGGGCACAACCGATTACCTCTGACACTCAGAAAATTTAGGCTCTTGTCTTTCTCATTGGCCAATTCCTTGTGTTGCCAAATGGTTCCAAGCCTCACTTTTTGAAGCTACCGAACAGTTATTTACCACATGAAAATCCTTTGAGATCTATCATTAAAAATATTCAGTATTATCTAGTCTTTTATGCTTATCAGTAGCATACATTCACAGCCTCTTCATTTGCACGATTACAACTCTCAGCTTTACCCAGATCCCAATTTACTTCTAACCTTGCTTTTCTGATGGATTTTTTTGAGCATTTAGTGAACCACCCTTTGAAGGTCCACACCTCTATTATTCTAAGCCTTTACTGTATAGAAATTGTCATCCCTAGAAACATTCCCTGGTGCTAGTCAGGGAGTCTGGCCCTGTTTTACAAGAAAATAGGAAACACGAAACACCTTACCAGAGGCAGATGGATCAGATATGAGATCTCTTTCTACTCCCAGTCTTAGCTCATGACCCAAGTCCTTGACATGCTCATAACTGCTCATTACAGGTTATATGGGTGGTGACTTTCTTAGCTGCAATTTTTCTTGGCCTGGACATTGGTCTTGCAACTGCTGTGGCCTTCCAGCTGCTGACCGTGGTGATCCGCTCCCAGGTGTGAGTACTTGTTAGACATTATAATGATGTATCTCAGGGCCTTCTTTATAAATTAACTCTCCCTCATACAGAAAAGGCCAACAGCCCTGTGCCTCGGTCTGTCCAGCAACTCTGTGTGGAATAATTATTGACAGGCATAAAGCCTTGGGTATGGGTTCCAGTTCTGTCTGAAGAACTGGAGCTGAATTGCTCTCTCTGATCATTCCCATCTGTCAGGTTTTGGTATGGGATACAAATAACTATCTCCTTGTTTGTTCACAGTCCAAGCTGCACCATTTTGGCTAATGTTGGGAGAAATGATATCTACAGAAATAAGAAGGATTACACTGATGTAAGAATTGTCAGGTTTCTTTTATTGTCTGCTGCATTTGTGTTTTATAGCAGACATCAGGACTGACACTTTTCCTTCATTGTACAGATCTATGAGCCAGAGGGAGTGAAGATTTTCAGATGTTCAGCTCCTATCTTCTTTGCTAATATTGAATTCTTCAGAGAGAAACTCATCAGTGCAGTAAGTGTCTGAGGCTGTCATTCTGAATGTAGAAATTGCATTACACGTTAAAGTGAACACAATTTCCACAGTTCAAAGATGAACTGTTTATTAATTATACAAATCTTGTTGCCACTGCTATAATCCCACGTGTACATACACATCTCTGACTCATGCTGATCTTACACCATAGCAATGTATACACACATTTTACATCCTTTAAAAGTAGTGCAATCATAGAGAATATACAAGGACATAATTTTACAAGAATTTATATTATTTACACCTAATAAAAGCTAGCTTACTCATCTTTTCACAAAGAATGTAACCACAGCTCTCAGGAGAGAAGCTGAATGAAAACACACTATCAAAGGGGTCTTAATACCTTCCATGAAAAAGTGGTTGAAGGCAGCAGGTCTGTCCATAACCAGCACGATGAGCCAGGACTGCTGAGTCCTCACCACCCCCAGAATGAACCAAATGTGCACCCTAACCTCACCTCCTGCTGCTCTTATCAGGGAGTTAATAAGCAGTGGCTACCTTGAGCACTGGTAATGAGCACTTCGCTCTTCAAGTGGCATAAAAATGAGGGAATCTGACAAATCTGAGTCTCCATTTGCTTGGCTTTCACCTAAGAAGAGCCTGAAGGGTTTTTTAATTGAGAGTGCAGATGCTCACACCCCTCTCCTTTATCAATACAAGTACTTCTAACACCTCTCTCCTCTATCCTCTAGCCAGATGGGGCAGAAGACTTGGAGGAATTTAGTATTTTCACAACCCTTATTAGCTTAACTTACCTGACATCTACTTTTGTTAAAATGAGATAGGAGGTTCAAGACATCATCAGCCAGCATGATCAACTTTGGTTTTCTTCTACAAGAAAATAAAATTATGTGTATACAACTCACACTGAAGTCGGGTGGCACAGAGCAGATATAATCTGTGAGCACTCTGAACTCTGTCACCTGGGTGGCTTTCTCATGACAAAGATGTGTAGGATAAGCTCTGGGCTGGAGTTACTGGCCTGTGCTACAGTATTGTTACTGCTATAATGCTGTCAGTGCTGGTGTTCTAAAGCTTGTACAGATGGGCTCCTCTTCAGCCATACCTGCAGATATCCTTCCAACCAAGAAAAGAGCTCTTGCTTGAATTGATGAAAAGTTGTAGGCAACACCAAATAAAAAATATCATACCATGATATCATTATCATCATTAGATGCTGTGTCCTTCCCCTGGCGCCACTGAGTTGCATTTTTTAATCAAATATTCAAAGTGTTGTATCTACAGGTTGGCTTTAACCCACTGAGAGTCCTGAGGAAACGCAATAAAGCCCTGAGGAAGATGAGAAAGATGCTGAAAAAAGGAGAGCTGCAAGTGACACCCGTACGTAAGATAACTCTACCCAGGAGGGGTTAAGCAGCCAGCTCCCTGGCTTGACAAGGCAGAAAAGTGCCTCACAGGCTCCTCTCCTAATTAGATGGGCTATTTCCCACATGGCCACTTCATGACATAAACACATTTCAAAAATAAGATTTTAAATGGCTCTCACAGCTTTACCATGTGCATAGCTTGTATGTGTCCACTGGAGCTTTGTTTGGCTACAAATGGCAGGATCAGATCCCATAGAGGTGATGTCCATGGTGCATTAATGGTAGGAAAATGCTGGTTTTCTCCTAGTGCAAAATCTGTATGCTTTTTGTTGACTTGTTCCAAAATCATTAAATCCAAGCAGATTTGACCATTTATTCAGGGAACAATAAAAAGCCATTATTAAATGATTAGGGTAATGATTAAATGATTTATGAGAGGAAAGCCAACATTTCCAAACTTCTCTAGATAAGAGGACAAAGCTTTTTCTAGTGTAAAGTTCAGGTGGGCCATTCTCCATCTCATGAGTACATCAGCTTTGCACTGCCACCACTCTCACGCTTGTGTAAGATGTACTACTACCTTGGCTGGGTCTTAGAAAGAAGTATTAATTATGAACCTCTCTCTGTCAACACAGAAAGGCTTGATCTGTGTGGCTAGCCCTACGCTTGAGTCAGATGAAGAATTAGACAACAACAGCATAGAGGAGCTGGACAAGCCCACCATCATGACAGACTTGCCCATTCAGATCAACTGGGGGGCTGAACTCCCCCCTGGCATCACTGTGCCCCAGGTTGACATCCACAGCATCATTCTGGATTTCTCATCAGTGTCCTTCCTTGATTTTTCTGCCATGCGAATTCTCCAAAAGGTAACTGTTACTCACAAGACAAACAGTGATCATATCACAGAAAAACATATTGATGCAATTACACTTGGGGGATATGCTTGAGGGAAGGGATGGCACCCAAAGGGATTTTGACAGGAAGGAGTGGAATAATATGGACTTCATGAAGTTCAACATGGTCCTGAGTATAAGGTCCTGAGGCATAAGGTCCTGAGTCTGGGCAATCCCCAGTATCAGCACAGGCTGGGAGACAAAAAGATTGAGAGAGCCCTGCAAAGGAGGACTTGAGGATGAAGAATTGGACATGAGCAAGCAACATGCACTTGTAGCCAAGAAAGCCAACCATATTCTAAGCTGCATGAAAAGTGTGACCAGCAAAATAAGGGAGGTGATTCTCCCCCTCTGCTTTGCTTTGGTGAGACCCCACATGGAGTATTGAGTCCAGTTCTGGGAACCCCAACGTCAGGACATGGAGGTGTTGGGGCAAGTCCAGAGGAGGGCCACAAAAATGATCAGAGGGCTGGAGCACCTCTCCTGTCACAAAAGGCTTGAAAGAGTTGGGGTTGTTCAGCCTAGAGAAGATCCTAGGGACGATGTATTATGGCAGCAAAAGGGGCAACGAGTTTCAATTGAAAGAGATTACTTAAAAGGAAGAAATTCTTTACAATGAGGTCAGTGATAAACTGGAACAAGTTGCACAGAGAAGCTATGGATACTCTGTCATTGGAAGTGCTTTGGGCCAGGCTAGATGGGGCTTTGAGCAGCCCATCTAGTTAAAGATATCCCTGTCCAGGGCAGGAGGGTTGGACTAGATGTTCCTTAAATTCCTTCCAATCTACACCATTCTGTGATTCTATTCTGTGTTTCTGACCTGCTTCTTAAAGAAATTCCTATATGGACTGGAAGGTCAGGGGCAACTTTTGAGTTTATAGGAATTGTAATGTACATTTTCCATAGAAAATGTTTAGGATTGGATTAAATAATCTAATTTTTTTTTAAATTAGAGTGTTGGCTGTGGCATCCTTTCTTCACCTGGTAAGATTCTGGGAATCTTTACACAAAGGTACATAAGAAATACAGCTCTGAACACTGGGCTGGATGTTGGAGCACTGGAATTTCATTTTTGCTCCTGTTCTTGATTCCCAGGATGCCTCAAACAAAGCAATAAGAACAACATTTTCAAACATCAGTAGCTAAAGTCAACTACCTAGAGCCACATCGGGTGTGTAAATCTATTTCCATAGGAACTAATCACCTGCCATGTCAGTGAGAGCCATGGTTCTGCTCAAATTTACAATCATAAAAATATCCCCAGGAAATTTTGGAGTCTTAGTTTCACCATGTGTCAAGTAGGTAAAATAAATCTATTAGATTTATGAAAGAATATGTTTTTCACTCTGGGTTACATGTGTTTAGTGCTGCCCCTTTTCAAAAGCATCTGTCAGCCCTGCCTGCAGCCATGAGACTACTCTGCCTCTAGGTGCAGCAGAGGAGTTTAGAAGTGGTTTACCGTCAGAGATCTTAAATATCTTAAGGTCTGTTGTACACTTGCTGTGGATAATCACCATGCTGTCTGTTATCAGCAAAAGCAGCAGCCTCTAAATGGTTTCTCTTTCTGATTTAACAGACTTTGAAGGAATTTGTCAGGATCAACATCGACATTTACATTGCAGGGGCACATGGTGAGTACTTGCCTTTCTATCAGCATCATTCTAGATGCCCTGTCCCACTGCCTTTCCCATCCACCACTGACCACTGCTGAGGAGGATTACCCCAGTTTTACCTTTCAGTCTTGACAGAGAACAGATCCAGCTGAATGGAAGTGTCATTACATCCCATGCTGTCCCATCTAAGCTGGGACCGCTCATAATGTCTTGTTTGAACTATGTCTGTTGCTGTGCTGTACAGCTCTGGTTGTGAGAACCACTATTGGGCACGCTGGGTGAGGCATGAAATGAGAAATGGGGCTCAAATGGGACCCTTCTGTGTGCCATGGAGCAGTTTATACCCCACCCTCTCCACTTCAATAAGGAGGAACCCACCTGCTCTAATAACCAAAGCAGTGCCTCAGGATACACTGTTTCTTCACTTTCAAGGTCCCTAAGTCACTTTCTGCTTTGATGGTGTTCCCCACAGAGGGCTTCGTGGAAAAACTGGAGAGATGTGAATTTTTTGATGAGGAGATCAAGCCATCCATGTTTTTCCTCACCATTCACGATGCAGTTTTACACATTTTGCTGAAGAAGGACATAGCCAGCTCCCCCAAATTAAAACCTGCTGAGGTAACACCACAGTTTTATCTTTCACTACTTTTGTGCCTTTCCGTGACTCACAGGCAGCCAGCAGTGCTTAATGACTAAAACTCAGCTTGTCTCAAATTAATTGGGAGAATAAGAGTGGTCCCTGGTCCAGGTGCCTGGAAAACCACTAGTGAAAGGAGTAAATTATTCCCACTGGAGGTTGGCCTGCCCACAGACTTCACTTGAGGCCACCTCTTTGGGAAGAGCAGGCTGTTGGGGTGAAATCTGCCTATCCATCAGCAGATCTCTCATCACTCATCTGGCAGGGGATTGTTGGTTGTGCTGCAGTGGGTTTTGCAAGGTAGACTTGATGCTGTTTGAATATAGGTTTCCCAGGACTGTCCACCTTCAAAAGGAGTACTAAAGTGCAGATAAATTACTGAGAGTGTTCTTAAATCAAGAGCAAGAGAGGATCCTACATATGTTAGATGTGTTTAAGAGTACCAACCCAGAGCAATAGTCACCTGGAAACT